>NC_090450.1:101882580-103143580 GCF_031143425.1 Pleurodeles waltl | reverse complement strand
ATTAAGAAATTACGGCTGGTTTACAACTTTGCAGCAAGGCCAGCTGTGATATGCAGCACAGCTCTCCCATGTTTCCAGATGTGGCCTGTAGCAAAACGGCAGTCCTATGTGGTATGACCAGGGGTCTTAATAAGTAATACTAACACAATACTCAAAAGTGGACCTCAGATTCACACCAGTAAACCATAGCTTAGTCCTGGTAGAGAGGTAAAGAGCAGTCAGGCTACTTAAAGGAACATGTGTTTAGCATTTAAATACACCAACATGGACTAAAAGTAAATGACACAACTCAACATAAATCTTACACCAATTTATGAAAATAAAGCAATTTTTTATATTAATTGAGACACCAAAATGAAGTTAATACATTGAGGATTACCGGAGTTCTCGATTTTAGAACATTAAAATATTCAGTTATACTCTATCATTGCGGACGACACCAGAAAACACAATATGCAATCGTTCACTTGTAGGGTGAGTTCTATAGAACCCACCTGGGGCTCAGGTCTTGTAGACCCACAGACCAACTCTCAACAGTCAGTACAAATTTACATGGCTCAGGGGGCTGGGATGGAGAGGTGTGCTAGTTGTCCTTGGTGCTGAGTGGGACTCACAGTTTTGTGGTGGGCACCTCAGCAAAAGGTACCTTCTAGGTCGAGTCCAGTGAAACCCTTTGGTTCTTATGTTGGGAGTTGGCCTCAGATCAGGACTCACCAGACAGAGCAGCTCAGTGACACTCGGTAACGTGGATCTAGAGGTGCTCCTGGCTATTCGAAGTGCTGAATAGGATGCACAGGGGCTGGATTTACCACTCTTGCCAATGGTTCCTTGGGCCCGGAGCATTGAGTAAGTGCTGGCAAGCTGAGCGGTTTGTGAAAACCTCTTCTAGAGAACCAGAGGAATGATGCAGAGAGGTAAGCCTCACTGAGGGTCTGGTATGCAGTTTTCTGATGAAAGTTATTTTTGGGCAGCCATGCTTCAGTTCCAGGTGGACAGTTCTTCGGAGGTTGTGAAAGTGTGGTGTGGTCCTGCCATCATCAGGGACTAGTCTCTCTAGTCCTACGGAGTCCTGGTGAAGGGGTCCAGTTGCAGAGGGGTTCACCTTCCTTTTGGAACCTGTCTCTGGACCAGGGTGAGTCGAAGTTTAGCAGTGTGCAGAGTGAATACCACAGGTGCATATAATGCTCCTCTTCTTTGTGGAGCCCTACCTTGTTGTGGAGTAAGGTATCTCCTTCTTTCACAGCAGTTCGTAGGTTCTGGCATCAGTGGTGCCACTTAAACCTTAGATTTAAGGGTGTTGACTGGTGTGAGGGTCAGTAGCCAAAGAGCATCTAGTCCTGCAACTAAACTCCTCCTGAAGTGACAACATCCAGTGGTAGTGCATTACTAAACTACCCAGAACCCACTATTCCTAGGCCTTTTCAAGATAGCTCAGGCCACATACCATGGTACACTCCAGCAGGCCCACCCTAGAGGTGAGGTCAGGCTTAGCGGAGTGTCTGCCTCCTGACTAACAAAATTTCCCACCTGCGTTCTTCAGAAGGTGCCTGGGGCAGGGGAAGCTTTGTCCTTGAGAGGGGGACACATTTCTTTCACCAGCAGTGGTGGAGCATCCTTTGAAGCACACTACCGTGATGGGTTTAATTACTATCCATCCTGGCAAGGCAGAGGTGCAACCTCATTCCTGTACAGGCCTTTGTTCTGACCTCTTGGAGGGGCTCACAATGCCCAGCATGTGGTCAGAACTCTGCCTTGGCGGAAAACACTCTGGAAAGCCCAGAAAGGCAGGAAAAAGCTGGCAGCTCAGTAAGCATCTTCTGAGTGCACCACCTGAGTACATGCTAGGTAAACTTGGGCATGAGAATTGTATACAGGGTTAAATAGCCTAGTGTTTGACACAAAACATGAGAGAATTCAGTTGAGCCATCATGGAGGGGGACATCTGGGGTCTGCCCGGGTACCATCCCATGTTATCCTATGTACCACAGGTCACTTGTGGAAGGATAAAGTTTTAAATGCTACCACAGGGCCATATATGCTTGCACATATATTTTCACACTCATAAGACTATGCACACTGCCTCCAGGGCTATGCCTACCTTAGGGGTGACTGACTTGTGTTATGGGCAGTGAGGGGACTCTCCCTGCATCTAGTTGGGCAGAGTGTAACTCAAGAAGGCAAGTTGCTCATGCAGTCTGGCGTGGCAGCCCTGCAGGCTTTGTTTTTACTCAGGTCACTCAGGGTGGCACAATCAGACCTGCAGCCCTGGTTACCCCTTTACCAACCCTACTCTGGGTACCGCAGGTACCACTGGTACCATGTACTAGGGCCTTACAGGGGTGGTAAAGTCCTTGTCAATTGGGTTTATCCATCACAGTTACCATTTAAGGGAATGAGCACTGGTATTGGGGTCTGATTAGCAGGTCTCAGTGCACTTTCATATAAAAAACGAGAGCATCTAGCAGCAAAAAGTGGCAATGACCATCCAAAAGGGGCACTTTACAACATGACGCCCCCAAGACGAAAGCGTATGAGCACTAACCTCCCTTTTGGTAGTCCTTATCGTTTAAGTGGAAGAACCGGAAAAGGCCATCTACATTGGTCAGTCCATGGTCTGTGTTCCACTACAAAGACCACCTTAAGAATGTGGGGTTCTTGCCTCTCATCTGCATCAACTACCTGTGAGGCCAGTGGTTGGTTTAAACTCTGAAGTGAGTTCCAAACAGGAATGGTCTCAACTTCTTTAGGAACCAAACCATCGCAAAGGCTTCCCTCTCAATGGCACTCCAATGCTATTCTCTGGGGGGGTGTCACCTGTTAGTATAAGCTACTGGCTGATCCTGACCCTCATCATTAGTTTGCAATAACACAGGTCAATGAACTGTTTCCATTAGTCTAGTTCTTTTAGGACAGGTGTTGAGCACATGGCTGCTTTCAAGTTGACAAGCTATTGTCTAAATGACCTTCTATGAGGTTAACTTATTGAGATGTGCCACAAGGGTGCCATACCCTTTCACAAACCTCCTATAGTACCCTGTCATCCCAAGGAATGCCTTGGCTTGGGTCTGTGTCTTGGGAGGCTCCCAGGACAGAATAGTCTGGATCTTGGGTTGCAGAGGTCTCACTCGGCCTCCACCTCCCAAGTGGCCCAAGTAGCCTACAGAACTCTGCCCTATCTGGCACTTACTGGCCTTGACATTGAGGCCTGCCTGCTGCAGGGCCTGCAAAACATCTCTCAGGTGGACCAGGTGATCCTCCCAGGTGGAGCTAAAGACAGCTGTCTCGTCCAGATATGGTGCACTAAAGCCATGCAGACCAGACAGAGCTCTATTCACTAACCTTTGAAAAGTGGTGGGCGCATTCTTTAATCCAAAAGGCATCACCTTGATGTTAATGTTCATGTTAATAGATTTATTAGGTGCGCGAATGCCAAAGGTGTCTTGGCGCTAGTGTTGGAAGTGATACAAAGAGATGGACAAGTGTTAATTTGACAAGATCATAGCAGGCAGGCAAAGAGAGGAAACTTACATTATTATCAGAAAGAGACACATGTTTAGTTGTTTCTTAAACATCTGTAGGTTGGACTGACCTCTAAGGTGATCGATTAGGGTATTCCACCATTTAATGTTCTCATGGGAGAAAATCCTTCCTCCCCACCAGGTTGTCTTCACTCTGTGAACGACTACCTGCCTTGTGGTACTGTATCGTAAGGAACGGTTAGGGATCTACCATTTAAATATGTTACAAAAAAAAGATAGGAGCTGCCTGAATCAGGGCTTTGAGGGCCCAGCATAGGGCCTTGAATTTGGTTCAGCATAACCCAGACCGTTGCATTTTGAAGAGCTTGCAGTTTCCTTGAAATGGGAATTTGGGCACCAACATATAGGGCATTGCAGTAGCCTAGTTTTGATATAACTAGTGCAGTGATGACACTGTTTCTTAAATCAAGTGGAGCAAAAAAGAGAATTTTCTTTAATATTCTTTACTACAGGAAACATTAAGATTAGACATTATTGGTTTGCTCTCTGAATGCAAGTTTGGAGTTAAACAGGACGGCTGTAACCCCTGCTTTCTGAATTGGTGCAGGTAGAGACCCTAGATCCACTGGCCACCATGAGGTGTTCCAAAAGGAAGTGTCCCTCCCAAATAGAAGCACTTCCATTGTGTCAGAGTTTAATTTCAGGTAGTTCCTATTCTTCCAATTTGCTATGCTGCTCATCACTGTATTCAATTGTGTAGCAGCTTTTTCTGGGTCTCGTGCAACCGATACCACTATTTGGGTATCGTCTCCATAAGAGCAGACAAAAAAAACGTGCTTGAATCAATTCAATCAGAGAAGTGACATAAGCATTGAATAGCATGGGGCTAAGTAAGGATCTCTACAGGACTCCAATCAGAAGAGATAAAAGGGCAGAGATAAGATCCTCCACTGACACCACTGGTTCTCTGTTAGTTAGAAATGATCCTCCAGAGCCACCACTTGTTCTCTGTTAGTTAGAAAAGATCTGCTCAGGTTTAAGGCTGAACCTATGATACCAATATTCTCAAGCCAGAGGATTAATCGGGCATGGTCTACTGTATCAAATGCAACCAAGAGATGTAATAGGATCGGGGGAGCACTACTGCCTTGATCAATGATGGCTCTGATTTCTTCTGTTGCTACCATTAGGGCCTATTCAGTACAATGGCTAGGTCTAAAGCCATGCTGTGCCATATCCAGGAAATGGTTAGCCTCCAAGAAAGCAATGATTTCCTTGTTCATCGCTTGTTCCAGGATTTTTGCTGATAGCTGAAGATGGTTTACTGTCTCATAGTTGTTTACCTCCAGAGGATCTAGAGAAGGTTTCTTCAAAAGAGGTAAAATAGATGTATTTTTTCATGCATCTGGGTTTAAAGCCTGAGGTCAAAAATCTTATTAAGCAGTGAGGTAAGCTGGACTGAGATCCGCTTAACAACAAGGTGAAGCACCTGAGGAGGGCAAGGATCAGATAAACTTAAAGTGGCCCTCTGGGGTGGGGGATGCAGATTCCTCCTTGTTTCCCGGGGTAGACCAATCTGCCAGGATGTTAATTCAAAGGTAGTGAGAAACGTGGCTGCCCCTAGCTGATCAATAAGCGTATCTGCTCTTGATATAGAGTGTGCATCTGTCTTGGTCACTGAATTCAGCCCTCTGCAATCCATGTAAAATCTCATCACAACTTTAACACCTTTTGAGTGAGGTTTGGGGACCAGTCCCACTGGGCTAGGCCGTGGACTGTCAGATGGCTCAACCCCCCCCCGAGCTCCAGCATCTTCCTGACTTCAGTTTTGATGCACTCCTTGACTTGATCAGACACTCTGTGTATTTTGTTCTTGACAGGGAGACTGTCACCGGTGTCCACATCATGGCCACACCAAGTTGTCTGACCAGAGGTCAAGGAGAAGAGCTCTGTACACTGACTGAGAACCTGTCCACAGTCATCTCACCACTGTACAGTGAGTATATCAGAGAATTCTACACCCCCCACTGTACCATCTTGGGATCAGTTGGCACCAGATCAGGGAGAGGTTCACTCTCTTCTTCCTGTTCCCCATCAGTGACCATGAGCATTGTCATGTCAGCCCTGTCCTTGTGTGGTTTTAAGAGATTTACATGAATCACTCTGTGAGGACTCCTAGGGGTACCTAGGGCAACCAGATAGGCGACTTCCCCTTTCTTTTCCAACAATTGGATAGGGCCCAGTCTACTTGTCCTGGATGGCCCTGGAAGCCACAGGCTCCAACAACCACACTAACTAACTAGGTTGATACTCAACCAAGGCTGCATTCTGGTCATACCAGTACTTAAAAAGCTCCTTGCTGGCCTGAAAATTTCTGTTTGCGTTCTTTAATGGACTCAGCAATGCATGAGCGAAGGCCAAGCAGATAGTCCACTATGTCTTGTTAAGGTTTTTTGAGAGGTTTCTCACAACCCTCCTTCACTAGACTCAGAGGTGCCCTTACAGGGTAGCCAAACAGAAGTTCAGAGGAGCTGAATCCAACCCCCTTCTGAGAAACAGAAGGTAAACACGAGGTATGGCAGTAGGACATCCCATCTCCTTCTGAGTTCATCTGAGAGTCCAATGATCATGCCCTGAATCTCTCCATTAGTCATTAGTCTAGGGAAAAAAGGGGATGGTGAATTTGTAACTTACACCACATTCATCCCACATAGGCTTTAGGTACGCAGACATGAAATGTGTTCTTCTATTAGAGACCATCTCCTTAGGACACCCCAATCTAGTAAGGATACGAAGGAGGGCCTTTGCTACTGCAGGGGCAGTTGCAGTCTTAAGACGGATTGCCTCTGGATACCTAGTGGCATTGTCTACTACTACTAGAATATATATGTTTCCAGGTGCAGTAGGTGGGTTAAGGGACCAGCCATGTTGATCGCTACCCTCTCAAAGGGAGCCCCAACCACAGGTAGTAGAATTAATGGAGGCTTTGGTTGTGAACCTGTCTTGCCACTGGCCTGACAAGTTGCACAGGAGTGACACAACTCTTTCACTATCTCAGACATTTGGAGCCAATAGAAATGGGCCACCAACCAGTCCCAAGTCTTTGACTGTCCCAGATGTCCAGCAGGGGGGATGTCATGTGTGAGAGTTCAGAATGAACTCTCTGTATGCTTGGGGAACCATCACTCTCCTGGCTGCCTTGTTTTGAGGTTCCTGGCATCAGCATACAACAAGAAATCCTCCCAAGAGTCCCTGTGAGTGCCACTAACATCTCCCTCTTCTTGCCTGGCAGCTTGCTGCCTGAGGCTCTCAAGAGTTGGGCATCTTCTTTGGTCTGAACAAAGCTCCTCTCTGGAGGGCCCCTGCACTGAGAAGCTCTGCCAGGTCTGGCCAGGGCTTGTCGGTTGCAGTTCCCTTGACCAGGGCCTCTCCTTGGGGTGCGTTCTCCCCCTGATTCTGTGTTGGCTCATGAAGCTGGGTCAGAAGTCTTCTTGCCCTTCCTCTTGTTCTTGAAGTGTTTGACCATATTTCAGGCTCTAGCTCTTTACCTTGACCCTGCCATGCAACCTATGGCCTAGTTGCCACACATACACCCCCCCACTAGGGAGACCCATCATTTCTGTGTGAGACTTTCTTTCAATTTCTGCCCATGCAGAAGTCTCCAAGTCATTGCCTAACAGACACTTTACTAGTATGACAGGAGACACAACAATTTGGGCCAGGAGCTCCTCCCCAGTCTAAGTTCACCAAAGACATTGGATGAATCTTAGTCTCATTATCAGTGTTGGTAATCAGGTGACTGGTGGCAGGAATCATTTGTTATGGGAAAACCAGTCTTTGCTGGCACCATGGTGACACTGGCGCCTGTATCCCTCAGATCCTCTACTTCAGTCCCATTGAGCCTTGACATTTGTCTGTACCTCTCCAGACTTGGAGGTAAGGCTGTCACTGTTTCAATGGCCACCCCTCCCAGGGAAACCAAAGTTGCCTCAGTTGTACCTCTGGCCTCTCCAAAGTACACTTCTACTCTCATCCCAGCACTAACAATACTATTGGAATGTCCACCAGTGGGGGACTTCTTGGTGAAAACTGCATCACCTCTCTTGTCCCCAGCCTTCTGACAGTCAAAGCACATCCCATCCTTCTCAGGATTCCTGTTCTTTCACTGATAGCCCTTTCCTTTGGACTAGGAAGGGTCTCAGGCTCACCCTCCTTAGAAGTCTTTTGGGGGCCTGAAGAGGACTCTGTCATTTTAGCCTTGTCATTGCTTCCCTCTTTCCCCTGCTGGGAAGTCTAAGCACCCTTCCTGGAGTCACCTCCACTATGAGTCTTGTTCTGGGTAACCCTAGATCTGACCAATTTGTGTGTTATCTTCCTTATCTCTCCTGGAGGTGAAAACTCCATCTACCAGATGCTGTCACAACTTCTCTGTGGAACCATTTGTCAGAATGTGCTCTTTCATCGACAGCACTACATAAGTATTCACATTATTGCTCTTCACGCAGCCTTCCAGTGCCTGCCTTGACTGAGGAATAAACAAAGTCTACACAAATTTGGTTTTGGCCAAAAAGGTTATCCTTAAACTTGACACTTTACTCCTCTGTGGTGAACCCAAAGCCTTCTTGTGAGGGTCTCCTTCACGTGCTAATAGGACTCATTAAGTGTCAGATGTCTATCTTTGCCCTTCACTGAGAAGAACTCCAAAAGGAGAGAGCCCCAGTCTTGGCAACCTACCTTCCTCATTTTGCAGGCCTTCTCAAAGGCTGCAAACCATTTATCAATCTCATCACCATAAGTGTACTTGGGGACTAACTCTTTGGGGATCTTGGAGTCAAAAGACTCATCTCTTTCCCTATTTACATTGCTACCACCATCTTTGAGAACTAGGCCCAATGTAATCCTCCTCTCTGCTAGAGCTAGTCTCCTCTCTTGAGCTCAAGCTTCTTCTCCTACGTGTACATTTGCTGCAGCTTGTTCTCAAGAGTCCCAGCCACACTGGCAGTGAGGGGGCTACTAGAGTGATTTCTGTCACTTCCCACTGGTGAAGGGTGCATGTGGAAGGTGTCAGGTGTAGGAGATAGATTGCTCTAGGGCCCGTCCCTACCATTACTTCCACTGCTTAGCATGTCTGCAGTGCCTTTTTGGTGCCTCCTTTAATTGTTCCCTCATGCTCTAAGGCACGTTCTCGACATTGCCCTTCTGGCAGGGCTCATGTGGCTGCGGGGTCAGGACGTTGGTGGACACGCTGTAACAATCATTGTCATGCACTCTGTAGAAACGAAGTTTCATGAGGAAACTACAAATTCCAGCATCTCATGGGCGGTGGCCATCTTGGGGTGTGGCAGGCCTATAAATACCAGCCACACCTTAACGAGCGTGCTCACTATTTTGAGGACTTCGACCGAGGAGGAGCTGAAGCTTCCTGGTTCTGAACACTCTGTGTTCCTTCAGACACAAAATTAAACGAGTAGGTCATACTCGTAGCGGTAAGGTCAATTACCGGTTTCTTTTTTCTTTGTGTATTCAGACAGTACTTATAAGAGGATACAATTGTATCCACACTCTGTCTTCAGTCAGGAACTTTGACAAAGCACTGGATGCAGTTGAGAGTTCAGACATTGTGGCATATTTGAAGGTGAAAGGCTAATGCTACAAATCATTGAACATTGTAACAGTGACCATTTCTGCTGCCATTTTAGACTTTGTTGCGCGTGAGTGAGAACGCTCAACATTATGAGAAAGAGACAGCGCATGTGTAATGATTCCGTTTGTTGGGAGATAATCTTTTGATTAAAAACCTTATACATATGAGTGAGACATATGCCTAGGTTTACAGGATCTTGTGCCTGGTATCTCTCTTAGTTGGGAGTCACAATAGACATTCTCTGGTGATATCTAGTGAGTCGTTGTTGGTGCATTCCAAATCATCTGTCAATCATCTGTTAGGCAGTGAGATATCATGTTTGCCTAAATTTACCTGCGCCATTCAGAATCAAGACTTTGGAGTCTCTTCTCACGTAAAAGGTTTAATCTTTGCTGATACTAAGACGCTTTGTCCTGGAGTGTGACAATTGCTATTCTAAATTGTTTATGTTTGAATTGTTTTAACCTTCTTGTTTTTCAGAACTCTTTCCCTGCAGTCCCCATTCCTAACTTCCCTTCCCCTCACCTGGCGCCTCCAAAACTCAGCGCATAACAGCATTCTGAGTTGGTGATGCCGGGAGGTGGGTCCCTTATTCAGCGACGTGCAGATCCTAGGAAAGGGTGCTGTGACCGAAGGGATGAGAAGCATAGTCCTCACGTTCTTCCCCGTCGTTTTCTGGGGCCAGGACATCTTCCTCCACCTCTACAGGTTCTTCTTCTGAGAAAGAAGCCTCTTCTCTATGCTTGTTTTCCTCAAATGAGGTGATGGGCTTCTCAAGGTCCTTTCTTTAGACTGTAGAACTGAAGCTAGTGAGTTCCATGGATCCCATCAGGGGTTAAGGTCATGTGGGCCCACAGACCAAGTCTCAACAGTCAGGACAATTTTACCTTGCTCAGGGGGCTGGGTTGCAGAGGTGTGCTGGCTGTCCTTGGTGCTGAGCGGGACTTGCAGTCTTGGGATGGGCACTATAGCAAAAGGTGCCTTGCAGGTCAAGTTCAGTGAAGCCATTTGGTTCTTAGGCTGGAACTAGGCCTCAGATTAGGAATGCAGAGGCAAAGCCGCTCAGTGACACTCAAGTGACTTGGGTCCAGAGGTGCTCCTGGCTGTCTGAAGTGCTGAATGGGATCCGCTGATGCAGGCCTTACAAGGCATGCAAATGCAGGCTGAAAGGAGATGCAAAGACTAGTCAACTGAGCCACTAACATGGGTTGTTGAAAGGTAACAATGGTTCCTTGGGCCTGGAGCATTGGGTAAAGCAGGTAGCAGTCGGACTGGCCACCAAAAAGCCTAGGTGCCCACAGGTACAGCGGTTTGAGAAATCTTCTTCCAGAGGACAAGGAGAACAATGCAAAGTGGTGAGACTCACCGAGGGTCTGGTCTGCAGTTCTCTGAAGACTCCTGAACAGTTATTTGCAGATGGCCAGTTTCGGGCCCAGTAGTCAATTCTTTGGTGGTTGTGGAAGTGCAGTCTGGCCCTGCTATTGTCAGAGGACTAGACCTTCTAGTCCTAGGGAGTACTGGTAAAAGAGTCTGGTTACAAAGGGGTTCACCTTCCTTTTGAGAACCACCTTTGGTCCGGGGGGGTGTTGAAGATCAGCAGTGTGCAGAGTGGCTATCACAGGTGCAGATAATGTGCCTCATCTTTGAGTCATGCTTGTTGTGGAGTTGGGTCTCTTCTTGTTTCATAGGAGAACTGAGGTTCAATTGCCAGGGGTGCGCCTTGATTCTTAGATTTAGGGTGTTAAGGGATGTGAGGACCAGTGGCCAATTGTCATCTAGTCCTGTGGCTAGTCTGCCTCTGAGGAGACCACATCAGGTAGGAGTGCATCTCTAAACTACCCAGAACCTATTATTTCTAAGCCTTTTCAACATGGCAATGCCATCTGCCACGGTATACTCCAGCTGGCCCACCCTAGAGATGTGGTCAGCTTTAGGAAAGTGTCCACCTCCTGACTGGCTAATTTTACCACCTACCCACCTCTTTTATTTATTTATTTGTTTATTTATTTCTATTTTTATAGATTTACACTGTTGAAAGGATCATCAATACCCTGTCCAAAAACTTCAACCAACTATTCATTATAAGTCTGTACCTACTTGGAGAAAGTTGCCCTGATGCCAATCCCCCTTTTCTTTACTTTTTTACCATTCAGCTCTTAAAGGGCATTAGCAAGCTTATATGTAGCAAGCCACTGTCCAATAGAAGGAGCTTCAGGATCAAGCCAGGCTGAAGCGAGAGACAGCTGAAATACTGCTAGGGCCATGAAAAAAACATACAAGCTCCCATGGGAACACTCTCTTCCTTAGTCCTAAGCAGTATCAACTGTGGAGTTAGCGAGATTCTCAGTTTGAGTTCACCATTAAGAAATTCAGAGGTTTTGCTGATAATATCAGTAAGCCGGCAAACATATGAATTAGGTCTCCTCCATAAAGATGACATCTTGGTCAGTGTGTTCTCTTATCTCCAACGCATTACAAGATCTTCTTAGGCTTATTATATAAATCAAAACTGGTATTATAGTGTTGGCCTAGCACATTAGCAGACAAGAAGACAGAGCAGGCAAGACAAAGAGATTTTAAAAGGGCAGAAATGTAAGTGACAAGTTTCTCCTGCACTTTTAAGAATGATTTTCCAGATCATCCTTCTTGTGTTTGTTTAGCAAGCCATAACTTTCCCTGATTGGTTAGGAGCCAGTCCTTAAAAATAAACCCACTAGCTCTACCTGAAAAAATCCACTAGGGCCTCCTCCCTTCCGGCTGAGAAATTTGCAAGAATTTGAAGAATTTCCTTTGACCAATAGAATACTCCTTGACCAAATCTTCAAAAGACACCAAACCTGTTTTAGAGAAATACTTCCCCAAGCCTAGAAAACCCTAATCCTTTCCAGTGAAAAATACAGGGATCCTGGAATATATCTGGCAGAGAGGGATTATTAAACATAGGAGTCTAATGGTTAAGATGCCCTATGCCTAGATGTTTATGCACTGTGTCCCATACCTCAAAAGTGCACAACATAGACTTAAAGCAGACCTTTTTAAAATATATGAATTCAACTTGTCTCCAAAGGTAACCCAAGGCCTCTTTCCCTGGAAGAAGGACAACCCACAAGGGGCCATTGTCGGCCATAACCAGCTCTGAGCTCTCTTCCTGAAACAGGATTCAACATTGCTGGAGAGTGTAGGCACATTAATATAATTTTAGGTTTGGGACCAACCAGCAGCCTCTTTCCCATTGAAGTGTCAAGAACCTAACAGTTCTCCAAGTCTGACCGTAAGATGACAAAAACCTTGTCATTATGGCAGCCAATCTTTTAAACCAACAATTCTCGACTTCTAATCTAAGAAGCAAAAGACTTTTGGAAGAAGCAGCATTTGAGAATGTTACAACAGCCAACCAAACAGAGGTGTAGATTGTTCATCCGGGCAAGCTCCTTACTGGCTATCTCCATTAAAAGGTTCCAAATTAGAGTCAATGATCCGGTCGACATTAGAGGAGATATTATCTCCAAAGTATAATGCACTGTTGACCACACAAGAGTCGTTCAGAGAAACTAGACTATTAACAACCAATTGCGTGTTATTGTGAGTAAGCCTATTCCCAGAGAACTGCCTGAACCAACTAGCCGCTCTTCCAATCTCTTCTAAAGCATCTTGGTATCAGGAGAAAACAAAGCTATACCATCAGCATATACCAGGGTCCTTGTATCCCATCCATTCAACTGCATTGGGACAATCTTGGGGTTAGCCTCCAATCTACAGATAAATGGGTCGATATAGATGGTATAAAGTAAAGGGGAACAGGGACAACCCTTCCTTGTCCTGCTTTGGAACTGAATAGTATCAGAGGACCCTCCCTACACAAAAGCTAAAGCCATTGGTTCTTGATACAGAGCACCAATAGCCTTGATGAATCCTGACCCAAAACCCGCTTTCTCATGACATTCTACAGGTACTGCCAGGAGGCCCTACCCAATGCTTTCTCAGTATCTAATAAAATTAAAGTAATACGATCTACGGCAGTGCCTGTGGCATCAAAAAGCGAAATCACCCAGCAGATATGGTCAGTCATCTGCCTCCCGGGAATAAAACCATGTTGCTGGGCAAAACAATCCTGCCAAAAATACTGGCCAAACAGGTGGTCAAAACTTTAGAATAAATCTAACAGTCCCCGTTAATTAATGTAATTGGGTGATAGGAGCCCAGTTCCTTCACAGGTTAAAGTTTTTTAGGTTACAGTAGGTGGTTTTGTGGAGAAAATCGGCGCTCACAACCAAATACATCTATTAGAATGTTCTATATAGTCCTTGTTCTATTCACTTGTAAGGTGGTGCTCTTTCAGGTAACCCACCCTAAACCCTGTACATTAACAATCCCAGATTGCTAAAAGCAATAATATGAAAATAAGGCACATGTCTTCGATTATTTCATGTTTGTAATGTAGTCTTCTTTATTTATTCCTTCTGTTCCAGCTCCAGTCCAACACGTGTTTCCTCAGGGATGTGACCCAATGACTTCATCAGGGCTGTTAATAACATACATACACAGTAATGCAATGGCATTTCCAGTTTTGTTCTCATTCCCATTTCTTTATCAAAACTGTCTCCCTTTTATACTTTAGGTAAAAAACCAAACTAGTGTATAAAGAGCTTTCAAAAGTTACATATCCGTGTGAGCACATTTACAATTCCATATTTGACCATTGTGTCAATAAGTCCTATCTCTATAAGTAATTAAATAAATAACTGAAGTCTAACTCCATCCCTACCCAATTATCACTTGCAGATTGTGTCCAAAAAGCATGCACACACATGTGGAACCGATCCTAATTTGAACATCCTTATTATATTGTCCTCATATCCCAACTGGCACTTCAGAGCTGTTGAAAAGTACCTTGTTGCTATTCTGGTTAGAAAGTTTCTTGTTGTTTTTTATTCAGTTCACCCATATCATATTGTCGGGTTGTCAAGTGTATTTCTGTAATCAAAATCGACTGTGCAGAGAATCACAGCAGTTGGGACTGGCAGTTGCATTAGTAATCTTATGCAATCTACTATTATATGTAACTATCAAGTAATACCTTAAATATTGCTTACATAGTAGCGATCAAAATTGCCCGTGTAGCTTTCTCCTTGACCTCTTATTCTCTATGTGCTTGATATACTGTCCTGTAAAATTGATTAAATCCAGTCTCAATGGTCAGGCAGTTCTTTTCCTCCTGTTACAGTATATTCTTATTCTTAAATAACATCTTTCACTGCCTCAATCCATCCAAAATACGAGCATTCCTTCCATATATTGTCAGACTACCCCTATATGAATGACATGGCCCCTAACCTCTTTCTCAATATGTGTACTTCACTATTTATCAGGTTCCTTTACTCTGCCTGGAACTTCCCTCTCTCAATTACATCATTATACAACTTCAAATGTGGCACAAGTAACCTAAGTCTTGCCAACTAATTCCGCCATTCACCAATGTGTCCCATTAAGATTTGCATCCTTATCTACATTAAGAATATTTACCAAACGATTTCTGATTGCTCCCGCCTCTCACCAGTATAATCTTGCCCGTATTCAACGTTGCAAGTACGCTTTCTTGTGTTTGTTAATGCCTCTGTTCTTGACTCATCCCTAAATACGTCCCCTCGCAATAACATAGAAAGAGGCCTGACGGTCTTCTCTACCTATCAAACAGTTTAACGAATTTCTTCCAGCACCATGTTGATCATCCAAAATGCCTGTATTTACGAGACTATCCCCGATTTACGTTCCGTTGTCCCTAACAGAATACTATCAACTGAGAAATAATTTTAATATCGAGGCTATCATTCCCATTAACACAATCATATTTACTGTGGAAATCGCTCATATTACATAAGCAATATCTCTCGTAACCTGCGTTAAGAATATAGATGGTCATTATGACCCTGTCGGTCTTTTGTCTGCCAGGGTTAACGTGGCGGTATCACTGCCAACAGGCTGGAAGTGATGACCACCAAATAAAGACAATGGCGGTGTACTCTCCCATAGACAGCAAATGTACCACACCAACCGCCAGCACGGTACGAACACAGAACACGGCGGTAGCCACCTACAGGCAGGCGGAAGACAAGGATCCACCCACCATATTATGACATAGCACACCACCATAATTTCCGGGGCGGTAGCAACGACACCAAAACCTAGTGGAAACACATCATATAAAAGAAGACACTCACCTCCAGGGACACACAGGAGTCCGTAGCCGCCATGGAACCAGAACTGCAAGTCTTCCAGATGCTGTCCCATGCCATGGCCATCCTGGAGCACCAAAGCCAATGAAGACGATGACAGTGAGTACAGCTGCCTAGCACACATGGGAGGGAGATGGGGGGAGAGTGACACACACACGCACAACACGCAACATACACACACCACACACCCAGAACCAGATGCACAGGAAAATAACAGTAACAGAAACCTTGAGTAAAGAAACCCAGGACACATACACAATTCCATTATCTGTTTTCCTGTTGCATGAATATGTAAAATGCAAAAACATGCACAACTGCAGAAATAAATACATGCAGGCCCAAATGCCAGTCCAAAGTCACAAATACCCACAGGGCAAAGTCCAAGCCCCAACCTGACCCCTGACAACAATGGGACTCCACTATTCTCGGGCATCATGTAGGAAACGGGCAGGAACCTCAGGGGGCGTAGTGGTTGGGGGGGCACCCATTGGGAGGGGGCTTCCAGCCCACTGGTTCTGGAGGGGGCTGCCCGCCCGCTGGTTCTGGAGGGGCCTTCCTGCACACTGGTTCTAGGGGGGCTTCCTGCCCACTGGTTCTGGAGGGGGCTGCCTGCCCACTGGTTCTTGAGGGGGCTGCCTGCCCACTGGTTCTGGAGGGGGCTGCCTGTCCACTGGTAATGGATGGTGCTCCTTGGCCTCTGCTTCTGAATGCTCCTCCTTGGCCTCTGATTCGGGAGGCTGCTCCTTGGCCTCTGGTTCTGGATGCTGCTCCGTGGCCTCTGATTCAGGATGCTTCTCCATGGCCTCTGGTACCAAATGCTGCTCCTTGGCCTCTGTTTCAGGATGCTGCTCCATGGCCTCTGGTACTGGATGGGGCACCTTGGGCACAGTTTTGAGTGGGGCCTCCTTGGCCATGGCTTTCAGTGGGGCCTCCTTGGGCATGGATTTTTTTATGGGGCCTCCTTTGCCAGGGATTTTAGTCAGGCCTTCTTGGCCAGGGATTTCAGTGTGGCCTCCTTGGCCTTGGAGTTTGTTGGGGCTTCCTTGGCCTTGGATATTTGCCTTGGATTTTTGCGGGGCCTCCTTAGCCTTGGATTTATGTGTGGCCTCCTTGACCAGGGATTTTTGTGGGGCCTCTTTGGCCAGGGATTTTTGTGGGACCTCCTTGCCCTTGGATTTTGTTTGGGCCCCCTTGTCCTGAGATTGGATGGGGCCTCCTTGGCTCTAGGTTTTGGAGGTGGCCCCATGGTCTTGCCAGTCTATTTGGGAGGGGGCAGCACTTTGTCCCTCTGTTTTGGATGGTGGAGGAATGTCCTTGGTGTGGGGGACTGGCGTTGAACTCATGTGCCCCTTAGTGGCAGCTGGAGACTTTGGGGACCGAGCTGTGTCAGACTGGGTGCTTCAGGTACTGGGCTGGGGTGGTGGAACCTTCCTCTTATTTGCAACATGGGGGAGGGAAGAGGTCAAGGCAGGCATGGAAAAGCTTCTTGGGGACAATGGGGCGGGATGTGGGAGGAGGGATGGGAGTGGAGGTAGAGAGAGTGGTTGTAGGAGGAATAGGTGTGCCGGACTTCGGTACAGGCGCATGGACAGTGTGCATTTGTGATGTGGATGGCTGTTACAGGTCTGAGTGCGGGCGTGTGTTTGTCTCTGGAGGGGGGTCAGAGAGGGTGGGGAGGACAAACAGGACATGTAGATGGATGTTGCAGTGGTGTCTGCAAGTGAGGTGGATATGCTGCATGAGGTGGTGGTGGTGGTGATTGCGCATGTGATGTGTGGGGTGCATGTCTACAGGTCTGCAGTTGTGGTGACTGTGGGCAAGGCTGTGCAGGTGGCAGGTCCTGGGACTGTTGATGCAATGCATGCAAGTGTGAGTGAGGATGTGACTGTGAGGGAGGAGGAGGAGGAGGGGGACACAGTTGAGGCAGTAGCTGATGTTGTGTGTGCATCTGTGTGTTGGATGTGTGAGTGCTAGTGGACTGAAGTGTGCAGCCTGTGTTTGTCTGTGCGAGTCTTGTGTGTTGTTTTGGGTGCATGCTTGTCAGAATGTGTGCATGAGATGGGTTGGGGTTGAGGAGACTTGGACTGGGTAGTGGTACTTGGAGGAGGGATGGATGAAACAGGGACACTGGCTGCCATCAGTGAAGAGGCCAGAGCCTGAAACGATCTCTGTAGGGCCACCAGCCCACCGTGGATGCCCTCCAGGAAGGCAGTGCATTACTGCATTTGGGATGCCAGACCCTAGATGACTGCCCTACAGAGATGGATCTCAGGAGGTCAATAACCTCCTCACTGAGGGAAGCAGGGCTTACTGGGGCAGGGCCTGAGGTGCCTTGGGTGAAGGAGATGACCCCCCTTCTGGGTGAGCGGACACAGGAAAGTCAGTGGGGCTACTGGGAGGGCAGTGCTGGTACGGGGTGGCAGTAGAACCTGTAGGTGGGGTGGTCCCAGAGGGGTCCACCACCAACAGGGAGCTCCCATCGGAGGACGAATCAGAGTCAGTGGTATTACCTCCTGTCCCCACTGTGGTGCTCCCTTCGCCTTCCATCCCACTGGTCACCTCAGCGTCAGTGGGCTCTGCCTTCTGGGTCCTGTGGGCTGCAGCTCCCTCACTCGCCAGTGCCCCTCCTCCTTCACCAGATTATGCTAATGCACACATGGACAGGGTGACAAAGGGAGAGGGGGAGAGAGAAAGGGAGCACAGGGTCTATCTCAGCTCCAACAGCACAGATGGCAGACACATCACTGTCACACATTGAGACTGAGAATGGGCAGTATGGACCACCCTGGCACACCATTGGCTAAGAACCACAGCAGGTAGGAGCCAAACACTGCCAACTACACACCAACTGGGACCAGCTAAGCCCTGTGTGAGATGGGAAGAGACATACCTATCTATTTAATACATGCTTTCTATGCTATTAACCTGAGCTGGACCACGCAGCAATGTCAGGACTGGCATTTTTGGGCATCCACTGACTAGTACCCTGCGCCCAAATCCCATGCAACAGAGATGGTTGACAAACACACTGTACTCACCCTCTTATGACTCCTGTGATGCCAGTATGCGGGCCCTCAGGGGGGTCAGGTTTCAACAGGCACCCCTCCCTCGTTGGGAGGCCATCACCAGCTGGGCCTCCACAGTCTTCCAGGCCTTCTCAGGTCCTCCCACCATTTCCTGCAGTGGGTGCTCCACCTGCTATAGACCCCCAGGGTCTGGACATCCTTGGCGATGGTATACCACAACCCCGTCTTCTGATGGGCGCTATCCTGCAGTGGAAACACAGAAGGTGGGACACCATGAACTTGAAAATCCAGCTTGTCACACATACGGCCCACAAAAAGCATTAGCTCCTCAACAGTCACACACATGGCCCATACCCATGCACTAGCGCTGCCACCAGCCATACCCCCACCTGATACACTGCCAGCATACACACACATCTCCATGCAGCCATGTCGCATGCAACGTACCCATGGTGTACTTACCTGTTGGTCTGGAGGCCCATACAACTGCCCATACAGGGGTAGGACCCCATCCACAAGACACTCTAACTCCTCTGACGTGAAGGCTGGGGCCCTTTCCCCTGTTGCACGAGCAATGGCAGGTTCCAGACACAGGTTACAGCAGCATACGCAGTGGAGATATCGCCCTGTGGAAAGTCAGGAATCAAGTGAAGTGGTAGAAAGGAAATGTCGGTCACGTTCCCCAACAGTGAACACCATCACTGCCGCTGTTGATCATCTTTAGTTGCCATTCTCCATAGAGGGCCATGTTAGCAAATGAGGAATTGCACCGCGTGCAGACCACCTCCCACCAGCTGAGTGAGGTCACTTCCACCTGTCCATGAATACAGGACAGGCAGGTACCATTTTCTAATGCTGGTACACATGTACAGATTGATAAGTGTGTCATTGTAGTCGAATGCACTCACCTACACAATTCCAGTGTCCAACATACAAGCATGCTCTGTGTACACTGCTGTACTGTGTTCATAGTTCCTGTTGTCACTCCTTTCTTACATTTGGGTCCCCCAGGTACCAACCACTGCGGAGCAATAGGAGAAGGCACACACTTGTGTACAGACCCCTTGTGGACTTTGCTACACTGGAGGACCTGCATATCATACTCACCTATTGTCTGGACAGGGCCACAATCAAAGAGCTGTCTGAACAATTGGAGCCTGATCTGATACCTGCTATCCGTAGCACCACAGCAATCCTCCCTCTTGTGCAGGTACTCTCAGTGCTCCATTTCCTGGCAACTGGCTCTTTCCAGGTGACAGTGCGCTTGGCTGCAGGGATGTCACTACCAATGTTCTATTGTGCTTGCAAGGGTTTTGGCAGCCTTGCTCAAACACATGTGCAGCTACATCGCATTTCCCCTGGTAGATGATTTACCCACTGTGAAGTATGGATTCTATGCAATGGGACATATACCATATGTGATTGTGGCCATCGACGGGACCCATATTGCCTTAGTTCCCCCCAGGGCTAATCAACAAGTGTACAGGAATCGGAAGAGTTTCCACGCACTCAGGCCCATATTTATACTTTTTGATGCAAAACTGCACCGATGCAGTTTTGCGTCAAAAATATTACCGCTGGCTAATGCCATTTCTTTGCATCATGCGGGCATCAAATTTATACTTTGACGCATGGCGGCGCAAACCACATGTGTGAGTCTTTTTTTTTTAATCAAACCAATGCGTCATGTCGTAAAGGAAAATGACGTTAATTCAGCAAAAATGACTGTGAGCCGGTTTACAACGTCGCAAAACGGATACGTGTCGTTTTGGCGCAACAACTGCAAAATGTGCTAAGGATAGCCAAAATGGATCATAGATGCTTGCACAGACCCCAGGAAGATGACAACAGACCAGGAACCAGCCAGGAGGACCCACACAAGGCCCAGGACAGGGAGAAGAAGAAAAGAAAGTGTTGCTTCAGTGCAGAGGAGCAGGAAATTCTGGTGAAAGAGGTCACTGAACACCAGCACCAACTGTTTGGCACCTCAAAGTTGCCAATCAGTAGGAGAGAGGCAATATGGCAACAAATTGTTGACAAGATCAACAGTGTGGAAGAAGTACGGAGAACAGTCATCGAGTGCAAGAAACGCTGGCATGACTGCAAGTGCAGGACCAAGCAACAGATGCCCAGGAACAGGAAGGCAGCACTGCAGACTGGAGGTGGGAATCCAGCACCGCAGGAGGCCCTGGACCACATGGAGCAGATGGTGGCAGCTGTCATCCCTGAGGAGATTGTCACAGGGATTCATGGACAGGACAGAGCAGACTACCAGGAGACAACACACATGCAGGGTAAGTCGCATGGGGAATTAAAATGCACAAATGTTAACTGTAAGCAGGGGGGTGGACATACCTACTACACAATGCATGTAAGTCATTATATTCAGGGAGTGGCATGGGTAAAGGGGCATGGCACAGGGGCATGGGCTGTACAGAGAAAATCTGGGGCACAGTACTACACAACACCAACAACCTTTGCATGGGGGTAGGCTGCCATGCCAAGGATGTTGCAAAGGTAAAGCCAGGCCAGGAGGGCAGGGTACAGCGTAAAACTGGCAGCTCGTCACACGTCAGCCAGTATTCTCCCTACATTAACTAGGCCCCAATTAACAACCCCTGGCCATATCTGCAAGTGGAATGTAACATTGACAAAAGTTGCCACTACCACCTCTGCTGTGTGTGCAGGTCAAGTAGCTAATGGCAGTAACATTCCTATGGATCAAGCACACCCAAATTAAAGGGTTCAGGATGACAACGTTATCAATCCCATAAAAACAATACAAATGTTCCAATCCTGTCAAATGTGATTGTCCAAAGTTGCTACAAACATCAGCCATTGTCATAAACATTTGGAGATACACAGCACTAATGCCATACCCATGCCGCAAATGTCAGGGTCCACCCTGTGCCTGGGTCACAATAGCTCCAAAGACACTGTTAGACTTTTCATCCTTGGCGTGGTCTCCTTTAACTTTTTGCCTCTGTTCCCCAGGTTGTTGATGTGTGCTGGACTCTGATTTTATTGTTTTTGTTACTCTGGGCACTTTACCACTGCTAACCAGTGCTAAAGTGCAAGTGCTCCTGTTTAAAATGTGTACGTAATTGGTTCCCCATGATTGGCATATTTGTTTTACAGTTAAGTCCCTAGTAAAGTACACTAGAGGTGCCCAGGGCCTGTAAATCAAATGTTACTAGTGGGCCTGCAGCACTGGTTGTGCCACCCACACAAGTAACCCTGTAATCATGGCTCAGACCTGCCACTGCAGTGTCTGTAAGTGTATTTTTACACTGTAAATTCGACTTGGCAAGTGTACCCACTTGCCAGGCCTAAACCTTCCCTTTTCTTACATGTAAGGCACCCCTAAGGTAGGCCCTAGGCAGCCCCAAGGGCAGGGTGCAGTGTATGGATAAGGTAGGACATATAGTAATGTGGTTTATATGTCCTGACAGTGAAATACTGCCAATTTTGTTTTTCACTGTTGCAAGGCCTGTCTCTCTCGTAGGATGATATGGGGGCTACCTTTAAATATGATTAAAGTGTAGATTCCCCTAGAGAGTAGATGGACATGTGGAGTTTGGGGTCCCTGAACTCACAATTAAAAAATACATCTTTTAGTAAAGTTGATTTTAAGATTGTGCGTTTGAAAATGCCACTTTTAGAAAGTGAGCATTTTCTTGCTTAAACCATTCTGTGACACTGCCTTGTTTGTGGATTCCCTGTCTGGGTCAGTTTGACAGTTGGGTTGTTTTCCACCTCGCACTAGACAGTCACACAAAGGGTGCTGGGGTGTAACCTGCATTTCCTGATTAGCCATCTCTGCTAGGAGGGAGGGGTGGAGTGGTCACTCTCATCTGAAAGGACTGTGCCTGCCTCTGACAATGCTGGCTCCAACCCCCTGGTGTGCGTCTTAGGCCTTGCCTGGGCAAGGCAGGATTTCACAAGTAGGTGTGAGTCCCCTTTGAAGAAAGGTGACTTCAAAGACTAAAATGGGTATAAGAAGGGCACCCAAATCTACAGACTTTAAGAAACACTTCTGGAACCAAGAGGAACCTCTGCCTGGAGAAGAGCTGATAGCTGAGGAAGAAGTGCTGCCCTGCCTGTGACTGTGCTTTGTGGAGCTTTCCTGCACTTTTGCTTCTGCCAGAGTAAGAGGGCAAAGACTGGACTTTGTGTGCCTTCCATCTTGTGAAGAAATCTCCAAGGGCTTGATTTAGAGCTTGCCTCCTGTTGTTTGAAGTCTCAGGGACAGCAAAGACTTCTCTCTGCCAGCACCTGGAGTCTCTGGAGAGACTCCTACTCTGACAAGTGGTGCCCTATACAGTCCCTGGGCCCTTGAAAGGAAAGCTGGTGGAAATCCAAGGAAATCGACTTCGGACGACTCCAGACCGACGCCGCTGCTGAATCCGGTAATGCTGCCTGCACCTGATGCCGTGACCTTCACTGGAACGCGACGCTCTTCGCAGGCCCGACGCCACTGCAGCCCCGCTGAAGTCCGCGACTCCGTGGAAGTCGCTGCACCACGTCGTGACCGACGCCGCTCGAAGTGCACGGATTCAACGTTTCGCACAGACGCCGCGATCCCCGACTTCGCGCATCGGCTTGTTTTCACTCTTCACCAAAGGTACTGTACTTGGGGGTCTACACAACTGCGTCTTAGGCGCCGCTGGTGTCGGCTTGTTGGGAACCACTCCGTCACAACGCCGTGTTAATATCTCATCGAAGCATTTTTGTTTCTAAGTGCTATTTTTGGAGTTTAATCTTTAAAAATTCATAACTTGACTTGTGTATGTTGGATTTTTGTCATTTTGGTCTTTTTTTGTTTAGATAAATATTTCCTATTTTTCTAAACTGGTGTTGTGTCATTTTGTGGTGTTTTCATTACATTACTGTGTGTGTTGGTACAAATACTTTACACCTAGCACTCTGAGGTTAAGCCTACTGCTCTGCCAAGCTACCAAGTGGGTAAGCAGGGGTTAGCTGAGGATGATTCTCTTTTACCCTGACTAGAGTGAGGGTCCTTGCTTGAACAAGGGGTAACCTGACTGTCAACCAAAGACCCCATTTCTCTACATTGGTGATCAGCGGTTGGGATTTGGACTTGTATTTGTACTTGACATACAGTAATTAAGTGTACACTACTGTTTGAGTTCAGACCACTACGTGACCACATACTGCTTGTCTTGAGATTTTTGCTTTTTCTCTTTTTGTGGACTTTTCCCTACGTCCACTTTGTTTTTTTCCGCTGATCCTTGATTGACTATGAACTTCATTTGGGAACTTGTTTCTGCATTTGGAACTTTGCACTCTTTTTACCTTTCATCATGTCTCTACTTGGAGATGCATCAGTTGGAGCTGACTTTGACCTTGAGAAATTGGAGAGTTATACCAAAGCTCAGCTGAAGCAGTTCTGTAAAAGTTTTGACTGTCCCATTAAGAGCTCATCCAGGTAGGAGGAGCTGCAAAAGGCGCTGAGGGCCTGGGTGACAGCCAAGAGCACTGAAGGGCACACAGAGGATGAGGGAGATGAGGAGGATGAGGAAGAGTGTTCAGTACACAATGGTATTGTGGGTGGGCCTGTTATGTCCAGGGAGAAGGTCTCCAGGGCAGGTAGCAGTGTCTCATCCAAGGGTCTGACACCTGAGGAGTTGCAGGACAGACAGGCAGAGAGGGCATACCAATTGGAGCTGCAGAAACTCAATCTGGAGAAAGAAAGAGATGAGAGAAGAGCAGTCCTTGAGGAAAGGAAGATGCAGCTGGCTCATGAGCTTAACTTAAAGGGGTTAGATCAGAGGAGCCATTCCAGTAGGGATGGTGGCAGCAATCCTACAGTGCAGCCGGAGAGAAGGGTACACATCTCAAAAGACCTTGTGAGGGATTATAAGAGGGAGGATGATATCTACTTGTGGTTCAAGGGTTATGAGTCAGCTCTCCACATGAACCTGGTCCCTGAAGCTCATTGGGGGGCAGCCCTGTGGAAGCATTTTGAGGCAGAGGGGAGGGACACACTGACGGCCTTAGGGGATGCTCAGAATCTCACCTAACCTGTTATGAAGGAGGCCTTACTCACCAGGTATGGTCTCACCCCTGAGCAGTACAAGGAGAAGTTTAGATCCTACAAGAGAAAGGAATCCCAAACATGGTTGGAATGTGTTGATTCTTTTTGCAGGTCACTGGATGGTTGGGTGAAGGGCAGTAAGGTAAACACGTATGAGGGGCTTTACAATTTAATTGCTTGGGAGCACTTGTACAGTTTATGTTTTCCAGAGCTGCGCCAGCACCTCATTGACAGCAAGCTGACTGACCCCAGGAAGCTTGCGCAGGAAGCGGACCGCTGGGAGAGCACCAGGGTCCAAAAGAGGTATGGGGGAGACCACGCCAAGGGTGGGCAGGGTCCCTCTCAGAAGAAACAGGGGGAGTTCTCTAAAGGGCCCCAAACTGATTCCCAGGGTAGGGATTCCCAACCCCCCAGTGAAAAGAAGCCGTGGTTGTCCAAAGGGAAGCCAGTGGCAGGTGGTCCCACACGTAAGTGCTATGCATGTGACCAGGTGGGTCATGTGAGGGGGGACCCCAAATGCCCCAAAAGTACACCGGCACCCACTGGTGCACAGTCCCAGGGTTTGGCCACTGTAGCGCTTGGGGAGGAGTTGGTTTCAGGTGGGTGGGAACCAGCAGAAATGACCCTTGTCTCACTAGGGGACAGTGAGATGGTCCAGAGAAACCTAGTGCCTGATAACACTAAGAAATACAGGCAATGGGTGACCATCAATGGACAGAGGGTGGAGGCTCTGAGAGACACAGGAGCCAGTGTGACTACAGTGAGGAGTCACCTGGTGTCTGAAGAGCAGATTGATCCCCGGGTACTTCACCAAGTAGTTGCGGTAGACAACTCTGAGTGCCTCTGCAGAGTGGCGCAGGTTCCCTTTGAATGGGGGGGGGGTCTCAGGTTCCTGGAAAGTAGCTGTGAGTCCAACCATGCCTGTTGATTGTTTGCTAGGTAACGACCTGGAGGATTCCCCTTGGAAGGAGGTGGAACACAGGTCTCACTTGGAGATGTTGAGTCTGCCTGGGTGGGTATGCGTATCCACCCGGTCTATGGCAGCCAATCAGGGTAGTCAAGAGCCCCTGGAGCCTGAAACAGTGGCCCAGGGGACCGCCAAGAAGAGGAAGGGCAGGGTGCGTGGGAAACCGGCCCCAGAAGTTCCCACGGTCCGGGAGGAGGCAGAGCCTGAGGGTGATGCCCCGGAGCCTACAGGGGAACAGGTGGCTGAACTGGGGGAGGTCCCTGAGCTGTCGCAGTGGCAGCAGGAAGGGGGACCCACCAGGGAAGCATTCTGCACAGCGCAGAAGGAGTGCCCTACTCTTGAGGGGCTACGGCAGCAGGCTGCAGCCCAGGCGGCTGGCGAGGCGCCAGGCACTCACCTGATTTATTGGGAGGATGGCCTCCTGTATAGTGAGCCTAAGGTTCCTGAGCCTGGGTCAGCTCGTATGCTGGTGGTACCCCAGTGCTTCAGGGCCTTCCTACTGGGTTTGGCTCATGATGGAGAAGTGTGGCTCAATGGTTAGAGCGGCAGACCCTGAAGCAGAGATCTGGCTCAAGACCAGGGTTCAAGTCCTGCTTCGGCAGGTCTTGGGCTGAATTCCCCTTGACCAGATAATTCTCGCCTCGGTGCCTAATCTAATTCATGGGTCCCACTCTGCAACTCTGGGCAATAGCTTGCTTAATCTCCACAACGGCCCCAACAGCGCTTGGATGCCTGGCTTCACCCTGGGGGTGCTCAGGAGTGGGCGCCTCACAGGGAAAAGCCAGGAGGGGTTCCATAGCGGTATGAGTACAGTGCCTTGAGACCCTAACGGGTGAGTAGTGCGCTATACAAGTGCTAATTTACATTTACATTTTTACATTTACATGATGTGCCGTTGGCAGGACATCTAGGGCAGGACAAGACCTATAAGAGGCTTGTCCCCCACTTTTACTGGCCCTTGATGCACAAGCAGTCAGCTGCTTATTGTAGGTCTTGTCAGACTTGTCAGGCAAGTGGCAAGAGTGGGGGGAAATGCAAAGCTCCCCTCCAACCTTTACCTGTAGTCAGTACTCCCTTTAAAAGGGTAGGAATTGACATTGTGGGGCCTCTGGATCCCAAGACAGCCATGGGCAACAGGTTCATCCTGGTCTTGGTGGACCATGCCACACGGTACCCAGAAGCCATTTCTCTAAGGACGGTCACTGCCCCCGTGGTGGGACATGCCTTGATGGGAGTTTTTACCCACATGCGGTTCCCCAAGGAAGTGGTATCTGATAGAGGTACAAACTTCATATCCACTTATATGAAGTCTCTGTGGAAGGTGTGTGGGGTAACGTACAAGTTCACCACACCTTACCACCCCCAAAGTAATGGTCTGGTTGAGAGATTCAACCACACCTTGAAAGGCATGATTCAGGGCCTGTCAGAGCCCTTGAGGCGTAAGTGGGACGTCCTCTTACCATGCCTTCTGTTCGCTTACAGGGAGGTGCCTCAAAAGGGACTTGGCTTTAGCCCCTTTGAGCTCATCTATGGCCACCGTGTGAGGGGACCGCTCAGTCTGGTGAAGGAGGCTTTGGAGAAAGCTCCTGGTAAACCACCCCAGGATGTATTTAGCTACATGCTGGCACTAAGAAACCAGACTGCCCGCTTCAGGAGTCTCGCTCAGGAGAACCTGGAAGCAAGCCAGGAGGATATGAAACAGTGGTACGACCAGAATGCCACTCTGGTTGAGTTTCAGCCTGGACAAAAAGTGTGGGTCATGGCACCAGTGGAGCCTAGGGCTCTCCAAGATAAGTGGACTGGGCCTTTTGAGGTGGTGGAAAGAAGGAGTGAGGTCACCTATCTGGTAGACTTGCAATCCCCCAGGAACCCTTTGAGGGTCCTATATGTCAACCGCCTCAAACCACACTTTGAGCGAACTGAGCTATCCATGCTCCTAGCGACAGATGACGGGGTGGAGGAAGAGAATGAGCCTTTTCCTCTCCTCCTGTCTGCAGGAGAGAAAGATGGGTCTGTGGAGGGAGTGATCCTCTCCCTCTCCCTGACTGAGGAACAGCAGAGGGATTGTCGCCACGTGCTGGGACAGTTCGCCTCGCTGTCTTCCCTGATCCCAGGAGTCACACACCTGTGCACACATGATGTGGACACTGGGGACAGTACACCTGTTAAACATAAGGTTTACATGGTGACTGACAGGGTCAGGGCTTGCATTAAGGAGGAAGTCTCCAAAATGTTAACCCTAGGGGTTATTGAGCACTCCAGCAGTCCTTGGGCCAGCCCAGTGGTCTTGGTCCCAAAGGCTGCTGCTCCTGGTGCCACTCCAGAACTTAGGTTCTGTGTGGACTACCGGGGTCTCAATGCGGTCAGCAAGACTGACACACACCCCATCCCCCGAGCTGATGAGCTCATTGATCGGTTAGGAGCTGCCAAGTACCTCAGTACGTTTGATTTAACATCTGGGTACTGGCAGATTGCCTTAACTGAGGGGGCAAAGGAGAGGTCAGCATTCTCTACCCCAGATGGGCACATCCACTTCAATGTGATGCCCTTTGGGATGAAGAATGCCCCTGCCACCTTTCAGAGGTTGGTCAACCAGGTGTTGGCAGGACTGGATGAGTTCAGTGCCGCCTACTTGGATGACTTTGCTGTGTTTAGTTCCACATGGGAGGAACACCTGCAACACCTCTGGAGAGTGTCAGAGGCCCTGCAGAAGCAGCCCTCACTATTAAGGCGAGCAAGTGCCAAATAGGGCAGGGTTCTGTGGTGTACTTAGGACACCACATGGGGAGTGGCCAGGTGGCACCCCTACAGCCTAAGATTGACACGATTCTGGCTTGGGAGCCTCCCAAGACCCAGACTGAAGTGAGAGCCTTTTTAGGTCTCACAGGATATTACCGGAGGTTTGTTAAGGGATATGGTACCATTGTTACCCCCTTAACTGAGTTGACTTCTAAGAAGCAACCCAAGAAAGTGATCTGGACAGAGGCTTGCCAGAACGCTTTTGATGCCCTGAAGGCTGCCATGTGCACAGCACCTGTGCTGCAGGCACCTGACTACTCCAAGGAGTTTGTTGTGCAAACAGACGTCTCAGAGCATGGTATTGGTGCAGTACTCTCACAGCTTAATGAAGAGGGCCTAGATCAACCCGTAGCCTTCATTAGCAGGAGGTTACTACCCAGGGAACGTAGGTGGAGTGCCATAGAACGCAAAGCGTTTGCTGTGGTCTGGGCACTGAAGAAGCTAAGACCCTACTTGTTTGGGACTCACTTCCGAGTTCAGACCGACCACAGGCCCCTCAGATGGTTAATGCAGATGAGGGGTGAGAATCCAAAACTGTTGAGGTGGTCCATTTCCCTACAGGGGATGGACTTTACGGTGGAACATCGTCCTGGTACAGAGCACGCCAATGCTGATGGTCTGTCCAGGTTCTTCCGCCTTAGTGATGAGAACTCCCATGAGGTTGGGTAGTTGCTCCCCACTTTTAGCTGGGGGGGACACGTGTTAGACTTTTCATCCTTGGCGTGGTCCCCCTTAACTTTTTGCCTCTGTTCCCCAGGTTGTTGATGTGTTCTGGACTCTGATTTTACTGTTTTTGTTACTCTGGGCACTTTACCACTGCTAACCAGTGCTAAAGTGCAAGTGCTCCTGTTTAAAATGTGTATGTAATTGGTTCTCCATGATTGGCATAATTGTTTTACTGTTAAGTCCCTAGTAAAGTGCACTAGAGGTGCCCAGGGCCTGTAAATCAAATGTTACTAGTGGGCCTGCAGCACTGGTTGTGCCACCCACACAAGTAACCCTGTAATCATGTCTCAGAACTGCCACTGCAGTGTCTGTAAGTGTATTTTTACACTGTAAATTCAACTTGGCAAGTGTACCCACTTGCCAGGCCTAAACCTTCCCTTTTCTTACATGTAAGGCACCCCTAAGGTAGGCCCTAGGTAGCCCCAGGGCAGGGTGCAGCGTATCGATAAGGTAGGACATATAGGGGGTCATTCTGACCCTGGCGGTCGGTGACCGCCAGGGTCACCGACCACGGGAGCACCGCCAACAGGCTGGCGGTGCTCCCTCGAGCATTCTGACCGCGGCGGTTCAGCCGCGGTCAGAAACGGAAAGTCGGCGGACTCCCGCCGACTTTCCGCTGCTCGGGTGAATCCTCCATGGCTGCGGAGCGCGCTCCGCAGCCATGGGGATTCTGACACCCCCTACCGCCATCCTGTTCCTGGCGGGTCTCCCGCCAGGAACAGGATGGCAGTAGGGGGTGTCGCGGGCCCCTGGGGGCCACTGCAGTGCCCATGCCCATGGCATGGGCACTGCAGGGGCCCCCGTAAGAGGGCCCCACTGTGTATTTCAGTGTCTGCAAAGCAGACACTGAAATACGCGACGGGTGCAACTGCACCCGTCGCACCTTCCCACTACGCCGGTTCCATTCGGAGCCGGCGTCCTCGTGGGAAGGTAGATTTGCCCTGGGCTGGCGGGCGGCCTTTTGGCGGCCGCCCGCCAGCCCAGGGCAAATTTCAAAATACCCTCAGCGGTCTTGTGACCGCGGAGCGGTATTTTGACGGGGGAACATTGGCGGGTGGCCTCCGCCGCCCGCCAATGTTAGAATCACCCCCATAGTAATGTGGTTTATATGTCCTGACAGTGAAATACTGCCAATTTCGTTTTTCACTGTTGCAAGGTCTGTCTCTCTCATAGGATAATATGGGGGCTACCTTTAAATATGATTAAAGTGTAGATTCCCCTAGAGAGTAGATGGACATCTGGAGTTTGGGGTCCCTGAACTCACAATTAAAAAATAAATCTTTTAGTAAAGTTGATTTTAAGATTGTGCGTTTGAAAATGCCACTTTTAGAAAGTGAGCATTTTCTTGCTTAAACCATTCTGTGACTCTGCCTTGTTTGTGGATTCCCTGTCTGGGTCAGTCTGACAGTTGGGTTGTTTTTCACCTCGCACTAGACAGTGACACAAAGGGGGCTGGGGTGTAACCTGCATTTCCTGATTAGCCATCTCTGCTAGGAGGGAGGGGTGGAGTGGTCACTCTCATCTGAAAGGACTGTGCCTGCCTCTGACAATGCCGGCTCCAACCCCCTGGTGTGCGTCTGAGGCCTTGCCTGGGCAAGGCAGGATTTCACAAGTAGGTGTGAGTCCCCTTTGAAGAAAGGTGACTTCAAAGACTAAAATGGGTATAAGAAGGGCACCCAAATCTACAGACTTTAAGAAACACTTCTGGAACCAAGAGGAACCTCTGCCTGGAGAAGAGCTGATAGCTGAGGAAGAAGTGCTGCCCTGCCTGTGACTGTGCTTTGTGGAGCTTTCCTGCAGTGCTGCTTCTGCCAGAGTAAGAGGGCAAAGACTGGACTTTGTGTGCCTTCCATCTTGTGAAGAAATCTCCAAGGGCTTGATTTAGAGCTTGCCTCCTGTTGTTTGAAGTCTCAGGGACAGCAAAGACTTCTCTCTGCCAGCACCTGGAGTCTCTGGAGAGACTCCTACTCTGACAAGTGGTGCCCTATACAGTCCCTGGGCCCTTGAAAGGAAAGCTGGTGGAAATCCAAGGAAATCGACTTCGGACGACTCCGGACCGACGCCGCTGCTGAATCCGGTAACGCTGCCTGCACCCGATGCCGTGAACTTCGCTGGAACGCGACGCTCTTCGCAGGCCCGACGCCACTGCAGCCCCGCTGAAGTCCGCGACTCTATGGAAGTCGGCGCACCACGTCGTGACTGACACTGCTCGAAGTGCACGTATTCAACGTTTCGCACAGACGCCGCGATCCCCGACTTCGCGCATCGGCTTGTTTTCACTCTTCAGCAAAGGTACTGTACTTGGGGGTCTACACGACTGCGTCTTAGGCGCCGCTGGTGTCGGCTTGTTGGGAACCACTCCATCACAACGCCGTGTTAATATCTCATCGAAGCATTTTTGTTTCTAAGTGCTATTTTTGGAGTTTAATCTTTAAAAATTCATAACTTGACTTGTGTATGTTGGATTTTTGTCATTTTGGTCTTTTTTTGTTTAGATAAATATTTCCTATTTTTCTAAACTGGTGTTGTGTCATTTTGTGGTGTTTTCATTACATTACTGTGTGTGTTGGTACAAATACTTTACACCTAGCACTCTGAGGTTAAGCCTACTGCTCTGCCAAGCTACCAAGTGGGTAAGCAGGGGTTAGCTGAGGATGATTCTCTTTTACCCTGACTAGAGTGAGGGTCCTTGCTTGAACAAGGGGTAACCTGACTGTCAACCAAAGACCCCATTTCTCTACATTGGTGATCAGCGGTTGTGACTTCCAGGTGGGGCATAGGCCTGGGAGAATGCCAATATGAAAGACAGGAACAATGAACAGGAACAAAGATCACAATGTGAAAAAAACGGAAGGCAGGCATGTCACATTACAAATCCCACAACACAGACACACTAATTGTACCATATCTCATTGCAGTGGACGATGGCTCTCCTGCGGATATGCCTGTCCAGGACTACTCTGATTACATGGATGATGAGCTGACAAACATCAGCCAGCAGACCCTCCAAGATGTCCTTGGAACCCTCCAGACCCCACCTTCAGTCACAAGGAGGAGCACAGAACTAGCAGCCATCACAGAGGAGCCACCCACCACCCAAATTGTACGACCTGCCAACTCCAACACAGCTGAGGACTCTGACAACCCTGGCACCAGCTTTGAGCGAACTGTAGTTGGAGTATAGCAGGAGCTGGCCAAGGAGGTGCGGGTGGAGATGCAAAATATGGCAGCCAACCTAGAGGGGGTGTGTTCGTGCATGATGTCAACTGAAGAACAGGCAGCAGCTATGCAAGAGCGAACAACAATCTTGCAGGAACTTGAAAAAAGGTTGAAGGAAATCAGCACAGCTGTAATAGAGTTGACCCAACACCTACAACAACAATCCTGTCAATGCATGCACGAATGCAATATTGAACCCCTCAGGGCCAACCTGTCTGCCTACCACCGTGATGTGGCTGCTTTTCTTAAGAACCAGCAGCTCCTCCTTACCTTAGTACTGTCTTTAAGAGCCCCACAGTTGGCAGCTACCGGGATGTCTGACTCCACCTCTTCAAACACTGAGGTGTATGTTGCCCCTTCACAACCACCTCCACCAAGGGCAGAGGAGACAACACACACATCAGAAGATGAAGACGTGGAACAGATCACCTTCACCCGTAAGAGTGCCTGGTAGCACTAGTCCCTGCCACATGACCAGCTATTACCAAGGTCCTGTGCTTTGTAACATGTCAGTCTTGCAACAACTGTACCCAAGCACTGTTCTTCAACCCACTGTTTATCTTGTCACCCTGCCCTGTGATTGTCTCTCACTACCTCATTGGCAAATCCAGTCCCTCTGCACTGTCTGACACTTCACCCCAGCATGTCCAATGACATATTCTTTTGCGCTTGTGTAGGATCACAATGGAAGATGTCACACTAATGGACTGACAATCATGGACAATGTACATATAGCACTACAGCACCTTTAAATAAATAGCACTTACACAACAACTTTGTCTCTGTGTAATGTGACACATCAACCGTGATGGCCAACCGTGATGTTTACCTCAGGTAAATGATTATTGATTGTCAATACACCTGACCTGAACGAATCTTGGCTGATAACTATGCACAGTGGTCTGGATTGCACCATCATCTGCCCTCCCTAATGGTTATTTCATAGGAAATATAAACTATACACCATAATGCTGTGTTGGACAGAATAACGCTTCCTCAAGGGATGTCTAAGCCAGAAAACAGTGCCTTCAATTTTTTCTGAAAGTCAAAAATTACATATGTGACATTTGCCCCAATTTTTAGCTAACACACACCATAGCATGAATGGATGTGTATGTGTTTCCATAGAAATAAGTCACCGAGCTGAACATTGTAACAGATGATAGGTGTGAGTTATGCATACCATACTACATGAGGGCATACTACCACTCACCTTATAAGGATTCACTTGGAAATCAGGCTGCAGGCAGACTTAACACAGTGTCCTGAATACCAAATCTGTTAGCAAAGTATGTGACATTGAAAACATACATCACAAAATAACCACACTGTTGGATCCATAGTAACCGTGAGTGGTGGGTGCAATGGATGGCAGAATCTTAGCTAAGTTGCTTTGGTGTAGCTGCCAATGTAACAGCTCAGTTGGGATATGGTTGCAGCATGGGACACAAAAGCTAATGCAAAAGAGACACTGTTCACTCATGCGAAGGCCCTAATCTACAAGCATTTGACACATACTGTAAAGGGTTACCTAGATATTTATTAAGCAGTAAAAACAGAAGCTAAAACCAGGGGAAACACCTTACCTAACCTAAACTACTCTAACTACACATTACCCACAACTGTCCCTAACAAGCCTAAGCTAAACTTACTTATTACATTTAACGAAACGATCTAAACATCAACCCCCTACCCCCCTTATAAGACGGGACACATGGAGGACAACTTATACTAACCTAAACACATACTATCTTATACTAAACAAATATATATATTTTTTATATATCATTTTTTTTTTTATTGTTTTATTTTTAACACTAAAACCCCAACATCGTCACCCACCCACACACATAATAAAAAACAGTTGTAAAAAGTATGATACCCCCACCCCCCACCCACTACTACTAACTAAACTAACAGTCTATACTAACCTAACACTAAGCCCCCTAAACCCACTAATTTAAAGAACCAGGAAAGAGGAGGGAGGGGAGGGAATCTTGGCTGAGTATAAGCCTACAAGTTGGCCCTCCGCAGGGTCTTTTTGATGGCATGCACCCTCTGATTCACTTGTGCCACCTCCTGCTGCAGCCTGGTCAATTTACGCAACACACGGTCCAAGTTACGTTGCATCTGGTTAAAGGCAGGGTCTATGACTGCAGCAGGGGTGGTCTGGGTACCAGTGGAGGAAGTATGGACCCTTGTTGGTGCCATGTCTGTAGGAGGGGGTGCAGGTGGTGCTGTGACAGGTCCTGGAGCTGTGGATGTTGATGGTCCAGCAAAGGTCTCTGCTAATGTTGATGCCACCTGGGTGGTAGTGGTGGTGCAGGTGGTGGTGGCTGTGGTGGACACGAAAAGGCCCCCTTGGGCAAATGCCCTCCACACTCCGGAGGCTCTTTCATGGCGATAACGCCTTGCCATTTTGTGGAACCCAGACTCCACATCCAGAATGCGGCAGTAACGCATTGCCCTGCGCTGAAACTCTCAAATCTGGATGGGAGTCATATTGGCAGCTGTTAAGACAAATATAAAACCAAACAGTAGGTACTTCATTGTGTGAAATGGCTCAAGAAGTAAATTAGACACTACGGCGGTCATTCCGACTGTGGCGGTCGGCAGTGAAGCGGCGGTAAGACCACCAACTGGCTGGCGGTCTTTTTTCTGACATTCTGACCATGGCGGTTACCGCCATGGCCAGCCGCCGCTTCACCGTTCCGACGCCACGGCGGTAACGACCGCCGGGCTGGAGACCTGGGTCTCCAGCCCGGCGGTCGTCACATACCACCGGCGGTATTCCGACCCGCCTGACCCCGGCTTACTGCCATGGATTTCATGCGGTTTGGGACCGCCATGAAATCCATGGCGGTAAGCACTATCAGTGCCAGGGAATCCCTTCCCTGGCACTGATAGGGGTCTCCCCCACCCCCCACCCCAACTCCCTCCCCTACCCCCCCACCACCCCTGCCACCCCCAAAAGGTTGCAGGACCCCCCTCCCCACCCCGATCCCCAACATGTACACACACATACACACATACACGCACGCATACATGCACGCATTCATGCACATACACACGCCCCCTGCATTCATGCACGCACTCTCAACATACACACACGCACAACCCCATGCACGCACACAACTCACAACACCCCTCCACCCCCTTTCCCTAACGGACGATCAGCTTACCTGTTCCGGTGAACCTCCGGGAGGGAACGGGACCCATGGGGGCAGCTCCGCCGACACCGCCACGCCAACAGAACACCGCCACAGCGAATCACAAGTCGTGATTCGCTGGGCGGTGTTCTGTTGGCGTGGCGGTGGAGGTGGAGCTACCTCCACTTCCCCGCCTGCCGCCAGTATGGCTGTTGGCGGCTCTTCGTCCGGAAACGGGCGGAGCGCTGCCAACGGCCGTAATGGCCCGTGCGGAAGACCGCCAGCACAGCATGTTTTGCGTCAAGAGAGGATATCAAGGTGACCCAACTCAACACAGTAACTCAATACCTATGGGTCAATGTGTGTGATTTGACTACTTCTATTGTTGTTGTCCCACTGTGTGACCATCACAAGATGCATTTTTGCAAATCTGCTTGTATGCATGTGGAGTCAATGTGTCCAACCCTCAGATGCTAGTCAGTGTGGAAATGAGAGAGGACATGTGTTAGTCATACACGTAGCAACAACTGCTGTGTGCACTTCCTAGGTTTTTGGGAACATAAGCACCACCAATGACAAAGCATGCACAGGATAGATAGCAGACAGTTGTTCATGGCAATGATCCAAAACGTAGCCATCACATGTCCTGGAATGTTGGATACTACTGCCTAGGCACTTGTTTGTTTACCCACCATGAGTCAGGCATGTGATAATGCCATGTGGGTACAGTGTTTGTGACACCGGGTCCCAAATATAATACACAATTGTAATGTCACGCCATAGTTGGAGTCATATAACTGAGCCATGTCTCTCCTGGGGCAATGGAGGACCAGTAGACCAAGCAGCACGTGTTCACATATTTCCAGTGGTAAAATGCACATAGGTGTCTGGTTCATGTGTGTGGGCCAATGTTTAGCCTGTATCTTTATTGGGGTCTATGGTGTCACAGTTACGTGCAGGTCTAGTTCTTAGTCTGTGGAGCCATTTCCTGTATCTACAAAGTATCCTTCACAGATCAATAGAAGGAAAGCCAATAGGGAATTGAGAACACACATGGGGATGGTCCAGCTCTGTCACTGCAGACGTGTTATGAGACTGTCAACAGGGCAACCTTGGTGTGCTGACAAAGTTAATGTCTCAGGATTCTTATACCGGCAGGTGTCCTCACAACATTTGTACACAGGTTGGCCTCTAAAATTCCCACTGCATCTGGGAACATCAGTGCCTCTGTGCTGATCAATCGCACAGCTGTTCACCACACAAGCCCCATCAATATGTTGGGAGCAATGCGAATCAGCGCGTGGACTGTTAGGGTCCTAACATGTGTAGGCATTTCATGCACATTATCTGACATTGTTTGTTGTGCTGGAGGCACCATACCCAATCCATGCATACAGTCATGGTACATTGTCACTATTTGTCACTCATGCATACACGAGACCCAGACAAGGGTAGGCCATGATTCGGCTATTTGGAGACAAGTTCCCCCCCATGGTACGATAAATAAACTGATTATGCTATACAATGTATTTGAGTATGCATTGTAGACCCACCTGACACAATACCCCAGAAGGAATGTGAGGGTTGGGAAAGCAACTATGATACAAATGTAGCCACAAGGAACCTTTAGGGTAACACAAAGACAAGAGCCAGTCAGGCTAACAGGATGCAGGGTCAATCAGGATCCAAACATTTAACAAGGTAAAAACACAGTGGTCAGACTGAGAGTGGTCAAAGGTGGACCAACACTGTGGAAACTGAAAACTGTGTTTCTCCTGTGTGTTGTAACGTAACACATTAACCCAAGGGCTGTGTTACACAGCTGATTTTTACGGCAATGCATAACAGTGTTATAGATAAAATGGCAGCTTCTATGCTGTTCCAGGCAGCTGCAAGGGCAGTGCATGTTCAAATGGTTGGTCTCCATAGAGGTGCCCACAGGTATGTGCAGCATCAGTCTCTCACAAGTCCTGTAGGTGAGATTCAAGTTCAAAGGGCCAACAGTGCCTTTCACATGGGAAGCAATGTACAGGTGATTACAGGTCCTACAGACTACAAGCCAGTGCATTATTTAACCTGACGTCCATGCAGACAGAAGTTCAATGACTATGGCATACCATACTAAAGAGGGAAGCACACTGGATTAACATAGTGAGTCTGGGTGTGTGGAGAAGGGATTATCTGGGGACACATATTCTCATTCCAGGGACCTCTGAAGAAGGGTGGGCTTAGACAGGGAACATGGGCGTGGCTGGACTTAGGACATGGACTGTCATGTGCCGCGGATGTCTTGTGAGCAATGCTAGTCATACCTGGGGCACTTGTACTATCAATTTGCAGCTTATATGGAAATCTTGTCAAACAAAGTCCTTGCAAAGATAGGTGATGTTAGACTTACTGCTGTCAAGGGTCTTGTCATACCTTCTTGTCACCAATGCAATAGAACATCCACTGCCTCATGTATGAGGCATTTTTTCCCTTATTGACTGATGGTGTCTTAGTTGTGTGCCATATGCTGCGATGAACCATGTTACCAACATGTATGTGTGAAATAGTTGTGGTTCTCTGCTATTGCCCTTCAAATGTGAAATGTACAGGATATATGTTATTTACAGTGTGTGTGAATGTGGCTGTATATTCATACGCATCAAAATAGATTTGGAATTTTCTGTGTCCTAATCTGTATTTCAGTAATGCTCCATGAGCCTGCAGTCTGACTCTGATAGTTAGAGATAATGTTATGCAAAAATGGTTATCCAGACATGATATAGTGAATAGTATAGGTGTTTATTGACATATGGTAAGACAGTGGTGATGGATGAGTACAGTTAAAAGACTTTTTGGACAATATGTTGTCTCCGACGCAATCCTGCAGTTGTGTTTGGATGGTCCACCTCATGTTGATGGACAGCATCCTCCTCTTCTGCCTCTTCAGGCATTTGTGGGTCGGGATCATATAGGGGAATGTTCCTTCTTATGCATATGATGTGCAGGATGCCACAGGTCAAAATTATTTTTCACAGCATTTCTGGTGCGTATAGGAGGCTGCCTCTGGTGATGTTGAGGCACCTGAATCTTGACTTCAGGATGCCAAAGGTCATCTCGACTATGGTGCGTGTCCTCATTATACGCATGCTCTGCTGCAGTGTTTGGGTTTGCAAATGGGGTCATGATTCATGGCTGGATCCCATACCCCTGATCAGCTGAAAGAGAAAATGAGTGAGAACATGTTGATGTACCTTGCACCATAAATATCACTTTGCATGACAGTTGTTCTCTTGTGTTGTCTGTGACTCATCTGTGTTTGTGTTACTGTGTGGAATCCTAGGCTTCGAGGATGTACTATCAGCTTGGGTTGTTTCCTTATCTGAACAGGTGTTTGGCTGTTGACAGGATGTCAGCAGTATTTTTGTAGAGTTGCAGTACAGTGTGTACTCACTTGCATTGTGTCATGTGAAATAGGTGTCCCTGTGTCTTAACTGGGGTGACATGATACTGCCATACACAGAATCAGTTCCACAGTGGTGGTAACACGGTTGCATCTATATACCCTGGACATCCCATCCAATTTCACATATGCAATAGAATTATCTAACCATCAGTGAGACCCTTAGATTTGGCAAGGTGACAATGTGCAACACATCTCCGTACTTTGTCAGCACTGACTGACATGTTAACAATTGACCATGCACTAATTTCACATGTGTGACAAGTTCACTGCAGACCTATTTCTCTGCCCTAGCCAAGTCGACTCAGGTTGTAACGTGTACCTATACTACTGAACATGTTCTAGTTCAGATGGCTAACTTGGTTGTGAGGTTGTCATTTTGAGTTTCAGAAGGTCGGTATGCCTGTACATCTGTTGTGTGTGTGTTAATTTGTCGTAATGTGTATGTGTAGGAATGTGCACTTTCAATAATGTCCCATCAAGATGTGTTCTTCGCACAGTCCACTTGCTTATTGGTAGTGGGCAATGTGAGAGCAGGAGTGATGTGAGATATTGCTACAGCCTCAATGATTGGATGTGAACTTTATTGTAGTCATCATCATGCTATGTGTGTCATGGTGTTTGACCTGCAGCAAAAAACATTACACACCCCTTACACAGTACGTATTGGTTTGAATGGTGTTTGATTGAGTGCTATTGATGTGATGTTGAAAGATTAATCTTCCAAATTGTACTGCCAGTTGGGGCCATGTCTTTGTCATTGTGTTGTTTTAAATTGTCCCCTTGTGGCTCTGGAGTGGCATCTGTTGTTATTTGAAACTGTCGTTTGTCCCTAGGTGTGTATCCCATTGGATGAGGATATCAAACATGCCTAGCGGTGTCACTACCTCATTGTCTTCCTGTCCATGTGTCAATGTTGTGGTGTATGTGTTGTGTGTCCTAGAGGGTTGCTGTGCAGTGTGTATATAACTGGGTTTCTGTTCTTACCAACAAGTAGACCAATTCCATATCGTCCATCCTGGAAGTGTTGATTGATGGTGCAGTGACGGAAGATGAATGAATCATGTACACTCCCAGGATACTTTGCCACGATGTTGGTGATCAAATCCCAGTGATCGACAATGGCCTGCACATTGATGGAGTGTGTGTGCTTCATGTTGCAGTATAGATGTTCGGTTGCAGCAGGTGGCACAATGCGTACATGTGTGCAGTCAATGGCACCAAGGACGTGTGGGAAGCCATTAATTTGGTAAAACCCCTGTTTTGTCTCCTGCTGCTTCTGCTGTGTGTTGGGGAAGCTGATGGGCGGGGTGTAAGGGAGATGATAGCATCCAGTACCTTGGGTAGGAAGGCGGAGAATGATGGCTGTGAGATCCCAGCAACCAGGGCACCAGTGGTTTGAAAGGAGCCACTTGCCAACATGTTGAGTACAGCTAGCAGCTTGATTTCTGGTGAAATGGTGCGGGGTGTCTGCAAGCTGGGTGCCAACTGTGGCTCAATGTTGCACAGCAGCTGCTGAACGGCTTGCCAGTTGAGCCTGTACCTCTGAATGATGTCTTGTTGGCGGAGTCCCAGAAGCGTTGTCCTGGTAGGGAATATCCTCTCCTGCCTTCTGCGTTGCCTTTGGGGTCCCTACTGGTGTTGTGGAAGCTGCTGTTGTTGCTCCTGTGCTCTGCGTCTGCGTGCATGCTGGATGAAAAGCACCTCCATGTCTTCCTCTTTAGGCTCTGCTGTTGCTTCTGTGTGTTTTCATTAAGTACAGGTGTGTTTGCCCCATTTTATAGCCTGCCCTGACCAAGGCGTTATTTTTTTACACAAATCGGGCTGTGCGTCATTTTTGCGCGGTAGCATCAATAAGGCGCACAGGAGTTTAAGTCATTTTTGGGACGGGAACGCCTACCTTGCATGTCATAAACGCAAGGTGGTTTCCCGCATCCAGAAAATGACGCACACGGCGGAATTTGCATTTAGGGCTTGGGCGTCAAAGTTTAAATATGGCGCACGGTCTGCGCCGATTGTGCGTCAAAATTGTTGACACACATTTGGCGCAAAAAGAGTATAAATATGCCCCTCAATGTCCAGATGGTGTGCCTTGTTGACCAGTATATCTCCTATGTCACTGCCAAGTATCCAGGGTCAGTGAATGATGCCTTTGGCCTGAGGAATAGCAGTGTCCCACAGCTGATGGCACAACTACAGAGGCACAGAGTGTGGCTAATAGGTGAGCCTGAGACCCCACCCAATGTATGTCAGTGTATGCCTTCAGGAGTCATAGCCCATGCCATTGTGCAGGGCTAATGTGTGTCCCTTACTTCTTGCAGGTGATTCCAGCTACCCAAACCTGTCAAGGCTCATGAGCCCATTTAGGAATCTAAGAACAGGGTCTGAAAATAGGTATAATGATGCTCATGGGCATACCAAGAGGATTATAGAAAGGACCTTTGGGATCCTGAAGGCTAGGTTCAGGTGCCTCCATCTGACAGATGGATCCCTATGCTACTCCCCTGAGAAGGTCTGCAGAATCGTTGTTGTGTGGTGCATGTTGCACAATTTGGCACTTAGACGGCGTGTACCCTATCTGCAGGAGGAGGGGGGTGACACTGCAGCTGTGGCAGCAGTGGACACTGAGGATAGTGAGGAAGAGGAAGAGGAGGAGGATGTGGACAACAGGCCACATTTGATCCTGCAATACTTCCAATGACACTCAGGAAAGACTGTTGAACTAAACATTTCTACAGTTTAGTGTTGTACTGTGTGACTGCAGCATAATGCAAGTCATTCCCTTTGCATCCCACTTGACTGTCACCTATGCCTTCCCTCACTGCAGATGTTGGTATTGTTCCAACAGTGTACTACTGTGATGTTTACACTCTGCTGAGATACATTTGTTGGATGGATCAACATGTTACTGGACATTTACACAGAATCATGCAGTTCATTACAGTTCAATACATTGTACATTACCTGTAGATGAAGCACTATTACTCAAGTTGTGTCCAAGGATGTTTATTGAAAAATGGTACACAATGGGGAGTGCAATGGAGTGGGTGATGGTTGGGAATAGTCCAGTGTAGTGGGCCAGTCTGTTTGTAGCACAGGTCCAGTGTCTAAGGGACCATAGGAAGGTGAATAATGGCAGTTCAAAGTGGAACAGGTGACACAGTGAAACACAAGGGGGACATTCAGGAGGGCCTCATTTCCTGGCGGTGGTCTTTGTCTTGGCAAGTGTCTCTGGTGTGTGTCTGGGTCACAGGGACCATTTGTGGGGTGGTTCACCTTCTGTAGGGGGATGGGGGCTGGTGGCCTGTGGGTCCTTGGCAGGGCCTCCTGTCCACTAGCTGCAGCAGATGTGGAGGGATTGTCAGGAGACTGGCTAGTGGAAGGGGCCTGCTGGTGTGCTGTGTAGTCCCTCATGATGTTGGCCATATCACCCAGCACCCCTGCAATGGAGACCATGGTGGTGTTCTGGGCCTGCAATTCTTTCTTGATCTCCAAGTGGTGTTCCTTCTGCGGCCACTGGTTCTCCTGCATGATGTCTATACCCTGACCCATCTTGTCCTGGGATTGTTTTTAAGCCCCCAGGACATTAGTGAGTGCCTCCTGGGCAGTCAGTTTCCTGGGCCTGTCCTCCCGCTGGTTCACAGCTGTCATATGACCGTCCCTGGCCCCCTGTACCTGTGTTCCCTGATCGGTGTGCCCACTGCCACTGACTCCAGGACCCTCCTTGTCTTGCCTGTTATGTGTTGACTGTATAGGTGGGCACACTGCTGATTGATGTGTCCTGGGGACAAAGGTCTGGGGATGTTGAGTGGCTGCTGTGGTGTTGGATACTGAGGGGGGAGGCTGTGTGGTGGACTGGGTGTGGGCTTGGGTAGCCGACTGACCAGTGGTCCCTCATGGGCCAGGGAGTTCATCCAGATCCAGACCTCCAGAGTTGCTGTCATCACTGGGGGCATCTTCTGGTGGGGGACTGGGTAGCTGTGGCACTTCCTCGCCGCTGCGATTGGCTGGGGCACCTTTGGGAATGTAAGTGGTGTATTATGCCACATGTCTGGGACATATTCTGCATCTCTAGCTTCCCCATTTCTTTGCTGTTGCCCTGCCACCTTTGTTTGTGTATGGTAATGGATTGTGGGATTGATAGTTCTCCATGCTGTGCATGCATTGGTGGTGGGTATACATGCAGGGCTGGGAAGGATCTGCATGCAGTGGATATGGCATGCAGGGCTTGGCATTTAGGTTTGTTAATTGTGGTGGTACATTGTGTGGAATGGAGTGGGGTGACGGGTGTCAGGGTTAGGGGTGGTGGTGGCATGCAGGTATGGGGGGGTGATAGATAGTAAATGTTGACTAACCAATGTACAGTCCTCTGGCAACTCCAGTGAGTCCCTCAGGATACAGTATTGCCAAGGCTTGCTCTTCCCATGCTGTCAGTTGTCGGGAGGAGGTGGGGGTCCACCACCAGTCCTATGGATAGTGAGCTGGTGCCTTGCTGCTATAGAAAGCACCTTCCCCTGTAAGTCGTTCCACCTCTTCCTGATGTCATCTCTTTTTTATGGATGCTGTCCCACGGCATTCACCCTGTCAAACTATTTCCTCGCCCATGACCAACAACTCCTCATCAGAGAACGGGGGTGACATTGGGGAATATGGTTGTTGTATGGTGTGTGTGTTGTGCAGAGGGTGTTGTGGGGTGTGTGGTGCTTGACAGATGGATGGGTGGTTGTGGTGTGTGTGAAGTTGTCTCTTTGATTTGCGTGGCTTGCAAAGATTTGTGGGTGATGTGGGTGGGCGTTTTATAGTGCTGTTGCAGGGTGTGTGGGGTGTGTGTATTTGTGTCGGGTGTGGGTTTTTTGTTCTGGCCAGTGTTGTCTTGTTTTGTCTTTATGTGGCCATATCTGCCGCGGGCGTGTTCACCGCCAATGGTTTACTGTCGTTGAATGTCCACTGTGGTGATTGGTGAGTCATTATTTGGAGGGCGTAGTATTGGTGACGTAATGGTATGGGTGGTTTATCACGTTCAGTGGGTCTGGCGGATTTGTGATTGTGGCAGTTTTCTGTCAGTTTTGTATATATGTGTCTAAGGGCCAGATGTAGCAAAGCTTTAGCGACTGGCAAATGGCGAAAATCGCAGTTTGCGAGTCGCTAAAGACACTTTGCTATGTGAAATGCATTTTGCGAGTCAGAACCGACTCTCAAAATGCATTTCCGAGTCGCAAATAGAAATGGGTGTTCCCTTCCTATTTGCGAGTCGCACTGGTATGCAAAAGCGCAGTTACCATCCACTTAAAGTGGATGGTAACCCAGTCGCAAACGGGAAGGGGTCCCCATGGGACCCCTTCCTCTTTGTGTCTGGACCAAAAAATAATTTTTCAGAGCAGGCAGTGGTCCAATGGACCACTACCTGCCCTGAAAAATACCGAAACAAAAGGTTTCTGTTTATTTTTCAAAGTGCAGCTCGTTTTCCTTTAAGGAAAACGGGTTGCACTTTGAAAAAAAAAAACTGCTTTATTTAAAAGCAGACACGGACATGGAGGTCTGCTGACTACAGCAGGCCTCCATCCCCGTGAGTGCCCTGAATCGCTATGGGGTCGCAAATATTAATGAGGTGGGTCTTTGCGACCCCATAGCGACTCGCAGAAGGTGTCTGAGACACCTTTCTGCATCCCAAATTGCGACTTGCAATTTGCGAGTCGCAGGGACTCGCAAATTGCAAGTCGCAATTTGGGAATTTGCTACATCTGGCCCTTAATGTGGCGGACGGATGTCCGCCTCTGCAGCGGTATGCTGGCGGCAGTCAGCGCAGCGGTATTCAGTATTTACCACCAATGTCATAATGGGGGCCATAGTCTTTTCTCCTGTCCATATTTAAATTCCTCATGTCTCTTCTATAATGCTTTAAAGGTTTAAATATATGGGGCTGTGAATCTCTACCTTCATTATTATCTTCTTTATTATACTTCATTGCTCACAAAACAAGTAGGGTTCCAACTGCTGGTTCCACCCTCAGTCAGGGTGCAGCCCCACCCCCATATTAGCTTCACTACATAACCCTACTCCAGTGTTTCCCAATGTGTGCGCCACAGCACCCTGGTGCGCCATTCAAATTAGCCAGGGCGCCACACACCAAGCACACATTTTGGGAAAGGACATCCAAGTTCTTGAATAATTAGTGTCCTTCAATCAAACTGTTTTGATTGTTGCTGTGTTTCCAGCAATTCCCAACAGACACATGCAAGTCTGCTTAAAAGTGGGATGTGCTTTTTGCTAGACAACCCCTGTTTTTTTTCCCTAAGGGGCGCTGATTTGCATTGAAATGAAACACGCAGAATGGCCATAGCAAATCACTACTATCCTGGTGCAGGGAGAACCACTGTCTGACGTCACAGCCTCATTGGCACGCAGAGAAGGCAAACACAAACTACTCTGGCTCCGGGAACAAGCTGGCAATTACCCTCAATCATAACCTCCTATTATAAATGAGTTGGTCATTCATGTAATCCGATTACAGAGCTGCTGACCAGAGGGTCCTCAAAAACTGGTCTCTCCCTGCTCTTCTCCAATAGGAGCACATGTATATTCCTTTCTCTTCATAGATACTCTTTAGAGGAGGCATACTCACTTGGAACCACTTTTTTTAAACACCAAGCTAAAAGAATCCTTCTATTTGAAGCACATGGATGTTCGGAAATGTTAGCGCTTTTTAATTTTTGAACTCTGTTAGGAAGCAATGAAAAATGCCCTTTCCACTGAAGCAACGCAAAACAGACACAAAGGCAGTTTATTCACACACAGAACAATCTTGCCAGCTTGCACAAAATAAAGCAAAAAAGCTTAGTTTTATTTTGAGGCCTGTTCATGTCTTGTTCACTTAAACTATGTGAGCACACTTGATATGCCACTCACTTCACAAATACAGCACGTTTATGTGCATTAATATTAACAATGCATGTTACCAATTTCAAACGCCTGAAAAAGTGCTGCACCTGAAAACCTCCTGTATGTTACTGATACATAATCCTTTGAAGACCTAATTTTGTAAGTCTGTCAACATGATCATTGTGGTATATATGTCTTTCACTGCCTGAATGCATTAAACACATTCTTCAGAATGGTTTACAGTGGCATTTACTTTAGTTTTAAACAGACTTCAAATTGTTTTATTTTCATGAACACAATTTCTACTCAACCAAGATGAGATCCCTTGTGAATAATGGCAGGTTCAGGCCTGAGCAATACCTACATCCCAACCACATCATGTGCTAGAGTCTGGTTGTCAATTCCAGAACTGAGCCATTCGACCAATATAATGATGAAAAATACCTTTACGTTTTGTTCTACACTTTGACATTTAAAAACTTGTTAAATAACAGACCAGTTTGATTATGTTAATTCTAGGGGCCTCAGAAGGATAGAAGGCTGAATTGGCCTTGCAAGGATTTGTATCTGTGACCTCCAGATTACAGGAAATGCCAGCACAAAGAGTTTTAACTCACAGAGCCATGTTGCTGATTGAAATGTTAGTTTACGGAACTATGTATGTGAACTGTGTAAAATGAGCTGGCTATGTCCCTTTAAAGCTGTGCAATCAGTAACCAAATTCGGCTTACTTTTTGCTGCCTCTGGGGATCGTGTAAAAAAGCCAAGCTGGGGGTTGCGGCTGAAGGAGGATGTGGCAAGGAGAGAGAAAGAGAAGCTGGGTTTGTGAGAAGTGTCACTAGAAGCTTGTAAAGCCTATGCGAGGAGAGAGAGCAGAAGGCGCGGAGCTCGGGCTACTGCTTTTACGGCTGCTCACCTTTCCAGACCCTGCTCCTGTTTTATATGTCCATAAGTCTAAGAAGAGGTTTTTGACAGAAGCTGGTAGCCTGCTTCAGACTGACAGCAAAGGGTATCAGACACAGCAGAATGTGTGCAATGTCCGGGGGCACTGCAGCCGTGTGTGTGACCTTGGACTTTGCCTTTGCTGGAAGACTACACTCCCTGCCGGCTGTAGGAGGCTGGCCTGGCTTATATTGGGTACCTGATGGTACTTACACCTTGTGCCAGGTACAGTTATCCCTTATTAGTAGATTAGTAGTGTTCTAGCAGCTTAGGCTGATAGAGATAGCTATAGCAGAGCAGCTTAGGCTGAACTAGGAGACATGCAAAGCTCCTACTATACCACTTATATCATATAGCACTGTTTCATAAGAAACATATTACTCAGAGTTACTAAAAATAAAGGTAATTTATTTTAGTGACAATATGCCAAAAGTATCTCCCTCAGGAGGTAAGTAAAATACACAAAATATACACACAAACCAAAATCAGGTAAGTAAACAGTTAGAAAAGTAGTGCAAACACTGTACATCACAATAGGATGCAATAGGCCTAGGGGCAACACAAACCATATACTCTAAAAATGGAATGCGAACCACGAATGGGCCCCAGGCCTAGTGTAGTGTGTAGAGGATTGCTGGGAGTGTAAGAAAACACTGAGGGTGTCCAAGATACCCAACCCCAAGACCCTGGAAAGTAGGAGTAAAGTTACCCTACTACCCCAGAAACACACTAAAGTCGTGATAGGAGATTCTGCAAGGTCAACAACTGACTACAAAGCACTGGAGACAGATTCCTGGACCTGAGGACCTGTAAAGGAAGAGGACCAAGTCCAAGACTCATGCAAGTGTTGGGGGCAGGAGCCCACTAAACGCCGGATGAAGGTGCAAAAGGGCTGCCTCCGGGTGGAAGAAGCTAAAGATTCTGCAACAACAGAAGGTGTCAGGTACTTCTCCTTTGCAAAGAAGATGTTCCACAGTGTGCTGGAGGATGCAAAGTTGATTCCATGCAGAAAGACCACAAACAAGCCTTGCTAGTTGCAAGAGTCGGGGTTGATGAAAATGGGTGCTGCCTGGGCCCAGGAAGGACCAGGAGGTTGCCCCTGGGAGGGGGAGACAGAGGGGGCACTCAGCAGCACAGAGAGCCCATGCAGAAGCAGGCAGCTCCCGCAGAAGCACTTGAACAGGCGTTCAAGAAATCTCAGCATGGCGGTCTTCTCAACACTACAAAGGGGGCGTCCCATGAAGCCGGTGGTAAACTCAGCGAGTTGAGCAATGCAGGGGACGTGGGCTGTGCTGTGCACGAAGGATTCCTTGCAAAAGTGCACAGAAGCCCTAGCAGCTGCAGATCACACAGTACACAGGATTACTGTCTGGCGTGGGGAGGCAAGGACTTACCTCCACCAAATTTGGACAGAAGGACCACTGGACTGTCGGGGTCACTTGGATCCAGCTCCTGTGTTCCAGGGACCATGCTCGTCAAGATGAGAGGGGACCCAGAGGACTGGTGATGCAGACGTTTGGTGCCTGAGTTAGCAGGGGGAAGATTTCATCGACCCCCGGGAGATTTCTTCTTGGCTTCCAGTGCAGGGTGAAGACAGACAGTCCTCCGAGCATGCACCACCAGGAAACAGTTGAGAAAGCCGGCAGGATTAGGCGCTACAATGTTGCTGGTAGTTGTCTTGCTACTTTGTTGCAGTTTTGCAGGCATCCTGGAGCAGTCATCGGTCGATCCTTGGCAGAAGTCAAAGAGGGAGATGCAGAGGAACTCTGGTGAGCTCTTGCATTCGTTATCTAAAGAGAAACCCACAGGAGAGACCCTAAATAGCCCTCAGTGGAGGATTGGCCACCTAACCAGGGAAGCACCTATCAGGAGGGGTCTCTGACGTCACCTGCTGGCACTGGCCACTCAGAGGCCTCCACTGTGCCCTCACACCTCTGCATTCAAGATGGCAGAGGTCTGGGACACACTGGAGGAGCTCTGGGCACCACCCCTGGGGTGGTGAAGGACAGGGGAGTGGTCACTCCCCTTTCCTTTGTCCAGTTTCACGCCTGAGCAGGGGGTGGGGGAATCCCTGAACCGGTGGACACTGGCTTATGCAAGGAGGGCACCATCTGTGCCCTTCAAAGCATTTCCAGACGCTGGGGAAGGCCACTCCTCCCCAGCCCTTAACACCTATTTCCAAAGGGAGAGGGTGTAACACCCTCTCTCAGAGGAAATCATTTGTTCTGCCTTCCTGAGACTGGGCTGCCCAGACCCCAGGAGGGCAGAAGCCTGTCTGTGGATTGGCAGGAGCGACAGCTGCAGTGAAAACCCCAGAGAGCTAGTTTGCCAGTACCGGGGGTTCCATGCTGGAGCTCCGGGATGCATGGAATTGGCACCCCAATACCAGATTTGGAATGGGGGGACAATTCCATGATCTTTGACATGTTACAGGGCAATATTCGGAGTTACCATTGTGAAGCTACATATAGGTATTGAGCTATATGTAGTGCACGCGTGTAATGGTGTCCCCGCACTCACAACGTCTGGGGAAATTGCCCTGAACAATGTGGGGGCACCTTGGCTAGTGCTAGAGTGCCCTCACACTTAGTAACTTTGCACCTAACCTTCACTAAGTAAGGGTTAGACATATAGGTGACTTATAAGTGCAGTGTAAAATGGCTGTGAAATAATGTGGACGTTATTTCACTCAGGCTGCAGTGGCAGTCCTGTGTAAGAATTGTTTGAGCTCCCTATGGTTGGCAAAAGAAATGCTGTAGCCCATATGAAGCTCCTGAAACCACAATACCTTGGGTACCTAGGTACCATATACTAGAGAATTATAAGGGTGTTCCAGTGTGCCAATGAGAATTGGTGAAAATGGTCACTAATTTGCAGTGACAATTTAAAAATCAGAGAGAGTATAAGCACTGAGATTCTGGTTAGCAGATTCTCAGTGACACAGTTAGGCACCACACAGGGAACACATATAGGCCACAACTATGGGCACTGGGGTCCTGGCAAGCAGGATCCCAGTGACGCAGGCAAAAACAAACTAACACACAAGTAAAAATGGGGGTAACATACCAGGCAAGATGGTACTTTCCTACACCGCCCCGGGTGCTAACACCCCAGACAGCGGCAGGGAGATAATACTCGGGTTGGCAGTTGCTTCATGGCTGAGAGAAGGTAAGAAATGCTTAGAGCTTACCATCTGTACACTTTATGAGTATTTCTAAAATTCTACACTGCACTGTGAAAACATTGAACATGTTGAGTGTGGGCAAAGGAAACAGTATCCTCTATGTAAGGGGAATTCCTTGGTCAATGCGCAACACGGTTACAGCTAAATTAAATTGTGACGGTCTATATGATCATAAGACCTTCATCAGCTTCCTCCCAATGAAGAAAAATGGTAGTACTCCCTAGGCCAGACTTACATCCCTCCACCCACCCAAAAAAAGTTACATAATGGGGGGCCGCAGCCAATGGCCAATAGGTCACGGGAGTCGTGGGTCGAAAAAAGTTTGGGAACCACTGCCCTACTCTATTCATGTAATAAGTTTTAGTTTGACATGTGTGTGAATCTCCCTGTGCTAAAACTCACATTGCATTTCACACTATTGCATTTCTTAATAAATATTATATTCTACTTATGTTATATTCTCTTAACTAGACATTGCAAAGATCTTACTATTTGCCCAAAAAATATTCCAACTTGATCAGTGTTGAGTCCACACTTCAAATGCATAATCCATAATGATTCTCTCCTTCTCAGATATAGTTCTCGATTACCACCCGAGGGCTCTTAGTTACATATTCAATCCCCAAAAATTGTAACCTCCTTGTGTACTCTCTGTGTGTCGCATACTTTCATATGTTGTGCAATTAGACAACGTTCATCCTCCTGTCTTATTGCCTTCCAATGCTCCCCAATCCTTATTCTAAGGGGACAAATCATGCTTCCAATATAAATGGGTTCCCATTTACATACTATGTTTACACACAAAAGTTGTGTGGCAGTCAATGTGAGTTGAAGTGAATGTTTCTGACTCTCACCCACTCTAAAATCTTTCTTAGCATGCCATGTCCATTTGCATACTCCACATTGTCCGCATTTGAAGAAACCTTTATCATGTATAGCTAGCCAATTCAGATTAGTTTGATTCCTTGGATAATTTAAGGATTTTCCTTTCCGATAGGCCACCTTAGTTCTATTAGTGATACAACCCTTCAATGATGAATCATGAACTAGAATGCTCCAAAGCTTTTTCATAATTCTTAAGAGGGTAACTGAGTTCTCTGTGTAATCCATCACTATCTTGATCTTATCCTTATTTCTTCTATTCTCTGTACCCCAAGGTTTGCTACCTAGGGGCTCAGATAGCCCTCTGTTGACCTTATGTTACACATTTTGTGTTTGATATCCCCTTAGTGTGAAGTGTTGATCCATATCCTGGATGCACTATCGGAAGTCCACCTCCTTACTGTAATTGCACCTTGCCCTTATCATCACACAATTTAGTATTGCCTCAGGGTGCCCATTTGTAGCATGTAAAACAGAGTTACATGATGTTGGTTTACAGTTTAATCTACTTTCAATCTTGTTCCCTTCTACAAAAAATTCCACATCCAAATATTCTATGTGTTCTGAGATACATTGGTATGCAAATCTGATATTCACATTATTATTGTTCAAATATTCACAGGATTCCTTCAACTGGTCAGTATTGCCTGTCCAAATCTTAAAACAGTCATCTATATATAATTCTCAATGTGGAAGGTGCGTGTGTCATTCTGCAGCTCCATTTTTCTTCAAACCACCCCATAAAGAAGTTTGCGTATGAGGGAGAGTACCTGGAACCCATCTCTACTCCCTGTTTCTGACTGAACCATTTGTTATTGAATAGGAAAACGTTTTGATTTAGAATAAGATCTATCATTTCCTATAGCATTTCCATGTGTTCCAATAAACTGGCCGATTTTGTACTTAACATATGTCTTAATATCGGTGCACCGATCTAATGCTTTATACTTGTGTATAGTGCTACCACATTCAATGCCACCATAGTCATGTCAATTTTCCATTGTATGTCGCTTAACAGGCTCAAGATGTGTTTAGTATCCTTTATATAGGATGGAAAATTGACCACTAAGGGCTGTACGAAAATATCTACAAATTCTGATATTTTCTCAGTGGGACCTCCAATTCCGGATACAATTGGTCTCCCCGGCGGAAAAGGGAGATTCTTATGAATTTTAGGCAGAGTATAGAAACAAGAAAACCTTGGGCAATCAACATTTAAATACATAAAATCATCATCATCCTATAAACATTTTTCATCTCATAATTTCAATAAGTTGTTGATCTTGCTAGTCAAATTTGTCATGGGGTTGTAACTCATCTTTTCATAACAGTTGTCATCCCCTAGTTGTGTGTAAATGTCTTTATCATAACCACAACAGTTCATCACGACAATCAATGTTACCCCCTTTATCAGCCTGTCTCATTATTATGTCATCATCTTCTTTTAACAATTGTAGAGCATGGACATATATTTATTACAATCTTCACACACCAATTTATGGAAAACTTCAATGTTGATGTCAGTTGGTGTTTTAGGCATCCAACTTAATGTATTCTATAAACCACTGGTTATATACATATCTGGTGCCACATTAAGATCATTTAACACCCTTAACATAGTGGTTGGAACCTCTTCATAATCTGTAATTGACAACAGAGCCATTGTATTGTATACATTCTGGATAGACAGGTCACTCAATACAGATTTCCCCAGTAATTTCCCCGAATCCTCTCCCTGTCAACCATTTAATTTGAAAAACCTCTTCAGTTTCAGACATCTCACAAATTTATACAAGTCAATCTTTGATCTACATACATCTCCAGTGTCTGTTGGGCAATATCTCATTCCTTTATTCACAAGTGTCATCATATCTGGTGAAAAGTTTTACTTGATAGATTGACTATATTTGTTAGCTGTTCTAGGGCTTTTCCTACATCTTTTTGTCCCAAGAACTTGTCTTCATGGCCATTCTGTGCTTGTGAATCCCTTCATCTCCCACCCCCTCTGGTTTTCTTCCTTGATCCAGTCTCATACTCTGTTCCCGATTGCCTTGCTTGATCCTCCAGATCTTTTGTAAAAAAGTTTTCTTACTTGTCTATGGGGTTTGTATTTCTCCTTCACCTCCTTCAGTATCACTCTCACTGGCTGGCATGACACTTCTGAACTTTGAGTCTTGAGAACGTAAATACTCTACCACTCTGATAGTCTAGCTCATCCCTTTTCAATTTTCTTGCCTTTCTTTGTTTAATCTCCTCCTGAAACTTTTGATATTATCTAATTTAGTATTCTATCATTTTTCTCTGTGGCTTCTATTAAGTTCCATTCCTTTATTTCTTTTTCTAGTATTGTAATTTCAGCCTGTAGTTTGTATACCTTTCTGTCCGAATTCTCTATTAGGATGTCCATCAACTTCATTGGTTTTGATCTAAGTTACTCATCACATAACGTCAATAGATCTGTGTCCAGATCATCATATAGGAACAATTTGTAACCTAAGACCCCTCAGTACACTTTCTAAATTCTTACATTGTCTTAATGTAGCACCATTCCAACATTTGGACATTTCATTCTTCCTAAGATTTTCTAATTTGACAAATTTGTCTCTGAGACGTTCCTTACGTATTTAGTTAGAACTTTTAGTTACCTCTTGTACCCTACTGCCACTATCTAGATTCTTAAACAATTCCTCTGCCAGCCAGTCTCTGTCCAAAATGCAGCTCAATTTTTCTTAATGGATCTTTTTGTGCTTGGAGCTGCCTTCCCACGACTTTTTGTTACAATTGATGGTTTTGTGGAGAAAATCGGCACTCACAAACAAATACAACTATTATAATGTTCTATATAATCCTTGTTCTATTCACTTGTTAGGCGGTGCTCTTTCAGGGAACACACCCTAAACCCTGCACATTAACAATCCCAGATTGTTAAAAGATTGTTAAAAGCAATAATATGAAAATAAGGCACATGTCTTCTATTATTTCAAGTTTGTAATGTAGTCTTCTTTATTTGTTATTTTGCTCCAACTCCAGCCCAGCCAACACGTTTTGTCAGGGATGTGACCCAATTACATCATCAGGGCTGTGAATAACATACATATACAGTAACGTAATGTAATTTCCAGTTTTGTTCCCATTCCCATTTCTTTATCCAAACCGCCTCCCTTTTACACTTTAGCTGGAAACCAAAATAGTGTACGAAGAGCTTTCAAAAGTTACATATCCATGTGAGCACATTGCGCGATTCCATATTTGACCATTGTGCCAATAAGTCCTATCTCTATATGTAATTAAATAAATAAGTGAAGTCTAACTCCATTCCTACCCATTTATCACATGCAGATTGTGTCCAAAAAGCATGCACACTCATGTGGAACCGATCCTAATTTGAACAACCGTACTATATTGTCCTTATATCCCAACTGGCACTTTCTAGCTGTTGAAAAGTACCTTGATGATATTCCGGATAGAAAGTTTCTTGTTGTTTTTATTCAGTTCACCATGTCCTTTCGTCTGGCTGCCAAGTGTATTTCTGTAATCAATATCCATCGTGCAGAGAACCACAACGGTTGGGAATGGTGGTTCTAGTAGTAATCTTATAGAATCTCCTATCATATAATATCACTATCAAATATTACCTTAAATATTGCTTTCCTAGAAGAGGACGAACTTGCCCATGAACCTTTCTCCATGACCTCTTATTCTCTATGCACTTAATATCCTGTCCTGTAAAATTTAAGTGCCAATTGGGATATAGGGACAATGTAACAAGGGTGTTGAGTGATGAGTCATGGCTAGCACATTGCTTTTGAAAAAAATGAGTGCTGCCTAACAATTAGAGAAGGCAGCTGTCCAACAATGTGCAGGGCCTCAGGTGTTTCTAATTAACCCCGTAGATGCTCCACAGAACCTGGTGGAGGTTGAGTAAACAGCCCTTAATAAAATCAAGCAACACCGGGTAAGCAAGCCTTGGTAAAAAATATGGTGTACATACTTTTCAATCTACAAAGGCAACAAGCTTTGGCTAAATAACTGTAAACATTACACCTTAACATAACTATCGCAACTGAACATGATCAAGACAACAACCTGGTGGTAGTTTATTGCACACAATCAATCAATCAATCAAGGATTTATAGAGTGCACTAATCACCCATTAGGGTCTAAAGGTGCTGGGGGGGGGCTACTGGTCGTAGAGCCATGTCTTGAGGCGTTTCCTGAATGTCAAGAGGTCTTGGGTCTGGCGAAGGTGGAGCAGTAGGGAGTTCCAGGTTTTGGCGGCTAGGTGAGAGAAGGATCTTCCTCCGGTGGTGGTGCGGCGGATGCGGGGGATGGAGGCGAGGGTGAGGCTGGCGGAGAGAAGATTGCGGGTGGGGGTGTGGAAGGTGAGTCTGTCATTAAGGTAGGCTGGGCCTGTGTTGTGGAGGGCCTTGTGTGCATGGATGAGGAGTTTGAAGTTGATCCTCTTTGACACTGGTAGCCAGTGAAGGTCTCTGAGGTGGGGGGAAATGTGGTCATGGCGTGGGATGTCCAGAATGAGGCGGGCGGATGCGTTCTGGATTCTTTGCAATTTTGTTAAGAGTTTGGTTGTTATTCCTGCATATAGGTCGTTTCCGTAGTCCAATCGGCTGCTGACCAGGGCGTGGGTGACAGTTTTCCTGGTTTCAACGGGAATCCACTTGAAGATTTTGCGGAGCATGCGGAGATTGTTGTAGCAGGAAGAGGAGATGGCATTGACCTGCTGAGTCATGCTGAGTGTGGAGTCCAAGACGAAGCCTAGGTTGCGTGTGTGGGTGGTGGGTGAGGACGCTGTTCCTAGGGAGGTGGACACCAGGAGTCATTCCAAGTTGAGGGGTTGGTGCCAAAGATGAGGATTTCTGTCTTGTCTGTGTTTAACTTGAGGTGGCTTGATTCCATCCAGCTGGCGATGGCGTGAAGTCCATTGTGGAGGTTGTTCTTTGCAGTTGTAGGGTCTTTCGTGAGGGAGAGGATGAGCTGAGTGGTAAGGAAACTATGTTGATGTGGTGGGTTCGCACGATGTTGGCGAGGGGGGCCATGTAAACGTTGAAGAGCGTTGGGCTGAGCGAAGATCCTTGGGGAACTCCACAGATGATTCTGGAAGCTTCAGACAGGAACGGTGGGAGGCAGACTCTCTGGGTTCTGCCTGAGAGAAATGACGAGATCTAGTCGAGTGCCTTGTCCCGGATTCCAGCGTTGTGTAGGCGTGTGCGGAGAGTGTGATGACATACCGTGTCGAAAGCTGCGGAGAGGTCCAGGAGGATGAGTGCTGCTGTTTCTCCTTCGTCGAGCATGGTCCTAATGTCGTCTGTGGCAGCAATGAGTGCAGTCTCAGTGCTGTGGTTTCTGCAGAATCCGGATTGGGAGGTGTCGAGTACCTTGCTGTCTTCCAGGAACCGGGTTAGTTGGCTGTTTACAATTTTTTCGATGACCTTGGCTGGGAAGGGGAGGAGGGAGATCGGCTGGTAGTTCTTGGGGTCGTCTGGGTCTGCCTTTGGTTTCTTTAGCAGGGTGTTAATTTCTGCCTGCTTCCATCTTTCTGGGAAGGTGGCTGACTCAAAGGAGCTGTTGATGGTTTTGCAGAGGTGGGGGGCGATGATGATGTTTGCCTTATTGAAGATATGGTGTGGGCAGGGGTCCGATGGTGATCCGGAGTGGACGGAGGCCATGGTGGTGGCGGTGTCCTCTATGTTGACGGGGTCCAGGTGTGGATGAGGTGGGTGTTGCTTGGAGCGTTGGGTTCTTGGGTGTTTGTAGTCAGCTGGTGGGTCTGGGGTTTGAAGCTGTTGTGGATTTCTTCTATCTTTCAATGGAAGTGGGTTGCCAGTGAGTTGCAGAACTCCTGTGATGGCAGGGGTTCGTTGGAGCAGGTCCTGGGGGTGGAGAGCTCATTGACGATGCCGAAGAGCTCTTTACTGTTGTTAGCGTTGGCGTTGATGCGCTTTTTGAAGTGGGTCCTTTTGGTGGTGGGGATCAGTTGGTGATGTTTGCGTAGGGCATCCTTGAAAGCAATGTGGTTGGAGTTGGTAGGGTCAAGGTGCCAGGTTTTTTCCATTCTGCGACATAGGTGTTTGGATTCCTGTAGTTCTGGAGTGAACCAGCTGACCTTGATTCTGTGGGAGGTGTTTTTTTTTTTTGGAGCGGTGCAAGGGTGTTGGCGCAATTTCTATCCAGCGATGCAGGTTGGTGGTGGCTATGTTGGGGTCCAGGGTCCCTGGGGGTGGGGCCCTGGCAAGAGTGGAGATCAGTAGATCCGTTGATATTTTGCTCCAGTTGCGTCGGGGGGGTTGTGTGCGGTGGTGGTGAGTGACTGGTTTTTGGTAGGAGAAGTGGATGCAGCGGTGGTCTGTCCAACTGAGTTCAGTGGTGTGGCTGAAAGAGACGTGGTTGCTGGCTGAGAAGATGGGGTCGAGTGTGTGGCATGCGGATTGGGTGGGTTTAGTGACAAGTTGCTTGAGGCCGAAGTTGGCGAAGTTGTCGATTAGTTTGGTGGTGTTGATATTGTTGTTATTTTCTAGGTGGAAGTTTGGGTCACCAAGGAGGATGTAGTCTGTTGAGGCGAGGGCTAGGGAGCTGATGGCATCGGCGATGTCATCACAGAACTGCGGTCTGGGTCCAGGGGGACTGTAGACCAGTGTTCCTCTGAGTGTGTTGTTGGCATTGATGTGGATTTTGAAGTGGACGTGCTCGGCAGAGTTGATGGTGTCGTGGGAGTTGGTGGAGACTCTTATGGTGTTTTGGTGGACTGAGGCGATTCCTCCTCCTGGCCTGTTGATTCGGTCTCTTCTGGTGATCTTGCAGTTTTCTGGTATGGCTATGGCTACGTCTGGTTCTGAGGACAAATTCATCCAGGTTTCGGTGAGGAATGTGACGTCGGGCGAGTATGTGGTCAGGAGGTCCCAGAGTTCAATTGCATGTTTGTGGACGGAGCGGGTGTTAAGTAGGATGCATCTTAGGCGGTTGTCTGTTTTGATTTGGAGTTTGGAGGTTAGGTTACAGGTGAAGTTGCAGGCTTTGCAGGAGAAGGGTCCTTTGGTGCACGCCGGTGTGGACTGGAAGCAGATGGAGGAGCGTCCTGGATTAAGGGCATGGAGTTCGTTGGCAGTGTAAAGGTGTTTGGTGGTACGGGAGGTGTGTTGGCAAGGGGGTCTGGTGCTGGGCGCGGTGTTGGTGCGGACGGGCGTTGACTGGGCTTGCCTTTGGTGCGCCAGCGGCGCGCCCGCGCTGCAGCCGGCATAAGAGGGGAGGTGGGAGGGATTGGCAGCTGGGAGGAGGGAGGGAAACCTCCAATGGGAGTGCAGGGGGTGGGGCAGCAGGAGTCAGGAGCGGGAAGAGCTCAGAGGAGGAGGGAGAGGGATGGGGCCTTCCGGCAGAGGAGAAGCCAAGAAGCCCAAACAAGCCCAGACAGGCCCAGACAAGCCCAAACAAGCCCAAACAAGCCCAAAACAATGGCAGCACTTACCGGAGCAGTGGTGAGGAGGAAGCGACCTGCCTGCAAGAATGCAGGGTCAGAGGTCGCGTCTAACCTCGCACTGTGGCCGGGATAAGAGGGGAGGTGGGAGGGAGTGGCAGCTGGGAGGAGGGGGGGAACCTCCAATGGGATTGCAGGGGGGCAGGGGCAGCAGGAGTCAGGAGCGGGAAGAGCTCAGATGAGGAGGGAGGGGGATGGGGCCTTCCGGGAGAGGAGAAGCCAAGAAGCCCAAACAAGCCCAGACAAGCCCAGACAAGCCCAAACAAGCCCAAACAAGCCCAAAACAATGGCAGCACTTACCGGAGCAGTGGTGAGGAGGAAGCGACCTGCCTGCAAGGATGCAGGGTCAGAGGTCGCTTCTAACCTCGCGCTTCGGCCGGCATAAGAGGGGAGGTGGGAGGGAGTGGCATCTGGGAGAAGGGGGGGAACTTCCAATGGGAGTGCAGGGGGCGGGGGCAGCAGGAGTCAGGAGCGGGAAGAGCTCCGAGGAGGAGGGAGTGGGGTGAGCCCTTCAGGGAAAGAAGAAGCAAAGAAGCCCAAACAAGCCGAGACAAGCCCAGACAAGCCCAGACAAACCCAAACAAGCCCAAAACAATGGCAGCACTCACCGGACCAGTGGTGAGGAGGAAGCGACCTGCCTGCAAGGATGCAGGGTCAGAGGTCGCTTCTAACCTCGCGCTGCAGCCGGCATAAGAGGGGAGGTGGGAGGGAGTGGCAGCTGGGAGGAGGGAGGGAAACCTCCAATGGGAGTGCAGGGGGCGGGGGCAGCTAGAGTCAGGAGAGGGAAGAGCTCCGAGGAGGAGGGAGGGGGTGGGGCCTTCCGGGAGAGGAGAAGACAAGAAGCCCAAACAAGCCCAGACAAGCCCAAACAAGCCCAAACAAGCCCAAAACAATGGCAGCACTTACCGGAGCAGTGGTGAGGAAGAAGCGACCTGCCCACAATACAGGAAGCAGATAAAGGTGAGGGAATCACAACACTTAGCTCCCCCGGCAAACATGGGAATATTTTCCACAAGCATTAGCATTGCTAGGAGGGAGATAAATGTGTCATGAAGGGACTCAGAAGAATGGTAAAGGTAAATACAACAACTTGCCATTGTTGAAGTTATCATAACTAGTACAGACATCATAAGCAAAGTCTAGCCTGCTAATGGCCTCTCCTGATTGGTCAGCCAAAACAGGATTAGCCAGGCTACTTTGATGAGATGATAAGTGGACTGCACTCAGCAGAGGTTATCTGATGCAGGAGGTTGGCAGATGCTGAGGCAAGGCCAGGAAGGGGGCTGGGTAAATCAAATTGGGCTTAAAATGAAGCAGAACAGAAAGGAATGCCAGCCAGGCTGCCCTCTCGTCTTGTACCCTACAGATAGATAGCGGGCCCAGGAAAGGAATTTGCAGATATCCGGGGGGTAGTGTTAATGGAAAGGAGCCACACCAGTAGGTTGGTTCAACTAGGTTTAATCAGGTCTTTGTCCTCCAGAAGAAAATCGTCCATCTTGGAATTTCAAAGTGCCTTGCTTTATGGGAGAAGAAAATGTCACAGTTTGGAGAAGGTGCTTTTAGGTGGCACCCTACAGTTCAGTGGACAAGGGTGCCCCCCTACTTGCCCTCCAAGATGATTGAATAAAAGTGGCTGATCTGAATTGCAGCTCAGTTCTGCTCCCTGAAACCACAAGAAGAAGAGGGACTGCCCTCCAGGAACCCTGGTCTGCAATCCAGAGGACTGAACACTGAAGTACTGCTCATGTTACACACTAGAACAACAGCCCTAAGGACTTTGTGTTGCTTCAAAAAGAACTCAGGAGTGGACTCCCTGAAAGCAACTGGTTACCAGAGCTTGCCTGCACAAACTATCACAAAACTCCTCAGCCTGGAGTGCTTCCAGTAAACTTTTAAGGATTTGGCCAGGTGCGTTGTTGGAATTGTGGTCCTAAACTTCCAAGGACCATCTCAGAGCTTCTAGACCCTTGAATGTGTGTTTTGGGCACTTTGAACCCTCTAGAGGAACTTCAGGAAGACGTTTCAGAAGTTTGCAGCAACTTTTGTAATAAGCTCCATAAGTGGACTGACTCACCGTTGTGGGTAAAGCTGACTACCTTCGGCCGCGACCCACCCAGGATTTCAGGTTGGTCCAGCTGAAAGCTCTGGAGCTCCAGACTTCCAGGATTTGACCGGGACCTTGCAGAAAAGCAGTCCGATGACGTTGCATCAAAATCAGTTTGCTGAGGAGGTCCGCACTACGTGGAGAGAGAAAAGCTCCAGAAAAGTTTCTAAATGCAAAGGTAAAATTTTGACAAAGGTCTCCCACTCAGTGTATCAGAGCAGGGTTCCATCGCAGTCAGCCTCAAACTTCGACTTTGCCCTGGTAAAGCGTGACCCTGATTGAAGCTAAAGATTTCTAGCCACTGGAAAGCACATTTTTATTTAATCTTTAAAAATTCATATCTCTGGTTCTTATATTGTATTTTTGTTGTTTTAGTGTGATTTAAATATATATATATATATATATATATATATATATATATATATATATATATAATATAGTTACTATTTTTATAAATTGGTCGGGAACTTTTATTGTGCTGTTTCTTAATGATTTACTGTGTTAGTGTATTTAAATGCTTCACATATCTGTCTCCTAAGTTAAGCCTACCTGCTCTTTGCCAAGCTACCAGGTGTTGAGCCAGGGTCTGATGTTTTCAGGACCTTGACTGGACCTAATACTGTCTGGGGACATTATTGCTAGTGGTAGGTGCAGACTTACCTCTACTAAGAACCAGCCTCTAACACCTAGACCTTGTAATTCTCGGGGGCTGCTAATGGTGCCCAACAGCTGCGTATATCTTAATATTTCCTACTCACCGAGCATATGCCTCTTCAAAGGCTCTGATTCTCTTCATCTTGTAATGCTAGATGTTAACAGTTGGGACATTAGTTGACCTCCAGAACTGGAGCTGCAAGGATCAAGTAACTAGTAAGACATCTGATATAAAATATTGTAAGTATTTGTTTAATTTCTGAGTTATATTTGATGCCCCATATAGGACTAGCATAGCCTCAGGTATAATTATAATTTGGACGCACTCAAATACTTCCTTCTGGAATTGAAACAGTATGGGGTAAAGAAAAAATATATGCAACCAATCCCCTCCATCATTTTGTGCACACCTGAAACACTGATTCAGAACATCTGAGAACATTTTATGCATCATTTGTGGGGTTAGTATGCCATCCATCTTGAGAGGAAATCCATTCTGTTAAAATTAACTTCCCAGAGGGACTTGTACCCCAACATGGAGATTGTTCCCATTCACTGAATGAAAAACACAAGAAAGGGAGCACCATTGAACCACCTCCAAAGTTCACTTTTACCGCTGTCAGTGCACAGAAGGAAAGCAGCGGTAGGTAAACGGTTAAGGTCACTGCGTAAATGTCTAGATAATGGATCAATATTGACCGCGTTGAGAGAGCAAAGGGAATGGTACAAAAGGGATCTATGGACCTTTAAAAAAGGCCAACAGGAGGGCCTGTGGGCCAAACTACATTTCGCGATCAAAACATTTGACTCCAAAAGATTTTGGAAAATCATCAACACAATAGACAATGGCACAAAAGGAGGCAATAATGCAAATATAGCAGAGGAAGCATGGGTATCCCATTTAAAGACCCATCTAAAAGAACTGCCCATCGAAGAAGGCCCTCAAATTCAGGGGCATATGATTGGCTGGGAACCCAACATCCCTGATCCTTTTAAATTTACGGCACCAGAACTGTTAAAAATCATTGGAAAGTCACGAACGGACTGCGCCCCTGGCCCTAATGGCTTACCCTAAGCATTATTCAAACAAGAAACGGAAAGGTGGGCTAATTTCCTGGCTGCAATGTTCAATGATGTGCTCACAACAGGCAACGTCCCAGTATCTTGGAAAGGCTCAATAATCCACCCCATATATATGGGTGGGAGCGCGCTCTCCCCAAGTAACTACAGACTAATCAGCCTTTCAGACGTTGACCTCAAGTACTTTTCTTGCTGTGTGCTAAATCACCTAGAAGCCTGGATCACAGATAACGACATTCTACCCTTTAACCAAACCAGCTTCACTAAGCACCAAGGAACATTAACAAACCTTATAGGGCTAGGTCTGATCATAAACAGAGCAAAAGCAAAAGCAAAAGGGTCTCCATCCTATTTATGTTTTGTTGACTTTAAAGCTGCTTTTGACTGTGTCTCCCGCGGCAAATTGTGGGCTAAATTACTAGGGGGCTGCCACATTCTATTTTAAACGCCATCAAAAAGATATATTCTGATACTTGGCTGAAGGTGAAATTGGGGGAAGGCTTTTACCTATCCAGGGCAGTCAAAACAACAGTGGGTGTGAAGCAAGGCTGTGTATTGGCCCCAACACTGTTCAACCTGTACATAGCGGATCTCCCCACCAAGTTAAATGGCCATTCCTCCCACTCTCCTTCACTGGGTGGTCAACAAGCATCCAATCTGCTATATGCAGATGCCCTACTACTAATCAGCAGTTCCAGAATAGGCATGCAGAAATTGTTAAACGCATTAGAAGAATACTCAGGATCTAATGATTTAGAAATCAATCATAAACAGTCTAAAATGATTATCTTAAACCGCAGGCCAACCAGCCATTGTAAATGGCACATGAATGGGAAAACCCTAGAGCAAGAAACATCATATAGATACCTAGGATTTGTTGAGGACGCCAGAGGTAATTACTCGCCACAAAAAGAAGCAATAAAAAGCAAGACGCAGGCCCTCACTTACGCTTTTTGTAGGCTAGCAAATTCAACTTGCGGTCAGGCTCTGAACTCATTAACAGCTGTAATGAGAGCGAAACTACTTCCAACTATCACCTATGGGACCGAAATAATGAGGGGGATGGAAGTAGGGCTACTGGATAAGCTTCTGATAAAGACCTATGAGCACGTTTTTTGGCTCCCTGGGCGGGCCTCGCCAGCCCAGGTCAGACTGGAATTCATGCTGGTCAAACAGTCATTAGCCCGACCCACGGCATACATTAAATGCTGCTACAAACTGAGCCGTGCATTAAAAGGGTCCTTAGCCTATCTAGTCTGGCAGGAAATTATCATAGAAAGAGGGAGCTGCAACTACATAAGGCATCTAGAAAAAAGTAAGAGTCTTTTGAACTTAGATGAGGTATGGGATTGGTCTCTACCCATCCCCGCTTTCAATAAAGCCGCGAATAAAGCAAGCAAACTACAGAGCTGGCTAGAAGATAGGGACTCATTGACCAAAAGGGAGCATAGTTGGTTGATCCTTAACTCCTACAAAACATTTAAAGAATCACTACTTACTGGCTCCTACTCACGGAAAATAAAGCATTCCTTTGTCAGACTTAGGCTGGGTGAAGTCCCAACGTTAGACCTCTTGCCAAAATGGAAGAAGAAGCGGCAAGTAGGCCCCCAGGAGTGTCGTCTCTGTCATCTAGCAAAAGAAAACTTGCTGCATGTGGTCTGCATTTGTCCAGCATTGGTGTTGAAAGGAGACTCTTGCTGAAAAAGTAACTAAACAGTTTAAGAATTAGATCCTGCAGACAAGCACTAATTGCAGCTTTTAACCCTCGAAACACAATATTGAACATTGAGCTGGTTCAATTTTTTGAAATTTTCTCTCTCAAAATCACAGCCTCTCGAAATAACCAAGCCATAGGGAGGGTAGAAAAGTCTGGTACTAACAATTAGACTTAAGTAGGGGTAAACAAAATCAACAGAAGATCTTTTCCCACTTTGTCCAGTTTTAAAAAAATGTCTCATTGGTTTATTTCTATTCTCTTCTACATTTCTATGTGGAAGGACATTTCATATATCATTTCATTTTAAACACAGAACCCTTTAAGCTGTATTTGCCTTATCTATACTAAGTTTGTATTATTGCCCTATTAATATTATTGTCATATAGCATTAGAAAGTTATTTTTATTTTTAACTAAAAAAATAAAATATTACATGAAGGAAATTTTATATATTTTTTTCATTAAGATCTGTAATTGCCTTATTGCACTAAAATTACTCTGTTAAACTTTTATGTGGAAGGAAAAGTTGTATGGTTTTAATTAACTAATAAACTTGTGTTATTCATTCATCCATTCACTGATGGTGAACCTACACCCTGTTTCCCTTTCAATTTTATTTAGATAATCTGAAATCAGCAATGTATCAGAGTGTTTTCTCAGGGCCCTATACCAGTTACCTATTACTGATAACTCAGTAGCTGAAAAAGAGCCTGGGTTGTTTCACTCATCTCCTGGCAAATGGTTGACAGAAATCCTGTAATCCTCAAATAACTATACCAATAACGATGACACCCTGCTTCTAGTCGCTGTTTCATTTCCTTCCAAGTTAACATTCTACTGTCCAAATAAAAGTCACTCATAAGTCAATACCCTTGAGAATTTGAAAAGTGGTGCACTGGTTTAGATACATATAAACCTAGAAATGTAGAATCCCATAGCCTTATAAACCTATAACAGGATGGCAACTGTCTTGCCTTGTAAAGGCTCCTTGGGCCATCTGCTGTTTCTGTTTTTGCATTATACCTTGTTTCTTTTAGTAGCCTAGACATTTTTTAAAAAGCAGCTAATTCAGTTTTGGATTTTTGCGCCATTCTGGCTAGTAAAAAATGATCAAGCCCTCTAGAGTCCTGCCCCCTATGAACAGTGATTTCCAACTGTGTAGCCAGATAATATGAAAATAAATCTGGTCTGGATAAACCACCCTGATCTCTATCTAGCTGTAAAATAGAATGCCCCAACAAGAGGCTTTACCATTCCATGTAAATCTAATAATCAGAGAATCTAATTCTTAAAAAAAACCTTGTTTACTTTAATGAGAAGATTGAAAAAAAATTATAAAGATGGAGGCAGAATAGACATTTTAATTAAGGAAACTCTTCTAGTAATGTCAGTGAAAGAAGAATCCATCTCCCCAGCCGCCCCTTGCCTTATTCAACATAGTTTTATAGTTCAGCTGGAAAGATGTAGAGTATTTATGTGATACATAAGTCCCTAAGTAATGAATTGGATGTTGTGCATTGTGAAGGTGCTGGAGACATTAAGGCAGCACCATAGATGGGGCATTAAATAACTGAGACTCTGTTTTAGTGGGATTAATCTTACACCCCCTACCCTCTAATACTCCTGAATTATGTTTATGGCCCATTCAATATTGGAACTATTGGATTTCAAGTAGAGAATCATATCATCCACAAACAGTTTGACCTTAGGCATCTCTTCTATTGGGGGAACTACAGATTCTTCACTGCCAATTCTAACCGCCACTGGCTCAATGAACAAGACAAAGAGGATAGGAGACATCGGGCAATGCTGGCAGTTGCCTCTATTAATTTTAACAGGTCCACCACCTATTAGGTTTATAATAATACACGCCACAGCAACCTGATATAAATTCTGGAGCATTTTAGCAGTTTAGTATTGGAAACTTAAACTTACCCAAAGTAAATAATCAGGCAACCCAGTTCACCAGGTCAAATTACATTTTGGCTTCAAAGATTACAATCGCGACTGCCTCCTGATGGTTGAAGAAAAAAATCTATTAATTGAATCAAAAAATGCTTATTCGCAGCAATCAATCTTCTGTGCAGAAAAACAATTTCGGTTCTTATAAACCAGACAATAATGATGCATGATTTCCTGCCCTAAGCAAACATCTTATAGTCTTTATCAAGTAACTTATTGGGTGGTAGAAATTAATTTTCAAAGATGATTTATGCTTTTTCAGACAGCTAACGATCACCGACTCTTTGAAGGTAGATGGCACTTCTGCTCCCTCCATGACTACATTAAATACTTTCATTAAGAAAGGAAGCAACTTATTCGCAAACACCATATATACCTTGATTGGTATTCATTTGCTGCAGCATGCTTTATTATTAGGCATTTTTTGCAAGGCGGCTGCCACCTCACTTATTGAGATGCAATTGTAATACTCTTTCTGGTTAAGAGATAGTTGAGGGAGGCTAATTGAACTGAAAAACTGTTAATGACTCGATACTGGAACTGCATGGGTTCTATCATAGACATATTTGTAGTGTTGAAGAAACACTCCTGCAATTTCCTTATCATCTGTCTATACTATATTAAAGACAGGATTCTCAATCCTTAGAATGCATTTTGAGTTCTGCTTGATCCACGTGGACCATACAAGAGACCTGCGAACCAACTGACTCCCCTTATATCACTTTTGCAGGTAAGTTCTTGAATAATTGAACCTCCTTGAGGTTGAAAACATCTTATATTGACTTGGCAAATAATAGCTGCTCTTTAAAATCAGTTTCACATTGTAAAACCTAAATTGTTGAATCACTTAATGTATTTTGTTACACCATAATTCAGATCTATGCAAACAATATGATTCAAAAAGCCAGGGCACTCGTATGAAATAAGATAAGAGTCTGTACAGATAGGTTCTTGGTCTTCGGAGAATCAATATATAATCCAAACAGAGTTAAAGTTCAGTGTCTTCATTCTTGTGCGAGGTTTTCATACATGTTCATCAGAAAGATTCCATATGTGGTCATCACAACAACATCCAACAGCCAACACGTGTTTCGTCTCCGAGAAATTAATCTCATTGACTTCCTCAGGGCTGTAAGACACATAGGGGGTCATTCCGACCCTGGCGGTTGGTGTTAAAGCGGCGGCCAACCTGACAACAGGCAGGCGGTAAAAAAAATGGAATTCTGACCCTGGCCGGAACCGCCAACACAGCCCGCCACTTTAACACTCCGACCGCCACGGCGGGGCAAACAAACAGCGTGGCGGTCACCGCCAACAGACAGGCGGCAGACAATGTTCCGCCCACCCTATCACGACCCACCAATCCGCCACCTTTTCCGGGGTGGGAGCCCCGCCGATAAAAACACAGCGGAAACAGACCACGAATGGGAAAACGCTCACCTCTATACACTCCACGAGGAATCTGGACAGCATGGAACCCGAATTAAACATCCTACCAGCGATTGTCTACCTGCTCCTCTACCAGGAGCACGAACGCCGCCTCAGGAGACAACGGTGAGTACTGCACCTACGACACAGGGGAGGGGGGAGGAGAAAAGATTACGGGCACACACATACGCGACACCCCCCCCCCCAAATCCCCACACACCAATGCAGAGCAACAAGTCAGATTTACACCCCTCAAACCCCCCGGAATAATTCAAAGACAAAATAAAATGATCATTAAAATAGAAGTATATTAAAGCATATTTGAACTTAAGTGAAAAATGAGATTTTTAAAACAAATAAATCACAACATGAACAATGTATACATATTCCAAAAGTCCGGCACATCTTGGCTACATGCCATTGTTCGTGGGCCAATGTGCATAAACACATGGGCAAAGCCCACACACGAGACCCGATTCCATTGGAGAGAACACTGCTGGGGCATCAGATTATAAAACCACAGGCACCTCAGGGGAAAGGGAAGGGGGGGCACCTCAGCCACATGAGTCCACGACGCCAGATCCACGAGGGGCCTCCATGCCCACTGTACCATCCTGGGGAGTGCAAAGCCACAGTCCCACAAGTCTTTTCAGTGGGTGGATTGCCCACTGTACCATCCTGGGGAGTGCAAAGCCACAGTCTCACAAGTCTCTACAGTGGGTGGATTGCCCACTGTACCATCCTGGGGAGTGCAAAGCCACAGTCCATCTGGTGGATTACAGACTCCACTGGTTATGGAGGAGGCATGGTGCCCAGAGTGCTTCGTGAAGCCCTGCCCGACACAGATCCGGCCCTGCCAATGTGCCAGCGGTGCTTGAGATGAAGGGCCCAGCGGAGCGGTGCTTGGCAGGAAGGGCCCAGCGGAGCGGTGCTTGACAAGAAGGGCCCAGGGGAGCGGTGCTTGACAGGAAGGGCCCAGCGGAGCGGTGCTTGACAGGAAGGGCCCAGCGGAGCGGTGCAGAGACGGCGGGGCCCAGCGGAGCGGTGCTTGACAGGATGGGCCCAGCGGAGCGGTGCTTGACAGGAAGGGCCCAGCGGAGCGGTGCAGAGACGGCGGGGCCCAGCGGAGCGGTGCTTGACAGGAAGGGCCCAGCGGAGCGGTGCTTGACAGGAAGGGCCCAGCGGAGCGGTGCAGAGACGGCGGGGCCCAGCGGAGAGGTGCTTGACAGGAAGGGCCCAGCGGAGCGGTGCTTGACAGGAAGGGCCCAGCGGAGCGGTGCTTGACAGGAAGGGCACAGCGGAGCGGTGCAGAGACGGCGGGGCCCAACGGAGCGGTGCTTGAGATGAAGGGCCCAGTGGAGCGGTGCAGAGACGGCGGGGCCCAGCGGAGCGGTGCTTGACAGGAAGGGCCCAGCAGAGCGGTGCAGAGACGGCGGGGCCCAGCGGAGCGGTGCTTGACAGGAAGGGCCCAGCGGAGCGGTGGTTGACAGGAAGGGCACAGCAGAGCGGTGCAGAGACGGCGGGGCCCAGCGGAGCGGTGGTTGAGATGAAGGGCCCAGCAGAGCGTTGCAGAGACGGCGGGGTCCAGCGGAGCGGTGCTTGACAGGAAGGGCCCAGCGGAGCGGTGCAGAGACGGCGGGGCCCAGCGGAGCGGTGCTTGAGATGAAGGGCCCAGCGGAGCAGTGCAGAGACGGCGGGGCCCAGCGGAGCGGTGCTTGACAGGAAGGGCCCAGCGGAGCGGTGCTTAACAGGGAGGGCCCAGCGGAGCGGTGCAGAGACGGCGGGCTCAGCGGAGCGGTGCTTGAGATGAAGGGCCCAGCGGAGCAGTGCAGAGACGGCGGGGCCCAGCGGAGCGGTGCTCGACAGGAAGGGCCCAGCGGAGCGGTGCAGAGATGGCGGGGCCCAGTGGAGCGGTGCTTAAGATGAAGGGCCCAGCGGAGCGTTGCAGAGAGGGCGGGGCCCAGCGGAGCGGTGCTTGACAGGAAGGGCCCAGCGGAGCGGTGCTTGACAGGAAGGGCTCAGCGGAGCGGTGCTTGACAGGAAGGGCCCAGCGGAGCGGTGCAGAGACGGCGGGGCCCAGCGGAGCGGTGCTTGACAGGAAGGGCCCAGCGGAGCGGTGTCTGAGATGAAGGGCCCAGCGGAGTGGTGCAGAGACGGCGGGGCCCAGCGGAGCGGTGCTTGACAGGAAAGGCCCAGCGGAGCGGTGCAGAGACGGCGGGGCCCAGCGGAGCGGTGCTTGACAGGGAGGGCCCAGCGGAGCGGTGCTTGACAGGAAGGGCCCAGCGGAGCGGTGCAGAGACGGCGGGGCCCAGCGGAGCGGTGCTTGAGATGAAGGGCCCAGCGGAGCGGTGCAGAGACGACGGGGCCCAGCAGAGCGGTGCTTGACAGGAAGGGCACAGCGGAGCGGTGCTTGACAGGAAGGGCCCAGCGGAGCGGTGCAGAGACGGCGGGGCCCAGCGGAGCGGTGCTTGACAGGTAGGGCCCAGCGGAGCGGTGCAGAGACGGCGGGGCCCAGCGGAGCGGTGCTTGACAGGAAGGGCCCAGCGGAGCGGTGCAGAGACGGCGGGGCCCAGCGGAGCGGTGCTTGACAGGATGGGCCCAGCGGAGCGGTGCTTGACAGGAAGGGCCCAGCGGAGCGGTGCAGAGACGGCGGGGCCCAGCGGAGCGGTGCTTGACAGGAAGGGCCCAGCGGAGCGGTGCTTGACAGGAAGGGCCCAGCGGAGCGGTGCAGAGACGGCGGGGCCCAGCGGAGCGGTGCTTGACAGGAAGGGCCCAGCGGAGCGGTGCTTGACAGGAAGGGCCCAGCGGAGCGGTGCTTGACAGGAAGGGCACAGCGGAGCGGTGCAGAGACGGCGGGGCCCAACGGAGCGGTGCTTGAGATGAAGGGCCCAGCGGAGCGGTGCAGAGACGGCGGGGCCCAGCGGAGCGGTGCTTGACAGGAAGGGCCCAGCAGAGCGGTGCAGAGACGGCGGGGCCCAGCGGAGCGGTGCTTGACAGGAAGGGCCCAGCGGAGCGGTGGTTGACAGGAAGGGCACAGCAGAGCGGTGCAGAGACGGCGGGGCCCAGCGGAGCGGTGGTTGAGATGAAGGGCCCAGCAGAGCGTTGCAGAGACGGCGGGGTCCAGCGGAGCGGTGCTTGACAGGAAGGGCCCAGCGGAGCGGTGCAGAGACGGCGGGGCCCAGCGGAGCGGTGCTTGAGATGAAGGGCCCAGCGTAGCGGTGCAGAGACGGCGGGTCCCAGCGGAGCGGTGCTTGACAGGAAGGGCCCAGCGGAGCGGTGCTTAACAGGGAGGGCCCAGCGGAGCAGTGCAGAGACGGCGGGGCCCAGCGGAGCGGTGCTCGACAGGAAGGGCCGAGCGGAGCGGTGCAGAGATGGCGGGGCCCAGCGGAGCGGTGCTTAAGATGAAGGGCCCAGCGGAGCGTTGCAGAGAGGGCGGGGCCCAGCGGAGCGGTGCTTGACAGGAAGGGCCCAGCGGAGCGGTGCTTGACAGGAAGGGCTCAGCGGAGCGGTGCTTGACAGGAAGGGCCCAGCGGAGCGGTGCAGAGACGGCGGGCCCAGCGGAGCGGTGCTTGACAGGAAGGGCCCAGCGGAGCGGTGTTTGAGATGAAGGGCCCAGCGGAGTGGTGCAGAGACGGCGGGGCCCAGCGAAGCGGTGCTTGACAGGAAAGGCCCAGCGGAGCGGTGCAGAGACGGCGGGGCCCAGCGGAGCGGTGCTTGACAGGGAGGGCCCAGCGGAGCGGTGCTTGACAGGAAGGGCCCAGCGGAGCGGTGCAGAGACGGCGGGGCCCAGCGGAGCGGTGCTTGAGATGAAGGGCCCAGCGGAGCGGTGCAGAGACGACGGGGCCCAGCAGAGCGGTGCTTGACAGGAAGGGCACAGCGGAGCGGTGCTTGACAGGAAGGGCCCAGCGGAGCGGTGCAGAGACGGCGGGGCCCAGCGGAGCGGTGCTTGACAGGTAGGGCCCAGCGGAGCGGTGCAGAGACGGCGGGGCCCAGCGGAGCGGTGCTTGACAGGAAGGGCCCAGCAGAGCGGTGCAGAGACGGCGGGGCCCAGCGGAGCGATGCTTGACAGGAAGGGCCCAGCGGAGCGGTGCTTGACAGGAAGGGCCCAGCGGAGCAGTGCTTGACAGGAAGGGCCCAGCGGAGCGGTGCAGAGACGGTGGGGCCCAGCGGAGCGGTGCTTGACAGGAAGGGCCCAGCGGAGCGGTGTTTGAGATGAAGGGCCCAGCGGAGCGGTGCAGAGATGGCGGGGCCCTGTTCAGCGGTGCTTCTCTTAGCGGGGCCCTGCTCAGCGGTGCCTCTCACGGCGGGGCCCTGTTCAGCGGTGCTTCTCACGGCGGGGCACTGTTCAGCGGTGCTTCTCACGGAGGGGCCCTGTTCAGCGGTGCTTCTCACGGCGGGCCCTGTTCAGCGGTGCTTCTCTTGGCGGTGCCCTGTTCAGCGGTGCTTCTCACGGCGGGGCCCTGTTCAGCGGTGCCTCTCACGGCGGGGCCCTGTTCAGCGGTGCTTCTCACGGCGGTGCCCTGTTCAGCGCTGCTTCTCACGGCGGGGCCCTGTTCAGCGCTGCTTCTCACGGCGGGACCCTGTTCAGCGGTGCCTCTCACGTCGGGGCCCTGTTCAGCGGTGCTTCTCACGGCGGGGCCCTGTTCAGCGGTGCTTCTCACGGCGGGGCCCTGTTCAGCGGTGCTTCTCTTGTGTTCCTAGGGAACCAGATCTGGGCAATCATTCCCGCTCAGTCGCCATCCGACCTATCGCTTGCGGGGCCCTCCTGTGCTGGACTCCTGGGCCCCTGGGTGTCCTCCATCACACCCCAAATGGGGCTGGTGGGGCCCTCCTGGGCAGCTCGCCTGCTGCCGGACTTCTTCGCCTTGCTGCCCTTGGCCTCCTTGGAAGAATCTCTGGGGCCCTTGCCTCCCTTGGAAGAATCTCTGGGGCCCTTGCCCTCCTTGGAAGAATCTCTGGGGCCCTTGCCTCCCTTGGAAGAATCTCTGGGGCCCTTGCCTCCCTTGGTGGATGGGCCAGGTGACAGTGCAAGGCTGGTGTCCTTGGGGGCAGCCGTCTCAGGCCTGTGGCGCCGGCCCTTCCCTTTTTTGCTTCTTTTCCCAGGGGGTGGGCTGGCTGTCCCCTTGCTGCTGGCTGATGTTCCTGCCCTAGGAGCTGGTGGACTCCAATAGCCCTGAACGATGGTCCTAGTAGGTGCAGGGCTTGTTGTGGCTGAGGTGCTGGTTGGAGTCTTACGAGATGGAGGGTGTGTGTCAGTTGTTGGAAATAGGTCAAGGTTGGTAAGGAAAATCAATTTAGAAAGATAGGGACGGTTAGTTGTAGTGGATATGGGAGTGGAGGAAGAGGATATGGTTGTAGGAGAGTCAAGTGTGCTGTCTTTGGGTGCAGGTGCTTGTGACGGAGGCTGTCGTGAGGTGGATGGCTGTTGGGTGGGTGGCTGCCTGCGTTTGTGTGGTTTGGAAGAGGGGGTGACAGACACACTGGGAGAGGACACAGGGGACATGTAAATGGTAGTGGGGGTGGTGACTGCACGTGTGCAGACTGTTCTGATGGGTGTTGTGGTGATGGACGTACTGGCTGATGGTGGTGTGCATGCAGGTGTGAGTGGAGACGTCACAGGGAGGGAGGAAGGAGACGAGGAGGAGGGGGACACAGTGGAGGCAGTGGGTGTTGCTGTGTCTGCATGTGGATGTTGCTTGGGTGAACGCTTGTGTGATCTGTGGTGCTTATGTCTGGATGAGCTGCCCTTGGGTGTTGATGTGTGTGCAGGCTGGTCTGTAGGTGTGTCTGGGATAGGCAGAGGAACAGGGGAGTGGGACTGGGTTAAGGAAGTTGGAGGGGGGAGGCTAGACACAGGGACAATTGCTGCCGTCAGTGCTGAGGCCTGAGCGTTGAACGATCGTTGATGGGCAGCCTGACCCCAATGAATGCCCTCCAGGTATGCATTGCTCCGATGCACCTCCCTTTCTACCCCTTGGATGGCATTCAAAAGGGTAGACTGCCCAACAATGAGCGTCTGGAGGAGGTCAATGATCTCCGCACTGAGGGCAGCAGGGGTAACTGGGGCAGGACCTGAGGTGCCAGGGACGAAGGAGATGCCCGGCTTCCTGGCCGAGCGGGCACAGGGCGAAAGCTGAGGGGCTGCTGGGAGGGCGGAGCTGGTGCGCTGGGTGGCGGCTGTACCTGTTGTTGCAGTGGGCACGGATGTTGCCGCCACCACAAGGGAGCTCCCTTCCGAGGACGTGTCGGTGTCGCTGACGTCTCCACGGGTCCCCGTTGTGGAGCCCCCCTCGCCCTCCGTCTCACTGGTGAACTCGGAGTCGGTTGCAGGGCCCTCCGGGGCCATGTGAGATGCAGCTCCCTCGTGTGCCGATGCCACTTCTCCTCCGCCTGATGATGCTAATGCACACATGAACAGGAAAACCAAAAAAAAGGGGGGGGGAGAAGAAAGGAAGACATGTTGAGTGCATGCATTGGCGGCACCGTTGGCGGAGAGGACAGACACAGAAGCCCCCTGCACTACGCCGCGCACTCGAGGTACACTACTCAATGATAGTGACTTGGCCTACAAGTCTATGGACGACAAATGCACACATAGGTGAGCCCGGGCCATGGATAGCTGTACTTAGCACTCCTCATTCGCTCCCCTCCCCACCATCTTACATCCACCCCACTCAACACAGGCATAGCCCATACTACGTGCTCCCAGTGTACTTACCTGTTGGTCTGGAGGACCGTAGAGTAGCGCATACTGGGGGAGGACCCCATCAACAAGTTTATCCAATTCCTCAGATGTGAAGGCAGGGGCCCTTTCCCCAGTCGCAGCAGCCATTGTCTCTTCCAGACCGAGTTCACAGCAGCACTTGCAGTATAGGTCCTCTCCTGTGGATGATCAGGTCTCGAGTGATTAAGCAAGTAGAAAATGGCGGTCACGCCCGCGGAGGTGCGTACCGCGGCGGTGCGTACCGCGACCGCCGGCGCACATCGTCATTGGCTCGTGAGACCCATCGGGTTCAATGTTAACCAATGCTGCTTTGCGCCGCGGTCTTCGACCGCCTACCGCCACGGTGTGCCACGCCAGCGCATTGACCTCACATCCCATTGTCACACTTCACAGGTCAGGCAGCCGCCATTTCAAGGGCCCACATGGCTGAATTTCTACTGCGTCACACAGGCCTAGGCCTTGCATTGCCACTCATACAAGCCATTCAATGCATAGCGAATAGTGTAATGTGCAAGCTGTGGTTACGTACCTGTGGGTTGATTGACTCTGTTCTCGCTGTTGTCCTTCCTAGGCACCGTCCGCTGGGACTTGCGAGGAGATGGAGGAATACTCCTGTGTACAGACCGCTGGTTGACCTGTCAACAATGGAAGAAAGACATGTCATACTTATATACAGACTGGACTGAGGCACTATACTGGAACTGTGTGCCCAGCTGGAGCCAGACCTGATGTCCCCCATTCGCCAACCCACAGGGATTCCCCCTCTGGTGCAGGTTCTGTCAGTACTCCATTTTTTGGCAAGTGGATCATTCCAAACAACAGTGGCCATATCATCAGGGATGTCTCAGCCTATGTTTTCTAAGGTTTTGTCCAGAGTGTTGTCTGCCCTGATGAAATACATGCGGAGCTACATTGTTTTCCCTGAGGTGGGAGATTTGGCTACAGTGAAGGGTGATTTCTATGCCCTTGGACATATCCCCAACATCATTGGTGCCATTGATGGGACCCATGTGGCCTTGGTTCCCCCCAGTGGAAGTGAGCAGGTGTACAGGAACAGAAAAAGTTATCATTCTATGAATGTCCAGGTGGTCTGTTTGGCTGACCAGTACATCTCCCATGTAAATGCCAAGTTCCCTGGGTCAGTGCATGACGCGTACATCATGCGAAATAGCAGCATCCCTTACGTGATGGAACAGCTACAGAGACACCGTGTGTGGCTAATTGGTGACTCTGGTTACCCCAAGCTGTCGTGGCTACTGACCCCAGTGAGGAATCCCAGGACAAGGGCAGAGGTACGTTACAATGAGGCCCATGGGCGAACTAGGAGGATTATAGAAAGAACCTTCGGCCTCCTGAAGGCCAGGTTTATGCCTGCATATGACAGGGGGATCCCTAATGTACTCACCAAAGAAGGTGTGCCATATCATCGTGGCCTGCTGTATGCTTCACAACCTGGCTTTGCGACGCCAGGTGCCTTTCCTGCAGGAGGATGGTCCAGATGGTGGTGTTGTAGCAGCTGTGGAGCCTGTGGAGAGTGAAGAGGAGGAGGACAACGGGGACGACACAGACAACAGGGACACAGTGATACAACAGTATTTTCAGTAGCACACAGGTACGAATCAACCACGCCATTTTACATTTACTTAAAGTCTCCTGCCTCTCTACTGTCTGAGTTCCCCCCCAAGTTCCTGTTAACTGAGTTGTGACTTTCCCTTCCGTTTTCAGAGCTGTGGGCCCCACTGCATGACCTCCGCTTTGTTTGCCCATGGACTACAGCTGTGTGACAGTGGTATGTTGTCATCACAATGTAACTGAACATTTTGGCACCGTTATGTCTAATAAATTTGTTCAAAATACAAGCAGACTCCAGATTTTTTTAGTGCAAGAAGTGATTTAATTCAAGTGATAAATTTAAGGAACATGATTGTCAAACGGGGATGGGTGATGGTGGAGTAATGTCCATGGCAGAGTCCAGTTCTCAGTCGCACAGGTGCATTGTCCATATGCCTGTGGAAGGATGAAGCAGGGGCAGTTCAAGGTTTGACAGGGTGACAATGTGTGACAGTGGGATGACATCAGGGGGTATCGTTTGCTGGCGGGGGTCTTGCAATCCTACTCTGTCTTCTTGTGAGATCTCAGGTGCCGCTTGCGGGGTGGTTCTTCTACTGCAGGAGGTGGGGTTCTGGTGGCCCGTCGTTGTGTGGGGGCCTCCTGTCCACTAGCGCCGGCGGAGGTGGTAGGCTGTTCCTGGTCCAGGCTAGTGACAGGGGCCCTTTGTGGTGCCACATGTTCCCGCAATGTGGTGACTATCTGGGTTAGGGCCACGACGATGGTCCCCATTGCGGAACTAATGTTCCTCAGTTCCTCTCTGAACCCCATGTACTGTTGCTCCTGCATGACCTGGATCTCCTGGAACCTGGCCAGTACCGTAGCCATCGTCTCCTGGGAGTGGTGGTATGCTCCCATGATGGAGGAGAGGGCCTCTTGGAGAGTCGGTTCCCTGGGCCTGTCCCCCCCCTGTCGCACAGCAGCCCTCCCAGTTCCCCTGTTTCCCTGGGCCTCTGTCCCCTGGACGGTGTGCCCACTACCACTGCCCCCAGGTCCCTGTTGTTGTTGGGGTGGTGGGTCAACCTGGGTGCCCTGTAGTGGTGGACACACCGCTGATTGACGTGTCCTGGAGACAGAGGCATGGGCCCACTGGGTGGGAGCTGTGCTGGTGTTCCCAGAGGGGGTTAGGTCTGGTGTAGCCTGGGCTGTCTGTGGGGAACCGACTGTCCCGAGGTCCCCGATGGGCTGGGCTGGTCATCAGGGTCCAGGGAGACAGAGCTGCTGTCATCACTGGGGGCCTCTTCTGGGGGTGGGATGGACATCTCTGGACCCTCCTGGGCGGTGTGGTGGCGTTCGGGTCCTGCAGGGGTATAAGAGTATGGTTATTGCTTCTGTGTGTGGCATTTCGTGTAATGGGTGGGTGGCCGTGTCCCCCGGTGCTGGCACTCCCTTGTGGGGGCTTTTGTGACAGTGGCTTGTGGGGGTGATGGGTGTGTGCAGTGGGCATGCTTTGGGGATGGGTGTCCATGCTTTAAGGACGCACGCAGGGCTAGGTTTTGGGATGGGTGGGATGTGATGGTGAGCCATTTGCAAGGAGTTGGTGTGATGGGGGTGAGGGTGGGGGTATGATTTGGCATGCAGGTGGGGTGGGGGGAATGAAGTAGTGGAGATTTGACTTACCAGAGTCCATTCCTCCGCCTACTCCTGCGAGGCCCTCAGGATGCAGGATGTGCAAGACTTCCTCCTCCCATGCTGTGAATTCTGGGGGAGTAGGTGGGGGTCCGCCGCCAGTCCGCTGTACTGCGATGTTGTGCCTTGATACCATGGAACGCACCTTCCCCCGTAGGTCGTTCCACCGCTTCCTGATGTCGTCCCGATTGCGTGGATGCTGTCCCACAGCGTTGACCCTGTCCACTATTCTGCTCCATAGCTCCATCTTCCTGGCAATGGTGGTGTGCTGCACCAGTGCCCCGAAGAGCTGGGGCTCTACACAAACTATTTCCTCCACCATGACTCTGAGTTCTGCGTCAGAGAACCTGGGGTGTCATTGGGGTGCCATGGGGTGGTGTGGATGAGGTGAGGGGTGGTGTATGTGTTGTAGAGTGTGGTGAGTGTGGTGGTGTATGGTGTTTTGTGCGTGGAAATTGTGTGGGTGATGTTGTGATTTGCCTCTGTGTGATGGTGTACTCTATGCTGTGCTCTCTCTCTGTGTCCTTCATTCGCAATTGTGGTCGTAGGGGTTTGTGGGTGATGTGGGTGTGTGTTTTATAGTTAATTGGGTGTGTGGGAGTGGTGTGTGTATGTGTCTCAGGTGTGTGTATTTTGAATTATCCAATGTGGTAGTGTTTTGTAAAGGTGTGTGTATTTTGACCGCGGCGGTGTGTACCGCCAATGGGATACCGCGGTTGAAAGACCGCTGCGGGGATTTGCGGGTCGGAATGGCATGGGCGTATTTCTGCTGGCGTGACGGTGGAGGTTTGGTCATCGCCAGTTTCACGCTGACCTTTGGTGTGGCGGACTTTTGTGGATGTCGGGTTTTTGGCGGTTTGCCAGTTGCGGGTCAGAATGACCATGGCGGTTTCCCGCGGCCGCTGCGGTGTTATGGCGGCCTTCTGGCCGGCGGTAAGCGACTTTTACCGCCGAGGTCGGAATGACCCCCATAATAATGAGCTTTGTCATAATCTACAGTTATACATGATTATGGAAAATTAATACCTGGCACTAAAATCGTGGCCAAGTCCTTCACCAGTACTGCGTGAGTGTCTAAACTCATCAAGTGACATTACCAAACGGAGCCACAGAGAAAAAAACTGTGATTACAGTCTACCACAAGTGATAAACTTGTTATTATAATAAATATCACCAAAAGTTTGATGTGCACGTGAAACAAAGGAGAAATTGAAAATTAGAAATAGGGATAAAGACTCCCACTAGATATGTGGCGATGAGAAACGGAAACTAAGGTTGAGAAATATTCTCTTAATGACAGGGTGTCATTAGGAAAAAAGGAAACAGAAAGGCGTTATAACACCTAGAAAATTGGTGAATGAGTGTGCTAAATTAAGCATTCGCAAGTGTGTCTGGATGAAGAAAAACGTACCAAAATATAAGTAAGGTGTTAACATGAATAAACGGCTTAACCAAATCAAGTTAAACTCTTCAAGAAAATGTACGATCTGAAATAAAATGATTGTAAGTCATTAGGAGGAAGATAATGAGTAAGCTGAATTTAAAAGAAACTAACAAAAGGACTATCACATACCAATAGAGAAAGAGTAGTGGGAATCACGTGATGGGGGCAAAACACTATTATCCCCGAGTGTTCATGAGGGAGCACTCATAAGTCAGCACGTATGGATCCAAAATCTTTTACGGTGCGATCTAGAAGAGAAGATTGCTATACTAAGGAAGTAGTGACAAGCATAAGAAATATGGCATAATTCTAAAAGTAAAAGGTCACGTACCTATAAACAAAACAGTTCTTTTGGGTAAATTCTTGTGTTGGGGGCGCTGTGTCTTGCTCCCCGATAATTAAGCTGGCGTGTATGTAGAGAAAAAGGACATGTAAGCCCTCCGTCTCATCTAAAACCGATGTAACAAAGATTATAATCATATGTTGCTTCTAAGTTGAGCAACCAGACTCAGCCCCCTCAAAAAAAAGTGCAAAATACATATGTTACCATTAATGTCACCTACCTAGAGGTGTAAGGTATAGAAGAGACACAGAGTAAGGTCTCAGGAGTGTGTGTGAAACTCCTCGGCATGACGGGCAGTATGTTTGTTTGGTCCTTCTTTTATTCGATGATGAGAATCATTGGCTGGTCCGAAATAGAAAAAGGACAGAGTGTTGAAAGAAAAAGTGGGCACCATCTTGGAGTCTGAAAGACACAACTAAAAGACAGTGTCCAACTGGGTGGATGAATTTGTTTGCTGTATCTAATGCGAATAATCTTAGGCGCTTACACAAATTGATAGAAAGACACCGAATAAGGTCTTACACGACACAGAGTAAGGTCTCAGGAGTGTGTATAAAATTCTTCGGCATGACGGGCAGTATGCTTGTTTGGTCCTTCTTTTAATCGATGATGAGAATCATCTGCTGGCCCGAAACAGAAAAGGACAGAGTGTTAAAAGAAAAAAAAAAAGGGGCGCCATCTTGAAGTTGCTATGCATTAATTTATGCGAACAGCCTTAGGCGCTTACAAAATTGATAGAAAGACACCGAATAAGGTGTCACACGACACAGAGTAAGGTCTCAGGAGTGTGTATAAAATTCTTCGGCATGACGGGCAGTAGGTTTATTTGGTCCTTCTTTTAATCGATGAGGAGAATAATGTAACTTAGAAGTAATTTGTTCAAAGGGTCCCGAGAATAAGAGATGATACAAAATAGTCAAATCAAAGTGTAATCAGCCAAGTAATCCTAAGTAGTCATCGTCCTAATTATTCGTTTCACGTGATCATCAAAGATTGGTGATACTTACCAATAAAGTGTGAATTCATATGTAATGTAAATACTGTAATAATAGTAACACTTCACATTTAAACAGAGTTCACCATCTTAGCACCAGAATTAAACTGGGCTCATTCTTCCATATTAGGTAGTGTTGTATACTATGTTGATAGAGTTTGACAGTAATGATTAAATTCATACTTGGACATACAGTGTACAAATTATACGTTATTATGATAGTAAGATGAATCACCTAGGAAGTACTCCATTTCATAATTTGTGTTAAGACCTCCCTCCACTGCTCTTAATTTGAGGATGCAAGTACATCCACGTCTTCTTAGGTGTAATTCTCTATTCCCTCCTCGTGGGTCTTTGGATATATTCTCAAACCCATAAAATTCAAAGCTTTTGGTTAGGCCCTCGGCCGGGTATTGATTGATGTGTATTGCCACAGGATACCGACTGTCATTTTGGCTCACTGCTCGACAGTGTTCGCTGATTCTTATTTTGAGGGATCTGATAATGCCTACATAGTATTTGCTGCACTTTCAAATGATCATGTAAATTACGTAATTGCTGTTACATGTAATGTGAGAGGTGATGGGAAATCGATCACCAATCTAATTATGAAAGGTAGAGATCCCCATTCTTGCTCATCTACACATTCCACATTGCCCACATTTATAGAATCCCTTATTGCGGCTAGTGATCCAATCTTCGTGGTGTTGTTTACTTCGTGGTGTTGTTTACTAGGGCAGCTAGGACATAATGTATTCTTAAGAGTTCTACCACGACGGAATGTAAGAAGTGGAGTATCTGAAATAAAACTTCTTACAGTTGTATCCGCTCATAATATCGGCCAATGCCTTGTCATACATTTGCGTAGTGTTGAGGTGGCTTGTGAATAATAAGAAAAGAAGGGTACACTGTTCCAAACAAACAGAAGGTAGGACTAATTTCTACAGGAGCGAGAACCCTCAAGCATCACATTGGATGTCTAGTTTCATCATTGGGAAAGCTCCTCGTTAGGCCGGTGCTGCAATGCCTAACGGGCTCCACTGAGGGGGCTCTTAACCGTATTAGCTCTACTGATAGTTAGAGGTAAATAATCAGTCTGATAGGGTATCTGATTGTAAGATACCCGAGCAATATAGGAGAGAAAAAAATAACTGAAATAAAATTGGTTATCCATCAACAATCAATAATCATGATTTTAATCAGTAATAATGTGATGGAGACCAAAGTTAAAAACAAAATGGGAGTAAAAATTGAGTAATAATGCTCATCTACTCGCACAACAATCTATATAAGAGGGTAAACCCAAATGTGGCTCCTCTAAAGAAAGGGTCTACATGTTTCGTGTCTGGTGGTCCATCCGGATCCCTCGACGCTTCATCAGGACCAAAGAAAAATAACTTCTCCAAGCAAAATTCAAAAAGTCCAAATAGGAGCAAAAATAAAGAAGAACAGTCACTTACTGTAAAATTGTTCTATATGTCAATCATGATCGCCCTAAAAAATAAAGTAACAGCATGTAGAAAAAAGTCCCAGTCAATTGCACACACACACATAATAGTTTGGTACTTCATGCGCAGAAAAAGAAAAACTTAGGTAATATAAAAATTATTAAGGCTTACCATCCCCGGTATGTGGATAGAGATCCTGGGAATCAAATACCAGGAACCGGAACTCACAATCTAGGTGTCATGATAGTGTGAAAGAGAAAAATATAGGGGGTAATGACAAGAACAGTCGAAGATCATGTACCACAATCGTATATATTATAACTATTGTGGGTACAAGGTCAAAAAAGAAGAAATTCGGACAGTGTTTGTTTGTTATGATTATGTCCGATTAAACACATCAAGAATTGAGAAAAATCGTGTAGAGAAACAAGTAAGTAATGTCTCCCATGATGTCAGTATAACACTAATACACACGCGGTGGCAGAAAGGTAAAGTAATCAGAATCCTCAACTTTATACATTGCCTTAACCAAGTTACATAGCCCCGGTCATTCCTATGAACTAGCGGTAAAAAACACAACAAGAAAACACAAATATAACTTACTCGTGTTGGAGGTCCGTAGGGCATTTCACCTACCCTCCTGATAGCGTCCCCGCAAGACAAAAAACGGGTGCTTTCGGTGGAACTCAAATACACGCTATCGACCCGGAAGTCCAACCGGGATCGTGCGCGTCTCAAGCCGTCAGATGGCAGACTTGGAAATAGACAACGGACTAATTCTCCGTCGCCATATTGGAAGGGGAAAACTGATTCATGGCTATTGAATCGGAAAAAGAGAAAGGGAAGAAAATAATAATAAATGAAGGCTCGTAATTACTGAATCTTTATGGAAAGTAGTGAAAGCATCAGAATAATGTATAATGGTAATCTGTTGACATCATAATCATAAGTATGTTAATAATAGGACATAATTGTCTAGTAGTCAAAAATGGATAGTCAGGGTAATATTAGAAAGTAACTAATTTAGGAAATATGAAGACGTTGATAAGATACCTCAAACAAGAGGTCTGTACACTCGGCAATCAATGTATGTCAGTTGCTGGCAAATTGACTGGGTTTATCTGAGGGTGAGTGAGGACCATGGAATTTCATAATTGAGTCCCCGTATTGAGGTACCCAGTCTAAAAATCCAACGTTGCTCAATTCTAAAAAGAGACTGAGCGTCATTCTGTCTGGTTCTTGGGGCTTCCAAAATCACCCACCGTAGCTCATCTGGGGTATGAGGAAAATCTATAAAATGAGCGCAGAGTTTGGTAGTTACTCTGCGGCATCTAATATCGCTCCTGTGTTCGTTGATGCGTATCTTTACAGGGCGTGTTGTCATCCCTATGTAACGTAGTCCACAGGGGCACGTGATCATATAAATACAATTCTTTGAGTTGCAGTTTGTATGTTTTTTTAGGAACCATCTCCCAATGGGATCAAGGTCCAATGACATAGTTTGATTAGTCAATGCACACACATTGCACTTACCGCATGGGTAGTGACCTTCAACTGGAGGCAGGTCCCATAGCGTTCTTTGTGTGGAGGTGTCATGAGATACACATGGACGAGTGTGAACCACTATGTCCTTAATGTTGGAAGTCCGTCTAAAGGCAAATAGGGGTTTAGGCATAGGGATACCTCCACTTTCCAATATCGACCAACGTTTATTGACCAGTTTCTTAATGTCATTGGAAAGAGGAGTGAACGTCGAGACGCAGGTGATGAATGTCTGAGGAACCTTCTCTTTATGTTCTTATAAACTTTCCCTATGATTGTTTCTGTCTCTATACGAGCCAGATTGACAACTTTAGGTGGATAATGGCGTTCATAAAGTTTGGCCTGTAGTGTACTAGCTTGTTGGTCAAACTCTGTTAGTGAACTGCAGTTCCGTCTAAGTCGTAAGAGTTGACCAACAGGTAAATTGTCTCTCAAAGCTTTTGGATGGTAACTTTCATATAAAAGAAGACTATTCCGATCCGTAGGTTTTTGATATGTGCTAGTTGACAATCGACCGTTGTCTACAGTAATCATCAAGTCAAGGAAAGGTAAATGAGTCGATGGTATGGAAGCGGTAAATTTCAGATAGGGGTCAAGGGAATTAATCCAGGTTGTAAACTCATCTGCTAAGGTTAATGGTCCTTGCCATATGACCAATATGTCGTCTATATAGCGTTTCCATAATTTGATGTCACTCTGAAAATGATTGTCTGATGTCAAAATAAATGTCTTCTCAAAATCGTACATATATAGACAGGCAAGACTAGGCACGAATGTGCTGCCCATCGATGTACCTCTAATCTGGTGGAAAAATTGATCTTCAAATTTAAAATAATTCTCAGTAAGGGCCAGAGAAGCACATTGCATAATGAAAGATGTAGGTGTAGAGAAGGAGGCAGAGTGGTTCAAAAGTGCTGTTTCTACTACATGTAAAGTGGCCTCCTGAGGGATGTTTGTATAGAGTGCTTTAACATCCAAGGTGATAAGACCCTGAATTTCCCCAATCTGGCTGACAGTTTCAATTAGTCTGAGGACATCCTTGTTGTTCTAAGACAGAACCTATACCTGACACAATCGGTCGGCCCGGGGGGGGGGGGGTCGTATATGTTTGTGAATTTTTGGTAAGCAATAAAAATAGGGTACTTTGGGGTCGACTGTGTCAAGAAATTCAGCCTCTTTGGCAGAGATCCATGCCTTACTTTTAGCTTCCTCTAGGAGACTTCTGATCTGTGTCTGTAGTCTCTTGGTGGGGTCAGTGGTGATCTTTGAATAATAAGTGGTATCATCCAGCAGACGTAAACATTCATGTCTGTAGTCTTCTGTGTCCATGATTACAGTTGCCCCACCTTTATCGGCCTGTTTAACCCCTTCGCTGCCAGGCCTTTTCCCCCTCCTGTGCCGGGCCTTTTTTTGCCTATTTGGGGCAGTTCGCGCTTAGGCCCTCATAACTTTTTGTCCACATAAGCTAACCAAGCCAAATTTGCGTCCTTTTTTTCCAACATCCTAGGGATTCTAGAGGTACCCAGACTTTGTGGGTTCCCTTGAAGGAGGCCAAGAAATTGGCCAAAATACAGTGAAAATCTAGTTTTTTTCAAAAAAATTGGAAAAAGTGGCTGCAGAAAAAGGCTTGTGGTTTTTCCCCTGAAAATGGCATCAACAAAGGGTTTGCGGTTCTAAACTCAGCAGCTTCCCAGCTTTCAGGAACAGGCAGACTTGAATCAGAAAACCCAATTTTTCAACACAATTTTGGCATTTTACTGGGGCATACCCCATTTTTGCAGTTTTTTGTGCTTTCAGCCTCCTTCCAGTCAGTGACAGAAATGGGCATGAAACCAATGCTGGATCCCAGAAACCTAAACATTTCTGAAAAGTAGACAAAATTCTGAATTCAGCAAGGGGTCATTTGTGTAGATCCTACAAGGGTTTCCTACAGAAAATAACGATTGAAAAAGAAAAATATTGAAATTGAGGTGAAAAAAACATAAATGTTTCTCTACGTTTTACTCTGTAACTTTTCCCTGCAATGTCAGATTATTGAAAGCAATATACCGTTACGTCTGCTGGACTCCTCTGGTTGCGGGGATATATAGGGCTTGTAGGTTCATCAAGAACCCAAGGAACCCAGAGCCAATAAATGAGCTACACCCTGACATGCGTTTTCAATCTATACCGGGTATAAAGCAATTCATTTGCTGAAATATAAAGAGTAAAAAATTGCTATCAAGAAAACCTTTGTATTTCCAAAAAGGGCACAAGATAAGGTGTTGAGGAGCAGTGGTTATTTGCACATATCTGAATTCCGGGGTGAGCAAACTAGCATGTGAATTACAGGGCATTTCTCAAATAGATGTCTTTTTTACACACTCTCCTATATTTGGAAGGAAAAAATGTAGAGAAAGACAAGGGGCAATAACACTTGTTTTGCTAATCTATGTTCCCCCAAGTCTCCCGATAAAAAAGATACCTCACTTGTGTGGGTAGGCCTAGCGCCCGCGACAGGAAACGCCCCAAAGCGCAACGTGGACACATCCAAATTTTTGGAAGAAAACAGAGATGTTTTATGCGAAGTGCCTACCTGTAGATTTTGGCCTCTAGCTCAGCCGGCACCTATGGAAACCTACCAAACCTGTGCATTTCTGAAAACTAGAGACCTAGGGGAATCCAAGGAGGGGTGACTTGCGGGGCTCGGACCAGGTTCTGTTACCCAGAATCCTTTGCAAACCTCAAAATTTGGCTAAAAAAACACATGTCCCTCACATTTTTGTGGCAGAAAGTTCTGGAATCTGAGAGAAGCTACGAATTTCCTTCCACCCAGCGTTCCCCCAAGTCTCCCGATAAAAATGATACCTCACTTGCGTGGGTAGGCCTAGCGCCGGCGACAGGAAACACCCCAAAGCGCAACGTGGACACATCCTAAATTTTGGAAAAAAACAGAGGTGTTTTTTGCGAAGTGCCTACCTGTAGATTTTGGCCTCTAGCTCAGCCGGCACCTAGGGAAACCTACCAAACCTGTGCATTTCTGAAAACTAGAGACCTAGGGGAATCCAAGGAGGGGTGACTTGCGGGGCTCGGACCAGGTTCTGTTACCCAGAATCCTTTGCAAACCTCAAAATTTGGCTAAAAAAACACATGTCCCTCACATTTCTGTGGCAGAAAGTTCTGGAATCTGAGAGGAGCTACAAATTTCCTGTCCCCCAGCGTTCCCCCAAGTCTCCCGATAAAAATGACACCTCACTTGCGTGGGTAGGCCTAGCGCCGGCGACAGGAAGCACCCCAAAGCGCAACGTGGACACATCCTAAATTTTGGAAAAAAACAGAGGTGTTTTTTGCGAAGTGCCTACCTGTAGATTTTGGCCTCTAGCTCAGCCGGCACCTAGGGAAACCTACCAAACCTGTGCATTTCTGAAAACTAGAGACCTAGGGGAATCCAAGGAGGGGTGACTTGCGGGGCTCGGACCAGGTTCTGTTACCCAGAATCCTTTGCAAACCTCAAAATTTGGCTAAAAAAACACATGTCCCTCACATTTCTGTGGCAGAAAGTTCTGGAATCTGAGAGGAGCTACAAATTTCCTTCCACCCAGCGTTCCCCCAAGTCTCTCGATAAAAATGATACCACACTTGCGTGGGTAGGCCTAGCGCCGGCGACAGGAAACACCCCAAAGCGCAACGTGGACACATCCTAAATTTTGGAAAAAAACAGAGGTGTTTTTTGCGAAGTGCCTACCTGTAGATTTTGGCCTCTAGCTCAGCCGGCACCTAGGGAAACCTACCAAACCTGTGAATTTCTGAAAACTAGAGACCTAGGGGAATCCAAGGAGGGGTGACTTGCGGGGCTCGGACCAGGTTCTATTACCCAGAATCCTTTGCAAACCTCAAAATTTGGCTAAAAAAACACATGTCCCTCACATTTCTGTGGCAGAAAGTTCTGGAATCTGAGAGGAGCTACAAATTTCCTTCCACCCAGCGTTCCCCCAAGTCTCCCGATACAAATGATACCTCACTTGCGTGGGTAGGCCTAGCGCCGGCGACAGGAAACACCCCAAAGCGCAACGTGGACACATCCTAAATTTTGGAAAAAAACAGAGGTGTTTTTTGCGAAGTGCCTACCTGTAGATTTTGGCCTCTAGCTCAGCCGGCACCTAGGGAAACCTACCAAACCTGTGCATTTCTGAAAACTAGAGACCTAGGGGAATCCAAGGAGGGGTGACTTGCGGGGCTCGGACCAGGTTCTGTTACCCAGAATCCTTTGCAAACCTCAAAATTTGGCTAAAAAAACACATGTCCCTCACATTTCTGTGGCAGAAAGTTCTGGAATCTGAGAGGAGCTACAAATTTCCTTCCACCCAGCCTTCCCCCAAGTCTCCCGATAAAAATGACACCTCACTTGCGTGGGTAGGCCTAGCGCCGGCGACAGGAAACACCCCAAAGCGCAACGTGGTCTCATCCTAAATTTTGGAAAAAAACAGAGGTGTTTTTTGCGAAGTGCCTACCTGTAGATTTTGGCCTCTAGCTCAGCCGACACCTAGGGAAACCTACCAAACCTGTGCATTTCTGAAAACTAGAGACCTAGGGGAATCCAAGGAGGGGTGACTTGCGGGGCTCGGACCAGGTTCTGTTACCCAGAATCCTTTGCAAACCTCAAAATTTGGCTAAAAAAACACATGTCCCTCACATTTCTGTGGCAGAAAGTTCTGGAATCTGAGAGGAGCTACAAATTTCCTGTCCCCCAGCGTTCCCCCAAGTCTCCCGATAAAAATGACACCTCACTTGCGTGGGTAGGCCTAGCGCCGGCGACAGGAAACACCCCAAAGCGCAACGTGGACACATCCTAAATTTTGGAAAAAAACAGAGGTGTTTTTTGCGAAGTGCCTACCTGTAGATTTTGGCCTCTAGCTCAGCCGGCACCTAGGGAAACCTACCAAACCTGTGCATTTCTGAAAACTAGAGACCTAGGGGAATCCAAGGAGGGGTGACTTGCGGGGCTCGGACCAGGTTCTGTTACCCAGAATCCTTTGCAAACCTCAAAATTTGGCTAAAAAAACACATGTCCCTCACATTTCTGTGGCAGAAAGTTCTGGAATCTGAGAGGAGCTACAAATTTCCTTCCACCCAGCGTTCCCCCAAGTCTCTCGATAAAAATGATACCACACTTGCGTGGGTAGGCCTAGCGCCGGCGACAGGAAACACCCCAAAGCGCAACGTGGACACATCCTAAATTTTGGAAAAAAACAGAGGTGTTTTTTGCGAAGTGCCTACCTGTAGATTTTGGCCTCTAGCTCAGCCGGCACCTAGGGAAACCTACCAAACCTGTGAATTTCTGAAAACTAGAGACCTAGGGGAATCCAAGGAGGGGTGACTTGCGGGGCTCGGACCAGGTTCTATTACCCAGAATCCTTTGCAAACCTCAAAATTTGGCTAAAAAAACACATGTCCCTCACATTTCTGTGGCAGAAAGTTCTGGAATCTGAGAGGAGCTACAAATTTCCTTCCACCCAGCGTTCCCCCAAGTCTCCCGATACAAATGATACCTCACTTGCGTGGGTAGGCCTAGCGCCGGCGACAGGAAACACCCCAAAGCGCAACGTGGACACATCCTAAATTTTGGAAAAAAACAGAGGTGTTTTTTGCGAAGTGCCTACCTGTAGATTTTGGCCTCTAGCTCAGCCGGCACCTAGGGAAACCTACCAAACCTGTGCATTTCTGAAAACTAGAGACCTAGGGGAATCCAAGGAGGGGTGACTTGCGGGGCTCGGACCAGGTTCTGTTACCCAGAATCCTTTGCAAACCTCAAAATTTGGCTAAAAAAACACATGTCCCTCACATTTCTGTGGCAGAAAGTTCTGGAATCTGAGAGGAGCTACAAATTTCCTTCCACCCAGCCTTCCCCCAAGTCTCCCGATAAAAATGACACCTCACTTGCGTGGGTAGGCCTAGCGCCGGCGACAGGAAACACCCCAAAGCGCAACGTGGACACATCCTAAATTTTGGGAAAAAACAGAGGTGTTTTTTGCGAAGTGCCTACCTGTAGATTTTGGCCTCTAGCTCAGCCGGCACCTAGGGAAACCTACCAAACCTGTGCATTTCTGAAAACTAGAGACCTAGGGGAATCCAAGGAGGGGTGACTTGCGGGGCTCGGACCAGGTTCTGTTACCCAGAATCCTTTGCAAACCTCAAAATTTGGCTAAAAAAACACATGTCCCTCACATTTCTGTGGCAGATAGTTCTGGAATCTGAGAGGAGCTACAAATTTCCTTCCTCCCAGCGTTCCCCCAAGTCTCCCGATAAAAATGATACCTCACTTGCGTGGGTAGGCCTAGCGCCGGCGACAGGAAACACCCCAAAGCGCAACGTGGACACAGCCTAAATTTTGGAAAAAAACAGAGGTGTTTTTTGCGAAGTGCCTACCTGTAGATTTTGGCCTCTAGCTCAGCCGGCACCTAGGGAAACCTACCAAACCTGTGCATTTCTGAAAACTAGAGACCTAGGGGAATCCAAGGAGGGGTGACTTGCGGGGCTCGGACCAGGTTCTGTTACCCAGAATCCTTTGCAAACCTCAAAATTTGGCTAAAAAAACACATGTCCCTCACATTTCTGTGGCAGAAAGTTCTGGAATCTGAGAGGAGCTACAAATTTCCTTCCACCCAGCGTTCCCCCACGTCTCCCGATAAAAATGATACCTCACTTGTGTGGGTAGGCCTAGCGCCGGCAACAGGAAACACCCCAAAGCGCAACGTGGACACATCACAGAAAACAGACCTGTTTTTAGCAAAGTGCCTACCTGTAGATTTTGGCCTGTAGCTCAGCCGCCACCTAGGGAAACCTACCAAACCTGTGCATTTCTGAAAACTAGAGACCTAGGGGAATCCAAGATGGGGTGACTTGTGTGGCTCGGACCAGGTTCTGTTACCCAGAATCCTTTGCAAACCTCAAAATTTGGCTAAAAAAACACATGTTCCTCACATTTCTGTGGCAGAAAGTTCTACAATCTGAGAGGAGCCACAAATTTCCTTCCACCCAGCGTTCCCCCACGTCTCCCGATAAAAATGATACCTCACTTGTGTGGGTAGGCCTAGCGCTCGCGACAGGAAATGGCCCAAAACACAACGTGGACACATCACATTTTTTCATAGAAAACAGTGCCTACGTGTGGATTTTGGCCTCTAGCTCAGCCGGCACCTGGGGAAACCTAGCAAACCAGCGCATTTTTGAAAACTAGAGACCTAGGGGAATCCAAGATGGGGTGATTTGCGGGGCTCTGACCAGGTTCTGTTACCCAGAATTCTTTGCAAACATCAAAATCTGGCTAAAAAACACTTTTTCCTCTCATTTCGGTGACAGAAAGTTCTGGAATCTGAGAGGAGCCACAAATTTCCTTCCACCCAGCGTTCCCCTAAGTCTCTCCATAAAAATGGTACCTCACTTGTGTGGGTAGGCCTAGCGCCCACAAAAGGAAATGGCCCAAAACACAACATATTTTTTCACAGAAAACAGAGGTGTTTTTTGCAAAGTGCCTACCTGTGGATTTTGGCCTCTAGCTCAGCCGGCCCCGGGGGGGGGGGGGAAATGCCCTAAAATAAATTTGACCCCCCACCCCCCTAAACCCCCCCTGCCCAGGTGCGACCCTTGCCTACGGGGTCGCTACCCCTGCGTGACATTGGCGCCAAAAAACAAATTCCCGGTGCCTAGTGGTTTCTGCCCCCGTGGGGCAGATTGACCTAAAATCGACCAATCTGCCCCCAAGGGGGGCAGAAATGGTCTAAACACAGTTTGCCCCCCAGGGGAGCGACCCTTGCCTGATGGGTCGCTCCCCATCTCTAAAAAAAAAAACACACAAAAAAAATTTGCCCTGGCGCCTAGAGGTTTCTGCCCCCCCCTGGTGGCAGATCGGCCTAATAATAGGCCGATCTGCCCCCATGGGGGGCAGAAATGGCCTAAAATAAATTTGCCCCCCGAACATCCACCCCCCGCCCCCGGAGCTACCCTTGCCTATGGGGTCGCTCCCCCTGCGTGACATTGGCGCCAAAAAACAAATCCCCGGTGCCTAGTGGTTTCTGCCCCCTTGGGGCAGATTGACCTAAAATCTACCAATCTGCCCCCAAGGGGGGCAGAAATGGTCTAAACACAATTTGCCCCCCAGGGGAGCGACCCTTGCCTGATGGGTCGCTCCCCATCTCTAAAAAAAACCAAACAAACAAAAAAAAAACACACAAAAAAATTTTGCCCTGGCAACAAGAGGTTTCTGCCCCCCCTGGGGGCAGATCGGCCTAATAATAGGCCGATCTGCCCCCAGGGGGGGCAGAAATGGCCTAAAATAAATTTGCCCCCCGAACACCCACTCCCCCCCCCCCCCGGAGGGACCGTTGCCTACGGGGTCGCTCCCCCTGCGTGACATTGGCGCCAAAAAACAAATCCCCGGTGCCTAGTGGTTTCTGCCCCCTTGGGGCAGATTGACCTAAAATCTACCAATCTGCCCCCAAGGGGGGCAGAAATGGTCTAAACACAATGTGCCCCCCAGGGGAGCGACCCTTGCCTGATGGGTCGCTCCCCATCTCTAAAAAAAACCAAACAAACAAAAAAAAAACACAAAAAAAAAATTGGCCCTGGCAACAAGAGGTTTCTGCCCCCCCTGGGGGCAGAAATGGCCTAAAATAAATTTGCCCCCCGAACACCCACCCCCCCGGAGCGACCCTTGCCTACGGGGTCGCTCCCCCTGCGTGACATTGGCGCCAAAAAACAAATCCCCGGTGCCTAGTGGTTTCTGCCCCCTTGGGGCAGATTGACCTAAAATCTACCAATCTGCTCCCAAGGGGGGCAGAAATGGTCTACACACAATTTGCCCCCCAGGGGAGCGACCCTTGCCTGATGGGTCGCTCCCCATCTCTAAAAAAAACCAAACAAACAAAAAAAAAAAAATTGCCCTGGCAACAAGAGGTTTCTGCCCCCCCTGGGGGCAGATCGGCCTAATAATAGGCCGATCTGCCCCCAGGGGGGGCAGAAATGGCCTAAAATAAATTTGCCCCCCGAACACCCATCCCCCCACCCCCCCGGAGCGACCCTTGCCTACGGGGTCACTCCCCCTGCGTGACATTGGCGCCAAAAAACAAATCCCCGGTGCCTAGTGGTTTCTGCCCCCTTGGGGCAGATTGACCTAAAATCGACCAATCTGCCCCCAAGGGGGGCAGAAATGGTCTAAACACAATTTGCCCCCCAGGGGAGCGACCCTTGCCTGATGGGTCGCTCCCCATCTCTAAAAAAAAACAAACAAACAAAAAAAAAACACAATTTTTTTTTGCCCTGGCAACAAGAGGTTTCTGCCTCCCCTGGGGGCAGATCGGCCTAATAATAGGCCGATCTGCCCCCAGGGGGGGCAGAAATGGCCTAAAATAAATTTGCCCCCTGAACCCCCACCCCCCCCGGAGCGACCATTGCCTACGGGGTCGCTCCCCCTGCGTGACATTGGCGCCAAAAAACAAATCTCCGGTGCCTAGTGGTTTCTGCCCCCTTGGGGCAGATTGACCTAAAATCGACCAATCTGCCCCCAAGGGGGGCAGAAATGGGCTAAACACAATTTGCCCCACAGGGGAGCGACCCTTGCCTGATGGGTCGCTCCCCTTCTCTAAAAAAAACACCAAACCAATAAAAAAAACACAAATTTTTTTTTTGCCCTGGCGCCTAGAGGTTTCTGCCCCCCCTGGGGGTAGACCGGCCTAATACCAATAGGCCGATCTGCCCCCAGGGGGGGCAGAGATGGCCTAAAATAATTTTGCCCCCCCACCCCTACCCCCCCCCCGGGGAGCGACCCTTGACTACAAGGTCGCTCCCCTTGTGTGACGGCGGAAAAAAAAGATCCCTGGTGCCTAGTGGTTTCTGCCCCCTTGGGGGCAGATTGACCTAAAATCGGCCGATCTGCCCCCAAAGCGGGCAGAAATGGCCTAAATACATTTTGCCCCTCCAGGGGAGCGACCCTTGTCCAAGGGGGTCGCTCCCCATCTGTAAAACAGAAAAACAAAAAAATCCCTGGTGCCTAGTGGTTTCTGCCCCCCTTGGGGGCAGATCAGCCGAATCAAAATAGGCTGATCTACCCCCCCCAGGGGGGCAGAAATGGCCTAAAATAATCCCCCCCCCCCCAGGGAGCGACCCTTGCCTAAGGGGTCGCTCACCTTGCGTGAAATTCACGCAAAAAAAAAAAAACTCCCTGGTGTCTAATGGTTTCTGCCCCCCTTGGGGGCAGATTGGCCTTATCAAAATAGGCCAATCTGCCCCCAAGGGGGGCAGAAATGGCCTAAATATATATTGCCCCGTAGGGGAGCGACCCTTGCCTAAGGGATCGCTCCCCACCTAAAAAAAAAGAAATCATCACAAAAAAAAAAAAAAAAAAGGGGAGACCCTGTGACTAATCAGCGCGCGCTCGCGCGCTGACGTCACAGGGGGGGTTGGGGGGGTCGGGGGTGGGAGGGGAAGGGCTTCCCCTTCCATCCCTGACTTGGGGGGGTGGGGGGGAACCCCACAGAGGGAGCGAGAGCGCTCCCTCTGGGCTCTGTGCACAGGACGTAATGGTTACGTTCTGGGCACAGCAGCACTGTGCCTCAGGACGTAACCATTACGTCCTGGGCACAGAAGGGGTTAATAGTGATGTTGGGATCAGTTGCTAAAGTTTGTAAAGGCTGTTTCTCCTTCTTAGGGATATTAATGTAGGGTTGTTTAGGTTGTAAACGGGATACATCAGATAATACAGCTTTTTCAAAAGTCATTACCTCGCTGGGCATCACGGATGATGCTGGTAAAAAGGTTGAAGGTTTTTTAAGACCTGAGTCCCGGATTTGGGGTTCCCCAGGTTTGTCTTTGAAAAAAACATGAAGACGGATCTTGCGGAAAAATTGAGCCAGTTCGATCTGTAGGCGAAAAAAGTCCTCATCAGGGGTGGGGACAAAACCAAGGCCTCTGTTCAGAACCCTTGATTCGTCTGTTGATAATTGTCTCTTGGACACGTTGACAACTAGGTTCTCGGTGTGGGGCTCTTGGTTTGGCTCCTGGTCACCGTTTGTGGTTCCTCCCTTGACCATTGGACATGCCTGCCTCTTCCTCTTCTTCTGCCTCTGCCTCTGCCCCGGCCGTGGCCTAAAAAAGGCACAAATGGCATCAAGGGGCGAGGTTGGTAAAATGGATATGGTGGTTGCCAGGCCATTGGATGGCTGGCAGGATAAGGAGGGTAGTTGTAGAAGGGTCGTGAGGCGTTCTCATCGGTACTCGAGCCATCTGATGATGAACCACTATAAGAGTTTCGTGATTTTTTGTATGAAGAAGTAGATTCGTCGGAAGAACGTCATTGGTTATCTATGTCGTAATCCTCCTTGATGTATGGGTACACCTTCTCCCTGCTGAACTTGACAATATCCTTTTGAAGTTTGGTGATCTTTTGTTGAGTTAAAAACTCTTTTGTCTCATTTAGTTCAGCAGTGATTTCGGTTCTTAAAGGCTGTTATTGAGACTGTGGTTTTGAGGGTATTCTCCATGGTGTTGATTTGGATAATAATTGAATCTGCAATGCGTTTGGAAGTGTTGATGATTAGCACTAACCAATCCCTGGTACACTTCTAGGCAATTTGTGCCCAGTCTCTCCTGAAGGCTAGATCTTGTAGAAAAATTCTTGGTATATTGGACACCAGCAGTCCGTTTGGAGTTATATTAGCGCGCAAGTATTCCATCATGATGGTCCCATGCATGACTGTTTTTATTAATTCTCGTTTCAAGATTGATAATTTGTTCCAGTCTTCCTTAAGACTCCATGATGGAGTTGATCCATCAGTCCCAAGGATCGAAGGTCCCTGTAAGATGGCTGATACCATCTCATCATCGTAGCTCAAACCCTGGAAATCCTCCATTCTGGGGATTTCAACAGGGAACAAGAAAAAGAGAGAGAAGCGGACAGCAATTAACTGATAACCGCTTTTTAACGGTCCCACAGCAAAGCTTCTGTACATGAAACTGAAAACAAAGGGGAGGGACCTGGGAGATTAGTGGTCCAGTGTACAGTCTCCCGTATACAATAATAAGAAAAGAAGGGTACACTGTTCCAAACAAACAGAAGGTAGGACTAATTTCTACAGGAGCGATGGGAGATGGTTCCTAAAAAAACATACAAACTGCAACTCAAAGAATTGTATTTATATGATCACGTGCCCCTGTGGACTACGTTACATAGGGATGACAATACGCCCTGTGAAGATACGCATCAACGAACACAGGAGCAATATTAGATGCTGCAGAGTAACTACCAAACTCTGCGCTCATTTTATAAATTTTCCTCATACCCCAGATGAGCTACGGTGGGTGATTTTGGAAGCCCCAAGAACCAGACAGAATGACGCTCAGTCTCTTTTTAGAATTGAGCAACGTTGGATTTTTAGACTGGGTACCTCAATACGGGGACTCAATGATGAAATTCCATGGTCCTCACTCACCCTCAGATAAACCCAGTCAATTTGCCAGCAACTGACATACATTGATTGCCGAGTGTACAGACCTCTTGTTTGAGGTATCTTATCAACGTCTTCATATTTCCTATATTAGTTACTTTCTAATATTACCCTGACTATCCATTTTTGACTACTAGACAATTTTGTCCTATTATTAACATACTTATGATTATGATGTCAACAGATTACCATTATACATTATTCTGATGCTTTCACTACTTTCCATAAAGATTTGGTAATTACAAGCCTTCATTTATTATTATTTTCTTCCCTTTCTCTTTTTCCGATTCAATAGCCATGAATCAGTTTTCCCCTTCCAATATGGCGACGGAGAATTAGTCCGTCGTCTATTTCCATGTCTGCCATCTGACGGCTTGAGATGCGCACGATCCCGGTTGGACTTCCGGGTCGATAGAGCGTATTTGAGTCCCCCCGAAAGCACCCGCTTTTTGTCTTGCGGGGACGCTATCAGGAGGGTAGGTGCAATGCCCTACGGACCTCCAAGACGAGTAAGTTATATTTGTGTTTTCTTGTTGTGTTTTTTACCGCTAGTTCATAGGAATGACCGGGGCTATGTAACTTGGTTAAGGCAATGTATAAAGTTGAGGATTCTGATTACTTTACCTTTCTGCCACCCCGTGTGTATTAGTGTTATACTGACATCATGGGAGACATTACTTACTTGTTCCATGGTCCTCACTCACCCTCAGATAAACCCAGTCAATTTGCCAGCAACTGACATACATTGATTGCCGAGTGTACAGACCTCTTGTTTGAGGTATCTTATCAACGTCTTCATATTTCCTATATTAGTTACTTTCTAATATTACCCTGACTATCCATTTTTGACTACTAGACAATTTTGTCCTATTATTAACATACTTATGATTATGATGTCAACAGATTACCATTATACATTATTCTGATGCTTTCACTACTTTCCATAAAGATTTGGTAATTACAAGCCTTCATTTATTATTATTTTCTTCCCTTTCTCTTTTTCCGATTCAATAGCCATGAATCAGTTTTCCCCTTCCAATATGGCGACGGAGAATTAGTCCGTCGTCTATTTCCATGTCTGCCATCTGACGGCTTGAGATGCGCACGATCCCGGTTGGACTTCCGGGTCGATAGAGCGTATTTGAGTTCCCCCGAAAGCACCCGCTTTTTGTCTTGCGGGGACGCTATCAGGAGGGTAGGTGCAATGCCCTACGGACCTCCAAGACGAGTAAGTTATATTTGTGTTTTCTTGTTGTGTTTTTTACCGCTAGTTCATAGGAATGACCGGGGCTATGTAACTTGGTTAAGGCAATGTATAAAGTTGAGGATTCTGATTACTTTACCTTTCTGCCACCCCGTGTGTATTAGTGTTATACTGACATCATGGGAGACATTACTTACTTGTTTCTCTGCACGATTTTTCTCAATTCTTGATGTGTGTAATCGGACATAATCATAACAAACAAACACTGTCCGAATTTCTTCTTTTTTGACCTTGTACCCACAATAGTTATAATATATACGATTGTGGTACATGATCTTCGACTGTTCTTTTCATTACCCCCTATATTTTTCTCTTTCACACTATCATGACACCTAGATTGTGGGTTCCGGTTCCTGATATTTGATTCCCAGGAGCTCTATCCACATACCGGGGATGGTAAGCCTTAATAATTTTTATATTACCGAAGTTTTTCTTTTTCTGCGCATGAAGTACCAAACTATTATGTGTATGTGTGCAATTGACTGGGACTTTTTTCTACATGCTGTTGCTTTATTTTTTAGGGCGATCTTGATTGACATATAGAACAATTTTACAGTAAGTGACTGTTCTTCTTTATTTTTGCTCCTAATTGGACTTTTTGAATTTTGCTTGGAGAAGTTATTTTTCTTTGGTCCTGATGAAGCGTTGAGGGATCCGGATGGACCACCAGACGCGAAACATGTAGACCCTTTCTTTAGAGGAGCCACATTTGGGTTTACCCTCTTATATATATTGTTGTGCGAGTAGATGAGCATTATTACTCAATTTTTACTCCCATTTTGTTTTTAACTTTGGTCTCCATCACATTATTACTGATTAAAATCATGATTATTGATTGTTGATGGATAACCAATTTTATTTCAGTTATTTTTTTCTCTCCTATATTGCTCGGGTATCTTACAATCAGATACCCTATCAGACTGATTATTTACCTCTAACTATCAGTAGAGCTAATACGGTTAAGAGCCCCCTCAGTGGAGCCCGTTAGGCATTGCAGCACCGGCCTAACGAGGAGCTTTCCCAATGATGAAACTAGACATCCAATGTGATGCTTGAGGGTTCTCGCTCCTGTAGAAATTAGTCCTACCTTCTGTTTGTTTGGAACAGTGTACCCTTCTTTTCTTATTATTGTATACGGGAGACTGTACACTGGACCACTAATCTCCCAGGTCTCTCCCCTTTGTTTTCAGTGGCTTGTGAATAGTCAGCTACACAACGAATGTTACTATTAAATGTTCTAGATTTTTGTTTGAGAGTGCCACTTCTTGAAATGTTTAAAATCCTATTACGGGCTTGCCTAAGAATACATGGTTTGTATCCCCATTGCTTAAATCTGTGCTCTATATCATTGATGCATTGAAATAAATCAGGGTCCAAGCTACAGTTGTGTCTAGCTCGGACCATTTCACCAAACGGAATCGCATCAATCTGATGCCTGGGATGTGAGCTTGTTGCATGTAGTATTGCATTGCATGCTGTGCTTTTTCTATAAAGACGGCTTTCGATCTTGTTATTGTGGATGAATAATTCAACATCAAGAAAGGGAATACTCTTATTACTGTGCTCCCAAGTAAAAGCAATGTTGAGGTCATTAGAGTTAAAGTATTCTATAAAACTGTTCAGTTTGGGTATGTCCCCCGTCCAGATCATAATACAGTCATCAATGTAGCGACCCCAATATAATATGTCCATGTTCCATGTGTTCCTTTTCGAACTCCAGATCACGTTATGTTCAAAATAACCCATGAAGAGGTTGGCGTAAGCTGGTGAAAATCTGGATCCCATAGCAACTCCACGTTTCTGACGAAACCATTCTTTTTTAAATAGGAAGAAGTTATTGTTCAAAATAATGTCAATTATCTCTAGCAGCATCATGGTGTGGTTATATAGGCTAGCTGATCTGTTATTAAGAAAATGACGTACAGCCTGTAGTCCTAAGGTATGTCTGATGCCAGTGTAGAGGGAAGTCACATCCAGGGTAACAAGAGTCATCCCTGGTTCCCAATTGATATCAGTGAGGATACTTAAGATGTGTTTGGTGTCTTTAATGTATGAAGGAAGATTTATCACATAGGTTTGTAAAAAAATATCCACATATTCAGAGATTCTTTCAGTGGCCACCCATCCCTGATACTATCGGTCTACCTGGGGGACAATGTGGATTTTTGTGAATCTTTGGTAAAGTATACAGGCATGGGTGTCTTGGTCTAAAGACACGTAGATAAGTGTATTTATCCTCATTAATTAAGTGTTCATCAAAACACTTCCTAAGGAATTTGTTGATTTTATGGGTTAGAGCTGGTATGGGATCTGAAGCAATTTTTTCATAGCAAGTGTCATCTGCTAATTGACCATATATTTCTTGATCATAGTCTTTCGTATTCATAGTTACTACATTTCCCCCTTTGTCAGCCTCCTTGATAGTTATATCCTTGTGTGTTTGTAGATGTCTCAAAGCCCTACCTTCTTCAAAATTCAAATTGCTAGAAAAGGAACAGCGCCGTTTTCTATTTTTAATTTCAGAAGCATTCAAATCCTGCCAAACTAATTTGTAAAAGGTGTCAATACAATTGTCACTGGCAAGATTAGGTGTCCACTTGGATTTCGACCTCAGACCACTACCCAATGTCTTGACAGGAATATCTAGTTCAGTAAGTATCTGTAGGACTGTAGTGGGATTCTGTTCATAATCTGTAATTGATAAAAGTGTTGCAGTGTCATGTACATCTTGAATTGAGAGAGGATGATAATCTTTATTTATGTCCCGAAGCATGTCCCCAGTTCTAGTCTCAGTCTGAGTGGAAAAATGTTTCTTGATTTTGAGGCGCCTAATAAACTTGTAAAAATCTATTTTCGTTTTTTGAAAGTCACCAACATTATCAGGGCAAAACCCTAGGTCTTTGCTCAAAAGTGAAAAATCGTGGGGTGTTAGAGGTAAATCTGATAAATTCTTGACGCTGATCATATCCTTGGTCACATTTTCTGAGACTACTTGTTACGTGATCTGGTCTGCATCCCTTTTCTTGTTTCTAAGCTTGCCTCCTCTCCTGCCCCTCCTTGTTTTACAGGTATTTCTTTCTGTCACTTTGTCTCCCAATGTGCCTGTCTGATCCTCTGAACCTCTGCTATAAAAGAAGGGGTTCTGTGTTGCAATGTTAAATCTTGTCTTGTTATGTTACTACTAGTAGTTGATTCATTGCTACTCACTGAAGTGACACTAAGTGAATATTGTGAGCCCATCTCCTCTGTTCGTATTTGTTCCCCTCTTTTGATTAAGTGGTTGTATTTTTGGGAAAAGGTGAATACTCTACCATTTTTATAGTCAATTTCGTCTCGTTTGAGTTTACGAGCTTTCCTTTGTGTAACCTCATTCTGGTGTTGGTTGATAATTTCATTTAGAATTGCATAGTTTTTTGTAGTTGCTGCTTCTAAATTCAGACTATGAATTTCTGCCTCTAGGGTGGCAATTTCTGCCTGTAATTTTGATACCTTTCTGTCTGCATTTTCTATCAAAATGTTTATCAGTTTAAATGAGCTACAAATTAGTTCTTGTTCCCAGCAATCCAAGAGATCTTGTTCTAAATCGTAGAAAGTAGGAAAGATATGCGATCTCAGCCCTCTTGGTATTCTTTTTAGTTTGATATATTGCAAACAATATATCTAAAATGTCTGATTCGCCTATACAGGATCAGGGGCCAGATGTATCAAAAATTTCTTTGATCGCATTTGCAATCACAAAAATGCATTTTGGTATGTATCAAGTCCAATTTGCGATTCAGTAACTTGTTACCGAATCGCAAATTGAACTTGCGACTACATATCGATTCGGTATTAGGAAGGGGCGTGTCAAGGGCGTCCCTTCCTAGTACAGAATCGCAGAGGTAAGTATGGTTGTTTTGTGACAGTGAACGCAGTCGTAAAGCAATCACACCGATTTCAAATTGGCAAGGGGTAAGGGGTCCCCAAGGGATCCCTTCCCCTTTGTGAATGCATGCAACAACATTTTTTAAGAACAGGCAGTAGTCCCACAGACCAATGCCTACTCTTAAAAAATGAAAAGAAAACTTTTTTTTTTTTTTTTGCATCCCGTTTTCCTTTAAGGAAAAGGGGCTGCATTTAAAAATAAAGATTGCTTTATATAAAAGCAATCACGGACATTGTGGTCTGCTGAGCCCTGCAGGCCACCATCCCTGTGATTGTAGCCATTCGCAATGGGTAGCAAATTTCAACCTACTTCATGAATATTAATGAGGTAGGTCCATTTGCGAGGCCTTGCGAATTGCTATATGAAACTCCTGGAGTTTCATACATTCCAATAGCGATTTCTTAATTGCGATTCACAAAAAATCGCAATTTGGTAATCGCTATTGGAAATGATACATCTGGCCCTATATTTTTATAAGTCATTTTTAAGCATTCACATATCACTACACATTGAAAAAAAGCTGTAGTAATACAATATTGAAAATACACCCGACCTCTGTGCAAAATTGTAATCAGACGTGGAAGCACACAAGCAAATCTCGCTATATATACACCTCACAATGTTTGGAATTTAATGATCTTCCTACAACAACTGTAGCAAACTTGTGATTGTTTTCAATTTTATAGTTAGGAAAATTATAGCATCCTATTATAAAATAAATAGATGAAAAATTTTAAAAGTGTAAAATATAAAAATGCAGTGTTATGTTTTTTTAAAGTCCAATCAATGATAACAATCCTTCATTACCTCCTGACCTGATAACTGTTAATTTGTTAGATCCATCCCTGCTCTATGTGGATAAAGATACATCCGTAATGCTCCTCCAAAATGCAAAAAAATATGTCAACCACTTCAGTAAGTAATGAATCTACGATCGTCTTAACAACAAAGGGATCACGTAGACCATCAAGGCAGCAAAGAACATTTTATAGCTTGTGAATGTTTAACAACGAGTGTTTAGTATTAAAAAAAATCACAAAACACAACAGCATAGCAGAAGAGCTGGAAAAAGACATGGATGCACTTCATGAGGATGAATATGAAGTTCATAGTTGCCTGAGTTCTAACATGCACATTAATGACTCTATAAAATATACACATTGTTTGATCAATTGTATTTGAGTCTCTAGCCAACACTGAGTGAGGTTATTGATGTTAAGGCCAAGGCTTCAGAGTCATTAAAATTTTCAGTGAGATAAAATTTACCCTTACTGAAATGGAGCTCTCCATACATCCTTCATAGAAGCCCTAAAATCATTGTGGTTAATTGCCAAATAACAAAGAAACACAAAAATGAATTGCCAGTTCAAAATATTTTAATGGAAGTGGGTGAATAAAAATTATATGAAAGTAATGCAATGAATAGCAATTTATTGATAATAGATCAGTACAAGACAGCAGTTAGTGGAATTGAGAAGCTGATCTACACACAGCGAGGTAGAATTCAATTACAAGCAAATACCATGGCAAGAGAAAAAAATATTTGACACATTTAAACTTCCAGCAGGCAAGAACAATGCATTGTTAAAAGACATCTCTGCAATGTCAATGTGGTTTTCAACGATGAGAGAAAATGTGCTATTAGTTAGAAAGGATGTGAATCCTTCCCTACTACTCAGTCCAAAATATTGTCAGGTACAACCCCAGGTACCTATAGCACAGGGGAGACAGGCTTAATCTGAGTGAAATATGTAAGTCACTGTTCCAAAACAATTAAAAATCAAAACACAACAAAAATCTACAATTTCTTAAAATAGAGACACAATTAACAGGTAAAATGACTTCAAAATGATGAAAATCCAATGAAGGGAACCGGAGAATGATTAACGTTTTAGGGCAAAAGTGCCAAGAAAAAGTAAAGCGCGAATCAGAAGTCACTGTTCACAGTTGACTAATCATGATTTCACACCAACAGAAAAGAAGCAGAGGTCAGATATCCAATGCTGGTCATTCCAATCAATGACTTTACCTTCTGACTTAGGGGGTCATTATGACGTTTGTGGTCCCCCTGGAAATGTGGCAGTCCGACTGCCTGGAGTGCGGCTGTCTGACCGCACTGTGTCTCGTACTGAGGCCCTTAGACTCTGAAACGGAAGTGGCACTTCTCTAGAGGGGCAACGTTGTATGATGTATTCAGCAAAGCCCTCTCAAAGTCAAATAGCCCTTGATGGGGGCATAGTTGCATCTTTCAAGAAACACAAAGTAACATTAGTGACTAAGGGCCTGATTTAGAGTTTGGCGGATGAGGTAACTTCATCACAAATGTGATGGACATCCCTTCCGCCATATTACGATTCCATTGCACCCAGTGGCAATCATAATACAATGGACCGGATATCCATCACGTCTGCTAGGGAGTAACCGGTCCACTAAATTCTAAATCAGGTCCTAGCTAAAAATGGGAATACAGAGATATTGTGTGTGCATGGTCGATTGATAGTCTTCATTTTAAATAAAAGCATGCTGGGTCGAATGTTAAAATTTAACATTTCTTTTTGATTTTTTAATGAAAAAAAGATAATTATTTTATGTCAAACAACAATTGTAACAAACCTTCGTATGGCAAATACCAGATACAAGTTACAACTTAATGTAAAAAAGGGAAAGCTGATAAATGTTTCTATAAGAATTTTATAGTCATAACATAGATGTGCAAGTAGTTTAATTTTTAAAGGGATTCCACATCTGCCACAACCAGATTTATACTTGCACGCAAGACCAGTGTTGAGTCTTTTTTCTAGGTGGACCAACCTCTTTTCTGTAAAGTGGATATTTTAAGTAAGAGTGTTCAAAAGTAGCCTGTCCTTAACAAAGGTATGTGACTTCAGAAGAGGCACAGCTCCTTCTATAAATGAGTGACTATCATTTACAATTGATTTTAAAGCAGTAGCATGAGTTTCACAACATGATAGTTCAAGAGTTTGTCTAACTCAGGAAAGTGTATGAAAGAAAAGTTTCCAGGCAGGTTTGGATGAAGAAATGTATTTCAACATCAGGGTCATTAGTCATTCTATTCAAATATTTATTATCTTATATCATAAAGTTTAAAATATATGTGAAAAATATAGTTTTTTAAATTACTCTGATTTTATGTAAAGAAATTGTTCACAACATCAGTACCACTTGTTTGTCCCTTTAACTTGTCCAAGTCAAACATGTGACGACAATTGTAATGATTTTCGTCATTGGCTATTTCACAGACACCCTGAATGAGTAGTGACCCTCTAATTGCAACAATGTGTAGTGCAGAGCACACAATGATCGTCTTGCAAACCATTGTAGGATTATGCAGCTGCTTTCTAAGGTAGATCTAGCTCTATTATGTGAAGAACAGTGGTTCTCTTCTTCCAAAATCTTTGGATTCCCAATTGGAGTCATTAGGTGTCCCCAAACATCAGTACCCTGGTCAGCTTCAGCTAGTGTTATTTTTTCAAATAATATTAATGTAGGTATTTGATATGCAATTTTAAAGTAGTTAACATTTAATTAATGTGGCACAATAATAATACACACCAAAGCATGTCCCATGAATAGCTTTCCTTATAGATTTCTTATGGAAATCCTCATTTTATAGATTAATAAAGGGGCACCCATACGTATGAGTAAATATGCAGGGGAATATGGAATAAATTGTTTATAAATCAGGCACTACATGTTTATAGAATTATTTCATTATACTGAGTTAAGAAAAGCATGTCATTATATTTCGTTAATAAAATGTACAGTACTGTAAGGAAAGACTTATGGCTTATCTGTCAAATTCAATTAAAGCATAATTAGGTTTATGTATCATTTGGACCTTTCTAAAAAGTCAACAATGGTGCAAGATTCATTTCAAAATACTTCTATTTTTATTTTTGTTTTTAAAAATATTGATATAATTCAGATCATAAATACATATATTATCATGATATTTTATAAAGTTATAAAAGTAATTTTGAAGTAAATTTGAACAATTGATCATATTATAAAATTGACACATTTATAGACATTGTTCTCAACAGCTACAATGTTAAAACCATATGTCTATAATAATAAACATTATTATATGCACGCACCTGATGCTGATTTAGTGATACATGGTATGCTTTTATATAATAACGAATTTACTGTTTTATGTTTTACAATTCTATTCTTTTCTTAAAGTCTTATATAGCACATGGTTACCCGAAGGGCTCCCAGTAATGCCCAAGACAGCAAAAGGTCAAAGGATGGTTACAGGAGCCAGGTGTCAAAAAGCCAAGTCTTCAGGGCTTTATAGGAAGGTAGCTCGTACTCCAAGAGGGGCAATTCCAGTGGCAAAGAGTTCCAGAGTCTGTGGGCTGGATAAGAAGTAGATCGGCCACTACAGCTAGACCTTCAGTAAATGAACAGATGAAGAACAAAGAGTTCTCTTTGAAAGGTAGGGGCAGACTAAAGATCGCAGTATGGAGGGGCCTTTGTTGTTGACAGCCTTGTGTATAATGAGGGTCTGAAACCGTAGTCAGAATTGCACTGGAAGCAAATGTAAGTCTCTCAAGGTCTTGGAGGCTGGCAAGTGATTTGGAATGATGAGCAGAAGGCATGCAGCAGCGTTTTGTACAGTCTGCTACTTTGTGATAACATTGCAGGAAGAGACTGAGACTAAAGCATTCTCATAGTCAAGGCAGGCTAACCTGAACTGCAATTCATCTAGCGGTAACAGGGAGTAGATGTAGAACCTTCCACATCACTTTCGGAGTGCCATAGCAGGTAGCAGCAAGCTTTTTTGCCTGGTGATCCATAGTCAAGCTTGTATCGAGCCAAATTCCAAGGCTCTTTATTGACTCTTTGGGACTAGGCAGAGTACTGAGGTAATCTGGGAGGGGGCTCCAGATAGGATAACTAAAATTGCTACCCATCAGCAAAATCTCGGTTTTGTCCTTATTAAGCTTCAGTTTACAGTCCCACATCCAGCCGACTACTTCCTCAAGTAATACAATGAACAATACCAATGAATTTATAAATTGCATAGCTAAGAAAAGTCCTTCAAAAAAGCAGTAAACCATCTACAGAAATTTGACTCTCAAACTGGGAATAGATTCTGGAGTTGAGGGAGATGCAGCGGATGTGCACTTCAAAGTTTCAAAGCTACAAAAATTAGTGAAGCATGAGCTCAAATCAAATATAGCATGCAAACTGATAGAGTAGGTGTGCTTCTGGTTGTGGTAGAGGTTAGCAGTGGCTGTTTGTAGAACTCACCAGTATGAAGTCTTTTGCACCCAGTGCATTTGGAAACTGTGCTATTAGGTAGAATCCTGCTTTACCTGCAACAGTTCAGATCTCCAAAATTAGGAAACAGTGGTGCTGATGACTGATTTTGATAATGGTGTACAGGACAAATGGTAGAAATGTTGAGTACAGTCTGTGAGATACCTGTCAATTTAGAACTTTAGCACATGTGCTCTAAAGTGACCTAAAATCAAGTAATTGCAGTACCCCTAACAGCTTCACATGATGTGTCATGGCATGTGACCAGAGAGTGTTAGGCTCCAAAGCATGCCCAAATATATCTATCAGAGCCATTATTATGTTTTGTCAATTCTGCAAAATGTGATGATATTGTCATCTCTCTGATCAAGAAGTGTGACTCTCTGCCTGATCTTTTTCTGTCTTTATCACCGCCCAAGTTGGTGCAGTCACAGGTTCTTTCAGGTAACAATTGTTTTCATGGTTGCTCCCAAATGTACGGAGTGTTGTCTTTTCCTCCATGGTGTTGGTGATATTAGCTCTGATTTATTTCACCTTTTTTGCATTTACGTTTGTTGTTGGCCTTCGCTTCACAATAGTGGAACGTCTTGTGTAGGTTATGGAAGTGAATTGAATGGTTTTTGTGTGATTTCGATCAGACATATATTTTCCAAAATGAAATCATTTCTGTAGCCAGGCCTAAATAAATAGATTATTTTATGATATTGTATAACATCTTCCAATAAGCAAGATTTGCATTAGTGCTTAATCACCCATTAGTCTAATATTACCCATTTCTAGTGTAATTTGCAAAAGTGTGTGTTTTAATGTTAAATACTACAAGTGAACCGACATGTGATAAATTTGTTTGATCGGAATGATATGGAAATTATAATGGGGTGATGGGTTGTAATTTACATTGCTTGACAGATGCTCCAATATAGCAAGATTTTAACATGGCTATTTTTCAATTTCCTGTCCATGTCTTTCTTACAGGTTTCATGCCATGCACTTGCACACTTGAATGTTTTTTTGTACCCACTCAACTTCTTTGGCTGCGGGAATGCAATTTCCAGTACTGCTTGTGACAGCTTTCATGCAACATGTTGTTTCTGCTTTCCAAAAGTTTGGCTTCCTTGACTTTCGCTAATCTTAAATGCAATTGTGTCCTGAAATGTCACATATCACAGCAGTATTAAATGTAACACGCCGTTTTAGTGTCAGTGTGAGAGATTTTCAAACATTGGCATAAGAATCTGTGTATAAGAAGAAAGAAAGGAGAGGCCTTTCCTTCGTTCTTTTACAATTAAATCAATTTTACAATAATAAGAATGAAATTTATACTTTAAAACAAAAAAATAAAAACCCCTGAGGCAGAAAGTATCATGTATGACATGCAATAAAACCTTCAAACATTTTCAAAATATTTAAATAATGCATCGCCTCGTTTCTCGCTCCTAAAATATGAAAAGTCCACGAAATCAGTTTGAAATATTTTAAACACTGTCGCTTTAGAATATAATACACCAGAACTGAGTAGAAAAAAAAAGATATTTGGACATCTATACAACAAACTAAACAAAAATAATCTTAGGTTTCAAAATTGTATATCACAACTACCATGATGAGCCCTCCTGTCACAGAGATCAAACTCCTTCAATAATCACTGACGGTTTTTGACAGCCATCTATAGGCGATGATAACTTCATTGGCCCCGTTGCCCGGCTGTCTTCGTCCTGCTGTGCTTTCTTTACCCGATGCAATTAAGGCATTGCGGTTATGGTTGTTACGGGAACCCACCAGCTGGAAGTCACACTGACTGAAATAAACAACGTTTCCAGGTGATGTCCTCTTGCAATAACTTTGGTAATGCTGCCACCGTGAGTTGCGAAAGAGTGCGTTCTAAAGTGACAAGCATTGTCAGTGAGGAATATGGAAATTGGCAGATGAAGTCGAGGATGAAGTATGACAAATTGTTCCAATGCGATGGGAATTCAGTGATGCGTGATGATTAGAAGTGAGCTGACATTTTCTGGAATTCATATGGGGTTTCTAAGGACTGGCTGAAAGACACGAAGTAAAATGTAAGCGCGTAAAAAAATGTATTTTGCTAAAAAACACAAGTACCAAAAAAAAACACAAATCAGCTCTTCGGGAGTTGGATTAAATATTAGTAAACCATTGAATAATACAATTTTGGGATTCATTTATAACACTTATTTCAGATCTGGGTTGGTGCAAATTGCTGAAATATAAATTGTGCACTTGTGCAAGTTCCTAACATGTGTATGCATATACGTGTGCACGGAATTTGTCAGAGGGTTAATGTGTACAGTTGACTTTTTTCATTGAAGCAATTTACCAAAAGACACCTCATTGCTGATTTAGGGTTCTGAGCATAACGATTTTGTAATCTCGCAAATGGTATTTTACCAAAAACAGTTGTCAGAATATTGTATGTCTTAATTACTGTGTCCTATATATCATTTACAAAAAAATCAGCCCATTGCCCTTAGTAGTAGAAAGCCAACCCTAAATGGGATGCTATTTTTGGAAACAATATTTAAGGCATAAGAAAGGTAAATTAGCCGATTAGAGATTAACCAATTTCTATATGTTTCAGGGTTCAGAGCACACGCACTGGACACTGGACAATAGTGCATCAGTGTGCAGAGTCTAAACATCAGCAATAAAATTCAGCAAAAAGTGGAGGATACCAAACTTAATTTCAAGTAATTTTGCAAACATTTTGCAAATCTCCATATTGTTTTCATCATGACTTTATTTGGCTTCAAACTAAACAACAAAATCAATATTCCATCTATTAAAAGGAAACAATAATCACATACCAAGTCTTAAGTTACAGCAAACATCTTTAAAACAAGTGTGTACTTGAAGCCTCATTAATAAAAATGAGAAGAACATCAGGTCACAGTTTAGACGTGAGATAATTATATAATTATAAATTCCGCAAAATACCCTAATGTGATTACAATGGCCCATCCTATTTGGTATAACTCCCAAGCACATTTCAGATTGTGAGAAATTGTGTTGTTGGTTGAGTAGGGTGTTAACCCTGCTCAAGCAACAGCCACAGTGCCCGTTAGGGTGAACCACAAAAGTCACTAAATTAACCTGTGCTTAATCCTCTAGTAGCTTGGCACAAAGCAGTCAAGTTTAATTGGAAGCAATGTGTAAAGTATTTATGCAGCACACGAACCGTAATAGAGTAAAAACACAACAAAAAAGCAATGTGTAAAGTATCTATATAGCACACAAACAGAAAGTAAAACACAACACAAGAAAAATCCTCCACAAATTTAGAAAAATAGGGTATAGTTCTTTAAATTATTTGACAGCAAAATTACAAAAATCCAATCAGTAGAACTAGAGTTATGAATTTATATATTTTATTATAAAAACTGGTGCCTGAAAGACCCAAGCACCAACCACCAACATGTAGTCATTTGAGACCAAGTCAGTGTAAAAAATATGGCAGACTGCAATGGAGAGCAAGTCAGATACAAAGAGTGGATTGTGCTCAGTCAGTTCTTACCTTCTGCTTAGGCAAAGTTTCAAGAGAAATGTTCTGAGAAAGTAGAAATTCAGCAGGAAAGGCTACAGTTGATGTATGAGGAGGAGAAATCATTGTCAATGGCCAATCGATGAAGTAAAGTTGAAAATGTCCATGTTCGGACTTAGGGCCAGATGTACGAAAGGATTTAACCCATTCTGTGTCTATGGGAAAAAGCTTTCGTACATATGGCCCTTAGTCTCTATTTAGGAAGTTGAAAATCTTCTGCGGGATGAGGTGGTAGAGGACAAGGGCTCCACAAGGCCGGAGACCCTTTTGCGAAGAACCGCTGAACAGGATTTGCTGCTGGGTAGAACGTAGTTGTAGCTGCTGTGATGTCATGGTGATTGGCGATGCACCCTGGGTGGATAGAGTAGCAGGCCTGTCCCAGTCTCCTCTCAGTTTTCAGAGCAGTTCTTAGCCAAAAATGTTCCCAAGTTTTGACCTTTGGCTATCTGACACCTTCTGCACTACTCGGAATGGGTGCAAGATTGGAAGGCACCACTTGGAGGATTGGGACTCATGCTGGCTGGGATCAGTTGCTTGTTTAATAAGGTTGGAATATTTCCTGTCAATAAGGCTCTGATCAGAAGGCCAGCAAATTAGCTCTTGAAGTCACTCTGGTAGTCCTGGGTTTAAGGAGTAGAACAGGGCTCAAGCAGCAGGGCAGATCTCTGAAGGTGCAAGGCAGGCTTCAAGCAGCAGAGCAGTCTTTCCAGGCGCAGAAAATCAGTTAAAGTACACAGCAGGCCGCAGCAGTTGGTAGTCCTCTGAGAGTCCTTCCGCATGTCCAAAAATTGAAATGAAGTGTGGGTCCAAATTCGGGATGGGCGGAGAGTTCTGGAAACCTCAGCGAAGTGATGCAGAGTGTTGTTTTTTCACTTGCACTGCTCACCAACATTAAGTTGTCGAGCATGAGCTAGAGAAATTGTGCGCTAGGCCGCCCCAAGCAAGATTTCTGAATGTGGGCGATTGCAGCAGGTTGCTACCTCTCACTTTGAGAAAGATGCCACTCGCATTCAAGAATCTGCTGCAAGAGTAGAAAATCTACTTGAGCAGCAGAGAGAAGCCACAGAATGCCATTCACACTCATTTGGCCATGCAGGAGAAATTCCTGGCTCCAAAAATCAGTGCAATGTACCGTACGCCATCACTCGTGGAACTCCATGTGGCGTGGTGGAGTTTTTTCAGAACTTCACAGAGTTCTGGATTACGGGACTCTCCAAACTCAGCCCATGCCCATGCCCGGTCTAAATGTCCTATTTTTATACCTGCAGATAAGGGGCTCAACTGGAGAGATGATGAGAAATGTTTCATTACCTGAACACCTGGCACAGAGCTACACATTGAAGAACATTGGATGCTTTGCTCTATCCAAACAAAATGGTGGCATGACCTCTCGAAATGCATTTAAATACAACTCCATTCACTTTGAGAATTAATGACTGGTATAATGTACTTATATTTATAGTATTGTGTTTTGATATTGGTTTGAAGTTAACTGATTTAGGTCCTTTGCTTTTTGAGTTCCTGGGCTTAAAATACTGTCAAACGTGTGGTGTTTGTCTCAGAATATGGGAAGTGTATAAATGTGGTGTTTATGTTTAACTAAATGCCTATTAGGTCAAGAAAATTAAAAACATGATCACTCTCAAAAACTGTGTGAACAAAATAATTATCAGGATAGGTATCTATTGTTGTTTGCTTTTTTATACCTGATATATTCTTTGAAGTAGAAGAAGACTCTAAATAACTCCTTTTGAACTGCTAGGAGTTATCTGACCCCCTTCTTCCCTGGCTCCAGGTTAGCTGCATGAACATCAAAGTGGTGACAAATCCTTTGCGTGAAGACAGGGTACAAACCTATTGATTTGCAAGTGGGACTCTGCCCAGCTCTACCCCTCCCTCAACCCAGCCAGTGATGACCCATCAAGGAACACACCTAGGGCCATATGTACAAACACTTTTTCCCATAGACACAGAATGGGGAAAACCCTTTGCTACATCTGGCCCCTAATCCCTCTATTGTGTGACTGTCTGGAAGCAATAAACAAAGTCTAACTGCCAACTACACAAAGTCCTATGACCTGAGAACAGGCTGCAGGCACCAAATAGTTAGGGCAGGAAAATGCCAACTTTCTGAAAGTGGCATTTTCAAAATTGTATCTTAAAATTTGACTTTACTATTAAAGAGATTTTTTAATTTCAGTTTCTCAGACACCAAACATAAAATGCTCATCTGTTCCCAATCAAACATTATCATATATTAAATGCAATAAAGCAACCCAATGTTATCCTATGGAAGAGGCAGGCCTCACAGTAGTGAAAAATTAATTTAGGAGTTTTTCACTACCACAAAATGTAAAACTTAAAAGTGCATGTCCAACTTTTTAATTGCAATTGCAATGCACCTTGCCCCTAGGGCGTACTGTAGGAGGTAACATTTATGTAATAAAAGGGGTGTTTAGGGCTTGTCAAAGATTTATTTTGCCAAGTCGAATTGGCAGTTCAAAAATGCATTCAGCCTGCAATGACAGATCTTGGACATGTTTTAAGGGGCTACTTAAGTGGGTGGCACAAGGAGTGCTGCAGACCCACTAATAGCAATGAAGTCACAGGCCAATGGGTATGTGGTATACGAAATACTATGGACTTATATGTAAATTAAATTAAATATGCCAATTAAGTGCAAGTCAATTTTATTATGGTTTTAGGGAGCGAGCACAAGCACTTTAGCACTAGTTAGCACTGGCAAAGTTCACAGAGTTCTAATTCCAGCAAACCAAATTCAAAAATAGGAGGGTGAAGGCAAAACATTTGGGGGAAGAATATCCCAAGGCTGACAGGTCTAACACAGATAGTTAAAAATGGCATGTAATTGGAAGAAGAAGATGATGTCCTAAAATATTTCAAGCAAGCATTTTTGGGATTCCAGCAACAGGACAACAGGAAACAATAGTTTTTTGTGATATTGCTTAGGGCAATGGCTTTCTTATGATTTAGGGTAGGTATTGGTTTTTGGGTGGCAAAGGCAATTTTAGGGTTCAGGGTGGCTATGGGTTTTCGGTTGGTAAGGGTCATTTTCGGGCTTAGGGCTTAGGGTGGGTATGGGATTTTGTTGGCAGAGGTTTTTTAGGATTTAGGGTGGGTGAGGGTACTTGGATAGCAAGGGTAATTTTAGTGGTTAGAGTGTGTATAGTTTTTCGGTGGCTTTCACATTTTTAGGGTTTTAAGATGGATATGGGTTTTTGGGTAGCAAAGGAAATTTTAGGGTTCAGGGTGGATATGGGTTTTTTGATGGTAAGGGCATTTTCAGGTTTAGAGGGGTATGTGTTTTTGGGAGGCAACAGCATTTCAAGGGTTTAGGGTTGGTATGGGTTTAAGGTTGACAAGGCCATTTATAGTTTTTAGGGTGACTAATGGTTTTTGGGTGGGAAGAGTATTTTAAGGGTTTTTGGGTGGCAAGGATATTTTAAGGGTTTAGAGTGGTTATCATTTTTGGGTGGCAATGACATTTTAGGGTTCAGGGTGAGTATGCGTTTTTTGAGTGGAAAAGGTAATTTTAGGGTTTAGGTTGGGTATGGGTTTTTTGGTGACAAGGGTATTTTTAGGGTTTATAGTGTTTATGCATTTTTATGTGGCAAGGTTATTTTTAATGTGTAAGGTGGGCATAGGTTTTTGGGTGGCAAGGCTATTTTAGGATTTATGGTGAGTATGGGTTTTTGGGTGACACAGGTATTGTTAAGGTTAAAGGTGGACATGGGTTTAGGGTTGGCAAGGGTGTGCTTAGGGTTTAGGGTGGGTATGGGTTTTTAGGTGGCAAGGGTATCTTTAGGGTTTAGGGTGAATAAGGGTTTTTGGGTGGCAAGGGTATGTTTAGGTTTTAGGGTGGTATGGGTTTAGGGGTTGTGGATAATACAGTTTTATGAGTGTGTGTATTTTATATACATAAATATGTATATACATATTTATTTATGCAAACAAAGCTATATATGTCTACATTTTGTTGTAAAGGCATGTATGGTAATAATGTGCTTGTTAAAGGCATGCATGGTAAAGGCACATGCATTGTAAAGACCACCTTGGAAAGGGATGAGTGGTAATGGCATGTGCATTTCCGTCACACATCCTAAAGGATACCAGGTTCCTTTTCTCTTTCATCAATGGAAGAAACTCCCTGACCAACTGCTTCTGCACACTTCTTTGGAAGAACAGGCCTCTAAACCACCAAGGGAACTGATCTTTTAATGTTAGGACAATGTTGCATTTAATTGACCGCTCAATTGCCAGCATCTCTTGCCTGGTGCATGGTGGGAGGAGCCTATCATGGAGCAGAGGAGCAAGGCACAGAGGCACATCGCTAATCACCCTAACCACCCCCCCAACCAGGCAGGACAGAGGAGTGGGTGCTGTCATTGGGAGTGTGGTAGGGTTACGGTGAGCGTTGTGGTGTGTTTCCCATGCATACCGCCACTTACCACTGCCGTTGAATGACAAAGGAGCAGGCACAGCAGCGGCAAGATTTGTGGCTAGTGCAGAGGACTAGAGGAGTGGTAGCAACTAAGCAACTGAGGAGTAAGGCACCTGAGGTCCACATGGAGCATTGTGATTACTACTCCCCACTTTTCTGCTTTTACAGAGAACAAGCCAATGGAGGATTGGAGGGCCGTGGGGAGTGTCATGTTTTCTGCTGTGCCCATTGCCCATTGTTGTGCATTCTATCACACCACACCTCTCTGTATTAAAAAGGGCGTAGTAAAAGCTGTGAGGGTGCCGACTGAGAGCTTAAGAGGTGGTGGTGTTGACAGTTCTCCGATCAGCAGTTTTGTGTTGCTGTGAGGAAGGAACAGAACCAGATCAGAGAACGAGAAGGTGAAGGAGAACGGAAAAGGAGGGGAGATAAGTTCTGGCAGGCAGTGAGGTGGTAAGTGGGTTTAAAAGGTGTGTGGCAGGGTGGCCTTTGGTTACTCATCCTCACCTTGCCCCCCTTGTCTTGTCTGTTGGTGCTCTGCTATCCTCCCAGCTAGTACCTCTGACTTAATTGACTTTATCGTGGCTGTAACACGGCCTGGGTTGGTCCTCTCATCTGGCTGGTTGGAATCGGACAGCTGCACTTTTGGAGAGCTGGAAAAGTTTTGTGGCAGGTTTTAGGCCAGAGGCTCACAGTGAGGCGTGGAGGTGGCTGACAGTAGGTTGGTGTGGCCTGCACCCTGCACTGGATTTCTGCATGCTCACATATACCATTGTCTGGCTCATTATAGTCTGCCACTTGTTTGGTAATCTGTTCACTGTGCAAGCGGCCAGATCCATTTCTGGTGTGTGAGCAACAAAATAATTTTCATCATCGCAACCAGTCATCGCCAGCGGCCACCAGCTGTTGTTTCCACTGTAGTTGTTTTGATTTTTGGCCAGGACTAGGATGACTACCAAAAAGTTGAGATCGAGAAGACTCTACAAGACGTTGCCAAAAAATGAACTCCAATCCATAAAGAATTAATGCACCACTTTTTGGCATCATAAAGGACTGTATTTTTTGCATCCTGGAGAAATCCAGGGTAAAACAGAAGTTGATTTATCGCCTCTGAGTAGGACTCGTAAAAGAGGGAGCAGAACAGATGGAGATTCTTCATAGCTCTCTAACTCTGTGGGAAACGGGGCTTTAACCAATATTGTGTTGCTCGCTTCGAGTAATAATCTGTGTGCAATGGCCAAAGAGCAGCTCAGTGTTGGTTTTCCAGACTCAGATGTTTGTGGGCTTCAGTATGAGAGAAACCCAATGTCTCCACAAGAGTGTTGCCTTGGAGAGACCTCGTTGAAATTCGGATATTCTCTCCCACTATTATCACCTTGCAAAGCTGGTTCCCCTTCAGCTTATTCATCTATTATAAACGCTGTGCCACCCTCAAAGAGGAAGAGAAAGTCAATGGAATTTTTTAATAGTACACCTAGTATTCATCTCTCTTCCAGGTTGATTTTTCTTACAGGTTCTGGTCCAGAGCTGTCGCTTAATCTAGCAGTAAATCTGTCTAGTGACTATGCTTGTTTCTACAGGACTCTTCAGTGTCCTGAGAGAATTCTGTCTTCTATTTTGCAGCTACTGGGAAAAACGACTGACAGCTCTGATCTTATGTCGGACATCCTAAAATTAATTTTGAAAGAGCTTACAATGAAATGTGAGGGGGTTGATGCTTCTGTTGGAGTGCAGCCTGGTCTTGTTAAAATGCTTAGTAAATGTGACATAGCAGTTCCAGACGGTTGTCCAACATCGAAACTCTTAGCTCCAGTTAATGAGCTTAAATCTGGAAATGGAAATGGTGAGAAGGATTTATCGTCACTAGAGCTCCCTTTTATGGAGAAAGATTGTTCCCCAATAGATGAACTAGAGGGCTTAGGGAATTTAAAGTCTCCTTGCACATAGTCCAGTGGCATAGATGTAGTTCAAATATTTAAATCAAAGGCAATTGTGAAAGAAACAATTCATAATCATTCAAAGCTAGGTGTAGTTCCGGGGAAAACAACTAAAAAGTTGGGAAAAAGGCTAAAAAGAAATTAAGAAGTTTTAGGAAAGGAGGAGTTAGGAAAATATAATTTCCAGATCATCCTTCTCCATTAAAAGTCCCTGGGGAAAGTGTGCAGACCGCCCTAGAGCAAGGGGGAGGAGGGTACAATTGGTTACTTGACCTGTGAAAGGCAATGGGGGTGATATCAGCAATGTAAATGTTGGTGTTCCTGTAAAGGTTCGGGAGCTTTGGCCAAAGAGCCTGAGATTTACCATTTTAAAATCAAGGCTACGGTACCAAATATTTTTACACTAAGCGATAGGGAAGACGCTAAAAGAGAGGTAAGGTCCCCCCAGGTGGCTATGTATTCCATCCCTTTAGTTTTGGTGCCCCAGAATATATCAGAAAGTGCAATAAATAGCAATCAAAATTATCAAGTCTCTCAAAGTATAAGTCTCATTAACATAAGAGAAATTACATCTTTAGAATGTATTGCTTTATTTGACAATGACTCTTATTTGAAGCGATCCTTTGTGTTAAATCCTCTAACCCAAGTTCAGCAACTTAGATTGGTTAGGAGTAGTGATTTAGAATTGGTAGAATGGTTAGATTCTGGTATGGAGAAGGGTTTGTTTCAATTCACCTGTAATCATAAATTTGCTCTGGATGAATGGTGACTTTTTTGTCCCAAGGAATAGATATTATTCCCTCTCCTCTCCGGAGGAGAGGCTTACTGAAGGTGGTGAGAAAGTGTGCATAATTGCCATGGGCTCTTGAGGAAGGTTCAGTGTCTGAAGAAGAAATGAAAGTTAATGATAAATTGACTGTGATTTTTTGTAAAGATGGTATGAAAGTGGTTGAATTCACTGATCAAAAGACAGGTTTGCTATTCAATAATGAAGATGTATCTAAAGGGGCATGGCTTGCCGGCTATTTAAACACGAGAAAACACTTGAAATCAAAGTTTTTGGAGAGGGGTGTTTAGTAGTATGCTGGATAATATTTGATTTCTATCATGGAATATTACTGGCTGCTGGGATAATTTAGGGGAAATCTAGAATCTGTACACATGGGATCCCTCAGTAATTTGCCTTCAAGAAACTTGCCCCATTTGAGGTTGAAAATGTTTATGTTATGAGCAGTCCAGAAACAAAAATCGAAGAATGGCCATGCTAGTGGTGGTATAATCACACTTCTTTCTACCAAATTTTCTTGGGTATATCAAGTCTTTAGACATCATTCAAATGTGTTACATTGTATTGTATTCCTTGAGCAGAATTGGGATTGGTGACCCCTTGCTCCTTTTATCTTGGCCAATTTGTATATTTTACCAAGATAAAAAAAAACATATTTGTTGAATGATTTTTTGATTATATTATAATGGTAATGTCTAAGGTGGGGCTGTCTAGTGCCTTAATTATGGAAGATTTTAATGCCACTATCTCTAATTACGCCCTTGCTCATTTTGCAGGTAGGAAAAGGGAGCATGCATGAAATATTCCAGTTCATGTGTTCCCTCAATTTTCAAGGACAAATATAAGGGGTGCTCTTCACCTGGGAGCTAGTAAGGACCACAGTTTGTTGTTCTTTGTGGTAGGTTTTTAGAGTGACACCCCTTGCTTGTTATACTCACACCTCAGCAAAATCAGCAACGGTTATTGATTATATTAGTTCTTATTCAGGTTTTCCTTGGGTGTCCGATTTTAAAGTAATAAAGAAAGTCTGGAGTGACCATACCATAATGTTCTCTACTATCCTAGGGAATCCAGAGCTTAGTTTCCCCTGGCAGATATCTGATGATCATGAGGTGTTGTATAGTGTTGAGAATGGGAAGATTTCATTGAATATGAAAGACAAACAACTGCTAACCACCGAATTAAGGAAAATTACTGAGACTACATCCTCCTCATGTCGGTTACTGATCCATGCATTTGACGAGGACATGGGGAAATTTGTTTGTAGAATATCAATCCCCAGTAGGCTCCATCAGGAAGAAATATTTAAAGCAGTCTAATAATGTTAATAAAAGGTTTGCTCTTAATAGGCTTATTAATCATCCAGAAATAAGGCAATTTGTCCATTATTCTAAAGAGAGAAATAAATGGATTGCATGTCTAAAAAGAAGAAAGACTAGATGGTTAAAAATCCGAAGAAGGTGTAGTTGTGATGATATTTGGATTAAGATAACTGAGGTGGGAAAGTGCAACAACATAAAGGCTTTTTGGAGAATTGTAGGGGAAAATACAAGTTCTCTGGTTGAGCCAATAATATTTACAATAACTAGGATTGAATGGTAGGATTATATCACTTCTTTATATGCCATGAATCCTCAGTCCTCTGATGGGTATATTGAAAAGCTCCAAGATGAAGGGGCAGCTGAGAGAATTTCCCCCTTTGTCCCCTTCGCAACAGGAAGTATTGCTCCACCTTAAGGCTGCTAGAAATACGGGGGCACGAGGCCCAGATTTACTGTCTACTTCTATTTTGAAATTAGATATGGATTGTTGGGCCACTTATCGGTGGGTGCTTTTTTGTTACTGATATTCAACTGGGAGGGTTCAGGGCTCATGGAGGGGGAGCATTATATTGCTGATCCATAAGAAGGGCTCTATAAAATCAGTGTGTAACTATAGGCAGATTACCTTATTAAATGCTACAGGAAAACTCTTTGGCAGATGCATTTTAAATAACTTGCTAGAATGGGTAGAAGAAAAAAATATTATCACATTTGTACAGGCTAGGTTTAGAGCTGGTCATTCAACCCTTTATAACATAACGGTGATCCATCTGCTGCTGGAAAAATATGTGAAATGGAGGAATATGCCTGTCTACGTGGCTTTTATAGATATCTCAAAAGTGTTTGATCGCGTAGACAGGCAGAATTCTTGGAAGACATTGGATGCCATGGGTATTCTTGGGGTCCTTTTAAAACATAATATTTTGCTTCATACAGACACACAGTGTCATGTCATGTTAGGGGGTAGGGTGGCATGACACCAAAAATCTGGAACAGAAACCAGGCTGTCTATTGGCCCCTTTGCTTTTTTCATTGTTTATGACAGATTTACACTTGGCGTTGAGTAACATTGGTGGGGATGCCTCAAAATTAGGTGGTTACTCTTTGTTGACTTTGTTCTACGCGGATGCTTGTGTCTTATTGGATTTGACTCCTGAAGGCCTTTAAAAGTGTCTTGAGGCTTTATCAATGTACTCTGATGCCCAGTTGCTGAAGGTTATTATGTATAAGACTATAGTTATCAGATGTTCTCTAAAAGGTTGCCTGAGGGATAAAGGTTATAGTTGGTCCTTCAAAACTATTTCCTTCAAGGTAGTAAAATCGTAACCCTATCTAGGCAGAATTATCTCAGTGAGTTTGGCAGATAAGGATCATATTGCTCATATTTCAAATAAGGCTTAGGCCCATGGAAATGCACTAAAAGCACTTTAAGGGGCAATAGGCTTTAGGCATTTTAAACATTTTTTAACAGTATATAAAATGAAGGTTCCTTCCACTCTTCTTCATGCAGTTGAAACAGTCAAAGTTAGTGGTTGGCACTTCATGCATAAAATGGAAGGTAAGATTTTACATAATATTTTCACTTTAAATTACATAGCCTCAGTGGAAGCATTAAGATTAAAATTAGGATTGGTGAGTACGTATATTAGAGGATTAGCATTTATCTGGAGATGGTATCATTGTATTTTACATGCTAAGGTTAATACTTTAAGGGGTTTTATAGGTAACAAACGTTTTCTTGATTATGTGCGTTCTGGGCCATTTCTATCTAATGTTCAATTTGAACAGGAGCACTTTTCAGTGTCAAAATTAGACATTCAGAATATGAGTTATGTTCATCTTAAGTCATGTTTAAAGTGCTATATGAAAAATTCTTCCATTTTGTAAGATATGAAGGTTTGTAACGCCATGCCTCATTTTGTTAATATGATTCATTTGTGTCTTCCAGCTACCCCAGTAGTATATTTAAACTGAAATTTGGAGCATATGGTGTGAAAGTGTATGTTGCTCTTTCGAATGAATTGTTTGCCAGTAAAGGTTATAACGGGGGCATTCCTATTAAAGAAAGAATTTGTAACCTTTGTCATTAGTTCTTTTACGAATTTTCATTGTATTGTTTTAAATACTGTAGATCTCAATGTAAGATCTAAATCACATTTAGATATGGCACTCAATTGTTTATAGAGGTTTGTTAGAATTATAAAATACTTTGAGCGGGAGGGTCATTGGTGTCATAACGTTGAAGCGGAAGAATTTCAAGAATAATATTATCCAAATGTAAATCTCTCCAATTATTGGCAAGCCATGGGGTAGATCCCAGAATTAGGGAGGATTACTGGGAAAAAAAGTGAAACTATTACATTTTTAACCACAAGGGTTAGTGGTAATGTTCTGGTCTGACTTCAATGACAAATTCCTAACCTAAGGCCAATGCTCCACATTTTCCAACATATAATATATATGACTGAAGCTCCCACGAGCACTATAGGTTGGCCAATGTGGCATATGGAACTCAAAACTTCCAATTCACACATTAATATCTATTTATGAAAGCACCTGACTTTACAGGTGTGTTTGCCTTGAACTGCATTATCTTCCCTCAGTGTTTGAACTCAGAATGCCCAAAACCTACTCTCCTGGATAAAGACCCTTCAAAATTCTTAAATTAGATCTAAGTGGATGTTAAAATCTTCACCAATTAGCGCCACCTCACGATGGTCCTCAGTCAGAGTAGCACTTATAATGCTTGTTTTCTCAAATATTTCAAAACACTTTGAGCAGCATACTTATCATCTAATGTAATGTATATAAGCAATGAACCCAGAACACCCCCCAAACAGTTTTAGTTTTAAGCAAGATTGAAAGCTCCCTGAAGGGGGGCTTAATGTATTTACATTTCTCAACACTATAATTTAGATAAATATAAGTACAAATTGTGACTGTATCCCAATTTTCCCGGGAGAGGCAAATAACTGCTAAAGATATTCGTTTTGCACATTTGCATCTTCAAATATCCATATTAACTGGCTGCTGAAATGAGGTTATTGGATGTCTTTTCTCAAGTGATTATTATATCTCAAAATATGTCTCAAATATAATGCACTGACAAACATAACTGAGCACTGGTGCTATTGAAATCTGAGTATTTTTTCGATGCTACCAATATTATGGTGGTGCTTTTAGAGATCTTTTCTGCATGATACAAATAAGTGATATTCCATGATAAAACATGGATCTGCAGATGGTATTTAGGAACCTACCACTCAATCAAATTATGAAATGTTCCGTTTGCGAGTTGCAATGTACGGTTTGTTAAAAACGTAATAAAATCCACATTGGGAGTAGTTGCCATTCTAGAAAATTAGATATGTTTTATTGTGTTCAATTATGAATTGTATGCATAATAAATTGCGCTATTGCATAAGTCTTTTAGCCAGAGCATCGATAACCAATTATAATAAAATTCAGTGAACTAAGCCACTGAACAAATCTGTTTGAAAGGGAAATAGGTTACAAAGTGGCAGGTTTCTTGTATTTCACAATGTTTTTATGATGCACAGTTCTTTTCTATTAAACGTGACGAAAGGGGCTAATTCAACAGACTATATTCTGATAGGAGAATTATGACCGTTAGTCGATAAAACAACTTTTTTAACTTAAATGAGATGTGTTCCCCCATTCCGTTTTATTTCCTACAGGCCTCTGATAACCTGCAAAAAACAATGTGAGGAAACTATCCACCCAAATGTGGAAAAGCATACATTCAAATAAAAAAATATTTAAACAAACGTTTCTCCGTAGCATTTCTTGCAACCCACCACAAAGCTCTAAAATTTAGGCTGAAGAAACCACAATGAATACAATGAAAATGTGTCACAAAGCTAGGGAATAAAAAGGTTCAACTGGATGTGGTGGGAGACCCTTCCCTCTAGCATTAAAAAAAACCAAGGATAAGTACAGACAGTTTTCGCATAAAAGCAAACATTATTTGCTTCCGAAGAAAACTAATCATTTTGATTCTGCTTTTTGACATAGAATTATTGGAACATTTCATCAACTATTTTTCAGAGCTTTATGTAAAGCCAGTGGCATTTTAACTTATAGAAATTGGAAGGTTTTCTGTAAAATGAATGATTCGGCCCATTTTTTTTTTAACTGAAATTGTTATTTAAACCTCAGCAAATTTTCGAAAAAGAGTCTGATTCAAGCCTGCCTAGTTCATACTGTTTTGGTATTTAAGCGTTTCAAAACTTTGTTTAGCAACCACCTTCCCAGGATATTTCTGCACTGCATGTGACAACTCACTCTCTGAAACACCTCTAAATAAATTAAGAGCAATCAATCACACGCCATGGTATAACATAACATGGCAGAACACTTCCCCTATTCAAAGGTCACCAATTTCTTCAAAACAATATAAAGAGGCATTGTCAAAGCCAATAGTTCTCTCCTTTGGGACCTATTGACTTCCTTAGATCTTAGCTATGTTGTACAGCTCCCCGATGCTGTGCAGCAAGGATAAAAAGCAATAAAGAGAGCCGATGACCAGTTAGCCCATCATTTTGCAGGTGAATGCATCAAGCATATATGCCTACAAAATTACATGGGGGGACGTTTGTCCTTTTAATGTACTGCTCTGTGATGAATAATTAAATAAAAAGAAAAAAACATGTGTAAGCATTTTGTTGAAGTGGATGGGAGAAACAACACAGGGTGCAAGCAACATAGGTTTGGGGGATGGGTGGACGCAAGGTAGAGAGGATTTGGTAATATGGAAGAATTGGTCAGGGAAGATAACAACATAGGAGAGAGAGCAACGTGAAGCGTGAAGGTAGCAAAGCAATCAAGGGAGAGATAGGGAATAATATGGAGCTGTTTGGTGGAAGCACATGGGCCAGAAAGCAATGCAGAGGGAAGAAGCACACAACAGTGAATGCAGAGAAGGGATAGTGGTGGAGAAACACACAAGCAAGAGTAAGCAATAAAGAGTGCATCAGAAATGTGAAGAAACGTAGACAAGTGAGGCAGCTGGAAAACAAAAAAAAAACACATGTGCTCTCATGGAGTGCTCAACCAAAAATAAAAAATAAAGTACCTGAAAAGTGAGCAGTTGAAGAACACAAGTTATAGGGCCAAGCTTCAGGCGAGGCATACACACAAGAATAAGTAACTCTGAAGCAAGCTTATGGATATGATGCAAGCAAATGAGAGTGATAAAAAAGGCAACTAAGGGTAACCAATGAGCATTATCAGTGGTTACTGGGAGCTGACAATAGGTATTTTTGCAAACAGAACAACTTGGAAAGGGAGATGTGATGGGTCGCCTCGATCCGACCCACACACTTCTCGAGCTTGTTCTGACACTGCCACTTTTACCACGGAGGCTACCCGGGAGGACGGCCCTCTCATTGGTCCTCGACCACCACCGCTGGACCTGACGGTGGTTAAAACGAGGCTTCATCCTTCTTCCGGGGAGGAAGCCGGGAGTTGGAGCTGGAGTACACCGGAGCTAACAAACGACAAGGAAAGGACGGATCGAGAGGACGCTGAACGAGGAGACACGGAAACCGCTTTCTGGATGAGCGGAACGACGTTTGGATTTGGAGCAGAGGAGTCTCGTTGTGAAAACGAAGACCGCTGGCCCCGGGGAGCCTATGATTGAGCCGCGACGCTTCAGGAGAAGCGTGGCTACTCCAGGTACGGGGTGCGGGACGGGGAAGAAAGGAGCGGGAGGTGAAGAAGAGTGGGGAAAGGAAACGGGCACTACACGGGGAGCACTGACAGAAAAGAGAGAGAGAGAGAAAATAAAAACAAAGAAAGAAACAAGTCTAAACAGTTGCATAGAAGAATACAGGGAAAGACAAGGCACCAACAAGACAGCACAGGTCTAAGTAAGAAAAAGGACCAAGACAGCCCGGAAACCAGTACACGTGGGATATTGCAGAAGCCAGCAAGGAGAGTGAAAGAAGAGAGAGCGAGGAAGAATCAGGGAGGGAAATAAGAGAGTGACAAGGAAAAAAAAAACAGGGAAAAGAAAACAGAGAGGAAAGGAAAAAGAAAAGATAAAGAAAATCCAGACCCAAAAACCCACACTTACCGTGTCTATTCTCTTCTGTTTCCCCACGCTTCCCATGAGGTCCTGGAAGAAAGAAAGAAGAAGACGAGATATAGGCCCTCATTCCGACCCTGGCGGTTTCAAACCGCCAGGGTGGAGGACCGCGGGAGCACCGCCGACAGGCTGGCGGTGCTCCAATGGGCATTCCGACCGCGGCGGTAAAGCCGCGGTCGGACCGGCAACACTGGCGGTCTCCCGCCAGTGTACCGCCGCCCATAGGAATCCTCCAAGGCGGCGCAGCTAGCTGCGCCTCCGAGGGGATTCCGGCCCCCCCTACCGCCATCCAGTTCCCGGCGGTTCTCCCGCCGGGAACCGGATGGCGGTTGGGGGGGTCGCGGGGCCCCTGGGGGCCCCTGCAGTGCCCATGCCACTGGCATGGGCACTGCAGGGGCCCCCGTAAGAGGGCCCCTAAATGTATTTCACTGTCTGCTTCGCAGACAGTGAAATACGCGACGGGTGCAACTGCACCCGTCGCACAGCTTCCACTCCGCCGGCTCGATTCCGAGCCGGCTTCATCGTGGAAGCCTCTTTCCCGCTGGGCTGGCGGGCGGCCTGAAGGCGGCCGCCCGCCAGCCCAGCGGGAAAGTCAGAATCACCGCCGCGGTCTTTCGACCGCGGAACGGTATTCTGGCGGCCCCCGACATGCCGGCGGCGACCGCCGCCGGCCAATGTCGGAATGAGGGCCATAGTGTCCAGAAGGGGGACGTCATCACAACCTTCCAATTTACAACAACTATTCTCTATCCATACCATATATACTGTTTAAAGACCAATAAAGACACCTACACTTACCTACACCAAAACCACGCAGTCTGGTGTCATAAATCAGCCATCCTCGTACAGGAGACCAAAAAACCATGGCCCTCATTACGAGTCTGGCGGTCTAAGGACCGCCAGACTCACAGTGGCATTCGGACCGCTGCACTCGTGGCAGTCTGACTGCCACATTGCGACTGTGGTGGAGCTGCCATGGTCCAACTGCCTACACTGCCAGGTTGCTGCCAGTTGACAGCCTGGCAATCCTGGCTGTTGTAATCCAACAGGGTGGTGCTGCATGCAGTACTGCCCGGAGGATTATGACTCCCAATCCGCTAGCCTTTTCATGGCGGTTGGACTGCCATGGAAAGGCTGGCAGAATAGGGGTATCGGCATGGGCAGTGCAGGGGCCATCATGGACAGCCCGTCACGCTTTCCACTGCCCGAATTACAGACAGTGGAAAGTGTGGCTGGTGCTGCTGCACCGAAACATTGCGTCAATGTTAATGCCCTGTTTCCCACTGGGCTGGTGGGCAGAAACACTAGTTCTGCCAGTCTGTCCAGGGGGAAACTTGTAATAGGGCCGGCGGTGTTCTGGACGTACTGGTGCTCAGATGGTGGTAAGAGTTCGGCGGGCGGCCTCCGCCACCTGCCAAACTTGTAAATATGGCTTATGGGTCTGTTTCATGAAGTTAAACTTATGCAACAATATACAACCATATATGTGAGTTTACTCTTACACCTTTGAGTAACTTTGCTACTACGGGCTACTCTCATTCATATTGTAAATTACTTAAAAGGGTAAACTTAGATGTTTGCATCCCCCGACACATGAAAAAACGCAATGTGTGGCAACTCCCACATCAATGAAAAATATTCACAAATGTAGAACAATACACAATCCAAATTACAATAAGGTGTAGAACAGTAAGTTAGACATTCAACCAGCCATCTTGTTATCAAGAATATCTTCGTCATAAACAAAACAAAAACAAATTATAAAGTTGAGTAACAATCGAAAGATACACCAAAATTAATATTTAATGTTTTGATACAGTTCTTGCAGATAAATAACTAATTCTCTGTCTGAATTTGTATTTAAGTACAATTATTACAGATTGATTTAAAAACCTCTGTCTTAGTGATAAATGTTCTGTCTGAATCTGTAATTAGGTATAATTATTACAGATTGGTGAAAAAGATCCTCTGCCAACACGTGTTTCGTCAGGGAAGCCTTCTTTGAAATCCCAAACGACTTCTTCAGGGCTACAATTGTTAAACACAAAAACAACCAATGATAAGAAACAAAATACTCCAACATGATCATTTAAATTGTGATAGGGGAACCCAGAACCACCCAGTGTCTCCGCCATATCCAAACAGAATAAAAAGTGCAAAAAAGGTGCAAAAGAGGAATATGTGATGCATGCACCACGCTAAAGTGTTTTTGTCATGTACTCCTTTAGCACAAGCCCGTAATGGTGATGTGTTATCTCCCTATCAATTGACATCAAACGTGGCCCCTCAAAGCATTTAGTTTCCAGAAAACAAATCTCCAAAAAGAACATCACTCTACACGTTGCTCAGAAGTTAATTTTCCTACTGAGATGTAGGAAGCAAGAAAAAACGAAACTTAACAAGTACCTTTAGTTTGACCAATCTTCAAATTCTATGTTGGCCAGCTGTGATTACAACAGCGGTCATAGTTAATGCGATCTGGCAGCAAAAAAAAAAAAACATTCAATCAGGTTACATCTCCCTTGAGTTCTTTATCCATTGAAGAGGTACAAGATACAGCACTGATCCTATCTCTAGCTGAAAGAGATCAAGATCCAGAGACCCTATCAAAGCTGTTACAAAATTTGGATATAGATTCTCATATTAGTACTCCAAGTGGCCTTAAGAAAAAATCATGTTGGACACCAAGATCTTGGAGTTTAAATTGTTTCAACAGATTTTTTGAATTGGTCTGCCAAGATTACGATAAATATCTTGCCAAGGGTAATTATAGGCATTTCACTAACAATTTGAATTCAGAGGAACTAGACGCACTCAAAGTACTCAAAAAAGATAAGGATATTATTATCAGACAGGCGGATAAAGGAGGAAATGTGGTTCTTATGAATAGGAGTGATTACGACAATGAGATTTTGTCGCAACTGCAGGACACAACATGCTACGAGGCAATTCAGGGCAATCCAATTGACAGGCTAGTTCATAAGATCAACATCAAGTTACGTGCCTGGATGGATAAGGGATTACTCAGTAGGGATGAATATCTATATCTGAAAGTTGATCAACCTAGATATCCATGCATGTATACTTTACCTAAGGTACATAAGGGCCTACCTTTCCCACCTGGTAGACCAATTGTCTCAGGTATTCTGGGTCCTACAGAAAGACTTTCAGAGTTTGTGGACTGCTTTTTGCAACCCATAGTCTATAATTTACCTTTGTTTATAAAAGACACCACACATATTCTGAGTCTATTGAATGATGTTGAGTGGGAGGACAATATGCTATTAGTGACACTGGATGTGGTATCTTTGTACACATGTATTAATCATAAGTTGGGACAAGAAGCCGTCAGGTTTTTCCTCAATAAAAGATCAGCTAGTCTCTGGGCACATACGGAGATGCTACTTGAAATGACGAATATCATTCTTACCAATAATTATTTCCTTTTCAACAACATGTGGTTCCAACAAAAGCAAGGTGTAGCCATGGGTTCAAAGTTTTCCCCCTCCTATGCAAATCTTTTCATGGGATGGTTTGAACACAATTGGATATGGGGCCCTGCAGCTGCTCAATGGCAAACTCATATCCTGTTCTGGGGACGCTACATAGATGATTGTTTTCTACTATGGACTGGTGGGGAACAAAAACTAGTGGAATTCTGCAGTTTTTTGAATTCCAATACTTTGAATGTCAAATTCACTTATCAATTCAGTGCAGTCAGCATTGAATTTTTGGATGTGGTGATTTTTGTCTCGGGGGCAAAATCCAGAGCAAACTCTTTCGGAAGACAACCGCCTGTAATTCCATCTTACATGCTAACAGCTCACATCCTAGACACCAGATAGCTTCCATCCCTTTTGCGGAAATGGTGAGAGCAAGGCGCAATTGTAGCCGAGAAGAGGACTTTCGGCATCAGATAGACGATATGGGCAGAAGATTTGCTGCACGTTGTTATTCGAACAAATTGATTAAGAGAGCGCAATTTAGAGCATTACATCTCACAAGAGGCGACACTTTGAAAACTAAAGAACGCCAATTGGTTGCAGATGACTCGAATAAGATAAGATTCATAACTGATTATAACGATGCATCCCTGATTCTTGAGAGATTCATGAGGAAACACTGGAATATGTTGCTTCAGGATGAATCTACAAGAGATCTACTACCTGTTAGAGTTTCAACTACTTATAGGAGGGGTAGAAATTTAAAAAGTATTTTATGCCCTAGTTTCTCTACCAGCCCCACTAACAAAACATGGCTTTCCACAAACCTGATTGGTTTTTTCAGATGTGGTTGCTGTGGGGTCTGCCGCTGGGCATGCCATAACATTAGTGAATTTTTTGAGGGTGGCAAGCATTTCAATATCAATACATTGATTAATTGTAATACCACTCATGTGGTTTATATCATACGTTGTAAATGTCTCAAGATTTACGTAGGCAGTACAATACGCCAACTCAAAATTCGAATTGGGGAACACGTTCAAGCACTCAAGAATAATGATGTGAGGTATCCCCTGGTAGCACACATGGCTGATTGTGTTTTGCAAACTACACACAGAAGTTTTGAATTTTTGGGAATAGAACACATCCCTAAGGATCCGAGGGGTGGCAACAGAGAATTAGCATTGCGCAAGAAAGAAGCTCTCTGGATCATGAGACTAAGGGCAGTCGAACAAGGCCTTAACTCTGATAGGGAATTAGAGTTCTTTTTGGGGGATTGACATGTTTTGCTCTCACATAATATTACTATCACTAAATCACATAAATTTTGATGTTATGTAATTCCAGTATTTACTGTTAAGGCTCTGATTTAATACATTTGTGAATTATGTAATATTGATTTTTGCAGGCTCAACAGTACCCTTGTGGTGTTGTAGTTGTAAATTGTCTCATAATTTATTTTTGGTATGTAAACTTATTCCACACCTCGGATAGACTTTTGCTGTTTACTAAGAGACAAAATTCTCCAACCGGCCACTTTCATATACACATAGCTCTCTATGTGGAGGTCGAGATCATAATTTTTCATCATTTTCATCATTATCCATTAAGGTATATAATTTCCTGCAGTTTTCATTGTCACCTGATTTATGCGGTTCGGTTTTATAAGTTTCCGTTCACTTGCAGGTCAAATTAGTTTTCTTCTCCTTCATTCTCCTATATCATAGACTAACTTGTCCCTGATTTGCTTTCCTGACCCAAGATTGTGTCGAGTATTTTACAATAATGTTAGATTGGTGCTTTCTCCTATGTTGCAGTGTAATTGTGGTCCCTCACCTGCCTACCTAATTTGAGATCGTGTCTACCAATTTCGTGCGATACACTACTCTCTGTTGTTGTAAACCTAAGTGGTTTGAAGAAATGTTGTTGCTTTACGTTGTTCGGTAGCACCTAGTTATGTCCATTAGGTTTGTTTAAGCATTTACTCTTTCCTGTGTACACCATGTAATTGACATTTGCTTCTTTACTGGCTTGAGATTAGTTCTTTCTTTACTTTACGTGTTCTTCGCTGTGATGCTGGTCCCGGAAGCGTATTTGCTTCCTTAGTTGTTTTAAATAACGAGGAAACGCGCACTCGCGTTGCTTGGTTACGTAGTCCAGGACCATGTTTACCAGTTTCTACGGGTGGATTACATTTTGGTACTATCAATGAATGTAAATGGATGAAACGCTATATTTTTGTACGTTGCCCCGCAGTGTCTAATTAATTTCGTTGAGCATATTGAGTATTTAACTCTTTCGTTTATCCCTCATTTAGTTGGCATTTGCACTTACACTGGTTTTGATTATTTTTGTACATTGCCCCGCAGTGTCTAATTAATTTCGTTGGGCATATTGTGTATTTAATTCTTTCGTTTATCCCTCATTTAGTTGGCATTTGCACTTACACTGGTTTTGATTATTTTTGTACGTTGCCCCGCAGTGTCTAATTAATTTCGTTGGGCATATTGTGTATTTAATTCTTTCGTTTATCCCTCATTTAGTTGGCATTTGCACTTACACTGGTTTTCATTAGTCCGTTATTTATTTTGCATGTTCTACGTGGTGACGCTGATCCCGGAAGTATATTTACTTCTTGGATTGATCGCTGACTCACGAGGAGACCCGTACTCGCGTTGAGACTGCTTCTTGCCGTTAATGGTTTATACGGCCACAAACAGGACATCGTCTTCACTTTAGAGTTAAGCTTCTGAAACGAGGACCGTAATGACTCTGTTGAGTGACTGTGTACGGTAATATTGAGTGATAGCACGTTATATACGTGTTATTTAGACTTCTTCTCTTTTGACTTTGTTCTAGCAGATTCAAGCAGACGGATTTACCTTTTCTTCTTAATGATTTCGAACTAAGGTATCTTTCTTGTGCATCGTTTATAACTATATTGTGAAGATAATTCACTGGGATTTTTTATGGCACGTTTTGGAGGCAAAAAAACTAAACAGGTCGTTGGCCCTTTTTCCATTTTTCTCTCGCTCCCCTTTTTTTTTTTTTTTTTTTTTTTGCTGCCAGATCGCATTAACTATGACCGCTGTTGTAATCACAGCTGGCCAACATAGATTTTGAAGATTGGTCAAACTAAAGGTACTTGTTAAGTTTCGTTTTTTCTTGCTTCCTACATCTCAGTAGGAAAATTTACTTCCGAGCAACGTGTAGAGTGATGTTCTTTTTGGAGATTTTTTTTCTGGAAACTAAATGCTTTGAGGGGCCACGTTTGATGTCAATTGATAGGGAGATAACACATCCCCATTATGGGCTTGTGCTAAAGGAGTACATGACAAAAACACTTTAGCGTGGTGCATGCATCACATATTCCTCTTTTGTACCTTTTTTTGCACTTTTTATTCTGTTTGGATATGGCGGAGACACTGGGTGGTTCTGGGTTCCCCTATCACAATTTAAATGATCATGTTGGAGTATTTTGTTTCTTATCATTGGTTGTTTTTGTGTTTAACAATTGTAGCCCTGAAGAAGTCGTTTGGGATTTCAAAGAAGGCTTCCCTGACGAAACACGTGTTGGCAGAGGATCTTTTTCACCAATCTGTAATAATTATACCTAATTACAGATTCAGACACAAAATTTATCACTAAGACAGAGGTTTTTAAATCAATCTGTAATAATTGTACTTAAATACAAATTCAGGCAGAGAATTTGTTATTTATCTGCAAGAACTGTATCAAAACATTAAATATTAATTTTGGTGTATCTTTCGATTGTTACTCAACTTTATAAATTTATTTTGTTTTGTTTATGACGAAGATATTCTTGATAACAAGATGGCTGGTTGAATGTCTAACTTACTGTTCTACACCTTATTGTAATTTGGATTGTGTATTGTTCTACATTTGTGAATATTTTTCATTGATGAGGGAGTTGCCACACATTGCGTTTTCTCAGTGTACTTGGTCGTTGACCTCGAGGGAGTGGGTGTTTCCCTTGTGTTGGCACTTTTTCATCTTTGAACACTAACTGGTCTGATAGAGGATCCCGAGCGCCCACTTAACCCTAACATAACACCCCTTTTGGTAATATCCCCCGACACATGGGCTAGAGACAAATTTACTGTGTAAAGCCATTACTGCCAAAAAGGAGCAGTGCTAAGTTCAGCCCCACGCACATTGAACCACTTGTACAGCAACACCCTCCCATTAAAAATAACGGAGCGGGGGAACTTAAAATGAAAACCCAAAAGAAATAGTGATAAATGAAATTCAATTATTTAAAAATTTAAAATTATATAAGAACATTTAACTTAATGATCAAAAAATTCTTTAATCATATTTTCTATTTTATTGTATCATATCTATTTATATTTTTCATCAAACATTAATGCATATAGGAAGTGGCTCAGATGGTAGCCACGAACGATGCCTTCCACACTGTTCCAATCCTCAGACTACCTAAATGGTAACAACAGCTGGGAGAGGAGGCCTCAAACGTGTTGGAGAGGAGTCATAACACTCCTGCAACCACAGCAAAGGGAGACCAATCCACATTACACTGCAGGACCCTGAGAACTCCTGAAAAAGTGGCATGATGCTCTGACTGCTCAAGTTGGTGGCCACAGCCTAGCAGGAGAGCAGTTCCCATCCCTGCTTTGTCGAGCTGGCCACCCGCTGTGGGGACTCACTATCCCGACCTTGGCGAACTGTGGAAGATCCAGAAGCACTCTGCCATTGTAGTGAATCCTAGTTTGTTTTAATGGGATAATAGGAGTTAGCTTAGCCTTTGGCTTGCAGACTCCTGCCCCGTCACCTAGTGACTTTTAACCTACTTAGCTTGCTCAGACATAGACCATTTATTTAATTAATTCTTCTAAGATGTCTGCCTTGTTGATAGTTAGGCCATTTTGTTTAGCTGTATGTTATCAGTGCCACCGCGCTAAGGCGTCAACTCATGCAACAAAGACAAACAAACTGTAGGTGCTTACATTAGAAATTACCGTCCCAAGCATGCTGTGTTATCTATTGTTTTGGAACAACCTACGTCAGGGGTCCAAGTAGATCTGTATAAATACATCACACTTTAGAGAGATAATCAGAGGGATTCCAGCCAGATACCATCCCTGCTATCGATGCTGCACGTCGCCTTAACACTGACCCGGACTTTGTGTTCCTTCGGAGTCTGATCACAAGACCTCATTCCACGGTAACAAGGGTTTGGGGGCTCCTTCCAGGGACATGGCATTGGCAGATTAGGTTTAACATACCCAGCTCTCCTCTAGGTAGAAGGTTAGGCCTATCATGGTAGGGTATTAGGACATATCACACATTCGATATCTTTCCATGTTAGGGCAAGATGGTGGGGGTCTTTATAATCATGACCCTTGTCTTTCCAATTCTATTTCTTGCACTGTTCATTATCCTAATCATTGCAGCCCATGCGAGTTACCGCAGATTGCAGATTGTATTAAATAAAAACTATTGAAACATTACTGCATCTTCGTTATTGCCTGTGTTTGGTTGAGACATGATATATCTGTGAGAAAGGGGTTATCTCCGTATAACCATGACACTCCCTGAGATGTCATACTTCTGAGTCCATGCATAAAGGCTGCCACCAATCACCTTTAACTGTTTGGGTTTTTGGTGAGGTACTGCTAGTGAGCCGGAGGGGTTGGGACTACAGTTGTGACTTGTTGTAGGATAGGCATAGTTGCCTACAAACATAAGTACTGTCATCCTTGAACCAGCAGTCTTGCCCAGAGCAAGAGTCCAAACTGTGACACAATGGGGCCCGAGCAGTTACACACTCTGGCTCATGTGCCATAAGAATGTGTGAAGTTATGAAGACAGGCATGGTCTCGGTGGTGCAGCAAGGGTGATCAGAGCCATCTCTTGCCTGTTGGACCACCTCCAGTGCTGTAACACAGAGGCAGGACAACTGGGTTAGGGAAGCTGAAGGAGAGGCCCCTAAATGACAAGACGACAATGGGGAAGACCATCATGCAGCAAAGAGCTGAAGGACCAACATGCACCACAGACAAGTCCTTTATTCCCCTACAAGGAAGCAAAAAGAGGGTCACTTATAAAAAAAAAAGCGTCTGGGTGGGTAAACATCAGTCCCACACTCAAAATATACCAGTAAAAAGATTATTGCAGAGACACAAACAAGTTGGGGGCTACCTGTTGATCAAAATATCATGGGACACTTTTCTTGCACCTCTCAGTGCCCCCCTAACACCACCATGTGTGCACCATCTCTAAGATAATGTGCACCATGGCGGTAGTTAGGGGGACTAGCGTCACAAATTTTGACATTAGATCGGAGCTTAGCGCTAATCCTGCAAAGCCTATTGTGCCCCGTTGAAAACAATGGCATGCCACCTTTTAATACCTGCTCTGAGAAAACATTAAGGCCCATATTTATACATTTTTAGCACCTCATTTGTGCCACTTTTTGACACACAAATGGCGCAAACCTGCAAAATACAATTGTATTTTGCAAGTTTGCGCCGCTTTAGTGTAAAAAAATGACGTAAATGCAGCGCTAAATAACTTATAAATATGGGCCTAAAAGTGCCGAAATAAATGACTTTTAGATTTCTCTGCACCATTTTTTCAGCCCCCAATGGGGGAACACCCCCCTTGCATACATTATGCCTTGTGTAGGTATAATGTAGCGCAAAGAGTTACAAAGTGGCACCATGCATGCATTGAGCCACTTTATAAATTTGGTTCGGCGATTTTGGCCTCATTGGGCCACATTAGCCTCAATAAAAATTATGCTAATGTGCCACAAGGAGGCGGTAGGGGCTCTTAAAACAGCCAGTTAATTGTTTAAGTATTGTTTTGGACTTTTGGCTTCACTGGAGTCACGTTTTGAAGCTCAGATCACAACAATTGTCCCTTGTAACAGAGACAATTTCTTGTTTTGCAGCTACTTTGGGCTAAAGACCAGTAAAGGAATTATTGCAGCTGTATATGAGTAAATGTATCCCAGTGGGTCTATACAAGGTTGGTGTTTTGAGGGTACAGTTACCCTGTAGTTTTACAAAGAATAGAGATCTATTCTTTGCGCAGACTACTTTCTGTCCAAAGGGTGTCACATCATACTCCTGCCATACAGAGCTGTGGATTAATTATGTGCAGGATTCTGTAAGAGTAGCTGCCCTGCTGTTATGGCTCAATATACGGCTTACTTATGAGGAGTCTTTTACCAGACTAATAGTCGATGATTGTTTACAGTTAGATAACATGACAAAGATGTCATGCTTAATTATATAAAACAGGCCTTTATAAATCTGAGAGTTCCCAAATGTTTTACTCATCCACACTCAATTTTGCTAAACTGTAAGCACAAATCAATAGCGTGTTCCTTAGTTTTATAGTAATGAAAGTTTAAAGCAGGTTTAAACTATGCAGTCATACTTATTGTATTCCCACTTATTACAACGTATAGCCTGGAACCCTACCTGTTTTTATCTGTAACTTACAATACATAGGTTATCTCACTCGATTTCACAAAGGCATTCTGCTCTTTCTTTTGGCTTCCCCAGTCTAGGGTGGTTGGGTAAATAATCTGCCAAATTGTCTGTGCGACAATGTGTCTCCTCAGGGCACTGTACATCTTACAATGGGTTGCAGCTTATACTGGGTATTAAGTAAGTAGTGTCTACGCCCAATTTTACGTGCATTTGTCATTAGAAGCTACAGTTTAGACATACAGGGCCTCATTACAACCTCGGCGGTCTTTCAAAAAGACCGCCGAGGCTGCGGGAGCCAGAATACCGCCATTGCCGGCGGTATTCCTGGCTCCCAATTATGACTTTTCCGCTGGGCTAGCGGACGGTAACAGTGTTACCATCCGCTGGCCCAGCGGAAAAGTCACATCAACATTGCTGCTGGCTCGTAATAGAGCCAGCAGCAATGCTGATGTGCAGCGGGTGCAGTAGCACCCGTCGCGCACTTCACTGCCCGAAATTCGGGCAGTGAAATGTGCGACGGGGCTATGTCTGGGGGCCCCTGCACTGCCCATGCCAAGTGCATGGGCAGTGCAGGGACCCCCAGGGGCACCCCAAGTCCCCTTACCACCAGCCTTTCCATGGCAGTGTTTACCGCCACGGACAGGCTGGCGGTCGGGGACTCATAATCCCCAGGGCAGCGGTGCTTGCACCGCTGCCCTGGGGATTATGCGTGGCGGTATGTTGGAGGGGCCGGTGGTATGGCCGTGGCTATTGCGCCACAGTCATAATAGCTGGCGGGACACTGCCAGCCTGTTGGCGGTGTTACCGCCAGCTTACCGCCGGCCGCCAGGGTCGTAATGACCCCCACAATGTTTCCAGTGCCTTGAGATCCCTGGAAATTTGTTTCACAATGATTAATTTTGTCCGACAGGTTAGGAAAACAAATGTAAGTGTAATTTAATCATATTTATTGATCATTTTCTCTGAGAGATGAGGTAAAAAACATTTTTTTATGTCAGTATTTCTGATCGGTTTTTGATGCAATGTGTTGATCTGCTGTGTTCAAGTGTTTTTAATGGATTTCTTTTTGTCAAATTTTTAGAAGTGTTTTTAGAAATGCTTTATTGTATTGTACATTTATTTTGCGTACCTTACCCAACACCAGCCGTTGGGATGGCTAGAGCCCTCTCATATCTGCTCAGAGACTTCTACAAAGCCTTTCACAAAGCCAAAGGTGGCACAGAACTGCCAGGAACTGTGACCACAGGATGGGTGCAATGAGTGGACATAGCAGAAGTCGAAAACTTATGGGCTCCCTGGGACTCCCCATCAATGCAGATAAGTCACTGTGACACAAGTGCCCACTGGCCTATGGCCATCCTAGGAGCCACTATACAAAGTACATTGAAGCTACTTACAATACGTCCCAGGACGGAATTGGGAGCACCTTTCCTATTGTGGTGCCTATGGATCCATCAGTCCTGAGACATCAGCAAAGCTCCTTGATGTTCTGGAGGGAACATTAATGACTCACCTCAGCCAGCACAATAGGTGCAAGCCCATTCCTGCCACCAGGACCGCCGGCAGGGAGAACCGCCCAGCACCTCCTTTGGGGAGCACACCAACCCTACCTACCAGTGTGAACCTCACCATGTGACCAACAAACACTTCGATAACTGTACTTCCCTGCGAACATGTCCACATGCACAGCATGTACCCCCACCACCCTCTCTCCCCCTCACAGCACCCTAACATGCAAAAACTCACCATGGATCCAATACCCACCCTTGCATGCCACAGCACCCTTCTAACACCATTCTCTCACAGTCCCACCTAGTTCATGGATACCCCACACTGCAGCAAGTACCACATCTACAACAATGCAACACTTCCTACCCTTGCATGAATGCTACATCCACATCATATCACTGCAATTGCACCTTAAACCATGTCCCTCCCCATCACCAATAAGTATTAGCAATGCACATAAGTACATGGCAATGACAGTAGCAAGGCAAACATGAACTATCATCTAAAATTGGCCCATTGTAACATTCCACTGATGGGAACACAAGCAGTGGACTGCTAACTGTCAATGCCATTACTGCCCTGCAAATCCAGTCAATGATGGCATACAACCATGTGTGTCACTGCTACAATACTGTCATCTGACACAATACCTCTCATTACACAGGTCTCCCAAGTACTGCCACATAGCGGAGGAGCCCAGTGACAGAAAGCCTAGGCCTGGAAGCAGCTCCAATAGGGGAGGACTTCCCTGGAAGTCTGGATATGGATGACAAACCTGGCCCATTAGGTATGAGTGGTCAGTCCACCACCACCAGAATCACTCTGCCCACAACTAAAACCACCTCCCCTGTGGTATCCAATGTACAGCAGAGCCACCTTCCCATACCTGTGCCCCAGGGACACATCAAACAAAAGTGTCCCCCACAGGACAGGGGCAGGAGTCAACGGTGCAAACCCAAGACAATGATGGACCTGGTGTCAGTGGGAAGGGGCATACTGCACCAGGGGCACACGGGGCAAGGGCCAGTGGGAGGGCAATCGTGGGCCAAGGGACGAAGCCGGTGCAGGACACAACTGTCCAGGAGGACGTCTCCAGAGTCCTGGGAACCTACCAGCAAACCAAAAACAAGATGGGCCAGATATACACCACCTTGCAGGACATGCAAAGGCTGCAGGGGGAATACCACCAGGAAGCCATGCAGCATTGGCAGACACTCAATGCCACCATGGTCTCCATATTAGGGAAGTTGAAGGAATTGAACAACATCCTGCGGACATCCTCAACCCAACAGCAGGCCACATCCAGTAGTCAGGCAACACCACTAGCAACAACATCAGCATCTTCTACTGGGATTGAGGCACAACAGGAGGACCCCCCGGGCTACCAGCAGCCTTACCCCTGCAGCTGAGGCACCCACAAAAGAGGCCCCCCATCCAGACATCCTGCAGGACCTCAGGCCAAGACCAATTTCCCCACCAGGAAGTGATCCTTCTTCTGAACTGTCACCCTTGTGTGCCACTGTTACACCCTGTTGGCGTTCCAATACCTAGTGCACAGCAGACCGGGCAAATGGATACAGGACCTGTGAGACAAACAGCTGTACCACCCACTCTGATCAGCACCCACACCAATGTCCCACTCCTCTGGACTGTGATGTCATAATCTCAATAAACAGAAATTCACACAAGTCATGGTGCACGTCTCTTCATTGTACGTAGTGGCAATCCTGTTTCCAAGCAGCAAATATATACACATGTCAGCACCAAACAATGTTGAAGTGACAGATGTAGTGGGACACCCAGGCAGTTGTGTAAGTAAATCCAAATTGTAATGATTTCCAGTGTCAATGATGGCAACAGACAATACAGGAATCAGCTTGCAGACAGAGATGCGACTTGAAGAGGGAAAATGAAATGGAATCAGGCAAAAACTTGCAAGGCATGTAAACAATGCATACATCCACACCATTGAACACATACACAGGATGACAGGCCCAACAGCTACACCACATATGTGAGGGTCTGCATAGCTAGTCACACACGTGTGGGACAGGAAATTTGTAACATAGGTAACATCCTCTATTGTACACCTCCATGAGTGGTCAGGACCAGGTACTTGCTTGTTAGTCCTGTTGTCATGTGCCTCATCCTCATCTGCCTCCCCCTCAGCATCAAAGTCACCATCCCCAACCACTGCTCCATCATCAATGTCCCCATCCACCTACGTTGGATGTGCCTTTTGAAGGCCAGGTTATGGAGCATGCAGCATGCAACAATGATCTTGCAGACTTTCCCTGGTCGGTACTGTAGGGCACCACCAGTCACATGAAGGCAACAAAATCTAGCTTTCAAGAGACCAAAAGTCCACTCACTCAAAACTTGGCCCCAATTTCATGTGGGACATTTGATATGTTGTAGAAGGCTGCTTTTACAGCGGGAAATTCTGGAGGTTGTGTGAACCTAATGAACCTGTGCACATGCTTGAGTAGGCCATCCAGCACATCCTGCAACACCTTACTGAACTGGGGCTGTGAAAACACTGCAGCCAGTCCCACTGTGACCTGAAAAGAGCCACTCGCCAGGAAATGCAGGACTGACAACACCTGGACTGTTGGAGGAATGGCATGAGGATTTCTCAAACCCGGCAGGAGGTCTGGCTTCAACTGAGCGACCAATTCCCTGATGCACAAATGGTTCAGTCAATAGGTCAGGATGCTCTTCCATGATATCAAGATCTAGTGTCCGGTAAACTTGTGCATCCCTCATCACACCATTGTGGCGATATCTGTTTGGGGACACAAACAACAATCTGAGAACCTCTCACAATGTAGGGCACCAAGTATGACATGCAACAGTCATGAAGGGTCATTTATGGAAGTTGGCTGTCATGTAGTGAGAAGACACATTACTCCATACTCCATTCCTAACCAGACGATGGCACATGATCCCTGTGGCAATGGATGTTTACAGGACATGTACACGTACACCTTCCATGTGTTCCACTATACTGATCATATATGCTGACAACTGTAGTGACAAATGTGGTGATGTCATTAGACACTAACTACATGTGTCATTATCCACAATGTGTGACCTGATGCATCTATTTGTGACAGCATGCAGGTAATGATGCAGTGTGCACCCAGGACAATAATGTCACAGACAAATATGGCACCCGCCTGTCCGGCATGCATTGTTCAGCTGGAAGTGACCTCATTCCGCTGGCAGAAGTCATCATGGCAGAAGGCGGGCTGTGCAATTCCCCATATGGTTTACATTGACGTCTCGGGAGACTGGGACCAATGGCGATCACCGCCGGCTGTGATGTTCATGACTGCTGCGCTCATAACCTCTATGTTGAATGTGCCAGCTCACTTGACTCCTGGATTTCGGGCAAGACAGACCTCCACTTCGTGTGCTGCTGCGTCCTGTCACTTGGAGCAACAATGGCATGCACTGCAGGGGATAGGGCCCCAGCCTTCACTACGGAGGAACTAGAGAAGCTGGTGAAAGGGGTCCTACCCCTGTATGGGTGGTTGTACCGTGCTCCAGGTCAGTACAGTATCCTTTGGCCCACATGTCAGGTGGTGTTTGACAATGTATGTGTGTGCACATTGACATGTCATGACGGATCAGGTGTGTAGCATGCCACGGACATTTGTGGAATATTGGCAGTGCGCATGGTCCCTGTTAGTTGTATGTCGCCAAAGCTTACTGCTGTATTGTTGTAATTAACATCATGTCCACCCTTTTCTGAATGTTTCCCATGCAGGTCAGCACCCACCAGAAAAAAGGGTTATGGAGAGCCATCGCCAAAGAAGTGCGGACCCTGGGGGTACATATCCGGTGGAGCACCCACTGCAGGAAGTGGTGGGAGGACCTGAGGTGCTGGGCCCAGAAGACCGAGGAGACCCAGTTGGAGATGGCCTACCAACGTGGGAGGGGTGCCGGTAGGACCCTGAACCCCTAATGGCCTGCATACTGGTGGTAGTGTACCCATAGTTGGATGGACGCTTGAAGGCAGCACAGCAGCCACAATGGGGTAAGAGTTGAGTGTCAGGTGACTACTGCATGGTTGTGTACTGTGACCCTCACTGGATCAGGAATTGACGTGGTCAGATGGGATTTAGGGAATGCACAGTTTTGGCTGTGACACCCATCATGTAGGAATGTGTGACGTTAGCTATGGTGAGCCATGCAGGAGAAGAAGTGGTGGTACTGTGACACACGTTCACCTGTAGCTATGGGTCACTCATGTATGGAATGATGTCACAGGCTGCATCCTCAAACTCTGGATGCAGTGTTGTAGTACAAGGTGGTCATTTAGGCACTGTAGATGGGTAATAAAAGGCATGTTAGATATACATTGTAATTGTTTGACCTGCTACATCAATGGACCTCTGTAGCACATGTGCTCCACACATACCTGTCAGTTAGTTAGTGTTCCCAGTCCTTCTGTGCTCAGATTTGTATCATTCTGTAATGGATGAGGTGAGTTTGGGCATCGCTTGCATGACCCAATAGTAAATGATTGCTAAATGGTCTCTAGTTTCCCCGGTAGGGGCTGTAATATGTACTGTTTCAATGTGTAGTGGGTGTGTGGGATAACATAATTTTCTCCCTTTCTGTTTCTCCCACCATTCTTCTCCCTCACTCCACCTCTGTCTATAAGGAGGAAGGGCACCAGTAAGTGGGATGCAGCAGCCCACAGGACCCAGGAGGAGGACACCAGTGAAGCCGAGGGGACCAGTGGGACAGAGGGCGAGGAGCCCCATCCTTGTCCGCCAGCACCACCCTCCCTGTTGCACCCCACCCAGTTGCCTATGCCCGCTCACCCAGGAGGGTGGGCGTCTCCTTCAATGCCAGCTCCTCTGCCCCTGCCCCAGTCAGCCCTGCTGCCTTCAATGAGGAGGCTATTGACCTCCTGAGGGCCATCTCTGTGGGGCAGACAACAATCGTTAATGCCATCCAAGGACTGGCATCCCATATGCAGCAGTCCAATGGTTCCTGGAAGGCATTCACAGTGCCATGTCTGGCCTACAGAGATTGTTTCAGGCTCTAGACTTCTCATTGATGGCAGCCAGTGTCCCTTCATCTTCCATCCCCCATCCATCTACCTGTTCCCAATCCACAACCACTCTCCCCGCACACATCCAAAGCACACCTACATACCAGCATACACCCACTGCAACAGACAGGGTGCGCAAAGACAGTTGTAGGCATCACAAACGTTCCCACAGGCATGCACACACACAACACACACCTGCAGACCTAACAACAGACACTTCCCCCACCGCCTCCTCCCTTGCAGTCACATCCCCACTCACACCTGCCAGCACTGCATCATCACACACTGGTCCTACTACCATTCCTGTCATACCTTCAATCACCACAACAGCAGACACACACCCCACACACAACATCCGCACTCACCCCAACTACCGTCTCAGCCACCTGCATCACATCCACCTCACTTGCACACACCACTGCAACATTTACTCACACATCTCCCATTCCCTCTCCCTGCATCTCTACTCCCCTCCCCAGTGTATGCACATGCACCCATTCACTCACCCAACATTCAGCCACCACACACATACAGACATTGCACACAGCAGCATCCACGTACAGCACACCAACACATCAGACGAGGACTCACTCTACCTCTACCCCAACCCTCAATCTTTTGACCACCCCTGTGTACCAAAGAAAGTGTTCCTTGCCGCCCTTGACCTCTTACCTACTCCTCTCCCACCCCATTGTCCCTGTAAACGCAGTGTTCCCCTGCCCCTACTAGGCCCTTCCACCTCCCATTCCTCGGGTGCCCCCTCAGGAGTTTCCCCTGCTCTGCCACCCAGCAAGAAATCCACCCCTCCCAGTGCCAAAGTCACCCCTCCTAAGCCCAAACTGAAACATGCCCATTCCACATGCAAGGCTCCCCCACCATCCACACACCCCTGAGGTGCCTGCCTGTCCCATTGATGCTCCTATGACGTGGAGGCCTATTTGCTGTCAGGAGTCAAGTTGGGGCCATGATAACTGGACAAGGTGTCCTGCATTACCGGGCATTGAACTTGCCATTTGGCACATTTTGTATAAAGTTTTTTATACATTTTGTTTATAAATAATTCTGCCCACATTGCTGTGCTTGGCAAGTTGAGATGCTTTTCCTGGTTTCCTTCTACATGGTGGTGTGACATCTATGTGCAAAGGTGCGTGAGGTCTGTGTCTGGATTGGGTCTGTGTTGTTGCTTGCGCTGGGTAGATGATTTGGGCCATGGGGATGTTGTGATGTGTGTGACTGCTTGCTTGTGTGATTGTATAGGGTGTTGTGTGCATCTGTGTGTATGGTGCTGTATTTGTGAAGTTCCTTGATTGTTGGTTGTACGTATTGTGTCACCTGTTTCATTGTTTGGATGTGTGTTCACAGCTATTGATTGTGTATCATTGCTACATGGTGTGTGTGTATGTGTGGTGTCGCACAACATGCCTGTCTGTGCCTCCATTGAGGTGCTTGTGTCATTGTGTGGTTAAGGGTCTAGTTGTCGTTGTGTGATTAAGGGGTGTGTTGGTGGTGTTGGTGTGCATTGTGCTCTAGGTTTTGTACGTATCAGTTTGGCTTTGTGTGTGTATTGGGTACTTGCCATTGACGTGTATTGTGTGTGCCTGTATGTGACGTTAGCTGACTGTGCGAAGAATGTGTGTTATGTGTGGGATTGTATCACTGCCATTTCCTCCCCTCTGTGCTAGGTGTGCTTACGGTTGTCGACTTCGTCATTGCCGGTGGCCCTGAAGGTGTATGGCGAGATACAACGCTGGGAAGACTAGCAGTTCATCTGCCATGGAGGCCACACAGGCGTCTCTGTGCCTGGTTGTGGGTGTTTCCTTTTGTACTTTCTGTTTCCAATGGGTTTTTCGTGGCAGCCAGCCCGCAGCGGATATCCTGGCGGTGTGGTGACCGGGAATTTGGCGGGTGGGACATTGGCTTCTGCCTGCATGAAGTTGCCTTCCGCCGCCGATTGCTGTTTGTCAGTGGTGGCAGTGCTGGCGGTGAGTTTTCTGTGTTGTATTGGGTTCACCTCCTTACTCGTTATATGGCTGTCTGCATCACCACCCTGGCAACGGTCAAAAGACTGCACCGGCATGGCGCTTCAGTTACTACCAAACTCGGAATAACCACCAGAGTGTCCACCCTAGAAGATAATGAGATTGCATGGTGGAAAACGTGGGAATGCTCCATCAAGAAATACTATGAGTTCAAGAGTGGCAAGCAGACCTTCAGGCCACAATGAAGATCTTGCACATAGGTTGCACCACAACAACATATCACTAGGGGTGCTGACTCGAGTGGAGGGCTCAGAAGGGAGCTAAAGGAGGAAAGCCTTAGGAAATCTAGAGACCTCCAAACCCTCCAATTTCTAGGGCACAAGCTATCACTATATCAAGACCTTTCAACATTTACCCTTCAATGGCACAGGGTCTTCAAGCCCATCACAGAGGTCCTACCCTTCAAGGAGTCAGCATGCTGGTGGGGCTACCATTCCAGCTCATCTTCTGCTGGGAGGACCAAGTACACCAGCCTACCTCACTGCCCAGACCACTCCCTGAGGCCCTCTGAAGGCTGGGACTGCATTTTGATAACAACGTGCTGTCCTCAGTGAGGTCCCCTAGGACATTGTCCACTTGGGCCCCCTACTGGCACCGGCTCTCTGAAGCGTCAAAGAAGACACCCACTCCCAACCCAGACATGACTGCACAGGAACTCAAGGAAGTATTGGATAAACTCTCACAGGACACAAGTGGTCACCCAGACCTGTCATGAACTCGCTTCCTGAGGCATTTCCAGTCAATTCATATTGCAGAATTGGGCCTTCCTTGCTTATTGATCAGCCCTGGATCAGAGGTAGCCCAGATCAGACATCCTTATCTATTGACAAAGGATTACCACTCTCAATTCCGAGTACAGCACGACGGACTCGATCATCTGTCTCCCATATCTTATGAACTACATTGTGCTAAACTATGGTTCATATTTGGGAATGTTTTGGTTTATCAATCTTCACACTGCTGTTACATTCATGGATAAACTCACCCCCACAGATGCCCACACACTTCTGCTCCCCTTGCACTTTATGCACCCCAAGGCCTAACGCATCTCCCATCCTCCACGGCCATCCATAGAGGAAATTAAAATACTCAGGCCTATATTTATAATTTTTTTGCACCACATTTGCGTCATTTTTTTAACGCTAATGTGGCGCAAACTTGACTCCATGTTTATATTTCAAACGTCAAAATATTGAAGTTTGCACCATTTTTTAGATGCATGACCATAACCTTGCGTTAATGAGATGCAAGATAGGCGTTCTCATCTAAAAAATTGTGCTATCCCCATAGCCCCATGTTTATTCTCCATGCTAAAATGATGCACAGGTGGTAGGAGGGGCCAAATAATGGTGCAAAGCTTGCTTTGCACCACTATTTAACGCCTGGGTAAGACCAGGTGTTAGAGGACCTGTGGAACCATTTCCATGGTCAGACACCATAAAATGGGTTCACAGGTGCCCTCCCCGGAACACACCCAACGCCACCAGAGAGACACCAGAGGATGGAGGACCCCATCCCAGGTAAGTAGAGGTAAGTATTTTTAAAACTTTTCTAAAGTGGCAGAGGGTGCAATGGCCATGCCCAGGGGTCTCTTGTCCCCCGTGCTGGCCATTGGCTTGGTGGCCATGACTCCTGTATTTTATAAGACAGGAGTCATGTGGTATGGATGGTTTTGCGTCAGAAAATGATGCTAGGCTGGTTAAAGGCATTTTTTTGCCTTTAACCAGCCCAACGTAATGTTTTGGTGCAAAACCCCCTTTCCCCATACCGTTACCCCCACCCGACTAATGTCACTTTCCCTGACGCTAGCCCACCCTTTGCGCTGCCTTGAGGGAGTCCATAAATTTGGTGCCCGGCTGGTGCTCTGGAATGATGCAAGCCGGCGCTATACTTTTTGAGGTAAAACTGCGTTTGCACTGTTTTGTGTCAAAAAGTATAAATATGGGCCTCAGCGTCAGAGGCTTAAACCACTCAACCAAGTGGGCTGTGAGACTGTCCCTCCTAGAGCTCAGCAAGAGCATTATATGTCTGCTCGATGAGACACTTCTGATGTCAACGTATAAATTGAGAAGTGATTGGAAAGAGTGCCAAAATCAAAGGTCGACTCCTAACATATCACACACAGATAGGCTTCCTCATGGCTTCATTTGCATCAGTATATGCTCCTAATGAGCACCAGGAGCACTTTATCAAAGAATCCCTGTCCGTGCATCAGAGGTCCCCAAATGCAGCCAAACTTATTGGTCGTGACCTGAACCTGGCGACTGATAATAACATAGATTGATCTGGCCAAGCCAGGCATATTTTTAAGTGAATTGTCTGAGCTGGCTACACAAGAGCTGCTTATCAACCACATGGCGGGGCACCTACCCAACAGACAAGGACTATACATTCTACTCTGCTGCGCATTTAGCTAACTCCTACATAGACTACTTCTTAGGTACTCCAGTGATACAGGCCCCTTTAAAGGTAGTGAGCATAGGCCCCATGTCATTGTCAGGTCACACCATTCATTAAGACTATACAAGTAGACGAAATGCACACTGTCTCTGTTTGAAATGGATTCTGTAGCAGGCAGAGGTATGCACCCTGTCCCAGTAGTGGCCACAATTCTTGTCAGGGTAAGTCAGAAATACACCATAAATTACCCTGTGTTCACAATCTGCCACCTTGGCACAGAGCAGGAGGCTTGCTTTAGGAGGCCATGTGTAAAGTATTTGTACTGCACCTAAAACAGTAAAACTGTCAAAGAAACACACAAAAAGAGATCACCTCTAGTTAGACATGTAGAAGTTAATGTAAGGAACAAAATGAGACCCAAACAACAAAGATCCAATAAGCAGAATTCTAGATATGATTTTTTAAATAATATCTGCAAAATAAGTGCTTAGAAGCTTAAAGCTCCAACCGGGGCTTTTGGGTTTTGTGATGAAAGCGATGCACAGTCATCAAGTCGGCCATCCGCAGATGCAAAATCTTTGTTCTTGGAGGCAGCGACAATGCTTCAGGGTTGGGGAAGGCACAACAGTTACGACTGGCGCAACAACAGCAATGCATTCATTTTAGTTGAAACAGCTGAAGAACCCACTTCCAAGGGCCCAGGACTGAGTTGGCATCACATGGCAGGGCAGGACTTACAGATGGCTGGGTCCAAAGGCTGTAGCTTGATTGAGTAAAGTCTTTGATGTCATTGAGATGTCAGAGCTGGAAGAAAGCAAGCCGTTGGAGCTATTTTGTTTATGGGGATGTAAAGATGCAGGTCCAGTCCTTCTCACTCCCAGGCAAGAAGGACAGCAGGCAGCAGGGCAGGCACAACAAAGTAGGATTTCAGCAAGTGTCTAGCAGTGTTCCAGCAGAGTGACAGTTGCTTCAGAGGCACAGCAGTCCTTCTTCCCGGCCAAATGTCCTCAGGTTCAGAACTGTACTGATTTGGTAGGGTCAGAAGCCCAGTTATTATACCCAGTGATACTTTGAAGTGGGGGAGAATTCAAAGAGAGACTGAGAGAGCGTAGTTTAAATATCATATATTATAGACGTGAAACGCTTACATTTAACTAAAACACTGTTAATAATTCAAATGTATTAATAAACGCAAAGATTTGCTTTATGAACACTAATGCTAAATTAATAATAATCTTCAGTTATATGTATTATCACGATCAAAATTGTATTCATTAGAACTCGTATGTCTTAAGTTAGCATGAGTCGCGAACTAGCTGTGTGTCTCTCACTTAAAACCATATTTTCCTGTTTCTCCAGTGTGCGGACTTGCAAATAACCATGACCCAGCTATTGTTCTCTCTGTATTAGTTTGTAACATGAGGAATTTTTCTCATCCGCATTCTAGCAGCTTTAGTATAAGATTATGTGCTTCGAAACAGTAATGGACACTTACAAGGACAACGAGACGAGGGAAAGAGAACTTTTAACCTGAGACGTGTGCCAAGATGGTGAAGTAACCCCGGACGTACCACCTACGAAAATGCTGATTATGAAGACCAATTAGAAGACAAACAAGTATCAAGAAATGACAAATGCATTACTTAATGTATAATTTGATTGGTTACCAATGGTGGGGTATAGTTATTAACCAATAGAATTTTGGGGGAATGTATCACGAAAAAGGGGATAAAAACTCATGACACGAGAGACGAGACACATTAGGTAGGGAATATCGATTGCATTCAGAAACTCTGTCACTCCTTTTGGTGATCTGAGACTTAGAAAATTATCCTATCCCCTATATTGCCCTTTACACTTTCCTCCTTAAGAGGATAGTGTCCCTTACTTCTGAATTAGCTAGATTGACGGTGAACTAACTGATGTCCTGAAGACGAAGACTGATCTTGTATGCTGACCTATCTCGAGGAGGGTAATTATTGATGCTAACAAAATCTATTTGCCTTTTCTTTCTAGGTACCAACTGCTGTGTATGTTAAATTAGGTATCTTAGTTAGATGTTTTCCAAATTGATGTTCTAAATTGTTTTGCATGAAGCCCAACATGCTAATGCTGATTTGAGGTTAGATGAGGTATTCATTTGACGGACGGAACTGACGTGACTGACATGTAGCTATGCTGAACTGATATTCTATGGTTTATCATGCACTATAATCTATTCTCTGCTAATGTATCTATTCTATGATCCTGATCATCGCATCGTTGAAAGTTCAACGTAGTTGCCACTTTGTGATTATGCTCTTACGCTTCTTGGTATTGAGATTAATACGTTTATTATTAGATTGTAATCAATAGGGAATAAATTCTTAAAATCTTTCTTCAAGGTGTGTTTATTTGAGTCTGAGAACTAATGCATGTGCTGAAGGTTCATTTATGGTTTTGTGAAGTATATTTGATGTTTGATAATCTCATCTTACGGAGACTCACCACTGGGTCAAAAGGTTCATCGACCTAAAACGAGTCCTGATGTGTATAAATTGACATAGACGGACGCGTTAGCAGTTCTGGTAGCAGAGCGACGGTTTGGCCCTTGGGGGCCCTAGGACGGAGTTTTATTGTTAATTTTATTTTCTGTGATAATGAAATTTGGCAAAACGATGAGTGGCTAGGTTTACCATGGGCTTTCCCGGGATCTCGGAGCCTGTCTAGATGAGTTGGGAATGTTCTCGGCGCCATAGTATGTGTGATTAGGGCCTTGCGCTTGCTTAAAAGCTTATGCATTTTGCAGGGGATTGTGAAGATTGTGTATATTTAGGCCAAAAATCAAGTGTTGTTTAGCAGGAGTGGGCGTATCCACAGTATGAGAGTAGGGAAGTCGGCGTACTTCATGTGAATGCAGCGCTTATTGTTCAAAATTAACCACGTGGTTGGTTAAGGTATATGGATCTATTGAGGTCTAAGACTCCGGAGTATGATGTTAAATTGGTTTATGTTGTAATCTGTGCAGTTTAATAGGTCCATCGGGCGTGGTTGACAAGTCAAGTTTGAGTCACAACGTATGTTTGAAACCTTCGATGGAGATTTGACAAACTCTAAAGTGCACTAGAGGGAGTCATTGACAAGTCGAGAGTAGGATTTGCGGGTCGAATTCTGCTTGCACATGTGGGATCTGAGAAGGAGAGAGTAGCGGCCGAGGCTTCAAGTGAAATCTCTGTAAAGTTCTGAAGCGAATGTGTTACCCTTCCTGTAGTAAATCGACAGATTTGTGTTGTCATTTAAAGTGTCTGCAATAAATCGCATTAGTTTGTATGAGTTGTAAGAATTTAGCAAGGTGTGGACAAGCCGCAAGACTTTGTCAGCTGCAGTGCGTATGGGTGTGACGTCAGTGGTGCCGCGCTGGGATAGGTCAGATGTCGAGAGGGGTCGCGCACGGATTGGCTGCCGTCCGTGAGAGGCAATAGGGTGAGTAAAGGGCAGGTGAAGAGTGTCCTGGGAACTAAGCCTTTTTCTGATTAAATATAAAATAAAATGAATTTTGTTAAGGCATTCAAAAGCGCTTTGAGGGGAGATGTGTACATTGTCGCAACCGACGGGGAACCTACACCACCCGAGGGTACTCCAGCCTATACAGTTATGGAGGAAAAGGGTGTTGCACCTTGTTTATGGATAAAACAATGCCGCAAATTGACAGAAAAAGAAGGGTGTCTAGCGTTTCTGGAACACAGGACATTTAATCAAAAGGTATTAGAGAACTTGAGATGGATGTTAAGTACGCAGAAACCACCTCCGAGACCGGCACAATATGAGGCTCTAGCGATCTGGGACCTGATGGCTCTTAAACATAGACAGGAAAGGTTTCACCGGAGGTTGACAAGGGCAGAAAAATCATATGCAGAAGCAAGGTGAGACAACAAGAATAAGATGTGGAGACGGGGGATAGTAGATGGGTTAAAGCTGTTTCCAGTGATAACACAGGGAGAAGAGACACAGGGAAAGAAAGCTTCTTGCAAAACTAACAAAGACTCAGGCAAAGAAAAATAACAAAAAAGGGCTTGGGAAGAAGAGGATGATTCAGAGGATGAGGAGTTTATGGATAGATTGCTGCATGATCGACCACCACCTTATGCGGTGAGCGACGTTGTTCCGAGCACTAGCTTAGATCCTGGGAACCAGACGCAGGAAAAGGGAGCTACTGATACGGTACAGACTAGCAATACAGCTTTGATACAGAATGGTGACAGTGTACCTACTGCACCAGACGTACCGATACAGTTACAACCTCCACCACAGATAAAAAGAATTTACCCCGATGTTCCAGTACTTGAGACTACTACGAACTTGGTGGTGCCGCCAGACCCGACATATACAAAGCCAAGGCTGATACAGATTGAGTCAACCCCACAGTTAGTGTCACAACCACCACGACTGATACCGGGGTATAACCCAGTAGCGGGCCCTTTGAAAGAACCTGCAACAGGATTATTAGGGCAGACTTATGATGTTGCAGCTCCTAGAAGTCTGGGATCAGGTCAGACACCTGCCGCTATATCACTACCTATCACTGTTGGTCCCCCAGTACCATTATATGCGCAGGAGAAAATAGGGACATGCGAACAGGGAGTTATGGCTAATGAAATGATAAGAGGAGGGCCTAGTAGAACTCCACAAATAATGGCCCAGGCAGGACAAGTTTGCGAACAATCAAGACCCTTAATGGACCTCAGTCCAATAGGGGCACCTCTTGAGGCAATGCGACAAGCAGGGTTGGGAGTCCTGACTCCCCAAACTATGAGTACAAATACCTCATATACTCCAATGATACATGCAGGGAACATTTCACTGCAAGGTTTTACAGTACAACAGTTAAATGAGTGGTTAGAGAAAACTTGCACATCACAAAAGACTAGAGCGACTACAGTAACCGAAGCCAATCCCGAAAAAGAAAAACAAGATGAATACCTGAATCTAGTACGATTAGGAGCAGAAGCTGCTGAATTGGTGGAAGGAACAGTGGGGGTGAATAGGTTGGAATCTTACACTGAGGCAGAACTGAGATACTTATGCCCTAAGATTACCAAAGAAGTAGGGAAAATACACCAGAAATTAACGAATTTGGCAGACAAATACAATATCGACATTGGGAACACAAAACATTTGAAACGAAGTTACAGATTAGATTTTGACACGAAAAATGTTGAACACATGAGATCCGCAGGTATGAAGACACACCTGAAAGAATTGCTGCAGAGTACGCAAATCTGGGGAGCATTAGAAAAATGGGAAAACCGATGGGCAAAGAAAAGAGACAAAAGGAAGAGGGATAGCCCAGGGTCTATTGAAACAGTAACTACACCCAATCTGGATTCAGTAAAAATCCTGCCCATGAGAGAAACGGCTGGTGGTGTTTTAGTCCATGTGCCTAGGTCCAGGGGAGATATTTTGTCCTTAACGAATGATTACCCAAGGTTGAGAGAAAAACCGATCGAGTGGTATCAACAGACAGATAGATTTGTGAAGCTTGCAAAATGTCTCTGGGAAGACTTAAATACATTGTTTGAGATTATTGTTCCACCGGATTTGTTGCTTGAGTGCAAGAGAGGGGTAGATTGGCCCACAAAGGAACCGGCAAGGGATAAGGCGACTGGAGCACCTTCTGAAGAGGTGATGAAATATTATCATAAAGTCATTGAATTTTTTAAACAAAAGGTGTCACCGAAGGTGACCGATTGGCAGAAAATCGACCGGACTTCGCAAGAAGTTAAGGAATCAATACATGCCTATTATGAGAGATTGTTAAAAGCATTCAAACATTACAGTGGTACTGAGACGATCGAGCCGAAAGACATGAATCATCTTGTGTTCAGATTTGTTGAAGGGTTGAGACCAGAGGTTGGTCAGATGATTAAGAATCATTTGATTTGTTGGCAAGCTAAACCAATTGATGAGGTGTTGCAGTATGCGAAATACTGTAGTGATGAGATTGAATTGAAGCAGAAAAAGCTGAAAGAAAAAGTGATGGTGATGCAGATAAGAGCTGCACAAGCTGGAATCCAGGGAAATGGTGTTCAGCAGATGATGCATCAGCAACCGCAAATGAACGGCGGGTTTCAGGTACAGCCGAGAGGTAGAGGTCGAGGTTTTGTGAATCGCGGTTTGGACATGAATAATGTTGTCGTTCAAAATGACGGGCAAGTAGTGAAGAGAATGTCACCATGTCATGCGTGCGGGGGCATGGGACGTTGGAAGCGGGATTGTCCAAATATGGTGCATGATGGTACAGTTCAGCAGGGCATGAATGTCAGTGCACAACAGAATCTGCGAGGTCCAAGAATGAGACAACAGAATCAGAACTATCAGAATAATTTGGTGCAAATGTCAGGGGTGCAACCCATGCAGCAAATGCAAATACCACGTTTCCAAACTGTGTCAGTACAACCAATGCAACAGCAGATTCCTATGGTGCCTAGACAGCAAATGCAGTTACCCCTAGCCCCGATGGGTCAGCAACAGGCGATGCTTCCTCAGCAGGTCACAGGTCAGGTAACAAGTCAAAACAATACTGTGCAACAATTCCCATTACGAGGTGAAAATGAAATAAATGAAGAATGGTCCGATGACAGTTCAGACAGTGAAGAATGCAGGCTTGCAGCCTCATTAGAAGTAGATCAGAGAGGCCCATATGTAGAGGGAAAGGTAATGGGCTATAAAGTTTCATTTTTGGTTGACACTGGAGCTACACGCTCTACAGTCCGCAGTGTGGAAGTACCGAGATTACCCTTATCGGGACGCACTATACGAGTAGTTGGTGTGGCTAATCAGTATTTGACAAATCCAATTACAGACCCAGTACAGGTTGAAATTGGAAATTTCCAGGGCCTGCATAGGTTTGTCGTATGCGACTCAAGTCCAGTATCCTTACTGGGAAGGGACTTACTATGTAAAACTAAATGTTCAATTACCTGTTCCAACGATGGAATAGAAGTTCAGACAAACAGTGATGATGAAGGAGATGAAGGCCAGCTCATAGAGGGAGGAGAAATGAGCGAAGATTACCCTCTAATTACTTTATACCCAGTGTTCACTCTAATTGACCTACCTGCTGACCTACAAGGGTCCGTAACAGAGAGAGTGTGGGACTTGACAGGAAAAGAAGTTGGATTAATTAAAGGAGTCAAACCAGTCAAGGTGCAGATAAGACCAACTGCAGTATTCCCACAAGTACCACAATATCACATGACTCAAGACGTACTCATTGAAGTGACACAGATAATTGCAGATTTCCTCAGGCAAGGAGTTTTGAAAGAAGTTTTGAGCAGTCCGTGTAACTCACCTATTATGGGTTTGAGAAAGCCCTGTGGGAAAGTTCGAATTGTGCAGGATATGAGAAAAATAAATGAAATCGTGATAAAATGCTGCCCTGTGGTTCCTAACCCAGCGGTAATAATGTTCCAAGTTCCTTGTGATGCTGAATGGTTTACTGTAGTAGACCTATCACAAGCATTCTTCTCAATACCGCTGCATGAGGACAGCCAATTTTTGTTCAGTTTCAAATTCCTGGATAAGGTGTACAGTTGGTGCAGAATCCCTCAAGGGTTTTCTGAGTCACCATCCATCTTTAATCAGATATTAAAGAAGGATTTGGAACCCCTTGTGCTGCCTTTCAATTCAACTCTTGTGCAGTACATTGATGACCTGTTGATTGCATCCAAGACCAGAGACAGTTGTAAATATGACACTATTGCTTTGTTAAACCATTTGGGAAGAAACGGGCATAAGGTGTCACCTAAGAAACTGCAATACTGCCAGAAAGAAGTAAAATATTTGGGACATCTAATTGAGAAAGGATCCTGAAGGATATCAAAGGAGAGAATAACAGCTGTCATACAAATGAATCCCCCAACAACAAAAAAGAGATGTCAGGATGTTTTTGGGAATGGTGGGTTATTGCCGTCAATGGATTCCCAATTTCTCAATCATTGCAAAGCCCCTAATAAAACTGACAGGGAAAGATGTCAAAGATGAACCATATACAATCACTTTGACAAAAGAAGAACTTGAGTCATTCTTAGAGCTGAAGGAATGCATGTGCAGGGCCCCAGCGTTAGGAATGCCTGATTACGAGAAACCCTTTCTGTTGTTTTGTCATGAACGTGATGCTTGTTCTTTGTCTGTTTTAACACAGATCCACGGAGATGCAAATTGCCCTGTAGCATATTTTTCAGCTACTTTGGACCCTGTCGCAGCAGCCCTACCGGGTTGTTTGCGAGCAGTTGCAGCAGTTGGTCAAAGCCTTTCCCAATGTGAGGGCATAGTCATGGGATACCCTTTGACAGTTTTGGTTCCACATTCTGTTGAAATCCTGTTGACAAGAACTAAAACACAACACATGACAAATGCACGACTTACCAAATATGAGACGATTATTTTGGGATCACCAAATGTTACACTGAAAAGATGCACAGTACTGAACCCGGCAACTTTACTTCCCAATGAGAATACAGAAGTCAAAGAGGGGGAAGAATTTGAGCATGATTGTCTTGAGGTGACTGACCTCTGTACCAAACTTCGCCCAGACATACAGGACACCCAATTAAATGAAAACGATTGCATTATGTTTGTGGACGGGTCCTGTTTAAGAGATTCAACAGGGACATTGAGAGCCGGCTATGCAGTATGTACAATATCTGGCATAGTTGAGGCCTCTTGGCTTGAAAAGGTATTCTCTGCACAAGTGGCAGAATTAATAGCTCTTACAAAGGCCTGTCATGCTGCTGTGAATTTGAAAGTTACAATCTATACTGACAGCAGGTACGGATTTGGAATTGTACATGATTTTGGTCAGATCTGGTCACAAAGGGGTTTTATGACTTCCTCCGGATCACCAGTGAAAAATGGAGAACAAATAAGAGATTTGTTACATGCAAATCAGTTACCTCTTGAAATTGCCGTGGTAAAGTGCAGTGCTCACACCAGATCACAAGACTTTGTGTCAATGGGGAATGGTTATGCAGATCAGGTTGCAAGATTTTGTGCATTGAATTGTATATCCTTCAAAGAGCAGTGGGAATTGCTACCTCAACCTGAAAATGATACAACTTTGAATCTAGCATTGCAAGTGGTTGATACCTTAGATGAGTTAAAGACACTACAAAACCGTTCTAACAAAGAAGAAAAACGTTCCTGGCAGAAAATGCAATGTGTACAAAGAGCAGATGATATATGGGTCTCAGATGATGGGAAGTTGGTCTTACCTAATAGTCTTCTGTCACAATTTGCCCGATTATATCATGGGCAAGCACATTTAGGAAGAGACGCCATGATCAGATCTTTTAAAATTGATTGGTTCAATCCAAAATTCAGACATGCCGCAGAAATCACCTGCCACAGGTGCATCATCTGTCAACAGATGAATGCTGGAAAAGGAACAGTGGTAAATTTGAGCCACATTGGAAGAGCTGGAGGTCCATTTAATAGAATACAAATGGATTTCATTGAAATGCCTGTTTGTGGAGGATTGAAGTACGTGTTGGTGATTGTGTGTGTTTTCAGTCATTGGATTGAGGCATACCCTACACGTAGAAATGACAGTCTCACAGTTGCAAAACTATTACTGAGGGAACTAATACCACGATTCGGGTTCCCGGTTTTTATAGAATCAGATAGGGGAAGACACTTCGACAATGAGGTGATCAAGCTTCTGTGTGCAGCACTCAACATCGAGCAGAAGTTACACTGTAGCTATCGCCCTGAAGCATCAGGACTAGTTGAACAGATGAATGGTACCTTAAAATCAAGAATAGCGAAAATGTGTGCAGCAACAAACATGAAGTGGCCAGATGCGTTACCGCTAGTATTGATGTCCATGAGAAACACACCAGATAAGAAAACAGGACTGTCCCCCCATGAAATCCTCATGGGTAGAGCAATGAGGTTGCCAGCGGTACCTGCAAATGCCCTAATGAATATTACAGATGATATGGTGTTGGATTACTGCAAAAGTTTAGCTGACGTGATACGCTCTTTCTCTCACCAGGTGGAAGCTAACACGTTACCACCAATTGGCGAACCAGGACACTCTCTGCAAGCTGGAGATTGGGTGGTTGTCAAGAAGCATGTAAGAAAATCGTGTCTTGAGCCACGTTGGAAGGGGCCCTATCAAGTGATATTGACGACCACTACTGCTGTGAAGTGTGCCGGGGTTCCCAACTGGATACATGCCAGCCATACAAAAAAGGTAACGTGTCCTGTTGAAGAGGAACTTGAAAATTCCGGTACAGCAACTTCGAGAGGAGAAGTCTCAGAATCAGAGATCAGTCAAGGAAGATCTGAGACCACAGGAGAGCCCGCTGAGAACAGCCGCGTCCCTCACACTATCAGAGAGTTCGAGAGAGGTGACGGAGTGCCAATCTCAGTGGAGGCAGCAGGAGAACAAAGGCAAGAAGAGGTTCTCCCAGAAGCAGACAAATACAATTCAGAGCCTGAATACAGTATCGAACAGGAAGAAGAGAGAGACGGAGAAGTGGTAAATCTAAACGAATTGGAATCTTCTGATCAAGTTCCAAGCTTATCAGGAGAAAACACCATATCACAAGAGGAGGGTGCTGTCCAGCGTCCTGAAAGAAGATGCCGAAATAAGACACATAGAGGTGATACATGGCCAGAAAAGTCACCTTTTAGAATAAGAGAAGTAACAAACGAGACAATAATAGAAGAAAGCGATACCTCACAGGTGGATGATCTGAGCGAAGGGGAACAGCAAGGTGAACGAAGATTAAAAAGGAAGAGAATAGCAAACCGAAGGTATACAGGTCCTGAATGGGCATACGCTACAACCTCTGAATGGCAACAAGAATTCTTAGCATTTTGTTTTGATCGAGAAGTGCCAGGCCAATACTACGGTACCTGAAGGGAAACCAACAACAGAGAATCTTGGGAAATATATTAAAAGAAAAGAGACTTTATAAACCTACCGGAAAGAGACAATTAAACCTGAATTTGACTTATAACCTGATTACGACAAGCTGCTAACCTGAACTGACGAAAAAGGGTCCTGGAGTGAGAGAAGACGCTGTAAATACGCAGAAAGAGTTTGCCATCTTAAGTTGATTGTTGACCTACTATTCTGATTCTATACAAAATTGGCCTATAGTAACAAAGTAAGTAAGGTGTGTGGTTGGCTAGGACTTATGATAGGTGTTGTATGCACAATAATGATTGAGGGAGTGATTGTGGGAATGCCATGGAGAGAGAGTGAAACTATTAATGCAACTTTAAAACCTGAGACTACCACTACAACTAATAAACTATCACCATGGGAGAAATTTGAACAGGATGCTAGACATTTACATGAGGGAACTGATACAAAAGGGGAACTTTCTACTAATGTTTTCTATCGCTTATTGAATGAGTATGTGGAAACTATGGATACGAAAGATTGTTATGTATGTACTAAAATTCCTTCATCAGTGCAGGAGGGGGTTACTTATCATAGCCTCCCTCTTACTTATGGGATTAGTTGCAGTTTGCTACTAACAAGATTCTATAATCAAGAGCATGTACAATACTTTTATTCAAATCTAGATGTTGTGTTTTCTTTTGTGCTTGTAATTGAATTCTTAAATAAGCTAGCTAAAGAGCATGATATAAAATTAGTTAGAGGATTCTTTGAGCCAACATTAACATTTGGAACTGCTTATGCACACCGCAACAATTTAACATGCTTACTGTCTCCTGTGGAGAAAAGCTTTTTAGATCATACAGATGATAGACGCAAAGCATTAAAGGAAAAGTTAGAAAAAGGTTTAGAAAAACGCACTTATGCAAATGATTACGCTTATACTGCAATTAAAACACAAGGCAAATTAGCTATAGACGCATTACACAGAGGTAGGCTATGTATATACAGACCAAAATTTGATCAAGACAGTTTGTTTGTGGGTACGAGTGAATGTAGGCATGTGTTTTTGTTTCAGAGTAAATGGACCTTCATGTTAAATGGACAAGACCCAGCGATTCCTGGAATCTATTACATCTGTGGGTTAAATGCTTATTATCGTCTCCCAAAGGGATGGTATGGGACATGTTATTTGGGAATAGTTTTCCCAAAGATATACCAGATTGATGACTTAAAACAAATACCTTAATCATCTGAAATACAACATTCTAGACAAAAACGAGAATCAGTGGCTGCTGTCATTGGTGACATATTTGGAGCAATAATCCCTTCAGTGGGGGTTATCTTAAATTCTATGAAAATTCAAAAGTTGTCTACTATTGTGGATAACATGCTGACAAATTTTACAGGAGCAATATTACTGATGGATACTGAACTTGCTGCAGAAAGAGCTATGACTCTTCAAAATCGGCTTGCTTTAGACATTCATTTAGCAAAGAATGGAGGTGTGTGCAAAATGCTTAATGAACGGCACTGCTGTTCTTATACACCTGATAACAGTAAGAAAATTAGAAGCATGCTTACTAACCTGACTAGAGATAGTACAGATTTGAAGGATCTAAAAGAAGCTGGAGTTTGGGAAAATTTGGAAAAGGAATTGCCCGGGTAGGAAAGTGGTTTACCAACATTTGGAATGGAGTTCTTGCGAAAATCATGTTAGGCCTACTAATTGTTTTGATTTGCCTATTAGGATTATGGGGAGCATGCAAAATTAATGATAAAATTAAAAGAAACCTGTCCAAAAGAGCCAGACAGAATGAAGAAAGTGAAAGAGAGAAAATGTTCAATGAAATATGGGAAAGTTCACATAAAGGGCAAGATGTTGAAATGCGCATTATGCGCAAGGTGAAAAATTGAAGATCGAGAATTGTGTGATGACGTTCGTCATCAGAGGAGGGACTGAGAGAGTGTAGTTTAAATATCATATATTATAGACGTGAAACGCTTACATTTAACTAAAACACTGTTAATAATTAAAATGTATTATTAAACGCAAAGATTTGCTCATTTATGAACACTAATGCTAAATTAATAATAATCTTCAGTTATATGTATTATCACGATCAAAATTGTATTCATTAGAACTCGTATGTCTTAAGTTAGCATGAGTCGCGAACTAGCTGTGTGTCTCTCACTTAAAACAATATTTTCCTGTTTCTCCAGTGTGCGGACTTGCAAATAACCATGACCCAGCTATTGTTCTCTCTGTATTAGTTTGTAACATGAGGAATTTTTCTCATCCGCATGCTAGCAGCTTTAGTATAAGATTATGTGCTTCGAAACAGTAATGGACACTTACAAGGACAACGAGACGAGGGAAAGAGAACTTTTAACCTGAGACGTGTGCCAAGATGGTGAAGTAACCCCAGACGTACCACCTACGAAAATGCTGATTATGAAGACCAATTAGAAGACGAACAAATATCAAGAAATGACAAATGCATTACTTAATGTATAATTTGATTGGTTACCAATGGTGGGGTATAGTTATTAACAAATTGAATTTTGGGGGAATGTATCACGAAAAAGGGGATAAAAACTCATGACACGAGAGACGAGACACATTAGGTAGGGAATGATATCGATTGCATTCAGAAACTCTGTCACTCCTTTTGGTGATCTGAGACTTAGAAAATTATCCTATCCCCTATATTGCCCTTTACACTTTCCTCCTTAAAAGGAGAGTGTCCCTTATTCTGAATTAGCTAGATTGACGGTGAACTAACTGATGTCCTGAAGACGAAGACTGATCTTGTATGCTGACCTATCTCGAGGAGGGTAATTATTGATGCTAACAAAATCTATTTGCCTTTTCTTTCTAGGTACCAACTGCTGTGTATGTTAAATTAGGTATCTTAGTTAGATGTTTTCCAAATTGATGTTCTAAATTGTTTTGCATGAAGCCCAACATGCTAATGCTGATTTGAGGTTAGATGAGGTATTCATTTGACGGACGGAACTGACGTGACTGACATGTAGCTATGCTGAACTGATATTCTATGGTTTATCATGCACTATGATCTATTCTCTGCTAATGTATCTATTCTATGATCCTGATCATCGCATCGTTGAAAGTTCAACGTAGTTGCCACTTTGTGATTATGCTCTTATGCTTCTTGGTATTGAGATTAATACGTTTATTATTAGATTGTAATCAATAGGGAATAAATTCATAAAATCTTTCTTCAAGGTGTGTTTATTTGAGTCTGAGAACTAATGCATGCGCTGAAGGTTCATTTATGGTTTTGTGAAGTATATTTGATGTTTGATAATCTCGTCTTACGGAGACTCACCACTGGGTCAAAAGGTTCATCGACCTAAAACGAGTCCTGATGTGTATAAATTGACATAGACGGACGCGTTAGCTAGACCTTTGAAGTGCACAAAGTCCCTGTCCTCCCTGCTCTGACTCCAGACACATTACGGGGGGAAGGGGGTCAAGAAGCCATTTTTATGGGCTCCATTTAGCAGTAAGTGCCACCTCCTCCCTCCCATCCTGCCCAGGGTGACCAATCAAAACGCAGATGGCCACTCAGTCACACGTAAGCTACCTTTGTGCAGCTGCCTGGAGGGAATGCACAAGAGACCAGCTGTCACCCACACAGACCTGTATTCAGAGCCAGGCAGAAGGCAATAAGGGGTTCATTATGACCCTGGTGGTCCTGTTCCGCCACACCGGTGGTGGTGGCCAGACCGCCGACAGCATGGCGGTGCAGGACCGTCACATTATGACAACGGAAGTGAACTGACTGTATTGCAGCCAGTTCACCACCTGTACCGCCAGGGAGGTAGAACCGCCTGGCCGAAGGTTGACCACGTTTGACCCGGCAGTCCACCTAGCAGCCCTGCCACAGAATCCCTGGCAGTAACGATACTGGCGACAGGAATACTCATTCCTGTCACCACTGCAGGACTCCCCAACTCCCCCTCCATGTGGGACCCTCCCCCCAACCCCTGACCCCATCAGAAGCCCCCACCCCCAAAGTGAGACACCCCTGCCCCAATCCCCATTCTGAACCCCCATCCACATTCCGAGCCCCCGCCACCCGATCCCCATTCTGAACCACCTCACCCCCGTACATCCACGCAGGCAGACATCACACATACACGGTCACATACATGCACACTCATTCACACACACATGCACACACGGCCATGACACCCCCTCACCCTCTGTAGGAGGCTGGTCTGGTTTGTAGTGAGTACCTTGGGTACTTACACCTTACACCAGGTCCAGTAATCCCTTATTAGTGAAATGTAGTAGTGTTCTAGCAGCCTAGTCTGATAGAGGTAGCTATAGCTGAGCAGCTTAGGCTGAACTAGAAGACATGCAAAGCTCCTGAAATACCACTTATAGTTACACAGTACATATACACAAGTAAAGACAATACTCAGTGTTACCAAAAATAAAGGTAATTTATTTGAGTGACACAAAACCAAAAATATCTTAGAGGCAATACTCCTTCTGGAGGTAAGTATTATACACAATATATACACTGGACACCAAAATAAGGTAAGTAATTAGACACAGGATAGTGCAAACAATAGGACATGCTATAGAATGCAATGGAAGAAAATAGGTCTAGGGGCAACACTAACCATATACTAAGAAAGTGGAATGTGAATCACAAATTGCCCCCTAGTCAAGTATAATGTGTGGAGAATCGCTGGAAGAGTTAGAATACCACAAAGGTGAGTAAAATACCAGAGCCCAGGAAAGTAGGAGTAAAGTACTGCAAGTTTCCTTAGGACACACTACAGGTCGCGATTAGAGTTATTGCAAGAACCAAGCAAGACTGCAAACAACAACTGGTTGGAGGAGACCAAGTCCAGAAACCAGAAGAAGTTTCAGGAAGGACAGGAGCCCCTGCCAACCTAGAAGAGGTTGCAAAAGAAGAGTCCCCGGTTGGACGAAGACTGCAGAAATGCACCAAAGGAAGATGGCTGTGGGTTCCTGCATGATGCAATGGATGTCCCCCTAAGAGATGTTGGATGCAGGTGAGTTTCGGTGCTGGATTCATCCAACAAGCCTGGATTCAAGCAAAATCGTGTTTTGCGTCAAAGTGGCGCTGCCTGGACCCAGGAGGGACCTGGAGGCCTCAACTTGGACTGAGGAGGCAGAGGGGGCTCCCAACACTGGAGGGAACCTACAGATGACCAGGCAGCACCCACGGAGGTCCCAGGACATGGGGACAAAGAAGGTGGAAATTGCGGTTGGTGCAGCACTACAAAGGAAGGTCCCACTCTGCCATAAGACAACTCAGTGATTTGAGCGTCACAGGCTAGAGTACTAAGGACCTGGGCCAGGCTGTGCATGAAGGATTCTTGCAAATAGTGCAGAGAGGCCTCAGGAGGTGAAGATGACGTGGTGCACAGGCGTACTGTCGCAAATGGGGAAGGCAAGCTCTTACCTTCTCCAAATTTGGACAGCAGGACCTTAGGACAATCTGTGTTGAAGAGGCCCACTACCTGTGTTCCAAGGAGCTCGCTCGTCGCCAGGGGAGGAGTCAGAGAGAACCGGTCGTCGACTTAGAAGGTGCCTGCAAGAGCAGGGAAGTGAATCTGTCACTCCACAGGACATTTCTATGGTCCTTCTGATGCAGGGTGAAGACAGGGAGTCCCCAGAGCATGCACACCATGGAAACTGTTGCAGTTGCTGGCTGGAGCTGAAGTTGCAGAGGAAAAGAAGCCCTTCTGGACACTTTGTTGCTATTACAGCGGCTCCTGGAGAAGTATGCTGTCGATCCGAGGTCAGAGGATGAAGTAGTAGCTGCAGAGGATTCCTGAAGAAAACTTGCATGCAGAATCTGAAGAGAAACCCACAAGAGAGATCCTAAATAGCCCTGAGAGGGGGATTGGCCACCTTATCAGCTATGGACCAATCAGGAGGGGTCTCTGACGTCACCTACTGGCACTGGCCACTCAGAGGCCTCAAGAGGAGGAGCAATGGGCACCACCCTTGGGATGGTGATGGACATGGGAGTGGTCACTCCCCTTTCCTTTGTCTAGTTTTGTGCCAGAACATTGACTGGGGGTCCCTGAACCAGTGTAGACTGGCTTATGGAAGGAGGGCACCATCTGTTCCCTTCAAAGCATTTTCAGAGGCTGGGGAGGCTACCCCTCCCCTGCCTTTAACACCCATTTTCAAAGGAAGAGGGTGTAACACCCACTTTCCAAATGAAATGCTTTGTTCTGCCTACCTAGGACTTAGATGCTCAGACCCCAGGAGGGCAGAACCCTGTCTGTGAGGTGGCAGCAGCTGTAGCTGCAGTGCAAGCCTCAGAGAACTGGTTTGGCAGTACTGGGGGTCCATGGTGGAGGCATGGAATTGGCTCCCCAATACCAGATTTGGAATGGGGGGGGGGCAATTAGGGCCTGTAATGGACGTACGTCCTCAGTTTGGACATGGTGCTGACATTTAAGAGAGGCAATTCTTCTAGTGTCATTGATTATTTTTTAGTGGATGTTAGATTGTGGCCTATGTTAAAAGATATGAAGGTGGATGCTCGTTCCGAGAGCGACCACAATCCTTTACTCCTCACCTTGAGTGGAGATGAATTTAGGAGGTCCGCACATGTTCAATCTACAGTGGTCCCTACTGCCTTGTTGAGTAACAATCACAGTAGAGTCTGTTGGCCGAAGGTAATGTCTAACCCTTATTTGTTATCTGGGATCTACAAAGCTTTTATTGACCAGATAATGGATTATGAAGACTATGAAGCAAGTAGCATCCCTATCCTTAATATTCATGAGTTACTTTTAAACAAGCTGCAGAGGATCGTCTACAAAAATATTTCGCCTAAATCTTTATCTTCAAATACGATAGTTACTAATGCATGGTTCAATATGGACTGTGCAAAGGCTAAGTTGGCGCTAAAAACTGCAATTATGGATGGCTCCTTGGGGGAAGTTCGATCTACTACATACACATATAAAAAAGTAATAATGCAGGCGAAAAAGTTATGGGAAGATGCTGCTTGGCAGGATCTGCTCGTTGCAGATGAATTAAAAAATAATAGGTTATTCTGGGAACTAGTAACCAAAAGACAAAGAGGGAATTGGAGCAACTTTAGGAATCATATGCAACCTGAGATTTGGGTGACTCATTTCTCCCAACTCTATGCTGCTCCCGCTGATTCTCCAAATAGCAGTGTGTGCGATTCTGCTCTCTTACCCTCAACTAGTTATAGTGACAGTCTTCATCGATCTGGTCAGGACACCCTAAAACCTGTGGACACTATTAACTTTTCTTTGGAGGAGACTTTAAATGCAATTACATTTTTAAAATCAGGCAAGGCTCCAGGACCCGATAAGATCCCAGGAGATAAAAATTGGAACCGACGATTTGGTCTTGGTATATAAATCTGCTCTCTAACAAAATCCCTGCAGGGGGTGAAATTCCGGGTACTTGGAAAGGTGTAGAAATCATTCCAATATACAAAAAAGGGAAGGCTAATTTGCTTGTTAACTATAGACCTATCAGTCTAATTGAAAATTTTCAAACATTTTTTGCTAAACAACTTTTGGATAGACTGATGAAATGGGTATATGACAATCAGGTTCTTTCTCACTTGCAGGCGGGTTTCCGCCCGAAAATCAGTACAATACCAGGTATTTAGATTGGTGCTTCTGTACTGGAAGTATGTAGTCCTCGCCAAACAACCCTTATATGTTGTGTTTGTGGATTTATGATCAGGAAGAAGTTATGGGAAGTACTATTTAGGTTAAAAATCCCAGATAGTATAGTCGATCTCCTGAGGCGGCTGCATAAGAACACTTATGCAGAGGTGAGGTGGGGTATCCAAGGTGAATTGACAGATAAAATCCCCACCCATAGGGTTGTACGCCAAGGCTGTGTCTTGGCCCCATTATTGTTCACTCTCTTTATCAATGAGGTAGTTCCTTTATTGCTCTCTTGTCAGAATGATGCCCCAACACTGAACTCCCAAAAGATACCCATTTTACTTTTTGCTGACGATTCTCTCCTCATTTCTAAGACCCAGATGGGACTCCAAATCCTAGTTGATCAATTTAATTTTTTTTGTCAGGATTATGGTTTGGAGTTGAATGTCGACAAAACCAGGTTAATGGTGTTTGATCTAGGATCTCGTGGCAGGTGTACCATTAACCTAGATGGGTCTACATTGATCCGGGTTAACTCTATTGATTACTTAGGTGTGATGATTTCAAGTAATATGCTCTGGGAGGAACAGATTGGGAAGAGTGTGGGGCTTCTTCAGAACAGAGCAGCCGCTATTCTGTGCTTTTATAAAAGTTCTGTATTTAAAGCTGTCTCTCCTGCTATTAAAATGTATCTGGCTAAAGCCCAGGGAGCTACTGCATATGGTGCTGAAATATGTGGTTTTTCTGATTGCGGAAAATTAGCCATAGGAGATTTTTTTTTTGCTAGGACCTTAATTGCTTGTCTGAGGAGCACTCCGCTAAAACCATTGTTTCTGGACCTGGGGTTTAAATGTGTAATGGATTTGATTATCCTAAGACCGTTATCATATTGGGTGAGGATTTGGACGGTTCCAAAACTTGCCATATACAGAGAGTCTTTTAGTGACCTCCTGAAGAGACCTAATGTGACTACCATTCCATGGGCCAAACATGTGTCTAAATGGTTTCATATTTGAGGACTGACATGCTTTCGGGAAAATCCTCAGGGTCTGGAAAAATCACAGAGTTCCATCTTGAAAACATCATATTGGTCCTATGTAAGAACCGAGTTAACTCATAGTAATTTCGATGGTCGTTTTACTATTTCTTTCATGGATTTTAAGTTGATTCCCCACTTTGAACCATACCTGGATCTCATACCTGATCTGCAGGGGAAGGGGTTGTATACATGTTTCCGCTTTGGGAACCTTCCATTGCTATCTCTGACTAGCAAATGGGGACCTGCTCCTTTATCTGATCTGTGCCCTGCATGTCTCGGTAGCCCAGAAACCGAGGAGCACTTCTTGTTTGTTTATCCTGCTTTTTCTACTCCACTAACTAAATGGATTTGCACTATTTGTCGTGCCTTGGGTGTGACTCATTACTGGATAGCAAGGAGTGCCACCTCCAAACCTTTGATTGTCACAGTTAGCAAGTTCCTTGTGGCTGCGTGGCTTATACGAAGTCGTTTTCTAAATAGCAGCTCCTCGTGAACCATTTTTATGTGTACAGTATCTTAGAAATTTTTATTTATATGATTATATTTCTAATTTTGTAATTTTATATTCTCCTTCTATCCTGTTTTCTTAATTCATTTTTGATTGTATTAGTTGATGCTTTGATGGTCATCTAACCGAATAAAGCTTGTGTGATGATGATGATGATGGGGGGACAATTCCATGATCTTAGACACCTTACACGGCCATATTCGGAGTTACCATTGTGAAGCTACATATAGGTATTGACCTATATGTAGTGCATGTGGGTAATGGCATCCCCGCACTCACAAAGTCTGGGGAATTGGCCTTGGACTGCGTGGGGTCACCTTTGCTAGTGCAAGAGTGCCCTCACACTTAGTAACTTTGCACCTAGCCTTCAGTAAATGAAGGTAAGACATATAAGTGACTTATAAGTTACTTAAGTGCAGTGAAAATTGCTGTAAAATAGTGTGTGCACTATTTCACACAGGCTGCAATGGCAGTCCTGTGAAAGGGTTTGCATGAGCTCCTTATGGGTGGCAAAAGAAATGCTGCAGCCCATAAGGATCTCCTGGAACCCCAATGCCTGGGTACCTAGGTACCGTATACTAGGGACTTATAAGGGGGGTCCACTGTGCCAAGTGAAATTGGTAAATGAAGTCACTAGCCTATAGTGACAAATGTAAAAGCAGAGAGAGCATGAGCACTGAGGTTCTGGTTAGCAGAGCCTCAGTGACACAGTTAAGCACTACTGACAACACACACATTAGGCCATAAATGATGAGCACTGGGGTCCTGGCCTGCATGAGCCCAGTGAGACAGGCAAAAACATACTGACATACAGGTAAAAATGGGGGTAACATGCCAAGTATGATGGTACTTTCCTACACCCCTGCATACACACCTTCAAACAAGCATGCATACACTTGCATACTCACGCACACAAACACACACAATACCCCTACCCTCCTCCAGTCACACAAACAGACACCCCCATTCACGCACACAACACTCCACCCCCCCCTCCCCTGTCAGTCGATCACCTTACCTGGTGGTCGCAGTGGTCGTCCAGGAGGGACTGGGGTCCATGTCGCTTGCTCCGCTGCCAGCGCCCCGTCACCACAACACTGCCACGCCTATTTCTAAGTCGTAATAGGTGTGGTGGTGTTGTGTTGACATGGCGGTGCCAGCGGACCAACCTCCACTGCACCGCCAGCCGCCAGTATGGCTGTTGGCGGCTCTCCACCCAACTTATGAGGAGAGCCGCCAGCAGTCATAATATGGCGGTCTGATGACAGCCTTCATTGGCGGTCTTGTGGCTGGTGGCACTTCGGCTGTCTACTTTGTAGACCGCCTAAGTCATAATGTGGGCCTAATGGCCAGATGTTCTAAGCAGTGTGCACGTCGCAAACAGCGACATATAAGTAAATTAATTATGCCAATTGTATCTTGTTTTAGGGAAAGAGCAAACTTACCAGTCAAATGGTTATATCTATAAAGGGCAGAGTATGACCTGGTATGCTTTAAGCATACATTCTACCCCGGAGGCAACAAATGCAGCAGACACCTTGCACATTGCTTCCTCTCCAAGGTTCAACAGGGCAATGTACACAATATAAAAACATCCGGGTACAGGATGTCATAGGGGACAAACAAACAGCAGCTGTATTCTGGCATTTCTATCAAACACTGTACTTAGACCAACAACTAAAGACCAACAACTAAACAGAAGCAACATCCCTAAATACCTGTGGAAGGGTCATGCTACTAAACTCATTGCAGAAGCAGTGGTAACACTGGAAGAGCTGATCACTCTTGCAGAGGTGATCTCAGCCATAGCCAGACTGAAGCTGTTTAAATCTTCAGAACCTTGCAGCTTTTTCCCTCTCTTCTAAAAGACATTCTGTCACTCCTTGGCACCCATACTTACGAGATTATTGAACACCTTCACACATCCCGCCACCATCTAGGGCTCTTTTGCCTGCCATTATTACCAAGCCTAGGAAGGACAAATCGGCATACAGCTCCTACTGACCCATTTTCCTCTTTAATGTTAACATCAAATTCTTCAGAGGTATCCTATCATCTAAACTCAGTGCATGGGGGGTGTGGTCTGGCCACGATCCAGGATGACCGCCTGAGAGCCGAGCTCTACGAGGTGGCGGGCCGCGGGACGAGGGTGGCAGCTTGGGGGTGCATCAGGGCCCTCCTGTGCAGCGCCGGAGCACGTCTGAAAGATCGGGCTTGGGGAGAGCAGAGAACAGGACACAGATCTGCACGACCCGGAACAAAGGAGAGACACGGCACCGGAGACACACTTTCCTCCCTTTTCGGACCCCGGGGACGGTGGGCGTTGTTGGGCTCTCCCGACGGCACCCCCCCTCTAACCTGGCTGGAGATCGGAGGCCTCGTGGTGTGTTATACTACGGCGAAGACCTACGCGGGGGGACACCGGACACCGAAAACCGAAAACAGAGCACGAGAAACAGGACACAGCAAGACGAAATACAACGGAGGAAAAACAGATTAAAACAGGAAGCAACCAAGAGATAGGGATGGGGAGCGGGGGGAACAACGGGAGCACCCACAGTCCACTAGCAGGTAGGACAGTAAGATATTAATGAGGGAGCAATTAAACTAAGGGACACAGAAGTGGAAAGAGGGAAAAAAAGAAAAAAGACAAAGAAACGAAAACGAGGAGAGAACTAAGAACATTGAAACAAGGGGAAGAGCAACAAGGAGCAGCATAAGATAATCATAATAAAAAGACAAAAGTGCAATAATAAATTTAAAAAAAGGAAAAAATACAAAATGAAATAAGACCCAACCAACCACGAACAGTGTGCATAACAGCCCAAGAAATACAACAGAGCCAGACAACAGTATGCAGGAGGAAGGGGGAAACAATATACGGCAAGAACAACAAAACAAGAGACTACACAAGTACAGCAAAGGAGGGGGAGGGACAGACGGTGGAAGAGAGGAGGACGGAGGGGAAGGAAGAAAGTCAGGACTGTCCGAAGTGAAAGTACCTCCAGGCAGCCAGGAGGCCCAACCCAACAGATGCACCTCATCCTCACTCCTTCTCCTTCTCCTTCGCCGCGACCACCCCCACAAGCCAACGCAGGATGTGGACGATGGCAAGAGGCCTCTCTCTCTCCACCCCCCTCTGAACTGATGAGGCACAGTCTACATTCGAACCCGTGCTCAGACTTACACTTTGTCCAAGCATCTGGATGTCGACATTCTGAGGTCATCTAGAAGAATCAGCTATTGCTCATTCGAACTTGCTGCCCAACTAGGGCTCCCTCTCTCTTCAACCCCCCCTCACATCACATCACATCACATCACTTTCTACGCTCCCAGCTAGTGCTAAGATCAGGACAAGTATCCTCCAGATCCCCACTAGCAGTGGGAAGTCTGCAATGCCTAGGGGCAAGACGACGGGCAAAGCACCAGATAAACCAGCTCGTCAACTGCTTTTCTCTGAAGCCCTGCGCCAGCAGAAACAATCCCCCGTGGTGGGCCCCCTAATCCCCCTGCACACCAACATGACTGAGGATATGCAAAGTGCGTCAATGGATCGAATACTGCAGGAAATATCAGCGGTGGGCCTCAAACTGGAAGGTATGGACAATGCCATGGTGGCGCTGACGGCAGCGACAAGATCCATGCGCCTAGAAATAGCAGGCTTCCAGTCACAAATCTCCGGGCTGGATCAACGAGTGACGACAGTGGAAGCCCAAGCTGCCTCCTGGGCCAACAAAGATCAGGAACTCCTGCACCTCCATAGCAGGCTAACCGATCTAGAGGACAGAAGCCGCAGAAACAACATCCGCATTCTCGGAATCCCGGAAGGGACGGAGGGCGCAGACATCCCCTCCTACCTGCGAGACATGCTCCCCAAACTAACCGACATAACATTTGACCCACCTCTGGAATTCCAAAGGGCGCATAGACTTAGCCCCAAGAGACAGGATGGGAAGGGCCGCCCTCGCCCAATCATGGAAATACGGCTCTCTGCCGACTTCTCCAGAGAGACCGCAGAACGAAGGAGAGCTTTTCTCTCCCTCCGCCCTCGCCTCCGTCACCTAGACGTAAAATTCGGCTTATTCAAACCTGCCAGGATGTGGATCACCAAGAACAGAGAGTCCAGGACCTTCTATGACCCAGAGGACCTAAGAATTTTTTTAGAGGGACTTCAAGACACGTCACAAACCATGGAAACAACGGCACAGTCCTCCACCCCCTCCCAGGACATACAGGGCCAAGCCTTGGGAGCTGGCCAGCTAGAAGCTGTACTAGACCCTGACAGAAGAACAGCTACAGATTCTCAAACCAGGGGGAGAGACCTGGAGAGACTAACAAAAAACTATGACGACAGGGGTTAAGTACTACAGGCGGTGGCGATGTATACGCAGCTGCCCGATAGAGATAGATCCCGTTCCCCTTTGAAACCCACAGGGCCCTCCGCCTGAGACAAAACGGGCACAATCCTCCCCTATGGGTCTCTGCCGTCGTGAATCATGGGCTATTGTAGAAGCGCATAGAGGCCCTACTGCGGAGATGGCCAGATGGAGAGATGAGTACCGGTTGTATGTACACCTCTAAGACACTTTAACGCTGAATACCAGTGCCTTTAACAGACTTCAAATGTTTTTGACTGTTTGGATTGTTCTTGATTGTTACCTATGCCTTTGCTTGTTCCTACTTGCACCCGGATGTCCCTTCCCCCCTCCCCACTCGGAGGCCCGGAGCCTCTCCACCCCTCTCCTGCCCCCCTCCCCCGATCTCTCTCACTGAGAAACGATAATCCTACCCCACCTCATTCATTTATCCATTTTAGAGTACCAGTCTTGTGCACTTCCTAAGACTTGTGGGAATCATTTTATCATTTTATCAGCATATTACTCCCACTTACAGCTAGTTTATCCTGGCTAAAGATGGGGTGCTAGGTCTGAGGGGGGTGGATGATGGGGGGGAGTGGAACAGACCACGGACATACAAATTTGGCGCAAGGGAACACCATCACACTTCCGGGGGGAGCGGGGGAGGATGAGGGAGAGAGAGAAACCCACAACACACTGCAAACGTCACAACCTTACCCCACCCCCAGATCTGGGCTGCTGAAGGAGAAGTGTGCACCCACTACACAGTCCTGTCCCTCCCCCCTCCCCTTCTTCTCCTCTCCTCTCCCTCCCTCTCCCCTTTCCCTTCCCTTTCCTCTCCTTCCCTTTTCTTTCTTTCCTTCTCTTACCTTTTCTTTCCTTCTCTTGCCGGGCATGATCCAGATCCTTACACGTGCGATGATACCTGCACAGGGGGGGCCTGGGCGCCCCACGCGCGCCGCCTCTCTCTCGGCGCGGGGCCCGCTGGCCGAGTGTTGATGCTCACTTGGCCTAGGTTTTAGACCCTCCGGTTAAAGCTCGAGGATATCGGGACCCCAGTCCTGATCTCTTTCTTTATCTTCTTAGATCTCTATTAAGTTCCCCTTCTCCATTCCTTTCTTTTTCTTCCTACTCCCCTACACGTCTATTGCTTCCCCCCTTCTTTTTCTTTTTCCCTCTACCCTCTCTCTCTGTCTAAAGATTCCTACCCCTGTCCCCACTTATTTCCACCCCCCCACCCCTACCCTTACTCCGCCACCCTACCCCACGCGCTCATATGCCCGGGGGGGTCGACAAAAGAGGGGAGGATGCCCAACACGAACAATGCACCGACAGTACCCCTACGGATAGTTTCATGTAATGTAAACGGCCTCACCCATTACATTAAACGGAAAAAAGTCTTATCCTATCTTAACTCCAGAAAGGCAGACATTGCCCTATTGCAAGAAACACACTTGGACAGACTGGAATCGGACAAACTACAACGGGACTGGGTGGGTATCATTTTGTTTAGCTGTAACCCACCTCTATCCAATACAGAGAGCACCCCAAGAAAGTGTGCGGTGGCGATCTTACTGCGCAAAACCCTCCCTTTCACGATCATCAAATCATGGACCGACCCCGAAGGCCGCTATGTATTCGCCAAACTAAAGATTGGAGAATCCACAATATGTGTGGGCTCCGTCTACGCACCAACGGGTCCCAAACGTCTTTTCTTTCTACAGCTCAATCAGCTCCTGACCGAGATAGGGGCATCTCGATGTGTAATAGGAGGTGATTGGAACATAGCTAGAGATGCGGTACTGGACAGAACGGGACCCCTGGACACATGTAATAACACAGACAGGGCCCTACAGACTGATATACTCTCGGACAATGGCCTGTTGGACCACTGGAGACCGAGCAGAGAGAGAATTTACTTTTCTCTCACCGTTACACAGTACTCAATCCCGGTTTGACTACTTTCTTCTATCTGACAATCTAGTAGCCCATACTGTTGACAATAGCATACTAGAGGGAGGCCTTTCGGACCATGCTCCCATTCTTGTAGCTATCCAGTTGGGCCTAATATACCCGGGTCGCAGACCCTGGAGGCTACCAACTTATCGCTATCGATCCCCCCAGGGTAAGCTACAATTGCAGGACCATGCAACCACTTTCGCCCAAGATAACCTAGGCACTGTAAATTCAAGCCCAACCATGTGGGCCGCAGCTAAGGCCTCGATACGAGGTCAGCTCATGCGAGAAGCCGCACTGGCGAATAAAGATAGGAAAGAGCAAAAGGCGGCACTGGAACTCGACATTCGTCGACTTACTAGACAATATACAGCGCACCCCTCCCTTTCAGGGCTTCGTAAACTAGAGCGCGCCCAAATGGCTCTCAACGAGCTATATACCACCCAGGCTGAGTATGCACTGGAGAGGCTACAAGGGAGACACCACGAACAAGGTGAGAAAGTCGGACGACTGCTGGCAGCCCAACTTCGTCAAAGAACAGCCGCTTTGGCTCTCCCGGCCATCCGATCCTCCACTGGGGAAATACTGACACACCTGCAATCTATTGCAAATGAATTTGCACTGTTTCACAGATGCCTCTATACACCGGAAACAACAGCTAGCCCGACACAGACTGCCACCTTCTTAGAAGGCCCTACTCTCCCCTCCTTATCAGAGGAGGGATGCAGTCTCCTGGAAGGGGAAATAAGCAGGCAGGAATCAGATAGAGTCATCTCCGACCTCCCCTACCATAAATCGCCCGGGGAGGACGGATACCCAGAGGAATTCTACAAGTGGGTAGGGAAAGAAGCGATTGATATCCTACACGAGGCCCTGAATGAAGCCTGTGAAACCCAGACACTGGGAGCCATATCTAATAACGCCACGATAGCCATTATACCAAAACCCGGGAGGGACCCTCTACTATGTGGCAGCTACCGACCCATCTCTCTCCTAAACTGAGACATCAAAATTTTAGCAAGCGTTTTGGGAAACAAACTGCGCAAAGTAATACCGTCCTTAATTCACCATACACAGGTGGGATTTGTACCAGGCTGCACCTCTAGGAACCACCTGCGCACCCTATGTCATACCCTATGGACTGCAAGGGACTCACCGGAGACGGCGCTAGCCCTGTCTCTAGACGCTGAAAAGGCGTTTGACCGCATAGAATGGCCTTACCTGTTCGCGGCAATGGAGAGATTCGGATTGGGAGACAAACTTATATCTATGGTATTGCTGCTTTATGACTAGCCTGCGGCCAGAGTCAACTGTGAAGGCTTCATCTCAGACCCTTTCCCTATCCGTAGAGGCACGCGACAGGGCTGCCCCCTCTCGCCCCTTTTGTTCCTACTAACGATGGAGCCCTTGGCCGTAGCTATTCGATCCTCCCCCCTTATATCCGGCCTACCGTTAGCCGGAGGTATTTCCAAAATCTACCTGTATGCCGATGACTTCCTATTAACCCTCACGGACCTAGAAAGATCCATACCAGCCTTGCTAGAGGTCATCGAGGAAATCGCAACCCTCTCTGGCTATCGCATTTATTGGGATAAGAGCGAGGCACTCCCCCTTTCACGAGTAACCACAAAGGCAGCACTTCTAGGTTACCCATTCCACTGGACGCCGAAACGCCTCAAATATTTGGGAGTATTAGTCAACCCAGGCTTGGTACACATGGTGGCGGAAAATATCGAACCCCTCATTGCGCGGACGAAACTGGACTTTGCAAAATGGTCCCAATTGGGCCTCTCAATGTAGGGCTGAGTGCAGGCAGTCAGGATGGTTACAGTATCCCGCTTCACCTACATCCTGGGACTCCTCCCTTTACAGGTACCCCTCTCCACACTACGAGGCATAGATGCGCTCATTAGATCATTCTTATGGGGCCAAATGCGACCGCGACTATCACCTGCCAAGCTCCTAGCCCGCCGTTCACACGGGGGCATGGGGCTCCCTTCTGTGGAGCATTATTCTCTAGCTTTACAACTGACCCAACTGTCCCAAACATTGTCAAAAGCACCAGATCCGCCTCTATGGACCACAGTGGAAAGTCAGCTGTTGTTTGCGAATGAGGGTCTCGGGGGACCCTACCGTGAAAATCTTCCATCTGTCATCTCGGTGAATCCTATTCTGAAAGCGTCCAGGGCAGCCTGGCGAAGGACCCACAGATTACTTGGGGTTCATCCCCTCATCCATGCCCAAGCGCCCTTATGGCGCAACAGCGGCCTCCGGATAGGCGGTGAGGTACTTAACTGGCTACAATGGAAGAGGGCTGGCATCCTTACCCTCTCAAAGGGCCTAGAAAATGACGCGCTCAAACCCTTCCCCAGGCTGCGGGAAGAGTTTGGTCTCCAGCCAAGCCAGGAAGGGAGATATCTGCAACTTAAACACTGTGGGGGTCATTACAACCTCAGCGATCTTTTAACAAGACTGCCGAGGGACCGCCGTGCGGAAGACCGCCAGTAGTGGCGGTTTGCCGCTCGGCGTATTATGACTGTTGGCTGGCGGCGGGGAATTGGAGGTTGCTCCACCTCCACCGCCACTCCAACAGAACACCGCCCAGCGAATCACGTCCTGTGATTCGGCGCGGCAGTGTTCTGTTGGCGGTGTGGTGTCGGCGAAGCAGCCCCCATGGCTCCCGTCCCCTCCCAGAGGATCAACAGAACAGGTAAGTTGATCGTCCGTTAGGGGAAGGGGGGTGGGGGGTGTTGTGTGTTGTATGGGTGCATGGGGGTGTGCGTGTGTAGAGGGGGTGTGTGAGTGCGTGTATGCTTGCGGGTGTGTTGCATGTTTTGGGAATGAGTGCGTGTATGTCTGTATGTATGTCTGTATGGATGTGTGCGTGTATGTCTGTATATGGGTGTGTGTGTCTGACTGAGTGTGTGGATGTAGGCATGTATGTCGGTGTGTGTGCATGTGTGTGTTGGTGGTGCCTGCGTGCGTGTCGTGTGTGTGTGAGTTATGTGATGTTGGGGGTCGGGGTGGGGAGGGGGGCCCTGCCACCTTTGGGGGGTTGCAGGGGTGGTGGGGGGTGTAGGGGAGGGAGTCGGGGTGGGGGTGGAGGGTGGGGGAGACCCCTATCAGTGCCAGGGAAGGAATTCCCTGGCACTGATAGTGCTTACCGCCATGGATTTCATGGCGGTTCCTATCGCTGGAAATCCACGGCGGTAAGCTGGGTCAAAATACCGGCGGCGGTATTGTGACGGCCGCTGGGCTGGAGACCCAGGTCTCCAGCCCAGCGGTCGTCTCCGCCCTGGCGGGCGGAACAGAGAAGCGGCGGATGACCATGGCGGTAACCGCCATGGTCATAATACTAAAAAAAAGACCCCCAGCCTGTTGGCGGTCTTACCGCCGCTTTAACACCGTCCGCCAGGGTTGTAATGACCCCCTGTATCTCCTTGGGAGGTGACGTTGTCCTATGGGGGTCCCAGTCCTCCCCCGTAGTGGTTTATTTGCAACAATGGGGACAACATAAGGGAGTAATGGCAGGACTCTATGACCTAATCACCCGACAACTTTAGTCCCAGCCCCTAGCGGATAAGCTACGTTTGCAATGGCAAACCCGATTGCAGGTAGTCATAGACCCAGCCGACTGGGAAGACACTCTGGAAGCCTTGGACAGAGGTATGCGGGAGGCATGCTTAAAGTTCTGTCTCTTTAAGGTCTTACACGACTGGCACTGGTCCCCAGTGAAACTACACATAACAGGTCTCCTCCCACATGCGAAGTGCTGGAGATGCCCAGAGACATCCTGTGATCTAAAGCGTATTTTGACCAACTGTCCCACAGTTCGACCACTCTGGGACGTTGTGAGCTCCACTCTAGATGAATCTATGCTGCTCCCGTTTCCACTCCCCCCTTCTCTCATACTCCTGCATGATACAACCTCCCTACCAGACCTCTCTAGACCGCACAAAAGATTGCTACACACTGCACTAGCTACTGCAAAAATATGTATACTCCGACAATGGCGGTCAGATGCCCCACCAGCCCTGGAGGAGTGGATCGCAGCCATGACCGGTACGGCCACACATGATAGAATTATCTATAACCTACAGGACCGAGCCCAAGTATTTACTCAGGTATGGGCCCCCTTCCTCACAGTGGGAAGATAGCGAACCATCCGGAAACTACATCCACCCCCCCCACTCTTCCCTATCTCCCTCCCCTCTCCCCTCCCTACCTTCTTCCTCTCCCCCTTTTCCTCCCCTGTCTAGAATTATTTTTCTCTCTCCTCCTTATTATTCTTATTCCTCGCTTTTCTTTTCCTCTCTTCTCTATTTCGACTTCTTCTTTTTTCCTTTCTCTTTCTTAACCTCACTAGAGGCTACATATTGATTGATTCTTCCCATCATCCTCAGGTGACCTTTTTCGTAGATCCCTCAACACGGGCCATGAGTAGAATACATGGCACCAGCCTGAACTATCCTAGCAGCAACAGGAGACCCGTATGCTATTATTTTCACCATGCTCTTCCCCTGACAATGTACAACCCTGGAGTATATTAATATATATGCGTCGCGACCCTTAAGGGTAAAATGTCAGGTTGAGCGCCCGTGGTACCGGCGCTCCCTGACCTGTTCCGATTTCAATCATCGGCACAGCGATAAACCTATATTGTGCCCCTGGGAAACCAGGCACTTTTGCCCCCAAATCCCTGCTGCAGGATTAGCTCGTCCATTTGTCTCCTTCCCTTATCCTTTTTTGTTCACGTCCTGAGTGACAGTCAATACGAAACTTATTTGTTTACTTCCTCTTTTTCACCCCTATCTATATTTCTTTTATTCCCCTTCTCCCACTGCACGTCCGACTTGAACAGTATATCAATATATCATGTTCTCGTAGTACAAAGGTCATTATCCTATTATTTCGTCCGTTCTTTCCTATTCCCTGATGTACAATTGTTTATAAACGTCGGGACTTTGATCCCCCCTTGATTTTGTAGTGTACTGCAGTGTTTATAAGGCAATAAAAAATTATTTAAAAAAATTAACTCAGTGCATATATGGCTCGCCTGATTGACCCCATTCTAGCAGATTTCATCCCAAATAGAGGGAATTTGTAAAGTGCACTACTCACCCGTGAGGGTCTCAAGGGTCTCAGACAATTTTGGGACCATATTAAACCCATACATCACCTTCCTAATAAAGTCCACTGCTCCAAAAGGGTGGCACTTGTGTTAATGATTGGTGCAGAATAAACATTTTACAAGCTTTTTGACCCTATGTAACACTATCCTGCATCATTTATTATTTGGAGATAGATTCTGACACCTGGAACCAGAATATCTATGGCTTTCCCCGAGCCAGGCTGAGAGTCAGTGGGGTCCCCTCCAATCCATTACGCAAACAAAGAGGGTCACAACAGGGATGCCCTCTGTCCCTGCTCCCATTTGCCCTATACATGGAGTAATTCGCTCAAAGAATATAAGGCGGAACCCCACATCATCAAGTCCCTTTCAGGAACACACAAGATATTGTTCCACTTCAACAAATATATTGAGGATAACAAGCAACTATGCATGCAGAAACAGTTTGCTTATAGACCAGCAAGAGAGGGAGGCCTAGGTATTTTCCACCTTCAACGATATTGCCAGGCTGTGCAGCTTCACTTCATGATGAGTGGGGTAACGCCTCCACAGAGAAGCACTGGTGCTTCATTGACCAAGCAATAGCTCGAATAACTGGAATACACATTTAGAAGGCCCCATGGCTGTCTGGAAGCATAGGGCATGCAGACTGTACTCCTCCCTCTTCACAGGAACCACCTTGACAGTGTGGAGCAGTATTGTTAAAAGCAGAGGATTAACCACATTTCCCTCCCCCATGACCCCAATTTTCACTAACACGGAGTTCACCACAGGCCTGCCTCCTGAACATTATCCTCATTGGCAGGTGAGGGTGGATGCAAACAAATAGGCTGATTCTATAACACAGCTGGGATCATCCTCTTTAATGCATGAAGAGAGACTATGGTGGTCATTCTGACCCTGGCGGTCTTTGACCGCCAGGGCGGAGGACCGCGGGAGCACCGCCGACAGGCCGGCGGTGCTCCAATGGGGATTCCGACCGCGGCGGTAAAGCCGCGGTCGGACCGGCACCACTGGCGGGGTCCCGCCAGTGTACCGCGGCCCCATTGAATCCTCCGCGGCGGCGCAGCTTGCTGCACCGCCGCGGGGATTCCGACCCCCCCTACCGCCATCCAGATCCCGGCGGTCGGACCGCCGAGATCCGGATGGCGGTAGGGGGGGTCGCGGGGCCCCTGGGGGCCCCTGCAGTGCCCATGCCACTGGCATGGGCATTGCAGGGGCCCCCGTAAGAGGGCCCCTACAAGTATTTCACTGTCTGCTGCGCAGACAGTGAAATACGCGACGGGTGCAACTGCACCCGTCGCACAGCTTCCACTCCGCCGGCTCGATTCCGAGCCAGCTTCCTCGTGGAAGCCTCTTTCCCGCTGGGCTGGCTGGCGGTCTGAAGGCGACCGCCCGCCAGCCCAGCGGGAAAGTCAGAATTACCGCCGCGGTCTTTCGACCGCGGAACGGTAACCTGACGGCGGGACTTTGGCGGGCGGCCTCCGCCGCCCGCCAAGGTCAGAATGAGGGCCTATATTTCTTGGAAGCAAACCACATATACTACTTACAAATCGGACACTGGGTCAACCACCCTTCCATTAAACCCCATGCACAGATTCCACTACTGCAGTTCAAAAGTGGATATTTCTCCAAAGCTGCAACAGAATCCTTAGCACTGAACTCTGCAAACTCCTGGCCCTACCCCACCCACAGAATTTAGGACAGAGGATTTGAAGGGGCGAATTAGTTTGCATGCTCACACACAAGGAATGGGGAAACATCTACTTACCTTGCAGAGCAAACTGCACACAACGTATCTAGCACTGAGACAGCCATCAAAATATCCTCTTATAGGTTTTCGAAGGCCACCCGGGTCCATAAATGGAACCCAGAATGGAAACAGGAAAGCTGACAGGGTTGCGGGAATACAGGCACCCTGTTACACCTTCCATGGGACTGCCCAAAATTAGTCCGGTACTGGGGGATGCTTTAGACAGAGCATTAAACACACAACTACTGTGGTTCCCCACATACATACCACTAGGCCTGCCCATCTTCTTGTCATTACTCCTTAAATCCTTACATGGCTGACAGATAGCCCTCGGAATGGCCCATCAGGCTATCCTCGCCCTCTGAGACACAGACAGGTTTCCAGACCACATGTCATGGCTACTTAAGTTGCTATTCATGCTGGACATGTAGAAGCTATTGTTAGCTGCCGAACTCAAGGGGGGCGCATCACAAATTGTGGGCTCCCTTTATAAGCATTCTATCCACGGAATTCAACGAACTGACCAACCCAAAATATCCAAACTGCTACACCTGATCCCTGACTCCACAGGAACCACACAGCCTAACACCCAAGGACGAGCACCACACAACAGGCCTGTGGTCTGCGTGAGGTACTAAGAACGACCTTAGAAATGACCGACACCTACATACCAATAGCGAATGAGTGAAACTAAGGCAGAAAGGGATGGGATTGTTGGGGATTTGTTATACTTTCTTCTTACAACTTGACTCTGCTGCTGGCCCTCGGGTTGTAGGCGGAAGCTGTGTACTTGCTCCTTAACTTTCTGTTACAAAACCAATTTTAAAATATAAGTAAATTACTTCTTTCATGTTCTGTTGTATTTGTTATATTCACATTATGCTGTTGTGTTGTTGATTTTCTACACTGATGGTGTATTGGGTTAGTGAGTTGTCATGTTGTTTTTGTGCTATATAGCTACCTTTACAAGCATCACTAAATGCTAGGTTGCGTCCTGGCCACAGCAGCAACTTTCATAATGTTGAAACATCAACACTCCATCTCTACCCTTTGTCATGAAATTAATCAGTCTGATCGAAAATAGTATGTCCTAGATTCAGGTTAAGTCATCCAGTGGGTAATACCAATAAGCTGAAACCACGTATAAAGGGGCAACGGAAAGTAAGTATGCAGCCACTGCTTTTTCCAAATAGTTATGAATTTTCTGCAGCTCCCGCATAATCAATTATCTGCTGCATCATTTTCAGAAATTAACACAAAAATAGATACTAATAACAAAAAAGCTGACCCTTCCTATGTAATCAATCTAAGTCAATTTGGAAAGGTTAAATGGTCATCTCTCAAATACGTATTGGTGCATTTGGGAGAAAACCGATACTAATGAAGTAAAATAGTTGTCTATATAGCTTTATCATGTGTAAAAATGAAATAATTATGAAGGCATACTGACACAAAATGTGCCATATTATGCCACATAATTTCCTTTTTCTAGTTGATTAATTTAGTAAACCTTGCCACATAATTTGTCCTCCTCTTCGCATAATTTAAGCCTACCTGAACATACTTTAATATAGCAAGACCCAAGCATTTCCAAGCTTGCTGTATGCGATCCACAATTCAACACCCCAGCACATCCTCACCCCTGCTTGATGAAATATGTAGGTAAAATATCTGTCCTGTCTTTTTGAAAATGTCTGACTGGTGTACTGTTTATTAAATCATAGTGATTGTGAGGTATGACTATGGATTTCACATTTTTATTTTTCATAATATGTTGTAGATCCATATAAAAGTAAGTTACAAGATTAGTAAGACATTTTAATTAAAAGTACTAGACATAGCATATCATTGTAACATTGAGCTGACAATCATAAACGATAAAAAGCTTTAAAACCCCATCTATATTTAATATAAACAATCAGCTAATGGTGGTGTATTGTCCAGGTTATCGAAGTTCAAATCAAGATTCATGATACTGAAATTATTAGGGGACATAATTTTTTTTTTAATTTGTTTAATTTGTTTTACAAGTGAGTCAACTTCTTGCAGCGTATCAAAACAAGGTGCATAGTTTCTGTGAATAAGCCACACAATCTTCAGAGGAATTTTGTAACTGGACTTGATTTTTATTTTTTATTTCATGTTTTAGTTAAAAGTTTTAACAGGAATTTTGATTCATGGTTTCCACAATTTAAATGTCATCATAAATATGAGACAAAAGAAACAGCCTTACCGAATGCCACAGAATAAACACGAGGTTTTCTTATACATTCTGGCAAGATCCGCTACAATGTCTAAACATTTAATAAAGTATTCTTGCCACAATTAAGACTGACTTATTTGCACTTCCTAAACTATTTATAACTCTTGAGTGTCTTATGAAAGTTTAGTCAATTGTGTTCGCCATGTTTCTGCACTTATTGACCCATTATGTTCTGCACATGCACCGTGTCACAGACCCAGGACTAAAAATGACGCCACGGAAGCGGCTTACCGAATCCGACAGCATCTGTAGCTTGCAGCTGCTCTTTCGGAATGCTATCCATCTCAAAATGACAAACTAGCAGCCTGGACGGTTATTCTTGGCAAGCTGTCGTAAAAATGCATTTGTAATTTTTTTTTTGTACACGCTTATGTCACAAAAAATATTAAGAAAGATGAAGAAAAAGTATTGCAGACAGTTTTTTACGGCAACTTTTATTGATTTTTCAAAAGCAGAACAAAGCTAGGTACAATCAGTCCCCCTCAAACAGGAGAGGCTCTTATATTCGATTTGGTCGTCAGGTCCATAAACATATCGCATAATATTCGTGGTACACATTTTAAAGAATTAAGTTAAATAGGAACCAGTTTTTATAGCAGTGTCATCAGAAATACAATGGCAAGCACCTAGTTCTAAAAAAGACAAAAGAAAAGCCATATACATAGTGGCATATTTACAAGCCCCTCGTTTCACCTTAGCGCCGCCATAGCGTCATTCTTTTACCGCTAAGGTAGCTTTTGTGCTGCACCATGGCCCATATTTATGAAATATGACGCACAACTGCGCTAGCACAGTTGAGCGTCAAACATTTTAGCGCTAGCTAATGCCATTCCTTAGAGCCATCTGTGAACCATATTTATTAAATGACGCACGATGGCGCTAAGAAATGGCTAGTGTCATGAAAAATGACACTAGCTGGGGCAGGATGGCGCTAGAAAAAAGTGTCACTAGGGAGATTAGCAGCAAAATATATGCCACTAATCAGCCTAGTTTCTATTTTTGACACCCAAGCAGCCAAAAAATGACTCCTGTCTATTATCACAACACCAGTACCCAAAACTGGGGACCAGTGTCTCCAGGACCACCCCAACAAACCCACTGCCAGCCAGAGGGCCACATGTAAGTGGTCCCCAGTGGAACTTAACAGTAAAACACATATACTTACCTAAACCTACCTGGGATGGGCTCCCTTCTCCAGTAGTGTCCCTGTGGTTTGGATGGGGGTGATGCTAGGGTTGGGGTGGGCATCTATGTGCCCAAAACAGGGTCACCATGGTGGAATCCATGGTATTCCCCTTTGAAAATGTGCCTAACTGCACTTTATCGCCTGGTCTGACCAGGCATTACATTTTGATGCTAATGGGCTTAGCATCATTTTCTAGGTCTGCTATCTAGGTGCACGTAATATTAGCATTGGGAGGTAAATATGGTGCTTGGGGGCTAGCGTCATTTTTAGAAAGGAAACGCCTACATTGCATCTCATTGTAGCAATGAAATGCAAGTTGGGTTGGGGTTCCTAAAAATGGTGCTAACTCCAATATTTTGACGCTAGTTGGTTTTAGTGTCAAAATATAAATATGGAGTTAGGTTAGCGCTGCTTTAGCATAAAAAAAATGATGCTAAAGCGATGCTAACTTTTCATAAATTTGGGCCCATATTTACAAAGTGACACAGTGCTTGCAGTGCACCACTTTGTAACCCCTTGCCACGCATTATGACTGTGTCAGACTTAATGTATGCAAGGGGTTGCGTTCCGGTGCTGGGAGACCTGAAAAAATGCACAGTGAAATTTACATTTCACTGCACCATTTTTTTCTGTCATTTTTAACGTCTGCTCAGAGCAGGGATTAAAATGACCCACCCAATATATTTAAAGAGCCTCCCTGTGCTTTGCTGCACTAGCGTCACATTTTTTTACACTGGTGTGGCAAAGTGCCACATTAGCATAAAAAATGTTGACGCTATTGTGGTAGCAACCACCATGGTGCACCGTATTGTAAATACGGCGCAACCATGTTGTTGTTAGGTGCTGGTGGGGGGCACACGAAAAGTGACGCATCATCTATGATGCTCCACTTTCTTGTAAATATGCCCCATAGTATGGTAACCATAAAAGCCAGTGTTATTTCAGTGCATGGGGGTGATAGCAATATTAGGCAGCATATTCTTTAAGCCAAAGCCTAGGACTGTCCCCCTTCCAAAGCATTTATTTGTTGTCTATGTAAATGAATTTCTGAATATTTGAAAGTAGTGTGCTTTATGGTTTTATCACTGAAAGGTATTGTCTGACCAATATCTGTACCCACAAATAAAAAGGAAAGTGGCTTGTCAAATAAATGTGGAGTCCTGAAAGTATTGTGAAATCAGCGAATGGTTGAGCTACCGTCGGGAGACCTATGTGAAGATCTTTGTAATAAAGTACCATGGCACCTGCAAACAAGGAAGTTGCGTGGAGTGCATGTCTCATTGATATCCTCCGTTATGTGCCCACTGTCTAAGCAGCTGTGTCAGTGGTTCCAGTGCAATCACAAATAGCAATGGATGCAGGAATCAGCCCTGCCTAGTACTATGGAAAATGGGATATGTGTGAAATGTACACACCCATCTGGGCCCTCACTGTACGAGAGGTGTATAACAGTTTGACCCATCGTATATATAATCAGGAGGAATCCCATATTGTGAAATGGCAGCCAGCTTGTAGTCCTACCCCAGTGTAACAAAGGCCTGCCGTAGATCCAATGAAAGGCATGCAGCCCATGAGTAATGAACTTGTGTACTGTCAATAATGCTGTAAAGTCTATGGCCCTCATTACAGCCCTGGCAGACGGCGGTATAATGGAGAAAGATACTGCCAACAGGCTGGTGGAACTTTTCCCCATACTATGACATTGGCGGTTTGGCTCAAGCCTGACTTGTCTGCTTCAGTATGTGATTTCTACATGTAAGCCCTGTAGTCTATGATGAAGAGACTTTCGAGGAGGTCTGCATAGTTGATCCTACATGTCTGTAGCTCCGGTATGCAAGACACATCCATCGCGCTTGTTTTCTCTAGAATACCCATCTCCTCTTCAACACGAATTAGCTCATGGTGGACCATTTGGAGAGCCCCCACCATGAACCCATGGACGTCCCCTGGATCACTATTTTAAATGCCTCCCACTGCTCTAATGAGGATGAGGCTGTGTTGGTATTTTCAGCAAAGTAGGTATCCATTTTTTTTGCCAGAGTGTCAGGGAAAGGGCCATACACTAGCGGTCAGGGGTGTAGGTGCCATGTAGGTATGGGGGTCGGTACATGGCCCCAATGACAATGTCAGTTCCAGAGGGTTATGGTTGGATAAGCTTTACCCTAAATACTTAGTGTGGGTAATATTATTTAAGAGTGAGCTACTATAGAGAATTTGAGCCAGATGCACATGTAGGCCGTGTGAAGGAATATTCCTGCTTTGTGACTACACCAGGTATCCAATAGTGTCCAACCCTGTATCCAGTTCTGTAGGGCTTTGACCTGGCGAATCAAACTGGTGTGTGGCAAAGGAGGGTGTGAGCGATCTAAATCCACACCAAGTACAACATTAAAGTCCTCACCCTAAGTGTCAAGAACCCTCAAACTTGTCATGAAATAACTGCGAAACGTAAACGAAAAGCAATAGGAGTGCTGGTAAAGATATATCCACAGTGGAAAAAGTGATGTCCTTATTGAAAGAAAGTTTGCAAAGTCGTGCTACACACGTTGCAAAGAAAATGCAGAAGAAAGGAATCCAAGATGGCTGACGAGAAGTTCAAATGTTAAGTTATAGTTCTAGTGTTGCACTCAGTTTGGTTGATATGATACGAATGCGCCACTAGAGAGCTTTGCACCTCAACTGTGACCAGACAGGAATACAGATGTGTTGAGAGAGCGCTTGTTGTGAGGTAAACGTTGTTTTAGGCAAACTTGGCTTCGCATGCATTTCAGGGACTATTTGAGTTAACCACAGATAATATTTAATTGTTTAGAAGCAAATACACTTAAAGAAGGTTTCTGCAGCATATAAAGGAGTCTCTGGCTGGAATTGACTCTTATGAACATTCAAAGAATATAAAGATATTATCGACATCCAATTTGATAATCTCATACCAAGATTCAAAACAACCAGAGTTCAAAAAAGTTACTGAAGAATGTTAACACGACGATTTCAAAGAAGCATACAGATTATTATTAACAGAAAAGGTTAATATAAAACAGACATCAGGAAATAACATTTTCACACATTATGCTACCATATTTGGCTCTCATCTATATATATATATTTTAGCAACTATTCAAAATTATTTAAGAATGTGCAGACAAGCAAACTCAAAATATATATCAGCACGAAGGTTGAGAAACAAACTAATCTTCATATAAAACAGAGAACAACTTCTAAGAAACGCATTTACTATTAATTCCTATTAATTCAACATCCAACAGTAATAGAGAAAGAGAGACGCAAATTCCTCAGGGAAGTCAGGGTAAGAGAGTGTGATATAATTGTCAGTGAAATTAATCATTAGTATTAGTAAATGGTAAAGGATGATGTAGGTAAACAGTGTGTCCCTGGTAAATGTAATTGTGATCATTCAGTTGCTGTTATCCAGTTAAAACAAGAAGTGAGTAGCCAACTGAGTATTTGAAGAAACACCATCTCTGAGGCAATCCCATTCCTCTTTCCCTCCGCCACGTTGCTCAAAACTGAGATTTTATTTCATTGCGAGTAGTCTGGGTTGGGACTGAGGATTTATATTCTGCTCATGAGAGAATTGAATCAAGGTACTCTGACACCAGGTGAAAAGAATATGGTGTCCAGTGTGCTAAACCCATGGAAGGAGCACAAGAAAAATTTCTTGCTCTGTATTCAGGGCGTGTGTACTTTCCAGCACCACTGGTTGTCCATCCACTATGTCCTCAAAAAAAGGGCATACATGCCTTGTGGTCAATCCTAGCGTGTTGGTGCTGTAAATGGGACCCTGTTGTGGCCCCACACAGTAGCTCCTCGCCCAAAGGCAGAGTATGTGGTTGAAAAATGTGACCCCTCCATTTCTTGCACAATTTGTGGGCTTCTGAGGTGGTGAGGTGTGTCTCTTGTAGACACACTATGTAGACAACTATGTGCACTTGTCTGTGATGTAGTCGGGCAAGTGTTCTGTGGTGGTTGTGTATCAAACTCATGCCCCGGATGTTTCAGGTGATTATGTTATAAAAGAGTGTAACAGAAGCATGAGGAATCATTGTGAGAAAGAGTCTCTTTTGACATGGGTAGCACCCCCTTTTTTGCTTGGAACATGATGCATTTTCGAACTGGGCCCCTTCTAAACAGGTTCGCAATACCAGATCTCTTTCATAAAAACTGTACTATGATTGGCGCTTCAGCAACCCTTGCAAGTCCCTAGCGAAGAGTACCCATGGTACATAGGGCATGGGTACCTAAAAGGGCCCTCCAGAGGTGCAGCACAAATTGTGCCAGTCTGAGAGACACCACACCAGCCTCATGCAAACTAATATTGCAAGTTGCTTGACAAGGTGTCCCATAAATTGCACACTCAACATGGCACTCACCCTGGATGCCATGTCCACTAACACTGAATGCAATGTAGATAAGCCACCCATCTAGCAGGCCCTACAGCCCTAATGCAGGGTGCACTATAATGCATGTGAGGGCATATGTGCATGAGCATATATTCCCCTACTGTGTCTTTGCTAATTCTTAGACATAGTAAGTGTTCAGGTAAGCCATAGTACATGCATGTGCTGGACACTGGTCACTACGAGTTCCCAAGCTACATGATCGGCTCTCTGAACCCTGGGCTGTTTGATATCAAACAACTCAGAATAATAAATCCGTTAAGGCTGTCCACAGGTAAGGCTCAGAACTTCCCACAGCAACAGGGAACATCAATGCCTGGGTGCAGATTACTCTTACAGATAGCCACCCTGCAAGCCCCATAGAAAGGAGGCAGCAGAACTGATTCTGTTCCTGGACCCTTAGGGCACAAACAAAGATTATACTTAACCGGTTCTGTGCCCAGGACGTAATGGTTACGTCCTGAGGCACAGTGCTGCTGTGCCCAGGACGTAACCATTACGTCCTGTGCACAGAGCCCAGAGGGAGCGCTAGCGCTCTCTCTGTGGGGTTCCCCCCCACCCCCCCAAGTCAGGGATGGAAGGGGAAGCCCTTCCCCTTCCACCACCGACCCCCCTAACCCCCCCTGTGACGTCAGCGCGCGAGTGTGCGCTGATTAGTCACAGGGTCTCCCCCATCGCGCTGGAAGCTCTGCTTCCAGCGCAATTGAAAGAGAAATGCAAAGCATTTCTCTTTCAATCCCTTGGGGGAGGCCCGGAGGGGCTTCAAAGGGAAAGAAATGTATTCCCTTCCCTTTGAAGTCTCTCCCAGGGTTTCAAAAGCCGGATTGCTTGCATTCCGGCTTTTGAAACCCCACTAGACACCAGGGATTTTTTTTTTTTTTTCTGAAACTGACAAAAGGGAGCGACCCCTTGGGCAAGGGTCGCTCCCAGGGGGGGCATTTTTTTGGGAAGGCCTTTGGGGGCATTTTTTTGGGAAGGCCTTTTCTGCCCCCCCTGGGGGCAGATGGCCTATTAGGCCGATCTGCCCCCAGGGGGGGCAGAAACCTCTAGGCACCAGGGACCTTTTTTTTTTTTTTTTTCCTTTTAGTTATGTTTTCTTTTCTTTTAAGATGAGGAGCGACCCCTTATGCAAAGGTCGCTCCCCTAGGGGGCAAATTATATTTAGGCCATTTCTGCCCCCCTTGGGGGCAGATTGGCCTATTTTGATGAGGCCAATCTGCCCCCAAGGGGGGCAGAAACCATTAGACACCAGGGAGTTTTTTTTTTTTGGCGTGAATTTCACGCAAGGGGAACGACCCCTTGGGCAAGGGTCGCTCCCAGGGGGGGCATTTTTTTGGCAAGGCCTTTTCTGCGGCCTATTATTAGGCCGATCTTCCCCCCAGGGGGGCAGAAACTTTTAGGCACCAGGGATCATTTTTTTTTTTTTTTTCTTTTTGTTAAGTTTTCTTTTTTTTTTAGGTGGGGAGCGACCCCTTAGGCAAGGGTCGCTCCCCTAGGGGGCAAATTATATTTAGGCCATTTCTGCCCCCCTTGGGGGCAGTTTGGCCTATTTTGATGAGGCCAATCTGCCCCCAAGGGGGGCAGAAACCATTAGACACCAGGGAGTTTTTTTTTTGCATGAATTTCACGCAAGGGGAGCGACCCCTTAGGCAAGGGTCGCTCCCTGGGGGTGGGGGGAATTATTTTAGCCCATTTCTGCCCCCCTGATCTGCCCCCAAGGGGGGCAGAAACCACTAGGCACCAGGGATTTTTTTTTTTGTTTTACAGATGGGGAGCGACCCCTTGGACAAGGGTCGCTCCCCTGGAGGGGCAAATTGTATTTAGGCCATTTCTGCCCGCTTTGGGGGCAGATCGGCCGATTTTAGGTCAATCTGCCCCCAAGGGGGCAGAAAACACTAGGCACCGGGGATTTGTTTTTTGGCGCCAATGTCACGCAGGGGGAGCAACCCCATAGGCAAGGGTCGCTCCTAGGGGGGGTGGGGGTTGGGGGGCAAATTTATTTTAGGCCATTTCTGCCCCCCCTGGGGGCTGATCGGCCTATTATTAGGCCGATCTGCCCCCAGGGGGGGCAGAAACCTCTAGGCGCCAGGGCAATTTTTTTTTTGTGTTTTTTTTGTGTTTGTTTGTTTTTTAGAGATGGGGAGCGACCCATCAGGCAAGGGTCGCTCCCCTGGGGGGCAAATTGTATTTAGACCATTTCTGCCCCCCTTGGGGGCAGATTGGTCGATTTTAGGTCAATCTACCCCCAAGGGGGCAGAAACCACTAGGCACCGGGGATTTGTTTTTTGGCGCCAATGTCACGCAGGGGGAGCGACCCCGTAGGCAAGGGTCGCTCCTGGGAGGGGGTGCAAATTTATTTTAGGCCATTTCTGCCCCCCCTGGGGGCTGATCGGCCTATTATTAGGCCGATCTGCCCCCAGGGGGGGCAGAAACCTCTAGGTGCCAGGGCAAAATTTTTTTTTATTTTTTTTTTTGTTTTTTGTTTTTTTAGAGATGGGGAGCGACCCATCAATCAAGGGTCGCTCCCCTGGGGGGGGAATTGTATTTAGACCATTTCTGCCCCCCTTGGGGGCAGATTGGCCGATTTTAGGTCAATCTGCCCCCAAGGGGGCAGAAACCACTAGGCACCGGGGATTTGTTTTTTGGTGCCAATGTCACGCAGGGGGAGCGACCCCGTAGGTAAGGGTCGCTCCTGGGAGGGGGTGGGGGTTGGGGGTGCAAATTTATTTTAGGCCATTTCTGCCCCCCCTGGGGGCAGATCGGCCTATTATTAGGCCGATCTGCCACCAGGGGGGGCAGAAACCTCTTGGCGCCAGGGCAAAAAAAAATTGTGTGTTTTTTTTTTTGTTTGTTTGTTTTTTTAGAGATGGGGAGCGACCCATCAGGCAAGTGTCGCTCCCCTGGGGGGCAAATTGTATTTAGACCATTTCTGCCCCCCTTGGGGGAAGATTGATCGATTTTAGGTCAATCTGCCCCCAAGGGGGCAGAAAACACTAGGCACCGGGGATTCTTTTTTTGACGCCAATGTCACGCAGGGGGAGCAACCCCATAGGCAAGGGTCGCTCCTGAGGGGGGTGGGGGTTGGGGGCAAATTTATTTTAGGCCATTTCTGCCCCCCCTGGGGGCTGATCGGCCTATTATTAGGCCGATCTGCCCCCAGGGGGGGCAGAAACCTCTAGGCGCCAGGGCAAAAAAAAAATTGTGTTTTTTTTGTTTTGTTTGTTTTTTTAGAGATGGGGAGCGACCCATCAAGCAAGGGTCGCTCCCCTGGGGGGGGAATTGTATTTAGACCATTTCCGATTTTAGGTCAATCTGCCCCCAAGGGGGCAGAAACCACTAGGCACCGGGGATTTGTTTTTTGGTGCCAATGTCACGCAGGGGGAGCGACCCCGTGGGCAAGGGTCGCTCCCGGGCAAGGGGGGTTGTGGGGGGTCAAATTTATTTTAGGGCATTTCTGCCCCCCTGGGGCCGGCTGAGCTAGAGGCCAAAATTCACAGTTAGGCACTTTGCAAAAAACACCTCTGTTTTCTGTGAAAAAATATGTTGTGTCCACGTTGTGTTTTGGGCCATTTCCTTTCGTGGGCGCTAGGCCTACCCACACAAGTGAGGTACCATTTTTATCGAGAGACTTAGGGGAACGCTGGGTGGAAGGAAATTTGTGGCTCCTCTCAGATTCCAGAACTTTCTACTACAGAAATGTGAGGAAAAAGTGTTTTTTGGCCAAATTTTGATGTTTGCAAAGGATTCTGGGTAACAGAACCTGGTCAGAGCCCCACAAGTCACCCCATCTTGGATTCCCCTGGATTTCTAGTTTTCAAAAATGCGCTGGTTTGCTAGGTTTCCCTAGGTGCCGGCTGAGCTAGAGGCCAAAATCTACAGGTAGGCACTTTGCAAAAAACCCCTCTGTTTTCTTTAAAAAAAATAGGATGTGTCCACGTTGCGCTTTGGGGCATTTCCTGTCGCGGGCGCTAGGCCTACCCACACAAGCGAGGTATCATTTTTATCGGGAGACTTGGGGGAACGCTGGGTGGAAGGAAATTTGTGTCTCCTCTCAGATTCCAGAACTTTCTGCCACAGAAATGTGAGGAACATGTGTTTTTTTAGCCAAATTTTGAGGTTTGCAAAGGATTCTGGGGAACAGAACCTGGTCAGAGCCCCACAAGTCACCCCATCCTGGATTCCCCTAGGTCTCTAGTTTTAAAAAATGCACAGGTTTGGTAGGTTTCCCTAGGTGCCGGCTGAGCTAGAGGCCAAAATCTACAGGTAGGCACTTTGCAAAAAACACCTCTGTTTTCTTTCAAAAAATTGGATGTGTCCACGTTGCGCTTTGGGGCATTTCCTGTCGCGGGCGCTAGGCCTACCCACACAAGTGAGGTATCATTTTTATCGGGAGACTTGGGGGAACGCTGGGTGGAAGGAAATTTGTGTCTCCTCTCAGATTCCAGAACTTTCTGCCACAGAAATTTGAGGAACATGTGTTTTTTTAGCCAAATTTTGAGGTTTGCAAAGGATTCTGGGTAACAGAACCTGGGCCAAGCCCCACAAGTCACCCCATCTTGGATTCCCCTAGGTCTCTAGTTTTCAAAAATGCACAGGTTTTGTAGGTTTCCCTAGGTGCCGGCTGAGCTAGAGGCCAAAATCTACAGGTAGGCACTTTGCAAAAAACACCTCTGTTTTCTTTCAAAAAAATAGGATGTGTCCACGTTGCGCTTTGGGGCATTTCCTGTCGCGGGCGCTAGGCCTACCCACACAAGCGAGGTATCATTTTTATCGGGAGACTTGGGGGAACGCTGGGTGGAAGGAAATTTGTGGCTCCTCTTAGATTCCAGAACTTTCTACCACAGAAATGTGAGGAACATGTGTTTTTTTAGCCAAATTTTGAGGTTTGCAAAGGATTCTGGGTAACAGAACTTGGTCAGAGCCCCACAAGTCACCCCATCCTGGATTCCCCTAGGTCTCTAGTTTTCAAAAATGCAGAGGTTTGGTAGGTTTCCCTAGGTGCCGGCTGAGCTAGAGGCCAAAATCTACAGGTAGGCACTTTGCAAAAAACACCTCTGTTTTCTTTCAAAAAATTGGATGTGTCCACGTTGCGCTTTGGGGCATTTCCTGTCGCGGGCGCTAGGCCTACCCACACAAGTGAGGTATCATTTTTATCGGGAGACTTGGGGGAACGCTGGGTGGAAGGAAATTTGTGTCTCCTCTCAGATTCCAGAACTTTCTGCCACAGAAATGTGAGGAACATGTGTTTTTTTAGCCAAATTTTGAGGTTTGCAAAGGATTCTGGGTAACAGAACCTGGTCCGAGCCCCACAAGTCATCCCATCTTGGATTCCCCTAGGTCTCTAGTTTTCAGAAATGCACAGGTTTGGTAGGTTTCCCTAGGTGCCGGCTGAGCTAGAGGCCAAAATCTACAGGTAGGCACTTTGCAAAAAACACCTCTGTTTTCTTTCAAAAAATTGGATGTGTCCACGTTGCGCTTTGGGGCATTTCCTGACGCGGGCGCTAGGCCTACCCACACAAGTGAGGTATCATTTTTATCGGGAGACTTGGGGAAACGCTGGGTGGAAGGACATTTGTGGCTCCTCTCAGATTCCAGAACTTTCTGCCACAGAAATGTGAGGAACATGTGTTTTTTTTGTCAAATTTTGAGGTTTGCAAAGGATTCTGGGTAACAGAACCTGATCAGAGCCCCACAAGTCACCCCATCTTGGATTCCCCTAGGTCTCTAGTTTTCAAAAATGCACAGGTTTGGTAGGTTTCCCTAGGTGTCGGCTGAGCAAGAGGCGAAAATCTACAGGTAGACACTTTGCAAAAAACACCTCTGTTTTCTTTAAAAAAAATGGGATGTGTCCACGTTGTGTTTTGGGGCGTTTCCTGTCGCAGGCGCTAGGCCTACCCACACAAGTGAGGTATCATTTTTATCGGGAGATTTGGGGGAACATAGATTAGCAAAACAAGTGTTATTGCCCCTTGTCTTTCTCTACATTATTTCCTTCCAAATATAGGAGAGTGTGTAAAAAAGACATCTATTTGAGAAATGCCCTGTAATTCACATGCTAGTATGGTCACCCCGGAATTCAGAGATGTGCAAATAACCACTGCTCCTCAACACCTTATCTTGTGCCCTTTTTGGAAATACAAAGGTTTTCTTGATAGCTATTTTTTACTCTTTATATTTCAGCAAATGAATTGCTGTATACCCGGTATAGAATGAAAACGCACTGCAGGGTGCAGCTCATTTATTGGCTCTGGGTACCTAAGGTTCTTGATGAACCTACAAACCCTATATATCCCCGCAACCAGAGGAGTCCAGCAGACGTAACGGTATATTGCTTTCGATAATCTGACATTGCAGGGAAAAGTTACAGAGTAAAACGTAGAGAAAAATGTATGTTTTTTTCACCTCAATTTCAATATTTTTCTTTTTCAGTTGTTATTTTCTGTAGGAAACCCTTGTAGGATATACACAAATGAGCCCTTGCTGAATTCAGAATGTTGTCTACTTTTCAGAAAGGTTTAGGTTTCTGGGATCCAGCATTGGTTTCATGCCCATTTCTGTCACTGACTGGAAGGAGGCTGAAAGCACAAAGAAATTGCAAAAATGGGCTATATCCCAGTAAAATGCCAAAATTGTGTTGAAAAATTGGGTTTTCTGATTCAAGTCTGCTTGTTCCTGTAAGCTGGGAAGCTGCTGAGTTTAGCACCGCAAACCCTTTATTAATGCCATTTTCAGGGGAAAAACCACAAGCCTTCTTCTGCAGCCACTTTTTCCAATTGTTTTGAAAAAAACGAAATTTTCACTGTATTTTGGCTAATTTCTTGGCCTACTTCAGGGGAACCCACAAAGTCTGGGTACCTCTAGAATCCCTAGGATGTTGGAAAAAAAGGACGCAAATTTGGCTTGGTTAGCTTATGTGGACAAAAAGTTATGAGGACCTAAGCGCGAACTGCCCCAAATAGCCAAAAAAAGGCTCGACACAGGATGGGGAAAAGGCCTGGCAGCGAAGGGGTTAAATACACGAGACGAGCCCTTGTGGGTCCAGCTGGAGACACAGTGGCAGTTCCTGGAAAACAGCAATTGCACGCTGTCACAGTTAGGCACTTAAAACTACATACAACCCTAGACAAAGGATGGGACAGGAATTGCCTCCTGGAAACCAGGAGCCAACCCCAGTACAAAGGAAATCACTTATGCACAGTTGAGGATTGCTAGTACACATACCAGACATAATAACCCAAGAGGAAACAGAAACAGAAGGAACATACTAGGAGGCAAAAGCAGGAACAGGAACAGGCTCAGGCTGAAGCACATCAGGAACAAGACTGGAAAACAAGGAGCAGGCTGTGGCTGAAGCAAGCAGGATAGGGCTGAGAAACAGGGAGGAGGGTCTGGCTGAAAGAAGCAGGAACAAGACTGGGAAACATATAGCAGATTCAGGCTGAAGCAAAGCAGGAACAGGACTGGAACACAGAGAGCTGGAACAAGCAGGAGCAGGACTGGGAAACAGAGAGCAGGTTCAGGCTGAAGAAAAACAGGAACAGGACTGGAACACAAGCCAACAAGAGGTCTGGTACACAAAGGAAACAAACTCTAATGCACAATGAGGAGCTTCTGGAAATGGCAGCTTATATTATAGCAGTTCCAGGCAGCAGCAAGCATAGTGTGGAGTCACATGGCTGGGCTGCACAAGAGTAATTACAGGTGTGTGCAGTTCTAGTCTCTCACAAGTCCTGGAGGAGAGAATCCAGTACAAAGGAACAGCAGGACTATTCTCGGAAGAAGCAAAGAATAGCAGATTACAGGTCTTACCGACTACCTGGCAGTGCATTATGGGACCTGGAGTCCATGGAAGCAAATGTAGCTCTTCAATAGCATACCATATCAAAAAGGGAAGCAAACGGGAGTCAGAAAGGACTCTGAGTGAGTGTTCATGGTGACTCCCAGGCTACAGATAGTCTGTTTACAGCGCCCCCTAGACATGGGATGACAGAGTCATAACACTTGCAGCCTCTGCTGCTACAGCAGAAGGCAACCTACCAGTTCTACCCACACTTCAGGTGGGAAAACCAGTTGGAAACTTTAAAAGAATAGGGGAAGTGGCCACCCTCAGCTTGCACCACCCCTCGGTATGGCAGACAAGGTGACCACTCCATTTCATTCCCCTCTATCTTGGATCGTAGGAGAAATAGCAAATTAGGATCAATGTTGTGTCCCTTTTCCACAGGAAGTGGTCATTTAGTAGGGATAGGCACATTAAGGTAGGTACCCCATTGTCTACTACTACTAGGTACTCCCCCTAACATCCTCTAAATACAGTATTTAGGTGGAATCCCCTGACCAAGACCTCAGAATCGAAGAACACAAGAAGACCTGGACAAAGAAGACTCAAGGTCTGAGAACTGAAGCCCTGCTGTACAAAGAAAAGGGGCAAAACTCTGCCTGCTGCTCCAAGGACTCGACAATCATTGCTGCAGTGTTACTTGGAAACCTGAAGTACTCTACAAAACACCAGAGCACCTGCAGACTTTTAAGAGTCACCAAGAACCTCCCCCAGAGTGAAGGTATCACTCTCCTGCAACCTGCAGGCAAGGAACCAGTGAAGTCTGGTTTACTGACCTGCAGCTGACCAATGACCCTGATGTAGTAGCCCAGTTGAAGATTGTACAACTGCTCCAGAGGACCAGACCTGCCACCCCGCCAAATTTAGTGGCATTTGGATCTTCAAGAGCTGTGGCATAACAGTACCTGGGGTATAGGACCCCAGGTACCAGACCCCCAGTGGCAGACACCCAGAAGCATAGTGCATTCCGGACTCCCAAGAGGACAGAAGTAACCACCCATCAAGGGATTTTACGACACCAGAGATCCTCCCTCTGAATGGCCCAGATGACCTGCAATCCATCGTCAAAGCTCCAAGACACACAACACCTGGCTGACCTATCTACGCTACTCACAGCCTCCCTGGCCCCTGCACTGAACAACCAGATGTGCTCTCCTTGGTCCCTAGGCCCTTGCTACCTCCTCCCTTCAAGGAGACCCTTCGGACTTACCTTTAAGTCCCCCTGTGCAGTGTGTTTCCATGTAGCCCCCTTCTCCTTTGCGCACCAGCTCCGCTGCTTCCGCTTGAAACTGGAACTGCCCAAACTTTTCCAGCTGGACAATTGGACCTGTTCTTGACCTCAATTTAAAAATAGAAGGAGACACTTAGGAGAGCATTGCCCCATTTTATATGCATTTTTCTATTTTCTCCTATTGATTCCTATGGTGCGTAATTACACTTAAAACTGTGCATTTTCTGAACTTTAAAAATTCATAACTAAAAATTTACTTACCGTATAATGAAGTTCTTGATCTGAAAACATTCATAAATATCTATATTATTTTTGTAAATGGGTCTTGAGGTATTCTTCTTAGTGTGTGGTCTTCATTTTTTGAAATTGTGAGTACAACAAATGTTTAGAATGACTCCTGGATTAGCCTATCTGCTCGCCCACACTAGCACCAAAATAGAGCATTAGGTGATCTTTTTATTATCTCTGGATTCCAAGGCAGGGTTGCTTGGACTCTCTGCACAGCGCTTGTCATTTTCATACACTTTATAGGGAGCCAGCCTCCCACAATCATACAGAGGCATACAGGAAATGATATAATAATACCACAGCAACTGGTGCAATGTCAGTGAAACAGAAATATAAACAGTAATCCCACCTAATACATGGCCCAGTGGTGTTTACGAGTGCAAACATGCCTGTGTAAATAAACATAGTAACAATGGAACAATTTGTGCATTTCCTTGTTGGGAGTGTTGCGTTTGTCTGATACGCATTCCTAAAGTGACAGTAACTGACTCTATAGGAGCTAGTTAACTCAGTCCATGCCCAGGATCTGACATCCAAGTAATGGTAGTGAGATCACAACAAGCGGGCAGCACACCTTACTCATCAATTAGAATTTACAATTACCGTCTTGAAATTATGAGCTAGATGGGAAATCAATAGTGTGGTCACTGGTCATCGCTTGGGCTACTCCTCAATTCTTTCTATATAAGATAGTTTGGTGAGGCACCATGTCCCGTCAATCCACAAGGGGGCTAGTACTATTCCCCAGCCCCTTACAGGCCAGTCAATTCCGTTGACGAAACCTTCAGCCCAGAAAATTGTTGGATGTCTGTGGGAATACGGTCAGAAACAGCACTATGCTACCCTCCAAGTCTGAGTGAAATGCACTGTCCACTGAGGAGCTCACAGAGGAAGCTGGTCGGTCATCTCTTCGGGAGATAGAGAGTTCCACCTGTTGGCTTTCTAAGGCCTGCCTTGGCATCAGACCCGCACACATCTGCATTCTGTGATCAAGTCCACATCGTCTTCTTGGAGGCAGCTACTGTGTCTTAGGGAGAGAGACTGTGAGACCCCAGGTTTGTGAGTTCCCAAGAAGGTTTGTTCCAATCAGTCAAAGGCAGCAGTGTCAGATTTGAAAAAACTGCTCCTTTGTTCATGACTTCCCTTACAGGGAACAGCAAGACAGAGGAGAGGTTCAATGTGGCCTCCTGGAAAGAGGTCCTCTGTCGTTGAACTGAGATTGTGTAATCCGGGAACAATAATACTTAGACATTATCCTTCAGGATAGGTGCTATTTACCTAGCGCTGTGTAGAAAAACATTGTGATCTTTGGAGTTCAGTATACAGGCCACTAGCACACAAGAGGTGCTCCAGGGGAGGTCTTCAGACAGGGACCTGATGTGCTCTTTCTACAGTAAACAGATCAGAGAAGCCAGGCGGTGCTACTGTATTGCACAGCCAGTCTTCCATATATTGTATTGCACTGGGGCCCTCATCCCTACTTGCAATCTGATAATCCTAATGTTATGTGGGAGCCCACCCTTCAGCTTCTTTAACACAATCATGTGAGGTATTAACTTGGAGCTGAAGTTGTGCAATGGTGGTGGTGCATTCCGATTTTCAGGGCATGAAGACTGGAATGGTGGCCTTGTTAGTCTTGTCTTTGTTAAGTAGCTTTTTATGGCCATCCTTGAGGAGGAAGAGGTCTGTGGTAATTGTCCCCAGATGCAGTTGAATTGCCATTCTGGACTGACATTTTTCTTGCAAAATAGTGTCCTGCTAGTCTTGTGGGGAAACAGCGATCTTTGGTGGTATACAGACCTCTGTTAACATCATAGGAGAGCCCTCTGATTGGGGCGACTTGGATCCAGTTTGGTCAAGTATCAGTGCACTTGCCTCTGACGTGGGCCCTTGGCATCAGGAATTCTGTGATCACAGTGGTAGGTAAAGGGAAATGGGTATGATGGTCATCGAGCAGTTCAAACACCCAACGTTGATCAGTCACGGCAGAGGCACCAGCAGAGGTCTGTGATGATGATGAGAGATGATAGCCATAGATAGACGACATCCACACTGAAATACTGTTGAGGAGGCGGCACCAGAGGCGTCTTGAGGAGTGCCCATGGACACACTGTCTTAAGCCCCCACTACAGCAGCAATACATCTCACAGACAGGAGGGACAATTCAGGCCTCTACAGTCATAGTACAGTGCGGACGCATATGAGGACCCTCAATTACTCAGGCAAAATAGTCCTTATCAGAATGGTCTTACCTGACGTGGCAGCAGGTATATTGTTGCAAAGTGGAAGAGGCAGCTGATCTCCACGTCCGCGGATTATTCAAATGTGTTGCATCTCTAGCGTTGCTACATTCTGTGCAAATATTCATTTAGATGTGTTAGTAGACACTGTGAGGGTTACAGTTAACAGGCATTAGGATGCACAGCAACTGGGCTCTCCAGTTAGTTATACATAGAATGTGATTTCACCTGTGCCTACCCAGTGAATGTGGAGGGTGCGTAGGTGCAGGGCAGACAGTGCATGGCCAAAAACCCTGCTCTACTGGAGTCTACCAATTTAACAGCACTTTTACCTCCAGGCCTGTACCAGCCACAGCTGGATTGCAGGCCTGTCAGGGCCTCAGTCTCCTCCTGGGGGTCAGTGGAAGCAGGCCCGGCTCCAGGAATTTTTATTTAGATGGACAAATGGTGCATTCGGGTGGGCCTTTCCAGGCCCAATTTGTGGCTTCTAGAGGTGGCCTACACACCCTAGATTACATCATATCCACTTCAAAACATGTTTGCACCACAATACAAAGGATACATTCTGTTTGAATACATTGCATGTAGTGTTGAAGGGAATTTTAATAGACTGTCTACTCCATTTGTTAACCTTCCTTCATCCCATCCATCTAAAGCAATACTTGAGCACATTCCTCCTCTTTACCCAAAGTTTCTGGTTGACCCCCCTGGAGATGGGCTGTGCAGCATCCACATGGATGCCTGGTGAAAGCATATACACACTAATGGCAGCCATTTTACTGGCCTGCTCTGAAACTTGGGGATTACTGACTAGATGACACAAAGGCTGGCTCTCAACTTCTGTATATAGCAGAGGAGTGGACTGGACATTTATCTCTTTGGACATTTCCCCATGAATAGGTGGGTCTGGGGGCCAATAGATGCCCGCTTCTGAAAGGCCATGGCTGCCTCCAGCAGGACATCTGTGGAGGTGGGCAGGCCACTGAAGGCTCAAGCCAGATGTCTTGCTCAGCTCAAGGTCCTCCAAAAACAAGCAGAACTTTCATTTGGCTTCTGCCTGCTGCCCATGGTATAGCATCATATGCCACTACACTAATGAAATACAAAACATAAATCTTGTATGCAGCACAGGAGAATGAGATACCCCTCTTGTGGCTGAATAGCACAATGTGAAACTTGAAAACCTGGGATCAAACAAGGATTCCCTGCTTGACCAAACTTGCCAGCTAAGTGAATATTTTTTTACCCGAGCCTCCTTTTTTCATTAGAGTGCACCTTCAAATGTGTGTTCAGGATATGCACTATACAAAAACCTTTTCTCTCTGATTTGGTGTATTATAATATTGCTCCTCCTGTACTAAGAATCTAAGCCACACATAGGGTGCACATAACAACTGAGGGCATGAATTGTTCTGTTGACATTCAAAAACTATCACTTTTAATAAATGCCTCTCAATTCAGTGATACAATCTGATGTACTAAGGTGCTATGCTCTGCATGTTACAGAAAAGTACATTTTTACTGTTGAAGAGATTTTGGCCCCCATTACAACATTGGCGGTATTGACCGCCTACCACCACAGCGACGGCCGCCAACATACTGCTGCCGTGGCTACCAGCTGTCCATGCGTATTATGACCGCCAATGGTATTCTGCCAGAGATCTGGTGGAACACCGCCGACGGTCATGGCAGCGGACGGTGGTAAGGTGGCGATGCTGACAGCAAACTGTAAAACTGTAAACTTTGCACTTGTATAGCGCACTACTCACACATTAGGGTCTCAAGGTATTGTACTCATACCGCTATGGAACCCCTTCTGGCTTTTCCCTGTGAGGTGCCAACTCCTGGGCACCCCCAGGGTGAAGCCAGGCATCCAAGTGCTGGTGGGGCCGTTGTGGAGCTTAAGCAAGCTATTGCCCAGAGTTGCAGAGTGGGACCCATTAATTAGATTAGGCACCGAGGCGAGAATTATCTGGTCCAAGGGAATTGAGCCCAAGATCTGCCGAAGCAGGACTTGAACCCTGGTCTTGAGCCAGATCTCTGCTTCAGGGTCTGCCGCTCTAACCATTGTGCCACACTTCTCCACAGCAGCACCGCTACGTCAGCAAAACACCACTGACCGTATCATGAGCAATGATATGGCATGGTGGTGTTTTGCTGGTGGATGCTGCTGCTGACAGCAGCGCTGCGGACCGTCTCCAGCCGGATGAACCCTTGCAAGCAGGTAAGTCGGGTTCTCTGACAGGAGAGGGGAGTGGGGGTGTTGTGTGTATGTGGGGGGTGTTGTGTGTATGTGGGGTGTGTGTGTATGTTTTGGGATGCGTGCATGTGGGTGTGAGTCACGTTGGATGCATGCGTGAATGAGTGATTGTGGGTGTTGTGGATGCATGTGTGTGACAAGGTATGTGTTGTGGTGTGGTGTGTGGGTATGTATGTGTGCATGCGTGGGTGGAGGTGGGTGTGCGTGTCTGCATGTGTGTATTTGGGTTTGCGTGTGAATATGTGTGGGGGGCAATAGCAGGTGGGGAGGGTGGCGGACTCTGGGGAAGTGGTGGGGGGCAGCGGAGACCCCTATCAGTGCCAGGGAAGGGATGGACGGTACAAAAACCACGGAAACCATGGCGGAAGGCCAGGTCGTAATCCTGAGGGTGGGAATGTGACGGCCGCCGGGCTGGAGACCGAAGTCTCCAGCCCAGCGGCCGTTACCACCCTGGTGGTCAGTGTGCTAAAGTGGAGGTGTTGGATGGCGGTAACCACCAGGGTCCAAATCCCATTTGTTTTACTGCAGGCCTGTTGACGGTATTACCGCCGCTTTAACAACTGACCGCCAGAGTTGTAATGAGGGCGATTGTCTTATTTTACATGAGATTTGTTGCAGAATTTACATGGAACATCTTTCCGGGGTTCTGCTCATTCCCAGGCTCCTTGAACCAAGCCAAACACTTGGATCTTCCATTTAATTTGTTATCTCACCCAACTCTAGAACTGGGCCCATGTGTCTAGCCGCACCTGTCTCGGGCCCTCCCTGTCTCTCCTGAGCTTCACAAGGCCTTGTAAGATGCGTTCTCTTCCAAGTCTCCTCCTAAATGATAGCCTAAAAGGTTGATTTTACTCTTTTAATGTCAAGAGAATATTTCAGAGGTGGGAGCATCAGGTGAGGAACACTGTGCGGGATCCCTCTCTACCAGCCTTCAGAGAGGGGTTCTCTCGATTACTACCTCCACCTAACCACAGACTCTACAACGCACCCCCTCCCAGCCCTGATTATCCACTTTGCTACAATTGCCCTCCCATGTGCCTAATCGCACAGCTGGCCTTGCGTCCCAGCCCACTATCAGCCACAATTAATCTCCACTTTCATTATCCCTTTACTGTTGCAATAATCACAAGAATTGCAATTAGACTATGGTGGAATTTTAATATCCCTGTACGAAACACCTAAGGTATAAAGTTTCAGTTTCAGACTTAAAACATAAATATAAGGAAAACGCACTTTAAAATGTGTAATACAGATGACTCACCTGATAATTAAAAAAACAAAAAGAGAAAGACCAAGTTGCTAATGAAATGTATCCCTTTTTTCACAAATTATGGGGCATATTTACGAGGAAGTGGTCTATCGGTCCTGATGTGCCACTTTGCTTGCTCCCTCCTTCCTTCCCCCATCGACACCATGGTTGTGCTGTATTTACAATACGGCGCACCATGGGGGTCGTTGCCACAACTTCGTCAACATTTTTGACCCTGTTGTGGCACTCTGCTGCACTAGCGCCAAAAATGTTGGAGCTAGTGTAGCAGAGCCCTGGGAGGCCCATGGATTATTATGGGTGCTTCACTTTAATGCCTGCCCTGAGCAGGATTCAAAAATGACAGAAAAAATGGCGCAGTGAAATCTTGTACATTTCACTGCACCTTTTTCTTAGGCTTCCCTGCATGTGAACTCCCCCCTTGCATACATTGTGCCTGGCGCAGGTATAATGTAGTGCACGGGGTTGCAAAGTTGTGCAATGCATAAATTGCACCACTTTGTAAATATGGCACAAGGGAATGGCCACCTTAACGCCACCTTAGCATCATAAAAATGACGCTAAGGTGGCTTTAAAGTGGTGCAAAGGTCTTAAAAATATGCCCTCTGCATCAAGGCTGGGCCTTTGCAGATTCCTAAAACGTTAATAAATGGCCAAGCACTCAAACTTTAATGTCGAACTGTGCCTCGCAGTACAATTGAATAAAGCAGCAGCTGCAGGTTAAGGAAAGGGTGTGCTCTTTAAAGTCTTTCCTCCAGTGCTGAAGAGTAATGAGAGATAGAAAAACAATATTTGGCTGCTAACAGGGGGAACTTTCCATTCAATATGTATGTGCACTTTTTTTTACTTTGATGTTATCACAGGATGGCCAAAGGGCATGTTTGGGTGGGCCTGGCCCACCCGGCCCACCTGCTAGAACCGGGCCTGAGTGGAAGGCTCCCTATCTGATGCTCCAGTGTAACAGCTCCCTCCTTTGTGCACCCACGCAAGCAGAGAGGGGTTATTGTCCTTATTTCAGTGTTGCTCTAGGTATTTATTTCCCTTTCAGGTCAGCCACATAGCATTGCTGCAGTGGCCCAGAATGTGAGCACCTTTTTCTTCCTCTAATGTCATCGCTACAACAGCAGTGCTGCCACCAGAGTCCCTACCTTAACTCCTAGCGTGGCACACCCAGGCAATCACTTAACCTCTGATGCAGCCTGGGGCCGATGTGCGGCCGTCGGCCTCATTTTACTTATCAGGCCGACGCACAATTTTAGGCCTCTCTGGTAAAGTGGTCTCTTCAGTTCCCGCTATCTTCACTCTGCAAAGTTGAGCCGCTTCAGGGGAGGACATTGTAGGTTCAGGCTTAGATGTTCATGCCTTGGGCAGGCAGCGAGATGCCATGGCGTTCTGACCCTCCTTCTTTGGTCCAGGGTCCACCTTCAGCAGCTTGTGGGCAGGTCCAGGAGAGCCAGTGCATTTTCCGTGGGTGACAGGGTTAATTCACCCGTGCTGAGTTTGGCAATCGAGGCGCTGCATTAGCGACAGATGTCTCCCAGAAGCAGTCGATTAATAGGGATTGCCAGTCCTCAGGAGCTCGCTGATTATGCGGCTGCCATCTTCAACCACTTCCCAGGCCCCCAAGGTACTTCAGACTAAAGGTGGTGAAAATGCTGCACCTCCTTGACCAAGGCGTAGCGGAGAGAAATATTTTTATTTCTCCTCGTTATTTTCTGTTTCAACATATGCTGCATTCTGCAAGACACATAGAAAGAGGAAAATGCCTCAAAGGAATGTTTTGTGCTGGAAGGTGCCCATTGCTGCACAAAAACAATCCGGCTTGTATCCCAACACTATGAGATAGAGGAAAAGTGTCACATCTTAGCAGATATTGCACATTGATATGTCTCCCTTTGACCCAATCTAACACAGTGTAGCAAGATATCTTGCTGCCTTGCGTTGCATGAAATATTGGTATATATAACCCTGTGTTTATTTTTTAAATGTATCAAAGGAAATATGTTGTTTACTGGTGCAGAATAAAGGCACTTTTGACTTTGAATTACTGTAACCTAAAAGCATTGGAGAAAGAAACAATTACGGCTGCAAAATGAATAAAAGATAAAGAATTTAAAGACACCGCCTTGACACTGAGGATGTCTACATGTGTCTAAGAAATCATTCCAGTGGAAACGAGACCATTGGCTCCACTACAGAGTTGACCCATCAACACATGGCCCAGGCCTGTCTCCATCTCCAACCAGCTGATGACATCAAGTTGTATTTCTATCTGAAAACAATTGTTTATTTCCAAATTAAAGTTGCAACATCATACAAGAAATAAACTGGGCTCCTGTGTCCCTTTGGAACTGTGCATGTGCCAAAAGGGAGATTCTACATCCCACCATACACACACACAAAAAATAGCTAACATGAAGTAAGCTGCTAATGAGAGTTTGGTGGGGGATTGTCAAACTCCATTTCTATATTCTAACAGAAGCTAGGCTTGAGAAGCAGCGCCTTTCGCCAACCCAGTCCTAGCATCTAATGGGGCAGTAGCTTCTGTTCCAAGTCAAGCAAAAGCTATTCTTAATGACAGCATTCAAGTGTTCATTGTGACTCTTAGTTTGTGGGAGTCAGAATCTTGGAGCGAGGATTATGCAAAGGTCGAATGCAGTATCCCAAGGTAAATCAGTATTAATAGCTTGTATGTGTATGAGTGTGTGTGTGTGTATATATATATATATGTACATATATATATATATATATATATTACCTACTGGCGGCTGCCAGTAGGTAATTATAGTTTATATCATGTTTCCATAGAAAAAGTATTTTTGGCTTGCCTGTATCTTTGGCACAGTTTGACGAATCTTCACAACATTTTCCCAAAAAAGTGGGCAGGTAATTCTTATTGCGCATGGGAAGTTTTAGGATGATCCATCAATCCGGGACCGAAGTCTCCAGCCCAGCGGCCGTTACCACCCTGGTGGTCAGTGTGCTAAAGTGGAGGTGTTGGATGGCGGTAACCACCAGGGTCCAAATCCCATTTGTTTTACTGCAGGCCTGTTGACGGTATTACCGCCGCTTTAACAACTGACCGCCAGAGTTGTAATGAGGGCGATTGTCTTATTTTACATGAGATTTGTTGCAGAATTTACATGGAACATCTTTCCGGGGTTCTGCTCATTCCCAGGCTCCTTGAACCAAGCCAAACACTTGGATCTTCCATTTAATTTGTTATCTCACCCAACTCTAGAACTGGGCCCATGTGTCTAGCCGCACCTGTCTCGGGCCCTCCCTGTCTCTCCTGAGCTTCACAAGGCCTTGTAAGATGCGTTCTCTTCCAAGTCTCCTCCTAAATGATAGCCTAAAAGGTTGATTTTACTCTTTTAATGTCAAGAGAATATTTCAGAGGTGGGAGCATCAGGTGAGGAACACTGTGCGGGATCCCTCTCTACCAGCCTTCAGAGAGGGGTTCTCTCGATTACTACCTCCACCTAACCACAGACTCTACAACGCACCCCCTCCCAGCCCTGATTATCCACTTTGCTACAATTGCCCTCCCATGTGCCTAATCGCACAGCTGGCCTTGCGTCCCAGCCCACTATCAGCCACAATTAATCTCCACTTTCATTATCCCTTTACTGTTGCAATAATCACAAGAATTGCTATTAGACTATGGTGGAATTTTAATATCCCTGTACGAAACACCTAAGGTATAAAGTTTCAGTTTCAGACTTAAAACATAAATATAAGGAAAACGCACTTTAAAATGTGTAATACAGATGACTCACCTGATAATTAAAAAAACAAAAAGAGAAAGACCAAGTTGCTAATGAAATGTATCCCTTTTTTCACAAATTATGGGGCATATTTACGAGGAAGTGGTCTATCGGTCCTGATGTGCCTCTTTGCTTGCTCCCTCCTTCCTTCCCCCATCGACACCATGGTTGTGCTGTATTTACAATACGGCGCACCATGGGGGTCGTTGCCACAACTTCGTCAACATTTTTGACCCTGTTGTGGCACTCTGCTGCACTAGCGCCAAAAATGTTGGAGCTAGTGTAGCAGAGCCCTGGGAGGCCCATGGATTATTATGGGTGCTTCACTTTAATGCCTGCCCTGAGCAGGATTCAAAAATGACAGAAAAAATGGCGCAGTGAAATCTTGTACATTTCACTGCACCTTTTTCTTAGGCTTCCCTGCATGTGAACTCCCCCCTTGCATACATTGTGCCTGGCGCAGGTATAATGTAGTGCACGGGGTTGCAAAGTTGTGCAATGCATAAATTGCACCACTTTGTAAATATGGCACAAGGGAATGGCCACCTTAACGCCACCTTAGCATCATAAAAATGACGCTAAGGTGGCTTTAAAGTGGTGCAAAGGTCTTAAAAATATGCCCTCTGCATCAAGGCTGGGCCTTTGCAGATTCCTAAAACGTTAATAAATGGCCAAGCACTCAAACTTTAATGTCGAACTGTGCCTCGCAGTACAATTGAATAAAGCAGCAGCTGCAGGTTAAGGAAAGGGTGTGCTCTTTAAAGTCTTTCCTCCAGTGCTGAAGAGTAATGAGAGATAGAAAAACAATATTTGGCTGCTAACAGGGGGAACTTTCCATTCAATATGTATGTGCACTTTTTTTTACTTTGATGTTATCACAGGATGGCCAAAGGGCATGTTTGGGTGGGCCTGGCCCACCCGGCCCACCTGCTAGAACCGGGCCTGAGTGGAAGGCTCCCTATCTGATGCTCCAGTGTAACAGCTCCCTCCTTTGTGCACCCACGCAAGCAGAGAGGGGTTATTGTCCTTATTTCAGTGTTGCTCTAGGTATTTATTTCCCTTTCAGGTCAGCCACATAGCATTGCTGCAGTGGCCCAGAATGTGAGCACCTTTTTCTTCCTCTAATGTCATCGCTACAACAGCAGTGCTGCCACCAGAGTCCCTGCCTTAACTCCTAGCATGGCACACCCAGGCAATCACTTAACCTCTGATGCAGCCTGGGGCCGATGTGCGGCCGTCGGCCTCATTTTACTTATCAGGCCGACGCACAATTTCAGGCCTCTCTGGTAAAGTGGTCTCTTCAGTTCCCGCTATCTTCACTCTGCAAAGTTGAGCCGCTTCAGGGGAGGACATTGTAGGTTCAGGCTTAGATGTTCATGCCTTGGGCAGGCAGCGAGATGCCATGGCGTTCTGACCCTCCTTCTTTGGTCCAGGGTCCACCTTCAGCAGCTTGTGGGCAGGTCCAGGAGAGCCAGTGCATTTTCCGTGGGTGACAGGGTTAATTCACCCGTGCTGAGTTTGGCAATCGAGGCGCTGCATTAGCGACAGATGTCTCCCAGAAGCAGTCGATTAATAGGGATTGCCAGTCCTCAGGAGCTCGCTGATTATGCGGCTGCCATCTTCAACCACTTCCCAGGCCCCCAAGGTACTTCAGACTAAAGGTGGTGAAAATGCTGCACCTCCTTGACCAAGGCGTAGCGGAGAGAAATATTTTTATTTCTCCTCGTTATTTTCTGTTTCAACATATGCTGCATTCTGCAAGACACATAGAAAGAGGAAAATGCCTCAAAGGAATGTTTTGTGCTGGAAGGTGCCCATTGCTGCACAAAAACAATCCGGCTTGTATCCCAACACTATGAGATAGAGGAAAAGTGTCACATCTTAGCAGATATTGCACATTGATATGTCTCCCTTTGACCCAATCTAACACAGTGTAGCAAGATATCTTGCTGCCTTGCGTTGCATGAAATATTGGTATATATAACCCTGTGTTTATTTTTTAAATGTATCAAAGGAAATATGTTGTTTACTGGTGCAGAATAAAGGCACTTTTGACTTTGAATTACTGTAACCTAAAAGCATTGGAGAAAGAAACAATTACGGCTGCAAAATGAATAAAAGATAAAGAATTTAAAGACACCGCCTTGACACTGAGGATGTCTACATGTGTCTAAGAAATCATTCCAGTGGAAACGAGACCATTGGCTCCACTACAGAGTTGACCCATCAACACATGGCCCAGGCCTGTCTCCATCTCCAACCAGCTGATGACATCAAGTTGTATTTCTATCTGAAAACAATTGTTTATTTCCAAATTAAAGTTGCAACATCATACAAGAAATAAACTGGGCTCCTGTGTCCCTTTGGAACTGTGCATGTGCCAAAAGGGAGATTCTACATCCCACCATACACACACACAAAAAATAGCTAACATGAAGTAAGCTGCTAATGAGAGTTTGGTGGGGGATTGTCAAACTCCATTTCTATATTCTAACAGAAGCTAGGCTTGAGAAGCAGCGCCTTTCGCCAACCCAGTCCTAGCATCTAATGGGGCAGTAGCTTCTGTTCCAAGTCAAGCAAAAGCTATTCTTAATGACAGCATTCAAGTGTTCATTGTGACTCTTAGTTTGTGGGAGTCAGAATCTTGGAGCGAGGATTATGCAAAGGTCGAATGCAGTATCCCAAGGTAAATCAGTATTAATAGCTTGTATGTGTATGAGTGTGTGTGTGTGTATATATATATATATGTACATATATATATATATATATATTACCTACTGGCGGCTGCCAGTAGGTAATTATAGTTTATATCATGTTTCCATAGAAAAAGTATTTTTGGCTTGCCTGTATCTTTGGCACAGTTTGACGAATCTTCACAACATTTTCCCAAAAAAGTGGGCAGGTAATTCTTATTGCGCATGGGAAGTTTTAGGATGATCCATCAATCCGGGGCCGAGAAGAAGGGGGCTTGAAAAACATTGCGTTTCCCACATTAATCCTCATAGGCCATGTCAACACATCTACAGCCAGAATCACTGTACGGAATTACACCAAATTTGGCAGAAAGCTAGCTCCTGGTACGAAGATTGTGTTTTTTTTTTATTTAGTGTAAATCCATTCAGTAGTTTAGGAGATATTTAAGGAAAAATACATTTGTATATCACTGGCTGTGAATAGTTCACTAAATTTGTGAATTTTCGTAAATACAAGGTCAGAAAAGAATTGTTACAATTGGCTGACCATAAGATGATAGAATGTTGCAACCACCATTTTATTTCACAAGGCACAGTCCCCGGGGTGAAAATTCAAATTGAAAGTGGCATAATGGTTTAGGGTGAAGGTACCCTGACACCACGGGTGTGATATAGATGTATTTTAGGGACTAATTATAGGTTTAATATAACTTTACATCACGCCACATAATATTAATGGAAAATCTAGAATTTTCATGAATTTTCGCAAATTATCCAGAAATTATTCGCAATTATAGAATAATTTGAAAGAAAACCAACAGACTCATTCATACACTAATTTATTCACTCATACATGCATTCCGAGGCTGAGGTGCCCACTCAAACACCCACTCAGACACTCAAGCACCCTCTCAAACCCACTCCTAGACTCACACACCCACCTTCAGACACACTCAGACACTCACGCACCCACTAACACATACACTGACAGAGACAGACCCTGTGTCCAACCTGCGCTCCGCACGGCCAAAGGCCATGCGTGGGACGGGGTTGGGTGGTTATAAGGACATGGCTGCATGACTGCACGAGCTTTACTCCTTTAGTTCAGCATAACTCATCGACACCAAACAGCAAAGAAAGTGTTTTGACTTCACAGTTGTGATCATTTTTACATAGAGCAATTTTGTTAAACTACATATACTGTAGTATACTTTTACCATTTCCACCAAAGTGCAAAGCATTTTGGTATTTGCAGTATTAGCAACATAATCATCACATCCCAGCATTTTTTGATTTCCAACAAAAACAAATTACCTCAATTTATGGCCCTCATCATACAAAGCAATTTCTGAAATTTCACAAACAGAAAAAAGAAAAAAAAAAGTGTGTGGCACTCCTCAAGTTCTACTAATTGCAATATAACCATACATTCATACCGTCACTCCCAAATCATGCCTTCTATTGGGCATCAAGTGTACCTCTCAATCCTGGTCTGTATATTATTAAAAACATTTGCGTGTGAGACTTTTTAAGCAAGAGAGAAATTCATTGGAACTAACAAAAAAATGAAAATAAACAATAAATTACACATATATTAATTGATTTATTCTTTACATTGTTACATCATCCTTAATTGAGCAGACCAAACTATTATAGACGTTTGTTAAGCCCCAATGGGATATTCGTTTTATATCTAACAATTTATTTGGATTCCAGTTGTTTTATCATGCTTTTGTTTATAATGTATTGATAGAGGGTAGTTATCATTCTTGCGGTTAATTGCTCGAAAATCTTCCAATATCCATTTCTGCAACTGACACATAGAATTGACACATAGTGCTTGCTGTGTATAACATTTTACATGAGCACTTCAGCATATAAACAACAAAGGAGTAGGTGATAGTCTTGTTAATCGCAAACAGCAGGCCATTTACTCTCTATTCCTTCAATGAAACGCTGTGTCGGCAGACTTTACATCTGGCACATTTCAAAAAGCCCTCTCTTCATTCCAGGTCCAGTCATGATTTTTTCCTTGACTTCCTTTTCCCAACAAAAATAACTGCTTGTCAGAATCCTGCCTACTTTTGGGGCTTTCCTAAAAGTCAGTCTTGGAAATGGACCTATCCTGTCCCTTAAATCATTGTCACTGTATATCAGATGCCAATCCTTACTCCTGATCCCTCTTATCAAGTTCACTTCTTTATTGTAGGAAATGATCAGCCTCAAATTATTCGGATCCCGGTGGTCCTTTCTTTTATTTTTATTCAAACGTTCTGTTCTTATCACTGACTTAATACGTTCGTCCTCTTTCTCTAGATGTTTTTGAAGATATCCATAAGACAGCAATCTTTGGAACTTTTTCCTACTCCTTTTCTGTAAAACAGTTTCTTAGAATCACTCTGTATGGTATCCTTTTTTGGTCTCCAGCTGTGGGGGGTTGGTGTTGTGACTCTTCTAAATAAAGTTGTTTCCAATTTTGTCTTTTTTTGAAGTGTGTCAAGAAATTAAATTTTCTCATTGCTGATTGCAAATGTCAATCGTATGTTATATGGATTGTTGTTGAGGCCCACGAAATATTCAAAACATCTTACACATTACCATCTCATATGGAAAACAGATTTTCAACATATTGTAACTAAATTATAGTCTTTTCCAAGGAATTCTCGTGTTGTTCAGCCCATGCAAACTCCCTCTCCTGCCATCCCATGGTGAGTTTCGCATAGCCTAGGGAGACAGAATTTCCCATATTGGTCTCGCAGACCTGTTGATTCACTTCATTTCCAAAGAGAAAATAATTATTTTTTAGTATTATCTCCATCATTTTTATTAACATATTGAAGTGTTCCAGTTTAGAGATATTCTCTTTGCTCCAAAAATATTTACACATTTTTAACCCCACTGAGTGATCACTCCAGGTGAAAGCAAGACCACATCCATGGTGGCCTTCCTTCCATGGAATATCTTGTACATGACATAAGAAATCCTTTCCATCTCGTAGATATGGGTTCAACGAGTTGGATTGTTTGACTTTGGGTGCTAGAAACACATCTAAAAACGAAACATTTTTCTCAAAGTGAAAGCCCAAACTTGAAACAATGGGTCTCCCTGATGGCTCTTTTGCATCTATATGCACTTTCGGGAGGATGTAAATAATTGGTATTATCAGAAATTCAGCCAAGAGGAAACTTGCTTCTTCATCACTTAACAGGCCCGAATCCTTTCAACTGGCAAGTTTGTCCCAATACTTCTCCATTGAACGTTTGAACGGATTATCCACCACTTTTCTGTAACATACTTGTCAGTCAATTGTCGATTTGCTTCTTTCATCTAATTAATTTGTGTTTGAATAACAATATTTCCACTCTTGTCCACCTGTTTTATTATTATACTATCCTCTTTTCTCAAATCCTCTGAGGCTTGACGTTTTATTTCACCCAGGTTATTGAGTTTGTTAGTATATAATTTCAGTATCTTTTGCAGGTCCCTCATAAACACCTCCTGAGCAACTTCTGTTTTTGTTATCCTATGCTAGTGATGCCTAAAATCTCGATTTTCCCTCTAGATTACTTACATTTTGAATAATGTCAATTTCTTTCAAGATTTCCTCCTTGATCAGTACGATCTCACCTGCCTCCCCTTCCAAGGACAAAGTTTGTAAGTTCATCAGAGTATCCAAATCATAATTATTGATTGCACTCACAATCAGATTTTTCATGACCATCTTCCTTTTTTGCTTCATCCTCTTTCATTGCATGATATTTCACCAATATCATCATATATATAAATGTATACATGTCTATTTTAGTTTCTACTAAATCAAGACATGTGTCTGGACTGAAATTCAGCCCTTTCTTTAAAGCCTTGATTTATATCTATTTTGTGCCCTCGGCCTTTCCTCTTAAATGGTTTTTGATTCAGGGATAAAAGGCGCATTTTGTTTAACAATGTGTATTTTACATCCTTGTTCATTGTTTCCATTGAGGGTCCTCCCGTATCTCCTGATTCTAACTCTGAACGTACACTTCCACTCAATTCACTTATGCTATCCAAAATCCCTATATTCCCTAATAAATCATCGTATCTTGAGTAGGTGTATCTTCGTAATCATTCTTAGTATTGATACTATTCCACTGCTTCATTTGTTTTACTTCCTCCCCATGTTTCATTAAACGTCCCTACATTTTTAAAGTTGTTTTTCCGCATATTTTTCGTTCTCATTTGTGTCCCCCATGTTTTTAATTTCTTGACTCAGTTTCTCAATTTGTTTTTCTACTTTTATCATGAGTTGACTGAGCACATTTAGTCAAATCTCCATTTTCCTTCTTTAGCATGCTTAGAGAAGTCGAATGCAGTGTCCCAAGGTATATCAACTGTGAGTGTGTGTATATATATATATATATATATATACATATATATATATATACACACAAATATATATATGTACATGCATATCTAACTACACATATATATCTATATGTATATACCTATATACATATACAAACACATATATCCATATACCTATAAATTTATAAAGACATATGTTCAATGAAAAAAACAAAGGTTATAGGGATGTTATAGTTAGGTTAACACGTCAAACCTACAAAACCAATGGAAGTCAGCAGTTGCTTATAACCTCACATATTACATCACTCATAACATGGTCAGTAATGGCATCGATGATGGCATCTAAAATGACATCACTGATGACTGATCCACACAAACACACACACCTACTCAGTCACACACACAAACTCTTGTAAATCCACACACTTACACATCTACGCACATACTTATTGACAGATTCATAAAACTAGTGACATACATATACTCATTCTCTCAAACAGCCACTGAAACAACCAATCAGTCACCCTTTTAGTACTAGCTGACATAGTTACACACTATACTTGTAGTTATACACCAACTCATACAACCATACACCCACCCACACACCCACTAATATACTGTTACAATCACTCTAAAAATTATTTCATAGATTACTCGCCTACTGACACATCCAGACACTCAGCTGTACAACCACTCACACACCCAAACACTCAACCATTCAGTAACTGTCACAGCTACTAACTCATCAATACACTCAGATACACTCCCAATCACTCAACTATACAACTATTTACATATCCAGTCAATCACATGTACAAGCACTGACACACACAGCAGGTCAGCTATGTAGCCACTCACACACCCAGTCACTCAACAATGCAAGTACTAACACATACACTCTCTCACCATATACAAACTGACACACCCAATCACTTTAGGAAAGAGACACTTGTACACCCATTCACTCTCACATAAAGTGACTGACACAGCTACTCCCTACAGCAGTAGTACACCCTCTCACTCACCTGTTCAGTAGCTGTGTCACCAACTTACTCACCAATACAATGACACCCATTCACTTGCCCAGATAACCACTCTGAAACCCACTCACTCATCTATACAGTTACTCATACACCCACTCAGTGAAACAAATACACCTACTTACAGAATGAATTCCTAACCCATCCACCAACTTACAGATCCACTCACTGTCCCATAGAGCAAATGACTCAACCACTCACTCATCCACACAACCACTCACATATCCATTCATACATTGATAAAGGCATTTACACTTAATGGATGATGTGATCAGTGATGTCATCACTGATGTCATTGTGGATGCCATCAATGATGTGATCAGTGTTGTCATTGACCATGTCATGAGTGATGTAATATATAAGGTCATAAACAGTGCATTATGGGGGCACAAATTATAGTTAGCTAAGTTAATTATAACTGCTGAATTTCACTGGTTTTGTAGGTTTGAAGTGTTAACCTAACTATAATGTCTCTATAACTGTTGTTTTTTTTCAGTGAAGTTCTATGTTTTAAAAAAGATCTATTTCCTAACTATAACGTCCTTCTAACTTTTTTTCAGTGAATTACTTTTTTTTCAAAACTATTTCCTAACTATAACATTCCTATATCCTTTGTTTTTTTTCAGTGAATTTCTATGTTTTTTTAATGTATAGTAATTTTCATTACTTTACATTAATCCAACCAATGCCGCACATGGCCGACAGACCCTGAGGCCAACCCCTTATAAGCACCCAAACTTGCACCATGCTCAGCATTCACTTGTGCGGAGGAGAGGTTGCCCGAAAGACCTAGCCTGCAGCCAGACCCTGCAGCCAAATCCCCCTAACCACTCAACCCCATGCTGTACACGGGCCTTCGTGCGCATCGCCAGATGGCCGCGGCCTCTCTGGGTGTGAGAATAGATGTGTGAGGGTGTATCTAGGGTGGGAGTGGTTGTCAGATTGTCTGTCTGGGTGTGAGAGTGCGTACATCAGTGTTTTAATTGGTGCATCAGTGTGTGCGTGGGTCTGTGAGTGGGTACATGAGGGTGTGAGTGGATATGTTAGTGAGTGCATGAGTGTCTGAGTGAGTGTGAGTGGGTGCATAAGTGTCTGAGTGGGAGAAATTGATTGAGAAAGAGAGAGAGAAAGTGAGAAGGAAAGAGATAGAGTTTTTTTAGGTTTTAATATCTCTTATAGTTAGAATGAGGACTAGTGACCTTCACACTGAGCAATGGTGGTTGTGTTTTTGTACCTTTTTTTAAGCCCTTTATGTGCTATGTGGGTCCACGAGTTAGCCCTTAAGGGATCATGCACGAACTCTTAGACATGTGTGACTCACCCACTGAGCACCTATGCACTCACTCTCATACCCAGAAAGAGACTTTAACAGCCAACCTCACTCCCAAATACACCCTCTAACACCTATTCTCACACCCAGAGAGATAGGCTGCGTCCAACTCCGGCTGTGCCTGGCCAAACGGCCATGTGCCGAATTGGTTTGGGTGGTTTGGGGGGTTGATTGTAGGGACTGGCTCCAGGCTATGCCCTGCGGGCAACCCCTGCTGCACATGGGCGAAGGCTGCGCAGAGTGCAAGGTTGGGTGTTTATAAGGGGTTGGCCTCAGGGCCTTGCCAACCACCTCCCGGCATGGCAGAAGGCCTTGCGTGGTGGTGGTTGGATTAACGTATAGTAATGAAAATTACTATGCGTTAAAAACAATTGAAATTCACTGATAAAAACAGGAAATAGAATTTAAAAAACAAAGGTTACATGGACATAATAGTTAGGAAATAGAATTAAAAAACACTTTAGAAAGTCACAAAAAAAACAAAGATTTCTGGGACCTTATAATTAGTCTCTGAATGTACTCGTACAAAACCATACAAATTCACCTGTTATAGTTAGAGTAACTATAGCTCGCACCCTAAGGTAACTATAACTTGCACCTCACCATGCATCTGCTAATCAACCCACAGATTACAGCACTCATCACATCTTTGAGGACATCATTGATAAAGTCACTGTAATTTCTGCAGTAAAATTACTGATCACATACCTGTGCATGGCGGGGGCACGAGTTATAGTTGCCTTAGGGTACGAGCTATAGTCAATTTAGATAACTCTAACTATAACAGGTGAATTTGCATGGTTTTGCACAAGTAAATTCAGATCCTAACTATAACGTCCCTGTAACCTTTGTTTTTTTAGTGAAAATATATATCCTTACATGCTTGTGTCTGAGTGCATGTATTGCAGTCTTCTGCCACAAACAAAATCCATTCTCTGTGTAAAAAATTACTGCACTTCAGTTTTCCATAGTTATTTACCTGTACCTTTGTTTTAGGAAAATGCATGCTTAATATGAAGTCAACCTACCAACTTCACATTCATTGAAAAGGAGATATGTGAGATCATAGGAATCAGAATCTTTGTTCCTGGTACCAAACGTGAATCACACCAAATCAGTTTCATTTTAAGTTCATCACCCAACTAAACCTTCTACCAGGTGCTTCCGGATATACCTAATAAGCTACAGTATAAAGCTTTCACATTCATTATCATAGTTCAATTGATGGTTAATTTAAATATTGTAAGGGCCTACTACAGGGCCATTCTGTGCAACTAATAATCTTTGGACCATAGAGTCAGAGAAACAGAGATTCAGTGAAACAGAGGTGGTCTGCATAACAATTGATTTGAATTCTTACTTTATGCAGAGCTGTATTCTTAGTGCTATATTAATAGGTGTTATTGTAGCCCAAAATAGAATTTCTAGATGAGCTGCTATAAAAAATATTTTGGGAGGATACTATGCACATTAAGCTGATAACTACTAATACGCCATTCAAAGGGAAATACGCTTAGATTTATTTGTAACAGAGGGTGTGGAGGCAGATAGGGTAGTGGTAAAGGTAGTGCACAGTAAGCTGTTCTTTTCATGAGCCTGAGTTGAACACGGGGTCATGCACCAGCCTACAGATCTACAGGTCACAGATTCACATTCCCAGCTGACTGCATGACCCTTTAAAGTTGTGTATTGAAGCACTTTGTCTATTTAAGTTGCACTGGGAGTGACAAGTAGGAATTAATAAGTGGCATCAGTCCAGAAGTAAGACAAAATCAAGAGCTTCTGCTTCCAAAAACAATCGCTGCAATACAAATTATGTCTCTTTCACCCACGTTTTTCAATAAAAAAGGATTAGCTTACCACAGGAAGACATGTAACACTTTTATTAGTTGGATTCTTTGAATTGCAAAACGTTACTGTCTTTAACTCCCAACATTGGGACATAAAGACAAGCCTGTCACTAATTGTTGGAAAGTGGATTATTGGTGAGGTGCAGGTGATTACCTACACTTAGCAATTGGCCACTAACCTCCACTTAGGTCCAGTTAGGTCTCAATAAATTAAACCCGGCTCAGCCCTTGGTAGCTTGGCAATGAGCAACAAGGCTTTACTTAGAAGACAAGTGTGTAAAGCATTTAAAAATAACAAATCAGTAAATAAGTAAAACACAAAACACAATAAAATTCAACACTAATTTAAAAAGATAGATTATATTTTTATATTTAAAATGACACCAACATGATTAAAATCGGATAAGGGGAACCGGAGATATGCATTTTTAAATTCTTAATGTTTTCTAGTGCATAGAAGCAACTAGTGCTCAAAGGGTTTAAAAAAAAAAGGTTAAACTGGAAAATGATAAAGTCCAGAGCTCAGGCCACGCATGAGTTAAAACTGTCATACTTACTTCCAGATGTGTTTCTTGATTCAGGAAAGTGGTCCACAGCACCAACCAAGGATTCAGAGGCTCTGGTTTGCCTCTTGGAGTCTGGGACTACAACTCCACCAATGCACTTTTCCAACTTACATAGTTGCTCCAAATGTGTCCAAACTTCTGGATCTTCTTCCAGAGGTCCTTTTTGGGTCCTTGAAGTGTCCACAACTTGATTCAAGGTTCCAGAAGCTCTGAGGTGCTCCTTTGGTGTTGGGACTACAATTTCTAGAATGCACCTGGTCAGAATCCTCAAATGGCCACTGGATTCTGGTCGGCTGGACTCTTCTTGCAGGACTTGATGCTGGAGACACTTTGGGACACCTCCTTTGTACCCGTAGCAAACCGGGAGTCCCTTCTTGAAGCAGTAGAAGACAGGCAAAGTCCTTTTAGTGGTGAAGCCCAAGTGTGCAGCTGGTGCCGTCCTTCAGAGTGCAGTGTCCAAGTGCAGGTCAGGTGTCCAGCATGGCAGTACTTCTTCTTCTTTGTTTTGTTCCTTATAGGGATCTGAGTGTGGGTGCAGCTCTGCCATATTTATCCTTGCTCCTGGGCGGAAAGCACTGGGGTCCTGGGTATCCAATCACCGGCAGGCTCCTTCCCACTTTAACTCCTTCGCTGTCAGGCCGTTTCCCCTCCTCTGCCGAGCCTTTTTTGGCTATTTGAGGCAATTCGCACTTATGCCATCATAACTTTTTGTTCACATAAGCTACCCACGCCAAATTTGCGTCCTTTTTTTCCCAACATCCTGGGGATCTTAGAGGTACCCAGACTTTGTGGGTTCCCCTGAAGGAGACCAAGAAATTAGCCAGAATACTGCAAAAATTTCAATTTTTTCAAAACAATGGGAAAAAAGGGCTGCAGAAGAAGGCTCGTGGTTTTTTCCCTGAAAATGGCATCAACAAAGGGTTTGCGGTGGTAAAATCACAATTCTTCCCAGCCTTCAGAAACAGGCAGACTTGAATTAGAAAACCCAATTTTTCCACACAATTTTGACATTTTACTGGGACATACCCCATTTTTACTATTTTTTGTGCTTTTAGCCTCCTTCCAGTTAGTGACCAAAATGAGTGAGAAACCAATGATGGATACCGGAAACCTAAATATTTCTGAAAAGTAGACAAAATTCTGTTTTCAGCTAGGGGTGATTTGTGTAGATCCTACAAGTGTTTCCTACGGAAAATAACAGCTGAATTAAAGGAATATTGAAATTGAGGTGAAAAAAACAAAAAAATTCTCCACATTTTACTCTGTAACTTTTTCCTGCGATGTTAGATTTTTTAAAGCAATATACCTTTATGTCAGGTGGACTCTTCTGGTTGCGAGGATATATAGGGCTTGTAGGTCATTAAGAACCCTCGGTACTTAGAGCCAACAAATGAGCTGCACCTTGCAATGGATTTTCATTCTATACCAGGCATACAGCAATTCATTTGCTGAAATATAGAAAGTGAAAAATAGGTATCAAGAAAACCTTTGTATTTCCAAAATGGCGACAAGATAAGGTGTTGAGAAGCAGTGGTTATTTGCACATCTTTGAATTACGGGCTGCCCATACTAGCATGTGAATTTCAGGGCATTTCTCAAATAGACGTCTTTTTTACACACTGTCTTACATTTGGAAGGACAAAATGTAGAGAAAGACAATGGGCAAAAACACTTGTTTTGCTATTCTGTGTTCCCCCAAGTCTCCGATAAAAATGGTACCTCACTTGCGTGGGTAGGCCTAGCGCCTGCGACAGGAAGCACAAAATGGACACATCACATTTTTACAAAGAAAACAGAGCTGTTTTTTTGCAAAGTGCCTAGCTGTGGATTTTGGCCTCTAGCTCAGCCGGCGCCTAGGGAAACCTAGCAAACCTGTGCATGTTTGAATACTAGACACCTAGGGGAGTCCAAGATGGGGTGACTTGTGGGGCTCTAACCAGGTTCTGTTACCCAGAATCCTTTGCAAACCTCAAAATGTAGCCAAAAAAACACATTTTCCTCTCATTTCAGTGACAGAAAGTCCTGGAATCTGAGAGGAGCCACAAATTTCCTTCCACCCAGCATTTCCCCAAGTCTCCCAATAAAAACGATACCTCACCTTTGTGGGTAGGCCTACTGACGCAAAAGGAAATGCCCCTAAACACTATCTGGACACATCAAAATGATCAAATACAAAACAACCTGTTTTTGCAGGGGACACCTGAGTTTTTGGTCCTGGGCTCAGCAGCCATCTAGGGAAACCCACTAAACCCAGACATTTCTGTAAACTAGACACCTGAGGAAGTCCAGGGAGGTGTGACTTGCGTGGATCCCCCAATGTTGTGTTACCCAGAATCCTCAGCAAACGTCAAATTTAGCTAACAAAATCACATTTTTCCAACATTTCTGTGTGGGATCGCCGCACCAGGACAAATTTCATACCACCCAACGTTCCCCTCAGTCTCCCGTTAAAAATGAAACCTCATTTGTGTAGGTGGGCCAAGTGCTTGTGACAGGGAAGATCCAAAAACATATCTAAATTGAGGGGGAACCAAAGCGGGTCCAAAATGGCAGTTTGAGAAAAAACATTTTTATGCTGACTAGTGCAGCAGAATTTTTATCGGTATAGATGAGACAATTCTGGATGGTAAGAATTTTGTGGATTCCTGCAGATTCTGGAAGGTTCCATCACAAAAACATGTGGAAAATGTGTGATTTCCAGCAAAGTTGGAGGTTTGCAGGGCATTGTGGGTAAGACAGTGGTGCGGGGTGCATGCATGTGAAACACACCACCCTGGAATCACCCAGATGTTTAGTTTTCAGATGTGTCTAGGTCTTGTGGATTTTTCTACATGGTAGCATCCCAAAGTCCATAAAGTGCAGCCCTCACCATTCCAAGTGGGACGAATTTGAGAGCTCTCACTGCCCAAATGTAAAACCAAAACCCAAAATAATCAAATGTCGTCTTGCTTGCTGTGGGATAAGATGTTTTAGAGTGTGGGGGAGAGCTGAAAGATCGTTACCCCCCTCAGTTGGGGTGGGGGCATAACCAGGCCCATACTGGTTGGTAGCCACCACCCCATTATTTATTTTTTTAATTGCCTGGCATCTAGTACACTCTTCCCCCGGGTTGTGGATCAGGGGTAATTGCCTCATTTGCCCACTGGTAGGCAGAACAACTTTGGCCCCATTTATTTGGGGTGGGAATATGGCCATGCCCCCACCCTCTTATTTTGAAAAAAAAAACTTCCATGGTCTCTGGTGGGCTTTCTGCTCCCCTTGGGGGCAGAGGGGCCTTCCAAAAATAGTCCAATCTGCCCCCAAGGTGGGCAGATATGGCCAACAGTAATGTGCCCCCATGGGGAGAGACCCTTACCCAAGGGGCTGCCCCCTAAAGAAAACACACACACACACCAATCCCTGGGGCCTAAGTGGTTTCTAATAGGAAAACGCCGATCTGCCCCCCCAGGGGAGCGACCCTTGTCTAAGGGGTCGCTCCCCACCTCTAAAAAACAAAAAAAACTAAAAAAGATCCCTGGTGCCTAGAGGTTTCTGCCCCCCTCCCGGGGGTAGATTGGCCTAATAATAATAGGCTGATCTGCCCCCAAGGGGGGCAGATATAGCCTAAATATAATTTGCCCCCTAGGGGAGCGACCCTTGCCTAAGGGGTCGCTCCCCAACTCAAAAAAAAAAAAAACACACAAAAAATAAACAAAAAAATGATCCCTGGCGCCTAGTGGCTTCTGCCCCCCCTGGGGGCAGATTGCCCTAACAACAATTCGATCTGGCTTCTGAAATGCTCTGAGAGACTTCAAAGGGAAGGAAATTCCTTTCCTCCCCTTTGAAGCCTCTCAGGCCCCCATCACATGATTGGAAGAGAAATGCAAAGCATTTCTCTTCCAATCTTGCTGGAAGCTGAGCTTCCAGCGCTATGGGGAAGTGGCCTCTGATGAGGTCAGACTTCATCAGACGTAACTGGGGAGGACGGGTGGAAGAGGAAGGGCTTCCCCTTCCATCCCTGCCTTGGGGGGGTGGGAGGGAAGCCCACAGAGGGATTGAGCTCAGTGTCAAGGATGTAATGGTTATGTCCTCGGCACAAGAGCACTGTGCCATTGGACGTAACCACTACGTCCACGGCACAGAAGGGGTGAATGACCACTTCCTGGGAAGTGTGGCAAAAATCATTTCCAGGGAGCAACATTCTTCAAAAATCCAACATGGCTGAAAGTGATTTTTGGAGGTTAGATCTGGCTGAGCCCACCCATTGGTGTGGCTAAAAATGCTAACCACACTCCTCTCCTAATCTAATCAAGAGGGTACCTAATTGTCTGGGGTTGCAAGATGTGAGGACGGTGCTGAGCTGCTCCAAGTGTCCTTTCCTCTCTTTGAATACCAGTTTGGTCCTTTCCCCCCTTCCTACTTCACCATCTGCTGAGGCAGATCTCCTCCTCACAGGCACATCCTTTGTGTTCAGCCTAGGCCACTTCACACCTCATCATGGCAGCCTGGCCAGGCTGCCAGAGGCTGGCCAATCAGAGAAGGGCACTACAGACCTGAAGTTGGCAACTTTCAGGCAGAGTTTTAAAACTCTTTACCTGAACTACTTATATTAAACCCAACAACTGTAAGTTGTGGGATTTAGTATACCAACTAATTTGATACCAAACTCAAGGTATTTGGCACTTAAGGGAACTTTGTTAAATAAAGTAAAGTCTCCCCATTTTAGCCTACGGAGGCCATTCACTGCACACAAATTTGGTTATTTTACCTCACCAGGGATTATAAAACATTTTTTATAAGGTCCCTGCTTATAGTTACATGGGACCGAACCCTAGGGGCTCATAGAGCACACCTTAGGGGTGACTTATATGTAGAAATAAGATAGTTTAAGACTTTGGAAGAATTTTTAATTCCAAAGTTAAATTTACATTTAACTTTAGTTAAAAAACAGCCAGCAAGGTAGGCCTGCCTTTAAAATGACCCCGGGCTCCTCGGCAGTGCACCTGTGGGTGCACCACCTATGATGGGGTCCTTAAACCTACATGCCCTACCATGCACTAGGGACGTATAGGTAGGTTGACATAGCCAATTATAATTAGCCTAATTTGCATACTCATTTTACACAGAGCACAGGCCCTGTGACAAGTTAGCAGTACCCAGGGCACCAGCAAGAAGTGAAAAATGGGGGCAAAACATTACGGGGCCTCTGCAATCAGCCCTATTTTCTCACACTAATGGATCTCGGAAGAGGTCCAGGTGAAACATGCTTTCTTTGCTTTGGCCAAAGAATGCATTAATATTATTTACAGGGAAAGACTGCATCTATAGCATCCTTTTCTAAAGTCCCATATCAATTTTCCCTTTTTATATTGGTTGTTGGTTTTTTTTCTCACATTTTCTTTATGTGTCTCTCCATTTCTATTTCCCTTTTTCCCAGTCTTTCTTTCTCACACACTCCTTCACTGTGCTGGCATCTTCCACTCTGTCCACTCTTTTTCACACATACTCCACCTCTCCCCTCTCTCCACTTTCATCTATTTTTGTCCTAAAGTCAAACCATCCCTCTACAATCTCCTCTTTAACCTAATGAGTTGTCTAAATAGAGAGTGGTGGAAAAAGGAGTGTGTGATGAGTGAAAGGAAAGACTATGAGAAGCTGCAAGAAAGGAGAAAGTTAAGAAATTGACGCAAAAGGCAAACATGATTGTGAGAATAGCCGCAGAGGAAGAAGCCAAATGAGATAGCTGGGAAATGCAGCAAGAGAAAAAGGAGAGATGAGACAGCATGACAATATGTGAGAAAATGTAACATATGATAATGGGAAGGGTAAACGTGGTGTAGATGAGAGAAATGAAAAAAGAGTGAAAGGATTATAGCAAAGACTGACACAAGCAGTGCTTAATTTGAGCTAGTGGTCGTAGGTGGGGACCATGGGCAGGTATTTTTCAGGGCCGGTACTTATTTTTTGCCTCAGATACTTTCAAGTGCATGAGAAAGAAAACTCATAGATCTGAAAGATAGAGAAGGAGAAATTCATCAAAACTGGCTTAAAGGGATGAGGGAGGGACCAGCAAGGGTGAGAAAAAGGGACAGGGAGTGTGTGGTAGAGGATTTAAGGCTTCCAGCCATGAAATTTGCAGTGCAGATGTTTACCTGCAGTGGCTGCCGACTACTGAACAGAGCTTCGGACACAGGCACTATTGTTCTTACAAATTAAGACCTGGCCACCAGTGTAGTACAGCATGTTCCCAGAATGTTGCCTTCCACTGCATAGGAAAATTGACCATTATAATAAAATATCCCTTAAATTAGGAAAGCAAGGGTAATGTTACTTAGAAGAAAATCAGGCGTGAGTTCACCTGTGCATTTGTACATATACAAATTTCCTACAAATGGTACACCAATCGGTCTCAGTACTTACAGCTTGACAAAGCAGGACAAAATGGTGAAGATCAGTGCCTTGGAGTCAGCTACATTCACATATGTAAAATAAATTTTTGAGGACACAAACAATGAGAGAATGAGGTTTTAGGTGCAGTGCTCTTATAAGCCAAATAAGCAAGATGGACATTTCCAGTGATCACAAGTTCGAATCCTGGCACAGCTGACTCATAACTCCATCCTTTTAAGGTTTCTCACAAATGGCAGAAGGGAGCTATGAATGTATATATCTTTAGCTATCAGTATCCGTTTTGCTTGTACACTGACGTTGCTTGTCTTGTTATTGAATGAACGATGCGTTAAGGAGTCAGAGATGCGTTACATGCGTTACATGTAAGAGACCAAGGGGGATATTTAGGAGCCCCAAGCGCCATTCCAACGCCACATTAGCATAATTTTGTTTACACTAATGTGACGTTAGAAGGCCAAAAATGCTGCACCATATTTTCAAAGTGGCGCAATGCATGCATTGTGCCACTTTGTAACCCTTTGTGCTTCATTATACCTGCTCCAGGTACAATGTATGCCAAGGGGGGCGTTCGTTAGGGGTGGCCAAAAAATGGTGCATGGAAATGAAAGAGATTTCCTTGTGCCATTTGTTCTGCACTTTTAATGCCTGCCAAGAGCAGGTGTTAAAAGGAGGCTTCCATTGGTTACAATAGGCCTCTGGTCGCTTTGCAGGATTAGAGTAAAAACTTCTGACGCTAGTCCCCTAACTACCGCCATGTGTGGACCGTATTTTGAATACTGCGCACACATGGTGCCATTAGTGGGGCGCTAACAGGCACAAAAAAGTGGCACTACGCACAGTGCCATGCCATTTGTCTTAAATATGCCCCCAACTGTGTGTGAATGTGTTGGTATGTGCTTGAGGGTGTTAAGCAGTTTGAAAACAGACTCATTATTTATTAATCCTAGAATATATTTCACCTTGTTTCTTGTTCATGTTCTTAAATCCCAGTCCAGAGATGCCCTTTCAAGTTTTGGTTATATTAGCTTGTACCACAACTCAGATATTGAATCACCCATCCATTTCAAATCCACCACCTGCCACTGCATCACTCATAGTGTAAGAGAACCATTGGCTGAAGTAGGCTTACCTGCTGCCCCATGCAATATGGGATAGTGAGAAGGAGCAAATTGTGAATGATAGCTGACAGAATAATGGATGAGAAGGACTGATGCAAAACACATCTAAGTATGTATGTATGATTGTATGTATGTAAACACAACGCAAGTAAATAGACATTCCTCAAAGTGACTACATAGGAAGTTGAAAATGCATCTTGTCCATATTAAATATATATCACAGGGATCATAAACAAATAACAAGGGGAAACTATTTTTATTTCAATGTCTCCTATAGAAACGCCACAGGTCACTCGTCTAGGATGGCAAATATTCTTTCTTGAACATGGATTAAAGACAATTTTGGTTTTTATTATCATCTCCTTTCAGTGTGGTCTTCCAATATATTTTGTCGATATTAGACTGGCTCAGTTAATTTTGGCTCTGTGCACTGTGACACAGTCATTAAGACTCAAAGTTCATGTGTTTTAGCACTATAATTTGAGATAAAACTGGCGATCTCCAATTGACTTATTTAACATTTAGGTAAGGTAATAAGCCATGGTTACCTACATGTAAAAGTGAAGATATAATGGCTCCTATTTCTCCACTGTGGCCTGGTTGCATGCAACATGAAACACTGCTGTAACATATCTCAGAGAAAAGGTGCTGTGCCATGTAGACATTCTATTTTTTATATTTGATAGTCACCCATAAGTGTGCCATGTGTGCACAGTCTGGTGGCTTGGTGGAGAGGTTTGGATGTATATAATAAAATGGGACATACTAAATACGAAGGAAAAGCATGTCCCTAGCATGAGGAGCTACTAAATGCTTTTTAGCTGTTTTGAAAATATGGAATTTGTATGTTTAGAGCCTATGTTAAGAATAACGATTGAATGTTATAATTTCAACAATGAAAATGCTAAAAACCCATTTGAAAGTTCCTTTTAAATAATGAACAATAACTTCATTGATAAATGTAGATTTTGATAAATATATTTGAAAGCTACCTTTAAAATAAAACATCTTGAGCTGCCTCGAGCTGCATAAGTAATTAACTCAGATCTATGGGCTTCCTCCTGAGATTGATTAATACTAGATGGTGCATGAAAACTACTCTTCAGACAGTGGAAAATCGAACAAGTAGGCTGGAGGGAGTAATGACTTATCACTTCCTATACCACTTAGGAGTGGGCATCGTCACGTATCAAACAAAGGACCAGGTTAAGGACTAGTTTTTGACTTGGTTACGCCCTGGGGGATAATGATGTGAGGGAAGCAATTCTTCAGAGTAGTACATGCGTTTCTTCTACCAATGGGGTAAAAAGCTGTTCTTACTGCAAGAAGACAGAGCCCCTCAGTACAAGTGTGGTGGTTTTAAGACTGCCACACTTGTGGTGGTGGTCGGACTGCCACCAAAGTGGCGGTCCATCCTCCACATTCGGACCGTGGCTAAAGCGCCACAGTCAGACCACTGGCACCGCCACTTTTAGCCAATGGTCTGGCAGTGCCGGTGATCTTAATCCAGCGGGGTTGGGGATTACAACTTCCGTGTCCGCCAGCTTTTTGACATTGGTGATGCAGGGACCCGCTTGTACAGCCCGTCATGCTTTTCACTATGCAGGCAGTGAAAAGTGTGACTGGTGCTTTCGCACCTGACGCACCACAACATTGCCGCCGTCTCATAGTCAATGTTGTGGTGAGTTTTCTGCTGGGCCAGCAGGAACTCATAATAGGGCCAGCGGGCGGAAGACAGGAGTGGCGGTCTTCTGACCAAAAAATGAGGCCCAGAGTGTTTTCACATTGCTTTGGGGCTGGACCTTTGAGAGATTATGAACTTTTGAGAGGGCAGCCTGACTTCTGCCTGACTTCTGCTATCTTGGACAAAAACACACCAAGTTTGTAAATATGCAAGATAAGAAGTGATGTAAAAGTGCAAAAGTGGGATGGCTAATGATAGGAATTCTGCAGGCAATATCCCAGCACTATCATCTGGCCCGTGCATTGGTTAACAATGATGCCTCGAAACAAGCTCCTTCAAAAATAGAGCATTATTACTTGCCATGCTTAATCTGAGTGATAAAAGCTTGCCCTTGGTAAACTTGATGAGACAAAAAAGAAAAATATATATTCGCTATTGATTTAAAGAGCAACAATACACACAGCCAACAACAACAAAAATTATATGTGACAGAGATATTGTCCAGGCACCCATGTTCCCTAAGCATATACATATGCACCCTCTTTTTGTCCATTAGCCCATCGATATCTAAGAATATGCACACACAAGCAGAGAGACTTTGCCATCTATTCAAAGGATAAGTGGAACAAAGGTTAGGGCCTGATTTAGAGTTTGGAGGATGGGTTACTCCGTCACAATCTTGTCAGATATCCGCTCTGCCATATGAAAATATCCATAGAGTATACAGCAGATGGGATATCAAGTTTTGGGCAATTCAGGTACTTGTTAAGTCTGAAACAGGTTGGTCTTGGTTATACTTCCCAGCTCCTTAAAATGTACAAAAGGAATATAGGCATTTTAGTGCATCTGATGGCTGAAGTAGACAGGTCTTGCTAACCCAATCGCTCCACAATTTGCGTTAATGGCCAGTAGCTTTTTGTGACGAATGGAAATTGGAACTGTGCCTACCAGGGCAATTTACAAGTGTGTTTTAAGAAATTGGGTTGTTGGTTGACCTGAGTATGAGCACTAGTCTAGCAGAAATCACAATGCTGGTCAGGGTGAAATGAAATTACATATGCAAATTGGGTATAAACCAACCGAAAATGTTTTAAGGAGATAGCACCATCCCTTTAGCACTGGTTATCATTGGTAAAGGGTTCAGAGTCCCAAGCCAGAAAAACAGGTTCAGGAAACATGAGGGTGACCCTGCAGAAAGAAGAAAGGCCATCACATTTCTTCCGCCCAATCATACATTTTGAAAATGGACAGTTTATTTCAAATCATCCATATTTTGGTTCAAAAGGAAAATGCATTTAAAATTCACAGGATTGTTATTTTTCCCTTTAGGGATTTCATCCCTAACATTGCTTTGAGGTACATGTATTGTATTTATTTCCTAATTGAACTTTGTGAATATTTTGAAGAGAAAATTAGTGCCTTGTTGCTATGCTGGTGAAAGAAGCCTTTCTCCCACATAACAATATGTGAAAAAGAAAACAGGTTGACAAAGCAAGCCCTTTACACAAAGATGAAAAGAATTCCAACAAAAACCCTCGGAGTGGTAATCCGCCACAGAGCAGAAGCTTCCTATCACAACTGAAACTACAGCACTTCCCTCCTGAGACTGCTCATGAACAAACCAATTGCATCTTCCACTACTCCCTTTGGTGCCCAAGCACAACCAAGACTCTCCAACTAAGATCCTTCGTCAAGCCCATCCCGCTTATGCCTCCCCTACTTACTCCTTCCCACCATAGTACTCTTGTATGGGTTTGCCTTTCCAGAGAAGCACTTGCAATTGAAGGTGCTAATAGACCCAAATATGGTGGAATCTCACTCCCTGTCATCAAAGACACTATCTCCAGCCCTGGAATTTAATTTGACAACCTAATGTTTTCTGTTGCTGTATTAGACTAAGTTTGCTTCAATTGTTTGAATTAAATGAACAGGATAGCTATGATTTGTAAATTAAAAGCCCAAGACTTGAACCAATGTCATTGATCATATTGAGTGAGGTGATCACCCTACCACAGGAAAGAACAAAATTCTCAAGTGGCCCACTGTAAGGAGTAAGATATTTTACCAGGTAAGGATAGTAAGCTTTCTTCCCTATGGATTCTTTATTGTCCTGTGTTTACAATGTAAATACAGCAATGACGTGTGTGAGAATGCACTGACATCCCATGATGTCTCAAAATATATTCCTAGTACACTCAGTTCTATTTCCTTGCATATCTTCCTAATTTATGTGTTCACTATGATAAATACAGGAATTACTAGCACAAAAGGTGGGATTGAGCCATCTGCTTATATCTGATTCGAGGCGGCTTGACATCTTGGAATAATAAGTATTTAAAGTCATTAGGAGGGGACCTGAGGCTGGAAATTATGAGTGTGGAGAACATGTGAAGAGAGAATCCACTAGTGAAAAAAACATATTTGTGGCTCTTTTACCCAATAGCACTTTCAATGTTGGGATTTGTGAAGCCCATGCTAATGTGGCACTTTCCAAAAAGTTATCTTGGTTACTCACCAAGGGTAGAGTGTTCTAAATTAAAAAAAGGAAAAACATGAAAAAATACATTGGAATGTAGGAGCTGCAGGCTTGTAGCAGCCATTACAAGCCTGGAGCTACTCCATTTGTTTGAATGTTCTAATAGCCTTATGGTCCTTCTGCCTCAGGCTATACCTGTTGGTAAAGGCCTTCTCCCTAGTTATGGGGCCTCATGTGGGGCTTGGGCCTCTAGCTCAGGTTCAGGGCCTTTAACAACAGTATAGTCCTTGGCAGTAGGCTATAAGGCTATAGTAATTGGTCTTGGGCTGAATAGGGGCCATGGGTCCTTGCAGCACTACAGGGCCTGTATTATGCCCCTGCTTTTAAAAAAGGTGATTTGTGTATGCAAGCAAAGATTATCTGTGCAAATACACTTTGTAAATCTGATCATAAGTGGAGTTTTCTGCTGGTAACATCTTCAATCAATCAGGATTTATAAAGCGAGGCTAATCACCCAGTAAGGTATCCAGATGCTTGCAGGTCCTGGATGCCAATTTGAACAGCCAGGTCTTGGGGGCTATTCAGAATTCTGGAAGTGAGGTGATGGTCCGGAGGTGCATAGCGATTCTGTTCCAGGTTTTTGCTGCAGTGTGAGAGAAGGGGCATCCTCTTTGAAAATACATACCCATAGAACTCACATTAAAAAACTAACATTGCTCATTAGTGAAGGAAAACTCTATGAAGCAAACCATCTAGATGTCATGCATGGCTACAGAGTGAACACTGAACAATGTAGAGTTTGATATTAATTCTCTGAATTATTAAACAATGGTTCACTTTATTAGTCTAATCATTTTACACAATGTGGTGTGTGGTCAGCTAATTCTACTTTGTCTTGTAGATAGAATGAAATCAATATAATCATAGTATTATGATCAAGTGTAACAGATTTAGAAATTTTCAGAGGATGTGAGTCTTGCTAGGACTATATTTGTAAAACTGTAAAAGAAAGTATAAAAGATCCAAAAATCAAATAGGAGATGACTCTCTTGAGTCATTGTTTTGAGATTGGCGATGTAAGGACTTTATTGAAATGGAGGTAATCATGTAGAAAATTTGACACAAATAATTTCTGGGCTCCTTGGACTCAGCAGTCGGGCGAGAACCCCACACATAAAAAGATGAAATATGCCTATCTTTTTATGTGCGGATTTCTTCACCCGACTGCGGAGTCTCTGCACTCATAAACTTAGTATTAAAATGCAGTTGTGTTGATTCCAGGACACATGTAAACTTACACAAAAATGTAAGTTTATCTTTGTGAAGGAGGCCATTTGTGGTCTGGTGGCTTTGACTTGTGTGTGTGGAATTTTGGAATACTGTAAATCGCACACAAAATCCTCAGTTGAGGTATAGTTGGAGGACCTTATCTTTCTATCATGTCAGTAAATGTTCTTTTATACGATATGACTCAGAAATTTGATATTAACTGGAGAAGATTTTTATGTCTCTGAAAGGTCATTGGGCCTACTCATTAAGGTAAATCTACATGTGTAGATATACTTTAAGTAAATGTATTGTTTGAGCACCATTGCTTCTTTAGGCTAATCCCCACTTATGAATGTAAAGTTGCTCAAAATTATAGACGTGCATGTCTCTGCCCCCTCTGTAGGAAAAGAGGTAAGGAATGAAACATTTTTTTACAAAGAAAAATATTTTATGTTAAATATTAATGATAATTAATGTTACATATTTATTTTACATGTGAACAATGCAGCACCAATAATGTGATTTAAATGAAAGCTCAAAATAACATTATTTTCCTGACGTTTAAATTAAGAAAACATTTTTAATATGTATTCAGATATATTGAAAGTAAGGCATATAATTAATTAAAAGTAATTTAATTAGTGTTAACAAAAATGTATTAAGGTTAAAATAGGTTATTACATTTAAAAAAAAACAATCACCTTTAATTATAGGTCATTTTTAAAATTAAGTTCAATTCATTTATATTTTTAAGTAGTTTAAATAATATATTTTATTTAACATTAGTTCACATGGGGATGTTTTATAAGTCCCTAGCTTCATTATCTGCCATAGGAGGATATTGAAGTACCAGTAGTTGTCTGTTTTTGGTGCTGAACGTGCTCCATCTCTGAGTTAGAGTACATTTACAACTGTTTGGTGTCCTTTTTAGCTGTAGTAAATATAAAAGGGCAGTTTTTGAAAAACAATGGGTTTACTCTTTTGTGGGTGAATGCATACCTTTCCATGTACCCCTCACAAAGCCTTACAGAAAGCTTTATCACTCCTTCTGTATCACCTCCTCTTTAGTAGTCAGTATTCCTAATTTCCCTGCCTCCCTTCTATGTCCCTTCCATGTTTACTACTAAAATGTATGCTTGCATGTGCAGAGATCTCCACAGCTGGGTAAGATGTCTCACGCAACAAAGATAGGAGAGGTGGAGTCATGTAGATATGTGAAAAGCATGTTGTGGTATGTTAGTAGTACTAATTTAGTGCAAATAAAATACTATAAAATGCAGTTTTTAGGGCCTCCTGTTCTAGGAGAAAATCATGGATGGATAGCTGTTATACCTCTCCCCTTGTTATTAGTACTACTCTTCTAAGCAATCTTTCCTTCCCTTTTTCTGACCAATCACTTGTCATGTCCTGTTTTGTTTTGGTGTATTGATTATTCATGCTTATGTGATACAATTATTACTTTCTGTTTCTCTAGAATGTCTTTTGTAATATTACAATATTAATGTTATAACTGTGGTTTGATGCATAGGATCTTTCATTGCATACATGATATTTAATTTGTATCAATATGTAACTAAAATGCATCTTTTATGAGAACGTGTATGTGTTGATCTTCCCTAATGCAATAACCAAGCAACTAAAAAGCATTAAACATGTACCTGCAAAGTAATGAGCAATGTGGAGTTCATGATACAATTAATTAACATATCTGATAAATGTAACATATTAGAACATGTTATCAAACTAATGGACTTATATCCAGCTCAGTGGGAAAGCACTTTTACTGCTGGAGCAGTTTTTGAGGTAAATTAACTCAAGTTCTTTATTAAATCTTTGTTGATGAGGAACTGAGATTGAAACCGAAAAATTCTTCCTAGTCAGAAATATTAAAAAATTAAAAAGTTTATGTTGAATATGTTTTGTGCTTGTTGTGCTCTGACTCCCAAGCAGGTAAAGCCTATATTAGACAGAGTGATGCAGAGCATTGCATTGGTGAAATATGTAGATGACAATTCCTGTGCTGTGAATTCCTTGCCCTGACAGAATATTCAGGTAATCTATTCACCTATCCAACTCTCTTCTTCCTCCTCACCCAACACCACACTGTTAGAGAGTAAGTCTGAGGCACTTTGAGCCTGACCTGCTGTCTCCTAACCTCTTTATCTGCAAAGACCTACTCTATTCCCTCCTAGAGCTATCCTAGCATCCTCTGGCCTTCGCAAAGAGTTAGTGCATTCAATATGCAGTTGTCCATCTTCTCTACACCCTAGAATAGATGTCAGATTAGGACTAAATACTATTCCAGGATGAATGCATATGAGATCCATGGCCTGAAGGAACATGGCCACCTCACCCCCATATAGATCGAACCACACTGGTTTCCCTCGCTTGTCCACTCGCATCATCTTCAAAACTAGCCATCAGAATTAGCTCCTCACCTATCTGGATGACAAATTTACCATCTATGATGACACTTGGCACACCCACAGCCATGGCACCAGACTGGGGCAATGAACTGTAAAAAAATAACAAACAAGGTGAAAGGCCTCCAGTTAAGTATCGAGGATCTAGAATAACCTTTGTGTATTCATTAGGATTACCCAGCCCTGTCCTAATTTAGGAAATAGATAACAAAGCACCTCTTTAAAGAACACTACATCATGATGTAGTAACTGTCGACCTCTGCTCTGAAAAGTCTAATCACTCATTGACAGTGTACAGGGCAGCAATGGAGTTTCCTTGTGTTGCTCTGCCCCCCTTTAATGGCACCATGGTAGTGAGGTATTTAAAATACAGCACACCATGGCGCACGTTAGCACATTAGCATCAACATTTTTGATGCTATTTTGGTGCTTTGTTGGACTAGCACTAAAAATTTTGATACTAGTTCAGCAAAGCACAGAAAGGCCCATAGGAAATAGCCTAGCATAGGTTTATGCCTGCCCTGAGCAGGCGCTAAAAAATGACACTAGAATGGCACAGTGAAACCTTGTCAATTTCACTGTGACAGTTTTTTCTGCCTCCCTGCGGGGGAACGATCCCCTTGCATACATTATACCTGTAGGAGGTAAAATCCGGCAAAAGGTTGTACAAAGTGGCACAATGCTAGCATTGTGCCACTTTGTAAATATGGCACAGGGTGAGGGTCTGTTTAGCGCTCCCATAGGGTAAAAACAAAAAAGTATGTTATGGGGCACTAGGATTCCAAGGTGCTTGTAAATATGCCCCTTACTGCAATCTCCCAAACTGCAAATTAGGGTCAGGGAGGTCTGCAACCATAAACAGAAACCATAGACTGTAGAGATGACAAAAATTTATGCTGTGTTATATTTCCATACAGTCCAGGGTGATATTTGTGACCAAAAAAGGTAGCCTAAATTAGCATTTTGCTTGGTGTTGCTTTGCAGATTTCCAAAATGCACTGCACACAGTTTACTGCCTGAGGGCTATGTGAGCCCATAGAAAACCTATACAAGTTTGGTGCCCCACTAAGGATAGCCAGGGGAACAAAGATAGAGGTCTGGCGTTGGGGAGGATATATTCCTGCATGAGGAACACTGGATGAAATGTCATGTTCCTCGTGATCTCCTGGCCAGGCAATCAAGGTGAGGGAAGTCTAGAACCCAGTAATAGAAAAGAAACCCTAGGATTTGTAGGTCCAGTATGTTCACATACACCTCAGTGGTATACCTGCGGCAATAATGCAGGTAGTTAAAACTGGTCTTTTACTTGCAGTTGCATTACAAACATCCAAAATGCACTGCTCAGAGTTTCAATTATAGTCTGTGGGTACTCTGTACAATGGAAAAAACAGTTTGCGACCATGTCTTGGCAGCGATCTGTGTGTGAAAGTGGAAGGTATTACTATGCTTTGAAAAAATGCTAAAAATCTGATAAACATCATGTTCAGCAACTAGTCACGCTCTGAGGTCAAGGAAGGTCTGGCTTGCAACAACTGTTTCTCTTGGTTATAGAGGATTAGGAAATACCTATAGACTCTTGAGTTTGATATATTTCAGCAAATGAACAGTGCACCATGAACAACAATTGTGTCGCAATTTTGTAATCTGTAATAATATTACACACCTGAATATGCAGACTGTATGCCCTAGGGAAACACATACATAGTTGGTATTACCAGACTCCAGGCAATCAGGCCATTATCTTCAGTCAGAGCACCAGATATGAGTCTGTGGCTTTGCCACCTGCTATAATAAACAATGGTGGAGGCCGACGTGCTTGCCATCTTGAGGAGAGGTGAGGTGGACAGGCAGATAATCAAACAGTGGGATATGATTGTTCTGGTGTTGGAAGATAAATCAGACACAGCACTAAACACTCCTATACACTAGCCTGAAGTGGTTCAGCCAAAAATAGTTCTTCCTTCGCCCGGGATCGCTGGCTGGTAAGGAGTCACACACACAGGTTCGATTGTATGCAATACCAAGTACAAGTTGTCACACGGCTGGGTGGGGTGAGGTGCATGTGGGGTGGATCTGCAGTGGGCAATTTATGATTAGATTAGAAGAAACATAATGTATGACTATATTTGACTTTTACACATGTTTAAGTTATTGTTAAATCAGCATGCCATCCACAGAGGGGCATATTTACAATTAACTGGCACAATGTGGTGCTGCTCCAAAATTGGTGGTGCCATTTTGTGTCAGTTCTGAAATACAACACAATCCTCTGTTTCCCCTAGCTCTGGCACTAAATTAAGCTGTCAGGGCCAACACGGCCATCTTTGCACCATAATGAAAGTAGGATTGTTCATGTGCAGGAAGTTGTTCATTCCTGCACATAAACAATCTACAATGGTGATCTGGTACTTCTATGTGTGCTGCAGAAAGAGGCACACATAGAAGTATCAAATCCTCATTATTTCATGATTATTAATCTGCAAGAAGGGACACCTTCCTGCTCATAAACAATCATTCATGGCAGTTTTGCTCTTTCAATGTGTGCTGCAGAATGCAGCACACATAGAAAAAGCAAAATTAAGGAGAAATTAACGCATTTCTTCTTCTTGTGCCATGCTAAAGCCACTCCTGGTGTGGCATTAGTTTTTGGCACTGCCACAAATTTACAGATTCTTGTAAATCTGGGGCAGCATCAAAAGCAAAATGTGGAACACCCCCAGCAACACCTATTGCACACCACCCTGCCACAGAAAACTGCTTTTGGGGGACATATTTACAAGGCAGCGTTAAGCCACAAAAAGTGGTGAGAGCCACCTTGTAAATATGCGTAATGCACAGCGCCACTAGTACATCACAAAAAGTGATGCTCCAGTGGGGATATGGGGCTTGTAAATATGCCCCAGAGTGTGGGTTTTCCTCACTTCTTTGCTGTTATTCCTGGTTGTGATCAAAATGATGCTATGTTAGTCTTAGCCTATGCACTAAGGTTTATATCCCTATTATTTATACATGCGTATGATGATGATTCTTCTCATCTGCACCAACTTTGAACACAGATTGTGGAGGTAAATTATATGTAGATGGAAGAATGCCCTATTGTAAAGAGGAACTTTCATCTAACATTGAGTAATCTGCACTGTCATTAATTGAAAGCTGAATAAATAATAATTTAAAATAATCCTTGATGGCTTCAAACTCTACTGAGTGTCAAGTCATTTGGATTCACCATGGACACCAATTTCACCCTCAAAGAATACACTGTCAAAAAATACCTGTTCAATCTCTCTATTCTAGGAAAGAATAAACTGCTTTTTCTGGAAAGGAACTTCAGAATTACTTTTCAAGTCCTCATACTCTTGTATCTGGATGAAACTAAGGCCCTACTCCATGGCCTCCCAGATTCCACACTGGTATCACTTGTATGCTGCAGAACATTTTATCCAGGGCCTAAAGAAATGTGATCACATTATTTCCATCTTCATGGATCTCAATTGGCTCCTCGTGCCAGCCCAAACCATCTTCAAACCAGCTGCATCATTTACAAAGCCATTGTGAGCAGCATCCCTGCTTATCTCACAGATAATCTTGCCATCTCTGGTGGTTCACACCTCACCCACAGCCCGAACACCATTGGACTGTGAATTATGCAGCGTGAAAAGGGAAAAAAAAGAAGAGGGCAGGCCTTTTCCATCTGTGTGCACAAGATCAACATCCCTCTATCCTTAAGGACTACCCTCATGCAGCTTCAATCTAGTTAAGATTTCAAGACACTTCTTTAAAGAACAGTTTGTCACAACTTATTAATTCTTCGCAACCCTACTTTCTTTTCTGTTACTTGCTGCCTATATGCTTGTCTTTGACTATACACAACTGTTTGCTGCCTTTTGGATAGGTTTGCACTATGAAAAATCAACATTCATACATGCACACACTGCGGATTAATCAAAAGAGGACTCTTTTTTGCAAGTAGTTACTGTTGTAAATATTGCACATACAGAAGAATTAGTGCTTGTGATCAATATTTCTAGTTTTTAGCCAATGCTCACAATGAATTCTAGTGCTTCTCTTTTTATGATCAAAAGGATTTCTGTTTGTCTTCTTCCAGCACATTTTTACATGTATTATGCATGAAGGGTTGTTCACATCTTATTGTATGTGGAGTATGCATTTGCATACACAAGACATGCAAAATACCAGCTCTTTCGATTGCCCATTCTAAAGTTGTGCTGTAAACGTTGGTAACACAGTGCACGTAAACTAAAGCATATCTAGTTTCACACATCTCAATTCACCAAGAATTATGTTTAATGCAAAAAGCCCAACAAGCAGAAACAGAAATTACATGAAACACAATAATAGTTGAGATTTTCGTGAGCTTATTCTCAGATGAAATATTTTCATCTAGGTATCCTTCCAGCATTTTGTTTGCAATGGTTTGTACGGATTTCATTACCCACTTGTCTAATGCTTGAACTACCAAGAGGGACTATTTTTCTTAAATGTATAAGTTCAGTATTTTATAAGCTTTATTCAGTCCAGTTAATTATATCATGTAAACACACTGGGGGACAACCCACAAAGTGCATTTAGTAGGACTACCAGCATTGCGTAGGGGGGATTAATATAATAAAAAAATAAAATAAAAAAATAAGTACCTCCGCGCCGTGCCGCCAATCCTCCGTCCTCTCCTCAGCAGGCAGGTACAGGCTACCAGTCTGCCCTGTGGCCAATTCTAACACTGCTCTAAGCAGTGTTAGGATTGGCTGGGAGCACCAAGCCAGAGTGCTCTGAGGCAGACTGGGAGCCTGTGCCTGCTCTCTCCAGCCCGGCAACACAGTGCCGGTCTGGAGAGAGAACAGTGTGCATGTGTGTTTGGCCAGCCCGAGACGGTAGGCCAAACACACATGCCCTCTGAGGGGAGTGCAAAGTGCACTCCCCTCACCGTTTGACGCCCCAATGCCCCTTTCACAATGAAATGATAATAAACATAGTTTATTATCCTTTAATTGTGAAAGGTTTGCAGCTCTGAGCCACCTCTGAGTACTACAATAACGCAACTCGTGTATAAAATGCTATTTACTAACCTATGTGCTGAGGTCTATAACTTTGCCACTACCATCTTTTCTATGCAGCGATCTCCACGTCGATTGAGGAGATTACTGAATGCATCCACCTATATTTTAGAAGTAAATGTAGGAAGGACAGGAAAAGTGGCTGGAAAATCGGGAACACTGACTACAAATTTAGACTGGTTTAAGAGGGGTGTAAGGAGTGACAAACACCCATTCACAAAACAGTAAGTACATTGATATTCAGAAACTGCACTTACAAAGTTTATGCAAAAAAAAAAAAAATTCATTCGTTTTTTTTTCAGTAAGGAGCAAGTCTGGCTATCACAGTACTCCTTATTTTTTGGAGGATTGCTTAACGTCATATTGCCCTTACCTACAGGGATATAATTCCTGTTAATTAACCCACTCTGTTATGCACCCTCACCTGTCCGCAGCTGTAGAAAAAATGTTAATTTTCTTAATTGGCATAAAGCGATAAATGCAATACAGAGATGTTGACTGCTACTGGTCTTCTTTAGCATTTGTATTCCATGTTGTTCAGTGACTAGGCCACAATACGTCTTGTTATCATATAAATTATAATTTCAAGGCACTTGATGTGGGATAGGTTAGAGATAAGGGAAATAAAGGAAGGGAGAAATAGAGCTGGATAGAAAGACGGGGATAGAAGGAAAGTGGGAGAGGCACATAGGAGAAAAGAGTTAGGGAGAGACTCAGAGCGGGTCCTTTAAGGACCTAAAGAATAGCAGCGTTACTTTCTGGGTGCATCCATCCTAGTTGCCAGTAGACTTGATGCTCATCTTCGGCACCTGCATCCTTTGCAATACGGGCACAATTACAACCTGACAAGTGAGCCAGCACTGGCGTCGCTGTATAAGGTTTCGATCACTTTGACACAGAATGCTATATTGACGATGCCACTCCGTCACCCGCACTCTCATAAGTCATATAAAAATCATTTACTTCATTCTGAAAGTCCAATTGCAATACCTCCAAACACTCCACATTTACCGTACTAGGCTCAACAGGGTCATCATTCAGAGATTCTCCTGCTGCACTCGAAGAGTGAAGGGTTATTAAAGGGCAGCTTAGCTTCATTGTCGAAAATAGGTAATAGGAAGTAAAAGTATGTTTTAGTTCGCATTCCATATATCAACCTCAAGGAGATTGACAGGAAGCTGTAGCAGACTTCAATAGTAAGAGCATGTTATTCTCCATCAAAACGTGAAAATGTGGCCCAAAACTAAATGTTCCACCTGTCCTCTGAAAATGTGTTTTTTGATAGGCTCATGAAAACTTCTATTGAGCTTCTTTACTATACGACTATGAAGAATGAAAAAAGCTGTATATAAGTGCAAGGTGTGGTTTCTATTTGCCATTTCTTTTAAAATTTGAAATTCAAACTCCATTGTTTCTTAAGGCAAACCTTTAGAATCACCCACTATTCAACAACACCAAATAGTTCCCCAGGAACAATCACTGCATTTTAACAATTCATTTCACCCAAAAAATGAACAGCATACTATTTCCACTTAATTCAGAGGCTACGAACATTTTTCCCTTTAACTTGTAGGATCTGCACCAAAGTCTTGCAAAAATGTTGTATTTTTCCCTTTAGTAAAGCCTATGATAGTACTCATCCTCCAGGTTGTATGTATGCTCACAATCTTGAAAAAAAGAGTCTCTGGCTCTATATTTAGAAGGGATCATTGGAAGGCTAGAATATAACGTAAATATATGAACCAGGACTAAGTGAATTATTCGTTATGGCGGCCTAATATAGCATAATTTTGGTAATTTTACATTACTATTGCTACATAAAATTAATGAAATGACTATTATACCATGTCACACAATTATGCACCCTTCGCCTTAAAACTGTACAGCAGACTCAACATTTTTGGTATTTACTGCAAACACGCGAAAACAACAGAATACAGGTGGCTATTTGTTGTACTTTTATTTTTTGCACTATTTTTAGAACCAAATTATTACTCATATCCAGTTTAGTTTGCACTAAAATACTACATCAAACATCAGTGTTGCATTTCACATAATTAAGTTAACTTTTACTGAATTCCCCATACATCTACTTTTTTCTTGGGAGGTTGTTTTCCACTGCCATGGTAAACAAGTAACTAGGCATAATTTCAGTACGACTGTATTGGAATAGAGGTCAGCTATACCATATGACTGCGATGGAAGAGGTATCTTCCTGCACAAAAACAATACTAGGAGGCTTCTTCCTGTTTCTATGCAGAAAGCAGTGCACATAGAAAGAGGAAACAATTAGGAGAAATAAAGTTATTTCTCCTCGTTAAGCCTCCCTTGATTTGCAGATTCCCAGATTCTTGTAAATCTGGGAATGTGTGAAAACCCATGGGTGTTGCGTGGAAAAAAACACTTCAACGTCCAGGAATCACCTCCTTTGTGCAGATTAAGACATAGCAGTGACTTGAGCTGCTTTGCCTTACTCCGTTACTATGAGGCACTTCAAAGCCATGCAAAGTGGCTTTGTGTGACCTCATATATATGGTTGAGAGGTTTGCATCACCTCTGCATCTCTAGTCCCAGTCTGGAGTTTTCTTCCAACATGACGTTCTTCTTCAGATGGTGTCTTTTCACTCTAAGATATTTATGTGGAAGTAGTTGTTGAGCTGCCAGAATTATCTCATGCACTTGTCAGCGATTGGAGAAATTCTGACAACCAATACTTACTGTTTACTCACAGCCACGAACTCCTTTTGCCACCCATTCCCTTTACCATACTACAGAGGTTACCAAGAGGCCCTTTACCATACTATAAAAGTTCCCAAGAGCCCCTCTTTCAACATGGAAGAACTGTTCTGGGATCAACCTGGTCTGTCTTCAGCTCTTTGATCACTCCCAATTTAGATCATCTCTGCTCCCACCTGACACTTTTTATTGATGTGTGTTACCGTAGTGCCTTTAAACTGCAACCCAGCCAGAATACTTGGTGCTCCATGCAGAGCTAATGGCCATATGTATGAAAAAGTGGCCTTGCGAATCGCAAATAGCGATCTTTAAGAAATCGCTATTTCCGAGTCGCAATTGGCCATGTAACAAAATTGCGATTCGGAATTAGCGATTTTAAAAAAATCGCTATTTGTGGTTTGCGAGGCCCATTTACCAAATCGCAATTTGCCTTTTTGCAAATTGCGATTTTTTACCGATTCAGTAAAAAATCGCAAATTGCGAGAAGTTTTGAGAAAGCACACCTGGAGGAGCCTGATGACATCAGAAGCAGGAAGTGAGTCATCCCAGGCAGTTTCAGGTGCCACACCCAAACCAGCTTCCAGAGAGAGAGCAGCCCAGCCACACAAAGCAGCACTCTGAAGGAGGCAGCACACCTGAGCAAGGATGAACACCTCAGCCCAAGGCTTTTTGGCAAAAGCTCACTCCAGGTGCCTGAGAGTGAGAAAAGGAGACTATGGGCAGATATCCAATCAAAAATCTGCGCAATTGGAGTGGCGCAGCGCTCTGTAGAAGAAATTAAGAAGAGGTGGTATGACCTGCGGTCCCGTGCGAAGGAGAGGGTGGCAAGGAGACTGCAGGAGGCCAGGGGCACAGGAGGCCGTCCACCCACAGAGGCACCATCCACCCCATTAGAGGACCTAGTCGAGTCCACACTCCTCCCTGAAGCTGTGACAGGGGTCACAGAGATAGACACCTCCGGCACACCAAGTACCAGCCAAGGTAAGTGCAATATTGATTTGTAACCCCATATGTGTATGCAATGAATACCTTTAGGAATTAGCAAGTAATGTTAAACATTGTAAGAAGTAGTCCAGTCCACATCTTAGAAGCAGCACAACAATGCATTATGGGAGTGGCAGTCCACAACCCAGAGCTAAAAGTAGCACATACAATGTATTTAAGTAGAGCGACACCCAGAGGAACACAACACACACAACACAGTGTAGAGAAGTACCTGTACCTTTATTACCATTGTGTGACCGTAATTGTAACAAACATAACTGAAATGCTGCATATTGTCGTTGCAGGTGGGCCAGGCCCAGCAGCCGCAGCATCAGCACGCGTAGGCGAGACTGCCACCCATCCGGCCTCTGATTCCAACACCAGTGGGTCTCTCACCATTGCGCATGTCTGACGCAGGCCCAGGGCACTGCCACTGCCAGAGCTCAGCCAAGACTCAGATGAGCAACAGGAAGGGCCAAAATCCCCATCACCAACAGGCAGGCGCAGACCACAGCACCCCGCAGGATGGCGACAAATTCCGGGGCACAGAAGCATGAGGTAGGTGAGGGTCCCTCCTTCTTTGGTGGGCTAGAAGCTGCAAAGTTGCAGCAGCAGCATCTACAAAACAAGAGGATCCTGGGATTACAAAAGAATTTGCGCCAACATAACAGCAACATGGGGGGCCTGCATCGCCAGCTTGAGTCCCTCAATTCTAACATAGAACTGCTACATGAGGGACAGGTGCAGGCATCACAGGACACCAGAGAGCTCAGAGGTGCTGTACGTGAACTATACCAGGAGCTGTGCCACGAGAGGGTGAGCCACCGCAGACAGGAGCGCAGATTTATGAACATGTGTGGCGGCTTCTGTCGTTCTGTGATCAGGGTGGCAAATGCAACATCAATGATTGCCCGTCAGGCAGTGGCTGCACAAGTGGAGGCAGCACACAGCAGCAGGGATGTTGCGAACAGACTGGTACAGATCACCAATGTGATCGACAACATAATGGGACAGAGGTCAGCCACACCGACTGAGCTTGCACTGGGGGACCCTGAGGACTGTTCCAGCCTCAGCAGTGTAGCTGTACGAGCATTGGACACCAGATGGCGTAGTGCCAGGCACAGCACTGCCACTGAGGTGGACAATAAAGGTGCCAGTGAGGTAACTGGGCACCCGAGTGGTGTGCGTGGCTGCAAAAAATGACTGTAGCTGCCAGTGGACTTATGTTTTCACTATGACGTAATAGTGCATTACTCAGGTCCTTCATTGTTTCTAGTTTATCACTTAACCTTTTTTTGCAATTCCTCAAACGAACATTACCTGGCTTAAGGTAATACATATCTTTCACTACAGATACAGTTCTCAGTGGATTTCTGTCATTCATACTAACGTCTGAAATGGTTGTGTGTGATGTCAGCATGCCTTTGCCTTCCCTCTGCTGCACTGGTCCTGTCTACTGGCTGTAGGGGTGGTATGGGATCATCATCCTCATCAGATTCAGTATCACATATTCCTACAGGTATGCCCTGGTGGTAGCTATATTGTGCAAGATAGCACAAGTAGCCACTATTCTACATGTGGTGTCTGGACTGTACTGTAGTGCCCCTCCACTTTTGTGGAGGCACCTTAAGCGACTCTTCAGCAGTCCAAATGTGCGCTCCACCACGTTGCGGGTTGCCCTATCTCCGTTCAGCAGGTGTTGCAGGATTGAGGTAGGGCGTCATCATGTAGGTGCGCACTGCGTAGGCACTGTCTCCTGGAAGGGACAGAGGGTATGATGAGTAAGTGAGCCATCTGACATCAGCACGCCATCAATGCACCATTGAATAGAGGGAAAATACCTAGTAGATATCCTTCTTCAAACTCCCCAGCTAGTCTTGTGTGTATGCCGCTGTGGCGAAAGATGTACGAATCATGTGTGCTCCCTGGGTACCTGGTCACGAGATCAGTTATGATGTAGGAAGCATTGCAAATAACCTGTATATTCATTGAATGTTGGTATTTCCGGTTGCGGTACACTTACTCTGTGGCTGCTGGTGGACAGATTGCCATATGTGTCCCATCTATGGCACCTAGGACGTGAGGGAACTGTGCTATCTGGTAAAATTCAATTTTTGTCTGCTGTATTTCCTGTGGGGTGTGGGGGAATCTGATGTACTGGTGTAGTTTGCTCAGCATGGCGTTGATAAATGCATTGACAAATCTGGCGAGGGTACTCTGTGATACCCCCCCAGCTGCTGCTATGACCCCTTGATAGCTCCCTGAGGCGAGTAGGTGGAGGGAGCATAATACCTGCACATGGGTGGGTATGCTGTGAGACCTTAGTGTTCTGCGCTGCAGTATGGGTTGTAGCTCAGCTATCAGATCAAGTATCATGGCTGAGTTCAACCTATACCTCTCATATATTTCCTCCTCTGTCAGGTTAAAAGGTGTAATGCGCACTCTGAAAATGCGCTCCTGTCTCCTCCTCCCTCTCCTCAAACCTGCCAGAATCCTCTTCCTCCTCGCCATTACGTAGAGTGCAGCCATTGTGGAAAAGAGTCTGAGGCACTCTGGGCCTCTTTATATAGGTTGCACCTTGTTACCACCTGGTTGCACTTAGTGGTATTTTGCATGTGCAAAATGCCATTCTGCGAAAAATCGCAATTTGCGATTTTTTGATGCATCTCTTTGTGACTTGGATTTTGCGACTCGCAATTTGCGCCTTGCAATTTCCTACTGGAAATACCGAATCGCAAAATGCGACTCGCAAAACCAGGTCGCAACACAAAAAATCACAATTTTTGCGATTTGTTGTTTTTGGTCTGCAAATGCCTTTCATGCATCGCAGACCACGTTTTTGCACTCGAAAACGGCTGAATTTTGCGATTCGCACTGTTTGCGAGTGCAAATAAGTTTCATACATCTGGCCCATAGTTCTAAAACCAGCAAAGGTCACCAGGAAAAAACGAGGTGATCACAACTAAAATGATGTCATTCCTTACACTGACCCTTTCACTGGCACTGACACTGTCCAGAATAAGGGCCTGATTTCTAATTTTTTAGCACCGCATTTGTTTCATTTTTTTACGCAAAAGTGGCGCAAGCTTACAAAATATAATTGAATTTTGGAAGTTTGCACCACGTTTGTGGCAAAAAATGACGCACATGGGGTGCTAAAAAAGTATAAATCAGGCCCTAAGTATGTAAAAAGCAGAGGGTGACAGTTCAGAAAAGGCAACAAGTAACATAATTTAATATAGCAAACATTTCCACTTCTATATTTTCCCTTCCTTTTTTTCCATCATGATCCTTACAAGTAGAGTCTAAATAATATTGTTGCAAATTGGATTACTGGTTGAGGAGACTCAACCACAATTTTTTATCATAATGAAACACAATAAAACCTCTAATTAACTTGTACTCAACCTTTTGATAGCCTGGCACAATATAAGTCAGAACTAACTTAGAGACAATGTTTAAAGTATTAATGCAGCACATAAACAGTAATAATGTGAAAATGAAACACAAGAACTATCCAACGCCAATTTAGAAAGATAGAGTAAAATGTAACAAATTAACTGACACCAAATCTAATTAGTAGAACTGGAGAGATGCAATAAAAAAAATGGAGATGGTAATTAAAAGAACAAAGCGCCAACTGTGGTTATCTGGTCACACCAGAATGGAACAAAGTCACACTTTCAGGTAGACTGCAATGGAGTGTGATCCAGATAACAGTACTAAATTAGTCAAGCTAAAAATGCACCTATAATCCAGGTTGCGGAGCATTGTACCATGCAGCAGCAGTCCTGAGAAGTGATGCAAGGTCCTCATGGAAGATAGTTCTGATGAGCTGTAAGGGCTGTGATGCAGGCTTGCATGAAGGCTGCATTATGCTGCTTCGGTTCCAATGAACGGCTGCGAGGAGCTATATTGAGAATGTGTTACACAGCGGTGTTTCCAATGAGTTAGGCAATCTGCTATGCAGGGTAGCGTCAAGGCTGCATTGTGCTGCATTGGTTCTGGAGAGACACCACTGCGAAGAGTTACATTAGGTTTGCGTCATGCTGCATAGGTTCTGATGACACTTGGACTGGCAGAGCACCTTTAGTCGTACTTCCAAGGGTCCACGACTGGAGGGATACCACTTTAGGGGCTAGGACTCACAGTAGGCAGTGCCTAGGTCCAGAGTTTATGATGATTGGACACTTTTCTGTCCTTTAAGACCTGATCAGGAGGCCAGACAACTAGCCCTTAGTCCTTGGAGTCACTCTGGTGGTCCTTGTGCCAAGATGCAGGTCCAGTCCTTCTCATTCAGGCTACAAGACAAAGCAAAAATGGCCATAGCAGGATAGATCAAAAACTTTTGTTCTCAACAATACGACTCCAATTTTTATTTGATGGATTGTTACCATCCTCTATAGGTAATTTCACAAAATTTATGAATATCACTTTTTTCTGCACCCTTTGTCATCTATACCACAACAATTATTGATGAAACATTCTGTCATTTATTGTGAATAAAAACTTGTACAATTATAAAAAATACAGAGTTAGTTGCTTGTACAGTTTAAAAAAAATCATACATCATCATTGCTGCACGATCCTTGAATAAATATAATTCCAAATAGTGGCATCATTCCCACATTTTCAATTTTGAGCTGTCAAAAGATCGTCCACTCAAAATGAAGAACAGCTCATGAGTTTATGTGACCACCATAACTATTTAATCAGAAATAGGAGTCCACAGATCAGTTGGTTCTTTTTGGCCTTTACAGTGGCATTATTATGATCTATATAGCCAATGCACTTAGGCTAATTTGTTCACAGCCTCATCAGGACACAAAAAGGGTACGCGGAGACACCGAGTCAAGCCATGCACTTGTAAATACTTGAGATGAGCAGACACTTCCTGATTTGTTTCCCACCCAATTACCAACACAGCTCTCGGATTCAACCGGTCTCCACTTCGAAGATGTTAGGACCGACCGGCCTTACCCACAGTTAGGAGAGACAGTGATTACCAAGAGTCTCTGCACGTAGATTGTGGGAAAGCTGTTATCTGTGGTTATACATAGCCTTGTAATTTTTGGACAAGTCCATCTCTGCAGGGTCAATGCCATGCTTCAACTTCATTTTCATTTCATATGTCACCCCTTAGGTAGGCTCAAGTTAGACCCAAGGGCAGGGTGCAGTGTATTAAAATGTTGGACATGTGCTTTTAAGTTTAACATGTCGTGGTAGTGAAAAACGATTACATTTGTTTTTTGCTACTTCAAGGCCAATCTCTCCCTTAGGTTAACATGGGGGTTACCTTGAAGCAGCCTTTAAGTGTAACCTCCAATTTGGAAAATATAGAAATCTGTACTTTTGTGCCTCTGGACTCACAATTTAAAATCACAACTTATGGCGAAGTCAGATTGTAAATTGGAAGTCTGAAAATGTAGAATTTTTTAAAGTTGCCATTTTCTAGCTTTAAACATTTTGGGCCAGATGTATCAAGCTTTTTTGCATTCGCAAACGGTGCGAATTGCAGAATTCGCCCATTTGCGAATGCAAAAATGCCTTTCACAATGTATGAAATGCATTCACAGTGCAATTTTAAGGAATCGCTAAAATAGCAATTTCTTAAAATTGCAACCCCATTTAGAGAATCGCAAATCGCGATTCTCTAAATTGGAAATCGCAAATAGAGAATTCCTATTTGCGATTTCCAAAGCACATGTATCAAGCAGTTCCTAAATGCGAATTGGGCATTTAGGAAATGCAATTACCACAAACTAAAGTTTGGTGGTAACCATGTGCAAATTTTAAAAATGTATTATAAATGCATTTTTAAAATTGACATGTAGCGCACACATGCTCCTAAGGCATGTGTGTGCTTCACATGTCCGTAAAAATATTTTTGGGCTGCAGCAGAGGGGGCCTTAGGCCCCCAGCACCCTGTGATTTGCATTTCCTAATTTACGAATTCCTAACTGGAATTAGCAATTTGGGAAAATCAAAAACATTTGCAACAGGCCCATAGGTGCGAAAGGGGTCAGATTCTCTATTTGCGATTCGGTAATAGCATTTGCGAATTTTAAGTAATCGCTATTACCAAATCGCAAAAATCATACACATCATTTTGCATTTCTTAAATAGCGATTTCTTAAAATTTGCTATTTAAGAAACGCAAATTGTTTTTTTGATACATCTGGACCTTTGTGCCGTTGCCTGTCTCTGAATGTATGTCTGGGGTGGGTGACAGCTGGGCTCTGGGCCTCTGGACAGAGACACACAAAATGAGCTGGGGTGTGAAACTTACATCATGATGGCCCATCAGCACATTGATGGGCCTTCCTGGGCTAGATGAGAGTGAGGAGTTGACACACCTGCCCCTTGTACAGTGTCCGGAGACAGGGAAGGAAGGCAAGAGCCTTGTGCCCTTCAAAGGCCTATATTGGAAGTCTCCCCCACTTCAAAGGTTAAATAGGTACAATACCTAAAATCCCATTAAATCAGTGCACTTCTGGATCTAAGGCAGTTCTGCCAGGAAGAACGACTGATGTGCTGCATGGGGGGACTGCCCCTCTGCTCAGATGCATTGCTGTGTTGGCCTGCTGCCTGCTACCTCTTGCCTGGGAGTGAGAGGGACTGGACTTGCTATTCTACATTCTCTACAGAACCAAGTGACTCGTAGGGCTTGCTGGCTTGTCTCCTGTTCTGGGAGTCTCAGGGCCATCAAAGAATTCCCTCAACCCAGCTTCAGCTGCAGGACTCTGCCACTGTGAGTCTTTCCCCAGCAAGAGGTGCCAATCCATTCCTGGGCCTTGAGAGTGGACACTACAGCTGTTTTTTTTACATCGTCGTATTGTGGCTATTGTGCTACTCAGAACAGATTCAGTGCCCTTTAACCCCCAATGCAGTGGTGATTCAGTGACGATGGAGGACCCACCTGCGTAGCTCGCTGGCGGCACAGGGCCGATCTGAAAACACTGCTGTGTGAATGGATGATGACACTTGGCCTTAATTGTAAGGGGTTTGATACCGAGATGGGACCCGACTGCGAGGCTCGATGATGCATCAACCATACTGCATGAATCGGTAACGATGCATCAGCACTTCAACGACGATGCCTTCTCCACCCAAGGTACTTTTTCAGTGGGCCCTGAGTGAGTCCTGTTGTCAGCCTACCCTCCATCGTTAGCCTGAACTTTAGATTTACTACAGTTTAGCACAACCTCAAGTAACCTTTTAGCGCTATTAACTTCAAATCATTACATTGCAGTTTAATCTTTAAAAATTCATATCTTGAGTTCTACTTGTTGGATAATTATTGGATAATTGTTGTTTGGTCTTGTTTTGCCTAAACAAATATTCTCTATTTTTCTAACGTGGAGAGGAGTCTTTTTGTGGTGTTGTTCATTGTGTTACTGTGATCTAAGTGTTGCAAAAACACTTTACACATTCCCTCCCAAGTTAAGCCTGACTGCTCTGTGCAAAGCTATTGGGAGAGAGCACAGAATAATTTAGAGTGTGTGACTGACTTACCCTGACTAGGATTGGTGTCCCTACTTGGATAGGGTGCATACCTCTGAAAACTGGAGACCCATGGGCTTATTTGCAAGCCAGTGGCGCAGGGCAGTGCAGCAAATGACCTTGCTGCGTTGCACCAAAGTGAAAGGACAGAAATCTGCCGTATCTACAAAGTAAAATACATTTCTGTCCTATACAACTGCACTGGTGCACAACCTGCTGCCTAGCACCGACACAGGCACCCTTGTGCCATGGTTGCCTTACACCATATGTATGAGGCCATGAAAAGCTACGCAAAGTGGCTTTGCGTGGCCTTGTAGATATGCACCAGCACTATGACCCACCGGTGCATCACAAAAAGTGACACGCTGGTGACACACAGGGCTTGTAAATAAGCCCCCCAATTTCAAACCTTTATCATAACAGGGTCTTATTGAAGGGGATGTGTGAATTATCAAAATGACAATCTCAGGCAGTACAGCAGATCCAAACCAGATTAATGATAGCTCCTCTCATGAGGGCCAAAGTTATCTATCAATAAACATGATGTAACACATATGTGCCAACATCATCTCTTTACCTGAGTAGTGACTGTGGTCAGTCAATATGAGTAGTTATTCATGTACACTTTCATCAGAATACTTCTTCTACCTTTAGACTTCAATTAGCTTAAGAGAGTAAGATAGAGGAGGGGTATATCCTTTGTGATAGAAGATTCATACATCTGATCCTCTGAGTAGTGTAGGCCAATGGTGTGTTGCACATTGGGAAGAATAAGGAATGTACCAAGCACAGGGAATAAGATGATTGACTTTCACAGATTAAAAACATTTCTGCAGAACATGTGAGAGACTCAAGTGATAGTGAAAAATCCTCAGAGACGATGGTGCATTTGGAACAACACATGGTGGGATTTCAAATAATATTAGTTGAAATGTTATGCTTGCTAACATTTCCACTAGCTCTTTTATTTACATTATTCCATAGAGTAACAACATTTCTTTTAAAAGGTAGTCACCTATGATACCTTTCCCCATTCATGTATCACAGCAGGTTCCAAAGAGCAGCAAATCAGCGAAGCCCTCTCTCACCTATGGCCTTTATCAGAAGGGACCATCGCACAAAAACCTACCTTTTATTGTTTTCTAGATTTGTACTATATTCAAACCTATGCCTACAGAACTGTATCCCACCCCAAAATAAGCCTAAACATTTTTGATGAATGGAGGTTGATGATAATAAATAGACTGATTTTCTCCATTCACCACAACCCTGCTTTATTCATTAGCGTAGACCTAATTATTAATCCACTCCAGTCACCCATGATAGCTCCATTCAACCCAGACTTGTTTTCACCATCAACCTCAACTCAGATTTGATTCCCACAGCAATCTTGGATTTGCCCATCTCTGTTGGTCCTATATTTTACCTCATCTTCTTCCCTAATTTTACGCGCACCCTTAGCCCTGATTTCTCCAGAGCCCTCAAAACTGATCTCTGAAACACCCGCACCCATGCCACTACAACCCCATTCTTCATGGAAGAACACAAAACCAGCAGATCGCATCAGCAATTATACACCTGCTTGAGCTAATGTGAGTAATACAGGCAGTCACTTCCATACTCTCATTCCCAAGCACAATTACAGTCCCCTGACATTAATTTTTCTTTTTTTTTTACTTCAGAATTTCACTTCTATTTTACTCACTCCTCTTTCTCACAAACGTACTTACTCGCATGTCTACCAGTACATTACACTTTTCCTTTTGCTCACAACCATTGATTAATTCCCTCTGACCGCTAGCCCCAGCATTCCACCACAGACCTCAATTCAGCCTTCACCATCAGGACTGTGTGTAGACTCAAGTGCTCAACTTCATTCCAAGGCACTCCAGTGCCCTGGGATCCTAGACCCAGACGAATGCCCCTGACCTTCCAGCACATTGAGAGGGCAGAAACATGTTGGTCATGATTTTTTTAGACTCTAAGAGACATTAATCTCTATTGAGTCTCCCCCCCCCGTTTTAACTTTACCGACATGCACCTCTATTAAATGTAATCAGTTGAAATAGGTGACATGTATGGTAATTTTATTCTAACCCTATCTGGATCCCTGATATTTATCCAGTAAGATTAATTTCAGCACTCCCACTTGTTGTTTTAACAAAGAGGTTGAGTCCGCCCAGGTAGTATTACCCTACCTGGGTGGGGCTAGGTGGTCAAATGATGAAGCAGGACGCTATTATGTGTGTGAGACCACCTAGTCTGTAAAGGAATTCCCCCCCTTGTTTAACACAGCCACCCGTTTAGAGACACTCTTCACACATTCCTCTCATCCTATCACGAATCCCTACCTAGTCGGTACTATTAATTGAAGGAACACTGGTCGAATTCCACCCTCAACTTCAACTACCCCACACCTTCAGTGGTTGATGGATATATATATTTCTTTTGGGAGTTTGTGTGGGATAGCATCACTCCCATAACTCTCTCTTTGTGTTTTATGGTTAAGCACTGTGTCTACATCTGCAGCCAGGACTACCAGATGTGTCTCCACTGGGTAGTTTTCTGGCCTCTTGCTCAGAGTCACAGAAATATAACAGGCTCCCACTAGCTTGAACCCGCCCCTAGAGCCAGCCTAAGTGAGTTCTGAACTCTCAAGATGTCTCCACGCTCTCCTGGACTCTTGCTTGAGGTGCTAAAAAGTGACAAGATGGCCGTGTTGGCACTTTTATTGTTTAGGCACTATTTTGAACCTTAAACTTTAAAAATTCATAACTCGAGTTCCACTAATTGGATTTTTGTCTTTCTGGTGTGAATTGTTTTTTTTTTAAAACATACTCTGTTTTTTCTAAATTGGTTTGAGATTTTTCTTTTGTTGTGTTTTTGCTTTAAAACTGCTTTTGTCCTGCATAAATGCTTTAAACATTGCATCTAAGTTAGGATTGCCTGCTTTTTGTGCCAAGCTACCCAGGGTTAAGCACAGGTTAATTTAGTGACCTTTTGTGGTCCATCCTGCAAGGTACTGTGGCTGTTGCTTGATCAGGGTTCAAGCCCCAGCCAACCAATAGCCCAATATCTCACACTTTGGAATCAATCCACATTTGAAGTACAGACTTAAATCATTGTTTTAAACATCTTTAGAAGTTGCAATTTGAAAGTGCAAAAGAATACTAAGAACAGTATCAGAATATTGAACCCATGGCTATTGTACTTGAGCTGTAAAGCCTTGCCAAGGCACCAGCCACTTTACTTGTCATGCATATGCCTTTCATGTGCCACACACAATGCCATTATTATCACAAGCCATGGGCAAAATACAGCATAGCATAACACTCAAATTAACCTACCACCGCCATTCAAGGATGCATCACATTGATGCCACAGGTTTGAATCTCCAATTACACTTCCTCCCACCCTTTCATCAACCGATTTGCAATTAACCAACAAACAAACCTCTGCACACACACCACCAGACATGCTGTAGGACAGTGCCTGTAAATTAAATACTACTAATGGGCCTGACGCATCTATTGTGCCACCCACTTAAATAGCACTTCAAAGCATGTCACAGGCCTGCCATTGTAGGCTGTACGTCAATGCCTCAACAAGCTTCACGGCATCCCAAATTAAAAGAAACCTAGACTACAGTTTTACTACCTGCCAAAAATCTGCCTCCTTTGAAGTCTTGAGTGATACCAATATGTGTGTCATGTGAACTTTACTAACGCCCCCCATGACAGCCTACTGATGCAGAGGAAAACATGTGTTTCACGTGCCTTCAGTGCACTTGCTGTGCTAAATCCAGTTCCTTCCATTTTGTGGATGCAAGTTGGGGGGTCTCTGAGGATGCTTTTGAGACCTGTCCTACATTCCTTAAAGTGTCTTAGCATATCTATCTTTTCAGTTAAGGTACACATGCTGGGAAAGACTGTCCTAGGTTCCTTATGGAGTACTTTCAAAATCATTAAGGGCTTTAGATTGTGGCATGCAAGGTACTCTGTAGCAATGTGGCATATGTTCTGTCCACAGTTATACACAGTGCAGTGACTGTAATGTTCTTCTCATTTGGCTAACAGAGCCTTAGCCATGTTTTCACAGAGGGTGAAGATGACAAGCATGCCATAACCAAGACAAAGATGTTTTGATCATGAGGGAACAATTTGAATTGCTGCTTGCCTAATCACATAACATCCCATGCAAGCTATTTATCCATGCGCAGCCACTGAAAAGTGCTTATTATTAGTAAGACAGCTCCACTTCACTCATTTCCCCAAAATATCACTTTTGTATGGTACAAAGCAAAGCAAGTTGAAAAACTTAGGCTCAGGTGGGAAGAGCACTGGTTACAGTAATATTGACTCTCCTGTATTTTTCCTTGCTTAGAGCAAACACTGCATTGAGGTCATTTTCAACTCCTTCTCTCTGTTGAAGAGAAGCAGTTCGCAAAACGTCAATCTTGCAGTCTTCCAATGCCCTCCACAGCAGTAAAATTAGAGCCTACTGCTTCTGAAGCACTAAGGGCCAGATTCAAAAGGCCCTAGCACCACCAGAGCCTGTTGCGCTTTTTGCTGTTCCATATTTAAAAGGAGGTGTAATGCACTTTTTTGTGGTGTAACACCTCCTTGTAAATATTGGCCCCTCCAATGCAGTTTTCTGCATCAGAGGGGCGTGCAATTGATGTTTCAGTGGCCGTTCCATTGCAACACCCATTGTTTTTTACACTGCCCCAGATTTATGGGAAATCATAAATCTGTGGCATTGCAAAAAACTAATGCCAACTCAAGGTTGGCGTTATCATGGCAAAATGAGGAGGTATACTTTTATCCCTTCTCATTTTTTGCTTTTTTTATGTTTGCTGAATTCTGCAACACACATAGAAGAAACACTATGCCATGGATGATTGTTTATGTGCAGAAAGGCGTACCCTGGCAGACACCTGCACTAATGGGCTAACCCACATCTGCACAATATTTGCCAGACCCTTCTGTTCAACTTAATTTTGATATAATGAATTTCACTAAAATCCATAAAGGAGTATTCAAGGAGGGCCTGGGGTCAAATAGTGTTGATTTGCAAATAAGTGTGATATTTGTTGTTGAATCTTCCTAATCTAATAGATTGTAGGCAAGCTGAATTGTGTGCAAGGGTCGAAAGTTTCAGCAAGTTCTGTCAAAGGGATACATTTCAACATTGGGTAAAAAAATATATTTTATTTGCTATTATATTTGGTGTAATATCATGGACCAATATGAAATGTTACAGAAACTCAGCATGCTTAACTTTCCCTTAGTTTATGAAGTTACATGCAAACCCATCAGCAGCTGGTACAGTTGCTGAGCCAAAAAAGTGTTTCTTTGCTAATCATTTGATTACCTGCCACAGACTGCCAGCCCTTGATGCACACAACCATCATACATACATAGCACAGGTTTGCTGTAGGGCCTAGACTGGAGCCTGTGTGGGTATTTTATTTTGGACCCTTTTATAATGAGTATGCAAACCAAACATTGGTACCACAGATAGGAAATCGGGAAATGCAACACAAATCTTCTCTCTCTAATAGGGCCTCTTATTTTTAAATGTAAATCCAGAAAAATTCTGCCAGCCTAAGTTCCTCAATGCCCATACAGGCCATCCACCCAGTTAGAAACTGTAGACCAGATTCTGGCCACCGTGCCTGCTTCCTGCGGCTTTTGCATTTATTATTCCATGGTGTATGGTGCTAGAAATATGGTCGTCCACATTCAAAATGATGTGGTTCAGGGTTTAACCACTCTGATGTGATAAAAAGTCAAGCCACTGCTGTAGCGATAAATAAGAGATATGCCTCTCTCTTTACTGTTTCTCTACCTTCAGAACCAATGACCACCCTTATAACCATTAATGCAGGGGTAATCTGGACCTGCCCCCCCCCAATGCTTGAACCCATAAAGTTCTCAATATCTCACAGCAGTGCATCCAATTAATGGCATGTTTTAGAAATAGGGTTTCTGGTTGGCTAGGGTATGCACCTAAGCCAGGGAAAAGCCACCCACTCTAGTCAGGGCAAAGGAGTTACACGTCCCAGATAACCCCTACTCACCCCCTTGGTAGCTTGGCACGAGCAGTTAGGCCTATCCCAGATCCAATGTGTGAAGCGTTTGTACAACACACACAATCATGCACTATCCTCATTACAAAGGAGACACAACACCAAGTTATATGAAAAGTAAACTATATTGTAAACAACATAATTAGATCTGACCCAACATGTCAGTGATACCCTGCTACACAAGCAGTTGTCAGAAAGTTACACAATAGTTACTCTGCAGAAACCAGCAGTAGTCATACATAACACACAGGTTACTTTTTATTCTGCAACATGAGCAGTAGTCAGGAATCACATTACTAAAGAAATGCCCTTGTCATAAAAATATCATGAATGCCCATACCAGGAACATTAGAAAGCAAATGGCAAGTCATAAAAAAAAATATTGGCATACAATGCCCATAAAAGGAACATCAGCACATATAGGGCACATCATCAAAAGAGATAGGTTAACGTATCAGTCCCAGCTTGCCCATAAAAGGAATAGGGACAAAGCATATGTCCATTAACAGTACCTGTTTTGATGAAAAGGCACTTCTAGTGCCACGAAACACACAAGGGGCCCCCGGCACTCCTTGCGCACAACAGGGGCCTTGTGGTGATGTTAGGGGGAGGCAGGCAGCACGCACCCCCTCTGTTTTTTATATCGAGCTCCACCTAGGACCTCCTTGGGCCCGTGATCTCTGGGAGCCCCCTGGATCACAACTGGCCCTCCAAAAAAATGGGGGTGAAGCCAAAACAACAATTAAGGGCCAAAGAAGGGACCTTGCGGTGCGAGGGTCCTCTGGCGAGTCTTCCGCCCTGCCCGGGGTCTCCAATTGACAGTAGGGCTCCAGTGAGGCGGGGAGCCTCCGATGAGGCTTCCTTCCCCACCCAATCTCTACAACACACAAGGGGCCCGGTGGGACGGGGAGCCTCTGAAGATGCTTCCTCCCCCGCCCGATCCAACAGAAGGCTGACTCTACCACACCCGTCCTAGTGAGTGAGTCAGCTGCAGCCTGCCCGGGGGCTCACTAGGAGCGTGCTCGCTCCTGTTTTCACTTCAGTGGTGTCCCAGGAGTCCCAGGGGCAGCGCGTGTCCAGCATGCTTCAACTTGATAATGCCCGGGGTCGTGACAGTGATTTGAAGAGTGACAAAGAACTTTGGAGTACGAAATGATTTACAGCCATAGCGCGCCCCACGCGCTTTTCACCAATAAGACAGCGTGCTCAAAAGGTGCAAAGTGGCGCAAATGAAAAACACTCTCAAGGCGCTATATCAGGAAAGGAGAAGCGCTCCTCATGTGCTTCAGGTAGTTTCAGGGGTCAGGGGACACAGAACACTGCCCCTGGGGACACAACAGTGGAATCAGCACAATCCAGCACAAAGGGTTGCAGGCAGTTGGCAAGTACTCCAAGTGACCAAGCAGGTCACAGGCCATCACAGCAGCAGGTGGTCACTTTTGAGTCCCTCCAGCAGCATCCTGTGTCCAGTAACAGGTAAGGTTCAGTTCCAAAAGTGTCTCCAAATTGTGGGGAAAAATCCCCTGTACTTATACTCAGTTTTGCAAGGGTTTCACAAAGAAGGGGAGAGGAGGTTCCAACCAGATACAACTGGTTCTGGGAGTGCCCCCTCTGTCCTCCAGCACAGGCTCCAAACATCAGTTGGACGTAAACGACCCTTTTGTGTGAGGCCAGGGCACAACCTTTACAGAGGCATGTTTACTCCGCCTCCCTCTTCCATCAGCCCAGGAAGACCATTCAAAATGCAGATGCACCTCTATGACACCTCCACCCTCCCTGTGTACAGGCTGTCTGAAAAGTATGCACAAAGCCCAACTGTCACTCCGCCCAGACGTGGATTGGAGTCAAGCTGCAAAACACCAGAGTCGAAAGCACAGAGAAATGCTCACTTTCTAGAAGTGGCATTTCTGTAATAGTAATAAAAAATCCACTTACACTAGTAAGCTGCATTTCTCACTACCATTACAACCATACCAAACATGCCTAAACTACCCCTCATAAATCAGACAATACCCCCTAGACATAAGGCAGAGCATTTCCAATGAATTCCTATGAGAAGGCAGCACTCACAGCAGTAAGAAACCAAATAGGCTGGTTGTCACTATCAGGACATGCCACGCTTCTAGGCACATGTCTTGCCTTCTACATACATAGCACCCTGCCCATAGGGCTAGCCAGGTCCTACTTTAGGGGTGACTTATATGTAGTAAAAGGGGAGTTCTTGGCCTGGCAAGTAAATTTCAATGCCAGGTGCCTGTGGCAGAAAACTGCGCATGCAGGCCCGGTGATGGCAGGCTTCAGACAGGTTTGAAAGGCTACTGCAGTGGGTGGCGCAAGCAGTGCTGCAGGCCCACTGGGAGCATTTAATTTATAGGCACTGGGTATAGAGATACCACTGTGCAAGGGACTTACAAGTACATTAATTTTGCCAATTAAATATAAACCAATCAAACCAACTTTAGAAGGGAGAGCACCTGCACTTTAACACTGATCAGCAGTGATAAAGTGCTCAGAGTCCTAGAGCCAAAACAAGAGGTCAGAATAAATAGTAGGAAGGAGGCAAAACGTTAGGGGATGAACCTGCAAAAAGGGGAATTAAATAAATATGTACCCTGGTCCATTTCACAGCAGTTGCAGTTCCCACTAGAGCTGTCTTGGTCGGAGTGTAGTATAAGTTAAATATCGTCTTGAAGTGCTGACTCCTCAATGCAGCTGCTGCCAGCACCTTATTGCCTAAATCCAGTGACTCCTCAAGAAACAGACCCTCTCTGACACATCTAGTTTCCCTCTTAGAATTTTGCACTTCAAGATCATCAGGTAGGCCTTGTATCAAAAGGTGATAGATTGACCCAATGCTATCCCTCTGTCTTACAGTCTCAGCTAAGGGGATCTTAACTGTTGGAGGTGGTTCCCTTATTCTCTTGTTGATAAAATTTTGAATCTGAAGAAATGTAAAGAAATCCCCCAGACTCACGCCAAAAAGTGTCACATATGCTCTCATAATCCTAATGAGACTACTGGATTTGGGCTGCAGAATCACTTGCACTGTGGGAGACTGAGTCTGAATCCACTACAGGGGGCACCTGTTGGCCTAATTCGGGTTTTGGTCCAACTAACTAGCAGTGCCTCATCTCCACCCAAGAGCAGGAATGATTGGGCAACCGAGTGGATGACACAATTGACTCCTCTGGTAAATCGTGGTCACTCATATTTCATCCATTTTTCTCAGTTACGTTAGTCTCACATATGCAAGGACAATCAGAGGCAGAATATAGTTCAATAAAGATTTATTGAAGTAACTGCACCTTCGAAGATAAAGCAAGTATTGCAATAACTAGGACGATGAAGCATGACAGGATTGAAATTGTGACAAGGAGAGTAAAATAAAAAAATACTCTATCATTTTGTCACTATGATCGGTAAGAATAGCTCCTACCGAGACTATGTTAGAGCACAGCATGTTAAGCTCTAATTCTGACCTTCAGCTTCCCCTGGGAGGACATCATCCCTCATACCTGAGCAAGAGGACTGTAGTCTACATAAGCAGCTGCAGCAAAGCACTCAGCAATCAGCATACAGTTGTGGTCATCTCGGTGGAATCTCCCTCTAATGTACATGGGTCAAAGTAGGTTTTTATAATAAAACAGCAGATTTTCCAAGAAAGGATCCCCATGTAAGAGTGTGCATGTTTCTGTGAACATTACAGACAAAGCATACCACTTTTTCCGGCAACCTATCTTACTGCAGCCTTGAGAAAAGCACAGAGTGAAAGAAGTGTCTTGTTTAGGAATGCAGTGCTGGCCTAGGCAAAGAACAGCTAGATAGAGAAAATAGAACAAGACCGCAAATTTGGCTATTGTTAAAATAATAAAATGAAGCTGAATAAAATACGTCTAGGTTAAAGAGCGCAGCTGCAGGCCTAGTTTGCTAAAAATAACGTGTATGAAGCTATAACTAAAATGGCTACACACCAAAAGCTCCTTTAGCTCACTGAAGGAACAACAATGGCCTTCATGATACAGATCACCGAGCGCTGTCATACATGTCTGACAACTGTTTGTCATTTCATTCTGAAACACTGAAGGTAAAATTAAAGATGCTGGCAAGGGTGTATAAAATGTAGCTTAGTTTCTCCAATAGCCGCTGCATTCTGTATGCTGCTCCCACAATCTTAAATTTGGTCTTTTTATAGAAAGTACGTTCCACATTATTTAAAAAATAGCCTTTAGCCTTGCTTTCCATCACCAGCTCATAAACAGTAGGGGTTTCTGCCAAATTTTATCCCTTCGACCCCCCCCCCCCCCGTTTTTCAAATCCCCATGTGTTGTAACATGCCGACCATAAAGCTAGGGACTGTCCAGCTCCCTCGCAGTTCAGGAAAAAACGAATATTTAGCTGCCCTTCTAGGCCTCCTATATTGCCATAAGAAGCTAAAACACTCTCCAATTTAGCCACAATTTATGAAATTCTAATGGAATGGTTCTTAAAATGAATACAGCACCTTTCGAAAGATAGTAATCTTCCCTAATAGCAACAGGTGTATGTGATTAATTCTACCATTATTATCTAACAGAGGTGTCATATTGAAGTCTACCAGTCGATCTAGGGTAGCAGGAACCCTAACTCCGAGTTATACTGCTTCTGATACGGCCTACTGGTCATTTAATGGAGATCCCGTAGTGCATAATACATGGATTTTACCCTCATTTAGTCTGTAGCCTGAAAATGGCCCAAACTATTAAGCAAGCTTTTCAATTGCGGGGAGGGCCTCTGAAGGATCTATTGAAACCACAATGACATCATCTGCATAGGCAAGGGCTTTCTATTCCACATAGAAATGAAATGAAATGAAATGAAAGGGGATTTATAAAGCGAGACTGCTGCCCTAAGGCGTCCAAGCGCTAAGTAGAAAAAAACGGTTCACTGAGGGAGTCAATGGGGAATTAGCTCCTGAACAGGAAAGTTTTTAATTCCTTGCGGAAGGAAGGGAGGATGGGATTGGATTTAAGGGATAGGGGAAGTGAATTCCATAATTTGGCGGCGTTGAGGGTGAATGCCCTGCCTCCTGCTCTTGACCTCTTAATACTAGGTATGGTGGCTAGAAATGCGTTGGATGAGCGCAGCATTTTCCCGGGGAGATAGGGAGTGAGAAGAGAATGATTGTTCTCTGGGTTTGCTCTGTGAAATGCTTGATGGGATATGCATAGGGCTTTGCATTTTATTCTATCCCTCACCGGGAGCCAATGGAGTGATCGAATTCCCGTTTTGGCAGATTCTCTTCTCGGTATCTTAAGTAGCGTACGTGCAGCACAGTTTTGGATTCGCTGTAGTTTTTGCAGCACAAATTCAGGGGATCCCAGATAGAGAGCGTTGTTGAAGTCTATCCGGGACTGGATGAGGCCCTGAATAACCACCTGTTGGGCTTCGAAAGGTAGGAGAGGCAAAATTTTCTTCAGCATCCGGATGATGCCGAAACAAGTTGCAGAAGTTTTAGTGGCCTGGGTGTTCAGAGTGAGTGAGTTGTCAAGCCACACTCCCAGGCTTTTAATATTCTCCTTCGGAGTAGGTGGTGGGCCTAAACTAGGGGGCCATAGCCGGTCGAAGTCAGTGAGGGTGGAGGGGCCGAGGAGCATGACCTCGGTTTTATCCCCGTTTAATTTTAATGAGGATGCTGTCATCCATTTCCTCTCCTCTTCCATGCAGGCCGCCAGATTGTCCCGAGGGGACCCGCTGTTCTTCTGTGCCAGGGAGACCACCAGGGTGTCGTCCGCATAAGAAATGATTTTAATACCATATTGGCGGACAACCCCAGCAACATAGCTCATCATAAATGGTTTAATGCATGAATTATTCTCAAGTAGAGCTATAAAAGGACCAGTGTTTAATGCAAACGGCAGAAGTAAGCATGGACAGTTTTGTTTTGTTTTGTTCCTAGTGAGATTTTTGTGCTATCCGTCTCCGTCCCCATTATTCGTAATTTTGCCTGAGTGCCTTATGTAATGCTTAGAAGAGCTTACTTGAAACTCTTACCAAAGACCTCCCACTCCAGGAGAAAGCCCCACAACACATGGTTAAAGGCTTTCTGGGCATCTAATAAGATTAATCCCATTGGTACACCAGAGGCCGCGGCAGAATCACCCTTCTTACATGGTCCACCGTGCCGCACCCTAGCATAAAACTATGCTGTTGAGGTGAGCCTAATGCCAATATAACCCTCCCCAGCCAATTCGCTAACGCTTTGACATGGATTTTACCATCACAATTAATTAAAGGAATCAGTCTTTGTGATCACAAATGCAAAGGTGATTTCTCTCTTTCACTAAAAACAATTATATTAGTTATTTCCCAAGAAGAAGGGCTAACCCCTGCTTCTGCCTGTAAAAAGGGCCAAAGCATATCTTGTTGAAGTTAACCAAAAAAAGGTTTGTAAAACCTGATGGGTAAAATATCTGGACCCGTGGCTTTCCATGGTTAGCAAATACATAGCCTCAACAACCTCCTCCAGGGATATTGGAGCGACCAGGACTGCCCATTCCTCTTCATTTAACACGATCCTATCTAAGCTCGCAAATATCTTCCCATACTCGTCTAACCTGGGTTCCAATACTTCTGTGTATAGAATCTCATAAAAATCTCAAAAAACCCTAATAATATCAGCCGGGAACTCAAAGGCCATTCCTTCCTTATCACTATAGCCCCAAACCCCCTTTCAACCTCCCTTTGCTGATCCACTTTGATAACACTCTTTTGGTGTTCTCCTCATACTCATAACATTCAGGTCTACAATGATAGAGTTTGGTGGCCACCTCCCTACTAAAATGCTGGGTAATTCGTGATTTTCATATGGCTATTCTCTACTGAATCTCCTGAATGTCAATGGCCACAGCCAGTGCCCAAGTCAGGTCCTCCTCTGGCAAGGATAGTTGTTGATATAACACCTGAATCATGATTTGCCCTTGCTCCTGCTGAAACAAAATTAAGCTAGGCGTTTTACCCGTAATCTATCCTTTAAAGCATCCCACATCACACCATCCAGAGCCATCCCTCTCTTGATTTCCAGGAATTTTAAAATTCATTATCAAAATTCCAGCACCCCTGAGACTTGATGATACCAGTCATTGGAATTTCCAATATGAGTTGGCTGTGATCTGAGAGGGTCTCATATATCTCTCTGTCCTAACTTTGCTGGCTAGAGTAGTAGATACAAAAAAATAGTCTAACCCTACCACCTTAGCATGTGGAAAAGCAAAAAAATTAAAATCCGGTTCCAGAACCCTGCAAATGTCCCATACATCAGTGAGGCCATGAACTTTAATTAGCTGTTGCAATGCCATATATATAATAGGCCTACTCCCTGCATTAGATTGATTTGCTGAATGATCTTTCTTCACATCCAGAGGAATATTAAAGTTTCCACATGTTGGAAAATGGGTTATTGGTAAGGCAGGTAAGTACCTACACTTAGCAATAGGCCACTAACCTCCACTTAGGTTCAGTTAGATCTCAGTAAATTAAACTCAGCTCAACCCTTGGTAGCTTGGCAACGAGCGACAAGGCTTAACTTAGGAGACAGCGTAAAGCATTCAAATATAAAAAAACAGAAATTAAATAAAACACAGGAAACAGCTTAAAAATCCAACATCAGTTTATAAACATAGATTATATTTTTATATTTAAAATGACAGTAAAACGAATAAAATTGGATAAGGGGAACCAGAGATATGAATTTTTAAAGAATTTTTGCTTTTTAGCGCATAGAAACAAAAACCGACAATCTCGTCATCTGGTCGCACCTCGACCGGGGCAAAGTCAAAGTTTAAGGCCAACTGCGATGGAGCCCGGCTTGGCTACAGGCCACGGGAGGCCTCGGTCAAAAGTTTACCTTAGGACTTAGTCGTTTTTCTGAAGATTTTCTTCAGCGGGACGAACCTGCCAGTCCAATCCGACCTCCTGGCACTCTTCCTCGGATACGCATCGCGGGAGCCCTCAGTGGAGATTTTTATCTTCGGACTTAGTCGTTTTTTCGAGGTGAATATCCTTCGACCGGGGCAAACCTGGATCTTGATCCGACGTCATGGGAGCCCTCCTCGGATACGCTGGCTGGGAGGTCCCGGTCAACTTCCTACGTTTGTACTTTGGGGGTCATTCTGACTCCCGCCGGCCGCGGTAACCGCAGGGCCGGGGGGAGCCGCCAGAATACCGCTGCGCGGTCAGAAGACCGCCGCGGTTATTCTGAGTTTCCCGCTGGGCGGGCGGGCGACCGCCAGAAGGCCGCCCGCCCGCCCAGCGGGAAACCCCCTTCCACGAGGATGCCGGCTCCGAATGGAGCCGGCGGAGTGGAAAGGGTGCGACGGGTGCAGTTGGTGGGGCCCTGTTACAGGGGCCCCTGCAGTGCCCATGCCATTGGCCCCACGACACCCCTTACCGCCATCCTGTTCCTGGCGGCCAAAACCGCCAGGAACAGGATGGCGGTAAGGGGGTCGGAATCCCCATGGCGGCGCAGCAAGCTGCGCCGCCGTGGAGGATTCCCCGGGGCAGCGGGAAACCGGCGGTACACGCCGGTTTCCCGTTTCTGACCGCGGCTGTACCACCGCGGTCAGAATGCCCAGGGATGCACCGCCAGCCTGTTGGCGGTGCATCCGCGGTCCCCGGCCCTGGTGGATTTTACCGCCAGGGTCGGAATGACCCCCTTAGTCTCTTTTTTTGGAGATTTTCTTCACTGGGACGAACCTGCAAGTCAGGCCAGGTCGTGGTTGAGGCAAGCCGGCTAGAGTTGCTGCGGCGGGTCGGTCCCTCTATGGAGCTTTTTTTCAAAAGTTCTCCAAACTTCTCCAAACTTCTGGATTGTCTTCCAGATGTTCTTTTAAGGTTCTTTTGAGGTCCACAGCTCACCCCAAGGTTCCAGAAGTTCTCAGATGCTCCTTGGGGGTGTGGACTACAACTCCCAGAATGCACCTGGCTCAAACTCCTTTTTGGACACTGGGCAGTGGTCAGCTGGTTGGTTTCTTCAGGAGTTGGTGCAGGGGACTCTGGTTATCCATTTTTCACCTGTAGCAAACAGGGAGTCCCTCCTTGAACTAGTTGAAGCCAGGAAAAGTCCTTCTTGTGGGGAAGCCCAAGTGTGCAGCTGATGCAGTCCTCCAGAGTGCAGGGCAGTCCTTCTTCTTCTGTAGTTCTTCCTGGTAGTGATCTGGTAGGGAACTGAGGTGTGGGTGCAGGTCTGCCAGTTTTATCCTTGCTCCTGGGTGAAAAACAGGGGGGTCCTGGTTCTGCACTCAGGTGCGGGGTCCTTTCCCCTGTGATGACTTCTTCCTGGGAAGTGTGGCAAAAATCAATCCCAGGGAGCAACATTCCTCAAAAATCCAACATGGGTGAAAGTGATTTTTGGAGGTTACATCTGGCTGAGCCTACCCACTGGTGTGGCTAAAAATCCTAAACACACCCCTCTCCTGCCCTCTCCTAATCTAATCAAGGGGGCACCTAACTGTCTGAGTTTGCAGGATGTGAGGGTGTTGCTGGGTTGCTCCAAATGCCCTTCTCTGCCTTTGAAGACCAGTTTGGCAGCCTTCCCCCTTCCTGCTTCCTCATCTGCTGAGGGGGAGATCTTCTCCCCCAGGCACATCTCTTTGTGTGGAGCCAGGCCACTTCACATCTCATCAACGCAGCCTGGCCAGGGTGCCAGAGGCTGGCCAATCAGAGCACAGTTGCAAAAACACTGCACGGCTGAAGTTGGCAACTTTTCAGGTAAAGTTTAAAACTCTTTACCTGAACAAGTTATATTAAATCCCGCAACTAGCGGGATTTATTATAACAATTAACTTGATACCAAACTTCGGGCATCTGTTACTTAAGGGGACTTTAACAATTAAAATAAAGTCTCCCTATTCTAGCCTATGGAGGCCATTCACTACAATGAGGGAAAAATGAATTTGGCTGTTTTACCTCAGCAGGGCTTATAAAACTATGTTTATAAGGCCCCTGCTTATAGTTACATGGCACCCAGTCCTAGGGGCACAAAGGGCACACCTTAGGGGTGACTTATATGTAAAAATAGGGACGTTTAAGACTTTGAAACTACTTTTAATTCCAAAGTCGAATTTGCATATAACTTTAATTTAAAAGCGGCCAGCAAGGCAGGCCTGCCTTTAAAATGACACTGGGCACCTCAGCAGTGCACCTATGGGTGCACTACCTATGCTGGGGTCCCTAAACCTACATGCCCTACCATATACTAGGGACTTATAGGTAGGTTGACTTAGCCAATTATAATTAGCCTAATGTGCATACTGATTTTACACAGAGCACAGGCCCTGGGACTGGTTAGCCGTACCCAGGGCACCATCAGAGTCAGGAAAACACCAGCAAAAAGTGGAAAATGGGGGCAAAAAGATAGGGGTCCTCTGCAATCAGCCCTATTCTCTCACACCACACAAAATCAGAGGGAGTGGCCATGAGGCCAATTCTATAATCAAACATTCATGGGAATTGCCTCATCCACATTAGACTCATTGACTGAACACAGTGTTAACCGTCCAGCACCAGCACCGCATTCTAAGATAACCCATCCGCCACGCTTATCCGCTGCACTGCGGCTCACAAACAATATAGATTTCTTTGCAAAAATAGCCACCCCTCTAGATGTCAGGCCTTGCATGTGCAAGCCAATAGTGAGAAACCAAGGTCATTTAACAACCCCCATTTATCCCAGGAGATGTGCATCTCCTGTATGCATACTACATCGGGTCTCCCCCCATACCCATTGCCACCAACCCCCTCTTTGCTCTATCATTGAGGCCACAAATGTTAATTGAACAAATACGCAGCTTATGATCCGCTATTCCTTTACCTGCTAAAGGATACATTCTCTCGATCCTCTAGCCCAAAGTCAAACTGTCTCATAGCAACTAAAGCAAGGTAAAAAAAGAGAGCATCAAAATGGCTATCATCCATGACTCTAAAAAAAGCTGTGCACCAAAACAAAAGGGAAGGCTATCTCTGCATCTATTCCTGTTGCTGCCCAGATGAAAAAGATTTTCCATATTACTCTTTTTATCTTCTCACCTTCTTGTTTCCCCCTAGCTATTTGTGTCTGCTGTACCGAACCAAAATAATCTTTCACCACAACATCCCTGGGTGTTTTGAAGTTTCTATGCTTCTGGAATATGCATTTGGCACTTGTGGGGTCAAGATGCCATGGAATGTGCTGTGCGGCAGTGATAGCTCCGAAAACTCTGTAATGCTCCGAGGCTCACAGCGCTGGCAGTACTTCAGCAAGTGGAAAGGAGGCCAGTATGCAACACTCAGATCAGGCCTTAGATCAAGGCTCAGGAGGGAGAGCTCCTGGGGGCCAGATCTCTAAAACTGGGGGAGATGTCCCTCTTACGTTGTCAACAGTAGAACTAGCAATGATTTTTTTAAAAAGCTCCTATTAGGGTTTATTTCTGTTCCACAAAACAAAGATTGCTTTGGGACTTAAAATGAAAACTGCAGCTTTTTTTACCACCCCTTTAGGTGTACCTCTGCTTGGTTAGTATACATGAAACTAAATATACCACAAGTAAGTCAAACACACAGTTGCCGCTCCTCTGCTAAGGTGAAGGAGCATCACCCCACTGCTTCATGCAGTGCAGAAAAAGGAAAAATAAATTATAATAACGCCTGTTGTTATCATCTTACTTTTCCTCATTAGCCAGGTTAGGGTGGGGCAAAGCTGGGCTACCTCACAGGGAGGAGGGGCGTGTGCGCCTTAAACTCACTCATGAATGTTTGACTGGCCCTGTTGGGCCGACCAAACAGTCATGCTCACTTATCATTTTTCCATCCAGCTGTATTGCACAGCCAGAAGGAGCATGTGCACAGGCTCCCTCTCACTGTCTGAGTGACGAACCAGGCCGCTCAGACCAATCAAAATGTTGCTGTCATGCTGGTGACAACAGCGTTGTGATTGGCTTAGGGGAGTCAGGGAGCCTGTCTGCTTCCATGCTGCGGGGAGTCAGGGAAGATAATAGGACAAGGGAGAGACAGAACTGTCTCTCCAGACAGAAAAGGTTTTCATTTTTATTTTACTTTTTTACCCCCCGCTACACCAACCCAGTTGAGTAGCCGCTGCCACTGTATACACATCAAATCAAATCAAATCAGGATTTATAGAGCCCAACATTTCACCCATAGGGGTCACCAGGCTCTGAGGGAGTATTCCTCTGAGCTTCAGTTGAAGAGCCAGTGTTAGAAATGGGGTTTCTGGTTGGCTAGGGTATGCACCTCAGCCAGGCAGAACCTACCCACTCTAGTCAGGGCTTGGGAGTTACACGTCCAAGATAACCTCTGCTCACCCCCTTGGTAGCTTGGCACGAGCAGTCAGGCGTATCCTGGAGGCAATGTGTAAAGCGTTTGCGCAACACACAACACACGTGACGCAAAATGTACACCACAAAGTAAACACAACACTGAGCTATGTAAAAATAATCTGTATTGCACAAAACATAATTAGACCAACATTACACGTAAGTAATGCCCTGCTACCTTAGCAGCTGTCAGAAGGTTACACAAGTTAGTAATACTCTGCAAGAATATGCAGTTGTCACATTGGAACACGTAAGTACTCAGGATTCTGCAACATAAGCAGTAGTCAGGAATTATAGTAAGAGGTATGTGCACTTGTCATGAACAATTCCTAAATACCCATAAAAGGAACATTAGAGAATATACCACAAGTCATATAAATACATATCAGCTAGACATGCCTAGAAAAGGAACATTAGCACATATATGTATCACCAGTTAACAGGTAGGAAATAGCAAACCTCTGCAAGTCTGTATTAGGCTCCTAGAGCCTACATTTCCCAAAGAGTACCTGATTTATGGTGGAAGAGGCACTCCCAGTGCCTAACGATGAGCACGGGGGCCCCCGGCACTCCTGTGCGCATAACGGGGGCCTACCGCGTGGCGGGGACCGGCCTTGGCCTCCTCACACCCTGTCCGTGGGGTGGGGGCTGGGCGTGGCCCAGCAACAATTGTGTGGGCAAAAGAAAGGCGGGAAGGGACCTTCGCCGAGGTCTCCCTTACCGATTCCCTCGAGAGAGAACAAATTGCCCAAAACCAGGAGCGTCCCGCTCCTAGTGCAGCGACCGGGGTAAAGGGAACAACCTTTCTTCCCCGCGTCCTGCTGGTTAGAGAGGCAGCCGCCCTTGTCCGCGGTGCGGCTGCCTTATGGAGTAACGGGGGAAGCAGGGGCCTCCAATGAGGCTCTGCACCTGCTTTCCCCCAGGCGGCCGCACCCGATCCGGTGCACGAGCTGCGCGTCTGCTTTCCCTCTCCGAAGGAAAGCAGCGTGAGAAATTGGGGCCGGAGTGTGCCCTGGGGGCGCTCTGAAAAGTGCGCGTCACCCGGGGACACGGTAGGAGCGTATGAGCTCCTTTCTTTACCTTCCTGGAGTGCCCCGGGGGCACTGGTGTCGTCGCGATCCTTGTGCTGCAATCCCAAATGTGGCGTCCGGGCTGCGGCAGTGATTATCACAAGGCAGAGGCGCCTGGGGGAGAGCTAGGGGCACCAAATAAAGCGCTTCACACAGTGCTAGTTTAAATCAGCAGCCTGGGCTGCGGCGGTGAATTTTCTTTAGCAGAAATAATGCGCTTTTCAAAGCACTAGGGCACATTTAAAGCCAGGGCTGCAGCGGTGACCTTCTTCTCAGCAATGAATAGAGAGCTCTTTTACCAAGCGCTTCAGGCAAGGCTGGAGAGATCGTGGCAGGGGTCAGGGGCCACAACACCCTGCCCCTGGGAACAGCCAGAAAAAAGCACAGGGCTGGTGGATCCAGCTACAGGCCAGCACAAGGGGTGCAGATGGTGGCAGTTCCTTCTAGTGATCAGGTAGGTCACAGGTCAGCACAGCAACAGCAGTCCAAGGTGGTTTCCTGGTGAGTCCATTCATCAGCGTTCTGTGTCCAGTTTCAGTTCCAAGAGTGTTCAAATTGTGGGCAAAATTCCCCTGTACTTATAGTCAGTTCTTACAGTGTTTTTCAATGGTAGGGAGAGGAGGTTCCAGCCAGTTACAACTGGTTCTGGGAGTGCCCCCTCTCTCCTTTCAGCACAGGCTCCAAACATCAGTGGGGGGTTAACAACCCTATTGTGTGAGGCCAGGGCACAGTCTTTACAAATGCAGGTGTGCCCCGCCTTTCCCTTCTCTCAGCCCAGGAAGGCTTTACAATATGTAGATGCACCTCTGTGTCACCTCCACCCTCCCTGTGTTCAGGCTGTCTGAGAAGTATGCACAAAGCCCCAACTGTCAGTCGGCCCAGACGTTGATTGGAGACAAGCTGCAAAACACCAAAGTCATAAGCACAGATAAATGCACACTTTCTAGAAGTGGCATTACTGTGATAGTAATAAAAAATACACCTACACTACTAAGCAGCATTTCTTACCACTGTCACAACCATACCGAACATGCCTACGCTACCCCTCAGAAATCAGACAATTCCCCTTACACCTAAGGCAGGGCATTTCCAATGCAATCCTATGAGAGGGCGGCACTCACAGCAGTGAGACAACAAGTTAGGCTGTTTGTCACTACCAGGACAGGCCACACAACATGGCACACGTCCTGCCTTCTACATACATGGCACCCTGCCCAAAGGGCTAGCTAGAGCGTACCACAGGGGTGACTTACATGTAGTAAAAGGGGAGTTCTGGGCCTGGCAAGTAAATTTAGATGCCAGGTCCCTGTGGCAGAAAACTGCGCACACAGGCTCTGCGCTAGCAGGCCTTAGATAGGCTTGACAGGCTACTTCAGTGGGTGGTGCAAGCAGCGCTGCAGGCCCACTAGTAGCATTTAATTTACAGGCCCTGGGTATAGGGATACCACTTTACAAGGGACTTATATGTAAATTAAATATGCCAATTAAGTATAATCCAATCATACCAAATTTGTTAGAGAGAGCACATGCACTTTAGCACTGGTTAGCAGTGAAAAAGTGCTCAGAGTCAAAACGTCAGCCAACAAAGCACAGAAAAATAAGGAGGCAAAAAGCAAAAAGTTTGGGGAATGACCCTGTAAAAGGGCCAGGTCCAACAGCCAGGTTTTAATGTCCTTCCTGAAATGAGGTGCAGGGTCAGTGTGCTCCAGCTCTTTGCTCTGAAGTAGGCAAAGGCTCTTCCACCAGCTGAGGTCTTCCGTATACGGGGTACGGTGGCTAGTGCTTGTTGAACGGAGCGAAGAGGTCTAGTGGGGGAGTAGAAGGTGATGCACTGCTTGAGTTAGGCGGGTCCTAGGTCCCAGTGAACATGTGACTACTTAGCATTGTGCAAAATGTTAAAACTATGCCATAGTAATTAACAAATCAGTGCTTTTTGGCACACCTATTTAACTTTGTCCCCACACACTTTTTGGGTCTATAAAATTTCTTGCTCTGGGCTTAAAGCACTAAGACGTGCCATGTTTCATGCAGATTAATCACCTCTTGATTCATCCACAAGAAGCTTGCCATACCTACAGAAGACTAAGGCCTTCATTACAACCCTGGCAGTCGGTGATAAAGAGGCGGTAATACCGCCAACAGCCCGGCAGTAAAAAAAAATGGAATTATGACAACGGCGGAAACGGCTCACACAGACAACCACTTTAACAGACCAACCTCCAGGGCGGTAGCAACAAGCACCGTGGCGGTAACCACCAACAGCCAGGCGGAAGACAATGTATCGCCCTCACTATTACAATATGCCTATCCGCCAGCTTTTCCGGGGCGGTACAATGACATCAAAAGCATGGCGGAAACACTGCACGGAAGGGAAAAGACTCACCTCTGGAGACTCAAGGAAGAACCACAACGTCATGGAGCCTGAGTTGCACATCTTCCCCATGCTTGTATACCTCCTCATTCATTACAAACAGCAACGCCGACAAAGACGACCACAGTGAGTACTGCTGCCTAGCACACAAGGGAGGAAGGAGGAAAAAGAGAGGGCCACACACACGCAACACCCCCACCCCCAACACCACACACACAACCAGATGCAATAACATTACATATTTACCCTGTATCCCTCAGGAATAATGCAAGGACAAAAGGAATCGATTAAAGTGAGTGTAATAAGATAATATAGTAGAAAGTCATGCTACAAAATCAAAACAGTATATACATATATACAAATGGAGGGACACTGCCCAGTCCTCAATGTCCGTGGGTCACAGGGCCACATCACATAGGCCAAGGCCCCACTTGCCTCCTGCAACAACACAGAGAGAACACTGCAGGGGTATCAGGTAGAAAATACACAGGCACCTCAGGGGGACAGGGAATGGGGGGCACCTCAGCCGGGAGATGGAACACCACAGGTCCTGGAGGGGGCTACATGCCCTGTGCGATATCCTGGGGAGTGCAAGGCCACAGTCTCTCAAGTGGGTGGTTTGCCCACTGCTTGGTCCTGGGGAGTGTAAGGCCATAGTCTCTCAAGTGAGTGGTTTGCCCACTGCTTGGTCCTGGGGAGTGCAAGGCCACAGTCTCTCAAGTGGGTGGTTTGCCCACTGCTTGGTCCTGGGGAGTGCAAAGCCACAGTCTCTCTCTGGTGGGTGGTTTGCCCACTGCTTGGTCCTGGGGAGTGCAAAGCCACAGTCTCTCTAGTGGGTGGTTTGCCCACTACTTGGTACTGGTGAGTGCAAAGCCACAGTCTCTCTAGTGGGTGGTTTGCCCACTACTTGGTACTGGGGAGTGCAAGGCCACAGTATCTCTAGTGGATGCCTTCTTCCACTGGTTCTGGCGGGGGCCTTGTGCCCAGTGTGCTTCATCCTGGCAAGGGAGGGTGAGTGGATGGCTTTTTCCACTGGTTCTGGAGGGGGCCTTGTGCCCAGTGTGCTTTATCCTGGCAAGGAGGGAGTGAGTGGATGGCTTCTTCCATTGGTTCTGGAGTGAGCCTTGTGGCCAGTGTCTTTAATTCTGGCAAGGAGGGGGTGAGTGGATGGCTTTTTCCACTGGTTCTGGAGCGGGCCTTGTGCCATGTGATGCAGCATTTGGGGAGTGCAAGGTCACAGACTCTCACCTGGGTGCCACACCTACAGGATTTGCAGGGGTCAGGACGCACTACAGCCCATGGAGGCAGGACTACACACTGCCAGCCGGTGGTGACTGCTTCTCAGTAGTGGCAGTGGCGGTGCTGGTGTTGGGGATGCCAGTGGTGGGGGGAGGCTCAAGCCCTTCCCCTGCAGCCTCGGAAGGCTGCCCACTGGGGCTTTTGCTGTTGGCAATGGCGCTCGTGGTGGTGCTGGTGATGGTGCTGGTGATGGTGCTGGTGGCAGTGCTGGTGGCGGTTCTGGTGGTGGTGCTGATGTCAGGGATGCCAGTGGTGGGGGGAGGCTCCAGCCCTTCCCCTGCAGCCTCGGACGGCTGCCCACTGGGGCTGCTGCTGCTGCTGGCAGTGGTGCTGGTGGCAGTGCTGGTGGCGGTGCTGGTGGCGGGGATGCCAGTGGTGGGGGAGACTCCAGCCCTTCCCCTGTATCCTAGGACAATTGCCCACTGTGGCTGCTGGCAGTAGTGCTGGTGGCAGTGGTGGTGGCGGTACTGGTGGCGGTTCCGGTGGTAGTGCTGGTGCTGGTGTCGGAGATGCCAGTGGTGGGGGAAGGCTCCAGCCCATCCCCTGAAGCCTCGGATGGCTGAACTGCCATGGTTGGTGGTGGGGGCTCAAAATCCGTCCCAGCACCAGGCCTCCTGTCCTTCCTGCCTGCAGGTGCAGGCCCCTTGCCCTTCCCCTTGGCAGCTGGTGGTGCCTCCTTGTTCTTCCCCTTGGCATCTGGTGGTGCATCCTTGCCCTTCCCATTGGCAGTTGGTGGTGCCTCCTTGCCCTTCTCCTTGGCAGCTGGTGGTGCCTCCTTGCCCTTCCCTTTGCCAGCTGGTGCAGGCACACTGTCAGTGTTGATGGCTGGTTCCCTGGAGCCTCTCCCACCTGCAGTAGCTGTCAACACTACTGTGGCCGTGGACTGGGTTGCTGAGGTGCTCGCCTGGGTTCTGACCACCCTGGCCCAACATGAAGGATGGGGGGGAGGGGTAGGGAAGAGGTCAACGGCAGAGAGGAAAAGCTTCTTAGGGACACTGGGGTGGGAAGAGGGTGAAGGTTTGGGAGTGGAGGAAGAGGGAGTGGTCGCAGGACTTGTCTGTCTGCTGTGTTTGGGTGCAGATGCATGGGCTGGATGCTGTTGTGAGGTGGATGGCTGTTGGGTGTCTGAGTACTTACGTTTGTGTACTTTGGGAGGAGGGGGCACAGACACAGTGGGAAAGGACACAGGGGATGTGTGCATGGATGTGGGGTTGGTGACTGCCAGTGAAGGGTGTGTAGTGATAGGCGTGATGGTGATGGGGGTAGTGGATGAGGATGTAGTGCATGCAGGTGTGAGTGGAGATGCTACTGGGAGGGTGGTGTAAGAGGAGGAGGAGGGGGACACAGTGGAGGCAGTGGATGTTGGCACGTCTGCATCTGGATAGTGTTTGTGTGCATGCCTATGGGATGATGTGTGGTGCTTGTGTTTGCCTGAGCCATTCCTGGGTGTTGTCTTGGGTGCATGCTGGTCTGAATGTGTGCTTGGGATAGGTGGGGTTTGAGGGAAATGGGAATGGGTAGAGGAAGTTGGAGGGGGGAGGGTAAAGACAGGGACAATGGCTGCCATTAGGTAGGAGGCCAGAGCCTTAATTGATCTCTGTAGGCCCCCAATGCCAGAGTGAATACCCTCCAGGAATGCATTTGTTTGTTGCAAAGGGGCTGCCAGCCCCTGGATGGCATTCACTATGGTTGACTGCCCAACAGAGATGGGATAACTGGGGCAGGGCATGAGGTGCCTGGTGCAAAGGAGATGCCCACCCTCCTGGGTGAGGGGGCACAAGAAACTCGCTGAGGGGCTGCTGGGAGGGCGGTGCTGGTATAGGGGGTGGTGTCTGTACCTGTAGCTGCAGTGGGCACAGAAGTGTCAGCCACCACCAGGGAGCTCCCATCGGAGGAGCTATCACTGTCCAAACTGTCCCCTCCTGTCTCCGCCGTGGTGCTCCCCTTGTCTTCCGTCCCACTGGTGCCCTCACCGTTGGTGGATTCGCCCTCATAGGCCCTTTGGGATGCAGCTCCCTCTATCGCCGGTGCCTCTGCCCCTCAGACAGATAATGCTAATACACATAAGGACAGGGTGACAAAACAAAAAGGGGGGGAGAGACAAAGGATACACATGGTCAATGGCAGCAACAACACCACCGTTGGCGTACACAACACACACACACACAGGGAACAGCCCTACGCACTAGGCAGAGCAATAACAATTGCAATGCTAGTCACCAGCCCCTGGACATGAATACCTAACGCCAATAGCAGCATACCTGACATCCATACACCCCTGCCCAGTAGTGGATGCCTACTAGCTTGGTCAGAGGTGGGGTCCATCAGTCCCTGCCCAACATGGGACCTACCCTGCAATGTCCGGCCTGGCCTAGGGGCACCCACAGGTCCACATCCCCCACCCAGAGACCACCCCATTACGCACAAGTAGTATATTGGGAAACTGTACTCACCCCCTTGTGGCTGCTGTGATGCCCATCCAGCCCCAGATAGGCCACCGCCAGTATGGGGTCCATCGGGGGGGTCAAGGTTCGACCCCTTCTTCACTGGGAGGCCATCCCCAGCTGGTACTCCGCCGTCTTCCTTGCCCAGTGTCTCAGGTCCTCCCATCGTTTGCGACAGTGGGTGATCTGCCTGCCGTAGACCCCCAGGGTCCGCATGTCCTTGGCTATGGCATGCCATATACCCTTTTTCTGATGGGCACAGACCTGCAGGAAAAGAAACTTAGAAAAAGGTATCAGTCATACTGTCCAGCCTGTTACACTCATGGCCCACCATAGCCCTCATATCCCCTTACACACAGACATTGCCCACCATACATGCATCACGTTGCCCAGAAACCTTCCACCAACCCCTCCAAATGAGGCCCTCACACACAGCACTCCATGCACCCATGACCCTTGCATCATGCTCACAGTGTACTCACCTGTTGGTCTGGAGGCCCATACAGCATTCGGTACTGGGGTATGACCCCCATTCACCAGTCTCTCCAACTCCGCAGCAGTGAAGGCAGGGGCCCTTTCCCCAGTGACACGAGCTACGGTAGGTTCCAGACACAGGTCACAGCAGCACTTGCAGTGTAGTTCCTCTCCTGTTGAAGGTCAGGTAGCAAGTGAGAGAACAGATAGAAAACGGAGGTCACGTCCGTGGCGGTGTGTACCATCACCACCAGCATACATCAGCATTGGCCATTGTAACCCATAGGGCCCAATGACAACCAATGAGGAGTTGCAGGGTGGTACTCGACAGCTTCCGCAACGGCGCACAACGTCCGTGGCATTACCTCATTTCCACATGCCCATCCACACCGGACAGGCGGACGCCATTTCAGTGGGGGGCAGGCCATGGTACCAAACTGCGTCACAGTACACATAGGCACCATTTGGGACTACACAACAAAATACTGTTACAGTCACAACATGCAATGCAGTGTAGTGTTTGGGAATGTGGAATACTGACCAGCTGCTCACTGTTTTTCCCCCTAGATTACAACCACTGTGGATGAATAGGAGATGGAGACATCCCCCTGTGTACAGAGCTCTGGTGGACTTGGCAACGATTGAGGACAGGCACAATATTCTCACCCATAGACTTTACAGGGCCACATTCACATAGCTGTGTGCCCAATTGGAGCCTGACCTGATATCTGCTATCCGTCAGCCCACTGGAATCTCCCTCTGGTGCAAGTCCTATCAGTGCTCCATTTCTTGGAAAGTGGCTCCTTCCAAGTGACAGTGAGCTTGGCAGCAGGAATGTCTCAGCTAATGTTCTCAATAGTGCTGACCAGAGTGTTGTCTGCCCTGATTAAACACATGCGCAGGTACATCATTTTCCCCAAGGTGGAGGAATTGGCCACAGTGAAAGCTGACTTCTATGCAGTGGGACATATCCCCATCATTATTGGGGCTATTGTTGGCACACATGTTGAATTTGTTACCCCCTCCCCCCGGAGAAATGAACAGGTGTTCAGGAATAGAAAGAGCTTTCACTCAATAAATGTGCAGATAGTGTGCCTGGCGGACCAGTACATCTCCCATGTCAATGCAAAGTATCCTTAGTCTGTGCATGATGCCTATATCCTCAGGAATAGCAGCATCCCTAAATGTGTTGGCCAAACTACAGAAGCACAGGGTGTGGCTAATAGGTGAGCCCTGGTTCTCTTCCAGTGAATGTTGTTGTATGGGTATGGTGTGGGCCCTAACGGTTAGTGTGTGGCAAACAGTTGTCCCTCGATATTTGCAGGTGACTCTGGTTACCCCAACCTCTCATGGCTACTGACCCCTGTGAGGAATTCCAGGACAAGGGCAGAGGAACGTTACAATGAGGCACATGGGCGAGCAAGAAGAATAATAGAGAGGACATTCGGCCTCCTGAAGGCCAGGTTTCGTTGCCTCCATCTAACTGGTAGATCCCTGTACCCAAGAAGGTGTGCCGTATAATCATGGCATGCTGCATGTTGTATAACCTTGCCTTGAGGTGCCTTTTCTGCAGGAAAATGAAGCTGGAGATGGGCGTGTGGCAGTAGTTGACTCTATGGACAGTGAAGATGAGGAGGCAGAGGATGAGGACAACAAGACAGCTATGATAAAACAGTACTTCACGTGACACACAGGTAAGACACTGTAACTTCACTTTGCATTGACAGTTTTGTGTTTGATATTGTACATGGCAGGCAGATTCCCCCAATTCTATGGCCACTTACTATACCCTTTGGCATCTCTATTTTCAGATATCTGTGCCCCACTCTGGCACCTGGTGTGTTGACTGCAGCCAACTACAGGCCATTCCTATGTATACATTACAGTACAGTTGTATTGCAGTGTTTAAAACTTGTTTAACTAATACATAGTTAAATCATTTGACATACTCCATACTTGTATTTTCTCACAGGGTGTTTATTTAATTGCTAATAAGTAGAGGGGTATGTGCAATGGGCTGGGGTGATAGTGGAGGAATGTCTAGGTTAGAGTCCGGTCCGGCGGTTCTCCTTCTGCAGGGGGAGGGGTGCTGGTGGCCTGTTGTTCCTGTGGCGGGCCTCCTGACCACTAGCGGCAGTAGAGGTGGAGGGCTGTTCATTGGTGGTAGGGACCCAGTGGTGTGCCACTGCCTCCCTTATGGTATTTGCCATGTCTGCCAGCACCCCTACAATGGTGACCAGGGTTGTGTGGATGTCCTTCAGGTCCTCCCTGATCCCCAGGTACTATCCCTCCTCCAGCCGCTGGGTCTCCTGCAACTTGTCCAGTATCTGGCCCATCGTCTCCTGGGAATGGTGGTATGCTCCCAGGAAGTTAGTGAGTGCCTCTTGGAGAGTTGGTTCCCTGGGCCTGTCCTCTCCCTGTCGCACAGCAGTCCTGCCAGCTTTCCTGTTGTCCTGTGCCTCTGTCCCCTGAACCGTGTGCCTACTGCCACTGACCTCAGGTCCCTGATCGTCCTGTGTTTGTGGGGTTGTCTGCGGTCCCTGTAGTGGTGGACACACTGCTGATTGACTTGTCCTGGGGACAGAGGTATGGGCCCGCTGGGTGTGTGTTGTGGTGGTGTTTCCTGAGAAGGGAGGCTCTGTGGTGTTATGGGACTGTGCCTGGGTAACCAACTGTCCGGAGGTCCCTGATGGGCCAGGTTGGTCATCCAGATCCAGGAGACCAGAGGTGCTGTCATCACTGTGGGCCTCTTCTGTGGGGGGACTGGATGTTGCTGGTACCTCCTATCCGGTGACATTGGGTGGGGGGCCTGTGGGAATGTAAATGCAGTGTATGGCTGTTTTGCCCTGTATGGTTGTGATTGCCCTGTCAGCTTTGTCTTGTGTGAGTAGTGATTTTGTGGACTAGCTGATTGTCTCTAGTGTGCATGCTGTACTGATGAGTGTCCATGCAGGGCTGGGAGTGGTGTCCATGCATTGGTGGTGCACGCAGGGCTTGGTATTGGGATGGGTGGGTTGTGATGGTGGGGTGTATGTGAGGTGGTGGGGTGATGGGGGTGAGGGTAGGGGTTGGGGTATGTGATGGCAAGCAGGTAGGGGGGTGATAGTAATAGAGAATTGACTTATCAGAGTCCAGTCCTCCTGCAACTCCTGCCAGGCCCTCAGGATGCATGATTGCCAAGACTTGCTCCTCCCATGTTGTTAGTTGTGGGGGAGGAGGAGGGGGTCCACCGCCAGTCCTCTGTACTGCTATCTGGTGTCTTGCTACCACGGAACACACCTTCTCCGTAGGTTGTCCCACCTCTTTCTGATGTCATCCCTTGTTATGAGGTGCTGTCCCCATGGTGTTGACCCTGTCCACGATCCTCTGCCATAGCTCCAGCTTCCTTGCAATGGATGCTACACCTGTGACCCAAATAGCTGTGGCTCTAACCGGATGATTTCCTCCACCATGACCCTTAGCTCCTCCTCTGTGGACCTGGGGTGTCTTTGTGGTGCCATGGGTGTAGTATGTGTGGTGTGTGTGAGGGTGGGTGGGGTGATGTGTTGGGGTGTGTGGTGTAAGGTGTGTGGATGGTGTATGGGTGATGGTGTTCTGTGGCTCTGGTTCTGTGGGTGCTCTTGGTGTGTCTCTCTCTCAGTTGTCAATTTTTTTGAGTCGTAAAGGGTTCTGGTTAATGTGGCTGTGTGCTTTATAGTGGTGTGGTTGTGTGGGTGTGATGTGTGTATGTGTGTCAGGTGTGTGTAGTTTGAATTGTCCAATGTAGTGTTATTTTGTATGTGTGTGTGTATTTAGAGTGCGGCGGGATGTATGGCCAATGGTTTACCGCGGTTGAATGTCTGCTGTGGTGATTTGCGGGTAATAATGCTGTGGTCAGATTTCTGTTGGCGTAACAGTGTGGGTTTTGGTACCGCCATTTTATCACTGACCTTTGGGCTGGCGGCCTTGTATATGTGGCTGTATAGTGACGGATTGCTGTGTGTGTGTCATAATATGGATAGTGGTAAACCGCCGTGCCGGCGGTATGTTGGCGGCAGTCAGCATGGCGGTAAGTGGCACTTACCGTCAATGTCATAATGAGTGCCTAAGTGCCTGATTTAGAGTTTAGCCAGTGGGTTATTTAATCAAAAATTTCTCGGATTGCATCTACTATATTACAAGTGTCATTAGTTACAATGCACTTCGAATACAGCAGACAAAATATCCATCATGTTTGTGACAGAGTAGCCTGCCTGCCGAACTCTAAATCAGGCCTTAAATATGCTGGATATTTGCCAGATTTCATGCAGATTCATCAACTGATGCCATAGATATTACCAAATTGACACATTTTAAACCCCCTTTAAAATCTATACACATGGATGAATTTGCCTAAATTTAAAACATAAAAATAAGCTAACTGTGTTAAATATCTGCTATGTTTCGGACAAATTCCTCAAACGATGTTAAGGTTATGAGCAAATTAAGAAAGGTAAATTTGTCAAAATATCTCTAAAGCATAATGTTCAAGCGAATTAATGGAAAACACTGAATTTACATCAAACCAACAAAATCACAATTTTTTAGTACATGTCTAACTTTATGGTAAGATTGATGTATTCCTATTCTGCGGGTTTTTTGTATTGCAGAGTTAAGACCTCTGCAAGAATAAAATGGGAAATTACACTTCTGTAATCTTCAACACTCTGGTACTTATTTACAGTTTGCCATGTTCCATCACTAACATGGCAGTTGTCCAATCCACTATATTACAGGTGTATCTCCTATTTCTTGACTGGGTCCCTCATCCGTAAAATTATAAGTAAAGCCCTGGGTCCCTTAAGATAGTGAATCTGAAAACGTATTTTACTTTTGGTCTCATATAAATTCGTTTTAATTACCTTCCAATACATTTTAACAAAGTTTATTGCCAAATGTAAGACTTTTAAAAGCAAACTATCTTCCAAAGAGATTTGGCAATAGATTTATAGAGGTACACATCCCTAGTAAAATCTGTTCTTACTTCAGCTTTCGAAAGCCTAGCTCTTCACTATCTTTGCCCTGCATAATTCCCTGAATAGATCCATAGCCTTCAACATGCATGCTTGATTTAAATTATGCTTTAACTCCAGGATCCATACTATAGAAATGATGCACGACGCTTGTTGGCGCCACAGTGCACCTCTAACCTGGTCAGTGCACCCTATGCAATGAATGCCCTGGGGGCAGCAATTTAGTGAAAGATCGACCAGCTGGTCAGGTTGCCAGTCCACCTTTAACTCTGAGGTGACAATGCAAAATGTTTTTCAGAGGGGGTCAGCTACCCCTCTGGAGCTGGGTGCAGTGTGTGGCTTCACCCATGTGCAGGAGTATGTCTGTGGGTCCCTTGGTACCTCTATAATCCTTGGTACCTCTATAACCCTCTGCCAAGGAGTACCCGCTAGAGTGCACACTAACGGTATGCCACCTCCTTGTGGAGCACTGTCAGTGCACCCCCTGATGTCATCTCTGTGACTATGCCCCAGGGCACTTTGGACAACATGGTTCATGGACTCTGGTGTCATGTCAACCTCTATGTAACTTCCATAAAAGGTTAAATCTTTTTTCAAAGTTAATGATTATTACTTGCTACATCTGAAAATATGTTCTTTCAAACCCATAAAAATGAATGGTATCTAACACTGTTTTCACCATAAACGCAGATAAAGCCTCACGAACTCTAATCTTTCTGTACCTAATTATAACTTGTCAAACATCATATTTTCATGTAATGTATTTTTCATGTGGTTTAAAAAAATAACATGCTTATTCTTAACCTTCTCCTGTCAAGCAGAAGATCATAAAGAAAGGGCACTTGTTTGTGAATTATTAAAACGACAGATTGCATTCTCCGTGTAGATATTATTAAAGGCTAAACTGCAACTCTTCATTATTGCTCATTGACATTCTTCAGATGTAATGTGGAACTCTGAGACCACTCAACTATGAGACAGAATCATGCAAAGCTTTCAAGAGAAAACAGCTACCATCTGCTGGATTGGGAGATGTGTGCACGGCCGTGCATGTTATGATGTTCGACTTGCTTTCTTTCATTCTTCCTATATTTCTTTACATTTTGCTAAGCACATTCTAGACACAGAGGTGCACCAAGCGCTGCACAAAAATCAATTTAAAATGCAACATATAGGTTAAATTACAATTCAGGATGAGATAAATATCTCATACATGTCGAAAACAGAGTGGAAGATCAGCTGTTTAACGAATTCACAAAGTTCTTGTCTGAGTAAGTGTGGCTGCCTCCTGTAGTAGTCCTAGCTTTTTTGTAAATTTAAAACGTAAGCCAAGATCCTACTCCTGCAGTTGAGGAGTACTAAAAAGGTAAGTCATAGTAATAACCCTTGTGGATTGGGTCCAGTGTTGTTATATATATTGTGAGTTCTTGAAACGTAACCCCTTCGCCGCTAGGCCTATCCCTCCATTGCTAAGACGTTTTTGGTTAATTGGGTTAGTTCGGGCTGAGGCCTAATTAACTTTTTGTCCACATAAGCCATGCACGCCAAATTTACATCCCTTGTTCCAAACATCCTTGAGATTATAAAGGTACCCTGATTTGTGGATTTCCCTTGAGGGGACAGAGAAATTACCCAAAATATACCTACATTTTTTTTTTGGGGGAAAGATACAAAAAAAAGTGCTGCAGAAAGAAGTGTCTGTTTTTTCCCCTGCAAATGGCATCAACAAAAGGTTTATGGTGCTAAAATCACCATCTTCCCTGCTTTCAGGAACAGGCAGACTTGATTCAGAAAACATTTTTTTAACATAGTTTTGTCATTTTACTGGGAGATAGTCCATTTGCTCTATTTGTTTGTGCTTTCAGCTTCGTTCCAGTTTGTGGTGGCAACAGGAGTGAAATTCATGGTGAATCCCAGAAACCTATAGATTTCTGAAAAGTAGACACAATTCTGAATTCAGTAAGGGGTCATTTGTGCAGACCCTTCAAGCGTTTCCCAAAGAAACCAAGTGTTGTGTTGAACTCAAACAAATATTGAAAATTAGCAGGACAAAATGGGCATTTGTGACAATGTTTTAATTTGTAACTTCTCATCACATTACATCGGCTAGACCCTTCTGGTTGTTGGTATATATAGGGTTCATGGATTTTCCAAAAACTCAAGTTACCCAGAGCCAATAACTGAGCTGCACCTTGCAATGTTTTTTTATTGCGAACCCAGTATGGAGCAATTCATATGATAAAATATAAATAGTGACAAATAGGTATCAAGGAAACCTATGTATTTCCAAAATGGGCAGAAGATATGGAGTTTAGAAGAGGGAGTTATTTGCACATTGTTCAATTTGTGGACACCCATATTAGCATTTAATTTAGAGGGCATGACTCAATTCTTTTTCAAGCACATTGTCTTACATTTGAAAGGTGCAAATGCAGAGAAATACATTTGGTAAAAACATTTGTTCTTCTATTCTGTGTTTACCTAAGTCACCCAATAAACATTGCACCTCACTTGTGTGAGTAGGTATAGAGCCCGTGGCAGGAAACGGTTAAAAACACAACATGGACACATTAATTTTGTTCCATGTAAACCTGACCTGTATTTTGCAAAGAGGGTAGGTGGTTTTTGGGCCCTAGCTCAGCTGGCACTTAGGGAAACAAGGCAAACCTGTACGTTTGTGAAAACTAGATACTGGGGTGATTTATGTTGCAGCCACCAGGGTTGTATTACCTAGAATTCATTGCAAACCTCAAATTGTGACTAAAAAAACACATTTGCCTCACATTTCTCTCATTAAACATTTTAGAATTAGCACAGAACCTCCCCCCCAGCATTCTCCTAAGTCTCCCAATAAAAGTGGTACCTCACTTGTGTGGGTAGGCCTAGTGCCAGCAACAAGAAAAGGCCAAAAAACGCAATATGGATACATCACATATTTCCATGCAAAATTGACCTGTTTTTTGCAACATGTTTTTCTGTGGTTTTTGGGACCTAGCTCAGCTGGCACCTGGGGCAACCTAGCAAACCTGTAAATTTTTTAAACTAGGCACCAAGGGAAATCTAGGATGGTGTGACTTGCATGGCTCTCATCAGCTTGTGTTACCCAGAATCCCTTGCACACTTCATACCTTGACTAAAGAACAAATTTTACTCACATTTCTGTGATGGAAGGTTCTGTGATCTGCACAGAGCCACAAACTTTCTTCAACCCAGCATTATACTAAGTCTCCCAATAACAATTATATTTCACTTGTGTGGGTAGGTCTGGTGCCTGCAACAGGAAATGACCCAAAATGCAACATGGATGCATCAACATGTTCCACGCAAAATTAACCTGTTTTTTGTAACATGGGTAGCTTTGGTTTTTGGGCCCTAGCTCACCTGGCACCTGGGGAACTCTAGAAACCTGTACATCTTTTAAAACTAGACACCTAGGGGAATCCAGGATGAGGTGACTTGCTCTCACCAGGATGTATTATCCAGCATCCCTTGCAAACTTCAAACCTTGACTAAAAAACACATATTCCTCACATTTCTGGGAAGGAAAGTCCTGGAATCTGCACAGAGCCACAAGCTTCCTATCACCCAGCATTCTCCCAATAAAAATGGTTCCTCACTTGTATGGCTGGGGCTAGTGCCAGTAACAGGAACCTATCAAACCAAGGGTAATGGAAGCTCTTGTGTGGAAACTCCTAATGACATTGATTGGATACGTTCCGGTCTCTGGCACTAGGCCCAACCACACAAGTGGCTCAGCATTTTTCTCAGCAGAAGTGGACCAATGCTGGGTGGTAGGAGTTTTGCGGATTCCGACAATTTCTGGATGTTGCAATCACAGAAATGTGAGAACAAATGTGTGTTTTTAGTCAACATTTAAGGTTTGGGAGGGCATTGTGGGTAAGAAAATGGTGCAAGATGGATGGGAAGCACACCACCTTGGACTCCCCAGATGTATAGTGTTGGATTTTTTTGCTTATGCAGGGTCATCAACAATCTTTTTGCCTCCTGCCTCCTATTTTTTTCTGACCAGTTCAAACACCTGGACGCGCAGCTTCGCTGACGGAGGCTGGGGGCTTGCAACCCACGCTGCATGGTTTTCGAATCATCGTGCGGCTGAATTTCTGACGTGAACCATTGTGTGCATGCAAAAGCAACACAAGGCCTGCCTGGACCCGTGTGCGGACCGAATCGATGCCTAGCTCTCCTGCGGAGTGAAGAACCAACGCACGCCGACTCAACAGACGGGGGAAACGACGCAAGGTCTCGCTCGTGAGCGACATCAATGCACCGCAAGCCCTTTTCGACGCACACCCGCCCGTGTGGGGTTATTTTTGACACGCACCAGGTACATTTTCATGCTAGCAGCGCTAGCGTGTCTTTAAAACTATGTAAAGACTCTTTTTGCATTTTTATTGATAACTTGACTTGTGTATTTTGGATTTTTGTCTTTTTGGTCTTGTTTTGTGTAGATAAATATTTCCTATTTTTCTAAACTGGTTTTGTGTCATTTGTTAGTGTTTTCATTAAGTTACTGTGTGTGTTGGTACAAATACTTTACACCTTGCACTTTGAAGTTAAGCCTATTGCTCTTCCAAGCTACCAAGGGGGTAAGCAGGGGTGAGCTGAGGGAGATTCTCTTTTACCCTGACTAGAGTGAGGGTCCTTGCTTGAACAGGGGGTAACCTGGCTGTCAACCAAAGACCCCATTTCTAACATATAGTTTTCAGAAATGTCTGGGTCTGGCAGGTTTTTCCAGGTAGCAGCCTAACCAAGCCCAAAACGTGCAGCTGTTCACCATGGAAAGTGGAATGACACTAGGAGTTAGCAAAACTGGTGGGCAGATGGGGATATAGGCAAGACTGTTTCCCTTTATTTAGGTGGGGGCATGGCAAGGCCCATCCTAGACGGCCCCCACTGATACAAATAAAAAAGTAATGGGCGTTCTGCTCCCCCAAAGGGGCAGATGGAGGCCAGAAAGCCTGTTTCCTTATTTTGGAGGGGTGGGGCATGGCCATGCCCATCCTGGACAGCCCCCACCGATACAACAATACAAATAAAAAAGTATCCCTGGTGAAAAGTGGGCTTTCTGCTACCCCCTCACCCCCTGGGGAGGCAGGGGGAGTAATTGTCCCATCTGTCCCCCAGGAAGGTAGAAAGAGTGTTTTCAATTTTTTGGGGGGGTGGGGGCATGGCCATGCCCATGCTGGGCAGCCTTCACTGATACGTGAAAAAGTAATCTCTGGTGTCTGGTGGGATTTCTGCCCCCCCAAAGTGGCCAATAGAGGTAATTGCTACCATCTGCCCTCGAGGGGGGCAGAAAGACTGTTTCTTTATCTTGGTGAGGTGAGAGAATGGCCATTCTCATGCTGGCCAGCTCCCACTGACACAAATAAAGAAAAGAAAGCCCTGAGGTCTAGTGTGCTTTCTGCCTTCCATAGGGGCAGATGGATGTAATTGCCCCCATCTACCCCCCAGAGGGACAGAACGACTGTTTCCCTTATTTGGAGGGGTTGGGGCATGTCCATGCCCATGCTGGGTAGCCTCCACCCCTACAAATAAAAAAAGTAATGCCTGATGTTTAGTGGTTTTCTGCCCCCCTTTGGGGGTGGCACTTAGCTAATCTGCCCCCAGGGGGCAGGAAATGGCCATAACAATGCCCCATATAATAGGGATCAACCCTTGCTCAAGGAACCACTTCCCAACATGTAATATAAAAGTGCCTGGTATCCTAAAAATAGGGCCAATCTGCCCAGGGGGGCAGAAAACGGTCAAAATAGTTCCCCCGTAATAAGGAGCGACCTTGACTCACATTTAAACAAGGCAGTGTGAAATTTAGTCATATTGTCCTAGCCATGTTTCGAGAAACATCCCGGGGTCTCATATATATATATTACAGTCTTGAACCCCCAGAGCCCTCCGTGATCCCAAGCTACAGCACCAACGACAAGAGAGGCACCTCCCATCCAAGCACCTCCATCAACTCTCCCACTACTTCAGGCCAAAATTAGTGGATTCCCAGGCACTGCCACAACATTTGATAAAAATCTGCGGGAGCATATGTGCAGTGGGGGCAGGACGTTTCAGGAAAGAAGACAAGCACGGTGCAGCCTAACTGGCGTGAGGTATGCACAGTAAAGGTAACATCTGGTTCAGGCGCAGCTTGGAGGAGAATATGGTTATCCTTGGAGCCATCACTGCATCAAGCCAGTCTTCATCCTTTAGAGGGCCAAGCCAACCTTCCGAGTGGATCCTTAGATAGTCTAGAGTAACAAGAGTATTATACCTAGGGTGCGGTAAATCTGAGTAACGCCTCCCCTGCCCAGTGCACCCATGAGGAGCTTATCCTCTAATGAGCTGAACTCACGTAGAGGGATGGTTGCGATACCTGGGCACCAAGATCGTGTCATCGTATAAAGTATTTGTAGTGTGAGGGGGTAAGGGGGACCTCTACAAAGACATAGGTGGTCATTACAACCCTGGCAGACGGTGTTAAAGGTGAGGTAATACCGCAAACAGGCCGGCGGACAAAAAAGGGAATCATGACCCTGGCGGAAACCGCCAACAAAGACAGCCACTTTAACACACTGCCCGCCACGGCGGTACAGACAAGCAGCGCAGCGGTTACCGCCAACAGACAGGTGGGAGACAATGTACCGCCCACACTTTCCGGGGCGGATGCACCGTGGATAAAAACATGGCGGAAACAGCTTTTGCTATGGGAAAACGCTCACCTCAACACATCCCACGAGGAAGGAGGACACCATGGAGCCCGAATTACAAATCCTACCTGCCCTTGTTTATCTGCTCCTTTACGACCAACAGCTATGTAGGCGCAGAAGATACCGGTGAGTACTGCACCTACGACACGGGGAGGGGGGAGGCAAAAGTTAGGGGGACAGCCACCAAACACCCCCACCCTCGCATATCACAACATACACACCAATGCAGTCCCAAAAATCACAGTAACAACCCACAATCCCCCCGGAAGAATGCAAAGACAATGTGAAAATCGGGCAAACATTGTAATGTGCCAATATACATGTCATACAAAAATATACAGATATACATATCTCAAAATCACTCTTATTTACACATACAATCCGAGAAGTAGTGCAGATATGTACACAACAATGTCCGTGCACCAACAGTCCAAAAAAGCATGGGCGAGGCCCACAATAGATACCTGACCAAAATCGGAGAGAACACTGCCGGGGCATCAGATAGAAACACTACAGGCACCTCAGGGGGAGGGGAAGGGAGGGCACCTCAGCCAGATGAATGCGAAGCCAGATCCACGACGGGGCTCCATGCCCATTGATGTATCCTGGGGAGTGCAAAGCCACAGTCTCACAAGTCACTACAGTGGGTGGGTTGCCCACTGTGCCATCCTGGGGAGTGCAAAGCCACAGTCTCACAAGTCACTACAGTGGGTGGGTTGCCCACTGTGCCATCCTGGGGAGTGCAAAGCCACAGTCTCACAAGTCACTACAGTGGGTGGGTTGCCCACTGTGCCATCCTGGGGAGTGCAAAGCCATAGTCTCTCAAGTAGATGCAGGTCTCCACTGGTTCTGGAGGGGGACTGGTGCCCAGACTGGATGAGTCTCCACGTGAAAGTACCTGTCCTGTCACTGTCCCAGCTGCACATGGGATAAGGATGCCTGATGTGGCGGTCCATTCATTCCTAGACGGTGCATGCCCTGTTCAGCGGTGCTTTGCCATGGCGGTCTTTGCCCTGTTCAGCGGTGCTTTGCCATGGCGGTCTTTGCCCTGTTCAGCGGTGCTTAGCCATGGCGTTTCAGGACTGTTCAGTGGTGCTTTGCCATGGTGGTCTTTGCCCTGTTCAGCGGTGCTTTGCCATGGCGGTCTTTGCCCTGTTCAGCGGTGCTTTGCCATGGCGGTCTTTGCCCGGTTCAGCGGTGCTTTGCCATGGCGGTCTTTGCCCTGTTCAGCGGTGCTTAGCCATGGCGTTTCAGGACTGTTCAGCGGTGCTTTGCCATGGCGGTCTTTGCCCTGTTCAGCGGTGCTTTGCCATGGCGGTCTTTGCCCTGTTCAGCGGTGCTTTGCCATTACGGTCTTTGCCCTGTTCAGTGGTGCTTTGCCATGGCGGTCTGTAACCGGGCGCCTCCAGACGCCGGTTCCGGGTCGGAGCAAACGGCCGCCGGAGGATACCCCGGGGGCACCCGAGGGATTCCTGACGTGATGACGTCCCACGTCATCCGTCAGATAGAAGGAGGAGGGACGACCGACGGAGGAGGAGAGTCGCGCAACCCAGAGAGAGACGCCGACGTCAGGGAGAGCCGGAGAGACGAACGCCGTGGACCACCAAAAGAGAAGGAAAACCCCGCCGTAGAGAAGGAACAGCGGACAGAGAGCGGAAACCCTTGGGCGCCTCCCGCCCCTGTTGAGACGAAGTCGGGAGATCGCCTACAAGCCGGCCACGTCCCTGGAGGGGCGTGGCCAAATCAGGTACGAGCGTACCGGGACTGGGACTGGGGTTCTGGGTGGTTGGCTGGGTTTAAAGGGGCTAAGTGGAGAGGGCTGAGGTCATGTAGGGAAGGGGATCCCATTTAAGTAGCACCACAGTTAACTGAAGGGTAACCCCACAAGGACCGTACCCAGACCAGTGGATAGAACTGTAAGGGGGTCACAAACAGGGCACAACAAAAGGAAGACACAAGAGAAACGTACCCCCCCCACATTCCTTCACCTCCACACAAACCCCCCCCCCCTCTCACTCCTTACTAACCCCAATTAACCCTATATAGATAAATTTCCCCACTTACCTGTTCCTTTCTCCTTCTTTGTTTTGGGAAATCCTGGGGCCATGAGAGCCGGGTGAACAAGACCACTCCCTCCGGTCCGGACCAGGCTGTCCCGGGAACATCAAGGAACCCTGAAAAGAAAAGGGATTTATATATTAGTTTGGACTTGGAATATAACACTTTGGCGGAAAAGCCAGTACTACAATCTCAACGAAGAAATAAATAAACGTACTACACCCTTAAGTGCCGCGTCTGTCCCCTTCTTCCAATATCCCCTCGACTCGGGATAAAGGACCCCGTCACACGGTCTTTGCCCTGTTCAGCGGTGCTTAGCCATGGCGTTTCAGGACTGTTCAGCGGTGCTTTTCCATGGCGGTTCTGATACGGACATTGGTGTGTGGCATGACAATCTCTACACTGGGCATTGGTGTGTGGCATGGCGATCTCTACAATGGGCATTGGTGTGTGGCATGACGTTACATCATTGCCCAGTGGAGCTGTGGCATCCTGGCACCTCATGGGCTGTGACTCCGGCGGTGGTCTCCTGACCTGTGACGATACTTGTCCCCTCCTGGGCAATGACTCCGGCGGTGGTCTCCTGACCTGTGACGATACTTGTGCCCTCCTGGGCAATGACTTCGGCGGTGGTCTCTGGACCAGTGATGATACTTGGGCCCTCCTGGCCTGTGACTCTGGCGGTGGTCTCTGGACCAGTGACGATACTTGGGCCCTCCTGGGCTGTGACTCTGGCGGTGGTCTCTGGACCAGTGACGATACTTGGGCCCTCCTGGGCTGTGACTCTGGCGGTGGTCTCTGGACCAGTGACAATACTTGTGCCCTCCTGGGCTGTGACTCTGGTGGTGGTCTCTGGACCAGTGACAATACTTGTGCCCTCCTGGGCTGTGACTCTGGCGGTGGTCTCTGGACCAGTGACGACGGTGCTGGCGGTTGTGTCTGGGCCACCGGATATGATGGCGCACTTCTCCGCCGTGACACTCACAACAGGCTGGGCAGACTTCCTCTGGACCTTCCACACCATTGTTGGAGTTACAGCTGACTCACCAATCGCCTTCGATCCCAAGTCACTTGTTGTCCCACCAGGAGTCTTAAGACGGTCCCGTCGTCCACTCTCCATTTTCAGAGCCTATACAGGGGGTGGAATGCCACTGCCTTGGCTCCGGGTCCTACTGCCTGCCCTGGTGGACGGTGCACTCCAAAAACCTGGAACACGCACCACTGGTACTGGAGGCTTTTTGGCTGAGGCGCTACGACGGGACGGATGAATTGGAGGGGGGGGGCAAAAAGGTCAATTTGACAGAGGGTCAGTTTCTGACGAACACTGGGATGGGTAGCTGGAGGGGGTCTGGGAGTGGAGGAAGAGGAGGTGGTTGTAGGAGGTGTCACTTTAGGTGTTTTGGGTGCAGGTGCAGGTACTGGAGGCTGTCGTGAGGTGGATGTATGTTGGGTGAGTGATTGCCGGCGTTTGGGTACTTTGGGAGGGGGCGTCACAGACACTTTGGGAGAGAACACAGGGGACGTGTAAATGGCAGTGGAGGTGGTGAGTGCAGGTGAGCGGCTTGTGGTGCTGGGTGTCCTGGTGCGAGTCCTAGTGCCTGTAGATGTGGTGCATGCAGGTGTGGTGTAGGCGAGACTGGGAGGGAGGAGGGAGAAGAGGAGGAGGGGGACACAGTGGAGACAGTGGATGTTGCTGTGTCTGTATGTGGGTGAGGCTTGCGTGAGTGCCTGTGGTGTGTGTGGTGCCTATGTTTGCTTGAGCTACTTGTGTGTGTTGACTTGTGTGCATGCTGGTCTGTAGGTGTGCTTGGGATGGGCTGGGGTACAGGAGATTGGGTATGGGTGGAGGAAGTTGGAGGGGGGAGGCTGGACACAGGGACAATGGCTGCCATCAGTGCTGAGGCCATAGATTGCAGGGTTCACTGAAGGACAGCCTGACCAGACTGAATGCCCTCCAGGAATGCATTACCGTGTTGCAACTCCCTTTCTGCACCCTGGATGGCATTCACAATGGTAGACTGCCCAACAGTAAGTGACCTGAGGAGGTCAATGGCCTCCTCACTGAGGGCAGCAGGGGTGACTGGGGCAGGGCCTGAGGTGCCTGGGGCGAAGGTGATGCCCACCCTCCTGGGTGAGCGGGCACGGGGCGAACGCTGAGGGGCTGCTGGGAGGGCAGTGCTGGTAGGGGGGTGGCGGCTGTACCTGTAGAAGTGGGGCGCACAGGTGGTGGCGCCACCACAGGGGAGCTCCCATCGGCGGACGAGTCCGTGTCGCTGGTTGGTGATCCTGTGGCCGACGTGAAGCTCCCCTCGCCCTCCGTCCCACTGGTGCATTCAGAGTCTGTGGTGTGGCCCTCCATGGCCATGTGGGATGCAGCTCCCTCGTGCTCCGGTGCCACTGTACCTCCGCCTGATGATGCTGATGTACAAAAGGACAGGGAGAGCAGGAAAAGGGGGGGAGACAGAACAAAGAGAGTTTTAGTGCATGGCATACCGCTACCGTTGGCGGACAAGACAGACGCAGCCGCCCCCTGCATTACGCCATTCTCCTGACCTCTGCACGTGCAATTTCTGGGACATGGCCTACATGGCAATGGTGGGAATCTGCGCACATTGATGCCACAGGGGCAACTATACCTCAACTTGGCACTCTGCTGAGGTGGGGTTGAGTGCCACATGGCCTTCATAACGGAGGGGCCTTACCTACCTAACTCGCCCTGGCCTAGGGACACCCACAGGCCACCTCCCCCACCCAGACCCCTCCACTGCACGCAAACTCCGCTGAATGAGGTTGTACTCACCCCCTTGTGTCTGCTGTGATGTCCTCAAGCGCCCATCCAACTCCGGGTAGGCCACCGCCAGGATCCGGAATATCAGGGGGGGTCATGGTGCGACGGGCACCCCTCCCACTTTGGGAGGCCATCCTCAGCTGAACCTCCGCCGTCTTCTTGCTGCAGTGGCGGATGTACTCCCATCTCTTACGGCAGTGGGTGCCCCGTCTGTGGTGGGCCCCCAGGGTCCGGACCTCCTTGGCGATGGCACGCCAAATGTCCCTCTTCTGGTGGGCGCTGACCTACATGACATGCACAAGGAAAGAGGAACAGTCATTACCAACTGCACCGTCAATGTGAGTGGCCCCCTCCCTACTCTGGCCATGTGGCCCATTCATTCCAATGCATAACTGTTCTATGTACTCTGCCCCCTTCCCTCTTCCACCCAGCCCTCTCCCACACAACGTGCTCCCTGTGTACTAACCTGTTGGTCTGGAGGACCGTAGAGTAGCGTGTACTGGGGGAGGACCCCATCCACAAGTTTCTCCAACTCCTGAGCAGTGAAGGCAGGAGCCCTTTACCCAGACGCAGCAGCCATCGTCGCTTCCAGAACGAGGTCACAGCAGCACTAGCAGTGTAGGTCCTCTCCTGTCGAAGGTCAGGTATCTAGTGATTGAACAGATAGAAAATGGTGGTGACGTCCGCGGCGGTGACGTCCGCGGCGGTGCACATCATCACCGCCGGCGCACCTGTTCATTGGCTCCTGGGACCCATAGGGTCCAATATTAACCAATGCAGCATTGCGCCGCGGTCTACGACCGCCTACCGCGACCGTGTGCAACGCCAGCGCAGTTACCCCACAATCCCATTGTACCAGTTTAGAGGTCAGGCAGCCGCCATTTCAGGGGCCCACATGGCTTCATTTACTACTGCGTCACGCATAGCTAGGCCTATACTCAACACACATACAGGAAGGCTTTTTTGTCATGTGTAGTCTTGTATGTAACTGTGGGTACATACCTGGAGGAATACTGACTGGTTCTTCGCTGTTGTCCTTCTTAGGCACCGTCAGCTGGGACATATGAGAAGATGACGGAATCCTCCGGTGTACCGACCGCTGGTGGACCTGTTGACAATGGAAGAAAGACATATCATCGTCACCTACCGGTTTGACCGTGCCACAATCCAGGAACTATGTACCCAGTTGGAGCCAGACCTGATGTCACCAATCCGCCATCCGACTGGAATCCCCCCTGACATGCAGGTGCTGTTAGTGCTCCATTTCCTTGCAAATGGGTCATTTCAGACAACAGTGGCCATGGCATCAGGGATGTCCCAGCCTATGTTTTCCAACGTGCTGTCCAGAGTGTTGTCTGCCCTGCTGAAACACGTAAGGAGATACATAATTTTCCCTGACGTGGAGGATTTGGCTACAGTGAAAGGTGACTTCTATGCCCTTGCCCATATCCCCAACGCCATAGGTGCCATTGATGGGACCCATGTAGCTCTGGTCCCCCCCGCAGGAGTGAACAGGTGTACAGAAACCGGAAGAGTTATCATTCCACGAATGGCCAGATGGTCTGTTTGGCAGACCAGTACATCTCCCAGGTAAATGCAATGTTCCCTGGCTCTGTGCATGACGCCTACATCCTGCGGAATAGCAGCATCCCTGATATGACGGCTCAACTCCAGAGGCACCGTGTATGGCTATTGGGGGACTCTGGTTACCCCAACCTTTCGTGGCTATTGACCCCAGTGAGGAATCCCAGGACCAGGGCAGAGGAACGGTACAAAGATGCCCATGGACGGACTAGGAGGGTAATCGAACGCACCTTCGGCCTTCTTAAGGCCAGGTTCAGGTGCCTCCATATGACAGGTGGATCCCTATTCTACTCACCGAAGAAGGTGTGCGACATCATCATCGCCTGCTCCATGCTCCATAATTTGGCATTGCGACGCCAGGTGCCTTTTCTGCAGGAGGATGATCCAGATGACGGTGTTGTGGCAGCTGTGGAGCATGTGGAGCCAGTGGACAGTGATGAGGATGAAGCTGAGGATGAAGAAAACGACAACAGGGAGTCAGTCATACAGCAATATTTCCAGTGACACACTGGTGAGAACATTTTCTGGTTTAAAATTACATTAACTTTCACACGTCTACCTCTATCCTGTACCTACATTTCACTCACTATTTGTTAATTGAGTTGTACCCTTCCATTTCAGTTTCACAAGTGTGGTAACCTACCTGTCAACTGCTTGCATCCTTCAAGGGCTTGTGATGTGTGACATTGGTGTGTTAGCCTTACAATGGGTAACCCATTGTGACACTGTAATTGATAATACAAAGTTCCAAATCATAGACTGACTCAAGACTTTTTTGGCTTTCAAGGGTGTTTATTTAAGTGCTAAAAAAATCAAGGAAGGTTGTAAAATGGTGATGGGTGATGGTGGAGGAATGTCCATGGCAGAGTCCAGTCTATTCGTCTCACAGGTGCACTGCCCATCTGGGCATTGGAAGTGGAGCTGGGGCAGTTCCAATCTGGACAGGGTGACAAAGTGGGACAGTGGGGGGACAATCAGGGTGGTCTTATTTCCTGGCGGGGGTCTTGCCATCTTGCTCTGTCCTGTTCCTGGATCTCAGGGACCGCTTGCGTGGTGGTTGTCCATCTGCAGGGGATGGGGTGCTGGTGTGTTGGTCCTGTGGCGAGGCGTCCTGTCCACTAGCGCCGGCGGAGGTGGTGGGCAGTTCGTCGTCCTGGCTAGTGTCAGGGGCCCCTTGGAGTGCCACGGTGTCCCTCAAGGTCTTTTGAATGTCCATCAGCACCCCTACGATGGTGCCCAGGGCGGAGCTGATGGTCCTGAGCTCCTCCCTGAACCCCAAATACAGTTCGTCCTGAAGACGCAGGGTCTCCTGCAACTTGTCCAGGACCGTGGCCATCGTCTACTGGGAGTGGTGGTATGCTCCCATGATGGAGGATAGGGCCTCGTGGAGAGTTGGTTCCCTTGGCCTGTCCTCCCTCTGTCGCACAGCAGCCCTCCCAGTTCCCCGGTGTTCCTGTGCCTCCGTCCCCTGGACCGTGTGCCCACTACCACTGCCCCCAGGTCCCTGTTGTTGTTGGGGTGGTGGGTTAGCCTGGGTGCCCTGTAGTGGTGGACACACCACTGATTGACCTGTCCTGGGTAGGGAGGTTTGGGCCAGATGGTTGGCTGCTGTGCTGGTGTTACCAGAGGGTGGCAACTCGGTGTTGGGCTGTGGCTGGGCAAGGGGAACCGACTGTCCTGAGGCCCAGGATGGTCCGGGCTGGTCATCAGGATCTAGTGGGGCAGAGCTGCTGTCGTCACTGTGGGCCTCTTCTGGGGGTGGAGTGGTGTTGTCTGGACCCTCTGGTGCGGTGACGTTCCTTCGAGTTCCTGCAGGGGTATAAGCACATGAAAATTGCATCTGTGTGTGTAATGGTGTGCAATGGTTGGGTGTGCGTGATCGCCAGTGCAGGCATTCCTGCGTGGGGGCTTGTGTGGTGATGGTTGGGGGGTGTTCTGGGTATGTGCAGTGGGCATGCTTTGGTGAGGGGTGTCCATGCTTAGTTGTGTCATGCAGGGCTTAGTGTTGGGATGGGTGCTTGGTGTCATGGGTAGGTTGGTGAGGATTTGGGGTGATAGGGGAGGGTGTGAGGGTGGGGGTGTGTGATAGCATGCAGGTAGGGTGCGGGATGTGATAGTTAAGATTTGACTTACCAGTGTCCCATCCTCCACTGACTCCTCCGAGGCCCTCAGGATGCAAGATGGTCAGGACTTGCTCCTCTCATGTTGTTAGTTGTGGGGGAGGAGGTGGGGGTCCGCCGCCAGTCCGCTGCACCGCGATGTTGTGCCTGGACACCATTGAACGCACCTTCCCCCATAGGTCGTTCCACCTCTTCCTGATGTCCTCCCTATTTCTTGGGTGCTGTCCCACGGCGTTGACCCTGTCCACTATTCTGCGCCATAGCTCCATCTTCCTTGCTATTGATGTGTGCTGTACCTGTGAGCCAAATAGCTGTGGCTCTACCCGTACGATTTCCTCCACCATGACCCTGAGCTCCTCCTCGGAGAAGCAGGGGTGTCTTTGGCGTGACATGGGGTGTTATGTGTGATGTGTGGGGTGGTGTATGTGTTGATGAGTGTGGTGAGTGTAGTGGTATGTGGTGTTTTTTGCATGGATGTTGTGTGGGTGATGGTGTTATGTGCTTCTGTGTGATGGGGTTGTCAATAGCTGTGCTGTCTCTCTGGCCTTCTCTCAGAATTTCTGGTTGTAGGGGTTTGTGTGTGATGTGGGTGTGTATTTTATATTGTGTTGGGTGTGTGGGAGTGGTGTGTGTATGTGTATCAGGTGTGTGTATTTGTAATTGTCCAATGTGGTGGTGTTTTGGAGATGTGTGTGTATTTTGAGCGCGGCGGTGTGTACCGCCAATGGTATACCGCGGTTGAAAGACCGCCGCGTGGATTCGTGGGTCGTAATAGCATAGGCTTGTTTCTGTTGGCGTGGAGGTGGAGGATTTGTTTCCGCCAGTTTATCGCTGACCTTTGGAGTGGCGGTGTTGTGTGGGTGTCTGAGTTTCAGAGGATTCCATGATGTGTGTCATAATAGCTGTGGCGGTCTACCGCGGCTGCGGCGGTGTATTGGCGGTCTTCTGCACGGCGGTAAGCGCCTTATACCGCCAATGTTGTAATGACCCCCATAGTCTTTGTGGAGGTCTTGAAATGAACTCATATGGATCCCTGACCATACATCCCCCCACTGCGTTATAACTATGAGGTACCACTTCTCAAAACCCTCCATGGCCACCACCTCACATGACCATGTTCCATGCCAAGGAGGAGTCTGTTGTGTGAGTTTAGTGTCTCATTTGGTGTGTCGAAGTCCAGCCCTCCATGAAAGGAAGACAATTCTGGTTGTCTTGGGGGTGATGGCAGCTACCAGGGCTCTGTAGATCATGGCCATTATTTGGGGAAACCCCAGAGTCATCAGTTCTAACTGATAGACTGGGTCATTCCATCCCCCATTGAACCACTCATTAATTACCAACAATTGGGAGACTTGACAGTAGAGATACAGGTTTGCCATTCCAAGCATTCCATCATAAGGGACATGCTGACAGTGGGTAAGTTCCAAGTGGAGCCTGGAGTTGTGTCAAAGAAATAAAAAAAGCTGCTCTATTCTGAGCACAGAACCAACTTCGGGCAAGAACATAAGGATATTCTGGAAGGAGTATAGGAACCGTGGCAGGTTCATCATCTTTTATAGCACAATCCTGCCCATCACGTTTAGTGGAAGAGATTGCCATTTGTGGAGGTCTTCTTAGCCTTCTTCACCAGAGGCTCAAGGTTAAGGGACCAGAAGAGCTCCGACTGAAGTGCCAGATTCCCAGATAATGGAAGCTGAAGCAGTATAAAGGGATCTCAGTTTACAAATTGAGACAGTCTAGGGCAGGTGTCAGGGGCACCAATACAGAGTTTGCCCAGTTGACAAGGATGCCTGAGGCCTCCCTGAAGATCTGTAGGGTTCAGCCAACTAAAGGAGGACATCATCTGTGTAAGTGGCGATGCAGCCCTCATGCCCATCGGTCCATCCAAGCATTTGTACATCACATCTGATGAGGCTGCCAGTGGCTCTATTGCCAACACAAAGAGGAGAGGAGAATGGGGGCATTCCTGTCTGGTCCCACATTAGTTAGGGAAGGTATCAGAGACTACGCCGTTCACCTGAACCTGGGCAGTGGAGTTGGTGTAGAGGGTGTGGACAGGTCCATGAAAGTGGGGCCCAAATCCAGCTGTCAGTTACTCCAGCTCCAAGATAGACAAGTCAACTGTGTGAAATGCTTTCTTAAAGTCAACAAGAAGCAATGCCAGGCTGGGGGTTGGCAGGTGACAATGGGCCACGGCAATATAAAGTCTCTGAAGGCAGTGCCACGTACTGCAGGCCAGCATAAAGTCACACTGAACAGGATGTATGAGTGTGCCGGGTGGCTAGGATTGTGGCGTAAATCTTGACCTCACTATTAATAAGCGAGATTGGGCTGTAGTTGGCACAAGAGGTCGAGGGGGGTTGTGTCTTTGGGATCACTGTGATGGTAGCAGCAACAATCTCGGGTGGGGATGTGCTTTTCTGTAGCATTTCATTGTACAGGGTGATGAGCCAAGGAGTCAAAGTCTCCCTAACGGCCGCATAACATTCTATGGGGAAGTTGTTGGGACCAGGGGTCTTGCCAGTGGCTACTGTGGAGATAGCCACACTATCTCCCCAGCCAAAAAAGGATTATCCTTCACCTGGGCCTAGGAACAGGAGAGTTGAGGCACAAACACTTCATCAAGGAAGTGAGGATCAGGGTCTGGGTCTACTAAACAGGGTGCCATGTATAGGTGGGCATAGTAGTTGGCAAATGTTTGAACTATGCCGTTGAGATTACAGTGTGTCTGACCAAACTAGTTTTTGATCTCAGGCCCATTCTGTTTGCCTGTGGTCAGGAGAAAGCCAGAATAACAGTTTCTATTTTTGGCATTGCAGCCATAAACTCTGGCTGTCGAGGGACACAATAGGTGTTTTGCAGCTTCTAGGGACTGAACACAGTTATCCTCTCATATGAGATTCAGCTGCCTGGGAGTCAGCAGAGAGGTCTCTCTCCAGTAAGAAGGCCTGGGCCTCAAGGGGGGTGATTTATCGTGAGTGAACACTCTCCATTGCTCAAACTCAGTCATTGGCTTCCAGAGGGGACCGAGCAATCTTTAAGCTGAAAGTAGCTTTTCACTTCATCTCCAAGGGCTTGGGTATATGACTCATCCAGGAGATACCATGCGTTAAGTTGCTGCATTGGGCGTATTCCCTTGTTGGAAGAACCAAGGCGAAAGAGAAGGGGAGCTTGATCAGGTATGCCTCGAGGAAGGATCTATATGTGGAACACCACGTGTCAGCCCAGGGCTGGCATAAAGGTAGGATCTATGCAGGAATGAGAGTGGTGTGCTGCCGAAGTATGGGTATATTGAAGCTGTCAAGGGTTCCATATTCTCCATACATTGCAGAGGTCATGAATGGCAGCCCAGCCCGAGGTGGTGGGCGCTGATGCGACACAACATGGAGGAAGAGCCAGTAGTGTCCATGTTGGGGATGGGAACCACACTGAAGTTGCCTCCGACTATCATCATTCCTTGAGGAAGAGTCAGCAGGAGCTTAGAGAGGTCCAGAAGGAGGGCAGCCTGTGCAAAGAGGGTTGCTTATGCACATATGATGTTAATGGTTTGCCCTTCAATCATTCTTGTAAGGGTAAGAAATCGGCTCTGTGGGTCCCATGTTTCATGTCTGACTAACATAGGGAGGAAGCGGCGCAATAAGATTGCCACTCCTCTAGAGCCTGGTGCAAAACCGAGGTGGGAGACCCAGTTGAAGCCATGGCGTGCTAACAAAGGACAATGGTTACCTATTAAATGGGTCTCATGGAGCATCAGCATATTGGGGAGGAGTTGATGGGCGTATTTCAGCACCACTATCCGCTTCACATGGTCAGGAGCCCATTAACGTTCCAGGACAACGTACCTATGGACCCATGTCTGGAGAAAAGTATTGAAAGAGGCTGAGGATGGTAGTCTTACAGGGAGTGTCAAACTGAGTATATCTTTAGCCCTTAGAGGATGTAGTTGTGGGTTTGGGCCATACTGTGAGGGAGGAAGCATAGATGAATTTCTGAGAGACAAAGTAAAACAGTAACAGTTCAAAGCATCCACAAGAAACATGACAATACTAAATCCCAACCCCAAAAAAACCACCCTCCCCGTACTTCCACCCTACAAGCATCTGTTACCCGAGAATTAGAAACTAGTACCTAGCACAACTTGAGCGAGGATTGGAGTGGTGGACCCCTCCATAATACAAAATCAGCTATGGTCATTGAGTCCAACACTTTTAACAATTAGCAGAACATCATGCTACACAACCTCCAGCTCCTGGGGACTGGAGTACTACTATGTCAAGGGAACACTGCGATACATCAGTGTCTTATGACTGCCCCACCAGAGGAGGTGAGGACTTCTCCCAGGGGGCATCTTGGTTCAGTTGAAGGTTTATCGTGGTGTCTGACTGGGGGGACTGTCCTGAGGTTGATCGCAAGTCCCGCTGATGTAGGGACAGGGAAGGTGATGTGGATTTTTTGTTGCCATGACCTCTGTGCGAATGGGTACATTGTCTCTTTGACCTGGGGGCCACAACCAACCCTGACCTCTCAGTGGGCTCAGCTGTTGGATGGGAGGATTTGCTTGAGCCAAGGAGTGGGCAGTCTTCAGTCAGCCATGTCCAGACAGACTCTGTAGTTTCAAAGAAATATGACTTGTTTGCACAGACAATACAAAGTCGGACTGGGAAGAGTAACCTATATGAAAGGCCAAGCCCCTGGAGCTTCTGCATAGCTGCTGTATATGAGCAGCGCTATTGCTGAACCATTTTTGATGTAGTCCAGAAGGATGAGTACCCTTAGCTTGGTGCATCGAAGGTCTGCGTAAGAGCTGGCCTCTTGTAAGATTGCATGTTTGTCTTTGAAAATTAGGATTCGGACAATCAAAGGCCTGTGAGGTGCACCCAAAGGGAACTTGGGGGTCAGGGTCTGGTCTGCCCACTCTATCGTGAACCAGGGTAAGTTTTTCTGGTGGAATCCAGCACTTGATCTGGTTTTTGAGGAGGTCAGCAACCTGAGGGGGCTCACCTCCTGGGATCCCCACAAAGCTTAATTTGTTGTACCACAAGAGATTTTTGGAGTCTTCCGTGTAGCAATGGAGTTCCTCTGTGCACGTGAGAAGGCAGGAGACCTGTGATTTCAGGGTGGAGATGTTGGTTTCCCCTCAGGTAGATGGAGTTTGGCTTTGTGATCCTGGCCATAGCATTGCATAGAAGGGCGACGTCTACGTGTACCTCTCCAATCTTAGCTTCCACATCTGATTGGGAGCTTTGGATAGCCTGAAGGATTGTGGACAGAAAGCATCAAAAGGGCGGCTGCTTCTCAAGGTTGTCACATTCAGCCTGCCCGTGGGTCACTGCAATCTAGTCTATGCTGGTCTGGGAGGCTACCAAGCAGGCCGGTCTGTCCTTTCCCTTGTCAGCTGGGGAAACAGCAGCACGGCAAGCCCCGGGAGAAGGGCCCTGCCCACTTGCCCCAAAGCTGTGGCAGCATGAGTAGCCAGGCCCTTAGGGGGAGCATGTCCCAGTAGTTGTCCAGCAAGGTCAGGTGGTCGATCCCCACAGATTCAGAGCCCGTTTGGAGAGGAGAACTGCAATACGATGTGCACTGTGTGTTACCCACTGTGAGTCTAACAGTGTTTTGGTGTTGGGCCCTGGTTGAGGGGTCAGGGCTGGCAGTAGTTAGCATTTGGCCAGGGAAGACTATATCAATGGGTCCATGGCCGATTTATATGGACTTCCTAAGTTGCAAGAGGGCCAGTCTAGGTGCCTAGCATCAACCGGGGCTAAGGAGCAGGAGATATCCTTTTTTCCTGAGTTGCAAGTCATGTGAGACCGGGCCAGGCTGTGTAAAAGTCGACCTCAGTCCATGAGGGTGGTGCTCAGATGCATACTGTCTTAAGACTTGTAGTCCTGGTGGGATTGATAAAGAAGGGTGGAAAAGGTAAGGCAATTTGAAGCCCCTAGAGATTTACAGGCCCAAGACATCAATCGCAGTAAGTTTATGCACCCACTCTGCATGGACCTCAGACCAAGGAGCAGAGTCATAGCCCATAAGGGTTGTAATGATGGGGCCAAGCACTTAGTTGTGGGCCCGGCCAGGAGTCATAGGTCACCCTGCTGAGCACTGCCGAAAGGAGTTTCAACATCGGATGGCCCAGACGAGACCCACTAAAGTCCCAGGCTCATCTATGAGCAATCCTCCACTGCCCTTCAGCAAAGCAACGGGTCACTGAGAGGCCCAGGGTGCAACTCAGGTCTCCAGTGGAATGTAGGCCCTGGCCGCTGGGCCTGAACTAACCCATATGCATCTGTGCAGGACCTCAATCCCTCTCCTTGGCAAGAGTCAGCCAGTGACAGGATTTTGCGCTATGTAAAAACAACTAATCCCGAAGGTAGAAATATTGATCAGGTGAAGGTGTGAAAAGTATCAACCCATGAGAGGACTTTGGCGGCTGTCAAAATTAAATTTTTCCCACTCAGAGCTTTTCCCATCATAACCAACACATTTAATGGGACCTCATCCATTGGCTGGTTTTGAGAGGACATTGGCTGATATAGTCCGCAACCTTGATCAGTGAGAGGATTTCTACATGTTTAACAGATCTAGGGACTGATTAAGATTTTGGCAAGTGGAGGTATATCGAACGGTCAATGTAGAGGCATGGTTTGTGTAATGTACAGTGCTGAACTGTGGGGCAGCTCAAAAGTTAACATCCGAGACTTTGTGGAGCATGGTTTCTTGAGATCCATATTATCACTTCCCCAAAAGTAGCCCCCTTGTGCCAGTATATTTAGGCTTAGCAGAGAGAAAGATCTCACATAAAATTGAATGTAGGATTCTTACTTTCTGGTACCAGTTGTTGTCCACTCCTGCCATTGAAGCATACCAAACAGGCATAAGTGAACTCATGGCCCCACATTGTGTAAAGAAGATCCCCTAGCTTCGAACTGTAAAGGCACTTTTGCAGAAACTATGATTAGACAATTATTGGTCCTCCCCAGAGTCGATGAGCTTGCGCCCAAGAGCTAGGATTAAACCTTCATTACTGGGAGTTTGTTGGGGCTGAAATTATGATGCAGAGTAAAGAAGGACTAACACTAGCCTTCATGGATGTAAGACCTAGTGCGTGCTATGAGGGGACTATTGATGAAATCACTGCACTATTAGCACGCAAGTTATAGCTCCAGTTTAGATATGGCATTCTGCCAACTATGGCATTTAGCCCTAAATGACAAGAAAGGGGGTAGTGGATGATCAATGCCTAGCTTGCCATGGGGGCATGGAATCGCTGGAATGTATATTATTTTTCTGCCTTTGCTTCCTCAAACTCTGGGCTAAGTGGTTTGTCCCCCTGTGTAAGAACTTGGGTACCAGGAGGCATTTGGATGCTTTTAGAATTTTGAGAGTCAACACACGTAGAGTACTTGTGTTCTGTGTGGCAAAATATCTAATGCTAATATAGCTAAGGTGAAAGAAGTTCCTAAATAGCAAGGTGGGAGGTTGAGTATCTTTTTTTTACCTATGCAAAATACTAATGACAACCTTGAGTAAGTAGCGGGGCAAGATGTTCCAAGAAATTTGAAAATACATCACCCCAAAATGAATGCCACATGCATGTTTGTGTTTAACCACCTCCTGTGCTATGGAAAGACCATGGGGTTTTATCTGTTTATTGAAAGTTGGGAAAATCATTTGGGAAACTAGAAGCCTTGTTTAAACACCTTTCACAAAGAAAGAAAATTGACATTGCACTGGCCACTTTATTCGAATTAACTGAGTTTAGTTGTTTGTTTTACACCAAGCAATATATGAGTATCTCACCAAAATGTTTACCCTCTTGTATATGGCTGCTTTGATTTGTGGGGTGTATAGATCATTGCGTTTTCATACTTGTGGTCTTATAATATTGTGTTTTCACTCTATACTTTATAGGGATGATTGCTGAATTTTACACATGCTATTAATATTTTATGTGTTTGCTTTGTTGATCTTAGCCATCAAAATGAAGTCAGCATATCTTTTAATGCGTAATCCACTTTTAAAATAATGAATTTTACATTCATAGTGCTTTCTGTTACAGGCTGGGACCTCACAGCATGTTACATACACAAGCCACTGTTCCCACTGCAACCATCAATATGCAATTATGTGACTTTCTGATCATTCACAGACATCTCCAGTGATCACATTAACCAGTGTACACTTCATATGGTAAAAGAGTGTCTTATCCACTGATTAGCTTAACTGCATTTATTTTTTATTTCTGGCTTGTGTGTCATTTTATATGCAGTTACCTGAAGGGGAAAAACAAGAAGACACTAACAGAATATTTTGTTCTTTTTAGCCATGTCTTTGACTTCCACCACCACAGCACACAGTATTTCAGTTCCTATGCTTTAAGCAAGTCAGCTCAGCTTGTAGGTGAAGACAGCATGGAAACACACCAAATAAACATGGGTACATGCCTAGGCCCTCTTCACTTACTGGCGTGCCCCACAGTTTGAAGATCTTTGCTCTAAACATTGGCAGGAATTAGTGTCAAGGTGGTTCCTGTCAATGTGTTCAAAGTTTGATGGACAACGCATTCAAACCGGATGGCCACAAGTCACATTTTTAATTTGTTGAAGCAGGATATTGTTTATGTAAAAACAAAAACTAACGACCGCCAAAACATGAAAGTTTCCTTTCACGCAGTATGGATCACTTTACAGTTTTTCACTCCCCTTTAGTGCTAGTTTCTTTTTCCAGCAGTGAAGGACAGTGAACACTGGCTATTCGACCACCCCTCTAAACCAGGTGGGAAGTCACATAGCACAATAATTGTGACAGAGACAAAAAGATGGTTTGACTTGACTGTAAATCAGGAGGGAAGATTGAGGGTTTTTACAGGGAGGGTACTCTGTTGCAGCTGCAATGGAGTGCCCTCTCTGCCCAACTCTAAACTAGGTCATTATTTAAAAGATAATATCTTGACCAGGACAAACCTTGTTGGTGTATGCGACCTGTGCTTTATTGCAGTTAGCTTGAATTATCAACTGCAAACAATGACTACCAAGTAGCATTTTTACTTTTTCTTGATGGGCTTTACCTCTAAATCTTTAACAATTCATGGCTTTGGCTCTCTTTATTTGATTTCTGTAGTGTTGGCGTCATTATACTCATTAATTTGATCTTATATTTCTATTTTGGTTCTAGGAGTTTTATTGTTCCATTGTTTATTTTTACACTGCTTTGTTTTGTTTTTATAAATCTTTTCATTTGTTTCAGAGCATGACATACATGCAATATATACCAGTAAAACTGGGCAATGGCACCAAACACAGCAGATTGGACACATTTATAAGTGTGCAGAGAATAAAATACCTTGAAGTTTGCTAAATGAACACACATGACTCAATGTGGTCAGAGTCCCTATCTCATGTGCTCTTGTCATGTAATCCATGGACCACGTACCTTTTCAAATTTGTGTTTGCAGGCCCTCAATTTGTAAACCACAGTTCTAGCCCTTGCACAAAAATGCATACCCTTCATCCATTCCTGAAGAGATGGAGGCTCTGTCTGACCACAAATGTCTAGCAATGCCCTGCTCCACTATTAGAAATCCCATTCTGTGTAAAGTTCACTGAGCTCTTGCCTCCAACCAGCCATCCATTATCCACAACAGGGCCTTGATCTCCATGACCAAGTGATTTTCTCTAGGTGAAGCCTGCCTGATCTGTGCCTTGGTGACCATGGGTTAGATCCAGGTTTAAATAGTGTGTTTTACCTCTATAAGTTTGTGGCCTTATTCTCTGTAGTGGATTCCCACCCACCCCAATCGATAAAGCACTTGTTGACAATGCTAGTAATACATTTAATTATGTTTTGACTGAAACTGTGAACAACACTGTCCCACTGGGAGGAAAAATGATTAAAAGCAAGAGGTTCGCTTCCTAATACAGTTAGGAACTTAGGCCCATATTTATACATTTTTTACACAAAACTGCACAAACGCAGTTTTGCGTCAAAAAGTATAGCACTGGCTTGCGTCATTCCAAAGTGCCAGCTGGGCACCAAATTTATGGAAATCCCGCAAGCCGGCGCAAAATGTGGGCTAAAGTCTGGGAAAAAGACATTAGCAGTTTGGGGGTGACGGTATGGGGAAAGGGGGTTTTGCACCAAAAAATGACCTTAGGCTGGTTAGAGGCAGAAAAATGCCTCTAACCAGCCTAGCAAAACCATCCACACTACATGACTCCCGTCTTATAAAAGACAGGAGTCATGCCCCCACCCCAATGGCCAGCACAGGGGCCAAGGATCCCCTGGGCATGGCAATTGACCCAGTGCTATGTAGGGGGCCCCATTTCAGAGCCCCCAAAGGCACTTTAAAAAATATTTGAAAATACTTACCTCTACTTACCCAATTAACTTTGGATGGGGTCCCCCCATCCTCTGGTGTCCCTCTGGTGTGGATGGGGGTGTTCCAGGGGATTGGGGTGGGCACCTGTGGGCTCTTTCCGTGGTTTTTGACCATAGAAATGGGTCCACAGGTCCCCTAACGCCTGCCCTGACCCAGGCATTAAATAATGGCGCTAAGCGGGTGTAGCACCATTATTTAGGCCCACCCGAGGATAAATAAGACGCTAAGGCCTGAGAGTCATTTTTTGGACGGGAACGCCTACCTTGCATGTCATTGACGCAAGGTGGTTTCACGCATCCAAAAATGACTTTAACTCCAAAATGTTGGCGCAGACGGGTCTAGTGTCAAAATAGAAATATGGAGTGAAGTTTGCACTCAATTAGCGTTAAAAAAATTATGCTAATTCAGCACAAATAGAGTATAAATATGGGCCTAAATGGTGAAAAAATGACACAGAATTTTGGCGAGCACCGGCCAGGTCAGGCTTTCTAAGCCTACTCTGGAACAACTGTGTGCAGCATTAAGGACACGCAAACAAGTATATATATTTTTTTTATCTAAATTTGAATTGTCCAGAAATCATGCAAAACACCTCTTTGGCCATCACATTTGTCAGAGTCTCTCATTTTGTTCCTCTTGCTGATCTTGAAAAGCAATGTGAAGAATGAAACCAATATTTCAGAAAAAAGGTCAGAGTCTCCCTACCTCTCAGCACTGACTGTGACACTTTTAAAACCTACAGAAAATCCCTGAACAATTGGTCCTGCTTCAAAGAGATTACCGAGACAGATATTCTCCATTCAACTGCTATACTTAAACCTTTCAAGCCTCTGGATGACCCTCTCCTTTCCAACCTTGCAAAAGGCATGCGTTCCAGTAGTGTACAGTATAAGGCCACTCTGATCAATCTCTTACCATCTAAAGGAGTATTCCCTGATTGTTTAAACGTGGGTCAGTCAAGTCAGGCACCTTTTGAAATAAACATGCCTTTGACCAAAGGGATCCTCATACCTTGTACCCGGTCTCTGGTTCATCTAGGTGACTCAAATAATGGAAAACTGCACAAACAACCAATTTAATTAATTTCTTAATGGGAGCAAACTCAATGAGGTCTTGAAAACGGTTTTCTGATCTGGATGTAAACTGAAGTCATCATCATACTTTATTGTACCTTTTTGACAAAGTTGTCACCTGTTTGATGATATCACTCAAACTTTCTGTTGTATTTGAAGTTGTTATCTATGATATAAATCAATGCATGAGGTTTGAGCAAAAGGTGCTTGGTTCATCTCAGCTTATTCATAACAAGCCAAAAAGAAACAAACATGAAGTCTAGTCTTTGAGGTTTATGGACCCCATTTCAGAAATAACAATGTTACATTTTTATTGAAACAAATAACTACCTCCTGTTCTATCATTTTTAGAGACACATTCAGTATACTCCTCTTTCAACACCACACTTTTTATCTCTTCATACTTCTATGTCATTATTCTGTTTAGTCTATAGTGCTCTGAAATGGTCAGGCGGCATCATGTAAGCACTTCATTATACTCCTAAATTAATAAATTGACTCATACATACGAAATCACTCCCAGGTGATCAAAATTGCTAGCTATTTCTCCAGGCCAGATCCTCAAGGAGTCGCACAGTAATCAATTCTAGTTCAAGCACTGTATAACTTTTCCTTGAGCATCGAGGTAAACTCTGGGGTTTCATGCAACCAGTATACATAAGCACTCCACTTTCTATTAGGGTCACCCTGCCAGATGATATTTCACTCGCAAATTCTACTCTTGATAACAACCAAGTCAGGATGACTGCAAATTAATACCAGTAAATCTGAACACGTTCTCTTCTCATCTCAATCAGTTCAATGTCATGTACACCAGTGGCTTGAATATACTGTCTTCCAAGGCTGCAGACTATTCATCATTGCCATTGTGAAATCACTTGCTTTTATTTTAGATTCGCATTTCTATTTCCATACACACATACACACATTCATACAATAGCCAGGTGAGCTGAACATCATCAGCTTTACTCTACAAATGCTGTGTGAAGCTCTGTATAAAAACAACTTGTTGAAAATAGTTTACAAAACCTCGCATGAAACAGAATGTGTAAATATTAAGTTGAACATATATATAAAAGTCTAGAATGATCAAAAACAGCGTTTCTACATTAGAATGACAGAAGGGAAGAGGAAGGGTAAAATTGTACCTCTTCAAAAAGAGAGCTTGGGACCAGAAATAAACTATCTATTTGCAGTTGAAAATGGCCCAGTTTTAGGGAACCAGAAAGAAGATTTTTGTGATCTATCAAATCCAAGTTGTGAATCAGTAACACGTTTGGGTTTGTGACCAAATAACGATTTAGTATTTGGAAGCGGTGTGTTTGCGGTGTCTTTCAAATACAGAATTACAAGGCATGTGCTATTGTTTTGCCACAGAATTCCGGTTGCAGATTTGGGGGGTGATTTTAACCTTGGCGGACGGCGGAGGCCGTCCGCCAAGGTACCGCCGCCAAATGACCGCACCGCGGTCAAAAGACCGCGGCGGCCATTCAAACATTTCCTCTGGGCCGGCGGGCGCTCTCCAAAAGAGCGCCCGCCGGCCCAGAGGAAATGCCCCTGCAACGAGGACGCCGGCTCAGAATTGAGCCAGCGTAGTTGCAGGGGTGCGACGGGTGCAGTTGCACCCGTCGCGTATTTCAGTGTCTGCAAAGCAGACACTGAAATACTTTTTGGGGCCGCGGCACCCCCTACCGCCATCCTGTTCATGGCGGGTTTCCCGCCATGAACAGGATGGCGGTAGGGGGTGTCAGAATCCCCATGGCGGCGGAGCGCGCTCCGCCGCCATGGAGGATTCCCCCGAGCAGCGGAAAGTCGGCGGGGGACCGCCGACTTTCCGCTTCTGACCGCGGCTGAACCGCCGCGGTCAGAATGCCCGTGGGAGCACCGCCAGCCTGTTGGCGGTGCTCCCGTGGTCGGTGGCCCTGGCGGCCACCGGCCGCCAGGGTCAGAATGACCCCCTTGATCTTTTACCATCTTATCAATGGAAGAAATAAGTCATTTGAAAATGGGAAGGTGTCCCTAAAGTTGCCCCTTCCCCCTTATACAATGTTCCAAAAAATATGTTTTTAAATGTAGACAGCAGTCCCATGGACCACTGACTACTCTTCAAAATAAAAATTACACTTTTCATCTTTTTTGTTTACTTGTATCCCATTTTCCTTTTAGAGAAACGGATTGCATTAAAAAAACAAAAAAAAAAAAAAACTTGCTTTATTTATGAGCAGTCTCAGACATGGTGGTTGGTCGGTTTACCCCAGCAGGCCACAATTTCTGTGATGTCTGTCCTTCGTAATGAGTCACAAACTGTGATCTGCCTCATTAATAGTTATGAAGTAGGACCTAATATAAATTGATAATTGAAAAGTAGCAGTTTAATGCAGTAGTATTAGAGACTTCCTAATTTCTATTCAGAGAAAATCGCAATTTGGAAAACGATATCCCCATTGTTGGTACATCTGGTCCTTAGAATTGTTGATCACTACAGTGGTGCTTGAAATAGTTGGAGGTATTGCAGCACACCCTTATACCTTGGGAGCAGATTAAGGGAAATCGGACATCACTGTTTAAGGGAAATCGGACATCACTGTATTTTTAAAATCTGTTTAAAAGTATGTTGTGGGAACTCAGGTATCAGGTATTCAAGAATTCTTAGACACATAGGGGGTCATTCCAAGTTTCCGCCGCCCGCCAAAGTTCCGCCCGCCAAAGTTCCGCCGCCAGAAGACCGCACCGCGGTCAAAAGACCGCGGCGGTCATTCTGGCTTTCCCGCTGGGCTGGCGGGCAACCGCCAAAAGGCCGCCCGCCCGCCCAGCGGGAAAGCACCAGCAACGAGGATGCCGGGTCCGAATGGAGCCGGCGGAGTTGCTGGTGTGCGACGGGTGCAGTTGCACCCGTCGCGATTTTCAGTGTCTGCCAAGCAGACACTGAAAATCAATGTGGGGCCCTGTTAGGGGGCCCCTGCAGTGCCCATGCCAGTGAAAACGGTGAAAACCGCCAGAAACAGGATGGCGGGAAGGGGGTCGGAATCCCCATGGCGGCGCTGGTTTCCCTTTTCTGACCGCAGCTGTACCGCCGCGGTCAGAATGGCCCCAGAAGCACCGCCAGCCTGTTGGCGGTGCTTCCGCGGTCGTTGGCCCTGGCGGTCAGAATGACCCCCATAATAACTTTTCCAACTACTGCTATTTTGTTATGATACAGTCTGTTTTTTGCTGTCTGTAGCTAATCGGTGATCATTTTTAACTTGACACCAATCACACTAATCAAGGCAAGGGCATAGGCCAAGGAAAAAGAAGAAAGCATGTTCCTATTTGGGAGTGGAAAGGTACATGCTACGTATTGTCTTCCTCAAGCTAAGGATCTGTCCAAACTTCTATTATACACTTCTCCTCAGCCAAGGACCTTTATTCCCATCTCTTAACCTGAGATAAAACACCAGGGACCAGATGTATGACCTTTTGTTTTGTGACTCGTACTTTACGATGTGTTTTGGAATTGCAAATTGTGAGTCGCAAAGCAAAATGTACAACAGTGTTAAGTACATTGTTCACTATTCCCAATGGGGTTGCAAATGACCTACCTAATCAATGTTAATGAGGTAGGTTGCAATTTGCGACCCCGCTGGGAATGACCTCACTCATAGGGATGGTGGCCTGCTGGGGAGAGCAGACCACCATGTCTGTGACTGCTTTTAAATGAAAAACTAGGCCAACAGCCACATAGTACCATGCTCCATCCTTGTCATTTTGTGGGCTATGCATCATTGTAACAGCTAATATTGGCTTTGAAAATATTACAGTCAGTAGTCATAGGGTGAAAAAAATATTACTAGTTCATTGAATATTCTTGACAATTTCAAAATATATAAACACCGTATTATTCTCAGTTTCAAATGTTTTCTGAGATTAAGATAATAATTCTGATGATGGACCTCCTTCTGTAAACTTTGTTCTTCAGCAAGTGGCACAACAGAGAAAACCTTCTATCTGAGTCTCCCGGGATCCCCCTCAGGGACACTTTCATCTTTTCCTATTTCACAGTTGCATGTTTTTTTCTTTTTAGGAGTGATCACTTGTAGGTGGTATGGAGAGATGTGACCTTTTAATAACGGAGAAGTGTGTCAACCGGGTCCTTTGTAGGGGGAAACACAGGGAACTTGAAACCATGTACAGCCTGTGTGGGCCTCATGAATGAGGCGGAACTTGAATCTCATGGCACAGTGAGCATGGCAACCACGTATAGGCCCTGCCGGTTTATTTGTTGACTTTTTTTCTTATTTTACTATGTTATCACCTACTCAACTCGTTGAAACTGCTTGACATTTTGAATTCATTTGTATCATTCCCAAACATGAGTTAACTTTGGAAAATGTTGTTAAGTGTAATCCCACTTCTTTGAGGTGCTTGCCTAATGTGTTATATTTCTTCCTTATTATTCATCTTTAACTTTTATTTGAATGTGTCAGGAAAAATACACCTAAAGAAAGATGCAAATTTGGCGAAGAAAAAATAAATATCTTAGCTAATATGCAGAGCAATTCTTCATCATTGGACCTCTCTTTTCTATCATCGAAGAGTTTCTTAAAATGACAATGTACATCTTGCTATCTAAAACCATTTTAGACTACATTGTTCAATGATACCGAGCAACACATTCAACTATTACTGTTAATTTTAGCCTAAATTCATACCATTAATTATTCTCGTTAAAAGATATGCCTGAATCTCTTATAAAATGGACTTAAATCAATTTGCCAAAGAAGAATGCAAGAGATTACAAAACGTCTAATAATGGCTATAAGTATTTTAATTACAAAGGTTGAGGAAATCACCTCAAAATGGGATGAAGAGTCGGTCTGTCATATCATATTCTGAGCAAGAGTCGCTCGGTTTAGATTTGAATGGCAATTGATAGGTATTCCAAGGCAGTGGTTCTTAACCTTCTGACTTCTGTAGATCCCCACTTTTCTTTACTGGAATATGGGGACCCTATTGAATCATTATTGGAATCTGGAGAAGGCCACTGAGTCATTACTGGAGGCTCGGGATCCCGACTTGAGCGATTCCGATGCTACACAAACAATACAGAAAAATACAGACACAAGAATTCATTAATCAAAAAAACAAATTATTAAATATTTTACTCGATTATCAAAAACTTTTTTTTTTTAAATCAACATTTTAATTATAATGGGAATCTTGGAGCTTTTCTAAATTCAATTAAGGTCATCCATCATCCACATTATATTCTATTTGATGCACTTGCACTGCTTCCATGAATAACTCTGAGGATACCAACTTAATTTTTAGCCTTCATTATAAAATTCCTTCACAGGCACAGTTCGTTTTCAAATTGTAAAATTGCTTCTTTCTTTGTTTATATACACTTCATTAATTTGTTAATATTATTTAATTTTCCTAGTAGATACAGACCATTGCGGTGCCTGGACCACGGGTTAAGAAGCTCTACACTAAGGTCTCTAGACATGCATAAAAATCAGACAACACCTAGATTATTTCCCTCAATAAACTGTGTGTACAAACATGCCTGATAATTCATGTATTGAAGGCAGTCATAAAAGATTATTTGGTATCTAGTTGTGACTATTATTAGTCACACAATAAGTATTACACTTGCACAGCTAAAAGTGAAATTTATTTCTTTGATTGTTGGTCACAGTTGTATTTATCTTGGTGGGATAGAATTGAATCAAGCAAAATTATGTTAATTCCTAGTGTCCTATAGTGTTATGTTTTTTAACACACAACGTAAAGCCCAATTGCCACCAATTTGCAGTATACTTTGGAAAATTATTAAAAATCAATAATATTATCAATGAGCCAGCCAGGATGCCTGTGCACAACAGGAGAGCCATTGGGAGAATGGAAAAAATAAAAATGAAAAAACTGGAAAAAGTTACATTGATAACCTATATACAACACACACACAAGGGCAATACACAATTGTTTTGGAAAAAGGAAGAAAAATCTGTAAGCAAGTTTGGGACCCAGCCAGAACATCTGGGCCTCCAGGAAAGAAACATGGATCCCGAGAAAGTTAAACAATTACACTATGCCAAGCTACCCCTGTGTCTTGAATGCCATGTAAGTTGATCTGCAATAATGATTGCCGTGCTATCTCATAATGCCTTTCCTCAGCCATGGTGAGTAAGAAAGCCTGCAATGGACCATTAGGGTGTTTCTTGCCAAGTTAAATCTTTTTCACAGTTAAACTCCTTCTCTCTGTCTTTGCTTTTTCATTGTGCGCTCAATGTTCACTCTTGTAATGTAATGCACCAATCTACGTTAGAGTGCATATGTGTTATATAAAACTGTTAAAAAATTCAAATCAAAATTCTCCAAAAAAAAGATGTATGGCTTGCACATACTAGATGAACTACGAAATGGGGGACTAACAAATGGAAATAAAAAAAGTAAGGACAAAAAAGGGAAAATGGCTGCCTGCCCTAGAATTCTTCCATGTACACCCACTGCCACGGAGCATATGTTGAGGAAGGACTGCACAAAAATCCACCAAATTTGAAATTAAATTCATGCCCATCCACAGTCCCTTGACTCCCACCCAGGACAAAAGCAGTGCCACTGTGTAAACCTGTTTTAAACAAAAAAATTAAATCCATGGAGTACATATTGCAACTAGTCTCCTAATACAATAGCACACATCTTGGACAAAAAATCGGTGAAGCCAGGAAAAATATAGTTAGACTCCAAAAAGCCCTAAAACTAAACACATCCCAAAAAGAAGGTTTTTAAAAGTGGCAGAAAAGGGGCAATTTTCAGACACTGAGGGGCTGATTAAGAGTCTGTCGATCACAAGACCGCCATACTTGTGGTGGCGATCGCACCATCACAGCTGCAGTGGTCTGACTGCCACATTACGAGGTTGGTGGGCAGAACTGCCAACCTACCACAGTCCCCACCAGGATCCAAGATCCCGATGGGCTGACAAAGGGCCTGGTTGTAATTAGCCCGGGTGGCGCTGAACTCAGCTCTGCCCAGCTGATTACAACCATGTTCCCCACCGGCCTTTTCATGGCTGCTTCACCACCATGAAAAGGCTGGTGGAGAACAAGTGCAGGGGGCCACAGGGCAGGCCCCTGCCCTACCCATGGTCGTGGCATGGGCAGTAGAATGGTGTCCCTGTCCAGCAACCTTGAAATGCGCACTGTCTGCTGTGCAGACAGTGTGCATATATAGGGGGCTGGTGCAACCTGTGTACGGCAGCATTTCCACCAGCTCAATTATGAGCCTGAAACAACGCTGCCCCACCTTTCTCATCCGGCTGACTGGCGGAAACCTTTGTTTTCACCAGTCAGCCCATTGGGAAAGTTGTTATGGGGCCGGTGGGGAGACCACCAGCACTGCAAAGGCCTCCGCATCGGGAATTTGGTGGTCGGATGTTTACTTCCCCCAAACTCCTAATGACCCCCGATTGTGCACACATAAACATGCACACACATTTAACAAACTGACTGACTAACATATTGCAAGAAAGAAGGCATGGACAACAAAATGAAAAAAGGGGAAAGTATGCCTACCGTGAAACCATCCCCCACTAACCATCATTGCACACATGGGCAAAGATCGCACATAAATACCCCAAATTTAGTATGACATTTTGACCCTCTAAAGGCCCCACCACACCAGGACTGCAGCCATAAGAATGTGAAAAATCAGTGTAACGTTATTGCCCAAAGCTAAGGGGTATAATGAGGTTCAGCTTTTTTATTATCAGATATAGCCTGAGGCAGATGGGCTGTAATGCTATTGAACTTTCCACTAAGGGTATAGTTTTTTAAGATAAAAAACGAGAATCAGAAAGAACAACATTGGAAGGTAGGAGCAGAAGGCCTTACTGAGCCATTATTGTTCCTGAGCCACTCCATTGTTTTTAGTAGAGCTCTCAAAATTTGAATGTTCGTATTAGAATGTTCCTTATCCTATCAAGCATGCCGCAAGAACACTATTTTTGAGCAAAACTGTCATCATGAATAGCAGTATGTAACAGTGTAACATCTTCTGTGATTTATTTTAAGTCTTGTTACAAAGATTTGAATTGAAGCCCTGCGGATATATATATGACACTTCCATTTTATTATCCAGTCTCTATGTGGCTTCATGATGCTGCTGCTCCTGCACTGAAAGAATTGATTCCTCCGAAGCCTGAAACTTAATTGTGTATGAGATACATTGAAGGTGGCTATAGTTACACGACAACAAGAATAGGTGTGCACCCGGTTTCACATGAATGGATGCATGTGTGGGATGAGAAAAATGTAAAATATAAGTTGCGAAGATAGTGAGACACTACCTATCCCAGATTTTCACACCGGTAACATTGGAATACATTATGAATGTGTTTGAAAAAGTGACAATGATTCTCATAACCCAAATCTATGCAATGCTTGCACTTCTGCCTGTTGGCCTCATACAAATATCTTATGAAGTATGGAAATATTTTGCGAGAAATCTGATGGTGGCTTTGTCTCCAAAAGAGATATACAGTATGTGACGGAGACACCAGAACCTACGTCATTTAACAAGGTGTTTGCTATGGCCACCTCCATATAGTTGGTTCGTCGATGTTGCACCTCTGGTGCTACCTGCTTCCTTTCCCTGGATTGACATCCTTTCTTTGGTGTGGGAGCGTGGACATACCACATTTTCCTGACGTCATCCGCACACATGGGGTAACATCCATGGCATTGATGGGCCCCTCAATTGTGATTCATGTTCTCTTAGTGGCCACTGGCACTGTGAGTGAAGACTTGTCAAAAACGGATTGCTGTGAGCTGCACAAACCTCAAGTAATATGATTGATATCTGGTCAATGAAAGTATATTTTCTTTTCTGCCCCATTCCCTCGTGTTGTGGCACTTGGTACGTAACTTTCAACAGCCTTATAAAGTCTCTGTCTCCTAGCTCTTCTCATGTACTTCTTCCTGTCATAAGAAGTGACATTTATGACACAGTCCCTGCTTGTCAGGTTCAGTCAGATCCGTGTGGTAATTGCATTTGGACAAGAATGGCCACAGCACACCGATAGTATAGTCCAATAGTGTGGCAGGGATGAGTGACCCTTATCTTATGTTGCTATGAAGCAAAGTTGAAAGGAGTCTCAAGTCCTGTTTGTAGAGGGTGTCTTTTATTTGTAGATACTGGAAATCATTGTGTCATCAGCGTGATACTGCCACACTATTGGACTATACTATCGGTGTGCTGTGGCCATTCTTGTCCAATTTTGTCTTCGGGTATCCCAATACCCTTTTTGGTGCCTACCGGGTAGTAAGGCACTGGGCCAGTTTGCACCTGATCTTGCTGTTACTTTGTTACTTGTGTAAAATTATTGTTTTACTGCCTAGATGTGCGGCGCCTTTCACCCTTACTACCCTATTGTGGTAATTGCATTTGACTAATTCTCTAATTGCGATTCAGTAAAATATAAAAAATCTGCATTTGAGAATATTACCAAATTGCTATTTGGGATTTAGTGTATTTCAAGAGCAATTATTTGTAATTTGCTAATGTATGCTTTTTTGTCACATGCGTCATTAGAGAATAGGGGATGGAGATTCGCTATTACTTGCAAATTTGAAAATCATTATTTCAAAATGTTAGTACATCTGGCCCTACCTTTTCCTTCACTTTTATTTTAGCAACTGAGAAAGGTTTTAGCTGCGTTTTTCTTTGGTACACATAAACTGAGGGGAAAAAAGTACATAGTTCAGGAGGTAAAGCAGTTAGTGTGTTTTATTGCACAACAACTGCTTTGCTTCCTGGCCTGACCACTGTGCTGCACCTAACATACCCATCAGTGCCACACCAAACCAAATGTTAGTAGGGCCAGATTCTCAAAGGTTTAGTGTGGGTTAGTGGTACTTTTGTAACCCTAAATTGACGCTAAACCTTTTTTTTGGATTCACAAACCAAGGTAAATTGGTATTTGGGTTGGTTTGTATGGCAAAGTAACGCAAAGCAGCAATGAGTGGGGCTCTGCATTACATTGCATCAATGGGACGTTACGTATGTGGTACATGAGCACACCCATGATACCACCCATGCTTTTGACGCTAAACCCTATTCTCAAACATAGGTAGGAAGGGTTTAGCACCAAAATGTATGATGCTGAAAAGCAGGCATTAAACGGAGACATTTTTCAATTCTCTGTGCTTTCCTGACTTTACATGTGTGCTGCACTAGACAGCATACATACAAAGTATTAAAAGCTTTTTCAGTGGTCTAGGCATAGTATTTTGTACAAGAAGGATACTCATCCTGTACAAAACCTACGCTAGACACACGCACACAGCCTTGCACTATGGCGCTAAGGTGTGTGCGTGGTGCGCGGCAGCTGAAATCAGCACCGGAGCTAGGGAGAGGGGAAGAGAGTGACATAATTATGTGAATATGGCACTCTCTTGCTCTCTCCCTGTCACGCAACACAGTCCAGCATTTTTGGCTGCTGTGCTGCGTTGAGTGACAGGTTTCAGAATCAGGGCCATAGAGTCTTGGCTCATTAAGGTGCATCAGGCTAAGATCCATAATCAATCAAAACATTTTCTGCTGAGTAATAAATCTCCTCACACTTGAGGTCTGTAAATGTGTCTTCCTGTCCTGAAACAACAGCATGACACAGAAGAGGGGAAGTCAGTGTGAGGAGATCTAGTTCAGAATGTGATTTCATAATCTAATTTATATTTGCATGCATAATTAGCCTACTGTGGGAGAAGGGGAATTAGTCAGACAATACAATTTATGTAAGGTCAGAATTAGAGTGGAGCGGTTTAAGAAAAAAATTAAATTGCAGTTTGTATGCAGCCGTCCCTTCAAATAAAAGTTGAACATTGAGATGGCAAAACTACCATATGAATCATTTGATAAAAGATACTTGCTAATAAGCAAAAATTAAATATTTCACAACTCACCTGCATATAAGAATCCTCTTTTATTATCTGATGCAACAGGACAAACCTGACTCTGCAAATCGCGCAGCAGGTCACACGTGCACTTGGTAACCAGTGCCTTGACATATTCAATGGTAGGGCTACTAATATACTAAGGCCCATATTTATACTTTTTGACGCTAAACTGCGCTAACGCAGTTTAGCGTCAAAAAGTTTTGCGCCGTCTAACGCCATTCTGAAGCGCCATGCGGGCGCCGTATTTATGGAATGGCGTTAGACGGCGCAATCAGACCGGCGCTGCCTGGTTTGCGTGGGAAAAAACCACGTAGACCAGACAGCGCCGGCGTAGGGGGAAAATGGCGCATGGGCGTCTTAAAATGGGGCAAGTCAGGTTACGTCGAAAAAATCGTCTTAACCCGACTTGCGCCATTTATTTTCGACGCCCATCCCCCATCAACATGACTCCTATCATTGTAAAGATAGGAGTCATGCCCCCTTGCCCAATGGCCATGCCCAGGGGACTTCTGTCCCCTGGGCATGGTCATTGGGCATAGTGGCATGTAGGGGGGCACAAATAAGGCCCCCCTATGCCACCAAAAAAATATATAAAAAAAAAAAAATTATACTTACCTGAACTTACCTGAATGTCCCTGGGGTGGGTCCCTCCATCCTTGGGGGTCCTCCTGGGGTGGGCAAGGGTGGCAGGGGGGGTCCCTGGGGGCATGGGAGGGCACCTGTGGGCTCATTTTGAGCCCACAGGCCCCTTAACGCCTGCCCTGAGCAGGCGTTAAAAAGTGGCGCAAATGCGCCGTTTTTAGCCACGCCAACTCCCGGGCGTCTCTTTTGCCCGGGAGTATAAATACCACGTAAAGGCCTGGGAGTCATTTTTTAGACGGGAACGCCTCCCTTGCATATCATTAACGCAAGGAAGGGGTTCACGCTAAAAAATGACGCACATTCCGGGAACTTTGGCGCTATTCGCCTCTAACGCCATAGTATAAATATGGCGTTAGTTGGCGTTAGTTTTGCGTCGAAATTGCGTCAAAAAAAACGACGCAATTTCGGCGCAAACGGAGTATAAATATGGCCCTAAGAGTTGCATAGATCAGGAACATTGTATTGTAAGATCCCTGTGCACGAACGATGCAAACAGATGTTCAGGGAACTATGCTGCATCCGGGAAAAGAACCATTTCCTGAGAGCCCAGGAAAGATGAGTGAACATACGTCGAACAATTTTTGCTATAGCTATATAAACTTTGTCAAACGTGGAACATTTGTAAACATTATTCGTTCCATGACCAACGGACCGTATGTGCAAAAGAATGATAAATGCAGGTGTGTAATGCAATTGGCGACGCGTCTAAAGCAATACTTACACGAATAACTGCTTTTAATTTCCCAGAAGAGGAAACCACAGGCTATCACGAGATGATAATACTCTATACTTGAAGTCCTAATGATTGCACACATTTTCTTAGAGCAAAGGACTAAGAACAATGACATCAGGCTGTATTGGTACTCCATGTGCGTATGAAGGCATATTTTAGTGAAGGTGTCACTGAATAATCAGGCAACACTGCAGTTAATATAAGCCCAACGGTGCTGAAGTGAGACAGTAATTATGTTTTGTGTATACGAACTCTGCATTCAGAAAAACATGCATTAATACTGAGATATTTTGAGTTAATGTACGGACTCAAGGACCTAAAGAGAGGCTCATGGACTCCTTTTAGGCTGACACAGTACAGTCAATGACATCCTGATGTGGCCCCGAATGCCCAAAACCCATTTCACATTTACATAGAATTTGATTAGCTAGCAAGTTTGTGGAAGTCGCTGTATAACTTTAGCAAAAAAAAAAAAAAACAGTTGATGGACTTGTTAACGCGTCCCTTTAAGATAATTTGTTACACCTCAGGACTCGTTTTAGGCCAATGAATCTTTTGACCCAGTTGAGAGACACCTTAGGACGAGCTAGCTAATCAATATGTCAATCAATACGTCGATAATGTCATCAATATTTATCACGACAATACATTTCACTTTAGTCACAGTCATTAATCAGTTCAAGACGCAACCATGACCTTTCAGCCATGAATAACCACACCGGTTTAGTAGAATTTTATAAGTTTTATTCCCTATTGCTTACAAATCTAACAGCAGGTGCGTCAATCTCAAAACCAAGAAACATAATAACATAGTCACAATATGGCAACTTTGGTAAGATTTCATTAAAGCAAGGATCACAAACATCAGAACATAACACGGCGTAAACATAGATTAATTTAGCAGAGTGTCAATAACGCGTCAGTTCAACAAAGCATAGTCTCGGTCGTTAGTCTATTTGCCTCAGTTGTGGTGAACACCTGTCCTAACCACCGATTAGCATTCGCATGTTGGGCTTCATGCAAAACAATTTAGAACACCAATTTGGAAAACTTCTAACTATGGTCTCTGTCAAAATAAACAGTTGGTACCTAGAAAGGAAAAGCAAACAGACAAATCATAATTGCATTGTCATAATTATCCTCCAAAGTTTAGGTCAGTGCACAGGTTCAGTCTTCGTCTTCAGGACATCAGTCAATTCGCCATCAGTAAAAAACTCAGCTCCGGGGCAAAAGGGCACTTCCCTCATAAGGAGGTAAAGTGTAGCATGGACAAATCTAAAGGCGAGAATGGTTTTAAGTAAACCAACAAGTCACCAAACAGAGTGACAAAGTTTCTGGATAAAATCAATAGCATTCCCTAACCCACCTAAATGACTCCCCGGGACATGGATTTTTATCCCTTTTCCATTGTACATTCCCCCAAAATTCTATTGGACATTAGTTATACCCCACTATCTTTAACCTATCAGAAATTACATTAGGTAACCCAACTCTTCACCCCATATTATTTTACAAGTCTTTGATTGGTCTCCATAATTGACGTCTTCAGTGGTGGCACATCCAGTATGATTTCATCTTTCTGTAATTCTTTGCACATCTTTTGGTCAGCAGCTCCATTGTCTTCACCGGTTTGAATGACCTTGTACATTACATTAATCTACACTGTTTCAGTTTGTTTTAACATTTACTCTGCGAACAAGAAGAAGGCTATGAGAACGGATCTAACATGGTTACATTCGTCTTCTAGTTTGAAGGAAAAAGAACATGCAGGGTCGTGTCCTTTAAGAGTCAGCACACTGCAAAATAGAAAAATACATTTAATATGAGAGCCAAGCAGCTAAACTTCGGCTCATGCTAACTTAAGACCTATGAGGATTTCAGCACAGAATCAATAACGCAATCATTAGTATAAGCTTATTTAAACACAATATAAACATTTTAGTCATCATTATTAATCTACATATACATTGGCGACCACTCCCCGTAGTGACAATTCAGGTGCGCGCTTTAGGCAAACTCATCTTTATAGTTTCTAAGCAGCATTATCACACATTAATTCATAAACAGTTCATGTTAATATAGATTATATAAGCTACGTTCTCTCAGACTGAATGATGAACAATGCAAAATTCACCCCCAGCAACAAATATGGATTGAATCCATTGTTTTTTTGTTCACCACACCGCCCAGTTTGGACCCAGCTTGCAAATCAGTCTTGACCCTGCTCTCCAAGCGAACAGTCCAGCCCAAACTGCCAGGCAAGGTCCTCCCTGGACTAGAAACAAGCATCCTGGGACATGTTTCGGGGAATTACCCCTCAAGAGCCTGGCTGGACTGGACTGTGGACTGTGGACTGTGGACTGTTCCCATGGGGAGCAATGTCAAGACTGATTTGCATATGTCTGGGTCCAAAATGGGATGGCAGGGTGAGCATAAAAATGATGGATTAAACCCAGTTCTGTGACTGGGGGTGAATGTTTGCATTGTTCAGCATTTCATCCAACATCCATTCTATTTGATTTTGTCCCCCACCAAGTGGGAAGGGTATGCCCAGATATGGGCCCTATGACCACTCTGCCACTGGTTTCAAGCTAGCCTGGCTGATGAGGGTGATACCCATAAACCAGTTCCAGGATGCCTGTGTCCAGTTCAGGGAGGACCTGACTTAGCAGTTCGGACTACACTGTTCCCATGGGGAGCAGGGTCAAGACTGATTTGCATATGGCTGGGGTGGTGTGGTGAACAAACATACAATGGATTAAACATTGATCTGTGACTGGGAGTGAATGTTTGCATTTGTTGGACATGGTCCTTCTAGGGAATTTACCTGAAACGTTTAGCTTTTTCCTCCCAGGTTTTTTCTCTGTGTGCACGCCTTTCCTACTCATGCCCAAAAGAGGTGCTCATGTGATTGGTTGCAGTACCAATGTGTGCCCTGTAAAAGGCTACACCACATACCCAGGGAGGTTACAGCTCTGGCTACTAGTGGGACATTGCACTGCGCATGCCACCAACTGGAGTAGCCTGACCAACATTTATTAGACCTGGTATTGCAGGCCTGTGGAGGCACAGGTGATCCTATGCTCAGGGTGGCATCTTCCCCAATGGGGTCAGCCTTGGGTAGGCCTTCCACTATCCCTAGAGCACTAACCTGGTGGGCAGAGAAGGTGGTGGGTAGAATGCAGGGCAAGGACGCAAGGGTGTCCCATGCACTGGTAGGGGAGAACCCACACGTGGGTTTACCTACTGAGGATATTGGCTCATTCTTGAGGTTTTACTTATCCTCTGTGAGTGGACTTTAGGCCCTGGGCAGTTTTCCACTGTAGGTACAGTGTGAGAGTGTGCACGCCCCCTTCCTATGTAGGTTAGGAAGGAGCTCTTACCAGTATGTGCACACTTGAAAATGTGTGTTTTCATGTATGTACTGAGCCTGCCATGGCTTGCCTATATGTGCCCACTTGCACATTGGTGTTTTCATGTATATACTGAGCCTAGCATGGCCTACCAATATGTGCACACCTGCATGTTGGAGTTTTCAAATGTCTGCTGAGCCTGGCATGGTTTGCCTATATGTGCACACTTGCACATTAGTGTTTTCATATGTATACTGAGCCTGGCACAACCTGCCAGTGTGTGGACACTTGATCATTAGGGTTTACATATACGTACTGAGTCTGACACAGCAGGCCAGTATGGGCACACTTTCCCCCTTGCGGTGTTCTCAAGGCTTGTGTCCAGCGTGCCCCTGCAGGCCTGTGTGTGTGCCAGGGCACATGTGCACATGAAGTGAAGATTGTCCATGTGTGTTTTCACTGTTATTTAGAGCTTTTCTGCCTTTAGGTTAATACGGGAGAGAGTTTATAATTAATCCTAGCTGCAATAGTGGATTGTAGTGGAGCAGCCTCATAATGTTTACTATCATTAGATTACCAATGACAAACCCTTTCCAATGGTAAAGGTAATTTTGTCAGTAATACTTTGGAGATGACACTTCTAGAAAGTAGGCATTTCCATGTTCTAAAATTCTTTTTGTGTGCTTTTCAATTCAAGCCTCTTTTCAGTGGGGGCTGGGGGAAAACAAATCTGTGCATTCCCCATCAAAAGCTAAAAAACATGGAAAAGCAAAACGATGGTCCTCTGCCATCTGAGGGGCTGGCTGGATAGATTACAGGGAGAGGTTTTGACACTTAGCCTCTCAGAGTCAGATCATGGCCTACTAAAGATAAGGATCTTCATTCCTGGGTCCCATGGCAGACAGGACTGAAATTTCGGGGAGACATCTGTGGTTCAAATGGAAACACTTTGAATCACCCACAACTTCAAAGGCCCAGTTCAGTATGACTAAGAGGACCACACTTCAGCAATTGAGGGATACCCTTTCAGGACCGCAAGGCTGAGTCCCCATATTGCATGGTGGACACTGCTAGAGGAATCTGTTGCGTACTTACTGTCCTGGGAAGGAGTGGCACACCCTCCCTGCATTGTGGCTGGCCTGGGCACACTGCTTGCTGCAGTGTGACACTCTGATGTCTGTTCTCCAAGGGCTTGTTGGATTGTCTCCTGTTCTGCATGGACGTCTCAGGGATATCAAAGACCTCCTGCCAGGAACCTACATCATCTACTGTGTCATCTGGAGTGCAGTGCCCTCCTACGCATTCAAGTCGTCTGCTGGATTCCACCTTGTAGCAATGGTGTGACAGTTGAACTCAGTATTGGACCTGGAGACCGGATTTGCCTAGTGCAGGAATTGCAAAGTACTGCCCACATTCAAGAAGTATGGCCCTTCATTGTAGGGCCACGCCACACATAAGCATTTGGTTTGTAGTGAATGGATTACTGGTTGTGGGACCCCGCGTGGCCTGCTGTTGTCGAATATGCTGCATTTCTCTCATTTGACAACCAACTGCACACTTATTTAGTTTGGGGTTTGTGTAGCTAGTTGTGATCCTCAGAAGTGGGGGAGTACCAGGAGCCCTGCCACATTCTACTTCGTGTGTACTGCTGAACTGCCACCTCTGTGTGTGTGTGAACTGGATTTGTCTGGTGCGGCTCCAGTCATCACACACCCGACATTATGGACACCAGGGTGGTGAGGAACAAGAACTGATTGTGTGTTCAGAAGTGACTGCTGCGACTCAAGTCATCACACAACAGGTATGGTGTCTCATTCCAGGAAGGCTCTGCATTGGTAACTTTTCATTTGCTGCGGGAGTGTCTGGTGCAACTCAAGTCATCATGCACCAGACATTGTGGCTCATTCCACGGAGGCAGAGCATTGGTAACTTTTCATGGCAGCGGGACTGTCTGGTGCATCTCAAATCATCGTGCACTAGATATTGTGCCTCATTCCAGAGAGGCAAGACATTGAGAACTTTTTGTGTGCAGTGGGATTGCCTAGTGTGACAAAAGTCATTGCACACCAGACAATGTGCCTCATTCCACAGCGGCAAAGCATTGGTAACTTTTTGTGTGCTGCAGGACTGTCTGGTGTGACTCAAGTCATTGCGCACCTGACATGTGCCTCATTTCTGGGAGGCACTGTGTAGGAAGTTGGCTCTGCATGTGCTATTTCAAAGTAAGGAATAGCATGCACAGAGTCCAAGGGTTCCCCTTAGAGGTAAAATAGTGGTAAAAAGAGATAATACTAATGCTCTATTTTGTGGTAGTGTGGTCGAGCAGTAGGCTTATCCAAGGAGTAGTGTTAAGCATTTGTTGTACATACACATAGACAATAAATGAGGTACACACACTCAGAGACAAATCCAGCCAATAGGTTTTGTTATAGAAAAATATCTTTTCTTAGTTTATTTTAAGAACCACAGGTTAAAATTTAACATGTAATATCTTGTTTGAAAGGTATTGCAGGTAAGTACATTAGGAACTTTGAATCATTTCAATTGCATGTATACTTTTCAAGTTATTGACAAATAGCTACTTTAAAAGTGGACACTTAGTGCAATTTTCACAGTTCCTGGGGGAGGTAAGTTTTTGTTAGTTTTACCAGGTAAGTAAGACACTTACAGGGTTCAGTTCTTGGTCCAAGGTAGCCCACCGTTGGGGGTTCAGAGCAACCCCAAAGTCACCACACCAGCAGCTCAGGGCCGGTCAGGTGCAGAGTTCAAAGTGGTGCCCAAAACGCATAGGCTAGAATGGAGAGAAGGGGGTGCCCCGGTTCCGGTCTGCTTGCAGGTAAGTACCCGCGTCTTCGGAGGGCAGACCAGGGGGGTTTTGTAGGGCACCGGGGGGGACACAAGCCCACACAGAAATTTCACCCTCAGCAGCGCAGGGGCGGCCGGGTGCAGTGTAGAAACAAGCGTCGGGTTTGTAATGGAAGTCAATGGGAGATCTAGGGATCTCTTCAGCGCTGCAGGCAGGCAAGGGGGGGGGTTCCTCGGGGAAACCTCCACTTGGTCAAGGGAGAGGGACTCCTGGGGGTCACTCCTCCAGTGAAAGTCCGGTCCTTCAGGTCCTGGGGGCTGCGGGTGCAGGGTCTCTCCCAGGTGTCGGGACTTAGGATTCAAAGAGTCGCGGTCAGGGGAAGCCTCGGGATTCCCTCTGCAGGCGGCGCTGTGGGGGTTCAGGGGGGACAGGTTTTTGTACTCACAGTCTTAGAGTAGTCCTGGGGTCCCTCCTGAAGTGTTGGATCGCCACCAGCCGAGTCGGGGTCGCCGGGTGCAGTGTTGCAAGTCTCACGCTTCTTGCCGGGAGCTTGCAGGGTTCTTTAAAGCTGCTGGAAACAAAGTTGCAGCTTTTCTTGGAGCAGGTCCGCTGTCCTCGGGAGTTTCTTGTCGTTTCGAAGCAGGGGCAGTCCTCAGAGGATGTCGAGGTCGCTGGTCCCTTTGGAAGGCGTCGCTGGAGCAGGATCTTTGGAAGGCAGGAGACAGGCCGGTGAGTTTCTGGAGCCAAGGCAGTAGTCGTCTTCTGGTCTTCCTCTGCAGGGGTTTTCAGCTAGGCAGTCCTTCTTCTTGTAGTTGCAGGAATCTAATTTTCTAGGGTTCAGGGTAGCCCTTAAATACTAAATTTAAGGGCGTGTTTAGGTCTGGGGGGTTAGTAGCCAATGGCTACTAGCCGTGAGGGTGGGTACACCCTCTTTGTGCCTCCTCCCAAGGGGAGGGGGTCACAATCCTAACCCTATTGGGGGAATCCTCCATCTGCAAGATGGAGGATTTCTAAAAGTTAGAGTCACTTCAGCTCAGGACACCTTAGGGGCTGTCCTGACTGGCCAGTGACTCCTCCTTGTTGCTTTCTTTGTTCCCTCCAGCCTTGCCGCCAAAAGTGGGGGCCGTGGGCGGAGGGGGCGGGCAACTCCACTAAGCTGGAGTGCCCTGCTGGGCTGTGACAAAGGGGTGAGCCTTTGAGGCTCACCGCCAGGTGTCACAGCTCCTGCCTGGGGGAGGTGTTAGCATCTCCACCCAGTGCAGGCTTTGTTACTGGCCTCAGAGTGACAAAGGCACTCTCCCCATGGGGCCAGCAACATGTCTCTAGTGTGGCAGGCTGCTGGAACTAGTCAGCCTACACAGATAGTCGGTTAAGTTTTAGGGGGCACCTCTAAGGTGCCCTCTGTGGTGTATTTTACAATAAAATGTACACTGGCCTCAGTGTGCATTTATTGTGCTGAGAAGTTTGATACCAAACTTCCCAGTTTTCAGTGTAGCCATTATGGTGCTGTGGAGTTCGTGTTTGACAGACTCCCAGACCATATACTCTTATGGCTACCCTGCACTTACAATGTCTAAGGTTTTGTTTAGACACTGTAGGGGTACCATGCTCATGCACTGGTACCCTCACCTATGGTATAGTGCACCCTGCCTTAGGGCTGTAAGGCCTGCTAGAGGGGTGTCTTACCTATACTGCATAGGCAGTGAGAGGCTGGCATGGCACCCTGAGGGGAGTGCCATGTCGACTTACTCGTTTTGTCCTCACTAGCACACACAAGCTGGCAAGCAGTGTGTCTGTGCTGAGTGAGAGGTCTCTAGGGTGGCATAAGACATGCTGCAGCCCTTAGAGACCTTCCTTGGCATCAGGGCCCTTGGTACTAGAAGTACCAGTTACAAGGGACTTATCTGGATGCCAGGGTCTGCCAATTGTGGATACAAAAGTACAGGTTAGGGAAAGAACACTGGTGCTGGGGCCTGGTTAGCAGGCCTCAGCACACTTTCAATTGTAAACATAGCATCAGCAAAGGCAAAAAGTCAGGGGGCAACCATGCCAAGGAGGCATTTCCTTACACAACCCCCCCCCAAACGAAAGAGGATGAGACTAACCTTTCCCAAGAGAGTCTTCATTTTCTAAGTGGAAGAACCTGGAAAGGCCATCTGCATTGGCATGGGCAGTCCCAGGTCTGTGTTCCACTATAAAGTCCATTCCCTGTAGGGAGATGGACCACCTCAACAGTTTAGGATTTTCACCTTTCATTTGCATCAGCCATTTGAGAGGTCTGTGGTCAGTTTGAACTAGGAAGTGAGTCCCAAAGAGGTATGGTCTCAGCTTCTTCAGGGACCAAACCACAGCAAAGGCCTCCCTCTCAATGGCACTCCAACGCTGCTCCCTGGGGAGTAACCTCCTGCTAATGAAAGCAACAGGCTGGTCAAGGCCATCATCATTTGTTTGGGACAAAACTGCCCCTATCCCATGTTCAGAGGCATCAGTCTGCACAATGAACTGCTTAGAATAATCTGGAGCTTTTAGAACTGGTGCTGAGCACATTGCCTGTTTCAGGGTGTCAAAGGCCTGTTGGCATTCCACAGTCCAGTTCACTTTCTTGGGCATTTTCTTGGAGGTGAGTTCAGTGAGGGCTGTCACAATGGATCCATATCCCTTCACAAACCTCCTGTAATACCCAGTCAAGCCAAGGAATGCCCTGACTTGAGTCTGGGTTTTTGGAGCTACCCAGTCCAGAATAGTCTGGATCTTGGGTTGGAGTGGCTGAACTTGGCCTCCACCTACAAGGTGGCCCAAGTAAACCACAGTTCCCTGCCCTATCTGGCATTTGGATGCCTTGATAGAGAGGCCTGCAGATTGCAGAGCCTTTAAAACCTTCTTCAGGTGGACCAGGTGATCCTGCCAGGTGGAGCTAAAGACAGCAATATCATCAAGATAAGCTGTGCTAAAGGACTCCAAGCCAGCAAGGACTTGATTCACCAACCTTTGGAAGGTGGCAGGGGCATTCTTTAAACCAAAGGGCATAACAGTAAACTGATAATGCCCATCAGGTGTGGAGAATGCTGTTTTCTCTTTTGCTCCAGGTGCCATTTTTATTTGCCAGTACCCTGCTGTCAAGTCAAAGGTACTTAAGAATTTGGCAGCACCTAATTTGTCTATGAGCTCATCAGCTCTTGGAATTGGATGAGCATCTGTCTTGGTGACAGAATTGAGCCCTCTGTAGTCCACACAAAACCTCATCTCTTTCTTTCCATCTTTGGTGTGAGGTTTGGGGACTAAGACCACTGGGCTAGCCCAGGGGCTGTCAGAGCGCTCAATTACTCCCAATTCCAGCATCTTGTGGACTTCCACCTTGATGCTTTCCTTAACATGGTCAGACTGTCTAAAGATTTTGTTTTTGACAGGCATGCTGTCTCCTGTGTCCACATCATGGGTACACAGGTGTGTCTGACCAGGGGTTAAGGAGAAGAGTTCAGGAAACTGTTGTAGGACTCTCCTACAATCAGCTTGCTGTTGGCCAGAGAGGGTGTCTGAGTAGATCACTCCATCTACTGTGCCATCTTTTGGGTCTGATGACAGAAGATCAGGGAGAGGTTCACTCTCTGCCTCCTGATCCTCATCTGTTACCATCAACAGATTCACATCAGCCCTGTCATGGAAGAGCTTAAGGCGGTTCACATGGATCACCCTCTTGGGGCTCCTGCTTGTGCCCAGGTCCACCAGGTAGGTGACCTGACTCTTCCTTTCTAGCACTGGGTAAGGGCCACTCCATTTGTCCTGGAGTGCCCTGGGAGCCACAGGCTCCAGAACCCAGACTTTCTGCCCTGGTTGGAACTCAACCAGTGCAGCCTTTTGGTCATACCAAAACTTCTGGAGCTGTTGGCTGGCCTCAAGGTTTTTGGTTGCCTTTTCCATGTACTCTGCCATTCTAGAGCGAAGGCCAAGTACATAGTCCACTATGTCCTGTTTAGGCTCATGGAGAGGTCTCTCCCAGCCTTCTTTAACAAGAGCAAGTGGTCCCCTTACAGGATGACCAAACAGAAGTTCAAAGGGTGAGAATCCTACTCCCTTCTGTGGCACCTCTCTGTAAGCGAAAAGCAGACATGGCAAGAGGACATCCCATCTCCTTTTGAGTTTTTCTGGGAGCCCCATGATCATGCCTTTTAATGTCTTGTTGAATCTCTCAACCAAGCCATTAGTTTGTGGATGGTATGGTGTAGTGAATTTATAAGTCACTCCACACTCATTCCACATGTGCTTTAGGTATGCTGACATGAAGTTGGTACCTCTGTCAGACACCACCTCCTTAGGGAAACCCACTCTGGTAAAGATACCAATGAGGGCCTTGGCTACTGCAGGGGCAGTAGTCGACCTAAGGGGAATAGCTTCAGGATACCTGGTAGCATGATCCACTACTACCAGGATATACATATTTCCTGAGGCTGTGGGAGGTTCTAGTGGACCAACTATGTCCACACCCACTCTTTCAAAGGGAACCCCCACCACTGGAAGTGGAATGAGGGGGGCCTTTGGATGCCCACCTGTCTTACCACTGGCTTGACAGGTGGGGCAGGAGAGGCAAAACTCCTTAACCATGTTGGACATATTGGGCCAGTAGAAGTGGTTGACTAACCTCTCCCACGTCTTGGTTTGTCCCAAATGTCCAGCAAGGGGAATGTCATGGGCCAATGTTAGGATGAACTTCCTGAACAGCTGAGGCACTACCACTCTCCTAGTGGCACCAGGTTTGGGGTCTCTGGCCTCAGTGTACAGGAGTCCATCTTCCCAATAGACCCTATGTGTTCCATTTTTCTTGCCTTTGGACTCTTCAGCAGCTTGCTGCCTAAGGCCTTCAAGAGAGGGACAGGTTTCTTGTCCCTTACACAGCTCCTCCCTTGAGGGTCCCCCTGGGCCTAAGAGCTCAACCTGATAAGGCTCAAGCTCCAAAGGCTCAGTTCCCTCAGAGGGCAGAACTTCTTCCTGAGAAGAGAGGTTCCCTTTCTTTTGCTGTGTTGCAGTTGGTTTCCCAACTGACTTTCCTGTTCTCTTGGTAGGCTGGGCCATTTTTCCAGACTCCAGCTCTACTTTTTCACCCTGTGCCTTGCATTGTGCTCTTGTTTTCACACACACCAGTTCAGGGATACCCAGCATTGCTGCATGGGTTTTTAGTTCTACCTCAGCCCATGCTGAGGACTCCAGGTCATTTCCAAGCAGACAGTCCACTGGGATATTTGAGGAGACCACCACCTGTTTCAGGCCATTGACCCCTCCCCATTCTAAAGTAACCATTGCCATGGGATGTACTTTTCTCTGATTGTCAGCGTTGGTGACTGTGTAAGTTTTTCCAGTCAGGTATTGGCCAGGGGAAACCAGTTTCTCTGTCACCATGGTGACACTGGCACCTGTATCCCTCAGGCCCTCTATTCTAGTCCCATTAATTAAGAGTTGCTGTCTGTATTTTTGCATGTTAGGCGGCCAGACAGCTAGTGTGGCTAAATCCACCCCACCCTCAGAAACTAGAGTAGCTTCAGTGTGGACCCTGATTTGCTCTGGGCACACTGTTGATCCCACTTGGAGACTAGCCATACCAGTGTTACCTGGATGGGAGTTTGGAGCGGAACCTTTCTTGGGACAGGCCTTGTCTCCAGTTTGGTGTCCATGCTGTTTACAGCTATGACACCAGGACTTTTTGGGATCAAAGTTTTTACCCTTGTACCCATTGTTTTGTGAAGAGGCTCTGGGCCCACCCTCCTGTGCAGGTTTTTGGGGGCCTGTAGAAGACTCTTTACTATTTTTAGTTTTGGTTGTCTCATCACCCTTCCCCTGGGGAGTCTTTGTGACCCCTTTCTTTTGGTCACCCCCTGTTGAAGTCTTGGACACCCTTGTCTTGACCCAATGGTCCGCCTTCTTTCCCAATTCTTGGGGAGAAATTGGTCCTAGGTCTACCAGATGCTGATGCAGTTTATCATTGAAACAATTACTTAACAGGTGTTCTTTCACAAATAAATTGTACAGCCCATCATAATTACTTACACCACTGCCTTGAATCCAACCATCTAGTGTTTTCACTGAGTAGTCAACAAAGTCAACCCAGGTCTGGCTCGAGGATTTTTGAGCCCCCCTGAACCTAATCCTGTACTCCTCAGTGGAGAATCCAAAGCCCTCAATCAGGGTACCCTTCATGAGGTCATAAGATTCTGCATCTTTTCCAGAGAGTGTGAGGAGTCTATCCCTACACTTTCCAGTGAACATTTCCCAAAGGAGAGCACCCCAGTGAGATCTGTTCACTTTTCTGGTTACACAAGCCCTCTCAAAAGCTGTGAACCACTTGGTGATGTCATCACCATCTTCAAATTTTGTCACAATCCCTTTGGGGATTTTTAACATGTCAGGAGAATCTCTGACCCTATTTATATTGCTGCCACCATTGATGGGTCCTAGGCCCATCTCTTGTCTTTCCCTTTCTATGGCTAGGAGCTGTCTCTCTAAAGCCAATCTTTTGGCCATCCTGGCTAACAGGAGGTCATCTTCACTGAGAGCATCCTCAGTGATTTCAGAGATGTGGGACCCTCCTGTGAGGGACTCACTATTTCTGACTAACACAGTTGGAGACAGGACTTGAGGGGTCCTGTTCTCCCTATTTAGGACTGGAGGAGGGACATTGGCCTCCAAGTCACTAATTTCTTCCTCTGTGATGTCATCATCAGAGGGGTTGGCTTTTTCAAACTCTGCCAACAGCTCCTGGAGCTGAATTTTGGTAGGTCTGGAGCCAATGGTTATTTTTTTGATATTACAGAGAGACCTTAGCTCCCTCATCTTAAGATGGAGGTAAGGTGTGGTGTCGAGTTCCACCACATTCATCTCTGTATCAGACATTATTTTGCTAAAAGTTGGAAGACTTTTTAAAGAATCTAAAACTGTTTCTAGAATCTAATTTCAAACTTTTAACAAACTTTTAAACTCTAAAAGAAAATGCTAAACAGGGACTTAACACACAAGGCCCTAGCAGGACTTTTAAGAATTTAGAAAAATTTCAAATTGCAAAAATGAATTTCTAATGACAATTTTGGAATTTGTCGTGTGATCAGGTATTGGCTGAGTAGTCCAGCAAATGCAAAGTCTTGTACCCCACCGCTGATCCACCAATGTAGGAAGTTGGCTCTGTATGTGCTATTTCAAAGTAAGGAATAGCATGCACAGAGTCCAAGGGTTCCCCTTAGAGGTAAAATAGTGGTAAAAAGAGATAATACTAATGCTCTATTTTGTGGTAGTGTGGTCGAGCAGTAGGCTTATCCAAGGAGTAGTGTTAAGCATTTGTTGTACATACACATAGACAATAAATGAGGTACACACACTCAGAGACAAATCCAGCCAATAGGTTTTGTTATAGAAAAATATCTTTTCTTAGTTTATTTTAAGAACCACAGGTTCAAATTTAACATGTAATATCTTGTTTGAAAGGTATTGCAGGTAAGTACATTAGGAACTTTGAATCATTTCAATTGCATGTATACTTTTCAAGTTATTGACAAATAGCTACTTTAAAAGTGGACACAGTGCAATTTTCACAGTTCCTGGGGGAGGTAAGTTTTTGTTAGTTTTACCAGGTAATTAAGACACTTACAGGGTTCAGTTCTTGGTCCAAGGTAGCCCACCGTTGGGGGTTCAGAGCAACCCCAAAGTCACTACACCAGCAGCTCAGGGCCGGTCAGGTGCAGAGTTCAAAGTGGTGCCCAAAACGCATAGGCTAGAATGGAGAGAAGGGGGTGCCCCGGTTCCGGTCTGCTTGCAGGTAAGTACCCGCGTCTTCGGAGGGCAGACCAGGGGGGTTTTGTAGGGCACCGGGGGGGACACAAGCCCACACAGAAATTTCACCCTCAGCAGCGCGGGGGCGGCCGGGTGCAGTGTAGAAACAAGCGTCGGGTTTGTAATGGAAGTCAATGGGAGATCTAGGGATCTCTTCAGCGCTGCAGGCAGGCAAGGGGGGGGTTCCTCGGGGAAACCTCCACTTGGTCAAGGGAGAGGGACTCCTGGGGGTCACTCCTCCAGTGAAAGTCCGGTCCTTCAGGTCCTGGGGGCTGCGGGTGCAGGGTCTCTCCCAGGTGTCGGGACTTAGGATTCAAAGAGTCGCGGTCAGGGGAAGCCTCGGGATTCCCTCTGCAGGCGGCGCTGTGGGGGTTCAGGGGGGACAGGTTTTTGTACTCACAGTCTTAGAGTAGTCCTGGGGTCCCTCCTGAAGTGTTGGATCGCCACCAGCCGAGTCGGGGTCGCCGGGTGCAGTGTTGCAAGTCTCACGCTTCTTGCGGGGAGCTTGCAGGGTTCTTTAAAGCTGCTGGAAACAAAGTTGCAGCTTTTCTTGGAGCAGGTCCGCTGTCCTCGGGAGTTTCTTGTCGTTTCGAAGCAGGGGCAGTCCTCAGAGGATGTCGAGGTCGCTGGTCCCTTTGGAAGGCGTCGCTGGAGCAGGATCTTTGGAAGGCAGGAGACAGGCCGGTGAGTTTCTGGAGCCAAGGCAGTAGTCGTCTTCTGGTCTTCCTCTGCAGGGGTTTTCAGGTAGGCAGTCCTTCTTCTTGTAGTTGCAGGAATCTAATTTTCTAGGGTTCAGGGTAGCCCTTAAATACTAAATTTAAGGGCGTGTTTAGGTCTGGGGGGTTAGTAGCCAATGGCTACTAGCCCTGAGGGTGGGTACACCCTCTTTGTGCCTCCTCCCAAGGGGAGGGGGTCACAATCCTAACCCTATTGGGGGAATCCTCCATCTGCAAGATGGAGGATTTCTAAAAGTTAGAGTCACTTCAGCTCAGGACACCTTAGGGGCTGTCCTGACTGGCCAGTGACTCCTCCTTGTTGCTTTCTTTGTTCCCTCCAGCCTTGCCGCCAAAAGTGGGGGCCGTGGCCGGAGGGGGCGGGCAACTCCACTAAGCTGGAGTGCCCTGCTGGGCTGTGACAAAGGGGTGAGCCTTTGAGGCTCACCGCCAGGTGTCACAGCTCCTGCCTGGGAGAGGTGTTAGCATCTCCACCCAGTGCAGGCTTTGTTACTGGCCTCAGAGTGACAAAGGCACTCTCCCCATGGGGCCAGCAACATGTCTCTAGTGTGGCAGGCTGCTGGAACTAGTCAGCCTACACAGATAGTCGGTTAAGTTTTAGGGGGCACCTCTAAGGTGCCCTCTGTGGTGTATTTTACAATAAAATGTACACTGGCCTCAGTGTGCATTTATTGTGCTGAGAAGTTTGATACCAAACTTCCCAGTTTTCAGTGTAGCCATTATGGTGCTGTGGAGTTCGTGTTTGACAGACTCCCAGACCATATACTCTTATGGCTACCCTGCACTTACAATGTCTAAGGTTTTGTTTAGACACTGTAGGGGTACCATGCTCATGCACTGGTACCCTCACCTATGGTATAGTGCACCCTGCCTTAGGGCTGTAAGGCCTGCTAGAGGGGTGTCTTACCTATACTGCATAGGCAGTGAGAGGCTGGCATGGCACCCTGAGGGGAGTGCCATGTCGACTTACTCGTTTTGTCCTCACTAGCACACACAAGCTGGCAAGCAGTGTGTCTGTGCTGAGTGAGAGGTCTCTAGGGTGGCATAAGACATGCTGCAGCCCTTAGAGACCTTCCTTGGCATCAGGGCCCTTGGTACTAGAAGTACCAGTTACAAGGGACTTATCTGGATGCCAGGGTCTGCCAATTGTGGATACAAAAGTACAGGTTAGGGAAAGAACACTGGTGCTGGGGCCTGGTTAGCAGGCCTCAGCACACTTTCAATTGTAAACATAGCATCAGCAAAGGCAAAAAGTCAGGGGGCAACCATGCCAAGGAGGCATTTCCTTACACACTGCATTGGTAACAGAATTGTCTGGTGTTGCTCAAGTCATTACGCATCTGATGCTGGGCCACATCCAATAAAGGCCCTACATTGAGTAGTTTGCATCTGCGTTTGAAAAGTGTCTGGTGCAACTCAGGTCATTGTGCACCAGACCTTGGAACCTCAACCGGGAATCCTGAGGCAGTCCAAATCATTGCATCCCAGATGTGGTTCCTCCTGTCCTCGGAGTGGCTCAATTGATAACTATATGTGAAGTGGAGTGTCTGGCTTGGATGGGCCCCACTGTAAACAGGGTATCCCAAGGCTACCCTCCCTCTGTGTGTTGCAGACCAGGACCCACACCGGTAGGCCGATAGAGAGTCCCCCGATTGAACTTCCAAAGTGGGGACCAACCGCCATTTGCCAACAGCCATTCTCCCATATCTTTGCCCTGGGATCTTGATCTGGTGTAATCATTGGCCGCGTGCAGCATAGTATGCTTCATTTCTAACTCTGAGGGGGAAGTGGATTGGCTGGAGGTAGGTTTAGGTCCAAGAGTGGTCTGTGAACTCATTCACACCTCACCTGCCTGTTGTCGGAGCACCGCATTAGTGTGCTGGAAGCGAGTATGTGCGAGTGCCTGTAGGCAAGCATGGTTGACATCTGTGGCACCATGCAGTTGTGCAAAGGGAGAGTGTGGGAGTAATTGTGTGGGCTCGATTTCACAGCATGGCAACATTGCTGTACATGTTGTTTACTTTTGTGGTTAACATTGACATTTACTTTCTATATTTGTATTTGTCCAAGCCACAAACATTTCAGTTTCACAATGTTATGTTCGGATGAATTGTATCCCTCAACTGCATTGTTGGAGGGACTCTTTTTTCTTTTTCATTGAGTTCATGAAAGTGTAGGTGTTTCCACGCTCTCTCCCTGAATAAAGATATTTCACCCAATGCACCTCCATTCCCTGATGCTCCCCGTTCCACAGTTCAATTTTTTATTTTTTTTTCATGAGGACTGCATTGTACTGCTAGGCCATTCACATTTTTTTGAGGTTTGTATTGAATGGTAAACTTTAATTTGCCATTTTAACATTGCCATGCAACATGTTAAAACAGTAGGTTAAATTGGCCATCAGACCTCACGACGCATATGTACTTACCCATCATAATGCTTTTGCGTACATGTCTTACATTGTGTGCATTACAATGTGTACCCACGCAGGCTTCACAGAGCATGCATGTGGCACAATTCACATAGGCATGTGTTTTAGGGCATTTGAATGCACTGACAGCCACCTTTTAATGTGCTTCCTTTACTTTAAAATCTATTCCAAGATTGCTGGCTAGGCCTTCATATCCTTCTTAACGGGTGTTCTTGCATGTCAGTGCCAAAAAACATTGGCAAAGACGAATGGCTAGGCCTATTAAAGCCAGTGCTTGTATCCTTTGACATTTTCTTCCTTTTTTTCTCTTCCTCACTTTTCTGCTTTCCTGCATTTTCCCCTTCTACACCAAAATAAGATTATAAATAATAGGCCTTGGTTTCCAAAAATGTATGGCCTTGTTCACCACCAGCAACCACTAGCACAAATTAAGTGCTAGACATTGAACAGATGCTTGGGCAATCCACTCTTTAATTTGCATGGGTCGCGCCCAGTGACACAACTGGAGAGCAGGGGCTACCAAGAGGTGTCTGAAGTGAGGGGAGTAAAAGGTCAACCCCATGTACTTCCATGTTATATGGTTTATTCAGATGCACCATGTGTAGGAGCTAATAAATGCAGGTGTGCCCACTAGGTGTGGTTTTAGAATCGCGGTGAGCATGGCCTGCATATGACACAGTGAATTACAATTGCAGTCTCCTGTTTCATTTAAGCCGCGCAACGCACAGCAACCTGCTCAACACCAGTGACATTACAATGGCGACAAGAGACGAACCCTGACCCCGGCCGGCAGCGAAGTACATGCTACCGGTACCTATCGGCATGTCAGCTGCTCTCCGCTTTCAGAGACGCACTGCTGCTTCCAGCCCTGCCTGTGGCCCACAATCCCTACGGACGTGTGGGGAAGTCCCAGCCTTCGGGACTCCTCTCTTTCATGGTAAAAGCACTGCACCCATCCTCCTGCCTCCACTCCCTCCTGCTCAGGCTTGCCGAAATCAAAAGCCTTACTTGCAGAACACCGCCTCACCGGCGCTGTGGACCGCATGCCAAAAGCATTCCTAGTAAAGAGCATGCTCTACAAAAAATATATAAAAGCATACCCAGCACGAAATTCTGCTCCTTCACGCAAGATGCTGCACGAAGAACCACTGGGGATTGCAGCAGATGTGAATGATCAAAATGTATGCACCCCTGCAACCAGTAAACCCTTAATGGTACAAACACAAGCACCACCACAAAAAAATAATTGAATTAATAAGGAAAATAAAGAAAGGGCATCCAGGGCACCCCAAGACAAACTGCCCCTTCCACGCACAGAGCGTTTTACGAAAAATTCTAATCAAAAGCAAAAGATCAACAACAAAGGACACAGATACACACAGCGGCAAAATAAATGATAACCATCCCCAAGCTCTATAGCCACCATATCAGCAGCTGAGCCACGTGTCATCGAAGACACACCATCAGCTCAAGCCTCCAGATAGCAGGATAGGGTGGAAAGGGTACTCCTATTCTTCAAAGCCACAAAAGTAGAGAATGCACAAAAAAGAGCAATGACCCTACACCTAGGAGGGATGGACATACACTGAATATCCAAAACAATCAAAGAAGCCAACCCAAAGACCCAACTTATGCTAATCTGTGCCCTCAATTCTCACTTCGAGCAAATGACCAACAAGGACTACGAATGGTTCATGTTTCGACAAGTACGGCAACAAGCGGAGAAATCAATAAACTCTTTCTACATGCTGTTGAAAGAACTAGCCAGCACATGCTAATTTCCAAAATAGACTGAGGAAATCAGGGGAAATTGTAAAATAAGGTTGTGCATCCGCAAAATTATGAGAAAGAATCCTGCAGGAGTCTGGGAGGTAACTTGCAGACATCCTTACATTGAGGAGAACAAAAGAACAGTCCAAAGCCCTATCATCACATATGGAAACTGCGCTACATTGGCAAGTAAAGATAGAGGCAGTGAATGCAGTCACGTCGACACCTGGCAAGCCAAGACCCAGAAAGAACAACACCGTACCCAGGGCCTGCAGCTATCGTTGAGGACTCATTCACTGCCCCGTGGAGTACCCCACCAGAGGAATAAAGTGTGCAGATACGGGAAGAGGAAGTACTTCCTGAAAGTATGCCAATCGACTAAAGGAAAAACCCCAAACTCAACTGAAGTTTTTGACAAACAGTCCTGGAGCAGTGACATGGACGATGACGAAGATCATGCCATACACTCCATTTTCACAATTGGATAAGCCTTCCCCATGGCGAGATGGCTACCCAGATGCAGCATACAAGTAGGAAGGCACTTGACCCCAGCGGTAGTAGACACAGGAGCATTGAGAAACATCATGTTATCCCACACGAGAAGATGAAGCCATCAAGGTATTCACATACTGCTAGTCCACTCCGCTGGTCATGAGGGGAAAATTCAAAACCGTGCTCACATACGAACTCAGCTCCTTTGAACAATATGTATATGTTGCTGAAAATGGCCATGGCATGCTGTTGCGGTGTGGAGCTGCCAAAGCCCTGGGCATTTGACACCTTCACAATAGGACTCTATGAAGAATCCATAACTGAAATGTTAAAGGAATTCCCAGGCCTCTTTAATGGCATAGGCTGCCTGAAGTGCAAGAAGTTTAACTGCATATTGACAAAACCATTCAGCCAGTAGCCCTCTGCCACTGCAGCATTGCATTCCACCTAAGGCCACAAGTAGAAAAAGAATTTGACAACTTCAAAGCAGCAGGCATCATCAAAATTTGACTGGACCCACAAAGGGGGGTGTGCCTAATCAGAGAAAACCAAAGCAGCCTGGGGATGTGAGAATTTGTGTCGACATGAGGTTGCCTAATGCGGCCATTAGGAGGCACCTCACCCCACTATCAATGACCTGATCAGTGAACTCAGTGGAGCCTGCTGGTTCTGAAAGCTAGATCTGAGGTCAGGATATCACCAGCTAGTTCTTGCCGAAGAGTCCCAATATGTAGCAACATTCGCGATGCATGTGGGACTCCGACAGTATGGTTGGCTAAACTTCTGACTCTCCAGCACCACAGATGTGTTCAAAAATGTAATACACAAACTCTGGTCGACCTCCCTGGCGTCATAAATGTCAGTGATGACATTCTCATACATTCCCACACCCTGCCAGAACACCATGTTCACTTACAAAAAGTCCTACAATGGATCCAGGAATCAGGACTAACCCTCCATTGCAACAATGTGAGGTCCTTAAAAGGAAACTCCCTTTTTTGGTTATGTCTTCTCCTCGGAAGGTGTTGCTCCCAATCCGTCCAAAGTCCAAGACATCAAAGAAGCGCCTCCCTCGACATTGGTGATGGAAGTCCGCAGTTTACTTGGCATGGTCAATTACTGAGGCCAGTTCATCAAAGACCTCATCATGCTAACGCAGCCACAGAGGGACCCCATAAAAGCAGCAGTACCATGGGAATGGGGGCCTTAGCAAGCCACTGCTTTTCAAGCCACAAAGAATGCACTCTCTGTCAACATGATCCTGAGGTACTTCCACCCGGCCAAGGACACCACTATAGCTGTGGACACAGGTCCGAGAGGACTAGGAGCTGTGTTATTGCAATGGGAGGATAAGGAAGACTGGACCCCAATTGCATATTACAGTCGGTCCCTCAAGCCCACTGAGCAGAGGTACTCACAAATAGAAAAGGAGGCCATTGCGATACACTGGGGCTGCAAACACTTCCACCTCTATGTGTATGGGCACCAGTTCATGGTCATGACAAATCACAAGCCCCTAATTCCCCTCTTTAGAGGGACTGCATCAAAACTACCCCTGCAAATAAGAAATAGATGCTCTAAGAGTACAACTGCAAAGTGGAGTACCGACCTGGGTCCAACAACCCAGCGGACTACCTCTCACGACACCCAAGAGCTGCCACCGAGGAAGAAGAGGAAGAAGCACAAGAGATGGAAGAGTACGTGAGATATGTGGCAACGATCTCGCCCCTGTCCCATTTCAAACAAAATGCCGCACCCAGCCAACCTGCAAGACAAGTGCCTGCAAACAGCACTAAGCACCATCCAAAACAATCAGTGGCATTTCCTCAAGAGACAGTGGCCCCAGCTTCATCCGCATGCCCGGCGCACCATGGAAAGCCTATATCACATCCAGGAAAAACTCATAGCTGACTTAGGAGGGTGCCTCCTCTGAGGACATCATCTAGTGGTCCCCGCCAGCCTTCCATACCAAGCCATACAGTTAACCCATGAGTGTCACCAAGGCATGATGAAAGCGAAGAACAGGCTTCAAGCCAAAATGTGGTTCCCCCTAATGGACGAAAAATTGGAAGCTCTTGTCAGATCATGTAAATGGTGCCAGGCAGCTAGGAATCCCAGTCCTCCAGCCCCTGTTACCACTGAACGGGGGCCACCATGGCCATGGGAGGTGGTGAGTCAGGATTTTGGGAGCCTCCCGGATGGCAAATTCTACTGTTGATTGATGAATACCCTGAAGTGGCGATCCTCCAATCACTAAAGGCCAAGGATACGATCCCCAAAATTGAAAAGATTATAGCTACCCATGGCCTCATACAGGAGATAAGGACAGACAATGGACCACCGTTTTGGGACAATAAATGGCGTCCTACCTAAAGTCCTTGGAAATCCTACACAAGAAAATAACTCCCAGCTGACCTCAAACGCATGGGGAAGTTGAGCGGCTTAATGCGGACCCTCAACAAAGTCATCAGAATCGCCACTGCATGCCACCATCCTCCTGAACTTGTCATCTACTCATTCCTAAGGAAATACCACCTAACCCCACAATGCACTATCTGATGCTCACCAAGCCACCTTTCTATTGGATGACAAGTACGAGACTCCATTCCCCACCACCAGGACTGGAAACTCTGCCCAGTTGATGACGAGCGGACCTATGAGAAGCGAAGAACAACTAATGATAGAGCCAGCCGTTACAGGAATGCTACGACCTCGGATCTCCGAGTGGGTGCCAGTGTACTTACGAAAGACTGAAACCCAGGCTGAAAATTCAGACAGCTATTTGAACCCTACCCTTGGACCATTGTGTGGCACCACGGCACCCTGATAGTCACCTGGTGGGGAACAGAGGAGATCATCCCCAAAATATCCACATACAAGAGCTACTTCCTGAAGCCGTCTCCACCGATTTCCCCATCTGGAGAAAAGCCCGCAATGGAAGAGTAAACCTCTGTCACCGGAGACCACAGTCCATCCTCCGCTCAAGCAGACTTGCCAAACCAGACAACCAACTGCGCACCCATCCAAGTGAGAGCTGACACTGAGCCACCTCAACCTCAGGAAGAACCAACCCCAGACCACGCCACCCGCACAGAGTATCACCTATGGTGCAGACCATTGCCGTCTGTCAAATTGCAGGATTTTGTGGCCTGAGTTTTGACGGAACCCAGGTGCCCTCTGCTGGGGAACTGTTCATGGTTGCCTCCCCACCAAGTGACTGACTTTGTCTGTTTACAGTTTGCTGTTTTTTATTTTGGGAGGGATGTATAGCGTCGCGCGCAGTAATGCAACTGGAGCTCAGGGGCTACCATGAAGTCTATGAAATGAGGGGCGAAAAATGACAACCCCGTGCCCTTCCATTTTATATGTTTTATTCTGATGCACCACACGTGGAGTTAATAAATACGAGTGTGCCTGCTAGATGTAGTTCGCGGTGAGTGTGATCCTCCTATGACGCAATGAAGTACAATTGGCGTGTTCTGTGTTGTTTATGCCGCGCAGCAGGTAGAACCTGCTCGACACCAGCAACATTACAGTCACATCCTGATACAATTTATGGAAAATCCCCTTTTCATTAATATTTTATAAACATGTTCTAAAGCTAGTAATATATTTCATGCCTTCCTAGTCTTAAGACCATAAGGCGGCAACAGAACATTAAAATGACTCTGACTTAAATTCTTAATAAAACTTCAGACTTGTCAACTAAAAGAAATAAGAGGAGTAATTTTTTGTAAATATTTTTCTGACTTATGAAATGACATCTTGTGCCATTGTTGTATATTTGATCAGATAATGAATGCAGCCAGGTTTGGAGAAATTGGAAACAATTTAGTAGATCCTAGACGGATGCAGCAGTCCATGTCAGAGTAGTCATGATATCAAAAACTGTTGCAAAGAAAGATGTAGCTGCTTTCTGGGGGGTTCAAGCACGGTGTCCATTTAGTGTATCATCTTAAAAATATGGACTATGGGCATTTGTAGATGTTGCCCATATGTGATTTAGAAGACCACCAAACTCAGGGGCATATTTATACCCCATTTGTGCCGAACTTGTGTCATTTTTTACGCAAATTCGGTGCAAACCTAATTCCAAATTTATACTTTGGTGTTAGACCCGTCTAGTGCCAAAGTTTTGGAGTTAAAGTATTATTTTTTTGCCTGCAGGAAACTACATTGCATCAATGAGATGCAAGGGAGGCGTTACAGGGCATAAAATGATGATATGGCCTTTGAGCCATATCTATCCCCATGCTAATTCTGTCTGTATGTGTCATCATACTTCGTTCAGGGGAGCAACAGATATTGTGATATCTCACATTGATATGCACTGCTTTGTTTCTGTTTTTGTCATTAAGTTGTTTCTATTATAAGAAACTCAATAAAATAGAGTTATATAAAAAAAAAATCAAAAACGAGTGGAAGGGGACCTTAAATAATGGCGCTGAGCTTGCTTAGTGCCATTTTTTAAAATTAACGCCTGGGTCAGGGCAGGCATTAAGGGGCCTGTACGCCTATTTCCATGGTCAAAGACCAGGTGATTTGCATATGGCTGGGTCCAAACTGGGGTGGCATGGTGAGCAAAAGAGGGATGGATTAAACCCTGATCTGTGACTGGGGGTGAGTGTTTGCATTGTTCAGCACTCGTCCAGCATCCTTTTGTGTTGCTAAATCTGCCCTAGGTGGGAAGCGTATGCCCAGATGTGGGTCCTGTGTTCACTGTTCCACTGGATTCAGGCCAGCCTGGCTGATAAAGGGTGATACCCTGAAACCGGTCACAGGAAGCCTGTTTCCGGTCCAGGGAGGACCTGGCTTGACAGTTCCGGCTGGACTGTTCCCAGGAGGAACAGGCTTGAGACTGATTTACATATGGCTGGGTCCAAACTAGGGTGGCATGGTGAGCAACAGAGCAATGGATTGAACCCAGATCTGTGACTAGGGGTGAGTGTTTGCATTGTTCAGCATTCCGTCCATCATCCTTTTATGTTGCTAAAGCTGTCCTTCCCTAGCCCCAAGGACACCTCCACCCACACTAGAGGGATGCCAGAAGATGAGGGGACCCCATCCTCTGGCATGTAAGGTAAGTACAGATAAGTATATTTATTTTTTGTTAAGAAGTGCCATGGGGGGGGCTAACTTCGGCCCCCTACATCGCACTGGACCCAATGGCCATGCCCAGGGGACATATGTCCCTTGGGCATGGCAGTTGGGGTGGTGGGCATGACTCCTGTCTTTACCAAGACAGGAGTCATGTCCATGGGGGTTGTCTGTCAAAGGATGACGCTAGTCTGGTTAGAGGCATTATTTATGCCGCTGCCCATTCTAACATCATCCTTTGACGCAAAACCTCCTGTTCCCCCTATGCCTCCCCCACCCAGCTAGGACGCTAGCCGGGCCATACCGCCAGCTACCGTCATACCATAAATATGACGCCCGGCTGGTGTCTTGGTATGGCCCAAGCCAGCAGTATAACTTTTCACACAAAACTGCATTAGCACAGTTTTGTGTGAAAAAGTATAAATCAGTGCCTCAGTTTCATATGGATTGGCTGGAATAGAAAAAATGAGCTTGAAGTGCACCCCTCTCTGAGTTAGGTGGACCATATCAGCAAATGTAGACAGTTACCATGACTTTTGGCAACTGAATCCTCATGGTTAAAAACAAAAACCTGAATTCCTATAGATCTGGTGAATCTTGTTACTGGGCTCACCAGCATGTATGGGTGACTTTGTAATAGACGGTCAGAAAAGCTGAAACTTGTGGTCATCATCATTGCCTGCTGGCTTATTCATTGAATAATCTGCCGTTTTGAAGAACAGTTGCATGTAATGGGGATTTGTATTTAGTGGACTGAAATTTTCCAAGAATACTGAGCAGTTGCAGCTGGTGAACTGTAAAAGTGTTGGATATAATAATTTTCATACATTTGAAAGGAAATAAGCTACCCTGACCTCCTGAAGACGACTTATGTTTTCTCCCCTTATCAAAATTTAAAAAGACCAGGTTAACCTGTACATTTTACAAAACAATCTTTATTTACATGGGCTAAATCCAGAGGTGTTCAAAGGGCAATAATACAATATTCCAGTGCGTCTGTGGTGTACAAGGCAAGCCTGACCTTCCCATGATGTTAAGCTGCCCGTATTAAAGTAATTAAAGAGTATAAACCTATTCAGGGTCACAAGGCGTATTGTTTTTGAGAATAATTGTATAATCTTTCTTTTTTTAATGTTTCCATCCATCCTCATACGAGTAAATTCTGAGTCATATCTTATGAAAGAGATTCTAAATAGAAGGCGAAGGATAAAAAAATGACTTCAATAACTTTTTCTTTATTGAGCTACATCTAGACCAAGATCAACAACGCATAACAAAAGAGTAGGCTTTAATCAATATATCAGTATAGAGTATAAATTCGAAAACATTCTCAAAATGTAAAAATACTATAACACACGTGCTCATTGGGGAGACATCACAAACTGAATGTTCTAATTAAATTTAAAAACACTCTACAAAAGTTTTTATTGCTGCACAAACTACAAGTACACGATGTAAGTACTGAATATCACATTAACAGAGATGGCAAATATTCAAGTCATAGGGAAATGCAGCATACCTCCCAATTAACACTCTCAGTGGGAGATTTCTAAACTTTAGTGTATCATTCTAGTTTCTGATTATCATGTGAGATAAGGCTGCACTTGTTGCATCAATTAACTACTGCTTTATACAATTTCGAATTCGAACAGTATTTACTGACCAGCTTGAACATTATTATGGGGATTGTCATTTTCAGACTCAGCTGTCAAAAAAGGCCATAATTGTATGGATTCAAGTGAATATTAAAACTTTTGTAGCTGATAATGAAAATGTGATACAAAGGGACCATTTTTACTATCTGTGGAAAAAAGACCATGTTTCAAAAGCAGCATCACTGACTCATCGGGGCCATAAGTCAATTTATAACAAAAATGAATGACAGATGTTTATGCCATTAAAAAAATTATTATCGATTTCCAGTAGTTTCTTCAAACGTCTTCTCCTAAAAGATTTAAAAAAATAGGATTAAGACTCATGAGTGAGCCAGGGTTTAACTTTCTGTCTGACTGAAATAATGCTTACTAGTCTGGTCAGAGAAGAAAATTCTACCTATATATGAGTCTTTACTACTGCCAGTTTATCCTGACCTAACAATGAGGACTTTACTACTTCCAGTTTCTTCTGACCCAGGACCTAATTATCTGTGAACACTTTTTTGCCTCTTAAGGCTACAATCTTACTCTTAGAGATATTGTGATATTGAGCTTGAGCTTCAAAAATTTGTTGCAAAAAATATTCAGTAGCAGGTTTACTATGATTTTGTGCCTGGGTTGTGTCACATTTGTGGAACTTCTCTGATGCAAAATCATTTTTAGTATTTACTAAGCCATGCAAAGTCACTTTGTGTGACCTTGCATCATACAAAGTAACCCAAGGCAGCGCAATGTGTTGTGTTGCATTACTTTGACTTTACTAAACAATGTAAAGCCACATAAAGCAATTTTGCATGGCTTGGTAAATCTTAGTTATATTGAGTTGGGGATGCATTCCATGGGTGGAGCATGGACATTACCTGCCCATAATGCAGGCACCTTTACACCATGATGCAAGGATGCCAATGTTGACGCTAAACAGACTCAAGTGCGACAGCACAGGGAAAGTGCTGAAGAACCTGATAGCTTAGCAGGTGTGGCAATTTTCAGCTCTCTCCCATTGACGCAACACAGGGCAGAAATGTGCCTTGCAGCCCTGCGTTGCAGGCTCAGGTAGCAATAAAGATTATATCAAAAAGATTTAGCCACTTTTAGGTCTTTGGGGAACAGGCTGACAGCATTCATTAGTTGGAATGGGACTTTCTAACAAGACTCATCAATAGCCCCTAGCTTACTAGCAGAAAGGGAGACACAGGCTATAGTCATGGAACAGCTAATGGTTGTAACTTAACAGGACTATTAAGTTTCCACACACGCTGGAAAGGCTGGCAGACTTTTGGTCTGGTTAATTCAGTCAGAGGTGAGGAGTAGTTGAATTACCTGTATTAAAAATGAACTTGGAGAGACTGTGTGCTCTCAATGTGATATCCATGACGTGTTTACCCAATATTACCAGTCTCTATATGGAGAGCAGCCATCTGTCATAGAGGAAGATATAGAGGACCTTCTGGATTTGGCAGCACTGGCCCATCTGGGAGCTGATGAACATGAGAAGCTAGGCTGGCCCATCATAAACATTGAAATAAAAGATACTATTGCAGAGCTTTTCAAAGGTAAGACACCAGGGGCTGGTGGGCTTCTAGCAGAGTTTTATCAAACTCATAGGCTGCATTTGATCCCCTGATTAGCTACAATGTATGCAGCCTCAATGGAATGTGGTTCTTTACCAAATACCACCAGCAAGGCTTTGATCGTTTCCAACCCTAAGCCTCATGGAAATGTTACAGAGGTCACTTCATACAGACCTCTTTTAATGCTGAACCTAGACTTGTCAGCGAGACCGGATCCTCTGGGTTTGCGCCCGTTCCTAATATGTCCACCTCTTGGCAGCTCCAAACTCTATTAGCTATCATAGCACAGAGTTAAAGAATGGCCAAGCGGGGGATGGGGTTTAGGTATTCAACAGCGGGGAAGGAAACCTGTGGAAGCAAGAGTTAAGAACACAATAGCAAGGTCATTCACATTAATCTTCATGAACTTTGTTTTAATTCTTTATGCTCTAATAACATGAGAGATCAAGAACTTTTCTATAACGTGACCTTTTTATAATCATATATTCTTCACATTGAACTCTCTCAAGTTAATTCTTAGAATAGCAATTACATCACAACAAGAGTCAATGAGTACATGCGTTCCCAAATAATTAACTGCTATAGGACTGAATGATACTGTAGGTTTGGCAAACTGACTAAACTTGTTTTGTCTAGAAAGATCACACTCTGTTTGATCTAAGTTTCAAGATTCAATTGCCCAGAAGTTATTGTGCACCTTATTGCCAGACTGCGCATGAAGACTCAAGTACCTGGAATGATTGCACGCTCTGCCGATCTGAACTGCAAGGGTTAATTGCCAAGAATGAATCGCGCACACTGTCGCCGATTCAACCATCAAGATTCAAATGCCTCGAAATGATCGTACACTCTGCCGATCCGAACTGTAAGGGTTAATTGCCAAGAATGAATCGCGCACACTGTTGCCGATTCAACCATCAAGATTCAAATGCCTTGAAATGATCGCGCACTATGCCGGTCTGAACTGCAAGGGTTAATTGCCAAGAATGAATCACGCACACTGTTGCCGATTCAACCACCAAGATTCAAATGCCTTGAAATGATCGCGCACTCTGCCAATCCGAACTGCAAGGGTTAATTGCCAAGAATGAATCGGGACAGGGCCAGGAAATGTCCAAGTAGGCCTCCGGAACAGGAGCCCAGGAAAATTCTGCTGCTCTGCCCCGGGACCTCTAAATAGTGAGCATGTGGAGCTGGGCTGGGTTCCTTATATAGACCCAAGCCCCGCCCACATGCCACACCCAGATAGGCTGCAGGAAAAGCTTGAAAATGAACAATACATTACAAACAGCATTAATGACATTTCAAGATAAATACCTGCAATGCAAAAAGTTAATATGCAATATCAACACATAATGCATGAATTATTACATTGCATAAGGTATGTCATTTTGGATTATGTTGCCCGTAGAGCGCGCACTCTCCTTGTGTTGACAAGACTACAAGATCCTCAACATAGTTCTAGCTAATCTCCTTCAGGTACAGCTACGCAAATTGCTTCATCAAGACCAGGACTATTTCTTTAAACCACTTAACACATCCTTCAAAATCTGGTGACTTTACAAAATCCTCAGCGATGGTAGGGGGATCACTTCCCTCCAGCACTGGCCCAGTCCATAGACTTGTGTAAATCCTTTAAATCACTTAAGTGGGGTTACGTGTGTGCAGTAATGAGACACATGAACTTGAGAACCAGATGAGACATATGGGTCAGCCTATTGTATGCCGGTGCCCAGCTAAAGTTCTATCTTGGTGATATGTAGCTGAGGCTTTTCCAGTATATAAAAGGATAAGGCAGGGATGACTCTCTTCACCAATGCCTTTTGTGCTGGTGATTGAACAATTTGCAGATATAATGAGAATGAATTGAAGAGGAAGGGGTATACCTCAATGGGACACAGAACATGTGATGGCTTTACGCTGATGACATGCTTCTCTACCTACTGGACGTGGAGAGTGGAATCCCTTGTAGTATGAAAGCACTTGACTATTTTTGAAGGGTGTGCCTTTTCAGTCTCTCCAGAGTTGCTGGATGCCCCGTCGACAGACTCTTAACTGGCCATCAGATGGGAGCCCAAGGGCATAGGTACCAAAGCGCTTGAATATATCATACAGACGTGAACTTCAGAGAGGGGTCTCTAGTTGGAGTTCTGTGAGTGCTACATGGAGATATCATATTTTGGCACTCTTTGAAGTTGCCCATCAAGGCAAGATTCGCCCTTTCCAAAATGGTGATCCTACAGAGGGTGTTAAATTATTCCACAAATTTGTTGATTTGATAACACAGAGCTCGTTTAAGGTGCAGGACACTCAGCTCCATGAGTTATTATGTGATGGGTAACACCACTGAGTCTCGTTGACCATGCTTCAAGGCCCAGTGCAAGCTGGGAGGCCGGGAGGCCGGAAGGCCCTGGTTATCAATAATATCTCCTATAAGCCCAACTCCAGTTGCTTGCTCAATGGCTATGGTGACTGAAAGCGGAAAAAAATAATGGAAGAGCTGGTCACCCCACAGAGAAAAGGTGCTTTGTTGGCATTGATACTAGGAATTGGCATTTATTGGACACAGCAGCACATACTGTTCACAATGGTGATTGGCTACTGGAAAATGGTGAGAATAAAGAGTCAGTACCAGACATACGACCCTGAGCTCTCATTGGTGGGCCTACCTACCCTGGAACGGGGTTTCTTCACAGTGGGCCAATTGAGGCATTTGGACGGGGACTGGGAGATTGTTAATCAGAAGGGAAGTTCCATCGTCTGAATTGTATGGTTGAGGAAAGTGGACTACCTCACGGCAAGTTTTTGGTCTATAAAGATTTTGGTCCATAACGTTTTTGTTCTATAAAGCTCCGATTGGATCCATTCTAAAGTTGTTGGGGACACAACGTGGAAAAGCCATCAACAAATAAAGTCCTTCAGATCTTAGTGACTTTTGGAAATGGAAGCAAACTGGTGTCATAACTATATAAAGTATTCTTTGTAATGATTTCTAATGGTATGCCCAATCAACTGAGTAGGTGGAGGAAGCACTGAAGAGAAAATTCAGATGAAAGTTATTAGTTGAAGCTCTCGAACAGGTACATAAGGTGTTTAGGAATACCCAGTACTATCCATAGATTGAATGTTATGCATATAACAGAGGATATGTGCTGTGTCGCCGTAATTTATCAAATGCTGACTTCTTCCATATGGTTTGGAGCTGCCTAGGCCTGACGCAGTTCTGAACAATAGTTGTAGCTAACAGTAAATGCACACTGAACAGCAAGAAACTCCACAGGACAGTAATTGATCTGTTAAGAGTATACACCCAGAAGGCACGGAAGAAGAAGGTAGGTAACCGATTTCAAGACCGAGCACTAGTCCTTGCCTAAAGAGAGATTGCACTACACAGACAGTCACCTGAGGGGCTATCACATAGTAGATGGAAGAAAAGAATGGAGCAATGGCCATTAGCAGAGACAACTGCTCTGTTCTCCCAGGAGCAGGGGGAATCCGGAAAAAAAAAACAATAGGGGATCTTTGAAGGGAGATTGTGGAATCCATTATGAACACTCAAGTTTGAGTTTGGCCATGACGTCGACAGAGGTATGCTGCCTAGGCCTCTGTGTAAGGAGGTTACGCTGCAGCCAAGTATAATCTGAAGATGTGAGACGTGGTCTTTGCTGTGCAACTCTTCTGGTATGTGGAGGGTTATAGGCTAGCTCGAAAGCATGAGGCAAGAACAGAAACAAAAAATAAGAACTGTTGTTTAACTGATTAGTGCTACTGTCTTTCATTATAAGATGAGTACGATTATGACACAGTAGAAAGGTACACCTAAACTTTTCCCTTCATGTGTAATTGCAGATACTGTGTATACGAACACTCTGAGTAATGTATGTGTATCAATTTTTTTGTCCCCCCCAACATTAATTACAAAAAAATGTTGGTATTTGGTTAAAGGCTAGGTCCAAAGCATGAAGCAAGTACAGAAAACAAAAGTAAGAACTGTTGTTGAACTGATTAGTGTTACTGTCTTTTGTTATAAATTAAGGACGACTATGACACATTAGAAAGGCACACCTATACGTTTCCTTCGTGTGCAATTGCAGATACTGTGTATAGGAAGTCTCTGAGTATATGTATTAATTGTTTTGTTGACCCAAAAAATAATCAAAACATTTTGGTAAGAAAATCTATTTGGGAGTAGCCCTGGAGGGAACCTAACACCCCCATTATAGATTGTGTGCCAAGTGAAAAAATAAGCTTTCTCATTTAGACTTCATGGTAGACCAAAGGCCCTTCACAATGCAACTGTCCCTGAGCAGTGTCTGAAGAATTGTAATCCTCCTTGGAATATCTGGAGGGTAATCTTCGCAGTTACAGGGTCAAACAAGCACCATCAAAGACAAGCATGCAGGTGCTTCCCACTAACCAGGACGCTGGGATCTCAGTCTGTGAAGGAAAATGGTCTCCCAATTCTCCTTGTCTCAACAAGTTAAAAGGTAGATGTGTAGGCAGCGGTGGCCTAGATCAAAGAAGGTGTTGGTTTGAGTCTAGGTAAACATGAACAAATTTGCACCCTTGCAATTAGAATGTAAATGCCCAACCAGAGTTGTAGATTTTCTTTAAATATCAAAAAATTAAAAAATATTTAATTCACTATGGAAAAATATGTACATTAAAAACAAAGTCACACTGTAAAAAATACACAACACAAAATGTAATGCAGCAAAAATCAGGGAAAAACAGGGTTAATGCTGACGTGATTTAAGCTTCACCATCACTCACCTAGTGCCAGGCTGTCCCCCGTATTAACATTTTCCCACCACCTCAGCAGGTAACTTTCATTAAAAGTATACCTACTAATATGCCTGGAACACTTTTGTAAAAAATTAATGGTATGTGAGCTGTCAGGTCATGATTAGGAGTGTGCAAGTTTCTTGGATATTTGCTTTTCAGTAAATACTTGAAATTTCTGCAAAGTAACGTGAAATTATGCACAATCCAAATATGTCATTTTGTGCTATATCTTATTGCAGAATGCGTCCTTGCCTCAGTTTTTGACACAAGGGCACACTCAAAAATAAAGTACAAAAAAATCACAGTGACCAACAGCTGCTCGCGTATTGCGCATTTCTATGCATATTTGGCATTGTAAGGTCTTTTGAGCAGTGCAAAGGAATAACTTCTTCCTTACTGAGCAATAATGTTTATTCTTGTGGTACGAACAAGTAAAGTCATCCTTCAAAGTCTTTGTTTTATTTGATTAACTGACTTCGCGTTGGTCAAATGTCTTTTAGAAGTAATCATGCATAGTTGTTTGTGCACTAATATTGGTTCTCAGTTTGTTTGTTTTTTTAGCAGGAAAGTAAGAGCTGGGAGAACTTCAGAGGTACAGAGAAGCTTGGATACTTTGAATAAAAGGCATCAGGATCATAAGTGGAAAAGTGCTACTGTATACACAAGAAGAACTGGAAACACTTTGTTGGACCAGGAAGGGAACAGAAGGCTTACTTTCTGCAAGCCGGATAGAACGAAAGAGCTGACCCACCTCCGTTGATCCACTGAGAAACTGTAAAGAGGACTCTTGAGTCCAGCACTGTCATGATTCGCCTGCTGTATGCACTGATTGAGAGGACACACGGTTGATGCTCAGAAGAAACCAGGTGTCACTGGGATCACAAATCTTGTATGACCTACTAAGGAATCCATCAATACTGTACACTTCATCTATCTAGCGGGGTTTTTGGAAATACCATGGCGGGGTGACAAGGAGTGTGGGAGAACTTGCAGAAACAGGGGCAGGACCTCCAAGTAGAAGCAGGAGCAAGACTAGGACCAGGGACATTAGTCTGAGTGAGAAGCACGGCTACATACAAGGAAGGCCATTAAAAAGTGGACCTCCTAACCAAAGCCCTGTGGGATGGTAACAAAAACAAGGAAAAATGACAACTCACATGTCCTGCACTCATAGCACTAGTTTCATGAGACAGTCATCATTCAGGCTTTGAAAAGCAATAAAGATGAGGTGTATTCACATCTTCCGACTGCATCGGCTGGCTCTGGGTTTCCTCACAGAAGTAGTCAGAGTAGCAGAGGAGGACAAACGAGCTTTAGTTCTACACCTTCAGACTTGTTTCCAACAAAGTGGAAATGGGAAGCAATGGACTCCAGGTGATGGACGCACCACAAAAAAAGGAATGCAGGTAAGAATGGCTAAAAGCAGATGCACAAAAACCTGGAAAAAATACCATGCTTATATTTCCTAGTTCTGACATACGGGCAGCAGCCAACAGCAATCACGATCAGTCAATTTTCATAGTGTGAAATTCCATCCAAACAAGTTGAGACAGACATTCCCTCCACAGGTTAATTTCATAGAAGGGCATACCTTGCATTCTTCCCTGAATGTATTTGTTGCTCATTACCTATATGCACCTGGACTGGTAAAACATTGTGGAGCATGTTCCGGTTAGAAACTTGTGTAATGCCCCCGGGCTAGTGCTGAAGACAATTGAACAGTAAACGTCAAAGAAATTATAACATGGGGCAGTGCTTCTTTTCTTCAGTGGTCAGCTTGTATCCTCCATCGTGCAAACACTAATCTTGCATATAATATTTTCTTGATCATCCACAAGTAAACTTCATGACTGAGTCATCACTTGAGATCACATATTAGCACACACTTAGATGTTTGTCACTATTATTGCAAAACAAATGCACGTTTGGAAACATTTACAGACATACATAGAGATCTCAAAGGGGTCCACCTACAACTAAGGACATTGAAATTCATTTACATGGGAAGGACTGTAGGCACTACTTCTAGGTCTATCTCCTGCATGCAAAAATGTACAATTGATACGATTAGAGAGGACCTGCGCAGGAGGAACTAAACGCACAGAACCTGTGAGACTGAAATGTGTTGAAACCGGTGGAGTGTCTCCTTATCTCTGTATCTCAGGCTATGCCAAAGTGTATGCTGAAGCGCATCAGAATTAAGGTTCCAGTAGTTCCTCAGAATCAGGGGTCCCACAAACTCCAAATAAATATAAAGATTCAGGGGGATGTGAGGACAGGTAGAAAAATGGCAATTATTGTGTAGATGCCTGGATGGTTTGGAATTTTCATCCTTTTGACCTCTGCAAAGCGGATGCAGCCAGACGCCAACAGATGATGCAAGACCCTTACTAACAATGTAATTTGTCTCAATTGGTTATAGAGTATGTACAAACATCTCTGGAGCTTTGGTTCTTGCACAACTAATCAGTTGTTGGAAATTCCCATTGAAGGCACAGAAAATTCCCATTGTTTCAGTTTGATAGTATTGCAATTTATATTTAGAGTTTTTTGGACTACTGTAGATGAAGCTGTCATCAGCTTACCAGTCATTTGTAAGTAACAACTAAAACAATCTTTTTCCAGCCATTCTTATGCCTTCCAAGACACCAGAATTCTGCCTTCACCTGCTTTAAGACCCCATACTGGAGTTCAGGGCCGTTGTAGATCATCATCTTAGAGTCACAATCTGTACACACAGGTCTATGAACTTGACTGGTGCAGATTTTTTGCTTTTAGAAATTCAAAAAAGATTACATTTTCACATCACTGAATATACATATGTATATGTGCTCATGTAAAAATCTGCCTAATGAAAATAAATTAATATGTCTAATTTATTCTTTATTTATCATGAGCAAAACTCTTTTGCTGAACTTTCCCTTGCCCCCACCAAACTTGGCTTTGTTTGTAACTCATTCTTATGCTGAAAATGGATTTACTGCTACCCTTGTCAGGACAGGGGCTAGAAAAAGGGGGTCCCAAAATTCATTTTTCCTTGCAATTTACCATAACAAAATTGAACAGTGCTACATGAAAAACCGCTGAACGGAGTTACACCAAATTCAGAAGAAAGTTAGATCCTTACCCAGACTGCATGCATTTTTCTTTTTAGAAATTTCAGTTCAAAAGTTATGTATATGTACAGATGTGGTAGTACCGTGAATCCAGGAGATCAAAAGAATAGATTTTATTGGTAATCTCACATCAACAAAGATGTTTGGCTGCCATTTCAGGAGACTGTCTCCTAAAGCCATACTAAGGCCCCTCCAAGACACATTATCTGGAACCCAAAGTTAGTCAGGGTACCAAGGACCCCATCACCTGGGACACTGTCTAGTTAACTGCTGAGAAGAGTGCACGTATAGAATAAAAATCTAATTCCCTGCTCGCACTTTTCTGGTCAGGGAACATAGATCTGTTCCCACCCAATGGGAGCAGAAACAAAGCTTCTTCCCCTGGGTGGAAGCAAAGTAATAGAACTAGCTCCTGTTGGCACCTTGGATGGGTGATAGCAGTGGAGCCGGTGGGGCCTCAGGAGCTTGGATCACCCCCCAGCAGCCTCAATGATAGTGTATGTTGTAGGTGCCCTTTGTGGGACCAGGGTGGACAGCAGGGTGGACAGCACAGTAGTTGATTTCCCCCTGCTGCCAATCCATTAAAGAAAATAGATTAGGAGTGCCCTAGGTGAGATCAGGCCACTCAATTATAAAAATATGTCAAAAAAAGAACCCTTCCCACTTCATTATTGAATCAGTGAGGCCGTTCATACATTTTTCATTGCCTTTTTGAACATTATAGTTTCTGTGGTGCCCGAAGGGGAGGCAGGGGCACCACCAACACTTTAGAAAATTGGTATTGGGGCAGCCCCCTAGAAACTTTAAATAAAAAATGTAAGTCTCCAAGGTCACTGAATGTATGACCCAAGAGGAACTTACCATTATTTGCAAAGTCCTCTGAGCTGGAGCTGTATGCTATACAGCTGAAGTGCGGAGACCACTTGTGGTTGGTTCTATGGCTGTATGTAGTAGCCTGAAGGGTGTAAAAGAAAGACACAAAAACACATTTAGAGTTGTTTGGAATATAAATGCTTTATTTTAAATATTTTGGGACACTAATTACTATGCATTGCTATGTTTGCATTTATGAGGATTACTTTGGAATCTGGTTGTTGATATATTGTTGTGGTGACTTTTTGACAAAGTCAGTAGGTTTGCTTTATATTGGTTGAGGTGCTGGCCTCCCAAGATAATAGTAACTCTTTTTGCATTTTGACCATTTTGGTGTTTTGACTCTTTGACAAGCCAGTAGGTCTGCCTTACTTAAAATTACTTCTCTTTATGTTGTTACTTTATGTTACAAAAACCTCAGAATTCACTGAAAAAAACAAAGATTAATATAATGTTACAGTTTGATCTAGTAATATTAGGTTACTTTACACACCTTAGATATTCACTGGAAAAAAACAATGATGTTATAGTTTGATCATATTGGCAGTCAAATTGTAATGTTTTAAGCTAATAAAACACAGAAATTCACCAACTAAAGTTAAATGATGCTACTGTAATTTGTACCCTGAGGTAACTATAACGTTGGCACTTTCCATGCACAGTGTTGTCATTATTGATGTTGTTTCAGATATCAATCAGTGATGTTATCAATGCTGTCATTGAACATGTCATAAATTATGTAATATTATTGTTTAAGTAGTGCATGGCAAGGCTATGAGTTATACTGACTTCAGTTAGACTATAACCTATGAATTTTGGTGTTGTTTCAGTGTAAAATGTTATATTGCAACTCGAATTCCACCTAACCTTTGTTTTTCAGTAAATCACTAGGTTTTCTTTAATGGGAATCAATGTGAATATATAAAAGGCATGTCTGTTGGTGTTCACAATCGATCACCACACTAATATATGGAGGCAAGCCTCTTGGCTATGTTAAAGAGTCAGGGCATAAATATATAGATAAAAGCCTCTTGGCTTTCTCAAAAGATCACTACCTTAATTAAACAACTTTGACATATTTAGAATCATCATTAAAACCAATACTTTCTGATACCATATTCACTTTACCCTTTGTTTTTTCAGGGAACTTCCATTGTTCTTTTTAATACCTTGCTATAACTGTCACTTTAACCTTTGTTTCTTCAGTGAATGTCTAGAGCTTTTTTAACATAAATCAATGTCAACATATAAAAGCCAGGCCTATTGGCTTTGTCAAGATATCAACACATCATTATATAAATGTAAGCCTATTGGATATCTCAAAGAACCAGGACATAAAAATATAGGTGACAGCTTATTGGCTTCATGAACAGATCAGCACTTTAATAAAACAACCTTAAAATATTAAGAATCATCATTAAAACTAATACAGTTCAAATCAATATTCAAGGATATTCATCATTAATAACAAGCATTGCAATGTTTCTTAATGCACATTTAAATAAAGCATTTGGATTCACAATAAGATTAAACATATGTCAAATTATTTTTTTACATTCCACAGGCCACATCATGCTGCCATAAGAACAATGGGTCCCTGCTTCCCATAGCTGAAGAGCAAATGTTTCAGAACAGAAAATATTTGAAAACATCCTAACCTTTTTCTGGGGTCATGTGCTATCGAGCCTATGGTTATTTTTGCCATTATATTTGGAGGCCTAGTGTTCTTTCTGCAGCCCCTTACAACGCCTAAAACACGCTAGTGGTGTCATTAATCCGCAAAGGGCACACCTTGACAGAAGCAGTGAATATGGAATAAGCAGTTTAGGCTCCTCCTTTGTTATTCCTTCCTGATTTTCTTTGTTAATTTATATTTTTTATTTTTGAATGTGCTGGTCTTGTCCGGGATATCCATGAAATTCACTTGAAAAAAAGTCACTATAGTTAGTAGTTGAAATAGTACCTTACTTCACTTTAAAACAAACCTTAGAAATGTTTTGAAATTGTATCTTACTTTCAAAGAAACCTTAGAAATTTAATGAAAAAAACAAAAATGAAAGTAAGGTCATAGGTGAAAATTTCAGGGACAATATAACGTTTTAAACAAAAAACTACTGACATTCACCAATTATAATGATCTCTGGTTACTATAAATCATGTCCTAAAGTAATTATAACTCCAACCCTCGCCATACACTGCTATTTATCCCACATATTACATCACTAAGGACGTTTTATGACATCATTGACAGAATTACTGATGAGTTATGGGTACATTAGGGCACAAATTATAGTTACTAGAAGTAACTATAACTGGTGATTTGCAGAGTTTTGTTTTACTTTAATATGTTACATTATCACTGAAATGATCACCTAACTATTACTTTACTTTAATCTATCTATCTATCTATCTATTTATCTATCTATCTATCTATCTATCTATCTATCTATCTATCTATCTATCTATCTATCTATCTATCTATCTATCTATCTGAGATGAGAAGGTCTTATTCCCACAGCAATTATGGTTAGTTCTCTAAAAACCTAAAATGGGGACATATTTTCAGAGTTCTCAAATAGCAACAAAGCACTTTTCAATTATTAGCTTTTTTTGTCCAGTTAATTATTGGATTACTTTTTACAATTAGGGTTGAAGATGTTGCGCTATTGCTAGAGCTGCAGACTTTGCAAATGGGGTACAAGGTTTGAGTTTCAGAGTCAGCTGGATATCCTGTGATTCTGGGCAAATCACTTAATCTCTCCATACCTAAAACCAAAATGAATGTGCCCTTGTGTAAAGTAACTGATGCTCATGTAAAGCAAACAGTACCTTTGGGTCACGTCTGCACAATTTAAAACTACAAAAACACAAACAAATTAATAGGCATATTTTCAAGCCCCTGGCGCCTCCTTGTGCCACATTAGTGTAATTTAGTTTGATGCTAATGTGGCATTAAGGAGGCATTTTTGCCACACCGTATTTACAAAGTGCCGCAATGCATGCATTGTGCCACTTTGTACCCCCTTGTGCCACATTATGCCTGCGCCCGGCATAATGTGTGCAAGTGGGCATTTCAGCACTAGGAGACCTGCAAAAATGGTGCAGTGAAACTTACATTTCACTGCACCATTTTTGGTGTCATTTTTTATGCCTGCTCAGAGCAGCCCTTAAAATGACTAACCTATGGGCCTCCTTGCACTTTGCTGCACTAGCTGCAACATTTTTGATGGTAGTCCAGCAAAGCGCCACAATAGTGTCCATAATTTTAACGCTATTGTCCTAACAACCGACATGGTGCAGCGTATTTACAATATGGTGCACCATGACGGTCATTAGGACAATAGCATCAAAATGGTGCTGTTAGGTGGGACAGGTGTGACGCAAGAAAATTGGCGCATCAGTGCTGATGCTCCATTTTCTTGTAAATATGCCCCTAAGTGTTTTTCACTCTTCTGTCATTGGGCTGATATTTGTGCTACATTATTTTTTTTTTCCCTCTGTTGGCCATCCAGGGAGACTTATTTGTTATGAAACACCACAATTTCCTCCTTTTCTGCAATATCCTTGATAACGCGTCCTTCTATGTTAATTTATACACATCAGGACTCGTTTTAGGCCGATGAATCTTTGGACCCAGTGGTGAGACACCGTAAGACGAGATAAGTGATCAATATATCAATCAATATATCAATAATATTGTCAACATATATCACCACAATATATTTCACTTTAGACATTAGTAAACCTTCGGCGCGACCATGACCTTTCAGTCATGAATAACCACACCTTACTGAAGTTTTGTGAATTTTATTCCCTACTGATTACAATCTAATAGCAAATGTATTAATCTCAAAACCAAGAAGCAATAGAGCATAGTCACAATATGGTAATAATGCAAAGATCACAGTCATAAGATAGTAATATAAAGATGAACAAATCTAGACGCCTATAACCTCATATATGTTTAGTTCAGCATAGCACCACGTCAGTCACGTCAGTCAAAATGAAATGCCTCATCTAACCACAATTAGCATCAGCATGTTGGACTTCATGCAAAACAATTTAGAACATCAATTTGGAAAACATCTAACTAAGGTCTCTAATCAAAAATACACAGCAGTTGGTACCTAGAAAGAAAAGGCAGATAAATGAATTTCAATAGCAACAACATAAGTTACCCTCCTCGGAATAGGTCAGCATACAGGATCAGTCTTCGTCTTCAGGACATCAGTTAGATCGCCGTCAATCTATCTAGTCAAATGGCATGGGACTCTTCCCTCATAAGGAAGAAAGTGTAATGGGGCAGTCTATGGGTGAGGATGGTTTTGTCTAAGTCTCAAATCACCAAATAGAGTGACAGAGTTTCTGGATGCAATCGATATCATTCCCTACCTAATGCTGTTAGTCTCTTGTGTCATGAGTTTTTATCCCTTTTTCGTAATACATTCCCCCAAAATTCTATTGGATAGTCACTACACCCCACTATCTGTAACCTATCAAATTATACATTAAGTAATGCATTTGTCATTCTACGATAAATTATATTCTTCTGATTGGTCTTCACAATTGACGTCTTTCGTAGGTGGCATATCCGGGGTTAATTCATTTTCTGGCACGTTCTTCGGGTCAAGAGTTCTCTTTTCCGTGGTTCAGTATCCTTGAAAGTGTCCATATTTGTTGCAAAGCGTGCAATTTTATCCTAAAGCAACTAGCATGCGGATGAGAGTATAACAGTTAATGATACAATAAGCGAAGAAAAAGAACAAATGATGGGTCATGGCCTTTTGCAAGTCAGCACACATGAGAAACAGAAAAATATGCTTTAATATGAGACCTACACAGCTAGTTTTCGACTCACGCTAATTTAAGGCTTATGGATTCTAATAAAATGCAATTATCGTATGTATTAATATATTCAATTAGTCATAATTCAAGCAATTATTCCTCACAGTCGACATTAGTTTATGCATGTGAAAAAAATCTCTCTACGTTTAAAATAAGTTTCAATGAATAATATTGGCGTTGTTAATATAAGCATTTCACATCTAAAATAGGTAATGTTTAAACTACGCTCTCTCAGTCCCTCCTCTGACGACGCTCGTCATCACACAGTCTTTCTCTTTGATTTAAATTTTTCACCTTGCGCATAATACGCATTTCAACATCTTGCCCCTTATGTGAGCTTTCCCATATTTCATTGAACATTTTCTCTCTTTCACTTTCTTAATTTTTTCTGGTTCTTTTAGTCCAATTTCTTTTCACTTCGTCATTGATTTTACATGCCCCCCATAATCCTAATAGACAAATTAAAACAATTAATAGACCCATCATAATTTTTGCAAGTACCCCATTCCAAATGTTGCTTCCCACTCGGGCAATTCCTTTCCCAAATTTCTCCCAAACACCAGGTTCTTTCAAATCCTTCAAATCTGTACTATCTCTGGTAAGGTTAGTAAGCATGCTTCTAATTTTCTTACTGTTATCTGGAATAAATTAGCAACAATGACGCTCATTAAGCATTTTGCAAACACCTCCACTCTTTGCTAAAAGAATGTCTAAAGCAAGCCGATTTTGAAGAGTCATAGCTCTTTCTGCAGCAAGTTCAGTATCCATCAGGAGTATAGCTCCTGTAAAATTTGTCAGCATGTTATCCACAATAGTAGACAACTTTTGAATTTTCATAGAATTTAAGATAACCCCCACTGATGGGATTATGGCTCCAAATATATCACCAATGACAGCCGCCACTGATTCTTGTTTGTGTCTAGGATGTTGTAATTCAGACGTTTTAGGAATTTGTTTCAAGTCATCAATCTGGTATATCTTTGGAAATACTATTCCCAAATAACAAGTCCCATACCATCCCATAGGGAGACGGTAATATGCATTCAGTCCACAAATATAATAGATTCCAGGGATTGCTGGATCTTGTCCATTTAACATAAAGGTCCATTTACTCTGAAACAAAAACACATGCCTACATTCACTCGTACCTACAAACAAATTGTCTTGATCAGATTTTGGTCTATATATACAGAGCCTACCTACGTGTAATGCATCTATAGCTAGTTTGCCTTGTGTTTTGATTGCAGTGTAAGCATAATCATTTGCATAAGTACATTTTTCTAGTCCTTTTTCTAACCTTTCTTTTAGTGCTTTGCGTCTATCATCTGTGTGATCTAAAAAGCTTTTCTCTACAGGAGATAATAAGCAAGTCAAGTTATTGCGATGTGCATAAGCAGTTCCAAATGTAAGTGTTGGCTCAAAGAATCCTCTAACTATTTTAATATCATGCTCTTTAGCTAATTTATTTAGGAATTCAATCACAGGCACAAAAGAAAACACAACATCTAAGTTTGAATAAAAGTACTGCACATGCTCTTGATTATAGAATCTTGTTAATAGCAAACTGCAACTAATTCCATAAGTAAGAGGGAGGCTGTGATAAATAACTCCCTCCTGCACAGATGAAGGAATTTTAGTACATACATAACAATCTTTCGCATCCATAGTTTCCACATACTCATTTAATAAGTGATAGAAGACATTAGAAGAAAGTTCCCCTTTTGCATTAGTTCCCTCATGCATATGTCTTGCGTCTTGCTCAAATCTCTCCCACGGTGATAGTTTAGTAGTGGTAGTTTCAGGTTTCAAAGTTGCATTAATAGTTTCTTTCTCTCTCCATGGCATTCCCATAATCACTCCCACAATCATTACTGCACATACAACACCTATTATAAGACCTAACCAACCACACACTTTACATCCTTTGCTACTGTAAGCCATGTTTGTATAGAATCACAATAGCAGTTCAACAATCAACTTGAGGAAAAAAAAAAAAAATATTTGCGTATATTACAGCGTCTTCACTCACTCCAGGACCCTTTTTCGTCAATTCCGGTTAGCAGCTTGTCGTAATCAGGTTTCTTTAAAGTCAAATCTGGCTTTAGTGTCACTTCCAGTAGTTTCTAAAGTCTTTTTCTTTTCTCTTTTCAGCTTTCACAAATTCAATTTTAGTCGAGTTTTCGCTTTAAATATCTTCAGGTACCGTAGTATTGACCTGGTACTTCTCGATCAAAACAGAATGCTAAGAATTCTTGTTGCCATTCAGAGGTTGTAGCATATGCCCATTCAGGACCTGTATATCTTCTGTTTGCTATTCTTTTTCTTTTTAGCCTTCGTTCACCTTGTTGCTCTCCTTCACTCAGATCATCTGCTTGTGAAGTATCACTTTCTTCTATTATTGTGTCATTCGATACCTCTCTTAGTTTAGGATGTGACTTGTCTGGCCAATTATCGCCTCTATTTGTCTTGGTTCGATGTTTTCCTTCAGGACGTTGGACAGCGCCCTTCTCTTGTGATATGGTGTTTTCTCTTGACGGACCTGCAACTGGTTCAGGAGATTCTGACACGTTTCGATTTGTATTTACAATTTCTCCTTCTCTTTCGTCTTCTGGTTCTATGCTGAGTTCGGACTCTAACCCGTACTCGTCTACTTCTGGAAGAACCTCTCCTTGACTTAGTTCTCCTGCTGCCTCGACTGAGATAGGCACTCTGTCACCTCTCTCGAACTCATTGACAGTTTGAGGGACAAGGCTGTTCTCAGTGGGCTCTCTAGTAGTCTCAGTTTCTTCTTGACTGATCTCTGACTCTGAGATTTCTCTTCCTGAAGTTGCTGTACCGGAAACTTCAAGTTCCTCTTCAACAGGACACGTTACCCTTTTTGGGTGACTGGCATGTATCCAGTTGGGAACCCTGGCACACTTCACAGCAGTGGTGGTCGTCAATATTACTTGATACGGCCCCTTCCAACGCGGCTCAAGACACGATTTTCTTACATGCTTCTTGACAACCACCCAATCTCCAGCTTGCAGAGAATGACCAGGTTCGCCAATTGGTGGCAACGCGTTAGCTTCCACCTGGTGAGAGAAAGAGCGAATCACGTCAGCCAAGCCTTTGCAGTAATCCAACACCATATCATCTGTAATATTCACTAGTGCATTTGCAGGTACCGCTGGTAATCTCATTGCTCTGCCCATGAGGATTTCATGGGGGGACAGTCCCGTTTTCTTATCTGGGGTGTTTCTCATAGACATCAGTACTAGAGGTAAAGCTTCTGGCCATTTCATGTTTGTTGCAGCACACATTTTTGCTATTCTTGATTTTAAGGTACCATTCATCTGTTCAACTAGTCCTGATGCTTCAGGGCGATAGCTACAATGCAACTTTTGTTCAATGTTGAGTGCGGCACACAGAAGTTTAATCACCTCATTGTCGAAGTGTCTCCCCCTATCTGATTCTATAGAAACGGGAAACCCGAATCTTGGTATCAGTTCTCTGAGTAGTAGTTTTGCAACTGTAAGACTGTCATTCCTACGTGTGGGATATGCCTCAATCCAATGACTGAAAACACACACAATCACCAACACATACTTCAATCCTCCACAAACAGGCATTTCGATAAAATCCATTTGCATTTTGTTGAATGGACCTCCAGCTCTCCCAATATGGCTCAAAGTTACCACAGTTCCTTTTCCAGCATTCATCTGTTGACAGATGACGCACCTGTGGCAAGTGATTTCTGCGTCATGTCTGAATTTTGGATTGAACCAATCAATCTTAAAGGATCTGATCATGGCGTCTCTTCCTAGATGGGTCTGCCCATGGTATAGCCGGGCAAATTGTGACAAAAGACTATTTGGCAGAACCAGTTTTCCCTCTTCTGAAACCCATAAATCATCTGCCCTTTGTACACACTGCATTCTCTGCCAGGAACGTTTTTCTTCCTTGCTAGCACGACCTTGTAATGTTTTCAGTTCATCTAAGGTATCAACCACTCGTAATGCTAGACTTAAACTCGTGTCATTTTCAGGTTGTGGTAACAATTCCCACTGCTCTTTAAACAATATACAATTTAATGCACAAAATGTTGCGACCTGATCTGCATAACTGTTTCCCATGGACACAAAATCTTGTGATCTGGTATGAGCACTGCATTTCACCACAGCAATTTCAAGAGGTAACTGAATCGCATGTAACAAATCTCTTATTTGTTCGCCATTTTTCACAGGAGAACCAGAGGAGGTCATGAAACCCCTTTGTGACCAAAGTTGGCCAAAATCATGCACAATTCCAAATCCATATCTGCTGTCAGTATAGATAGTGACTTTCAAATTTACAGCTGCGTGGCATGCCTTTGTAAGAGCTATTAATTCTGCCACCTGTGCAGAAAACACTTTCTCGAGCCAGGAGGCTTCGACAATGCCAGTTATGGTACATACTGCGTAACCGGCTCTCAATGTTCCTGCTGAATCTCTTAGACAGGACCCATCAACAAACATAATGCAATTGTTTTCTTTTAACTGGGTATCCTGTATGTCTGGGCGAGGTTTGGTACAGAACTCAGTCACCTCAAGACAATCATGCTCAAATTCTTCCCCATCTTTGATTTCTGTATTTTCATTGGGAAGTAATGTTGCCGGGTTCAGCACAGTGCATCTCTTTAGTGTGACATTTGGTGACCCCAGTATAATCGTCTCATATCTAGTGAGTCGCGCATTTGTCATGTGTTGTGTCTTAGTTCGTGTCAACAGAATTTCAACCGAATGTGAAACCATTACTGTCAGAGGGTATCCCATGACTATGCCTTCACATTGTGAAAGGCTTTGACCAACTGCTGCAACTGCTCGCAAACAACCCGGTAAGGCTGCTGCGACAGGGTCCATGGTAGCTGAAAAATATGCTACAGGGCGATTTGCATCTCCGTGGACCTGTGTTAAAACAGACAAAGAACAAGCATCACGTTCATGACAGAACAACAGAAAAGGTTTCTCATAATCAGGCATTCCTAATGCTGGTGCCCTGCACATGCATTCCTTCAATTCTAGAAATGATTCAAGCTCCCCTTTGTCAAGGTTATTGTGTATGGCTCGTCCTTGACTTCTTTTCCTGTCAATTTTATTAAAGGCTTTGAGATGATCGAGAAGTTGGGTATCCACTGGCGACAGTAGCCCACCATTCCCAAAAACATCCTGACGTCTCTTTTTGTTATTGGGGGATTCATCTGCAAAACAGCTGTTATTCTTTCCTTTGATATTCTTCGGGACCCTTTCTCAATCAAATGTCCCAAGTAATTCACTTCTTTTTGACAATATTGCAACTTTCTGGGTGACACCTTGTGTCCATTCTTTCCCAGATGATTCAATAATGCAATGGTATCATATTTACAACTGTCTCTGGTTTTGGATGCAATCAGCAAATCATTAATGTATTGCACAAGAGTCGAATTAAAAGGCAGCACAAGAGGTTCCAAATCCTTCTTCAATATCTGGTTGAAGATGGATGGTGACTCAGAAAACCCCTGAGGAATTCTGCACCAACTGTACACCTTATCCAGGAATTTGAAACTGAACAAAAATTGGCTGTCTTCATGAAGAGGTATCGAGAAGAATGCTTGTGATAGGTCTACCACAGTAAACCATTCAGCATCACAAGGAACCTGGAACATTATTACTGCTGGGTTAGGTACCACAGGGCAGCATTTTATCACAATTTTGTTTATTTTTCTCAAATCCTGCACAATTCGAACCTTCCCACAGGGCTTCTTCAAACCCATAATGGGAGAGTTGCACGGACTGCTCAAAACTTCTTTCAGGACTCCCTGTCTGAGAAAATCTGCAATTATTTGTGACACCTCAATGAGGACATCCTGGGTCATGTGGTATTGCGGTACTTGTGGGAACACTGCATTCAGCTTTATCTGAACCTTGACTGGTTCTACTCCTTTTATCAACCCTACTTCTTTCCCAGTCAAATCCCACACTTTCTCTGTTACGGTCCCTTGTAAATCAACAGGTAGGTCGATCAAAGTATGCATTGGGAATAAAGTAATCAAAGGGTAGTCTTCATTTGTCTCTCCTCCTTCCTCTATGTATTGACTCTCATCTTCCTCATCGTCGCTGTTTGTTTTTACTTCTATTCCACTGTTGGAACAGGTAATTGAACATTTTGTCTTACATAGTAAGTCCCTTCCTAATAAGGATACTGGGCTTGAATCGCATACAACAAATCTATGCAGGCATTGGAAATTACCAATTTCAACCTGCACCGGATCAGTAATCGGATTAGTCAGGTACTGGTTTGTCACACCAGCCACTCGTATAGTACGCCCTGAGAGAGGTAATTTCGGGACTTCTGCACTTCGAACTGTAGAGCGTGTAGCTCCTGTATCGCCCAAAAATGAAACCTTATAGCCCATTACTTTTCCCTCTACATATGGGCCTCTCTGATCCACCTCTAAAGATGCTGCAAGCCTGCACTCTTCACTGTCTGAGCTGTCATCTGACCAATCCTCATTCATGCCACTTTCACCTTGTAATGGGAATTGTTGCACAGTGTTATTTTGATTGGTTACCTGGCCTGTGACCTGCTGAGGAAGCATCACCTGTTGCTGTCCCATCGGAGCCATGGGTAATTCCATTTGCTGTCTAGGCACCATAGGAATCTGCTGCTGCACTGGTTGCATTGATACTGACTGAAAACGTGGCATTTTCATCTGCTGCATGGGCTGTACCCCTGGCATTTGTACCAAATTATTCTGAAAATTCGGGTTTTGATGTCTCATTTTTGGACCTCCTGGATTTTGTAATGTACCGACATTAATGCTTTGCTGAACTGCACCATCCTGCACCATATTCAAACAATCCCGTTTCCAATGCCCCACGCCCCCGCACGCGTGACATGGTGACATCTTTTTCACTCCTTGACCGTCGTTTTAAATAACAACATTATTCATATCTGAACCACGGTTCACAAACCCTCGACCTCTGCCTCTCGGCTGTGCCTGAAACACACCATTCATTTGCGGTTGTTGCTGTATCATTTGCTGAACTCCATTTCCCTGTATTCCAGCTTGTGCAGCCCTTATCTGCATCACCATCACTTTCTCCTTCAACTTTTTCTGCTTCAACTCAATCTCATCACTACAGTATTTCGCATACTGCAACACTTCATCAATCGGTTTAGCTTGCCAACAAATCAAATGATTCTTAATCATCTGGCTGACCTCCGGTCTTAGCCCTTCGACGAATCTAAACACAAGGTGATTCATGTCCTTCGGTTCGATAGTCTTAGTACCACTGTAATGTTTGAACGCTTTTAATAATCTCTCATAGTACGCATGTATTGACTCCTTAACCTCTTGAGAGGTCCGGTCTATTTTCTGCCAATCGGTCACCTCCGGCGACACCTTTTGTTTCAAGAACTCAATCACTTTATGATAATATTTCATCACCTCTTCTGAAGGTGCTCCAGTCACCTTATCTCTTGCCGGCTCCTTTGTGGGCCAATCTACCCCTCTCTTGCACTCTAGCCACAAATCCGGCGGAACAATAATCTCAAACAAAGTATTCAAGTCTTCCCAGAGACACTTTGCAAGATTCACGAACCTGTCCGTCTGTTGATACCACTCGATCGGCTTCTCTCTTAGCCTAGGATAATCATTCGTAAAGGATAAAATGTCTCCTCTAGTCCATGGCACATGCACTAAAACACCACCAGCTGTCTCTCTCATAGGTTAGATTTTTACTGAATCTAGATTAGGTGTGGTCCTAACTTCATTGGACCCTGGACTATCTCCCTTTCCCTTATCTCTTTTCTTTGCCCATCGGCCTTCCCATTTCTCCAATGCACCCCAAATCTGTGCACTTTGTAACAGTTCTCTCAGGTGTGCCTTCATGCCTGCAGATATCATGTGTTCAAAATCTTTGGAGTCAAAATCTAATCTGTAACTTCTTTTCAAATGTTTAGTATTTCCGATATCGATATTGTATTTATCTGCCAGATTTGCAAATGTCTGCTGTACTTTGCCTACCTCTTTAGTGATTTTGGGACATAAGTATCTCAATTCTGCCTCAGTGTATGATTCCAACCTATTTACTCCCATTGTTCCTTCCACTAACTCGGCAGCTTCTGTCCCTAATCGTACAATATTCAAGTATTCGTCTTGTTTTTCTTTTTCAGGTTCAAGTGTGGTTACTGTAGTCTTTTGTGAGGTACAAGTTTTCTCTAACCATTCATTTAACTGTTGTACTGTAAAACCCTGCAGTGAAATGTTCCCTGCATGTATCATTGGAGAGTATGAAGTATTTGTACTCATGGTTTGGGGAGTTAAAACTCCCAACCCTGCTTGACGCATTGCTTCGAGAGGTGCCCCTACTGGGCTAAGGTCCATCAAGGGTCTCTGTGGTTCATTAACTTGCTCTCCCGGGGCTATTATCTGTGGAGTTCTCATAGGCCCTCCTCTTATCGCTTCCTGAGTCATAACTCCCTGATCACACGTCCCTGTTTTATCTTGCGCAAATAATGGCACTGGGGGACCAACAGTAATAGGTAACGATATAGCCGCAGGTGTCTGACCTGAAATCAGACTTCTTGGAGCTGCAACACCATAGGTCTGCTCCAGTGTACCCGGTACAGGTACTAACGGTGGTCCCGCTACAGGGTTATATCCAGGTATCAGCTGTGGCGGTTGAGACACTAGCTTCGGGGTCGATTCAATCTGTATTAACTTTGGCTTTGTGTATATCGGGTCTGGCGGCACTATCAAGTTCGTAGTAGTCTCACGCACTGGAACATCAGGGTAAATTCTTTTTATCTGCGGTGGAGGTTGCAACTGTATCAGCAAGTCTGGTGCAGTGGGTACACTGACACCATTCTGTATCAAAGCTGTATCGCTAGTCTGTACCGTATCAGTAACTCCCTTCTCCTGCGTCTGGTTCCCAGGATCCAAGCTAGTGCTTGGAGCGCTGTCGCTCACCGCATACGGTGGCGGACTATCATGTAACAATCTATCCATAAATTCCACATCATCTGAATCATCTTCCTCTTCCCAGGACCTCTTATTTTCTTTAGTTTTGCCAGAATCTTTGTCGGTTTTACAAGAGGCTTTCTTTCCCTGTGTCTCTTCTCCCTGGGTTATTGCCGGAAATAACTTCAACCCATCTACGATTCCCCTTCTCCACATTTTGTTCTCGTTGTCCCACCTAGCTTCTGCATATGATTTTTCTGCCCTTCTCAGCCTTCTCTGAAACCTTTCTTGTCTGTGTCTAAGAGCCATTAGGGGCCAGATGTAGCAAACTTAAAAATTGCGACTCGCATTTTGCGAGTTCGTGCGACTCGCAAAATGCGAGTCGCAAAACGAGATGCAGGCAAAAAAACTGTGCCGAAATTGCGACTCGCACCCGGACTCGCAACGCAGTGTGCGAGTCCGCCGATTGCGAGGTCTCTTTTTGCGACTGTGCAAAAAACGAACTCGCAATTAGCAAGTGCTAGTCGCAAATTGCGATTAGCTTGTTAATTGATTACAGGTGCTGCAGAACACTCCAGAAACCACTCCAGAACACTCTGGAAACACTTCCTGGCAAATGATGATGACATCACAGCCAGGAAGTTTACTAATACACCTGGGAGGAGGGAGGACCACACCCTTTTATAACTGCTGAACTGCACACAGGAGAAACAGCAGCTGCCATGGAAGGAACTCCAAGGAAGAGAAAGCTGAAGTTCTCTGAGAGGGAGCTGGAGGTGCTGACAGACGAATGCTGTCAGCACTATGACGATTTGTTTGGGAAATCAGCCCTAAATGTGCCTGAAGCCACCAAGAAACAGCTGTGGCAGGACATCCAGGACAAAATTAATTCCCTGGGGGTGAGCCACAGGAGCATTGATGACATAAAAAAAAGGTGGTATGACCTCCGCTCCCGGACCAAGGAGAGGGTGGCAGAAAGGCTCCGGGAGATGAGAGGCACAGGAGGGGGACCATCGTCTGTGCCACCACCCACACCCCTGGAAGAAAGGGTGGCGGAAACCCTGGAGCAGGAGGCAGTCTCTGGATTTGGGGACCTGGGGACCTCACAGCCCAGCACATCAACCGGTGAGTACCATGTGACATGCCTGTACCCCTATCAATGCCATACCCCCACCCACCATGTACACAGGGGCATGCTCAACCAAGATAGCTCCATTTCAGGGTAGCAAACGCCAGAATGATGCATTATGGGAAATGTAGTCAAGTAGGCAGTTCGTAGTCAAATGTTTATTAGGAAGTGTGCAACAGATAGTAGATACTGACAGTCTGTTCCCCATGTCCCACAGGTCTCCAACAAGACACCACAACTACTCCAATCAGCCAGCCCCATGAGGACACCTCAGGACCCGCCAGCACTCCCACCTGCACGGCCAACAGCATCCCTGCAGTATCCACACCTGCTGCAACTGTATCCCAAGAGGCTGCGCCAGCAACAGGCAGGAGTGAGACAGTGGAACTCACAGGGCAGCCACCGCTGCGCAGGCGACGTAGGTCCAGGACATCAGGGATGCAGTCCGGCCAACAACCTCCCAGCACCAGTGAGTCACAGCTGCTGCATGGTCAGCGCCTACAAAATTGAATTTTAGGGAGGATTAGTGGTGTGCTGCACCGCTTCGTGTGCAATAACCAGGCCAGCATGCAGCAACTGAACTCCAGGATGGACATGATATGCACGAACACTGGGGACCTTGCCCTAGCCATGAGGGAACTGGAGGGAGGACTACTGGCCCAGGCCGAGGGTGGGCGGCGCAGGGATTGTCAGCTCCTGCACAGACTAGACAGGATGGCCACATCCATCAGCAGGCTCGCCATGAACACCACAGGCCTGTCGAGGAGGACAGTTGGGCTGCAGGTGGAAATGGGCCATTTCGCTGGGGATGTGGCTAGGGGCCTGGGACGTCTCACCCACATCATTGACTTGATGGAGGCACGGCATCTGTCTAGGGGCACAGGGGAAACACCCCAGGACAGTGAGGAGGGCTCGACAGTGAGCAGTGTCTCTGCCACTGACAGTAGGGTGCTCAGGAGTACCAGGCAGAGCACAGCAGAAGCACCAGGGACCAGCCAGGCTGGCAGGAGGGCAGAAGGTCATAGACATTACCCTGGTCCTGTAGAAGTGGCACATGACGTCAATGTGCCACATGCCTGGTTTGCATTTTCATGCGCATGGACATTCTTTACTTGTATATAGTTCAATTTCTGCACTAATAAAATAGTTATTTTTGTTCCACTTAACGAATGCTGTTTTTGGTCAATAGGTGAGTATGGTTGGAGTTGACACGTACCTTCCAAAGTATTGGTTTGAGATGTGTTCCAGTCTCAGTCTGCCTTGATTAGCTATACTCCGATCCCCATGATGGCGATGTGGTTGTTCTTGCTCTTCATCATCAGGATCTGGGTCTGCAGGGGTGAGAGGTAGCCCACGTCGGGTGGCTATGTTGTGGAGGATGGCGCATGCGACCACAATTTTGAATGCTGTAATGGGGGTATACTGGAGGGCACCTCCACTGCGGTGGAGGCATCTGAATCTTGCTTTCAGGAGTCCGAAGGTGCGCTCTATCATGTTCCTGGTCCTCTTATGTGCATTGTTGTATCGCCTCTCACATTCATTGCTGGGTGTTAAAAACGGAGTCAGAATCCATGGCCTTAGGGCATATGCACTGTCACCTGTTGGGCACAAAATGTACACTGTTATGAAGTCCTGATTGTTGTGCACAGTGACCTGTGTGTATGTCTGCAAGGTGTATGTAGCTCTACCTAGGAGGTATTCGTCTCCAAACTCCCCACGTTCCAGGCGTTGATGTATCCCACTATGGCTAAAAATGTATGAGTCATGGGTACTGCCTGGAAACTTAGCTACAATGTCAGTGATGACATAATGGGCGTCACAAACTACCTGAATATTCAGTGAGTGGGTACACTTTCTGTTGCTGAAAATATGTTCCAGGTTTCCAGGGGGGCATATTTGAATGTGTGTCCCATCTACACATCCTATGACATGGGGAAAGTTGGCAATGCGGTAAAAGTCCAGCTTGGTGCTGTTAATTTCTGCCTCATTCCTTGGTAGGTATATGAAGTGAGACATGTGTGTGACTAAGGCATCTAGGAAGGCACTGAGGAACCTTGACACTGCACTTTGGGATACCCCACCTGCCACAGCAATGACCCCCTGATAGCTCCCTGAGGCCAAGAGGTGCAGTGAGCATAGCACTTGCACGTGCATAGGGATGGCGCAGCCACGCAGAGTCTGGTGTTCTAGCTGTGGTTTCAGTAAATCAATTAATTCTAGTATGGCTGCGCTGCTAAGGTGGTATTTATCGTATATCTCCTCCTCAGTTTGCTGGAAAAGAGTCTGCCTTGTTCTATATATCTTCTCCTGTCTGTGGCCCCTCCTCCTCCTTTGCTGTGCGGCGTGGACTCTCCTCCTCACTGCTATCAGGTATATCTCCGCCATCTTGAGTAACCCAAATGCTTTCTGGGTCTCCTTTTATGCTTTGTGTGAGAAAACAGGGCTGATTGCAGAGGCCCCCTAACTTTTTGCCCCCATTTTCCACTTTATGCTGGTGTTTTCCTGACTCTGATGGTGCCCTGGGTACTGCTAACCAGTCCCAGGGCCTGTGCTCTGTGTAAAATCAATATGCAAATTAGGCTAATTATAATTGGCTAAGTTAACCTACCTATAAGTCCCTAGTATATGGTAGGGCATGTAGGTTTAGGGACCACAGCATAGGTAGTGCACCCATAGGTGCACTGCTGAGGTGCCCAGTGTCATTTTAAAGGCAGGCCTGCCTTGCTGGCTGCTTTTAAATTAAAGTTATATGCAAATTCGACTTTGGAATTAAAAGTAGTTCCAAAGTCTTAAACTACCTTATTTTTACATATAAGTCACCCCTATGGTGTGCCCTATGTGCCCCCAGGGCTGGGTGCCATGTAACTATAAGCAGGGACTTTATAAAAATAGTTTTATAAGCCCTGGTGAGGTAAAAACAGCCAAATTCGTTTTTCCCTCATTGTAGTAAATGGCCTTCATAGGCTAGAATGGGGAGACTTTGTTTTAAATTTTAAAGTCTCCTTAAAAGATGCATACCAAGAATTTGGTATCAAATTAATTGTTGTAATAAATCCCACAACTTCCAGTTGTTGGATTTAATATAACTTATTCAGGTAAAAAGTTTTAGACTTTACCTAAAAAGTTGCCAATTTCAGCCCTGCATTGTTTTTGCTGCTGTGCTCTGATTGGCCAGCCTGCAGCAGCTTAGCCAAGCTGCCTTGATGAGGTGTGAAGTGGCCTGGCTTCACACAAAGGAATGTGCTTGTGGGAGAGAATCTCCCCTCAGCAGATGGTGAGGCAGGAAGGGGGAGGGCTGCCAAACTGGTCTTCAAAGGCAGAGAAAGACATTTGGAGCAACCAGCAACACCCCCACATCCTGCAACCCCAGACAACTAGGTGCCCCCTTGATTAGATTAGGAGAGGGCAGGAGAGGGGTGTGTTTATGATTTTTAGCCACACCAGTGGGTGGGCTCAGCCAGATGTAACCTCCAAAAATCAGATTCATCCATGTTGGATTTTTAGAGAATGTTGCCTTCTGGGATGGATTTTTGCCACACTTCCCAGGAAGTGGTCATCACAGGGGGACGACCCTGTACCTGATTGGAGAACCAGGTCCCCCCTGCTTTTCACCCAGGAGCAAGGATAAAACTGGCAGACCTGCACCCACACCTCAGATCCCCACCAGATTTCAACAAGAAAAGAACTAAAGGAGAAGAAGGACTGCCCTGCTGGACCCCTGGCCTGCACCTGGAACCTGCACTCAGAAGGACTGCACCAGCTGCACACTTGGGCTTCACCACAAGAAGGACTTCGCCTGGCTTCAACTGGTTCAAGGAGGGACTCCCTGTTTGCTACAGGTGAAAAATTGCTAACCAGAGTCCCCTGCACCAACTCCTGAAGAAAGCGACCAGCTGACCACTGCCCAGTGGCCAAAAAGGAGTTTGCACCAGGTGCATTCTGGGAGTTGTAGTCCGCACCCCCCAAGGACCATCTCAGAACTTCTGGACCCTTGGGGTGAGCTGTGGACCCCAAAAGAACCTTAAAAGAACATCTGGGTGAAGCCCCAGAAGTTTGGAGAAGATTTGAGATTTTTTGTAAAAAAGCTCCATAGAGGGACCGACCCGCCACGGAAATTCTAGCCGGCTTGCCTCAACCGCGACCCGGCCTGATTTGGTGGTTCGTCCCGGTAAAGAAAAATCTCCGAAAAAGAGACTAAGTCCGAAGGTAAAAAGTTGACCGGGACGTCCCAGCCATCGTATCCGAGAAGGGCTCCATGGACGTCGGATCAAGATCTAGGTTTACCCCGGTCGCAGGATTGTCACCTCGAAAAAACGACTAAGTCCGAAGGTAAAAATCTCCACCGAGGAATCCAGCATCGCGTATCCGGAGAAGGGCTCCAGGAGGTCGGATAGGACTGGCAGGTTCGTCCCGCTGAAGAAAATCTTCAAAATAAAGACTAAGTCAGAAGTTAACTTTTTAACCGAGGCATCCCACGACCTGTAGCCGAGCAGGGCTCCATCGTGGTCGGCCTGAAAGTTTGACTTTGCCCCGGTCGAGGTGCAACCAGATGACCCGATTGGCGCTTTTTGTTTCTAAGCGCTAGAAAAATAATAATTCTTTAAAAATTCATATCTCCGGTTCCCTTTATCCGATTTTATTCGTTTTGGTGTCATTTTAAAGATAAAAATATAAACTATTTTTATAAATTGGTTTTGGATTTTTAAACTGTTTCCTGTGTTTTATTTCATTACTGTTTTGTGATATTTGAATGCTTTACACACTGTCTCCTAAGTTAAGCCTTGACGCTCGTTGCCAAGCTACCAAGGGTTGAGCTGGGGTTAATTTACTGAGACCTAACTGGACCTAAGTGGAGGTTAGTGGCTTGTTGCTAGGTGTAGGTACCTACCTGCCCTTACCAAATAACCCATTTTCCAACACTTTGGTTATGGTTACCACCTGCTCTGAGTTAGTGGTAAATGGGACATGCAAACTGGGCTTTTTGCGACTAGTCGCAATTTGCGAGTTGCAATTGCATAAGCTTTGCGACTCGCAAATTGCGACTTGCTATTTGCGGGTCGCAAAATGGGGTCGCAACTGTTGCGACTCGCAAACGGCTCCCATCGCTTTTTGCAAGTCGGAAATGGGGTTTTTGAATCCCATTTCCGATTTTGCATTGTCGCAAATAGCGAATCGGCCCATTTGCGACTCGCAATTATTTGCTACATCTGGCCCTAAGTCCCAAATCGCTAAAGCCTTATATTGTGCCGGTCTCGGAGGTGGCTTCTGTGTACTTAACATCCACCTCAGGTTTTCTAATACCTTTGGATTAAACGTCCCATGCTCTGGAAACGCTAAACACCCTTCTTTTTCCGTTAATTTGCGCCACTGTTTCATCCATAAACAAGGTGCGACACCTTTTTCTTCCATCACTATGTAAGCCGGAGTACCCTCAGGTGGTGTAGGTTCACCATCAGGTGCTACAATATATACATCTCCTTTTAGAGTTCTTTTGAATGCCTTAACAAAATTCATTTTTGCAATTCTTTATTTCGTATTTAATCAGAAATGGCTTAGTTCCCAGGACACTCTTCACCTGCCCTTTCTCAACCTATCGCCTCTTACGGACGGGGTCCAATCCGTGCGCGACCCCTCTCGGCATCTGACCTATCTCAGCGCGGCACCACTGACGTCACACTCACACACACTGCAGCTGACAAAGTTTTGCGGCTCGTCCACTCTTCACTGACCCCTACAATTCATACAAACTAATGCGAATTATTGCAAGCACCTTAAAATGACAACACAAATTTGTCGGTTTACTACAGGGAGGGTAACACATTCGCTTCAGAACTTTACAGAGATTTCACTTGAAGCCTCGGCCGCTACTCTGTCCTTCTCAGTTCCCACATACGCAAGCAGAATTTGACCTGCAAATCCTACTCTCGACTTGCCAATGACTCCTTCTAGTGCACTTTAGAATTTGTTAAATCTCCATCGAAGGTTTCATACATACACCATAACTCAAACTTGACTTGTCAACCACGCCCGATTGACCTATTAAACCGCACAGTTTACAACATAAACCACATTTACCATCATACTCCGGAGTCTTAGACCTCAACAGGTCCGTATACGACAGTCAACCAGGTGGATAATTTTTGAGCAACAAGCGCTACATTCACATGAAGTACGCCAACTTCCCTACTCTTATACTAAATAACACTTAATTTGGCCTAAATACACACAAAATTTTCACAACCACCTGCAAGATGCATAAGCTTAAGTAAGCGCAAAGACCCTAACCACACATACTATGGCGCCGAGAACATTCCCAACTCATTTACGCAGGCTCCGAGATCCCGGGAAAGCCATGGCAAACTTAGCAACCCATCATCTCTCCAAATTGCATTATCACAGAAAAACAAATTAAACAATGAAACTCCGTCCTAGGGCCCCCAAGGGCCAAACCGTCGCTCTGCTACCAGAACTGATAACGCGTCCTTCTATGTTAATTTATACACATCGGGACTCGTTTTAGGCCGCTGAATCTGGTCCCAGTGGTGAGACACCATAAGACGAGATAACTGATCAATATATCAATCAATATATCAATAATATTGTCAACATATATCACCACAATATATTTCACTTTAGACATTAGTAAACCTTCGGCGCGACCATGACCTTTCAGTCATGAATAACCACACCTTACTGAAGTTTTGTGAATTTTATTACCTATTGATTACAATCTAATAGCAAATGTATTAATCTCAAAACCAAGAAGCAATAGAGCATATTCACAATATGGTAATAATGCAAAGATCACAGTCATAAGATAGTAATATGAAGATGAACAAATCTAGACGCCTATAACTTCATATATGTTTAGTTCAGCATAGCACCACGTCAGTCACGTCAGTCAAAATGAAATGCCTCATCTAACCACAATTAGCATCAGCATGTTGGACTTCATGCAAAACAATTTAGAACATCAATTTGGAAAACATCTAACTAAGGTCTCTAATCAAAAATACACAGCAGTTGGTACCTAGAAAGAAAAGGCAGATAAATGAATTTCAATAGCAACAACATAATTTACCCTCCTCGGAATAGGTCAGCATACAGGATCAGTCTTCGTCTTCAGGACATCAGTTAGATCGCTGTCAATCTATCTAGTCGAATGGCAGGGGACACTTCCCTCATAAGGAAGAAAGTGTAATGGGGCAGTCTATGGGTGAGGATGGTTTTGTCTAAGTCTCAAATCACCAAATAGAGTGACAGAGTTTCTGGATGCAATCGATATCATTCCCTACCTAATGCTGTTAGTCTCTTGTGTCATGAGTTTTTATCCCTTTTTCGTAATACATTCCCCCAAAATTCTATTGGATAGTCACTACACCCCACTATCTGTAACCTATCAAATTATACATTAAGTAATGCATTTGTCATTCTACGATAAATTATATTCTTCTGATTGGTCTTCACAATTGACGTCTTTCGTAGGTGGCATATCCGGGGTTACTTCATTTTCTGGCACGTTCTTCGGGTCAAGAGTTCTCTTTTCCTTGGTTCAGTATCCTTGAAAGTGTCCATATTTGGTGCAAAGTGTGCATTTTTATCCTAAAGCAACTAGCCTGCGGATGAGAGTATAACAGTTAATGATACAATAAGTGAAGAAAAAGAACAAACGATGGGTCATGGCCTTTTGCAAGTCAGCACACTGGAGAAACAGAAAAATATGCTTTAATATGAGAGCTACACAGCTAGTTTTCGACTCACGCTAATTTAAGGCTTATGGATTCTAATAAAATGCAATTATTGTACGTATTAATATATTCAATTAGCCATAATTCAAGCAATTATTCCTCACAGTCGACATTATTTTATGCATGTGAAAAAAATCTCTCTACGTTTAAAATACGTTTCAATGAATAATATTGGTGTTGTTAATATAAGCATTTCACATCTAAAATAGGTAATGTTTAAACTACGCTCTCTCATCCTCTCTAGAATATACTTTCAGTTTTCCACTTAAGTTCCATCAACATGGCATTGAGATGTGTCACACTTTTGGCATAGTTTGAAAACGCTAGCACTCTAGTTGCTAATTAGAACACTGTAGTAATGCTTCTGATCACTAGGGAGTTAACTGGCAGTCATAAAATTAGCATGGTACCATCAACAACAAAAATTATTTATATTGTAACTAATACTAAGGGCCTGATTTAGATCCTGGTGTAGTGGATTACTCCGTCACAAGCATAACGGATATCCTGTCGCCGTATTATGGTCCCAAAATATCCTATGGAGTTTGTAATATTGCGGACGGGATATCTGTCACGGTTGTGATGGAGTAACCCCTACACCAGGATCTAAATCAGGCCGTAAGAATAAAATCTGTTATGGCCCTTCATAAGTTCTCCTTTTGTGACACTCAAAACTTGCCATTCACTACAAATTTGTGAATAATGCGAAAAAAACAAAAAAATATAATCTACTAATTAATTCACTCATAGATGCACGGAGACTGATGCACCCACTCAGAGACCAACTCCAATAGTGATGCACCATTCTGATAAAGCCAATCAGACACTCACACACCCACTAACAGACCCACAGAGACACTCACACACCCACTCACACACCGATTCAGACCATCACACACCCACTCACATACCCACTGAGACCCTCATGCACCCACTCACAGACCCACTCAGACTCTGATGCACCAACCCACAGTTCCACTCAAGCTCTGACGCACCCACTCACACACCAACTCTTACACTCACACCCGAAGGTAACTATAACTCATACCCTCGCCATGCACTGCAAATTTTTCCAGATATTACAGCACTCATGACACCTTTATAGTGTCAATAAAGGTATCAATAACACATTAGCAGTCAAATTATTGAAGAAAAAACTGTACATGGCAGGGACGTGAATTATAGTAACCTTAGACTGCAAGTTATAGTTACTTGAAATAACTCAAACTGCTGAATTTCTCTGGGTTTGTGCAAGTATATTCAGAACCTAACTATATCGTCCATGTAACTTTTTGTTATATACATAGATATTGTCCGATATAATGTCCAACTTTATTTTTTCTTCTCAAATCCGGACGAGTTCCACTGGGAGCAAACACGGAAACGAATGCTGGTGATAGCGCACCTGGTTCTTAGTAGGTACACTTACAAGGGGACACGTATAGGTTGATGAACCTTTTGAATCGCATGGAGCTTCCCAGCCACGTAGTGACCACCGTAATGATAGCTAACATCAATAATCAAGATACATTCTATGAAAAACAACTTTAAACCATAATACTCAAGAATAACCACTACTCAGAAAAAGGGTTAACAAGTTTTATTCCCTATTGCTTACAATACTAATCATCTGTTAATTAAATCTTTATTCAAATCAATTCTTTATTAATTTATCAGTTAAAAGACATTGGGGGTCATTACAACATTGGCGGTAAAAGCCGCTTACCGCCGTGCAGAAGACCGCCAATACACCGCCGCCGCGGCGGGAGACCGCCACTGCTATTATGACACACATCACGTAATCCGCCGAAATTCAGACACCCACACAAGTCCGCCACACCAAAGCTCAGCAATAAATATGCGGAAACAAATCCTCCACCTCCACCTCCACGCCAACAGAAACAGGCCCATGCTATTACGACCCACGAATCCATGTGGCGGTCTTTCAACCACGGTATTCCATTGGCGGTACACATCGCTGCGCTCAAAATACACACACATCTACAAAACAACGCCACATTGGACAATTACAAATACACACACCTGATACACATACACACACCACTCCCACACACCCAACACCATATAAAACACACACCCACATCACACACAAACCCCTACGACCACAAATTAGAGACGAAGGCCAGAGAAAGACAGCACAGAATAGATAACACCATCACACAGAGGCACACTACACCATCACCCACACAACATCCACGCACAAAACACCACATACCACTACACTCACCACACTCATCAACACATACACCACCCCACACATCACACACAACACCCCATGTCACGCCAAAGACACCCCCGCTTCTCCGAGGAGGAGCTCAGGGTCATGGTGGAGGAAACCATCAGGGTAGAGCCACAGCTATTTGGCTCACAGGTACAGTACACATCCATAGCCAGGAAGATGGAGCTATGGCAAAGAATAGTCGACAGGGTCAACGCTGTGGGACAGCACCCAAGAAATAGGGAGGACATCAGGAAGAGGTGGAACGACCTACGGGGGAAGATGCGTTCCACGGTCTCCAGGCACCACATCGCGGTACAGCGGACTGGCGGCGGACCCCCACCTCCTCCCCCACAACTAACAACATGGGAGGAGCAAGTCTTGTCCATCTTGCATCCTGAGGGCCTCGCAGGAGTCATTGGAGGAACGGACACTGGTAAGTCAAATCTTCACTATCATATCCCCACCCTACCTGCATGCTATCACACACCCCCACCCTCACACCCTCCCCTATCACCCTAACTCCTCACTAATCTACCCATAACACCAACCACCCATCCCAACCCCAAGACCTGCATGACACAACTAAGCATGGACACCCATCACTAAAGCATGCCCACTGCACAGACCCACAACACCCCCCAACCATCACCACACAAGCCCCCACACAGGAATGCCTGCACTGGGGTTCACGCACACCTAACCATTGCACACCATGAAACACACACATGCAATAATCATGTACTTATACCCCGCAGGAACCCGAAGGAACGTCACCACACCAGAGGGTCCAGACAACACCACTCCACCCCCAGAAGAGGCCCACAGTGACGACAGCAGCTCTGCCCTACTGGATCTTGATGACCAGCCCGGACCATCGTGGGCCTCAGGACAGTCGGTTCCCCTTGCCCAGCCACAGCCCAACACCGAGCTTCCACCCTCTGGTAACCCCAGCACAGCACCCACCCAGCGGGCCAATACCTCCCTACCCAGGACAGGTCAATCAGCGGTGTGTCCACCACTACAGGGCACCCAGGGTAACCCACCACCCCAACAAAAACAGGGACCTGGGGGCAGTGGTAGTGGGCACACGGTCCAGGGGACGGAGGCACAGGAACACCGGGGAACTGGGAGGGCTGCTGTGCGACAGAGGGAGGACAGGCCAAGGGAACCCACTCTCCATGAGGCCCTATCCTCCATCATGGGAGCATACCACCACTCCCAGGAGACGATGGCACCGGTCCTGGACAAGTTGCAGGAGACCCTGCGTCTGCAGGAGGAGCAGTATTTGGGGTTCAGGGAAGAGCTCAGGACCATCAGTTCCACCCTGGGCACCATCGTAGGGGTGCTGACGGACATTCAAAAGACCTTGAGGGACACCATGGCACTCCAAGGGGCCCCTGACACTAGCCAGGACGATGAAATGCCCCCCACCTCCGCCGGCGCTAGTGGACAGGTCGCCCTGCCACAGGACCACCACACCAGCACCCCACCCCCTGCAGACGGACAACCACCACGAAAGCGGGCCCTGAGATCCAGGAACAGGACAGAGCAAGATGGCAAGACCCCCGCCAGGAAATAAGACCACCCTGATTGTCCCCCCACTGTACCACTTTGTTACCCTGTCCAGATTGGAACTGCCCCAGCTCCACTTCCAATGGCCAGATGTGCAATGTACCTGTGAGACTAATAGACAGGACTCTGCCATGGACATTCTTCCACCATGACCTCTCCCCATTTCATAACCCCCCTATATTTTTATGCACTTCAATAAACACTCTTGAAACCTCAATAATATTGGAGTCAGTCAATGATTGTGAACTTTGTATTGTCAATTACAGTGTTAAAAAAGGTTACCCATTGGAAGGTCAACATACCAATGTCACACATCACAAGCCTTTCAAGGGTGCAAGCTGTTGACACATAGGTTACCACATTACTGAAACTGAAATGGAAGGGGACAACTCAGTTACCAAATAGGGAGTGAAATGTAGGTAGAGGATAGAGGTAGACGTGTGAAATGTAATATAGTGTGAAACATGAAATTGTACTCACCTGTGTCTCACTGAAAATATTGCTGTATGACTGACTCCCTGTTGTCGTTTTCATCTTCATCAGCTTCCTCCTCATCACTGTCCACAGGCTCCACAGGCTCAACCGCTGCAACAACACCGTCATCTGGATCATCCTCCTGCAGAAAAGGCACCTGGCGTGGCAATGCCAAGTTATGCAGCATGGAGCAGGCGTTGATGATGTCGCACACCTTCTTCGGTGAGTAGAATAGGGACCCACCTGTCATATGGAGGCACCTGAACCTGGCCTTCAGGAGGCCGAAGGTACGCTCGATCACCCTCCTAGTCCGCCCATGGGCCTCATTGTACCGTTCCTCTGCCCTGGGATTCCTCACTGGGGTCAGTAGCCAGGACAGGTTGGGGTAACCAGAGTCCCCCAATAGCCATACACGGTGCCTCTGGAGTTCACCCATCATATCAGGGATGCTGCTATTCCGCAGGATGTAGGCGTCATGCACTGAGCCAGGGAACATTGCATTTACCTGCAAGATGTACTGGTCTGCCAAACAGACCATCTGGACATTCATCGAATGATAACTCTTCCTGTTCCTGTACACCTGTTCATTCCTGCGGGGGGGACCAGAGCTACATGGGTCCCATCAATCGCACCTATGACGTTGGGGATATGTCCAAGGGCATAGAAGTCACCTTTCACTGTAGGCAAATCCGTCACCTCAGGGAAAATGATGTATCTCCTTACGTGTTTCAGCAGGGCAGACAACACTCTGGACAACACGTTGGAAAACATAGGCTGGGACATCCCTGATGCCATGGCCACTGTTGTCTGAAAAGACCCACTTGCAAAGAAATGGAGCACTGACAGCACCTGCACGTCATGGGGGATTCCAGTCGGATGGCGGATTGGTGACATCAGGTCTGGCTCCAACTGGGTACATAGTTCCCGGATTGTGGCACGGTCAAACCGGTAGGTCACGATGACATGTCGCTCTTCCATTGTCAACAGGTCCACCAGCGGTCGGTACACCGGCGGATTCCGCCATCTTCCAATATGTCCCGACTGACGGTGCCTAAGAAGGGCAACCGCAAAACAACTGTCAGCATTCCTCCAGGTATGTACCCACAGTCACACACAAGACTACACCAGACAATTAACACATCCGGGAAAGGTTTTGAGTGTAGGCCTCGGTATGTGTGACGCAGTAGTAATTGAAGCCATGTGGGCCCCTGAAATGGCGGCTGCCTGACCTCTTAACTGGGACAATGGAATTGTGGGGTAACTGCGCTGGCGTTGGACACCGTCGCGGTAGGCGGTCGTAGAGCGCGGCGCAATGCTGCATTGGTTAGCATTGGACCCTATGGGTCCCAGGAGTCAATGAACAGGTGCGCTGGCGGTGATGATGCGCACTGCCGTGGACGTCACCGCCGTGGACGTCACCACCATTTTCTATCTCTTCAATCACTAGATACCTGACCTTCGACAAGAGAGGACCTACACTGCTAGTGCTGCTGTGACCTCGGTCTGGAAGCAACGATGGCTGCTGCGTCTGGGGAAAGGGCCCCTGCCTTCACTGCACAGGAGTTGGAGAAACTTGTGGATGGGGTCCTCCCCCAGTATACGCTACTCTACGGTCCTCCAGACCAACAGGTTAGTACACAGGGAGCACGTTGTATGGGCTAGGCCTGGGTGGACAGGGCTGGGTGGATGAGGGAAGGGGCAGAGTACATAGAACGTTCATGCATGGGGATGAATGGGCCACAGGGATAGAGTTGGGAGTGGGCCAATTACAACGACGGTGCTGTAGGTAATGACTATTCCTCTTTCCTTGTGCATGTCATGTAGGTCAGCGCCCACCAGAAGAGGGACATTTGGCGTGCCATCGCCAAGGAAGTCCGGACCCTGGGGGCCCACCAGAGACGGGGCACCAACTGCCGGAAGAGATGAGAGGACATTCGCCGCTGCAGCAAGAAGACGGCGGAGGCTCAGCTGGGGATGGCCTCCCAACGTGGGAGGGGTGCCCGTCGCACCATGACCCCCCTGATGTTCCGGATCCTGGCGGTGGCCTACCCGGAGTTGGATGGGCACTTAACGACATCACAGCAGACACAAGGGGGTGAGTACAACCTCATCCTATGGACTTTGCGTGCAGTGGAGCTGTCTGGGTGGGGGTGGTGGGCTGTGGGTGTCCCTAGGCCAGGGCGAGTTAGGTAGGCAAGGCCCCTCCGTTATGTAGGCCATGTGGCACTCTACCCCAGCTAAAAAAAAATGCAAATTGATGTATAGTTGCCCCTTTGCCATCCATGTGGGCAGGAGCACGGCGTAATGCAGGGGGCTGCTGCGTTTGTCTTGTCCGCCAACGGTAGCGGTATACCATGCACTAAAACTCTCTTTCTTCTGTCTCCACCCTTTTTCTGCTCTCCCTGTCCTTCTGTACATCAGCATCAACAGGCGGAGGTACAGTGGCACTGGAGCACGAGGGAGCTGCATCCCACATGGCCATGGAGGGCCACACCACAGACTCTGAAATCACCAGTGGGACGGAGGGCGAGGGTAGCTTCACGTCGGTCACAGGATTACCAAACAGCGACACAGACTCGTCCGCCGATGGGAGCTCCCCTGTGGTGGCGGCACCATCTGTGCGCCCCACTTCTACAGGTACAGCCGCCACCTCCCCTACCAGCACCGCCCTCCCAGCAGCCCCTCAGTGTAGGAAAGTACCATCTTGCCTGGCATGTTACCCCCATTTTTCACTGTGTATATGTTGTTTTAGTTGTATGTGTCACTGGGACCCTGTTCACCAGGGCCCCGGTGCTCATCAGTGTGCCTGAATGGGTTACCTGTGTAGTGACTAACTGTCTCACTGAGGCTCTGCTAATCAGAACCTCAGTGGTTATGCTCTCTCATTTCTTTCAAATTGTCACTGACAGGCTAGTGACCAATTTTACCAATTTACATTGGCTTACTGGAACACCCTTATAATTCCCTAGTATATGGTACTGAGGTACCCAGGGTATTGGGGTTCCAGGAGATCCCTATGGGCTGCAGCATTTCTTTTGCCACCCAAAGGGAGCTCTGACAATTCTTACACAGGCCTGCCACTGCAGCCTGGGTGAAATAACGTCCACGTTATTTCACAGCCATTTTACACTGCACTTAAGTAACTTATAAGTCACCTATATGTCTAAACCTTTACCTGGTAAAGGTTGGATGCTAAGTTACTTAGTGTGAGGGCACCCTGGCACTAGCCAAGGTGCCCCCACATTGTTCAGGGCCAATTCCCCGGACTTTGTGAGTGCGGGGACACCATTACACGCGTGCACTACATATAGGTCACTACCTATATGTAGCTTCACAATGGTAACTCCGAATATGGCCATGTAATATGTCTATGATCATGGAATTGCCCCCTCTATGCCATCCTGGCATAGTTGGCACAATCCCATGATCCCAGTGGTCTGTAGCACAGACCTTGGTACTGCCAAACTGCTTTTCCCGGGGTTTCACTGCAGCTGCTGCTGCTGCCAACCCCTCAGACAGGCAGCTGCCCTCCTGGGGTCCAGCCAGGCCTGGCCCAGGATGGCAGAACAAAGGACTTCCTCTGAGAGAGGGTGTTACACCCTCTCCCTTTGGAAAATGGTGTGAAGGCAGGGGAGGAGTAGCCTCCCCCAACCTCTGGAAATGCTTTCTTGGGCACAGATGTGCCCAATTCTGCATAAGCCAGTCTACACCGGTTCAGGGACCCCTTAGCCCTGCTCTGGCGCGAAACTGGACAAAGGAAAGGGGAGTGACCACTCCCCTGACCTGTACCTCCCCTGGGAGGTGCCCAGAGCTCCTCCAGTGTGCTCCAGACCTCTGCCATCTTGGAAACAGAGGTGCTGCTGGCACACTGGACTGCTCTGAGTGGCCAGTGCCACCAGGTGACGTCAGAGACTCCTTGTGATAGGCTCTTTCAGGTGTTGCTAGCCTATCCTCTCTCCTAGGTAGCCAAACCCTCTTTTCTGGCTATTTAGGGTCTCTGTCTCTTGGGATTCCTTAGATAACGAATGCAAGAACTCATCCGAGTTCCTCTGCATCTCTCTCTTCACCTTCTGCCAAGGAATCGACTGCTGACCGCGCTGGAAGCCTGCAAACCTGCAACATAGTAGCAAAGATGACTACTGCAACTCTGTAACGCTGATCTTGCCGCCTTCTCGACTGTTTTCCTGGTGGTGCATGCTGTGGGGGTAGTCTGCCTCCTCTCTGCACTAGAAGCTCCGAAGAAATCTCCCGTGGGTCGACGGAATCGTCCCCCTGCAACCGCAGGCACCAAAAGCTGCAGTACCGGTCCCTTGAGTCTCCTCTCAGCACAACGAGCGAGGTCCCTCGAATCCAGCAACTCTGTCCAAGTGACTCCCACAGTCCAGTGACTCTTCAGTCCAAGTTTGGTGGAGGTAAGTCCTTGCCTCACCTCGCTAGACTGCATTGCTGTGAACCGCGACTTTTGCAGCTACTCCGGCCCCTGTGCACTTCCGGTGGAAATCCTTTGTGCACAGCCAAGCCTGGGTCCACGGCACTCTAACCTGCATTGCACGACTTTCTAAGTTGGTCTCCGGCGACGTGGGACTCCTTTGTGTAACTTCGGGTGAGCACTGTTTCACGCATCCTCGTAGTGCCTGTTTCTGGCACTTCTCTGGGTGCTACCTGCTGCTAAGAAGGCTTCTTGTCTTGCTCGACGTCCCCTATACCTCCTGGTCCAATTTGCGACCTCCTGATCCCTCCTGGGCCACAGCAGTGTCCAAAAACACTAACCGCATGATTTGCAGCTAGCAAGGCTTGTTGGCATTCTTTCGGCAGGAAAACACTTCTGCACGACTCTACAAGGCGAGAGGGATCCGTCCTCTAAAGGGGAAGTCTCTAGCCCTTTGCATTCCTGCAGAAACTGCAGCTTCTTCAGTCCAGTCGAAGCTTCTTCGCACCCACAGCTGGCATTTCCTGGGCATCTGCCCATCTCCGACTTACTTGTGACGTTTGGACTTGGTCCCCTTGTTCCACAGGTACCCCAGATTGGAAATCCAGCATTGCTGCATTGCTGGTTTGTGTCTTTCCTGCCTTATTCCCTATCACAACTTCTTTGTCCTTTGGGGAACTTTAGTGCACTTTGCACTCACTTTTCAGGGTCTTGGGGTGGGCTATTTTTCTAACCCTCACTATTTTCTAATAGTCCCAGCGACCCTGTACAAGGTCACATAGGTTTGGGGTCCATTCGTGGTTCGCATTCCACTTCTGGAGTATATGGTTTGTGTTGCCCCTATCCCTATGTGTCTCCATTGCATCCTATTGTAACTATACATTGTTTGCACTGTTTTCTAAGACTATACTGCATATTTCTGGTATTGTGTATATATATCTTGTGTATATTTCCTATCCTCTCACTGAGGGTACACTCTGAGATACTTTGGCATATTGTCATAAAAATAAAGTACCTTTATTTTTAGTATAACTGTGTATTGTGTTTTCTTATGATATTGTGCATATGACACTAAGTGGTACTGTAGTAGCTTCACACGTCTCCTAGTTCAGCCTAAGCTGCTCTGCTAAGCTACCATTATCTATCAGCCTAAGCTGCTAGACACCCTATACACTAATAAGGGATAACTGGGCCTGGTGCAAGGTGCAAGTACCCCTAGGTACTCACTACAAGCCAGTCCAGCCTCCTACATTGGTGGCAGCGGTGGGATAAGTGCTTTGAGACTACTTACCACTCTTGTCATTGTACTTTTCATAAGAGAAAAATATACAAAACAAGTTCAGTGTATATACACATTGCCAAAAAGTTTTGCATTTCCTCTTTTCACTCTTTTCTAAGTGCTGAAAAGTACTTCTAACTTTCTAAAAAGTTCTAAAAAGTTTTAAAAGTGTTTTTCTCAGTCTTTCTGAAAGCTCTGACAAACTTTTTTCTCTTTTTCTATCACTTTAACTCTCTCTAAAAATGTCTGGCACAGGCCAAAATGTTGATCTGTCCAAACTTGCATATGATCACCTTAGCTGGAAAGGAGCAAGGAGTCTCTGCATAGAGAGAGGTTTGAGTGTAGGGAAGAATCCTTCCTTGGAATTGTTACTTAACATGCTTAGAGAACAAGATAAGGCAAGAAGTGCCCCATCTGTTGAAAAAGTATCTAATGGTTCCCAATCTGATCCAGGGACTCCCCCAGGAAAAGATTCAGGAAAGAAACTTCCTAGCCTGCCCATTACTAGACAGTCTAGCATAGTTGGTAATGATGTTGGGTCACACCATACAAATAGTGTTGTCTCACATCATAGCAAAAGCATTTATTCTCACCACAGTGGTACTGATGTTTCTGTTAGCCAAGCTATTAGGGTGCCCTCTGTAAGGGACAGGTCTCCTTCTGTCCATTCTCACCATACTTCTGTTTCAAGGCATGTCCCACCCACCCACCCTGATGACAGATTGTTAGAAAGGGAGCTCAATAGATTGAGAGTGGAACAAACCAGACTGAAGCTCAAGAAGCAACAGCTGGATTTGGATAGACAGACTTTAGAAGTAGAGAAGGAGAGACAGAAACTGGATTTAGAAACCCATGGTGGCAGCAGCAGTATTCCCCATAGTCATCCTGCAAAAGAGCATGATTCCAGGAATCTGCATAAGATAGTTCCCCCTTATAAGGAGGGGGATGACATTAACAAGTGGTTTGCTGCACTTGAAAGGGCCTGTGCTGTACAGGATGTCCCTCAAAGGCAGTGGGCTGCTATCCTATGGCTATCATTTAGTGGAAAAGGTAGGGATAGGCTCCTTACTGTAAAAGAAAATGAAGCTAATGATTACAAAGTTCTTAAGAATGCACTCCTGGATGGTTATGGCTTAACCACTGAACAATACAGGATAAAGTTCAGAGAGACCAAAAAGGAGTCTTCACAAGACTGGGTTGATTTCATTGACCATTCAGTGAAGGCCTTGGAGGGGTGGTTACATGGCAGTAAAGTTACTGATTATGACAGCCTGTATAACTTGATCCTGAGAGAGCATATTCTTAATAATTGTGTGTCTGATTTGTTGCACCAGTACTTGGTGGACTCTGATCTGACCTCTCCCCAAGAATTGGGAAAGAAGGCAGACAAATGGGTCAGAACAAGGGTGAACAGAAAAGTTCATACAGGGGGTGACAAAGATGGCAACAAGAAGAAGGATGGTAAGTCTTCAGACAAGGGTGGGGACAAATCTAAAAATGAGTCTTCATCAGGCCCACAAAAACACTCTGGTGGGGGTGGTGGGCCCAAATCCTCTTCTAATCAAAACAAGGAAAAGAAACCATGGTGCTATTTATGTAAAATAAAAGGCCATTGGACAACAGATCCCAGTTGTCCAAAGAAAAGCACCAAGCCTCCTACCACTACAACCCCTACTGCTACACCTAGTGTCCCTACTAATAGCCGTGGTGGTGGGAGCAAACCTACTAATAGCCAATCCAAGGGAGTAGCTGGGCTCACTATTGGTAACTTAGTTGGGGTTGGTCTTGTTAGGGAGACCACAGAGGCTGTGTTAGTCTCTGAGGGGGCTATTGATTTAGCCACCTTAGTTGCTTGTCCCCTTAATATGGATAAGTACAAGCAGCTACCCCTAATAAATGGTGTTGAGGTTCAGGCCTACAGGGACACTGGAGCCAGTGTGACTATGGTCATAGAGAAACTGGTCCACCCTGAACAACACCTACTTGGTCACCAGTACCAAGTAACCGATGCTCACAACAACACACTCAGCCACCCCATGGCTGTTGTAAATCTCAACTGGGGGGGGTTACTGGTCCAAAGAAAGTTGTGGTAGCTTCAGATTTACCTGTAGACTGTCTATTAGGGAATGATTTGGAGACATCAGCTTGGTCAGATGTGGAGTTGGAGGCCCATGCAGCAATGCTGGCCATCCCAGGGCATATTTTTGCTTTGACAAGGGCTCAGTCCAAAAAGCAAAAAGGACAGGGAAGCTTGGATCCTGGAACAATGGACCAAGTGCTCCCTAACGCTAGGGCTAGTAGAAGCAAACCACTTCCTACTATCCCTCCCTCTACAGTGGATTCAACTTCTGAGGAAGAAAAATTCCCTCCCTGTGCAGAACCTACACCAGAGGAGCTTCAAGCAGACACTGCTGAACTTTTGGGTGAAGGGGGGCCTGCCAGGGAGGAGCTGAGTGTGGCACAGCAAACCTGTCCCACATTAGAGGGTCTAAGACAGCAAGCTGTCAAACAGGCTAATGGGGATGTCAGTGACTCTCACAGAGTTTACTGGGAGGACAACCTCTTGTACACTGAGGCAAGGGATCCTAAACCTGGAACTGCCATGAGATTAGTGATCCCTCAGGAGTACAGAAAGTTCCTCCTAACTCTTGCACACGACATTCCCCTAGCTGGGCACCTGGGACAAATGAAAACTTGGGACAGACTGGTTCCCTTGTTTCATTGGCCTAGGATGTCTGAGGACACAAAAGATTTTTGTAAGTCCTGTGAAACCTGTCAAGCCAGTGGCAAGACAGGTGGCACTCCAAAGGCACCCCTTATTCCACTGCCTGTGGTTAGGGTTCCCTTTGAAAGGGTAGGGGTTGACATAGTTGGCCCCCTTGACCCTCCTACTGCTTCAGGCAATAGGTTTATCTTGGTGGTAGTGGACCATGCCACAAGATATCCTGAAGCAATTCCTTTAAGGACCACTACAGCACCTGCAGTGGCAAAGGCCCTCCTAGGAATATTTTCTAGGGTGGGCTTCCCAAAGGAAGTAGTATCAGACAGAGGAAGCAATTTCATGTCTGCATACTTAAAGGCCATGTGGAAGGAGTGTGGTGTGACTTACAAGTTCACTACACCCTATCATCCACAAACAAATGGACTGGTGGAGAGATTTAATAAAACTCTCAAAGGCATGATTATGGGTCTCCCTGAAAAACTCCGCAGGAGATGGGATATCCTGTTACCATGCCTCCTTTTTGCCTACAGGGAGGTACCCCAGAAAGGAGTGGTCTTCAGCCCCTTTGAACTTCTTTTTGGACACCCTGTTAGGGGTCCACTCACACTTGTAAAGGAGGGTTGGGAACAACCTTTAAAAGCTCCTAAGCAAGATATTGTGGATTATGTACTTGGCCTCAGATCAAGGATGGCTGAGTATATGAAAAAGGCCAGTAAAAACCTTCAGGCCAGCCAGGAGCTCCAGAAGCAATGGCATGATCAGAAGGCTGTTTTGGTTCAGTACCAACCAGGGCAGAAAGTGTGAGTCTTGGAGCCTGTGGCCCCAAGAGCACTCCAAGATAAGTGGAGTGGACCCCACATAATTGTTGAAAAGAAGGGTGAAGTCACCTATTTAGTTGACTTAGGCACTGCCAGGAGTCCCCTTAGGGTGCTCCATGTCAATCGCCTGAAACCCTACTATGACAGGGCTGATCTCACCCTGCTCATGGCAACTGATGAGGGACAGGAAGAAGACAGTGATCCTCTACCTGATCTCTTCTCTTCCACAGAACAAGATGTTCTTCTGGAAGGTGTAGTTTTGGCAGATTGTCTTACTGCTGAGCAGAAAGACCATTGCATAAATCTCCTAGATCAATTCTCTGAACTCTTCTCTACTGTGCCAGGTACCACTTCTTGGTGTGAGCACACTATAGATACTGGAGACAGTTTACCTGTCAAAAGTAAGATCTATAGGCAGCCTGACCACGTCAGGGACTGCATAAAGCAAGAGGTGCAGAAAATGTTAGAGCTGGGAGTGGTTGAGCACTCTGAAAGTCCATGGGCTTCTCCTGTGGTACTTGTACCAAAACCCCATTCCAAAGATGGAAAGATGGAAATGCGGTTTTGTGTAGACTACAGAGGTCTCAACCTTGTAACCAAAACTGATGCTCACCCTATACCCAGGGCAGATGAGCTCATAGATACACTGGCATCTGCCAAGTATCTAAGCACTTTTGATTTGACTGCAGGGTATTGGCAGATCAAATTAGCAGAAGATGCTAAACCTAAAACTGCATTTTCAACCATTTGAGGACATTACCAGTTCACAGTAATGCCTTTTGGATTGAAGAATGCACCTGCCACTTTTCAGAGGTTGGTGAACACAGTCCTGCAAGGGCTGGAAGCTTTCAGTGCAGCATATTTGGACTATATAGCTGTCTTTAGCTCCAGCTGGGATGATCACCTGGTCCACCTATGGAAAGTTTTGGAGGCCCTGCAAAAGGCAGGCTTCACTATCAAGGCTTCAAAGTGCCAGATAGGGTAGGGGAAGGTGGTTTATCTGGAACACCTTGTTGGTGGGGAACAGATTGCACCACTACAGGGGAAAATCCAAACTATTATAGATTGGGTTCCCCCTACCACTCAGACTCAGGTGAGAGCCTTCCTAGGCCTCACTGGGTATTACAGGAGGTTCATTAAGAACTATGGCTCCATTGCAGCCCCTCTTAATGACCTCACATCCAAAAAGATGCCTAAAAAGGTATTGAGACAGCTAACTGTCAGAAAGCTTTTGAGGAGCTGAAGCAGGCCATGTGCTCTGCACCTGTCCTGAAAAGCCCTTGTTACTCTAAAAAATTCTATGTCCAAACTGATGCATCTGAATTAGGAGTAGGGGCAGTCCTATCACAACTTAATTCTGAGGGCCAGGATCAACCTGTTGCTTTTATTAGTAGGAGGTTGACCCCTAGAGAAAAGCGTTGGTCTGCCATTGAGAGGGAGGCCTTTGCTGTGGTCTGGGCACTGAAGAAGTTGAGGCCATACCTGTTTGACACTCACTTCATTGTTCAGACAGACCACAAACCTCTACTTTGGCTAAAACAAATGAAAGGTGAAAATCCTAAATTGTTGAGGTGGTCCATATCCCTACAGGGAATGGACTATACAGTGGAACATAAACCTGGGAGTAGCCACTCCAATGCAGATGGACTCTCCAGATATTTCCAGTTAGACAATGAAGACTCATCAGGTCATGGCTAGTCTTATTGTCCTTCGTTTGGGGGGGGGGTTGTGTAGGAAAGTATCATCTTGCCTGGCATGTTACCCCCATTTTTCACTGTATATATGTTGTTTTAGTTGTATGTGTCACTGGGACCCTGTTCACCAGGGCCCCAGTGCTCATAAGCGTGCCTGAATGTGTTACCTGTGTAGTGACTAACTGTCTCACTGAGGCTCTGCTAATCAGAACCTCAGTGGTTATGCTCTCTCATTTCTTTCAAATTGTCACTGACAGGCTAGTGACCAATTTTACCAATTTACATTGGCTTACTGGAACACCCTTATAATTCCCTAGTATATGGTACTGAGGTACCCAGGGTATTGGGGTTCCAGGAGATCCCTATGGGCTGCAGCATTTCTTTTGCCACCCATAGGGAGCTCTGACAATTCTTACACAGGCCTGCCACTGCAGCCTGGGTGAAATAACGTCCACGTTATTTCACAGCCATTTTACACTGCACTTAAGTAACTTATAAGTCACCTATATGTCTAAATCTTTACCTGGTAAAGGTTGGGTGCTAAGTTACTTAGTGTGAGGGCACCCTGGCACTAGCCAAGGTGCCCCCACATTGTTCAGGGCCAATTCCCCGGACTTTGTGAGTGCGGGGACACCATTACACGCGTGCACTACATATAGGTCACTACCTATATGTAGCTTCACAATGGTAACTCCGAATATGGCCATGTAATATGTCTATGATCATGGAATTGCCCCCTCTATGCCATCCTGGCATAGTTGGCACAATCCCATGATCCCAGTGGTCTGTAGCATAGACCATGGTACTGCCAAACTGCTTTTCCCGGGGTTTCACTGCAGCTGCTGCTGCTGCCAACCCCTCAGACAGGCAGCTGCCCTCCTGGGGTCCAGCCAGGCCTGGCCCAGGATGGCAGAACAAAGGACTTCCTCTGAGAGAGGGTGTTACACCCTCTCCCTTTGGAAAATGGTGTGAAGGCAGGGGAGGAGTAGCCTCCCCCAGCCTCAGGAAATGCTTTCTTGGGCACAGATGTGCCCAATTCTGCATAAGCCAGTCTACACCGGTTCAGGGACCTCTTAGCCCTGCTCTGGCGCAAAACTGGACAAAGGAAAGGGGAGTGACCACTCCCCTGACATGTACCTCCCCTGGGAGGTGCCCAGAGCTCCTCCAGTGTGCTCCAGACCTCTGCCATCTTGGAAACAGAGGTGCTGCTGGCACACTGGACTGCTCTGAGTGGCCAGTGCCACCAGGTGACGTCAGAGACTCCTTGTGATAGGCTCCTTCAGGTGTTGCTAGCCTATCCTCTCTCCTAGGTAGCCAAACCCTCTTTTCTGGCTATTTAGGGTCTCTGTCTCTTGGGATTCCTTAGATAACGAATGCAAGAGCTCTTCCGAGTTCCTCTGCATCTCTCTCTTCACCTTCTGCCAAGGAATCGACTGCTGACCGCGCTGGAAGCCTGCAAACCTGCAACATAGTAGCAAAGACGACTACTGCAACTCTATAACGCTGATCCTGCCGCCTTCTCGACTGTTTTCCTGGTGGTGCATGCTGTGGGGGTAGTCTGCCTCCTCTCTGCACTAGAAGCTCCGAAGAAATCTCCTGTGGGTCGACGGAATCGTCCCCCTGCAACCGCAGGCACCAAAAGCTGCATTACCGGTCCCTTGGGTCTCCTCTCAGCACGACGAGCGAGGTCCCTTGAATCCAGCAACTCTGTCCAAGTGACTCCCACAGTCCAGTGACTCTTCAGTCCAAGTATGGTGGAGGTAAGTCCTTGCCTCACCTCGCTAGACTGCATTGAGGGGAACCGCGACTTTTGCAGTTACTCCGGCCCCTGTGCACTTCTGGCGGAAATCCTTTGTGCACAGCCAAGCCTGGGTCCACGGCACTCTAACCTGCATTGCACAACTTTCTAAGTTGGTCTCCGGCGACGTGGGACTCCTTTGTGTAACTTTGGGTGAGCACCGTTTCACGCATCCTTGTAGTGCCTGTTTCTGGCACTTCTCTGGGTTCTTCCTGCTGCTAAGAGGGCTCCGTGTCTTGCTCGACGTCCCCTCTACCTCCTGGTCCAATTTGCGACCTCCTGGTCCCTCCTGGGCCACAGCAGCGTCCAAAAATGCTAAGCGCATGATTTGCAGCTAACAAGGCTTGTTGGCGTTCCTTTGGCGGGAAAACACTTCTGCACGACTCTACAAGGTGGGATGGATGCGTCCTCCAAAGAGGAAGTCTCTAGCCCTTTGCGTTCCTGCAGAAACCGCAGCTTCTTCAGTCTAGTCGAAGCTTCTTTGCACCCGCAGCTGGCATTTCCTGGGCATCTGCCCATCTCCGACTTACTTGTGACTTTTGGACTTGGTCCCCTTGTTCCACAGGTACCCCAGATTGGAAATCCAGCGTTGTTGCATTGTTGGTTTGTGTCTTTCCTGCCTTATTCCCCTATCACAACTTCTTTGTCCTTTGGGGAACTTTAGTGCACTTTGCACTCACTTTTCAGGGTCTTGGGGTGGGCTATTTTTCTAACCCTCACTATTTTCTAATAGTCCCAGCGACCCTGTACAAGGTCACATAGGTTTGGGGTCCATTTGTGGTTCGCATTCCACTTCTGGAGTATATGGTTTGTGTTGCCCCTATCCCTATGTGTCTCCATTGCATCCTATTGTAACTATACATTGTTTGCACTGTTTTCTAAGACTATACTGCATATTTCTGGTATTGTGTATATATATCTTGTGTATATTTCCTATCCTCTCACTGAGGGTACACTCTGAGATACTTTGGCATATTGTCATAAAAATAAAGTACCTTTATTTTAAGTATAACTGTGTAATGTGTTTTCTTATGATATTGTGCATATGACACTAAGTGGTACTGTAGTAGCTTCACACGTATCCTAGTTCAGCCTAAGCTGCTCTGCTAAGCTACCATTATCTATCAGCCTAAGCTGCTAGACACCCTATACACTAATAAGGGATAACTGGGCCTGGTGCAAGGTGCAAGTACCCCTAGGTACTCACTACAAGCCAGTCCAGCCTCCTACACTCAGCGTTCGCCCCGTGCCCGCTCACCCAGGAGGGTGGGCATCACCTTCGCCCCAGGCACCTCAGGCCCTGCCCCAGTCACCCCTGCTGCCCTCAGTGAGGACGCCATTGACCTCCTCAGGTCACTCACTGTTGGGCAGTCTACCATTGTGAATGCCATCCAGGGTGTAGAACGAGAGTTGAAACACGGTAATGCATTCCTGGAAGGCATTCATTCTGGTCAGGCTGTCCTTCAGCGAACCCTGCAATCTCTGGCCTCAGCACTGATGGCAGCCATTGTCCCTGTGTCCAGCCTCCCCCCTCCAACTTCCTCCACCCAGACCCAATCCCCTGTATCCCAGCCCATCCTAAGCACACCTACAGACCAGCATGCACACAAGTCAACACACACAAGTAGTTCAAGCAAACATAGGCACCACACACACCACAGGCACTCACACAAGCATCAGACCCATACAGACACAGCAACATCCACTGTCTCCACTGTGTCCCCCTCCTCCTCTTCTCCCTCCTCCCTCCCAGTGTCGTCTACACACACACCTGAATGCACCACATCTACAGGCACTAGGACTCGCACCAGGACACCCAGCACCACAAGCCGCTCACCTGCACTCACCACCTCCACTGCCATATACACGTCCCCTGTGTCCTCTCCCAGTGTGTCTGTGACGCCCCCTCCCAAAGTACACAAACGCCAGCAATCACTCACCCAACATCCATCCACCTCACACCTCCAGTACCTGCACCTGCACCCAAAACAGCTAAAGTGACACCTCCTACAACCACCTCATCTTCCTCCACTCCCAGAGCCCCTCCAGCTACCCATCCCAGTGTACGTCAGAAACTGTCCCTATGTCAAATTGACCTTTTTGCCCCCACCCCCCCCTCCAATTCATCAGTCCCATCGTAGCACCTCAGCCAAAAAGCCTCCAGTACCAGTGGTGCGTGTACCCGGTTTTTGGAGTGCCCCGTCCACCAGGGCAGGCAGTAGGACCCGGAGCCAAGGCACTGTCAGCCCACCCCCTGTAAAGGCCCCGAAATTGGAGAGTGGACGACGGGACCGTGTCAAGACTCCTGGTGGGACAAACAGTGAAATGGGATCCAAGGCGATTGGTGAGTCATCTGTAACTCAAAAGAAGGTGGGGAAGGTCCCGAGGAAGTCTCCCCAACCTGTTGTGAGTGTCACGGCGGAGAAGTGCGCCATCATTTCCGGCGGTCCAGACACAACCGCCAGCACCGTCGTCACTGGTCCAGAGACCACCGCCAGAGTCATAGCCCAGGAGGGCCCAAGTATCGTTACTGATCAGGAGACCACCGCCAGAGTCATAGCCCACGAGGGCTCAAGTATCGTAACTGGTCAGGAGACCACTGCCAGAGTCATAGCCCAGGAGGGCCCAAGTATCGTTACTGGTCAGGAGACCACCGCCACCGCCAGAGTCATAGCCCAGGAGGGCCCAAGTATCATAACTGGTCAGGAGACCACCGCCAGAGTCATAGCCCAGGATGGCCCAAGTATCGTTACTGGTCAGGAGACCACCGCCACCGCCACCGCCAGAGTCATAGCCCAGGAGGGCCCAAGTATCGTTACTGGTCAGGAGTCACAGCCCAGGAAGGTCCAGAATCCCACAGCCCCGCTGGGCAATGATGGAATGTCAAGCCACACACCAACGTCCAGTTTGGAGTTCGTCATGCCACACACCAACGTCCAGTTTGGTGTTCGTCATGCCACACACCAACGTCCAGTGTGGAGTTCGTCATGCCACACACCAATGTCCAGTGTGGAGTTCGTCATGCCACACACCAATGTCCAGTGTGGAGATCGTCATGCCACACACCAATATCCGTACCAGAACCGCCATGGCAAAGCACCGCTGAACAAGGCCAAGACCGCCATGGTGAAGACCGCTGAACAGGGCAAAGACTGCCATGGAAAAGCACCGCTGTACAAGGCCAAGACCGCCATGGTGAAGACCGGTGAACAGTGCAAAGACCACCATGGTGAAGACCGCTGAACAGGGCAAAGACTGCCATGGCAAAGCTCCGCTGAACAGTCCATAGCCAGCCATGGCAAAGCACAGCTGAACAAGGCCAAGACCGCAATGGTGAAGACCGCTGAACAGGGCAAAGACTGCCATGGCAAAGCACCGCTGAACAAGGCCAAGACCGCCATGGTGAAGACCGCTGAACAGGGCAAAGACTGGCATGGCAAAGCACCGCTGAACAGTCCATAGCCAGCCATGGCAAAGCACCGCTGAACAAGGCCAAGACCACCAAGGCTGAAGACCGCTGAACAGGGCAAAGACTGCCATGGCAAAGCACCGCTGAACAGTCCATAGCCAGCCATGGCAAAGCACCGCTGAACAAGGCCAAGACCGCCATGGTGAAGACCGCTGAACAGGGCAAAGACTGCCATGGCTAAGCACCGCTGTACAAGGCCAAGACTGCCATGGTGAAGACCGCTGAACAGGGCAAAGACTGCCATGGCAAAGCACCGCTGAACAGTCCATAGCCAGCCATGGCAAAGCACCGCTGAACAAGGCCAAGTCCGACATGGTGAAGACCGCTGAACAGGTCAAAGACTGCCATGGCAAAGCACCGCTGTACAAGGCCAAGACCGCCATGGTGAAGACCGCTGAACAGGGCAAAGACTGCCATGGTGAAGACCGCTGAACAGGGCAAAGACTGCCATGGCAAAGCACCGCTGAACAGTCCATAGCCAGCCATGGCAAAGCACCGCTGAACAAGGCCAAGACCGCCATGGTGAAGACCGCTGAACAGGGCAAAGACTGCCATGGCAAAGCACCACTGAACAAGCCCAAGACCGCCATGGTGAAGACCGCTGAACAGGGCAAAGACTGCCATGGCAAAGCACCGCTGAACAAGGCCAAGACCGCCATGGTGAAGACCGCTGAACAGGGCAAAGACTGCCATGGCAAAGCACCGCTGAACAGTCCATAGCCAGCCATGGCAAAGCACAGCTGAACAAGGCCAAGACCGCCATGGTGAAGACCGCTGAACAGGGCAAAGACTGCCATGGCAAAGCACCGCTGTACAAGGCCAAGACCGCCATGGTGAAGACCGTTGAACAGGGCAAAGACCGCCATGGTGAAGACCGCTGAACAGGGCAAAGACTGCCATGGCAACGCACCGCTGAACACGGCAAAGACCGTGTGGGTATGAATAGTCCGACACATCAGGCATCGTTCTCCCATGTGCAGCTGGGACAGTGACAGGACATGTACTTTCACGGGGAGACTCATCCAGTCTGGGCACCAGTCCCACCCAGTACCAGTAGAGAACTGCATCTACTTGCGAAGATGTGTCTTTGCACTCCCCAGGATGGCACAGTGGGCAACCCACCCACTGTAGAGACTTGAGATACTGTGGCTTTGCACTCCCCAGGATGGCACAGTGGGCAAGCCACCCACTGTAGAGACTTGAGAGACTGTGGCTTTGCACTCCCCAGGATGGCACAGTGGGCAACCCACCCACTGAAGTGACTTGAGAGACTGTGGCTTTGCACTCCCCAGGATGTAACAGTGGGCAAGCCACCCACTTGTTAGACTTTTGAGATTGTGGCTTAGCACTCCCCAGGATGTAAGAGTGGGCAAGCCACCCACTTGTGAGACTTGAGAGACTGTGGCTTAGCACTCCCCAGGATGTAACAGTGGGCAAGCCACCCACTTGTGAGACTTGAGAGACTGTGGCTTTGCACTCCCCAGGATGGCACAGTGGGCAACCCACCCACTGAAGTGACTTGAGAGACTGTGGCTTTGCACTCCCCAGGATACATCAATGGGCATGGAGCCCCGTCGTGGATCTGGCTTCGCATTCATCTGGCTGAGGTGCCCCCCCCTCCCTTCCCCCCGAGGTGCCTGTAGTGTTTCTATCTGATGCCCCGGCAGTGTTCTCTCGGATTTGGGTCAGGTATCTATTGTGGGCGTCGCCCATGCATTTTTGGACTGTTGGTGCACGGACATTGTTGTGTACATATCTGCACTACTTGTTGTATTGTACATTTATTTTTGACAGATTTCGTGATATATATATCCGTATATTTTTTAATGAGTAGTATATTCGCACAATACAAAGTTTGACCGCTATTCGCATTGTCTTTGCATTCTTCCGGGGGGATTGTGGGTTGTTACTGTGATGTTTGTGAATGCATTGGTGTGTATGTTGTAATATGCGAGGGTGGGGGTGTTTGGTGGGTGTCCCCGTAACTTTTGCCTCCCCCCTCCCCGTGTCGTAGGTGCTGTACTCACCGGTATGTTCTGCGCCTACGTCGCTGTTGGTCGTAGATGAGCAGGAATGCAAGGGCAGGGAGTATTTGTAGTTCCGGATCCATGGTGTCCTCGTTCCTCGTGGGATGTGTTGAGGTGAGCGTTTTCCCATAGCAAAAGCTGTTTCCGCCGTGTTTTTATCCACGGTGAATCCGCCCCGGAAAAGGTGGCGGATTGGTGTGTTGTGATAGTGTGGGCGGTACATTGTCTTCCGCCTGTCTGTTGGCGGTACCGCCGTGGCGGGCGGTGTGTTAAAGTGGCTGTCTTAGTTGGCGGTTTCCGCCAGGGTCGTAATTCCCTTTTTTTGTCCGCCGGCCTGTTTGCGGTATTACCGCAGCTTTAACACCGTCCGCCAGGGTTGTCATGACCACCATTATCTCTTGAAGAAAACATATGCGGTAAAGCAACATCATAAGCTATGAATATCAGCATTAATAACATAATTCAGCAACTAAGTTTGTCAGACATTTGTCACCGTCAACGTCACCCCTAACAGCCTACCTAACCAAGATTAGCATTAGCATGTGGGTCTTCATTGGAAAACAATTTAGAGAAAACTTCTACCTAAGTGAGAATCTCTATAAAACATCGCAGTTGGTACCTAGAAGAAAAGGCACACAATTTGTCAGTCCCATTTTCACAGCTACCAATCTAAGATGGATCAGCAACAAGTCAGTCTTCGTCTTCAGATCATCAAATAGTCAACTACAGATCAGGTTCATAGAGTATGAGCCCTATATCAGCACCTCGGACAGTGTCTCCTGACATCATCAATTTCCCCCGCAGTTCTGATTCATCACCCCTTGTCATGACTTTTTATTAGGTCTCCCAGTCCATCCCCCTAATTGCTAATTGGTCAACCAGTCGAAAGATATGACTCTAACCTATAGTTTTTGTTTACCAAATCATATTCTTATATTTCACAAAACGCTGATTGGTTCTTCTTGCGATGAGGACATCATCCGGCTCTTCAGGTATCAAAACTGTTGCACATGGTTCTCTAGTCAGTGCTTTTATTGTTCAAGTCCTGGGAAAGTAAATTTAGCCTGCACTACACATAATTGTTTCAAATTGTCTTCACCATCTGCTATCCGTCGGTACATTGCAGAATGTTTCAGCTAAGCGACTTGAACTCTGAGCGGTTCAAGGTCTCTGTCTCCAGTTACCAGTCCTTTGCAAGGAGTTCAAATTCTCCATGTTCAGAGAGAGCAAGGCCCAGTGAAACTAGACCTCTGGAAAGGCTAACTTAACAATACAGAACAAAGGTTATACATTTCATTATGATTACTACATTTTTTCTCATATTTTTTTCAGTATTTCACGTATTTTTGTCACTTTAGTACATATGGTGATCACTCCCCGAGGGCACATTTCTAAACATGCACATTATATTCCACTATTAATTTCTCAATGCATTTTCTCACTAGTATACACACATATAAGTCATTAATAACTTCTTAATTAATATATCTGCTCCATCACTGACCAGCTGATAATATTTTGCAAGGTCTATGCTATACTCATAAGGTTATCTCTATCAACTCTGTTGTCTATCTTTAACTAGTTTAGTAGTACTATTGTTCCACATTGTCTTCGTTCTTCCTCTTTGAGGCATCTTAAAAGCCAATAAATAGAACTAACACAATAATGAATAATAATACAAAAATGTTAACGTATTATAGTTATGTCTAATTAAATGCTATTGTATGTACTTTTAAGTAGACAATGGAAAAGAAAAAGATAACAAGGTTCGATTTACAGATATGATTTCTCACTAAAAACACATTTAGCATTGTGTTCCAAATCATTGTTTTTGTGTTTCTCCTCCTTGAAATTCATGTATTTGCAGATTGTGCAAAGATACCAGAATCATTGTGAACAAGAATTACCTACCCATAGAAAGAACAGTTATAAATGAGTGCCACTGGCAAAGTTTCAAGCAAAATCTATCTTTTCTTAAAAGCATATCTTTATTACTTTAAAAAAGCCCTGATTCATTATCACGAATCTTCATTCATCCAACATTGATGTTTGCCTTGACCATGAAACAGGTTTGCATATCCCTATCTAAAAAAATAAATTATGTTTCTATCTTTAAGCCACACCTATGTGTGGTTCCCCCTTTTCTGCACCAAAAAAGGGCATCTATGTTCTTGACTCTGCATACTGAGCTACGTGTAGTCAGGAATAGTGTGGGAGGGGAGGAAAGTTGGGAATGTGACGAGGAAGACTTGGACTCAGAGTAAAGAGGATTACCTGAAAATAATCAGGGCATTGAATTCTCATCTGTCTTCTTCATCCCGGTTCAAATAAAGCAAGGATTTAACCATAAATAAACAGACCCAATCCCAAGACATCAACACATGAAGCCACAAAAACAAACATGAACACCCTCATTTGGTAAAGAGGAGCACGAAAACAGGAACTGAGAACTACAAATTCTACAAAAAAAAATGCATCATGTTGTAGCATATGTATAATCTGTGAAAACAGAAAAAAGCCAAAAGCAGAGCATAGAGCCCCACAAGATACCTAGGAAAGATGAAACATCATATTTGTCAAGTCAACGTGCTTAGAATACAAACTGTACCCTCTGGAAGACTAAGACCAATACCAGAAAGAATACTGGAAATAGATTATCCAAAAAACACGCCTACATAGGAAAAGACCTCTGGGAAGAAATGTCTATGAACCTACCAGGATTCACAGTCACGAAGCACAACTCAAAACCCTGCAGGTTTATCACAGTAACTGAGAAACAAGGATGCACATGGGGCATGGATCCCACATGAAGCAACAAGGAAAGAACAACAATGAGAATCCACAAATAGATACACACTGCATAGAGAAAAAGAATACACAAGGACGAGGAACCATTGTTTAAAAGTGTTTTTTAAGATAATGCAAATTGGAGGTATGATGCGTTTCTAAATTCCCCATGACTTTCCAGGAATCTCGGAGCTAGCCTAAGTGAGTTGGGTATGTTCTCGGTGTTCTCGGTGTTCTAGCGTGTGTGGTGTAGAATTTGTGCTTGCTCAGCTTATGCATAACGCAGGTGTTTTGTGAAGTTTGTGTGAATTAAGGTCAGGAAATGTTCTTTTAGTAGGAGTGAGCGTACTCCGCAGTATGAGAGTAGGGAAGCCGGCGAACTTCATGTGAGTGTGGCGCTTTATGCTCAAAATTATCCACGTTGTTGTTGGTGATATACGGACCAGTCATGGTCTAAGACTCCGGAGTATATTGACAAGTGTAGGAGACCCTTGGGTTTATGTTGTAATTTGTGCAGTTAAATAGGTCAATCGGGTGTGGTTGACAAGTCAAGTTTGAGTCAAATTGTGTGAGTGAAACCTTCGATGGAGATTTGGCAAGTTCTAAAGTGCACTAGAACGAACCGTTGACAAGTCGAGAGTAGGATTTGAGGGTCGAATTCTGCTTGCAAGTGCAGGAGCTGAGGAGGAGAGAGTAGCGGCCGAGGCTTCAAGTGAAGTCTCTGTAAAGTTCTGAAGCGATTGTGTTACCCTTCCTGTAGTAAACCGGCAAATTTGGGTTTTGTTGTTAAAGGTGCTCGCAATATATATTGCGTTAGTTTTGTGTGGGGAGGACAAGCCGCAAGACTTTGTCAGCTGCAGTGTGTGTGAGTGTGACGTTGTCGCGTAGGCTCTCATTATCCTAATGAGACTACTTTTTTTTTTTGGGCAACAAGATCGTTCACAGTGTGGGGGACTAAGTCTGACCCACGGTGAAGGACCCTGGTCACTCTAAATCCGGGTTATGCTCCGGCTAACTAGCAGTGCCTCATCTCTCCTGAAGGGTAGAGACAATTGGGCAGCCTAGTGCATGACATCTTAGTACTTCCCAGGGAAATCGTGGTCACTCAGGTCACAACCAGTTCTCTCATACAAAGTAAGGTCCCATATATAAATGATAAAGGCAGTTTGAGTTTTAAAGATTAGTTTAATAAAACAACTGCATTTTAGATAACAAGGCGTGAGCCGCAATAACCAGAACCATACAACACAGTAAGATGGAAATAGTACAGAGGACGGTGAAACATAAAAATAAGGCTATAATATTGTACCTAAATTATGTTCTCTCTACGTTATATTTCGAGCACAGCATGTGAAGCTCTAAGCCTGCCTTTCTGGTTTCCCCAGGAGGACGTCAACCCTCATACCTGAGCAAAGGCCTGTGATCTGGATCAGCATCTGCAACAGGGCAGTCAGCATCTAGTTGTGGGTTCCTGGTTGGAATCTCCCTCTCACGTGTACTGGGACTAGAAAGTGTTTTTTATACTATTGATGTGAACTAACACCCCGATGTTCCTAAGTAAGAATGTGTACTGGCTACGAAATATAAAGACTAAACTTCTACCACGTCTATCGAAAATGTACCAGACTGTATCCTTGACTGAAGCACAGAGTGAGCAAGAATGTATTGTTTGCGAACACAGTGCTGAAGAAAGCTAAACAGTGTGATAGAAGGAAATAAAACAAGACCGTGAAACTGGTTATTGTAAAATAGCAGTGCGAGGCTAAATAAAACGCATCTAGGGCAAAGTGCACAAAGGCCTAACATGTTAAGCAAACGCGCATAAAGCTACATTAAAAAATGGCTACACTACAACGTCAGTGGTGCCGGGCTGGGATAGGTCAGTTGCTGAGAGGGGTCACACACGGATTGGCAGCCATCCGTGAGAAGGCAATAGGCTGAGAAAGGTGGGTGAAGAGTGTTCTGGGAATTAAAGTCACTTCCTGATTAGATTTTAAAGGAAAATAAGCAGACACAAAAATTAGGTTTTTCAAGGCTCTAAAGAGTGCTTTGAGGGGAGACGTATATATTAAAGCGAGTACGGGAGCCTACACCACCTGAGGGTACTCCAGCTTATATTGTAATGGAAGAGAAGGGAGTCGCGCCATGTCTTTGGATAAAGCAGTGGTGGAAATTGACAGAAAAGGAGGGATGTGTAGCGTTTCCGGAATACGGAACGTTTTATGTAAGAAGTTTGGAGAATTTGTGAATGATGTTAAGCGTGCAAAAACCGCCTCCGAGACCAGCTCAGTATGAGGCATTAGAAATCTGGGATTTGATGTCCATATCACAGAGACAGCAGAAATTTGAGAGGAGAATGAGAAAAGCAGAAAAGACTTTAGCTGAGGCTAGATGGGATAACGAGACCAGGATGTGGAGAAGGGGAATAGCTGACGGACTTAAAAGGTTTCCGGCAATAACACAAGAAGACGAGACACAGGGAAAGAAGGTTACTTGTAAGACAGACAAGGACTCTAGTAAGCCAAAGGAGACTCTGAGATCTTGAGCAGACGCAGATGATTCAGATGATGAAGAGATTCTAAATCAGTTGTTACATGATCGCCCGCCACCATATGTGTTGGAAAATGGGTTATTGGTAGGGCAGGTAGGTACCTACACCTAGCAACAAGCCACTAACCTCCACATAGGTACAGTTAGGTCTCAGTAAATTAATCCCAGCTCTACCCTTGGTAGCTTGGCATCGAGCGTCAAGGCTTAACTTAGGAGACAAAGTGTAAAGCATTCAAATATCACAAAACAGTAATTAAATAAAACACAGGAAACAGTTTAAAAATCCAAAACCAATTTATAAAAATAGCTTATATTTTTATCTTTAAAATGACACAAAAACGATTAAAATCGGTTCAGGGGAACCGGAGATATGAATTTTTAAAGTATTATTATTTTCTAGCGCTTAGAAACAAAAAGCGCCAATCGGGTCATCTGGTTGCACCAGGACCGGGGCAAAGTCAAACTTTCAGGCCGACCGCGATGGAGCCCTGCTCGGCTACAAGTCGCGGGAGGCCTCGGTTAAAAAGTTACCTTCTGACTTAGTCTCTTTTTTGATGTTTTTCTTCCCCGGGACGAACCTGCCAGTTGAATCCGACCTCCTGGAGCCCTTGTCCGGATACGCGAAGTCGGTTTCCTCGGTGGTGATTTTTACCTTCGTACTTAGTCGTTTTTTCGAGAGGAAAATCCTTCGACCGGGGTAAACCTGGATCTTGATCCGACGTCCATGGAGCCCTTCTCGGATACGATGGCTGGGAGGTCCCGGTCAACTTTTTACGTTCGGACTTAGTCTCTTTTTTGGATGTTTTTCTTTACCGGGACGAACCACGAAGTCAGGCCGGGTCGCGGTTGAGGCAAGCCGGCTAGAATTTCTGCGTCGGGTCAGTCACTTTATGGAGCTTTTTTAAAAAAAATTCTCCAATCTTTTCCAAACTTCTGGGGCTTCACCCAGATGTTCTTTTAAGGTTCTTTTGGGGTCCACAGCTCACCCCAAGGGTCCAGAAGTTCTGTGATGGTCCTTGGGGGGTGCGGACTTCAACTCCCAGAATGCACCTGGCGCAAACTCCTTTTTGGCCACTGGACAGTGGTCAGCTGGTCGCTTTCTTCAGTAGTTGGTGCAGGGGACTCTGGTTTAGCAATTTTTCACCTGTAGCAAACAGGGAGTCCCTCCTTGAACCAGTTGAAGCCAGGCAAAGTCCTTCTTGTGGTGAAGCCCAAGTGTGCAGCTGGTGCAGTCCTTCTGAGTGCAGGTTCCAGGTGCAGGCCAGGGGTCCAGCAGGGCAGTCCTTCTTCTTCTTTAGTTCCTTTCTTGTTGAATTCTGGAGTGGATCTGAGGTGTGGGTGCAGGTCTGCCAGTTTTATCCTTGCTTCTGGTTGAAAAGCAGGGGGGCCCTGGTTCTCCAATCAGGAACAGGGTCGTCCCCCTGTGATGACCACTTCCTGGGAAGTGTGGCAAAAATCCATCACAGAAGGCAACAGTCTCTAAAAATCCAACATGGATGAATCTGATTTTTGGAGGTTACATCTGGCTGAGCCCACCCACTGGTGTGGCTAAAAATCATAAACACACCCCTCTCCTGCCCTCTCCTAATCTAATCAAGGGGGCACCTAATTGTCTGGGGTTGCAGGATGTGGGGGTGTTCCTGGGTGCTTCAAATGTCCTTCTTTGCCTTTGAAGACCAGTTTGGCCGCCCTCCCCCTTCCTGCCTCACCATCTGCTGAGGGGAGATTTCTCTCCCCCAAGCACATTCCTTTGTGTGAAGTCAGGCCACTTCACACCTCATCAAGGTAGCCTGGCAGAAGCTGCTGCAGGCTGGCCAATCAGAGCACAGCAGCAAAAACAATGCAGAGCTGAAATTGGCAACTTTTTAGGTAAAGTCTAAACTTTTTACCTGGACAAGTTATATTAAATCCAACAACTGGAAGTTGTGGGATTTATTACAACAATCAATTTGATACCAAATTCTTGGTATGTAACATTTAAGGAGACTTTAAAATTTTAAATAAAGTCTGCCCATTCTAGCCTAGAAGGCCATTTACTTCAATGAGGGAAAAACGAATTTGGCTGTTTTTACCTCACCAGGGCTTATAAATCTATTTTTATAAAGTCCCTGCTTATAGTTACATGGCACCCACCCCTAGGGGCACATAGGGCACACCTTAGGGGTGACTTATATGTAAAAATAAGGTAGTTTAAGACTTTGGAAGTACCTTTAATTCCAAAGTCGAATTTGCATATAACTTTAATTTAAAAGCAGCCAGCAAGGCAGGCTTGCTTTTAAATTGACACTGGGCACCTCAGCAATGCACCTAGGTGTGCACCACCTATGCTGTGGTCCCTAAACCTACATGCCCTACCATATACTAGGGTCTTATAGGTAGGTTAACTTAGCCAATTATAATTAGCCTAATTTGCATATCCATTTTACACAGAGCACAGGCCCTGGGACTGGTTAGCAGTACCCAGGGCACCATCAGAGTCAGGAAAACACCAGCATAAAGTGGAAAATGGGGGCAAAAAGTTAGGGGGCCTCTGCAATCAGCCCTGTTTTCTCACACAACCCCCCCCCCCCAGCCCACACGCCCAGGAGACTCAGCCCAACCCTGGGAGAGTCTTCCTGGCTTGTTAGGCGAGGAAGACAGTGAAGAAAACTGGCTGTCCCTTTGCAGGGCCTACTCTGCCTTACATCCTCCTGTCAGGGTCACTCCCTCTGGGTAGTGAACCCACCCCAACAATGAAAGGACCCATCTCTAACTGAAACTTCCCTCTAGGGGGGTATTCCTCCTCTCTCTCTGCCAACTTGGGTAGTGAGGTGCCCACCTCCCCTACTCCAAACTTTGCTAGGGCAACACCTAGCTTACCCAAAGAGGTCACCCAACACTTGAGCAACCCCACCATGACCAACAGGGTCAGGGGGCCTACTTTGCTATTGGCCCTGGGGTCTGCCTCCCAGGCCAAGTACAGTGCTGCCAGGAAGGCTAGCACCCAGCAGAGGCTACTGACAGCTGTCAGTACCCAGAACCACACCCTAAGCTCTCCACTGACAGGTGGCTGAGCTGCTTTAGGGGCATCTTTGGGGTCCTGGCACCCCTCTTGCTGTCTAGAGTGGGGGGCTACCACCTCTTGTGGTAGACACCCTCCTTCCACTCTCCCTTCTGTCAGTGCAGGGGCAACACCCTGCATCTGGACAGCTGCCTGACTACTCAGGACTTCCTTGGGGTCAGGTAAGGCCTCACCAGTGCCAATTCTGGGCTCCCCCCCTACTGGGGCAGAAGGCCTTTGGCTCCCTGGAACTCTCTTTAAGAGTGGCCTACCCTTCCTTTTCTTCTTTCCTTTTCTTGGGAACCCCTGTCTCCTAACTGTAGGGACTGACTCCCCAGTACTTTGGGTTGGGGCGGCGCCCTGGGCGACCACCCCATCTGGGACCAGACTCCCCTCTGGGAGGTCATTGCCCAGGATACAATCTAGGGGGAGGTCAGCACTGACTACCACCCTAATCCAGTCAAGGATACCCTCCCTCTCTAGGGACACTATGGCTACAGGTTTGGAGGTGACCTCCCCTGTGGCTATCCTGACTTTCTTTGTCTCTCCTGGGACATACATGCCTGGTGTCACTAACCGGTCACTCACTATAGTGTGACTGGCACAGGTGTCTTCCAGGCCAGTGGTAGGGATCCCATTCACTTGAATGTGGTGGAAGTGCCTACTCCCACCCTCAGGGATCACCAGCTTACCATCTGGTCCTGTCTCCCAGCACAATGCTAGGAGGACTTCATCATCCGAGGAATCCTCCTCTATGGCTACACTGGACAGCCCAGTGCTAACCACCTTCTTTGGACAGGCTGCATCTCCTCTGAAGTGACCTGTCTGCTGACAGTAAAAAGCAAACCCTACTGTCCAAGAGTTTTTTTAACCCTGGGTCTCCCTGTCTCTGCTTGTCAGAGTGGGAGTGGGATTTACTCTCCTCCTTCTTAGGGTTCTGGGGTACAGAGGGAGTCTCTGTGGTGGGCTTACCACCTCCCTCCTTAGGTTTTTGGGGACCTGTCCCCACCTTCTTGGAGTCTCCCCCCTGGGACTTGACAACCACCCTGGTTCTCAACCACTCATCAGCTGCCTCCCCTAGCTCTCTAGGGTTGGTCTGCTTAGAGTCCACTAGATGCTGGCGTAACCTTTCTTGGGTACAATTGGTCAAGATGTGCTCTCTCATGATCAGATTGTATAACCCCTCATAAGTATCTACTTTGTTACCAATAATCCAGCCCTCTAGTGCCTTTAGTGAAATGTCCACAAAGTCAACCCAAGACTGGGTACTGACCTTCTGGGTGTCCCTGAACTTCATTCTATATTGCTCTGGGGTCAGACCAAACTTTTTGGCTAAGCACCTCTTCATACTAGGGTATGAATCTGCCTCCTCCCCCCTTAAGGTCAGAAGCCTATCCCTCCCTGAGTTGGGGACCAACTCCCACAAAAGGGAACCCCAGTATTGAGGCCTAACCCTTCTCATTTGGAGCGCCCTCTCAAAGGCCCCCAGATACTTATCTATGTCATCCCCCTCTACATAGGCAGGAACCACCCCTTTGGGTAATCTGGGGCAAACTCCCCCACCCATGGACACCTCAGCTTCTTTATCGCTGCTTCCATCTCTTTTCTCTTTGTATGCCCACTTTTTCTTTTCTAGGGCCAGCTTCTCTGCTTCCAAAGCTATGTATGCTAGCTGGGCCTCCAGCTCTCTTTCTCTGATGGATGGGTTCTCTCCTCCTGAAAGGACCCCCTTCCCACCACTAGCTTTGGATCTGCCCCTAGTGACTGTATTTACTGAGGACCGTTCTTCCTCATCCTCACTTGGGCTCAGATGCCTTCCCTCCCCTGAGTGGTTAGAGCTTGCATCCTCCCTTCTTTCTCCCTCTTCTGGAGCTTCTTCTGACTCTACCTCTTGGGCCTCAGCCCATGCTGTCAGGGATGTGATCAGGATTTGCTTCCTGAGATCAGTGGTTGCAGGCAACCCTCTTTCAATACACAACCCCCTAAGCTGGACTACTGTCAGTGTGGGTAGGCTAGCCAGATCAAGCTCCATGGTTCCCTAGTTTTGTGTCAACAAAAACTTTTTGCAAAAATTGGAAACAAGAATTTAGAAAAATTACAAAAATTCAATAATTGAAATTAATCCAAATTAAAAATTAAAAACAATTTTTGCACTAGGACAATTTAAAGGATTTTTAATTTGTTTTACCTAAAACTGTAACGTGATATTGAACACAAGTACAGGATCCCGTTGCTGCTTCCAATTATGTTGGAAAATGGGTTATTGGTAGGGCAGGTAGGTACCTACACCTAGCATCAAGCCACTAACCTCCACATAGGTACAGTTAGGTCTCAGTAAATTAATCCCAGCTCTACCCTTGGTAGCTTGGCATCGAGCGTCAAGGCTTAACTTAGGAGACAAAGTGTAAAGCATTCAAATATCACAAAACAGTAATTAAATAAAACACAGGAAACAGTTTAAAAATCCAAAACCAATTTATAAAAATAGCTTATATTTTTATCTTTAAAATGACACAAAAACGATTAAAATCGGTTCAGGGGAACCGGAGATATGAATTTTTAAAGTATTATTATTTTCTAGCGCTTAGAAACAAAAAGCGCCAATCGGGTCATCTGGTTGCACCAGGACCGGGGCAAAGTCAAACTTTCAGGCCGACCGCGATGGAGCCCTGCTCGGCTTCAAGTCGCGGGAGGCCTCGGTTAAAAAGTTACCTTCTGACTTAGTCTCTTTTTTGATGTTTTTCTTCCCCGGGACGAACCTGCCAGTTGAATCCGACCTCCTGGAGCCCTTGTCCGGATACGCGAAGTCGGTTTCCTCGGTGGTGATTTTTACCTTCGGACTTAGTCGTTTTTTCGAGATGAAAATCCTTCGACCGGGGTAAACCTTGATCTTGATCCGACGTCCATGGAGCCCTTCTCGGATACGATGGCTGGGAGGTCCCGGTCAACTTTTTACGTTCGGACTTAGTCTCTTTTTTGGATGTTTTTCTTTACCGGGACGAACCACGAAGTCAGGCTGGGTCACGGTTGAGGCAAGCCGGCTAGAATTTCCGCGTCGGGTCGGTCACTTTATGGAGCTTTTTTTTCAAAAATTCTCCAATCTTTTCCAAACTTCTGGGGCTTCACCCAGATGTTCTTTTAAGGTTCTTTTGGGGTCCACAGCTCACCCCAAGGGTCCAGAAGTTCTGTGATGGTCCTTGGGGGGTGCGGACTTCAACTCCCAGAATGCACCTGGCGCAAACTCCTTTTTGGCCACTGGACAGTGGTCAGCTGGTCGCTTTCTTCAGGAGTTGGTGCAGGGGACTCTGGTTTAGCAATTTTTCACCTGTAGCAAACAGGGAGTCCCTCCTTGAACCAGTTGAAGCCAGGCAAAGTCCTTCTTGTGGTGAAGCCCAAGTGTGCAGCTGGTGCAGTCCTTCTGAGTGCAGGTTCCAGGTGCAGGCCAGGGGTCCAGCAGGGCAGTCCTTCTTCTTCTTTAGTTCCTTTCTTGTTGAATTCTGGAGGGGATCTGAGGTGTGGGTGCAGGTCTGCCAGTTTTATCCTTGCTTCTGGGTGAAAAGCAGGGGGGCCCTGGTTCTCCAATCAGGAACAGGGTCGTCCCCCTGTGATGACCACTTCCTGGGAAGTGTGGCAAAAATCCATCCCAGAAGGCAACAGTCTCTAAAAATCCAACATGGATGAATCTGATTTTTGGAGGTTACATCTGGCTGAGCTCACCCACTGGTGTGGCTAAAAATCATAAACACACCCCTCTCCTGCCCTCTCCTAATCTAATCAAGGGGGCACCTAATTGTCTGGGGTTGCAGGATGTGGGGGTGTTGCTGGGTGCTTCAAATGTCCTTCTCTGCCTTTGAAGACCAGTTTGGCCGCCCTCCCCCTTCCTGCCTCACCATCTGCTGAGGGGAGATTTCTCTCCCCCAAGCACATTCCTTTGTGTGAAGTCAGGCCACTTCACACCTCATCAAGGTAGCCTGGCAGAAGCTGCTGCAGGCTGGCCAATCAGAGCACAGCAGCAAAAACAATGCAGAGCTGAAATTGGCAACTTTTTAGGTAAAGTCTAAACTTTTTACCTGGACAAGTTATATTAAATCCAACAACTGGAAGTTGTGGGATTTATTACAACAATCAATTTGATACCAAATTCTTGGTATGTAACATTTAAGGAGACTTTAAAATTTAAAATAAAGTCTGCCCATTCTAGCCTATGAAGGCCATTTACTTCAATGAGGGAAAAACGAATTTGGCTGTTTTTACCTCACCAGGGCTTATAAATCTATTTTTATAAAGTCCCTGCTTATAGTTACATGGCACCCACATAGGGCACACCTTAGGGGTGACTTATATGTAAAAATAAGGTAGTTTAAGACTTTGGAAGTACCTTTAATTCCAAAGTCGAATTTGCATATAACTTTAATTTAAAAGCAGCCAGCAAGGCAGGCTTGCTTTTAAATTGACACTGGGCACCTCAGCAATGCACCTAGGTGTGCACCACCTATGCTGTGGTCCCTAAACCTACATGCCCTACCATATACTAGGGTCTTATAGGTAGGTTAACTTAGCCAATTATAATTAGCCTAATTTGCATATCCATTTTACACAGAGCACAGGCCCTGGGACTGGTTAGCAGTACCCAGGGCACCATCAGAGTCAGGAAAACACCAGCATAAAGTGGAAAATGGGGGCAAAAAGTTAGGGGGCCTCTGCAATCAGCCCTGTTTTCTCACAATATGCTATAAATGGTAACGTACAGAGCACTACTGTGAGTTCTGAAGACCCGGCACAAAATAAGGGCATCACATGTACAGTGCAGACAAGTGATACAGTTTTGATACAAAATGGTGTCAGTGTACCCACTGCACCAGAGACACAGATATAGTTGCAGCCTCCACAGATTCAAAGGATTTATCCCGATGTTCCAGTATTAGAAACAAATACGAGTCTGATGGTGCCACCTGATCCGATATGTACAAGATCAAAGTTAGTGCAGATTGAGCCAACTCCGCAATTGCTGCCCCAGCCGCAGCAACAGCTGGTTCCGAGTTACACTTCAGTTACACTACCGCAGTCAGTAGCTACAGCACCAATGATAAATCAAGCTATGGGAGCTAATGCTCCACAGGGTTTGGGACTTGGACAGTCACCAGCTGCTATATCATTGCCAATTACTGTTGGTCCACCAGTGCCGCTGTATGCGCAAGGTAAGCCTGGCGTAGGTGATCAGGGAGTAATGACCCAAGAGGCGAGAAGAGGAGGGTTCACAGGAACTTCCCAAGGAATGACACACGCAGCAGAAGGATCTAGGTCTTTGTTAGACTTTAGTCTGATTGGGGTTCCTTTGGAGACAATGAGGCAAGCAGGGTTGGGAGCACTAACCCCACAGGTAATGAGTACAAATACGACACAGACACCAATGATGCAGTCTGGAAACATCTTGTTGCAAGGCTTAACAGCGCAACAATTGAACGAGTGGTTAGACAAACGCAACACTCCGCAGACTACTGCAGTGACCACAGAAAGGTCAGAAAGAGATGAATACCTGAATTTTGTGAGACTGGGTGTAGATGCCATGGAACTAGTAGAAGGAACAATGGGGGTGGAACAGATTAGGGTCATACACAGAAGCAGAATTGAGGTAACTGTGCCCCAAGATAACTAGAGAAGTGAGCAAGGTCCATCAAAGGTTGGCAAACCTGGCAGATAAATACAATATAGACATTGAGAGTACTAAACATTTGAAAAGAAGCTACAGATTAGACTTTGAGCCTAAAGATTTCGAGCACATGAGGTTGACCGGAATGAAGACCCATCTTAAAGAGATACTGCAGAGTGCTCAAATTTGGGGAGCCTTAGAGAAATGGGAAGGCAGATGGGCAAATAAAAGAGATAAAGAGAAAAGTGATGGTCCGGAACCAAAGCAGGCTAAAGCTGCACCGGACACGGGGACAATAAAAATGTTCCCAATGAGAGAAACAGCCGGAGGGGTGCTGGTCCATGTACCATGGTCCAGAGGTGACATTCTGTCATTCACAAATGACTACCCCAGGTTGAGGGAGAAGCCGATAGAGTGGTATCAGCAGACGGACAGAGTTGTGAAGCTTGCGAAATGTCTCTGGGAAGACTTAAATACCCTGTTTGAGATTAAAGTTCCACCTGATTTATGGCTTGAGTGCAAGAGGTGCGTAGATTGGCCGACGGAGGAGCCGGCAAGGGATAAGATTACTGGAGCACCGTATGAAGAGGTGATGAAGTATTATCATAAAGTGATTGAGTTTTTGAAGCAGAAAGTGTCGCCGAAAGTGACTGATTGGCAAAAAATCAATCGAACATCATAGGAGGCCAAAGAGTTGATTCATGCTTACTATGAGAGATTTTTGAAAGCGTTCAAACATTACAGTGGCACTGAGGTCATTGAACCAAAAGACATGAATCATCTTGTGTTCAGGTTGCTGAAGGGTTGAGGCCAAAGATTAGCCAGATGATTAAGAATCATTTGATCTGTTGGCAAGCGAAGCCGATTGATGAGGTGTAGCAGTATGCAAAATACTGTAGTGACGAGATTGAGTTGAAGCAGAGAAAGTTGAAAGAGAAGGTGATGGTGATGCAGATTAAGGCAGAGCAAGCAAGGATGCAGGGAAATGGAATACAGCAGGTGATACAGCAGCAACCGCAGGGGAATGGAATGTTTCAAGCACAACCAAGAGGCTGAGGACGAGGAGGTTTTGTGAACCGTGGTCCAGGCTTGAATACTGTTGTGGTTCAAAACGATGTGCAGGGGATGGAAAAAGATGTCACCACGTCACACGTGCAGGGGCATGAGGCATTGGAAGCGGGAATGCCCAATGGTGGTGCAGGATGGTGTTGTTCAACAAAGCAATGATGTCGGTACCTTTCAGAATGTGAGAGGTCCAAAAATGAGAGGGCAGAATCAGAACTTACAGAATAACATGGTACAGATGCAGGGGTTATAGCCTATGCAGCAGGTGTGAATGCTGTGTGTCCAACCAGCACAAATGCAGCAGGCACAACAGCAGATTCCCATGGTACCTAGACAGCAAATGCAGATACCATTAGCTCCAATGGGACAGCAACAGGTGATGCTTCCTCAACAGGTCACAGGTCAAACAATGAGTCAAAATAACACAGTACAGCAATTCCCATTGCATGTTGAGGATGGAATAAACGATGAATGGTCGGATGATTGTTCAGACAGTGAGGAGTGCAGGCTTGCAGCGTCCCTAGAAGTAGATCAGAGGAAACCCTATGTATAGGGGAAGGTAATGGGTCATAAGGTTTCGTTCCTATTTGACACAGGAGCTACACGCTCTACAGTCAGAAGTGCAGAGGTTCCAAAATTACCACTTTCGGGGCGTACCATAAGTGTGGTAGGAGTAGCAAATCAGTTCCTGACAATCCCAATTACAGAACCAGTCCAAGTTGAAATTGGCAACTTCCAGGGATTGCACAAATTTGTAGTCTGTGATTCTAGTCCCGTATCCCTACTGGGAAGAGACTTATTGTGCAAAACAAGGTGTTCGATTACCTGTTCCAATGAAGGGATTGAGGTGCAGACAAACAGTGATGATGAAGGAGATGATGGCCAGTTTCCAGAGTTAGAGACGGAGACCGCAAATGAGTACCCTTTGATACCCTATTCCTATTCCTAATGCTTACAGTGAATAAGTTGCCAGCTGAGTTGCAGGGAACAGTGACAGAGAAAGTGTGGGACCTGACAGGAAAGGAAGTGGGACTAATAAAAGGAGTAGAACCGGTTAAAGTAGAGGTAAAGCCAAATGCAGTGTTTCCCCAGGTACCGCAGTACCACAAGACGTCCTCATTCAAGTAGCGCAGATAATTGCAGACTTTGTGAAGCAAGGAGTTCTGAAAGAAGTGCTGAGTAGCCTGTGTAATTCACCAATAATGGGTCTGAAAAAGCCTTGTGGGAAGGTTCGAATTGTGCAAGACCTGAGGAAAATAAACGAGATTGTGGTCAAATGTTGCCCCATAGTGCCAAATCCAGCTGTGATCATGTTTCAGGTTCCTTGTGATGCAGAGTGGTTCACAGTTGTGGACTTGTCTCAAGCATTCTTTTCGCTACCTCTTCACGAGGATAGCCAATTTCTCTTCAGTTTCAAATTCCTGGATAAGGTGTACAGTTGGTGCAGAATTCCTCAAGGGTTTTCTGAGTCACCTTCCATCTTCAATCAAATACTGAAGAAGGACTTGGAGTCATTGGAACTGCCTTTCAGTTCGACCCTAGTGCAGTATATTGATGACTTGTTAATTGCGTCCAGGACAAAAGATGACTGCAGGTACGACACAATTGCCTTACTGAACCATTTGGGAAAGAATGGACATGAAGTGTCCCCAAAGAAACTGCAACACTGTCAGAGAGAGGTAAAGTACTTAGGTCACCTGATTGAGAAAGGGTCGAGAAAAATATCCAAAGAAAGGGTGACAGCCATACTGCAGATCCCCTGACAACAAAAAGAGATGTTAGGATGTTTTTAGGAATGGTGGGCTACTGTCATCAGTGGATTCCCAACTTCTCGATTATCTCTAAGCCCTTGATAAGACTGACAGCTAAGGAAGTTCATGATGACCCGGGTGCCATAACCATGTCCGAGAAAGAGATGAAGGCATTCATGGAATTGAGGGAAAGTATGTGCAGGGCAACAGCTTCGGGTATGCCTGATTACACAAAGCCTTTTGTACTGTTTTGTCATGAACGTGAAGCTTGTTCTTTGTCTGGCCTGACACAGGTCCATGGAGGTGCAAACTGCCTAGTAGCATATTTTTCAGCTACTTTGGACCCAGTCGCAGCAGCCTTACCGGGTTGTTTACGTGCAGTTGTAGCAGTTGGTCAAAGCCTCACACAATGTGAAGGAATAGTGATGGGACATCCTTTAACAGTAATGGTCCCGCATTCAGTTGAAATTCTGTTAACTCGAACCAAGATGCAGCACATGACAAATGCGTCCCTTATGAGATGTACTGTATTGAACCCGGCAACTTTACTTCCTATTGATAATGCTAACATTGATATTGCTGAGGAAGTAGAACATGATTGTCTTGAGGTAACAGATCTGTGCACCAAACCAAGGCCTGATATTAAAGATACTCAACTAGAAGAAAATGATTACATTATCTTTGGGGATGGTTCATGCTTGAGAGACTCAGTAGGAGTACTGAGAGTTGGATATGCAGTGTGTACAATCACTGGTATTTTAGAAGCATCCTGGCTCGAAAGAGTGTACTCTGATCAAGTGGCAGAATTAATTGCTCTTACTAGGGCATGCCACGCAGCTGAAAACCTGAAAGTCACTATCTATACTGACAGCAGATACGGATTTGGAATTGTACATGATTTTCGTCAGTTATGGTCACACAGAGGTTTCATGACCTCTTCTGGTTCTCCAGTGAAAAATGCCGAAAAGATTAAGGATTTGTTGCACGCGATTCAGTTCCCTCTTGAAATTGTAGTGGTGAAATGCAATGCTCATGTTAAGTCACAAGACTTTGGGGGTTATTACAACTTTGGAGGAGGTGTTAATCCGTCCCAAAAGTGACGGTAAAGTGACGGATATACCACCAGCCGTATTACGAGTCCATTATATCCTATGGAACTCGTAATACGGCTGGTGGTATATCCGTCACTTTACGGTCACTTTTGGGACGGATTAACACCAACTCCAAAAGTTGTAATAACCCCCTTTGTCTCAATGGGAAATGGATATGCAGATCAAGTCGCAAGGTTTTGTGCATTGAACTGTATATCGTTTCGAGACCAGTGGGAATTGTTACCTGAAACTGAAAATGAAACATGCTTGAACATTGCATTAAGGGTGGTTGACACATTAGATGAGCTAAAATCACTGCAGGGACGTGCTAGCAAAGAGAAGAAACGTTCCTGGCAGAGAATGCAATGTGTACAGAGATCTGATGACTTATGGGTTTCAGAGGAGGGAAAAATGGTTTTGCCAAACAGTCTTTTGTGACAGTTTGCGAGGTTTTACCATGGTCAAGCACATGTTGGGAGAGACGCAATGATCAGGTTGTTCAAAATCGATTGGTTCAATCCAAAATTCAGACAAGCTTCAGAGGTTATCTGTCACAGGTGCATCATCTGTCAGCAGATGTTTGCAGGGAAAGGGACTATGGTGAATATGAGCCACGCTGGGAGAGCTGGAGGTCCGTTTAGCAGGATTCAGATGGACTTTATTGAAATGCCTATGTGTGGAGGATTGAGGTACGTGTTGGTGATTGTGTGCATTTTCAGTCACTGGATTGAAACCTACCCTACACGTAGGAATGACAGTCTCACAGAAGCAAAACTGCTGCTTAGGGGGTTAATACCACGTTTCGGATTTCCCATCTCTTTAGAATCAGATAGGGGCAGACACTTCGACAATGAGGTGATTAAGCTCTTGTGTGCCGCATTAAACATTGAGCAGAAGCTGCATTGTAGCTATCGCCCTGAAACATCAGGATTAGTGGATCAGATGAATGGTACCCTGAAGTCGAGAATGGCAAAATGTGCGCAGCTACCAATTTGAAGTGGCCAGATGCATTGCCCTTAGTACTGATGTCAATGAGAAACACATCTGATAAGAAAACAGGACTGTCTCTCCACGAAATCCTAATGGGCCAAGCTATGCGATTGCCCGCAGTACCTGCAAATGCTCTTGTGAACATCACGGATGATATGGTGTTGGACTACTGCAAGGGTGTGGCTGACGTGGTCCGCTCTTTCTCTCACAGGTGGAGGCTACCACATTGCCACCGATAAGTGATCCAGGTCACACCCTGAAAGCCGGTGACTGGGTGGTTGTCAGGAAACACGTGAGGAAATCGTGTCTGCAGCCACGTTGGAAGGGGCCATATGAGGTGATACTGACAACCACTACTGCTGTGAAATGTGCAGGTCTGCTGAATTGGATACATGCCAGTCACACAAAGAAGGTGACGTGTCCGACTGATGAGGAACTTGAAGTGTCCAAAACAATAGCTGCAGAGAAGGAAGTCTCAGGGCCGGAGAGTATTCAAAGGGGAACTGAGACTGAAGAAGAGCCCGGTGGGGACGGCTTAGTCACTCAAACTGTAAACGAGATCCAGAGGGGTGACAGTGAGCCTATCTCAGCTGGGACATCAGGGGAACTGACGCAGAGAGAGGTTTTCCCAGAAGCAGACGGATACAGGTTTGAAGTTGAGCCCATAACAGACCCTGAAGGCGAAGGGAGTGAGGCAAAGGGAAGTCGAGGTATTCTGACTCCTCCTGAGGCGCTGGCAGGTCCATCACGAGAAAACACCATAGCACAAGAGGAGGTCGTGTTCAACGTCCTGAAAGGCCTGACAGAAAGAAAACACTTAAAGGAGACAATTGGCCGGAGCCACAAGTTGCAGGGGAGAAAGTGATCCCCAATTATACAATAGGGGAAGAAGTTGACACAACCAGGAAAGAAGATCTTAGTGAAGGAGAGTTGCAGGGTGAACGCAAACTGAAAAGAAAGAGAGTTGCAAACAGAAGGTACGCAGGTCTGGAATGGGCATATGCCACATTAGCTGAATGGCAACAAGCATTCTTGGCGTTCTGTTTTGATCGAGAGGTTCCAGGTCAATACTACGGCACCTGAATTAAACTTTAGAAAGAGAATGTGTTAAATTGAAATTGAAATTGAAGAGAGAAAAGAGACTGATATATTACCGGGCGTGACACTGTTAACCTGAATAGACTCTGAAAAACTGATTATGACAAGCTGCTAACCTAATTTGACAATGGGGTCCTGGAGTGAGTGAAACGCTGAAAATACTAGCAGAGAAAAGAGAGACTTTGCAAAGAAAGAGAGAAAAAAAAAGAGCTTTTCTATCGTCCTCAAGTTGTTTGTTTGTTTCTGCTACCTGATTCTTTACAGATCATGAGTTACAATAGAGATAACAGTAATAAGGGTAGGATGTGTGGTTGGTTGAGAGCTATTCTGGGTGCAATAATAATTATAGGTGTGACTGTGGGAATGCCATTGGTGGATAAGAAAGTGACTAACAATGCTTCAAATCCAGACACTGCTACACTAACACCATGGGAGAAGTTTGAGCAGGATGCAAATTACTTGCATGAGGGAACTAATCCAAAAGGGGAACTATCTACTAATGTCTTCTATCGCTTGCTGAATGAGTATGTTGACACAATGGATGCAAAGAATTGCTATGTGTGCCCAAAGATTCCTTCATCAGTACAAGAAGGGGTTACTTATCATAGTCTGCCATTAACCTACCGGATAAGCTGTAGTTTGCTGTTAACAAGATTCTATGATCAAGAACATGTTCAGTACTTCTATTCTAACTTAGATGTAGTGTTTTCCTTTGTGCCCGTGATTGAGTTTCTAAATAAATTAGCTAAAGAACACAGCATAAAATTAGTTAGGGGATTCTTTGAGCCGACACTAACATTTGGGACAGCTTATGCGCACTGCAATAATCTAACCTGCTTACTAACACCTGTATAAAAGAGCTTCTTAGACCACACTGATGATAGACGGAAAGCATTAAAGGAAAGGTTAGAAAAGGGATTAGAAAAATGCACGCTTGCAAATTATTATACTTACACTGCTATAAAGACACAGGGTAAATTAGCTATAGATGCATTACATGTAGGTAGGCTTTGTATATATAGGCCGAAATATGAACATGACACTTTATTTGTGTGAACGAGTGAGTGCAGGCATGTGTTTTTGTTTCAGAGTAAGTGGACGTTCATGTTAAATGGACAGGATCCAGCAATCCCTGGGATCTATTATATATGTGGGCTTAATGCTTATTACCGTCTTCCAAAGGGATGGTATGGGACATGTTATTTGGGAATAGTTTTCCCAAAGATCTACCAGATTGATGACTTAAAGCAAATTCCTAAAATGTCTGAATTACAACATACTAGACAAAAGAGAGAGACAGCGGCTGCTGTCATTGGTGACATATTTGGAGCCATAATTCCTTCAGTAGGGGTTATTTTAAACTCCATAAAGATTCGAAAGTTGTCTACTATTGTGGATAACATGCTGACAAACTTCACAGGGGCTATACTCCTGATGGATACTGAACTAGCTGCAGAAAGAGCTATGACTCTTCAAAACCAGCTTGCTTTAGACATTCTTTTAGCAAAGAATGGCAGAGTCTGTAAGATGCTTAATGAGCGCCATTGTTGTACATTCATTCCAGATAACAGTAAAAAGATTAGAGGTATGCTTACTAACTTAACAAGAGATGATGCAGATTTGAAGGAGCTGAGGGGACCTGGAGTTTGGGAAAAAGTTGGGAAAGGAATTACCAAAGTAGGGAATTGGTTTAGTAATATTTGGAACGGGGTTGCTGCAAAAATATTAGGGGGTCTATTGATTGTCCTGATTTGTCTGTTGTTACTATGGTTGTCATGCAAAATTAATAACATAATTAAAAGAGATGTGGCAAAACTTAATAAAAGAAAAGAAGAAAAAGAAAAAGAAGAAATGTTCAAATAAATTTGGGAAAGATCCCATAGGAAGAAAGAAATTGAGATCTGTAACTTAAAGAAAATGAGAGGTTCTGAAAGGAAAGGCTTTGTGTGATGACAAGTGTCATCAGAGGAGGGACTGGAAGAGTATAGGTTTTATATATATTCTATATTAACATGAAATGTTTATGAACTAATGAGTAATAATGTTGCATAGAAAATATATTAATGTGTTTTGCTAAAATGTGCGCCTGAAAAGTGCCCACGGGGAGTGGCCTTCAATATATACGGGGACTAATGAAACTGACTAATAATGATAAAATGTTATATTAGGATATGATTTTGCACTAATATTAAAAGGTTATATGTTAAGGCTTTGCTAATAAATCATTAGGCCTTAGTTAGCATGAGTCGAGGCCTAGCTGCCCGGTTTCATATTAAATGTGTTTTTCTAACGTGCAGTGTGCTGACTTGCTGAAGGACATGAACTCTTGTTTTTCTCCAAACTAGAAGATGAATGTAACTGTAGTAGATCCGTTCTCATGAAATTCAACTGGCTTAGTGAAACATTCTTTCTGAATGCAACAGTGTAGACTACTTGCAGGTACAAGGTTGCCTGAACCGGTACAGACAATGGAACCACTGACTAAAGATGCAAAGAAGACTACGAGAGTATGAAATCATACCGGACATTCTACCCGCTGAAGACGTCAATCATAAGGACCAATAAACTACGTGAGAACAGTTACGGGGTGACAAATTCAATGACGTAATTGAAACCGTATTGGAGGGAGATAGTGTGGTAGTGACCCCAACCAATACAATCGCTGAATTCCTGATGGCGAATCAACTGATGTCCTGAGGACGAAGACCGAACCTGAGTGCTGACCCAATAGGGAGGGTAACTATATGACAATGAAATTGTAATTGTCTGTTTGCTTTTCCTTTCTAGGTACCAACTGCTTCTATTGACAGAGACCGTAGTTAGATGTTTTCTAAATTGGTGTTACTAAATTGCTTTGCATGAAGCCCAACATGCCAATGCTAATTCGAGGTTAGATGAGGGGTTCACTAAACTGACACAAATAGACAAATGACTGAATCTATGCTTTGTTGAATAACGTGATGATGATACTCTGCTAAGGATAACCTATGTTGACGCTGTGTTATGTTCTAATATTCATGATTCTTGCTTTGATGAAATCTTATCAGAGTTGCCATATTGTGACTATGCTAATGTGTTTCATGGTTTTAAGACTAATACACTTGCAAGTAGAATTGTAATCAATAGGGAATAAACTTCTTATAATAGTACTACACTGGTGTGGCTATTCATGACTGCAAGGTCATGGTGGTTTCTGAGTTTTATTAATGTCTTTGACTAATTTGAATTGCCTTATTACTGTGAACCTTAATGATGTCATTGACATGTTAATCGATATGCTGATTAGTTATCTCATCCTAAGGTGTCTTCAATCAGGGTCAAAAGATTAATTGGCCTAAAACGAGTCCCAAAGTGAGTAAATTAATCATAAAGGAACTCGTTAGCATGTCCACTTTGGACTTTGAGAGTGAGTAGCACTGTGGAGTGTTTGCAGTAAAACAAACAGGAACTGTTGAAATAGAAGGTAGTATTGACCCCCTGAACTTTTACTTCATTGGATAGGAAGTGCCTTAGAGTCTATCACACCCTTTAACTGCTGCCAAACATAAATGTGGCACCTCAAGGCACCATCCCCAGAACACCTCCTCAACCTGTCTGTAACCTGTGAAGAGCCCTAAAGGACTAGACCTGCTTCCCCTTGTACCCAGGATAAAGGCACAGACGTCATGGATGAGTTGGCTGGCATCCTATGTGACTACAGGGAAATAAGAAGTTGCAAGAGGCCTTTTCCCTGAAGTACCCAGATGACCTGTGGCAACTTGACCTAGAAAGTGTTGAAATGTACTGAAGGCAGTAGAGCAGTCTGACACGGCCAGATGGACAAGCTAGATAAGGCTAGTGTGTGGACTCTTCATTTGTGATCCTTTGATGTCCCAAGGGACCAGAAAAATGGCCAAAACACCTGTCAAGCTGGTGACCTGGTAGTGCCAGACTGCCCAAAAGGCCCATCCAACACTGACAGAATGTCATTCCTGTCAGTCACAGAATAAAGACAGCAAGGAAAGCAGGGGCAGCTCCTTCATGAGGGCGGAGGAGTATCGCCCCCCGCCAGCAGCGACAGCTGCAAAACCTTTATAAGGAAATGATAATAAACAGTGTTTATTATCATTTCCTTGTAAAGGGGTGGGGCCACGGGGGTGACGAGTGTGAGAGGGAGTGCTGAGTACTCCCTCTCAGAACGCATGTGTGTTTGGCCGGCTGTTTCAGGCCAGCCAAAACACATGCGCAGAGGGCTCTCTCTAGCCCAGCAACACTGTTGGTGGGCTGGAGAGAGCCTGCACAGGCTCCCAGTCTGCCTGTGAGCCCCCCCGCTGGGCGCTCCCAGCCAATCCTGATTTGAGCAGCGTCAGGATTGGCAGCAGGGCAGGCTGGGAGCCTGTGACTGCCTGCAGCCAGCAGAGGAGCTGGACGCTGTGTGGCGCAATCGGTTTTCAGATAAGTTTTTTTTTTTTTTCTTTTAATTAATATTTTCGGCCCAACCCCCTCCTGGTCTCCCCCTGCGTGCACCGCCCCGCCCCCTTCAACACTGCGAGCCGCTACTGAAGGAAAGTAATAAAAGAAGAAAGCATTGCTGAGAAAGCAGGGCTTGACGAAAAGACTGCAAAGCCCCATGGAATGCTCAAGCCAAGAGGATGTATAATTTATTTAATTTTCCCAAGTGAAAACCATGTGTAGGGTTGTCCAGTTTGGAATATTCCAATGGTATAGAATAAAATGAAATGGTCCAAGAAGTCTTTTTAATAGAGAGTTTTTCCATTGCTTTTTTTAAATGGAAGGAAAGGGCAATAATGTATGAATTGTGACCTGCTGCTAAGTTTCAAGCTGGTAGCCTGCAGGTAGAAATGACCGATGATTTAACCTCTGTGCTATTTTGAGGCCCGAAACCATGGTCTAATTACGAAGAGATCCAACCCAACGTGATTCACTAAAATAAGCATAGCTTCACTCCGTGCAAACAGATGTTTAATAAAAAGATGCAACAAAAATGAGAAGAAATTCCAAGATGTCGACTGGCGTTGACACTAGTTATTCAAGTCAGGACTCAGAGCCATTTAGTTAGGCTGAAATACTTTTCATAACAAAAGAACTTCAACGTTACATATTGTAAATCATATTATGTACAAATAGCTCATGATAGATATCCTACTGTTTTTCAGTCTAGATTAATGTCATTATCTAATGGAATAACACATACGCAACACGTGTAGCGCTCTTAAAAAGAAACCTTTGCTAAATTAATATAAAAACTATCTTTTGGAATTGAGGAGGAAAGCACCCTGCCTGGTAATAAAGACAGCAAAGCAGGCTACCCCAGCACACCATGATGGTGTTCAAACGAGAGGCAAATGCTACATGACTACTTTACCGAGGATGACCGATATAAGCTAGATTGTCTTTTTCATTTTTTATTGGGTGCCAGCACACCTTCGACAAAATTTCGGAGCATTTAAAATGGTTTCCAGACCTTGATTTTCTTTAAAGGAGAAATCCTTCCTTAAAACACTGTGGTAAAACAGAGGATCAAACACAGGTTCCTGAACACTGGTTGACTGGGTCGACCTTTTTCACTTGCTCTCATCGACTGTGGGGTGATTTGTGTCTTTTGAATTATTGGACGTATATCAAGGTAAAAAGCATACCTTCCTTAGTCACTACAGATTTCCATTGGAAAGCTGCTCATTTTACTTTACAAAAGCAAGAGCAGTCTTCGAAATATAAAAAAATCCACTATTACAACACTGGATCCTTGGGGGCATATTTAAAAGGAGCTTTGGCTGCCACTATGTAATTTTTGTATTTTTTATGCAGCAGCAGCTTATTCAGTGCTCCATATTTTAAAAGTGATGCATTAGGTATAATCCGTCACTTTTCTCTGTCCTGCGTCGTTTTTTATCTGTGCTACAACCAGCTTCATCAGGTAACGTTAAACATATGCAAGGTAGACATTCCCTCGTAAAATCTACCACAGAAAAGACACATCCTCATCTACAAGTTTATGGGAAAGTGATGCATTGTTGGCAAATGACACAGAGAATCTAGAATGTGTCACAATTCCTGAGCATTGGCAAACAAGGCGTAAAAATGACACATTGCCACTGGTACATTAGCAGAACATACCCAAAGCACTTTGGCAAGCTCAATTACACCATGGAGCTACTCAAGCTGCAGCTTGGAGCAGGAAGAAGACGATGACCACCACCACCTGCACCATCACCACAGAGGCAGCGCATGAGAGGGAAGCGGACATACCGGCAGAGGACTACCCTCAATGACCTCAAGGAGGAGAGGGTCAGCACCTATTATAGGCTCAGGAGGGCGTCCATTGTCCAGCTCCTGCGCCAGATTGCACCAAGGCTGCAAACAACATCCCAGAGGTGCACCAACCTCCCTCTGCAGGCCAAGCTGATGGCTGTACTCCACATGCTGGCCTCCGGCTCATTTCAAACCACCACAGCCAGATTGGCAGGAAAATCTCAGTCATCCTTTTCCACATTCTTCCCCTCCATCGTCACTTGCATCATAAGCCTCACACCCCAGAACCTCAGGTTCTCCAACACACAAGAGAAACAACATAAAAACAAGCAGCGCTTCTATGCCATTGCTCGATTTCCAAATGTGTTGGGGGAAATTGACTGCACTCATGTGCAACTGGTGCCTCCTGTTGCTACATCCCACCTGTACTGCAGTTGGAAGCACACATATTCAATTAACGTGTAGGGAATAGTGGACCTCTGGGGATGTTCATCAATGTGCTGGCAAAGTACCATGGGGGTGCCCATGATGGCTACGTATTGAGACATTCCATCATAAACAAGTGCTTCCTGAATGGGAGATATGGGAATGGCCAACTTGTTGGTAAGTACTTTGAAGGACATGACCGACCTCAGGAAAGTAAAGTATGTTGGATAAAATAGCCATATTTGTGTTTGTTAAATGAGACAGTGCAGATGTAGCAGGTGTGGGCCTTATACTTGCACCATACTACATGGCACATGTGCAATACAGCCCTCCAAGTCACACATGTTGAGACCTGCCAAACCACTGTGGGCCTCGTATACAAGAAGCCTGCGGTGCTGGACCATCCATTTCCATGATGCTATGATGGAGCAGGTCTCTCAATCATTTCTATGAGGCAACACAAAGTAACCCTGCGTGCCTTTGCAGGGCCTCATAGAAATTGGCCCTGCAATGGGTTTTCCCTCACAACACCAATGGGTTTTGACACATTGTCAGATTTAAATGCATGTGTAAACCTTAAAATGTGTCAAAAATGTGCACCTCACCAGGGGAGGACTAAGAAGTAGAAATAACTTTCTTTCTCCTTGTTATATCTTCTTTCTATGTGTGTTGCATTTTGCATTGCTTGTTTTTGTGTAGGAAGGTGTCACGTACTGCATAAACACAATTGAGCCAACGACGCAGACACACCTGTACCATGGTGCAAGGGTGCCTGAATTGGCGCAAGCCACCAAATTGTAGTCTTGCTCATGCAGAAGGAACACAAACGCGTCATATTTCAATAATATAGCACACTTCTGCCCTTTCCATTTGATGCAGGGCAGTGCAGGTAAGTGACGTCCTATGGTGCCCTGTGACAACAACTCATAAATGAGACACTGTGTGTGTCTCAGAATGGTGAAAAGATCTTCAGCGATGCTACACTATGTAAAATGCTGTTTAACAACACTGTGTTGAAGAAAGGGCCTCCGTTTCTGTTGTCTGTGTGTCCACATGTAAGTCTAATGGTCATGAGACATGTCATGTATCTAATACCTTTGAAACTGAGAACATTTCAAATATATGGCCCTCTCCAGGTCATCTGTACCATGGAAATTTACACTAGTCATCATATACAAACTTGCCATCCTATACACGGTGCATTTTGTGCTATGTAAACCTACTCTATCAGTCCTCCAAGGGTTCAGATTGTGCTGCACGGTAAACCCCCTTGCACAAAGGACATCTCATTGGACAGCCAGCTACATATTCACCATTTAGATAATGTGCCTGTCTTGGTGCAATGCTGCCCATTGTCTGCTAGTGCAGGCTGCAAACCCAGGATACTGCATCATTTTTCAACATGAAAGGTCCTACACTTCCCTCAATCAGTAAGACAGTGCAGTGTTGTTAGTTTACCAATTGCACTGTACAGCACAAGACTCAAACATATCTCGCTTGTGTTCTGTCAACATAGTGGACACAGTGCACTGGTATGTGTAGACTATCATGTCCCACATTGACATGCAATCACTAATCTCTCCATGGCAGTAGCTAATGCACAACAGTGACTAATACTGTCACATCCAAATATGTGTGAATTAATTTGACAACATCAACTGCACTGGTTACATTTTGAAAAATCAGACATGTTGTAGGTCAGAAATGCAATAATAGTTCTGAACCAATACAATAGAGAGGTTTGAGAGAAGTATCTACTCAATGGCTAACTGTCTCTCCATACCAGTAAAGATTCACCACGTTCATGACATTGGCACTCAAAAGTATTATAACTAGTAAGTGTATCACACAGGTCAGAATACCTCTATTTGTTGTACAGTGTCAGACATACCAAAAACGAAAGTGCCTGTATGTCAAACAATGTTAGTGCATGTCCCATACTGGTTGAAATGTGTGTGAGTCATTCAGGACCCATACCAGAATGTACTTGAATGAGGGCCCATCAACCAACATGGGCGTTGACTGATTGTTCCCCACCTGTCGTTTCAGCTGACCATCCATTTCCATGATGCTATGATGGAGCAGGTCTCTCAATAATTTTTATGAGGAAACACAAAGTAACCCTGCGTGCCTTTGCAGGGCCTCATAGAAATTGAGTAACGCAAGGTAGTGCAAAGTGCTTTAAGTGTGTAGGATATGTTTTATGGGCTTTTCAGTGGGTTTTCCCTCACAACACCAATGGGTTTTGACACATTCTCAGATTTAAATGGATGTGTAAACCTAAAAATGTGTCAAAACTGTGCACCTCCCCAGGGGAGGACTAACCAGGAGAAATAACTTTCTTTCTCCTTGTTATTTCTTCTTTCTATGTGTGTTGCATTTTGCATTGCTTGTTTTTGTGTAGGGAGGTGTCACGTACTGCATAAACACAATTGAGCCAACGATGCAGACACACCTGTACCATGGTGCAAGGGTGCCTGAATTGGCGCAAGTCACCAAATTGTAGTCTTGCTCATGCAGAAGGAACACAAATGCATCATATTTCATTAATATAGCACACTTCTGCCCTTTTCTTTTGATGCAGGGCAGTGCAGCTAAGTGACGTCCTATGGTGCCCTGTGACAACAACTCATAAATGAGACACTGTGTGTGTCTCAGAATGGTGAAATGATCTTCAGCGATGCTACACTATGTAAAATGCTGTCTAACAACACTGTGTTGAAGAAAGGGCCTCCGTTTCTGTTGTCTGTGTGTCCACATGTAACTCTAATGGTCATGAGGCATGTCATGTATCCAATACCTTTGAAACTGAGAACATTTCAAATATATGGCCCTCTCCAGGTCATGTCTACCATGGAAATTTACACTAGTCATCATATACAAACTTGCCATCCTATACACGGTCCATTTTGTGCCATGTAAACCTACTCTATCAGTCCTCCAAGGGTTCAGATTGTGCTGCACGGTAAACCCCCTCGCACAAAGTACATCTTATTGGACAGCCAGCTACATATTCACCATTTAGATAATGTGCCTGTCTTGGTGCAATGCTGCCCATTGTCTGCCAGTGCAGGCTGCAAACCCAGGATACTGCATCATGTTGAAAAATAGGTCCTACACTTCCCTCAATCAGTGAGACAGTGCAGTGTTGTTAGTTTACCAATTGCACTGTACAGCACAAGACTCCCACATATCTCTCTTGTGTTCTGTCAACATAGTGGACACAGTGCACTGGTATGTGTAGACTATCATGTCCCACATTGACATGCACGCACTAATCTCTCCATGGCAGTAGCTAATGCACAACAGTGACTAATACTGTCACATCCAAATATGTGTGAATTAATTTGACAACATCAACTGCACTGGTTACATTTTGAGAAAATCAGACATGTTGTAGGTCAGAAATGCAATAATACTCCTGAACCAATACAATAGAGAGGTTTGAGAGAAGTATCTACTCAATGGCTAACTGACTCTCCATACCAGTAAAGATTCACCACGTTCATGACATTGGAACTCACAAGTATTATAACTAGTAAGTGTATCACACAGGTCAGAATACCTCTATTTGTTGCACAGTGTCAGGCATACCAAAAACGAAAGTGCCTGTATGTCAAACAATGTTAGTGCATGTCCCATACTGGTTGAAATGTGTGTGAGTCATTCAGGACCCATACCAGAATGCACTTGAATGAGGGCCCATCAACCATCATGGCCATTGACTGATTGTTCCCCACCTGTTGTTTCAGCTGACCAAGGATATGGTCTGCAGCCATGGGTCATGACCCCATATGCACAGACCCAGATAGAGGGCCAGTGGAGCTACAACCATGCATTTAGCAGGACCCAGTCCATAGTGGAGCAAATTTTTGGAAAACTTAAGTCAGCTTTCACTACCAGAGCATGTCCAGGGGAGACTGCTCTAACACCCCATGTTACGTAAGATCATACTTGTGTGCTGCATTTTGCACAACATATATGTGAGGATCAATGTCCCATGGGGCGGGGGAAATGAGGACCATGGAGGCCTAGGTGAGGATGATGAGGAAGGTGAGGACTAACTCCAAAATTTACCTGCAATTGCTGGGCCACGGCAGAGAGACCAAATAGTAGGCTCCTTGCTGTGCTGCGCTGCGCTGTGTCACACTAAATAGGGCAGGACTGCACTGTGTTATCGATATACAGCACATTCCTGCCTTTCTGCCTGTGAAGGCGCACCAATTGGTGCCTATCACCAATGCAGACACCCTTGCACCAAGGTGAAAGGGTGTCTGCATTGTTGGCACGATTGTCTTTGTGTAGGAAGTCAAACCTTCCTGCACAAAAACAATCAATGGAGGCATTTTCCCCTTTCTGTGTGAGCTGTAAAACGCAGCACACATACAAATAGGAAACAACACTGAGAAATAAAGTTGTTTCTCCTTGTTGCGCCTCCCTTGGGGAGGCACACAATTACAGATGCATTTTGAATCTAAAAATTTGTCAAAACCCATGAGTGTTGCATGGGAAGAGCCATCGCAAGACCTACGGAGCACCTCTTTGACATAGAGTAAGATGATGCCGCACTTCTGTGCTGCCTTGCCTTACTCTATATCTGTGAGGCCGTGCCAATGTCAGGGTGAATGTATTGCTAATCTATGCAGCCCACATGATAGATGGAGTGACAGAGGAATCATAGTCACAGTGCCATAGTCTGTTAAAGTATATGGGAGAGGATGTGTAGGTGAACATGGCTTGGGATAGTTAACCTTCCAAATGTATGTCAGATGCACATTGCTATTGTAGTCGTCCACATTGCATTCCATATACATTTTGTACGGCAATGACAGACAAGATTTGAGGATTCACCCCTCAGTGAAGACAGAGTGGGTAACGGCATCTTGCCCAGATGCAAGCATTCGACACATGGTAATGTGGTTAAAGGCTTTACTCATGCTGTCTAAAGCCCCATTTTCCATATTTGATACATAGTCATACCTTTGCACTGTCTTATTACCAGAAATGCCAAGGTGTGTTTGACCAACGGCATGTCTGCACGGGGTTGCCGTCCAACAGTTCATTACACAATCTTCCTTCTGGTGGTGTTACCCATAACGGCTTCCAACAAAAATGTCACCCAGGATTTCAGTTTGGCTAACACTTGCAGGTTACATCACAAGATACTTGTGCATATGAGATGTACAGCATGCATGTACACACCCTTTACATGGATATGCTGAGGGATGATGTGCAGCAAGGTGACACTAATAGCTGACATGTAGGGACAGATGCTGGGCTATGTAGAGGGACACATGCTATTACTTGAACTGCATGTGATGATTCAACAAGCCATGATCAGCCAGGTGCCACCCAGGATGTCACTGCCGACCAGGGAGGTGCATCATTTGCATTAGCCAGTACTTCCACCAGTCAGCCCACAGGACTACCAAAGCCCTGGGCCTAGACCACTGGACATCGATTTTTATCATAGAATCAGTTAAGAAATCTACAAAAAGAGTTCAGCACTGTCAATGAGACAGATATTCGCCTACTGTTGCATTGTGTGTGTCAGTCACGCACCATGCATTGGAGGGATGGTGATGTCAAACCTTTGTCATTAATCAAGGATATATTGGTTCGCACACTGATGCCAGCGACTTACACAATCCCCCCTAGCAACATTTCCTTGTCATATCAGTGTTGTTTGCTGGATTGTACCTATGGAGTTTGGACTCATGTATGCTGTGACTTCATTCACCCTTACCATTGACAGTATGCTAATTGTTGCATGTCATACATGTGGCCTTGGGGGACTACATGATGGTTCAGAAGCACATAAGGTTCACTTGGTCAGTGCAGTATTTGCCATGGGTCCATTGAACACCATTACTGTTTCAACATAGGTTGTGTCTTTAGGAGCAGCACATCCACCATGGTCTACTACTTCCAGTCATGAACAGACATACTACATGCTGGTTCCTATAAGTGATTTTATTCACACGTGACCCAAGGATCAAGGGGCAAATGGCAGTCCTTGCAGCAAAACACAACATTGTGAGTGAACCATAGGATGTCCAGAAAGTGTCCATGGGGGATACATTGAATGGAACACGTGGAGGAGAGGAGTGTTTCAGTGAGGAAGAGGAGGAGAAAATTGCCAGAAAGGATAATAGGGCACATCACCAGTCCACAAGTGGGTGAGATCTACAGCTGAGACAGCAAATTGAGGACAGTACCAGTTCAAAAGTCCACTGGCAGGGTTATGAGCACTGGGCAAAGGAGAAACTGGCTATTTGGCACAGAGAAATGCTACCAGGCAGTTTCTCTTTGGAAAAAGGTATTGCAGCTGAGGTGTCCTTATTGCCACTGAGACACCTACGGACTGACACTAGGGTGCCTGCCATGGTTTCCCTGCCCACCAGCACAATATCTAAAATTTCCCGCTGGACTAGGACCACACAACATTGGGAATTCAACTTGGGGGTGCTCAGAGTCAATGGAAGGTGGTAGGATGGCAGGTAGTGATTGTCCTGCCCACTACTGGAGTTGGTGTGTCAAAGGAGGCCAGGAATTGCCAGAGGATGTCTTGGTCTAGGATTGCCAGGATGTCATCCTCAGCAAGGTCGTCAACACGGACAGGCCACTGATCTGGAGGTGTAGGCAAATCCTCTGCAAAAGGATGTTAATGTGGTAATGGTGTGCTATGTTAGATGTTGACATGAGTAATATGATTGACACATAGACCTGCTCCAATTTGACTTTCAGGACAACAATGATGCATAGGATGTTTGTTACACAGAGCTACCAAGAACAAGCTGCACTGTAGCAGCCTTTCAGATGGCAGTATCTCTGCATTGGTCATATTAACACTGTATGGGAGGACGTACATTTTGTATTATAACACATATTGCAACACAATGTTTGCCAGGCCTACCATTCCTGCGTGTAGGATAAGAGGTCAGGTCAGTGTCTGCCATGGTGAACAGAATTATATTTCATGGTGACTATACTGAATGTGTGTGAACATGTTGCCACAATTAGTTTGCACATTGCACCTAAGCCCCATGGTGCATGAATTCCCTATGGCATGTATTCATCCCCTGGTACCTGCAGGAGATGTGTGTCTAGTCATGAATTAGCAACACAAAAAGATGATGGGCAGAGCACTGAAACTTTTCAAAACTCACCCCCAGTCACAGATCTGGGTTTAATCCATCGTTCTTTTGCTCACCATGCCACCCCAGTTTGGACCCAGCCATATACAAATCAGTCTTGACCCTGATTCCCATGGGAACCGTCCAGGCACGAACTGACTGGAGTAAATGTTTGAGTTGTTCTGCATTTTGTCCATCTTCTGTTGTTTTTGCATTTATCACCACAAGTGGGAAGGGTATGCCCAGACGTGGGTCCCGTGATTGCTATGCCACCAGATTCAAGCTAGCCTGGCTGATGAAGGGTGATACCCTGAAACCAGTCCCAGGATGTTTGCTTCTGGTCCAGGGAGGACCTGGCCTGGCAGTTCGGGCTGTACTGTTCCCATGGGGAACAGGGTCAAGACTGATTTGCATATGGCTAGGTCTGAGATAGAATGGCATGGCAAGCAAACAAAACTGATGAATTAAACCCAGACCTGTGATTGGGGGTAAATGTTTGATTTGCTCTGCATTCCACCCATCGTCTGTTGTTTTTGCATTTGTCACCCCAAGTGGGTACATTATGCCCAGATGTGGGTCCGTCCTTGCTATTCCACCAGATTCAAGCTAGCCTGGCTGATGAAGGGTAATACCCTGAAACCGGTCTCAGGATGCTTGTTTCTTGTCCAGGGAGGACCTGGCCTGGAAGTTCGGGATGGACAGTTCCCATGGGGAAGTGGGTCAAGACTGATTTGCATATGGCTGGGTCAGAGCTGGAACGGCATGGCAAGCAAAAAAACTGATGGATTAAACCCAGATCTGTAACTGAGTCTTCCAACTTCTCTGACTCCTTCCATTTCTAGTAGCAGACTGCTCTTCCATATACCTTGACAGATCCCTGTTCACATCCTACAACTGTGACATGTGTGGCATGGTAAGACAATTTCCCTACGGACTCCCTTCTGCCACATGCTTCATCTTCACCCAGGATTACATCACATTTAGGATGTTGTACCCGAATGGGATCTTATTTGTCGTTCCTTCCCAGTCTGCAACACAGGTGTGACTGTCAGAAACATCCGTGCATGTTATTGGTTAGTCAACCTTGCAGTACACATATCCATTGTGACCTCCTTGCTATGCAATGTTTCCCCATTCAGACACATTGGCAGTTGAACCTACTCAGCCAGAGCTTATGATCCACTGCACAACGAGGGGCCCACCAGGGCCACATAGCATCTTAGGCTTCAACACACATGAAGGGAACAAGACCCAAGTTGTGTTCATTTTATTTTATTTTGTCTTGTTTGTGTGTAAAAGTGAAAAAAAAGACACCAGATCGTTCAAATCCTGTTAACTCTTGTAACTGACAAGATCTGTAATGTAAAATTCAATAAAAATATGTTTAAAAAAAAAAAGAAAAACACAAACTTGAACCTATTAAAAAAAAAAAAAAAAAAAGGCTTCAACACACATTGTCTTCTGGTGTGCATCACTTGCATTAACTCTGACCCAGTCAGATTAGTACAATGCATGAGTTCTGATGGTCGCTACCATGGCAGCTGACACCTGTGTCGTCTCAACTCACAAACTGGGACAGATGTAGTGTCAGGCCAGTTTATATTCACATGACTCTTGGCATGTTCCTATGTGTGCTGTTTCTCTTCTGACAAGTCCATTCCATTTCATAGCTTTACAGTCTAGCCATATGTGCACGGTGCCAAGTAAGACACAGTGGCCTCGTGGTGCAATGTGTCCTGCGCTGTCACCGTCAAGTTGGGCAGTGTCCATGCACAATGTGTTATTCCAGTTGATGTTTTTTACTGTGTATTGTGAAACTTGTAGTTCTATTGACTCATGTTGCACATTCCACTACACATGTCACTATCCAAAGGTGGACCTGCACTGGTACTGTGCTCACACATGGAACGGGTAACATGTCGCCACAGGAGCGCATTGTGCAACATGTAACTGGGCAGTGTGTCTGACATTTTGGTGCCATTTAACAGGACATAAAGCAGTAGAGCACAGGGACACAGCTAGCTGCACAACATGACGTGTTAGCCCACTTTGCCCCTTCTGCTGTCTGTTTTTTGGTCCATGGCTACCTTCTGTTGAGTGTGCAACTTTTTCTGCTCAATGGGTCTATTTTTTTTTATGCATTTCACAATCAAAAATGACGCAAGATTGATTTGTGTTACTTTACGTGCCGCAAATCAGCCCTGTGTCACTTTTGCAGCAGAAGCATCAGATTTCCTCATGACTTGATGCACATGGATGGATGCATATATTTTTTTTTTTTACGCAGTCTGCATCCTTATGTCATGGCGCACTGTATTGTAAATATGACACATCCATGGCGTAGTATTCTGTCGTACTGAAGTGCAAGTTATTGTGACCCACTGAAGGCACAATTCAGCGAAGCATCATTTCTTATAAATATGGACCTCACATTGTAATATGAAATAATTATGTGCAACCTCAGTGAGCTACAGAGAACCATCTGCCCCAGGACCAATCACACCAGATCAAGACACTGAGACTTATGAAAGCAAGTCTTCCACAAAAAAGATGTTTTAACTCTGGCTTTGATGAAACACAGGCAACACACAATACTCACTGATATTGTTGGTGTGATTCAGACCACTGGTCAACAAGATGTGATACAGGAGATGAATGCTTAGTCCTTTGAACTGGAACAATGTGTTCCTGATATTATGCATACTTTTGACAGGAAGAAAACTTAAAAAACACTTCCTGCTGCACAAACCCAATTCAAAATTGGCAGTTGGGCTACCATGAGTGAGCCAGATCATTCGGCAAACAATCTCCAAACATAGCAGGCATTATTGTCTGGTAAAGGCTGACACATCCTTCTCAAGTGAAGATCTATGAAATCATATTCAAGTTTATCACAAATGGAATTTAGCTTAGATTTTGGCTACATAAAAGAATTGCATTTTCGTTCTATTCATATTTAGATACTGTTGGAAATTGGGGTTCTAGTTGAGAGTATGAAACCATACTCAAGCAGCAACTACAATCTCTGTCAGGGTAGAACACAATCAAAATCCCATATTGACCTGTGCTTCACCTTGTGGCTGTTTGGCACAAAGCAGTCAGACTTAACTAAGAGGCAATGTGTAAAATATTTATCCAGCACTTCAAACAGTAATAAAGTGAAAACACAACAGAAGCAAAAATCCCAATAGTGGGATTTATCTGGTTAAGCTACACTGTGACAAGGTCATAGGTTCAGGCCTACCATGATGGAGCACAGGTTTGCTACAGGGATCCAGTTAGGCCAGCTGATCAAAGTACCTTAAATCCTGATTGTGCATCGATGAGGAGTCTTGCATCAAGGATGTGTCATTCAGCAGGGCAATGCATGCTCCTTGCATGGAGATGTGTCACGCAGCGGTGGTTCTAATGTGCTGCGATGGACATTGTGAGGTTCTTGCGTGGAGATGTATTACTCAACGGTGAATCAGATGAGTTGTGAGGCTGTGATGCAAAGTACTGCTTCAGGGATGCATCATGCAGTGGTGTCAATGCAGAGTTTTTGGAGGGGATGAATTACGCAATAGTTTTGGGAGGTGATGCTTTGCATTGGATCAGTTCTACTGGTCCAACAGATGGGCTGGTAGAACACATTCAGGCCCACTTCCAAAGGTCCAGGAATGGGGTGGCACCACTTGGAAGGGCAGGATTCACAGCTGGCAAAGTTCAGTTGCTGGGTTCAAGAATGTTGGAGCTTGTTCTGTACCTGAGGCTCTGACCAGAATGCCAACCATCCACCCTTTAGAGATACTCAGGTGGTCCTGGGCTGAAGATGCAGATCCAGTCCTTCTCACTCAGCCAAGAGGGCAACAGGGCAGCACAGCAAGGCAGCAGAGTGTCAGTCCTTCTTGTAGAAATACAGCGCAGTGGTCATTCTTCTGAGTCTTCCACAGGTTCAGATGTGTACTGAAGAGTAAGATCTGAGGGTCCAATATTTGTACTTTGTGCCGACTTCGATGTGGGAGAAGGTTCTGGAGGTTTCTACAGGTCTGAGTTGTCAGACATCACCTTCCTCACTGACCTGGCCCCAGCTTGTCGGGGGACACAAAAGATTGGTGACAAACCCTTAGTGAGGGTGTTCAGGCAGGGCCTTTGTGATGTGCAAGTGTAGTAGGCGACAGCTCCTCCTCCTCATTAAGTCAGAGTGGCCCATCCTACCAACACCTCTCTTCCCCTTGTCTCACTGACTGGGAGCAATCCACAAAGACCACCCGCAAGCTACACCTAGTCATGTAACTCAGGGGCAGACTGTAGGTACCAAAAAGCCAGAACAAGAAAATGCCAACTTTCTAAAAGTGGTATTTTCATGACTGTGGCTCAAAAACAGACTTCACCATTAAAGAGGGCTTTCAACATCAAAATAGATTTGTCAAACTGTTCCCAATGAAAGTTATTACTTATTAAATGCGATAAGGAAACTAAATGTTATCCTATGGGAGAGGTAGACACATTTAACAGTTTTACAATAACAGGACATGTAAAACTAAAACGTGTATGTCCAACGTTTTAAATACATTGCACCCTGCCTCATGGGCTGATTAGAATTTACCCTAGGGGTAACATATTAATTAAAAAGGAACGTTGAGGCCTAGCAAAACTTGTGGTTTGCCAGGTCAAAATGGCAAATATAAAAGGGCTACTTAAGTGGTTGAGACAATCAGTGCTGCAGTTTCACTAGTTGCATGTAATATACTTTCTGAAGCTTTCCTGACTTGGAAGTCATCAATGCTTTTCAACCCTGTAATGAGTTCAAAAGGATACTGTTAGAAATGGTGCCTTTGCTTGGCAGTCAGGTCCAAGCAAGACCCTCACTCTAGTCAGGGTAAGTCACACACAATCCAAATTATCGTGTGCCCACCCTCTGGTAGCTTGGCACTGAGCAGTCAGGCTTAACTCAGAAGGCAATGTGTAAAGTATTGTGCAATAAATCATGCAATAACACAGTATAAACACCACAAAAATACACCACATAGGTTTAGAAAAATATATAATATTTATCAGGAAAAAATAAGGTCAAAACGATCAAGATTTAATAAGTACACATTGAAATTTCACTTTAGAGAATGATAAAAAAGAGTCTTAAGTTCTGAAAAGCAAAAAGTGTCTCCTTCAAGCACAAAGTACCTGGTTTGTTTCTAAATTATCCACAAGGGACCGCAGAGGAGGAAACAGGCAGGTGTGCGTTGGTTTCTCCGGGCGCACACAGACGATGCGTCTATATTTTTCATGCAGCCAGTGCCTTGCGTCGATTTCTGGCACATGGACTTGGATCCTCTTCGGGTTGCAGGGTATTTGGAAACCCCAGGGACGATGCAGAGAAATCCTGGGTGTGCAGGACAAAGTCTCAGGAGCTACGTCGATGACCTTGTTACTCCTTTCAGATCAGAATCTACCACTCAAACAGTATGTGAGGGTAGCCCTAATGTTAGCCTATGAAAGGAGCAGACTTTACAGCAGTGTAAAGCAAATTTAGGAGTTTTACACTTCGAGGACATAGAAACTACACAGGTACATGTCCTGCCTTTTACCTACACAGCACCCTGTCCTGTGGGTTACCTAGGGCCTACCTTAAGGGAAACGTATATGTAGGAAAAGGGTAGTTTAAGGCTCTGCAAGTACTTTTAAATGTCAAGTCAATCAATAATAACTTTATTTCGGCTATAAGCCATAAAAGTGTGCGATAAAACACCATATCATAGTTATACAGTGAATCAATTGTAAAAGGAGATAAACGAGAAGCACCACATTATACATTAAGAAACCCTGAATAAGTTATAAAATCACATACTTATTAAAGCAGCTCAAATCAAACATTGATCTTAAAATCTTAAAATTATAGAATATTAAATATTAAGATATAAAAATATAATGGGCGGTTAATCTTAACTCCAATCAATTATCAGCTGCTACATTAAATAATTCAGGTCTAGAATCTACTTGTTAAAATACACAGTTATAACAATTCTCTTTTTCGTATAGCCCATGCACTTTGCAGGTATCTCGCAACTGAAAAAACTATCTTGTCAGTTGTATCATTTGTCAAAAGGCATAATGATGTATTACATTCCCTTATCCCCATTGACCTGCATAACGGAACAATCCACTTCTTCCTAGGGGCCAGATATCTAGGGCAAAAAAACATAAAATGAACGAGTGACTCTGGTATCTCTTGACAATGATGACAGGAAGTCAGATTACGATCCTCCACTCTCCATCACGCAGTAAATGTCTTGAGCGGAAGGATCCCTAGTCTGAACTTAATGAAGAGGGTTTTAGTGTAGGGAGGATTTACATTGTCCATGTAGGCCAAGAATTTTGGGCTACATTTGTGGTCCAAAAACTGTAGGGTCCGGCTGCCTTGATTTTTAGACCAGATTTGCACCAAAATATTCTCACAATAACACCTGTTTATACGCTCTTTTACTTCCTTAGTGAAGTTATGAGGATCTATCCACACCTCCTCCATTTTAAGGATTTTACACATGTCTCTAATGTATCTGAGCCAGGGGATTTTTGATGCACCGTCACCCACAAGAAACTCATCTATTGCTATTTGGAAGGTGGACAAGTGCTCAGAAGTCCAGAGACGGACCCAGTATATGAGTGGTCTTAGAGCAATTACATTATGAATCTCATTTAAAGCTAGGTCAAGTCTGAGGGGTGTGAGGGGGGTACTCATCGGCAGCCGCAAAAAATTACTTAGAAAGCGTTTTTTTACCGTCATCAGGCACCTTGAGTTAGTGTGCCGCCAAAGCTCGGCACCATAAGTTGAAGCTGCCACTGCCGCTGCTTTGTAGACTGTGATGGCGGGTGAGATCTCCCCTTCTGAAATGTTAGCAATTTCACTCCCTATCACTGTTGACCTCTGTCTGAGAGCTGACAAACTCTTCCCAATCTGTGCCGACCACTGTTGATCATCTCTTAGCCTAAGCCCCAAGTAATCAAATTGACTAACTCTCTCTACCGGATGGCCTGCTATGGTCATTGTCCCTCTAAACGATTTGTGCGGATTAAAAGCCATGAGCTTTGGATGTATTTATTTCAAGTCCTCTACTGGAGCAAAAATTGTAAAAGGCATCCAGTTCGTTTTGTAGGCCCATTGGCGTTCTCGAAATTAATAAAGTATCATCAGCGAACATTGAAATGGGAACAGAGGCTCCAGCTAACTTTGGAGCATCATGGTTGCAATATAGCAGCTGGTCCGCCGCACCGTTGATGAAGAGATTGAACAATGTTGGGGCCAGAACACACCCCTGTCTGACCCCTCTTTTAACAGGTACAGCTTCTGTTAGATCACCACCAGGAGACCAACGTACTTGAGCAAAAGTCCCCTCGTGTAAGTACCTAATCAGTCTTAATAACTCTCCACCTAGTTGGTAGCTCTCCAGAACATTCCACAATAAATCTCGTGGTACCATGTCAAAGGCAGCTTTTAGATCAATGAAAGCCACGTACAGATGGCTCTTATTAAGTAACGGGTATTTCCAGCAGAGAAGATTGAACCTGAACGCCTGATCTATTGTACTCAATCCTTTCCTAAATCCTGCCTGGAATTCGGAAAGGATATGAGAATCCTCTATCCATGCCTGTAATCTATTCAGTACCTGCTTGCTAAATATTTTTTGGCTGACATCAATTAGGCTTATTGGCCTATAATTTGTAGGTTCTTCCCTTGGCCCTTTCTTAAAGATGGGGACTATAATTGCTCCTTGCCACGTGGGGGAAGTCCTCCACCCCCCAGTATCTCATTGTGAGCGCATTTAAATATAGGGACCAAGTTGTCGGTCGGGACAGATATAGATCACCTGGGATACCATCTAACCCAGGGGCCTTCCCTTTACATTCTGACTGGAGAGCCAAGGTTGTTTCTTTTAGAGAGAAAAGATCCAGACCAAATTTAGGTAGTGTAACTGTCCCAACAGTTGGTATGTTGGCAATAAATGGTCCATTGGGTTTTATTAAAGGGGCAGTAATGCAGTTATTTTGAGGCTTTCTATATACATTTTTAAAATGTGACACCCACATTTCTGGCTGGATTCTCATGGAGTGCATCCACCAGCCCATTACAATATTTAGTTTCCCACTCTTTTTTAGCATTTTTTAGTGTTGCTTTGTATGCAGCCCTGGATACTCTTATCTCTCGACAATTCCCTGCCTTCAGTGCTCCCAATAGCTGTATTTTGTCCTGAAGACAGGAGTTAGAAACCACCTCAATGTTCTAGCCCCAATCTCTGCCCACCTCCTTGCTACCTGAAAGTGTGGTTTTAGCCGACTGGTCAAGATGCTACGCAAGTTAATCAAATCCACCAATGCAAGATCAGTGTGTTTCAAGGGTAAGAGCATTGACGTAACTATTTTGTAAATTAATAACTGGAAATTTGCATCATCTTCCACCAATTCCCATTTCACATTTTTATAATTATTCATCATGGCTAGAGCTTTGCCTTTGACCCACTTGTCAATGTTTTGCAGCTAAATAGAGTAGTGGAAAAGGAGCTACTCAGAGCTTGATGATCACTATCGTTGCGAGGAAGAACAACCATATTGATGAGAGATTTCCAGACGGTGTCGTCTACTAAGACATAGTCTAAGCGACTTGAGTATGGACCTCACCTGTATGTGGGCAACGCCGGGGTGTCTGACTTTGTGTTCCCATTTACTATTCTTAACCCCTTTGCTTTTATTAGATCTTCTAGTAGATCTAGTGCTCCCCCTGCTTTCTTAGTTGTGACACGGACCGGCCCCAATCTGTCCCATGGATCTACAAATTGAGTTCCTTTTTGCTGATTGTCGTCTCTGCAATTCAGTTGCATATTCAGATCTCCTGCAACGATTAAACCCTGTCCCCCGGTAAACAGTTCAAGAAGTCTGTTAGCATACTTATCAAAGCAGTCTGGGACCTTTGGGTGCCAGGTCTAACGTATATGTTTGCAATTACTATACGGACGGGCCCCCTTGGGCTGCTAAGTTCGACCTCGGCAGCTAATATGTCCCTCGTGGGGGTTGTTAGCTCATTCACCTTTGGGAACAAATCATGTTTTAGCCAGATTATCAAGCCCCCTGATGCCCTGCCAGATGGTGATGGAAGCGCGATCTTCTGGAAGGTCCAATAGCCTGCTCTATTAATCGCAGAGGAAGCCCATGTCTAATGCAATAGGATAATATGACGTTGGTCTATAAGGCTGCACCAATCAGGGTTAGCTGTTTTCTGAAGCAAACCTGCCACATTCCAGGATAGAAACTTAATCAATAAGTCAGATCCATCCCCTATGTCTTGCAGCTTCTTTCTGCTTTCACTTAGGTAAGCCGTTGCTCCACAATCCATCTCCTCTACTTGGTCACTACAATATGCTCTTGGCTCTGCCCCCAGGATGCACAATATCTGGTTACTTGGTATAGAGGGGTCAAAAGCCATTTTACTAGGTATGCCATCTCACCCAGCCTTCACTATAGGGGCTTCATATCAATGTATAGTTGAGGTTGGGCTGCTCCTGTAATCCCTTCTTAGAGTGCGTGTGCTCAGGGGCGCTGGGGTGTTATATCTCTCTTTAAAAAACAGATTAGCCAATGATTGAGGGATTTTTTGGGTAAGCGACACTTGGGATGAAGTCCTGGGTCTCAATCTTTGATCAAGTGCCAAAAGGCCCTTTACTAGGGTCTGGCTGCTGAGTTTCAGGCCTATAAGGTCTGTTGCTGAGCATTCTCTTGAATGTCTCTGGACAGTGACTATGTCATCCCTTATAATAGACCTGCACTTCTTGACACCCCTCATCCAATGGATTACTTTGTTCTTAAGGGAATCCCCTTTCTCTTTTTGACAATAGCTTAGCTTGGCGACATTTTTCATATATATATCATAATGGCTGTGCTTGATCTGGCTTAGTGGGGCACTTCGCAGAGGGCCTGTAAAGCTTTTATCTAAAGATTTGTTTCTGTGCACCTCGCGATTCGCCCCTTTATTCCGATTTGTGTCGTATTTGTTTAAGCCAGCCCCAACAGGAAGTATACTTTTTCCCCCATGGTGGTTCTGTGTTGCCACTTCAACCCTCTTCCCCCTGTGTATTCCTGTCGTAAATGTTTCGACTTGTTGGGTTTGCCTAGATGCAGGGCTAGGCTCAAATTTGAATGAGGATTTCCTTCTGCCCCCAATTACGGTAGATATGCTGTCCAGCTTCTTGTGTATCATATGACTAAAGGATGCAAGGTACTCCCTGAGGCTCCAAATTGCAGCTCTTATTTGTACTAGCTGTGTCTCAACAGAGTGTTCCCTCTGAGTAGCTCTGAGTGTTAATGGCTCCTCTGTCACTCTTGACACACTACTCTCTGAATCAGAGGGCGCCAAGCGGGCAAGAGGTGAAAAACGGTTGTTGCAATTTATAAGGGGGAACACACTACCCTGCTGGCTAGGCAGGCTCAGTTTAGGGCTCTCTATTGAGTTGGTTGAAGCTTCTAGTATAACAGGTTCTGAATTAGATCCTTGTGTTGTACGTAACGGGAGTTCTCTGTTCACTGGGGCAAAAAAGGATTTTATATCATTAGTGATGGCAGTAATCCCTTTCTTAAGGGGCTTAGAGGGCTTGGTAGCTAACAAACTTTCTACTTCCTCTATTAGATCATCAATTTGGGACAATGTACAGTTTTCAGCGGCGTGTCGGGATATTTTGTTTGCCCCTCCCAGCCCAGTGGGGTTACCGCTGGCTTTCCTTTTCCCCATCCCAGTAAGTTGTTAAAATTCCTCAGGTTGGATGGGGGCAGAGAACAGACTTTTTGGGGGGTGAATCCCACCCCGCAGGCAGAGTCCGACCTTTCAAATACTCGGAAATAGAATTTGTAGGGAGTTAGTCCCACCTCCAACAATTGTGAACGAAAACCAGCGTTTTGTAGTGTAGACACAGCAGCAAATATTTAAAAATGTAGACCTGCGCCAATAACAATAACTAAATGCTGCTATTACAATTTACTTTGCATGGGCTAGAGTTTAGGCTCAATCATGAGGCAGCAGAAAATGGAGAGGGAAACACCAAGAGAGTACCTTCTGGCGGCCACGTGCCTGTATGCCACCCAATCCAAAAAGCCTTGCGAGCGGGAGCGCGAGGGATGAATTTAAAGACCCAGGCTCACAGGGCAGCCCCTCCTTGCGCCGTAGATTCACGCCTCCCATGGAGCGGGAGCGCGAGGGATGAATTTAAAGACCCGGGCTCACAGGGAAGCCCCTCCTCCTCCTTGCGCCGTAGTTTCGCGCCTCCGAAGTCAAATTGGCAGTGAAACTGCACCCACAGGCCATACAATTGCAGGCCTGAGACATGGTTAAGGGGCTACATATGTCGGTGGCACAACCAGTGCTGCAGGCCCACTAGTAGCATTTAATCTACAGGTCCTTAGCACATGTAGTGCACTTTGCTAGGGACTTATAAATAAATTAAATAAGCCAATTGGGTATAGGAGCCAATGTCACCATGTTTTAAGGGAAAAAGGATATGCAATTTAGCACTGGTTAGCAGTAGTAAAGTGTGCAGAGTCCTACAACCAGCAAAAACAGTATCCAAAAATTGGAGGGAGGCAGGCAAAAATTTAGGGGTGACTATCATAAGGCAGTCAGGTCTGACAGATATTATCAGGATGGTGACGAGCCATAAAACAGAGGGTATTCTTCAGACTGCTAATATTGTTTTTGGGGATAAGGAAACATATTATAACAACCAGTGAATGCTTCTTACTAAGGGTGTCTCGTACCATTCCATGCAGTAACATCGAAAATGGTAGTCTCTCTCGGTACATAAGTGAATTGTGAGCTGAAGTGCATCATGTCTATTCAGTTTAAGGCAAGTGTGTGGTGTTGAACTTGAATGAATTTTATACAACTATTCATGGGTTCACCAAAATGCCATGGGTAGTAGAAGTGACATCACATAACCTTTAACCTTATTGACATCATAGGAAGTGACATCATATGACTCTTGACCCAAACGTTTTCCAGGACGGCATGTCACACGACCCCAACATTACACTCACACTCTCTTACACCCTGTTACACTCATACATATTTATTGGATTCACTTGCATTCACTCTTAATCTCACTCATACACAGTCATACTCATTAACAGTAAGGATCAGGTTTACTAAAGCTTTGCTCTGTCTTTGCATCACTTTTGTGACATAAGACTGGTGCAAAACATTAGGGTGGTATTTGCTCTCTAAAGCTGTAAGAAATCGGGTGACTGGTTGATGGGGGAATCCCTACTCAAACAGAAACACAATCCTGGTCTGGGTAAGACACAAGAAGACCGTAAAAAACCTGTGCGCAACTCACAGGTAGCTTGGCACAGAGCAGTCAGGCTTAAGTTAGAGAAAATGTGTAAAGAGTTTGTATAACACTTAAAACGGTAACACAGTGAAAATACATATCAAAAGGATAAATAAATAAACCAAGACCAAAACAACAAATATCCAGTTCGTAGATCTGGATATAAGCAATTTTACTGAAAATGGCAAAAAAAAAAAAAAAGCGTAATTTGTAGTTATCTGGTCGTGCGAGTCCAAGCGAAAGACACAAAATCAGGCTGATTGTGATGGATACAGGGACCCAGTTAGTTGTACTAAAAAGTTACCATCTCAGGCCAGTGAAAAGAGTCGTGTTCGGGCTGGAGAGAGCTGTGAGAACAGTTGTTGATTGAGTGCGAAAAGCAGGCCTGGAGCCACTGAAGGGCATCGCAGTAGCTTAAAGATCCTGTTGTCATTGCGAAAGATCATTCTGGTGCTTCACGATATTGCTGTCCATGAGCAGTTGATGCTGTAGTGCGAACTGTCAGGCTGACAGAAGTTAGCATTTGTGGGCTGTGCGAGTGACAAGGTTTCAGTACTAACAGGCCCGTTCATGGTCACAGACAGCCCACAAACTTCAATTCAGCCTTTCTGAGGCCACACCAAGGTTCCAGGACCTGAGTGGCACCACTTGGGGGTCAGAGTCTTGCTCTAACTAGATCTGGGTGCTGGTTCAGGTGGTTGTGAGCCTGTTATGTCTCTGTGGCTCTGAACAGGAGGCCAGCAGAGTTGCCCTTGGAGTCACTCTGGGAGTCCTAGGTTCAGGTACAGGTCCAGTCCCTCTCTTTCAGGCAAGAGGACAGCAGGGCATCAATCCAGCAAGGCAGAGGTCCAGCAAGTCAGTAGTCCAGCAGGGCAGCATTCCAGCAGAGTGGCAGTCAATTCAGGAGCAAAAAGCCCTTCTTCTTAGCAGAGTCCCCACAGGTCCAGAAGTGTACCTAAGAGTTGTTGTCTGAGGTCAAATCTTTATGTCTGATTCTTCCTTTGGAGTGGGAGAAGCTTCTAGAGGTTTCCATTTGAAGTACAGACTTTCTGCCTTCCCTGCTCTGACACCAGACCAAATACAGAGGGCAGGCAGCTTTTTTTGTGGAGGCAGGATATATCCCATTCAAGTGTAAATAGGGAAGTGTACAGCTCCACCATCCCAGTAATGGCCCACCTAGGCACACCTAAGCTTGCTATTGTGTGCAGTAGTGCAAAATTAATTTAAGAGGTTTTCACTATGTAAGGGTCCATTTTCAACGTCCTTTGGGCTGTCCAGTGCCTACCCTAGGGAGGACTTATATGTATTTAAAAGGATGGTTTGAGTCTGGCTAAAAGGTTTATTTTGCCAGGACTAAATGGCAGCGCAAACCTGCACACATAGGCTGCAGTGAAAGGCCTGAGACATGTTTGAAGGGCCACTTAAGGCTATGGCACAATCAGTGCTGCAGGCCTACTTGTAGCATTTAATTTACAGGTGCTGGGTACATTTAGTACCAATTTACTAGGGATAAGTAACAGTAAATTACATATTCCAGTTGGGGATAAGCCAATTTTGCCATGTTTTAAGGAGAGAGCACATGAACTTTAGCACTGCTTAGCAGTGGTAAAGTGGGAAGAGTCCTAAGGCCAGTGAAAAGGAGGTTAGCAAAAATGGAGACGGAAGGAAAACCTTTATGGGTGACCCTGCTGAGAGGGCAAGGTCCAACAAACTTAACCTTGATGGGTAGTGCAAAATTGCACTATGCACTACCTTTGCATTATTATGCAACAAGCGGATGTCCCATGAAAGGTACATGGGCGTTCCTATGCACTTACCTATGTTATGAGAATACCTATCTAGAAACATTGGTATAGAGGCATTTGCACCAAAATGTTACAACTACTAAAGGCAAGCATAAGGAGGAGAAATGTTTCAATTTTTCCAACTTTGCATGTGTGCTTCATTGTTCAGCACACATGCAAAGTGGGAAGAGCCTTTAAAGCATATTTTTTTTGTACTGGAATGTACCTCTTGTAGTACAAAACCTGTGCATCAGGGAACGCACTATGGCGCAATGGTGTGTGTGTGGAGCAATACACCATTTCTTAGTAGATATGGTGCATTTGTTTCTCTTTTTGACACAAGACAGCACAGCATCTTTGGTGTGGTGGTGCCTTGCATCAATGAATAGAAAATGTGGGTCTCATTTTCACAAATTCTCACAGACTTTCACTCACACATAGAAGCTCACAAATACTCATGCTGTTCTCTTATCTCACATAAACACACTCTTATCTGCAAGCACGCACACAGCATATATTTACAAATATTGTACTTACTACAGCTGCCACCAAAAGTTTAGTGGCAGCTAAGAGTGTTCCATGTTTTATTACACCAATAGTAAATAATAAACTATTATTGACTATTAGAATAAAGAAAAACTGACTTAAACTAAGGAAAACAGTGTTGCCTCTGTGTTCATGGCACTCATTTTGCCACCTCTGAGGCCAGGCCCCTAAATTATGCCCTTGCAACAATTCACAGATTGCTCCTATGACAGATTGGCTAAGGCAGTCTCTTGGTCTCTGTTTCATGCTGATGCCTGGTCTCCCCAACAACAGGATGTTGTAGTTGTTAAAATTCCCCCATGTCTCCAAGCTAGAGGATGCACTGGAGTTTGTTTAATACTTACCAGCTTGCTGCCCTGATGGAAATAGGTAATGATCCACAGCACCCACCATTACTGAGTCAGGTATGGAAGGCATATATGAGCTAGATACCCTCAATGCCTTGAAAGAGGGTCCTGGGTCAATACATCTCCAGAAATCATCCAATAGATGCATTCATCCAGGAACATGACCTTGAAACAACCTCCACCCAATCAAAAGTGAACACGAGTACCTATGAAACTGGAAAATTAGTAGGGCCTGTAGGGTTCACAGGGAAAGCAGAAATGTCCACTATGGAAGGACCTATCCCAGAAGTAGCTGACAGGCAGACATGAACTCTTTGTGCTGGCCACAGCGACTTTTTGAAAGGCAGTATACCGTACCATGTAATATGCAATATGAAAGGTAATAGTCTCATTTAAATCTCTAAAAAATTGGAAGGGGGAGAGGCCCTACACTTTCTTAGGACTAAGATTAGAACAATTTATAAGGATTGAGTGATTATGTCTTTCATTATATTTCCATATTTAAAATGGTTGTTCATCAGCCCCTGGGGAAACACACAATAAGTGAAAGATGGATCTCTGTCTTCTTTCATCAATTAGTTTTTATAAATGTTCTAAAATAGGTTTAGCAATTTGCTGTATGTTAAAAAAGGGAATGGAATCATTTTTCACACATTTAAACCAAAATTCAAGTATCACATATCAACAAATTCACAATTATGAAGTTTTAAAGTTTGCATTTAAAAACTGTGCCAAAAGCAGGAAGCAGAAACCATGGACAACTGATCATACTGGACCACGACACTGGTGATATTTAAGGCTGGCTGTGATGTACCATGAGTCTGATACAAGGACCAGGTTTGTCTCAGGCACAAATGTTAGCCTTCAATTACAAATTTTTGTGGAGGTCGAAAGTCTGCAGTGGGGCCAAGTAGCCAACTGGATCCAAGGAAAGACTCAACATTGAAAGGGAACCACTGCTTGAAATCTTGGTGTTTATTAGAAGCTGCTCAGTGTTGGGCCCAGTGAAGCTGTTGATGAAGGTAGTCGGCGATGCTCTGATGCTGCTCAAGCTTAAGTCTCTGTCAAAACCTGTGAAGCTTTCAGTTAGGCAGACAGGAGTACACTACCTCAAAGGGTTCCATGAACTTGGTGACAGTACTTGGAGTGAAAATTTACACCCACAAAGGTCAGCAGAGGTGACCAGGTCAGGTCCGGTTGAGACTGATCAGCTGGAAAGCAGGAAAATACATCTAGAAGCATGTTGTAACCATGTAACTCAACCTTGAGGACTGCCAACTGACAATGGAGTCACTTCTAGAGTCCTAGGCACTAGCCAAGCAAGTCCAGTCAACCTTCAGGTTCTTTAGACAGCAGAGCAGGGTTTCTTCTTATGATTCTTCTTGTACAGGAGAGGTTTGTCTAGTGTCAGCCCGTGTTTGGGGGCAGCCACTGGTTACACCATAGCCAAGTAGGTAAGAGTTCCCAGAGGTAACCCTGCCCTCCTTTACAAAACGTCTTATATGTTTTACTGTAAACTATCTGAAAGTGTCCCTTTCTATCCAAATCCAAGATAGCAGGACAGTTGTTCTCTTAGACAGAGTTCCAAGGGCACACCCAGCGATACGGCAATCATAAACGGCAAACCATCCTTTGTGTTGACTCCAAAGAAATTCAGGAGCAGTTCTCCCTCCCACTGGCCTTGGAACCAGGCTGACTAGAGGGACAAAGGAAGGGGGCAGGCCTGCTGTCTGGTTCATCTCTTCCTGACAGTGTAGACCTTTTTAAAGTGCATCTAGTTCATGGGTACAGCAATCAGGCTATCCTGCCAAGGAAAGGCCATCTCCTTCTCACACTCAAACCCATTGTTCTCTCTCTGGAAGAAATCCATATTTCACCACATAAGAGTTATCAGTAGTCAAGTGACAGCTGAATACTGGCAGAGAGGACTTCATAGGTTTAGGAAAGGAAAGCAAAGTTTTCGAAAACTACCCTTTCCAACATAGTTAGTCAAAATTGTATTTCATCATTAAATTGGATTTTGAATAACTATTAAAACGAGTCCTTGGACTATATATTTAGCTGCTTCCAAACTGAAATTATCAGTATAAAGTGTTATAATCTAATCCTGTGTTTTCTACAGGGCAGCAAAACTTGCTACAGTGAAACAGTCTTTTTGGTCCTTTTTACTGTCAGGATATCTGTAACATTAATTTCTATATGTCTTACCTTTAACTATCATGCATCCTGCCTTTTTGGGCACAAAGCCCTACCACAGGAGTGGCTTTTAAATATAAAAAAATGAAGTATAGGCCTGTCAAAAGGGTGATTTTGACAGATCGAACTGGTAGTTTAAAAACTGCATGGCCGGATTGCAGTGGCATGCCTAGTGACATGCTTTACAGTCGTACTGTAGTGGGTGCACAGTGAGTACTGCTTCCCACTATTCAATTTGTAGGTCCAGAGTACATGTAGTACAATATATTATGAACTTATAAGTAAATTTAATTTGCCATTCAGGTGTATGTCAGTTTCATCCCACTTAATAGGAGAGGTGAGTACCTTCCCACTGGTTAACAGGAGTAAAGTGCATAGATTCATAAAGGCAATACAACTATTTCAGGTGAATATCCACAGGAATACCACAGAAAATACTTTAATTTCCAACAACCTCCCTGTATAATAATCATCTCTGTGAAGTGGTGAGCTGAAGGCGATGACTGGCACTGCACCAATAGATGATGTGTCCTAGAATCTAAGGCCCTTACTGTAGCTGATGCAGCTATCTGCCATCTCAGATTACAGTTAGGGGACTTAAACCTGCCAAGCTGCATACAGCATGGGTGTACCACAGATTCAAGGTGGGAAAGAAGTCAGAAGAGACAGGTATGCCCCATTTTTTCTTTGCTTGTTTGTGGTGTGTGACTTTCAGTGTATCACCAAGAGCCCACATCTTGAACAACTGAGGTTCACAAATCCAGCTATAAGCACTACCCTTTTAAAAAAAAAAAAAAAAGCTTACCAATGGAATCACTTTGAATGAGTCTTCGTTCATGCCATCTCTGAGTAGTGACAAGACACCTGGCTTAACTCTTCGACAGTATTCTTCAAACTTGACAGATACCTTAAGATATGTGCCAGCAAAAGATGTTTCTCCAAGGCACATTAATTCTACAGCTGCAAAATCAACACCTAGGATGAGCATTAGGAGGGTTTCAAGTGTTTGTGAACCTGTATAACCTGGTGGAAAGCATGAAAAATGCATTATTAATATAATTTATGATAGTCATTTGAGACTGGAATGATAGAGGACCTAGCCAGTCGAAATTAGGGGCATAAATCAAGACTGGGGCAACTATATAGTTTCTGCTGTAGGTGCCCTCAGAAGGGTTTGTGAATACTGTTTAGACAGCCAAGTATTCAGCAGCTTTGCCAGAGCTGGTAACTCAAGAAGAAATCATGTTTCTAGTGTAGTCAATTACGGCTGTAGGTAAAACCAGACCTAATCTGCAACAATAGATAGCAGTGTTGATTTGCCTTTGCGGGTGATACTGCTGTGCCCCCTCTTTGAATCAATTTTTTAACAATTAGAAAGATCATGCTCTGTCATGAAAGTAATATCCAAAATATGTACATGCTTATGGCTGGGCAAGTACCCTGGGGGAGTATTTAGTGAAAAGCTTTCTTTGATAATGTCTTAGTACTCTCAAGTCTTACAAGGTTAGCTTTGGCAATGTATAGAGTAAGTAGAAGAATCATTATAATCCCACTAGGCGTCTTTGATAGACCAACAACAATGTGTAAGGCAGATCATCCAAACGTTTCCTTATATGAAGAACAATTGTTCAGGGTACCCAACAGTAAGTAAAAGAGCTACCACTTAGGGTAAGAATAGTGGGGCTAAAGTAGAATAGATTTAGAGAAGATTTTGTTGGTCAGTAAACATCCTGATCTTTTTCTGCAGATCTGCTGTTAACACAAACAGTATGTTTGAACACCTGCCTTGTGTAAATTATGAATTATTCCCTGTAATTAGAAAAGAGAGTGAGATTACCAATAGCAATAATGATGGGCATTCAATTTGGGGCAGGAAAATCCAAGGAAGAAGTGGGTTTACAGTAACTGGTAAGGGCCTCTTGTAACATTGCAGGATGGTATGCTAATTCTGAAAACCAGGAAAAGTTACTTCCATGAAATGGTTTATGATCATTACTTATGTGGCACTAGGGCCATTGATTCTTTAAATTTGAATTTCTACATCCATGCACTTGATTGGGTGCAAGGTAGGCAGATGGCAGAGTTCATTATGCCCAGTTACCCAACTACTCTTTTAACATTTCTTGAATATATGCCCACGGGCGTTATCCCCACAAGCCTCTCCACTAGTGCTTGATGTAGATCAGAGTACATGCCTAGGGCATGAGGCAGGAGTTTTCATGGGTGGAAAAAGGGAAACTGGATGCTAAGGCTCTTGACCAGAGGTGAGGCTGTAAGATGCATAAAGGTCTGGATTTTCTTTCTTGGTGTGACATATATTTATTATATTAATATAAATATGGCCACTTTTCAATTGATAGCCCCGCTTCCCTTTTTTGTGAAGATTAGGACCACTTCTAGCATTATAAATTCATTACTATTTTGTTGTTTTTAACTATATTTGTCATATCACTTGATAGCTTCAATAGACTGCACAAACGTCACATACTATTAAGTATAGTCATGTGGGTAGCTGGTGCCACTGCTTAATTTGTAAAAAAAAAAAAAACTACCAAGGCTTAAAGTTTTGCTCAAAAGCATGCAGCCAGGGCTTTCGAAAGCTGGGCCACTGAATACTGTTTCCACCGCTTTCCTTTTTAATCCACCACAAGACGCTCCCTGTCTCTTTATGTCACTTTTAGAGGTTCTTTTTCAACTCTGATTAGCCCCTTTGTCACTGTTTCACATCGTTACCTCCTTTTTCTTTCACCTGTGTGGGCTTTTCTCTCTTCTTCTCTAGATCAAAATGTGTTGAGAATAAGTGCATGCTGGCCCCAAAAATGAGTACTGATGGGCCCCTCCTATAATCATCAACTAAAATTAAGCACTGCCTGGGCCAACATAACCCTATTCAAGTTTATGTCGAGACATTAAACAGAAAAACGTTTTAATCAATTTAGGAGGTTTTGACAGTTATATAGCAATCCTAATATGCTAAGTAGTCAACACCATTTTACCCTTGCTTGTTATATATGTCGACCATGAAAAATGATAAATTAATTCGTCATGCCAGGTTTTCTAAAAGGAAGTAAACAAATAACTTCTGACTTAGCCATGTGTTCACCACAAAGGGCACCTCTTCAGAATAAAGGATGGTTTAACAGCTCATGTACAAAGGACAGACAGGAGCTCTGGAGGATCCAAAAAATGTCTCTGTTACTGCAGAAATAGACCTAAAAATACATACATTCAATCGATGTGTTAATAGAAGAAGGAGGGAACTCATGCTAACAATGCTGCACAATTTGGGTGGAGCACTCCCGAAGCAAGAGGTTTATGGAACCATATTGAAAAAAAATCCTATGGCCCAACTACTAAGTGACACTAGGAAGTGCTGTTCCCTCCTGACTGGTAGATTGAAAACTTTACCAATAGATTGGTTGTAATGTCTTGTGACTTTGCAAAACAGCCTGGTATGAGGCTCAGGAACCATTGAATGTTGAGTCCCAAGGTTCAAATAATGACAATAAAGTGGAGCAGAGGGGCTGGCTGGAGTGTCTAGAACACATTACTTACCTACTCTACTTTGTTGAAGTCTGGCCTTACATCTTCCGGCCACTTCACACTGGCAGAGAGGATGGGATTTGAATCCATGCATGCAAAGCACAATGGATTAGAAGCAACCTGATCTAATGGGCTCATAAGGGTCATCCGGGTATTGTTTAAAAAACAGAAAGACTGTGATCTGGCTATTGGTGGATGGGAGTTGACACTGAGGTTGAATTTATGGAATGCAATAACAGTGATAAGATATTGATTCCTTGGCTTGTGTCATTAGTGTGCAGGAAGCTCTCAAGTCATCCTTGGGATGAGGTGGCACAGACATTGTTGGTACATTGAGAGGAGTTCATCATACTCTGTATGGTGGGTTGAGATCAGTTGTTTTGGGGATATTCTTTCCATTAATGTTATTACATTTTTGGAATAAGTTTTCAAAAGTGAGAGTTTTGTTTCAAAAATGTGGTATTTTAAACATAAGAAATGTTGAGCATTTCATCCTGAAACAAATAGAGCTGTTGAGAGATTTAATATAACCTTGAAGGGGGGCATTCAAATAGCCAAGGTAAATAATATGGATTGAAAGAACGATTTACAAGAAAGGGTTACAGCCTGCCACATGTCTCCCCACTCTCCTACTGAAGTCACCATCCAAACTGTTGCCCATGTTGGATGACATGGGGTGAAGGTACAAAGTTAAATGCTCCAAGTAATTGGCATGAGAAATGACATTGTTTACAGAAAAAAAGAAAATAATATTTTGACAGAACCAAGAAAGTTACAATGCAATTGAGATTTGAGATTATGTATAACTTAGAGCACCAGTTGGATGTTCTCAATGGTCCAAGTTCACGTGTTGTCAAGCTTTTAAAAAATGCCATCAAAACTAGTAATTGGAGAGTATTGGCTATAAATCGAGTGGTGAGAGTGAGTGATATTTGGGGAACATAAATTCTAAAAGTGGGGTTGAGTGGTCAAAGCTAATAGGTGAGCATCAAAAAGAAGATTTCATTCAAAACAATGAAAGGAAAGATAATACTGGTGTTGATTGGAAGATGAGTCATAGAACTCGCAAAAATCCTGCTTATGTTAAAACGTTTCTGAGAAGATCGACATGTTATTACATTGTAGATGTGTTACTGTGTATTTCTGATGGGCTATGATGTCCATATTTATTATATTTCAAATGTGCTATTGTATATTTCTTATGGGCCATTCTGTCTAAATTTAGCTTTTCTATAAGTTGTGTTTTGTGAGTTCTCAGGCATGAGTTATTTACTTACAAAACTTTATTTTGTTTTGATATGGAAGGAGACGTGTGATGTCTTGTGTCTTTTCATCATGGATTTATGCTCCTGTTATGAGGCTCAGGAACGATAGACTGTTGAGTCCCAAGGTTCTGTGAATGACAGTTAAGTGGAGCATAGGAGCTGACTGGGGTGTTAAGAATAAAGTGCTTACCTGTACTACTTTGTTGGAGTCTGCACACATTTCTTATTACAATTTCACATTGGAATCTCATGACCTAAAAATTAAACTGTAGCTGGAACAGATTTGCTTAATGAGTGGATGCCATTTACCTTAAAGGAAAAAAGTGATGCAACCTATAAAAGGCTAGCTCATAGGAAATAGAGTAAAAACCAGCCTCAATGTACATTTTCAACCATGCTCAGGAACTTTGGTACAACCTGTTGATGGAGGTTGTTAGAAATGGGATCTCTAGTTGGCAGTCAGTTTACACCCTGTCCAAGTATGGACCCTCTCTCTAGTTAGGGTAAGGGAGTCACACTCGTGAGATAACCCCTACTCACCCCTTTTGGTAGCTTGGCACGAGCAGTCAGGCTTATCTCAGAGGCATTGTATTAGGTATTTGAACCCACAAACAGTAACACAGTGGAAACACTACAAATGAACACCACACCAGTTTAGAAAAATAACCAATACTTATCCAAGTAAAACAAGAGCAAAACGACAAAAATCCAACATACAAGAGCAAGCGCTTGAAAACACAATTGCTCCACTGGGGATATTACAACATTGTTGACTGAGTCATTACCAACAGTCTAACACTACTCACGAGGGAGGGCGGTGCCGGTCACGGACTCACATGTACCACAAGTACAGTACCTTTGAAGATGATGAAACAAAGACATTGCATGGAGTCAGAGAGGTGAGGTGCCACTGGTGCCGGTGTGGCGTTGGCTCCTTACTGATACCGGGGAGGTGAGGTGTCAGTTCCATACTGCGAGGCAGAGGAGGTGAGGCGACGGTTTCTTACAGTTGCAGGGCCGGTGATGCAGCATTGGTGGCAAGGTGTCAGTTCCTTATGACCTGGCGGGGTTGATGAGTCTAACGGGTCAAGACATGATGTGGCGACCTATTGGGATCACACCAAGGGGACGCAGGCACTGTGGCAGCATCAGGTGTGACGAACATCGGTGATGCGACACTCAGGACTCATATTGAGGGACTTCAGAGGGACTGCTGCTGTGTCGGGCCAGCGGTGCTAGGCCTGCGGCATCGGGCACAGTCATTGCACCTCAGCAGGGACAACAGCTTTGTGTCCAGGCAGCAGCATGGAGTCGGGCAGAGGCACCAGTTCTGGAGTCGTCCAGAGTCAATGTGCTTGCTTCTTCTTGTTTTTATGCCAGCTTTCACACCCTGGGGCCTGGAAACTGGAGTGGGCACCACTTGGTAAGTTAGAGCCCTTAGTAGGAGAACCCAGAGGCAGGCAGCCAAAGTCTTTGCTGTCCCTGAGACTTCTTAACAGGAGGCAAGCTCAGTCACAGCCCTTGGAGAAACTTCACAAGCAAGATACACAGGAAAGTCCAGTCTTTTCCATCTCCAAGGCAGAAGCAGCAACTGCAGGACAGGGGAAACCACACCAAGAATGCGAGGTCTAACATGTGTCCCCCCAGCTTAGAGTGGAAAAGTCTACCCAATCTCATGGGAGTTCTCATCACTAAGATGGAAGAATCTGGACAGACCATCAGCATTGGTGTGTTATGTACCAGGACAGTGTTCCACTGTAAAATCCATTCCTTGTAGGGAGATGGCACACCTCACCAGTTTTGGATTCTCACTCCTCACCTACATCAATCATCTGATGGGCCTGTAGTGTGTCTGAACCTGGAAGTGAGTCCCAAACAAATATAGTCTTTGATTCTTCAGTGCCCAGACCACAGCAAAAGCTTCTCTCTCAATTGCGCTTCACCTCTGTTCCCTGGGGAGTAACCTCCTGCTAAAGAAGGCTACAGGCTAGTCTAGGCCCTCTTCATTTAGCTGTGCTAGAATTGCCCCCACACCATGCTCTTAAGCCCTGAAGTGTCGGTCTGCATAAAGAATTCCTTAGAGAAGTCGGGTTCCTTCAGCATGAGTTCCATGTACATGGCTGCCTTTAGGGCATCAAAAGTGGTCTGACAAGCCTCAGTCCAGATTACGTTTTTGAGCTGCTTCTTGGAAGTCATCTCTGTCAAAGGGGCAACAGTGGTGCCATAGTCCTTGACAAAGGCTCTCAACTCTGTCTGCGTCTTGGGGTGGGCTCCAAGCCAGAATGGTGTAAATCTTGTGTTGTAGGGGAACCACCTTCCCACTCTCCACCAGGTGACCCAAGTATACCACTGACACCTGCCCTATTTGACACTTACTGGCCTTAAAAGTGAGTCCCACCTTCTGCAGGTCCTTCAAAACTTCCCAGAGGTGATACAAGTGATCCTCCCAGCTGGAGCTGAACACTGCAATGTCATCCAGATAGGCGGTGCTAAAATCCTCCAGCTTAGCCAAGACCTGGTTGACCAACCTTTGAAAGATGGCTGGGGTGTTCTTCAACCAAAGGGCATGACCTGGAACTTGTAGAGCTCTTCTGGTGTGGAAAACGCTGACGTTTCCTAGGCCCCGAAGGTCAAGGCAATCTGACAGTCCCCAGACAATATGTCAAATGTACTGAGGAACTTGGCAGCTCTTAACCGATCTATGAGTTTATCAGCTCTAGGGATAGGGTGCACGTCAGTCTTAGTGAGAGCGTTGAGCCCACAGTAGCCCACACAGAACTTAAGTCCAGGGGTGGCACCTGGGGCAGCAGCCTTTTGGACCAAGACCACTTGGCTGGCCCAAGGACTGCTAGAAAACTCTATCACCCCTAATGCTAACATCTTGGAGACCTCTTTGTTGATGCTGGCTTTAAACTTGTCAGTTGCCCTGTAGATTTTATGTTTCAATGGCGGACTGTCCCCAGTGTCCACATCATGGGTGCACAAATGGGTGATTCCTGGGGTCAAGGAAAACAGAGAGGCAAACCGTCCCAGCAACTGACGACATTCCCTCTGCTGTTAGAGGGTCAGAGTTGGGGGAGGTTCACACCCCCCACAGACCCATCTTGCTTCTTGATAGACAGAAGGTCAGGAAGAGGTTCACTCTCCTCCTACATTCATCATCTGTTGCCAAGACCATGGTCAGTTCAGACCTCTCAAAATGTGGTTTGAAGTGGTTCACTTGTAGGACCCTCAAAGGGTTCCTTGGAGTATGCAAGTTCAACAGGTAGCTGACACAACTCCTGCGCTCCACCACCTCAAAAGGCCCAGTCCACTTGTCCTAGAGAGATCAAGGCTCCACTGGGGCCATGACTCACACTTTCTGGCCAGGCTGAAACTGAACCAGAGTGCCATTCTGATCATACCATCGCTTTTATCCTCCTCGCTTTCTTCCAGGTTACCCTGCGCAAGTTTCTTGAAGTGGACAGTCTGGTTTTTGGAGGCTAGCATGAAGCTAAATATGTTCTAGGGGGCGTACTAGGAGATTTTTCCAGCCCTCTTTCACCAGACTAAAAGGTCTGTTCACGGAGTGCCCATACAGCCACTCAAAGGGGCTAAAGTCAGGTCCCTTCTGAGGTACCTCCCTGTATGCAAAGAGAAGGCATGGCAAGAGGATGTCCCACTTACGCCTCATGGAATATGACAGGCCCATAATCATGCCCTTCAGAGTATGGTTGAAACTTTCAACCAACTCATTTCCTTGGGGTTGGTGGGGAGTGGTGAACTTGTTTGTCACCCCAACCTCCCTCCACAGAGACTTCATATAGGTAGATATGAAGTTGGTACCCCCGTCGGATACCACCTCCTTGGGGAACCCTATGCAGAGAATGATCCCTAACAATACCTGGCCCATCATGGGTTTCGTCATTGACCTCAGAGGGACAGCCATCGGGTACCGGATGGCATGGTGCACCAAGACCAGGATATACCTGTTGCCCATGTCTGTCTCGGGGTCCAGGGACCCTCCACAATGTTGATCCCTACTCCTAGTGAGTATGGTGTCCTTCCTGGTAGAGCAGGTGAGCCCCTGGGGATCCCATAGGGCTCTCAAGGTGTCCCTACCCTGTGCCTCAAAGTGCTTCTACAGACCTGCCCCCCATTGTACCTCAGGGACCCAGTTCATGTGGACAGCTGACTCATACCCCTTAAACCACAGGTGTATGTCATCCTCCCTCTTACATTCCTTCACCAAATTTTTAGGAAAGATCATCCTCCTATCAGACTGCACTGGATGTATGCTGCCACCTTTCGTGCTGGGTTTGGCCTGCTTGGCTTGAGGTCCAGCATCCTCATACTCTACTCATGAGCCAAAAGTAATTTATTTTTCTCAAGAGCGATGGCCCTTGCCCTCTTTTGTTGCTCCATTTCAAACCTGAGCTTCTCAAGACCCAATGATGTCTACTCTTTGCTTGTCTGTCCCTCAGCTCTTCTGGGGTCATCCCCTTGGAAGAAACACTGCTGCCTGCCCTTGTGGATGCCCTTTCCCAAGGCAGCTCCTGCTAATCCACCAAGTTACCATGTATGCTTTGCTCCTCTCCACCCACAAAAATATTCTCCTCCTCTGTGAGCCCATCAGCCTCCCTTGCTGCCAATCAGTCACCCAGCAACTTTTGCGGCTCCTCCTTCCTATTGAGAACTTTGACAAATGATTTCCTAACAGAACTTTTTGAGCTGAGGTACCGTGTAAGTTTCCAACCTCTCCTGTTCAATCACTGTTTCTTCAGCTCCAAATGATGACTCACCAGACTGAGACATGATTGTGGATAAGATTCCAAAAGTCAGGAAGGCACGGAAACGCCAAAAGGAAAAAACAGTATGTGGTCACGCAAAGGTCTGCACTAAGGGAGTAATGCACACCAATCACAGTATGTCAAGAACAAATATAAGTATTATCCTCACCACTGATCAGCAGTGTTGGAGATGGGATCTTTAGTTGGTAGTCAGTTTACACTCCCAAGGCTGACGAACTGGAGTGGGCACTACTTAACAAGTCAGGGTACTCAGTATGAGAATCAAGAGGCTTGCAGGTGAAGTCTTTGGTCTCCCTGAGACTTCGTAACAGGAGGCAAGTTCAGTCCAAGGCAGAAGCAGCAACTGCAGGCTAACCCATCAAAGCACCCACAGAAAAGGGGCAGAACTCTGTCTTACAGCTCTTCTCCTTGGCAGAGTCTCCTCTAGATCCAGAAGTGTTCTGAGGTTTTGGGGTCATCAGTCCAATACTTCTATTCATTTCTGCCTTTGAAGTGGGCAGACTTCAAAGCAAAGCCTTTGTAGTGCACAAGACCCTTCTTTTCCTGCCCTGGTCCCAGACACACTCTAGGGGGTAGGAGGCTGCATTGTGTGAGTACAGTCATAGCCCTATTCAGGTGCAAGTGTCAGCTCCTCCCACCACTCTAGCCCAGGAAGACCGGATATGGAGGCACACCTCAGCTCCCTTTGTGTGACTGTCTGGAGTGAATTCACAACCAGCTCAACTGTCATCCTGACCCAGCCGAGCATTCCACAGCCAGGCAGAGGCACAGAATGGGTAAATAAGAAAATGCTCACTTTCTAAAAGTGGAATTTTCAATCACGCAATTTGAAAACCACCTTCACTAAAAGATGTATTTTTAAATTGTGAGTTCAGAGACCCCAAACTCCAATCTCTATCTGCTCCCAATTGGAAATGGCACTTAACAATTATTTCAAGGCACTCCCGATGTTAACTAATGGGAGGGATAGGCCTTGCAATAGTGAAAAACAAATTTGGCAGTATTTTCACTATCAGGATATATTATACACACTAGTACATGTCCTACCTTTGAAGTTCACTGAGCCCTGCCCATTGGGCCACCTTGGGCCTACCTTAGGGAGTGACTTACATGTAGTAAAAGGTAAGGTTTGGGCTGGCAAGTGGATGCACTGCCAGGTTGACATGGCAGTTTAAAACTGCACACACATACACTACAGTGGCAGGTATGAGACATATTTATAGGGTTACTCATGTGGGTGTCACAATCAGTGCTGCAAGCCCAGTAGTAGCATTGGATTTATAGGCCTTGAGCACACATGGTGCACTACTCTAGTAAATCAAATATGCCAATCTTGGCTAAACATCATAGTTACAATTTACACATGGAGAACTTGCACTTTAGCACTGATCAGCAGTGGTAAAATGCCCAGAGTACCAAAATTAGCAAAAACGAAATCCAGCACATAATCAAGAAGACGGAAGGCAGAGGCAAAAGACAGGGGAAACCAAACCAAGGATGCCAGGTCTAACAGAGGTCCTCAATGTTATTTGTGCATCACTAAAGTTTCCTGACTCTCAGAGCACATCAACACTTGTGCACTGTACATAGGAGGTTCTGGCATGCTAAGCACCAATCTCCCTAATAACCTCAATGGTTATGTTGGTAGGTGGTATGTCATAGGAGCATTTACTGGGTGAGGCAACCAGTAAAGGGATACTAACTGATGTTCAAATAGGATTCAGGGAAGAGTAATGTCTCAGCCTTGATATGATTGTTACTAAGCATACTTACCTTTCATTGCAGAGTAGACACTGCTCCAGTATGGAATGGAAAGAATACGTTAGTCTAAGAAGGCGAGTGCAACAAGGTTTTGCATAGCAGGTTTTCTTTTTTAATTATGTAGCAATTCACTAGTGGGAGAGCTAATTCAAGTCCAAAGTGACACCCTAAAAATACAGCCCAGATCCCCATGTCTTCTTTATGTCAACAATGCCCTCTTGATTTCAAAGACTACCAAAGGTTTGAAGCATTTTGTGATTGCCATGGTTACTTTGGGAGTGAAAACACATCTTGTTAAATCAGAGGGAATGGTGATTGGCCCAAATGAAGCTAAAAGAAAGATCATAAAGAATAGCACTAATATCTGGCAAACATGAACTCATTTCATATTTAGGGGTGGGATCTGATTCAAGGTTAACCAGGCATCTTTTCTGAAAACGAGGAGAATGCTGGTAACTTGGGCGAAATAAGGCATTTTAATTTATTACAATCTGGAGCACTACCTCCATATAACAGTTAGGGATGGAAATATGGCTGTTTTGAGAAGAATATTTGCAATTTATCTTAACAATGTATGTTTATACTGTTGGGTATTTTTCTGTTTCTGCTTTTCTTTTGTACAATGCTCTGATACGCTAGGGTCAAGTCTGTGCTATATAAAACTATATAAACAAAATAAAAAAAAGCCAGACCAGCTTTTGCATCAAGAAATGAGGGGACATGCAGTCAGTTCTCAAAAACACACAATCATTGCATGTCTCCTGAAGTGTGCAGCACACATCAAATGTGTGATTTTTTTATAATAGAAACTTGTATTGGAATAGTGGACTTCCAGCACAAACCCTATTACAGACAGTGCACACTCACCTGTGCTCTGTGATACAAGTATGTGTGGCAGGCAAAGCAGACTTATTAACATGCCACAGCAGAGGATGACAACAAAAAGAGGCTAATATTAGTTGATAAAGGCTATTTTCTCCATTGGACCGCTCTGCATGACACATTTGGTTTCTACGCTGTGTTTGCTGAAAACATAACTGACTGTTGCAATGATAAGAGATCCATTGAAGACAACTGAGTAGCTCCAGGCTTAAAAGAGTGGGTATAAGCCCAGAGCTCTAACATTCCCGGCTGAGATAGAAACACTTGGACTTAAACGAATAGTGATGGCCCAACACATAGGGCTGGACACATCCTTGACCTAATTTTTACTAATATAGTGGGAATGACTTGCGAACCTCCAGTGCATATAACTTGGCCAGACCATTATTTGATCAAGTTTTCTATTCCAAGTTCAATTTCTTCAGACTCCAACGCCCTTGGAAGATGGTCTCTCCTGCCACCTTTTCGAAGGCATTTAAGGTTCCCACACTGTCACCCCATAGGGACACAACCACTGCTTTGGCTGCCTATAATGATTTGCTAATAAATACTTTTGATCATATAGCCCCCTTTAAGAAACCCTCACTTACACTTCCATGAAGCCAAATACCCTGGTATACAGATATTTTATGCTAGGAAAAATCCAAATGCAACCACCTGGAGCGCAGATATCACTCCACTAAATCCCCTACAGACAAAACAGCATATCGGGTTATGGTAAGAAATTATCATAAAATGATTAAAATGGCACCGAGAGTGCATATAGCCTTATATATAGCCCAGGCAGGCAACTCTAAAAAGGAGTTCTACAAAGCGCTAAATAACTTTCTGTTAACCTGTGCATGCACACCCACTATTCCAGCCTCCCAAAAACTCTGTGACTTTCTAGCTGATTTCCACCTAGCCCAGTAAGTTCAGAGATGGAATTTGACCAGAAGCAACAGCCCCCTGATGCCACTGCTGGCAAGGGTGACTTTGATCACTGCTCTGCAGAGCAGGTCATGATGATGCTACCCCGTTCACAATCTGGCTCCCCCTAACAGCTTTACCAGGATTGTGACCAGTTAAGCTTATCATTTGGAACCTTCCATAATAACATTGTTTAATCTCCCTTTAGGTTCTGCAAGAGTGGCAATCGAATGTAAGTGTGTGCAAGTATCCCCTCTTCTTAAAAAGGCTTCTTTAAATCCCGAAGTACTATCAAATTATAGGCTAATCTTGCTTCTACCCTTGCTTGCAAAAGCTGTAGAAAGCTTTATTAAAAACATCTAATATCTTTTCTAGAAGTACACAAGATCCTTGACCCATCTTAGTTCGCGTTTTGTGCCCCACACAGCACGGAGACAGCTCTCTTGGCAGTAATGGACAATATCCGTCTCTCCTTAGACATAGGAACCCCAGTCATGCGAATACTACTGGATGCAGTATTTGACACTGTCTTCCACTTTACTGTGATCCATAGACTACATGAATCAGGAATCTATGGGAGAGTGCTACATTGGCTTAGGGACGTCCTTGACAACTGTACTCAAAACATTTATCTGGTCCTTTTAAATCAAGAACGATGCACGTCAACTAAAGGGTCCCACAGGGCTCCTGCCTGAGCCCAACCTTATATAATGTCTCTGTGGCACCTCTGGCTCAGACTGTGAAAGCATACAATGAGGAGATCGTGTCATGCGCAGGTGACACCCTGTTCCTTATTTCATTTGGTCCTGAACCGGACAAAGTAAAAACCCAATTTGGGCACTGCATGACAGAAATCGCCAATTGGATGGCCAAGACTTGCCTCCAACTCAACAGTGCAAAAACTGAGATTGAACTTTTCGGGAGAGCCCAAGAGCTATGGCCAGCAGACTGCTGGCCCTCCGATCTTGGCTAAGCCCTTCTCTTAATCAAGGGGTGAAAAATCTTGAAGTAAAGGTGGACCACACACTGTCCATGACAGACCAAGTCAACTTAACTTGTGGTATGTGTTATGCCACAATATGCTCTTTAAAAAGTTTTTCTCTGGCTGCCTTCCACCATTTTAATCAGTCGCCTTGACTATGAGAATGCTTTACTGGTAGCTGCAAACGTCACCTTACACCTTGCTGGCCAAACTGCAAGTTGTGCAGAAAACAGCCACTCAGCTGATCTGTAACATTCCTACTGGGACTCCTTAAGCCCCCACATTGAAAAAACTGTGTTGGCTGCCTATTAGTAAACGTATATTCATCAAGCTGTGCTGTTTGATGCACAAGACCTTCTACAAATTCTTACCTGCCCTTCATTCGAAAGTCAGACACTACCAGCCTCCTAGACAGGTAAGGTCTTCTAAGAAAGCTCTTCTGCAGACCCCTCGCATTCGCATGAACAGATTAGGTAACAGGTCTTTCTCCTTTCTGGCTCTAAGTTATCAGAACAAACTGCCTCTCCATATTTACACCTGCTCCAACTTCTGGGTCTTCAACAAGATGTTGAAAACATGGATGTTCTGAACGCATCTGCCCTTGCCTGCAACGCAAGTGCTGAGATACTCCTTCAGTAGTAAGTTGCGCACATCTCAATTTCAACAAATAAATAAATGAATGAATACATAAATGTGTGTCTTCATATTTCTTCCTTTTTAATGTGTAACATTCTATTCTTAGTGGGTGGAATGTTTTACTAACCGTATTGCCTTTCTGGTTTGGGCTATACTGATTGGCAAAGGACCTCCCTCGCCTGCAGCTTGGCCCTATAAGCCGGGTTCAGGGCCTTTAACAACCAGCATAGCCCCCACCAGTGGGCTATTAGGCTAGAATAAATGTGACCCTGGATGTTATGGTTATGGTTATGTTAATTTTTTACCAGTACAGAGTTGAATACTTTCCAACTATGTGAGTCTTCATTGTACATGTTCCCTCATGTAAATGTTATTGCTTTCTTAGAAAATGCACACCCAATAAGTTTTATTTTCCTTCAGGTATAGATCTTGTCTTGTCGACGGGTCTTCCTGACCCTAAAGCAGAATAGTATGTCCTTATTGCCGTTGCATATTTTTGATTGTCTAGTGCGGATTTCAGGCATATGATTTGAATCCAAAGAGATACGTAGATGCAGTGAACAGAGCCATCAGGTGTCAGTAGACTGCTACTTCTGTACTAAATGAGGAACTGTGATGTAATTCTGCTCTTCACCACCTGTGTATTTAATAAGTATGAAGAAAGAGTCCTGAAATGCCTATTTTGTGCCTTTTCCATTGACAGTCCTCTATTAGGTCAAAACTGCCCAAAATAGCGAGAGGGGCAGCCGCCACTGATTTCAGTCCTGAATGACTGATGATTTGTTATATGGGTGCCAATTTTGTGAAGGGACAGAAGCGGTGAGTTAGCGCACACACAGCTATTTTAGACACATGCTCTTTGTGTTTCAACACATAGTACAATGTTTTTTGCTATAAAAGCTTGTGCATATTGCAAAAACATTTATGGAAAGTGATATTAAGATGTCCATTTTGAGCAAATTCCCGAGTTGCTTTAGCAACTCTATTACGAAAATAATGAAATGCATGTATACATCAAGCAATCACTGTGCAGTATGGACTAAAGGAAGAAGAGGTCTGTTTACGAAGACAAAGATCACTTTTTAAACAAGTCAAAGTAATCTGAGAAACAGTTAGGCTTTTTTATCTGTGGGATGAACCCCTAGCGGATTAGCTGAATGATGCAATTGAAGCTTTGAAAGAATTCACTTCTAGCCAAGCACATCCAAGAGATATTGATAGACACTTGAGGCTAAAAATAGAGGTTAACTGTCTAGATATCAAAACCAATGAGTGTGAAATCTACTGTGTACAGTAAAAAAGTAAATTGGGGCTGCCTGGCGATAATGAAATTGGATTCGTTCCCTTTCATAAAGAAGGACACTGCAAAAAAGCAAATAAAAGGAAGCCTTGAATTAAAGCGGGAATACCTTGGAGAAAAACAGATGGGTACTTTTTGTTCAATTATTATGATTATTACTGTGTATTCTTTTGTATATGATACCAGTGGGGCAGTCTGATACTGCACCAAATGATACCACAATTCAAAAAGTACATTTGTTAGGAGACAGAATACTTATCGGCAACTAACCACTTAAGAATGTGCACGTAAGTTTTTTCAGCTCCACTTTAAAATTAGAATGGAATAATTAACTAAAGAATTAAGGGCAAATTTACAAAATATTTTAGCAGTCACTAGAACAATACAAAGTATCACGAATGATAGCTTAATCACTTTTCTGCACAAAAAACTTTTTTTGGGCTCCAGAAGTCTACACAAGTGCATTAGTATGTGGAATTGCATCACATAGAGAGAAACTAAGGGCCATATTTACAAAGCTCTTTGCGCCACCGGAATTTTACTTAGGGTCGGTCCAGCGGTCACACTGCTGAGCCATATTTCCAAGACCACGTAAAGCAACCCTGTGGTGCTTTTCATTGCCTTCTAAATATGGACTGAGTCAACACAGCGCAAGTCGCTGCTTTGATTCACCCTGCAACACATAGTTGGGCATGGGCTTTACGGTGGGTGTTCGGACGTAACACCCTGTAGTGTGGTCAGTTTTTACGTATTCATTGCGCTTTAGCTTCAGGCTTTAGGCCTTTGTGCACTTTGCCCTGAATATATTTTATTCATTTGCTGACAGCTTAGAGCCTCCGTGCACTTTGCTCTACATGCTTTTTATTAGGCTTCGTACTGTTATTTTTCAAATAGCCAGTTCTACGGTGTTGTTTTTTTATTCATATCACACTGTGTTGCCTACTTCAGCACTGGAGTTCTCCATAACATATTTACTCTGTGCTTCAGTCAAGGATACAGGGGGTCATTCTGACCTCGGCGGTAAAAGGCCCTTACCGCCGGTCAGAAGTCCGCCATTCTACCGCCGCGGCCGCGGTAAACCGCCACGGTCATTCTGACCACCAACTGTGAAACCGCCAACAATCCGACATCCAAGGAAGGCCGCCTCATCAGCGGGCCGCGGAAAACTGGAGATGACCAAACCTCCACCGTCACGCCAACACAAACACGCCCATGCCATTCTGACCCACGAATCCATGCGGCGGTCTTTCAACCGCGGTATTCCATTGGCGGTACACACCGCCGTGCTCAAAATACACACACAGCTCCAAAACACAGCCACATTGGACAATTTGAAATACACACACCTGACACATATACAAACAACACTCCCACACATCCAATCAACTATAAAACACACACCCACATCACCCACAAACCCCCACTAGTTGGAAATCGGAGAGAAGGCGATAGAGATAGAGATAGAGAGAGCGAGCACAGCAATCGAAAACCCCAACACACACAGGAACCCAACTTCATCACCCACACCACATCTACGCACACATCACCACATATCACCACGCACATCACCACAAATACCACCCCACACCTCATCCACACCACCCCATGGCACCCCAAAGACACCCCAGGTTCTCGGACCAAGAACTCAGGGTCATGGTGGAGGAAATTATAAGGGTTGAGCCCCAGCTCTTCGGCACACAGGTGCAGCACACCACTATAGCAAGGAAGGCTGAGCTATGGCAAAGGATCGTAGACAGGGTCAACGCTGTGGAACAGCATCCCAGAAATCGGGACGATATCAGAAAGCGATGGAACGACCTACGGGGGAAGGTGCGCTCGATGATCTCAAGGCACAACATCGCTGTGCAGAAGACTGGCGGCGGACCCCCACCCACTCCACCCCAATTCACAGCATGGGAGCAAGAGGTGGTAAACATCCTGCATCCTGATGGCCTCGCTGGAGTACACGGAGGAATGGACTCTGGTAAGTCGAATCTCAACTACTTCACCCCCCCCCAACCACCAGCATGCCACCCCCCCCCTCACCCCCAATCTCAACCCCCCAGCACACAACCTCCCTGCCAATGTCTCACCAGCACAACCCACCCTAAACAACACCAACCCCTGAATGCCAACACAAACCATAGACAGCCACCACCAAAGCATGACCATTGCACATACCCATACACCCCCCCCCACCACCCTCACAACACCTCCCACAAGGGAATGCCAGCACTGGGGGACAAGGGCACTCAAAATGCACGCCATGGCACACACAGAAACAATAACAATACTCCTTTACCCCTGCAGGGCCCGAACGCCAACACACCGCCACGGAGGGTCCAGATTTGTCCATCCCACCCCCAGAACAGGCCCCCAGCGAGGACAGCAACTGTCGACCTAGAACCTGATGACCAGCCCGTACCATCGGGGACCTCTGGACAGTCGGTTCCCCACACACAGACACAGGCCACAGCAGACCCAACCCCCTCTGGGAGCACCAGCACAGCTCCCACCGAGCGGGCCCATGCCTCTGTCTCGCGGACGCGTCAATCAGCGGTGTGTCCGCCACTACAGGGCACCCAGGCTGACCCAACACCCCAACAACAACAGGGACCTGGGGGCAGTGGTAGTGGGCACACCGTCCAGGGGACAGAGGCACGGGGAAACAGGGCAACTGGGAGGGCTGCTGTGCCAGAGGGGGTTGACCGGCCCAGGGAACCCACTCTCCAAGAGGCCCTCACCACCATCATGGGAGCGTACCATCACTCCCAGGAGACGATGGCGACGGTACTGGCCAGGTTCACCGAGATCCAGGCACAGCAGGAGGAACGGTACATGGGGTTCAGCAATGAACTCAGGAACATCGCTTCCGCTATGGGGACCATAGTCCAGGCCCTCAACCGGATAGAAACCACATTGCGGGACCATGTGGCACCACAAAGGGCCCCTGTCACTAGCCAGGAACAGCCTACCACCTCCGCCGGCGCTAGTGGTCAGGAGGCCCCCACAGAACGACGGCCCACCAGAACCCCACCTCCTGCTGAAGAACAACCACCCCGCAAGAGGAACCTGAGATCTCAAAGGAAGACAGAGTAGGATGCCAAGACCCCCGCCAGCCTAATATCCCCCCGGATGTCATTCCACTGTCCCACAGTGTCACCCTGTCCAACCTTGAACTGCCCCTGCTCCATCCTTCCACAGGCATATGGACAATGCACCTGTGCGACCGAGAACTGGACTCTGCCATGGACATAACTCCACCCTCACCCATCACCGTTTTAATATCATGTACCAATATCTAGCACTAAAAATAAATCACTCATTGCACTGAAATCATTCAGGAGTCAGCCTGTATTATTTACAAATGTATAACACATTACTGATCAATAATGTTCTGTTATTTTTGTGATGACAACATACTGATGTCAATAAGCATTAGTCCATGGGCTAACCAAGCAGAAGTCACGCAGTGGGTCATACAGCACTGAAAAGGGAAGGGAAAATCAAACATCAGTTTAAAAGAACTGGGGGGAAATACACAAAGTAAAGATGCAGGGTGCTTTCAGTAAATGTTAAATGGCGTGGGTGATTCTTACCTGTGTGCTACTGAAAATACTGTTGGATAACTCTGTCCCTGTTGTCTGGGTCGTCCTCTTCGTCTTCCTCCTCTTCACTCTCCGCAGGCTCCACAGCTGCTTCAACACCACCATCTGGACCATCCTCCTGCAGGAAAGGCACCTGACGTCGCAATGCCAGATTGTGAAGCATACAGCAGGCCACGATGATCTGGCACACCTTCTTTGGTGAGAACATCAGGGATCCCCCTGTCATATGCAGGCACCTAAACCTGGCCTTCAGGAGGCCAAAGGTTCTTTCTATGATCCTCCTAGTTTGCCCATGGGCCTCATTGTAGCGTTCCTCTGCCCTGGTCCGGGGATTCCTCACTGGGGTCAATAGCCAAGGCAGGTTGGGGTAACCAGAGTCACCAATTAGCCACACACGGTGTCTCTGTAGCTGTTCCATCACATAAGGGATGCTGCTATTTTGCATCACATACGCGTCATGCACAGACCCAGGGAACTTGGCATTCACATGGGAGATGTACTGGTCAGCCAAACAGACCACCTGGACGTTCATAGAATGGTAACTTTTCCTGTTTCTGTACACCTGCTCATCGTCTTTTGGGGGTACTAAAGCCACATGGGTCCCATCAATGGCACCAATTATGTTGGGGATATGTCCAAGGGCATAAAAATCACCCTTCACAGTGGCCAAATCAACCTCCTCAGGGAATACAATGTAGCTCCGCATGTGTTTCGTCAGGACAGACAACACTCTAGACAATATTTTTGAAAACATAGGCTGAGACATTCCAGATGACATGGCCACTGTTGTCTGGAATGAGCCACTTGCCAAAAGATGGAGGACTGACAGAACCTGCACTAGAGGGGGAATTCCTGTGGGTTGGCGGATGGGGGACATCAGGGCTGGCTCCAGCTGGGCACACAGTTCATGTATAGTGGCTCGGTCAAGTCGGTATCGTAGTATGATATGGCGTTCTTCCATTGTCGACAGGTCCACCAGCGGTCGGTACACGCGAGGATTCATCCTTCTCCTCGCAAGTCCCAGCGGACGGTGCCTAGGAAGGACAACATGGAGCACAGAGTCAAGCAAATCACAGGTACGTTCACCACAGCATGCATAGCACACGATTATCTATGTATTGAAAGGCGTGTATGTGTGGCAATGCAAGGCCTAGGCCTGTGTGACGCAGTACAAATTATGCCATGTGGGCCCTTGAAATGGCGGCTGCCTGACCTGTGAAGTGGGACAATGGGATGTGAGGTCAATGCGCTGGCGTGGCCCACCGTGGCGGTAGGCGGTCGAAGACCGCTATACGAAGCCGCATTGGCTAACATTGAAGCCTATGGGTTTCAGGAGCCAATGACGAGATGCGCCAGCGGTCGCGGGACGCACCGCTGCGGTACGCACCGCCGCGGGCGTGACCGCCATTTTCTATCTGCTTAATCACTCGAGACCTGATCATCCACAGGACAGGACCTATATTGCAAGTGCTGCTGTGACCTCGGTATGGAAGTGACAATGGCTGCTGCGACTGGGGAAAGGGCCCCTGCCTTCACGTCTGAGGAGTTGGAGAAACTCGTGGATGGGGTCCTCCCCCAGTATGCGTTACTCTACGGTCCTCCAGACGAACAGGTAAGTACACTGGGTGCACATTGAATGGGCTATGCCTGTGTGGAGTGGGGTGGATGTAAGTTGGTGGGGTGGGGGGCGAATGAGGAGTGCAACGCACGACAGATGAGAGCATGTGCCATATGGCAAGGTTGGGGAGGGGGGGCCAATCGCATCTAACATGCAGAAAATTGATGAATTTTTCCTTCCCACCCTGTACATGTCAAATAGGTCAGCGCCCATCAGAAAGTGGACATTTGGCGTGCCATCGCCAAGGAAGTCCGGGCCCTGGGGGTCCACGTCAGACGGGGCACCCACTGCCGCAAGAGGTGGGAGGACATCCGCCGCGGGACCAGGAAGACCGCCGAGTCACTGCTGGGGATGGCCTCCCAACCTAGGAGGGGTGCCAGTCGTACCCTGACCCCCCTGATGTCCCGGATCCTGGCGGTGGCCTACCCTGATTTGGATGGGTGCTTGAGGACATCACAGCAGACACAAGGGGGTGAGTATCAGCACATTCTGCTATCTCTCTGCGCAGTGGAGGCGTCTGGGTGGGGGAGGAGGGTTGTGGGTGACATTAGGCCAGGGCGCTTTCTGTAGTGTAGTCCTCTCCTTTAGGCATGGCCCTGTGCTCCCGGCCCCCACCTCTGTAGGGTGACAAGTACAGCTATCGATGGTCCAGCATCACACATGTGCGCGTTTGTCGTCTCTAGACCTGTTGTCCTAGTCAGAAGTACTGAGTAGTGTACCCCAAATGCGCGGCTTAGTGCATGAGGCTCCTGTGTCTGTCCTCACCGCCAACGGTGTTGACATTGCATGCACTCAACCTGGTCTTCGTTTTTCTCCCCCCACCCTTCTTCTTCATCTTCTTGTGCATGTGTGCATTAGCATCATCAGGCGGAGGAGAATTGGCATCGGAGTACGAGGGAGCTGCAAGTCACAAGGCCCCGGTGGTACCAGGAACAGACACCGAGGGCACCAGTGATCCGGAGGGCGAGGGGAGCACCACAACGGGGACCGGTGGTGACACCAGCGACACCGACACGTCCTCGGATGGGAGCTCCCTAGCGGTGGCGGCAACATCCGGGCCCCCCGCCTCTACAGGTACAGTCGCCACCCAGCGCACCAGCCCCGCCCTCCCAGCAGCCCCTCAGCCTACGCTCCGTGCCCGCTCGCCCAGGAAGGCGGGCGTCTCCTTCGCCCCAGGCACCTCAGCCCCTGCCCCTGTTACCCCTGCTGCCCTCAGTGAGGAGGTCATTGACCTCCTTCATACCATCATTGTTGGGCAGACTACCCTTTTGAATGCCATCCAGGGGGTAGAAAGGGAGGTGCATCGGAGCAATGCCTACCTGGAGGGCATTCATTCGGGTCAGGCTGCCCATCTTCGATCGTTCAATGCTCTGGCCTCAGCACTGACGGCAGCCATTGTCCATGTTTCCAGCCTCCCTCTTCTGACTTCCTCCACCCTGTCTCTGTCTCCTGTTCCTCAGCCTATCCCATCCACACCATCAGACCAGCCTGCACACACCTCAACACCCAAGGGCAGCTCATCCAGACACAAGCACCACAGAACCCACAAGCATTCACGCAAGCAACACCCAGATGCAGACATTCCAACAGTCACTACCACCTCTGTGTCCCCCTCCTCCTCGTCTCCCTCCTCCCTCCCTGTGACGTCTACACTCACACCTGCATGCACACCACCATCAGCCAGTGCTTCCATCACCAGCACACCCTCCAGTACAGCCCGCACACGTGCAGTCACCACCCCCACTACCATTTACACGTCCCCTGTGTCCTCTCCCACTGTGTCTGTCACCCCCTCTTCCAAGACACACAAACGCAGGCAGACACCCACCCAACAGCCATCCACCTCACGACAGCCTCCAGCACAAGCACCTGCACCCACCTGACTCTCCTACAACCACATCCTCTTCCTCCACTCCCATCACCACTTCTCCTACCTTTTACCTTGGTCCTAAAAAAGTTTTCCTGGCTAATCTTGACCTCTTTCCCTCCACTGACCCACCCCCTCCATCTGCAAAGAGTCCCAAGAGCACCTCAGCCACCACCAGCCCAGCTTCGAGTGTCACTGTGGTGCATGGGTTCTGGAGTCCACCCTTTGCCAGCAGTGACACTTCAATCAGCAGCAAGGGGACAGCCAGCCCCCCCCCCAGGCAAGAGGACCAGGAAACTAAAGGGCCGCCGTGAGAGGACTGACACGGCTGCCCCCAAGGAGCAAAGTTCGCCCACTTCACCAGCCACAACATCTAGGGGAGGCAAGGGCCCGAGAGCCCCATGTAAGGAGCGAAAGGGCAGCAGGGCGGAGAAGTCAGCCAGCAGGAGCGCGGAGCAGGAGGGGCCCACAAGCCCCATCCCGGGTGTTAGGGAGGACACCAAAGGGCCCAGGACTCCGTCACCGAAGGGTCCAGCAACAGCACGGTCGGAGGGCGACTGAGCAGGGAGTCCAGGCCAGGTCTGGCTCCCTTGACTTACTGGACGAGCACCGCTGAAGAGGGCCCCGCTGTGCAGAAGAGCACCGCTGAAGAGGGCCCCGCCGTGCAGAAGAGCACCGCTGAACAGGGCCCCGCCATGCAGAAGAGCACCGCTGAACAGGGCCCCGCCGTGCAGAAGAGCACCGCTGAAGAGGGCCCCGCCGTGCAGAAGAGCACCGCTGAACAGGGCCCCGCCGTGCAGAAGAGCACCGCTGAACAGGGCCCCGCCGTGTAGAAGAGCACCGCTGAAGAGGGCCCCGCCGTGCAGAAGAGCACCGCTGAACAGGGCCCCGCCGTGCAGAAGAGCACCGCTGAAGAGGGCCCCGCCGTGCAGAAGAGCACCGCTGAAGAGGGCCCCGCCGTGCAGAAGAGCACCGCTGAAGAGGGCCCCGCCGTGCAGAAGAGCACCGCTGAACAGGGCCCCGCCGTGCAGAAGAGCACCGCTGAACAGGGCCCCGCCGTGCAGAAGGGCACCGCTGAAGAGGGCCCCGCCGTGCAGAAGAGCACCGCTGAAGAGGGCCCCACCGTGCAGAAGAGCACCGCTGAACAAGGCCCCGCCGTGCAGAAGAGCACCGCTGAACAGGGCCCCGCCGTGCAGAAGAGCACCGCTCCGCTGGGCCCCGCCGTCTCAAGCACCGCTCCGCTGGGCCCCGCTGTCTCAAGCACCGCTCCGCTGGGCCCCGCCGTCTCAAGCACCGCTCCGCTGGTCCCTTCCTGTCAAGCACTGCTCCGCTGGGCCCCGCCGTCTCAAGCACCGCTCCGCTGGGCCCTTCCTGTCAAGCACCGCTCCGCTGGGCCCCGCCGTCTCAAGCACCGCTCCGCTGGGCCCTTCCTGTCAAGCACCGCTCCGCTGGACCCCGCCGTCTCAAGCACCGCTCCGCTGGGCCCCGCCGTCTCAAGCACCGCTCCGCTGGTCCCTTCCTGTCAAGCACCGCTCCGCTGGGCCCCGCCGTCTCAAGCACCGCTCCGCTGGTCGCTTCCTGTCAAGCACTGCTCCGCTGGGCCCCGCCGTCTCAAGCACCGCTCCGCTGGGCCCTTCCTGTCAAGCACCGCTCCGCTGGGCCCCGACGTCTCAAGCACCGCTCCGCTGGGCCCTTCCTGTCAAGCACCGCTCCGCTGGGCCCCGCCGTCTCAAGCACCGCTCCGCTGGGCCCTTCCTGTCAAGCACCGCTCCGCTGGGCCCCGCCGTCTCAAGCACCGCTCCGCTGGGCCCCGCCGTCTCAAGCACCGCTCCGCTGGTCCCTTCCTGTCAAGCACCGCTCTGCTGGGCCCCGCCGGGCCCCGCCGTCTCAAGCACCGCTCCGCTGGGCCCCGCCGTCTAAAGCACCGCTCCGCTGGGCCCTGCCGTCTCAAGCACCGCTCCGCTGGGCCCTTCCTGTCAAGCACCGCTCTGCTGGGCCCTTCCTGTCAAGCACCGCTCCGCTGGGCCCCGCCGTCTCAAGCACCGCTCCGCTGGGCCCTTCCTGTCAAGCACCGCTCCGCTGGACCCCGCCGTCTCAAGCACCGCTCCGCTGGGCCCCGCCGTCTCAAGCACCGCTCCGCTGGTCCCTTCCTGTCAAGCACCGCTCCGCTGGACCCCGCCGTCTCAAGCACCGCTCCGCTGGGCCCTTCCTGTCAAGCACCGCTCCGCTGGGCCCTTCCTGTCAAGCACCGCTCCGCTGGGCCCCGCCGTCTCAAGCACCGCTCCGCTGGGCCCTTCCTGTCAAGCACCGCTCCGCTGGGCCCCGCCGTCTCAAGCACCGCTCCGCTGGGCCCCGCCGTCTCAAGCACCGCTCCGCTGGTCCCTTCCTGTCAAGCACCGCTCCGCTGGGCCCCGCCGTCTCAAGCACCGCTCCGCTGGGCCCTTCCTGTCAAGCACCGCTCCGCTGGGCCCTTCCTGTCAAGCACCGCTCCGCTGGGCCCCGCCGTCTCAAGCACCGCTCCGCTGGGCCCTTCCTGTCAAGCACCGCTCCGCTGGGCCCTTCCTGTCAAGCACCGCTCCGCTGGGCCCCGCCGTCTCAAGCACCGCTCCGCTGGGCCCTTCCTGTCAAGCACCGCTCCGCTGGGCCCCGCCGTCTCAAGCACCGCTCCGCTGGTCCCTTCCTGTCAAGCACCGCTCCGCTGGGCCCCGCCGTCTCAAGCACCGCTCCGCTGGGCCCTTCCTGTCAAGCACCGCTCCGCTGGGCCCCGCCGTCTCAAGCACCGCTCCGCTGGGCCCTTCCTGTCAAGCACTGCTCCGCTGGGCCCTTCCTGTCAAGCACCGCTCCGCTGGGCCCCGCCGTCTCAAGCACCGCTCCGCTGGGCCCTTCCTGCATGCACTGTTAACGGTTCACTGTGCCCACCATGCCTCCTCCTTGACCAGTGGAGACTGTAATCCACCTGATGGACTGTGGCTTTGCACTCCCCAGGATGGAACAGTGGGCAACCCACCAACTGTAGAGACTTGAGAGACTGTGGCTTTGCACTCCCCAGGATGGCACAGTAGGCATGGTGGCCCCTTCGTGGATCTGGCGTCGTGGACTCATGTGGCTGTGGTGCCCCCCCTTCCCTTCCCCCTGAGGTGCCTGTAGTTTTTTCATCAGATGCCCCTGCAGTGTTCTCTCCAGAGGACTCAGGTCTCCTGTGTGGGCTTTGCCCTTGTGTTGTTACACTTTGGCCCACGGACACTTCGATTTTCTTTTGATGTGCAGGACTAATTGCCTCGGTTATCCATTGCACTGTATATGGAATTCTTTTGATATTGATTATTTGGCTAGTTGACCATTACTTTTCAGAGCCTATTTTGTACATACATTTTTATTCACAATTTAATTATGTCTTTGCATTTTTCTGGGGGGTTTGGGTGGTGTCACTGTGACTTGTTGCTCTGCATTGGTGTGTACATAGTTTGGGGGGGTGGGGGTCGCATATGTGTGTGCCGTAAGCTTTCCTCCTCCCCCCTCTCGTGTGTCGTAGGTGCAGTACTCACCGTTGTCGTCCGCGCCGGCGTTCGTACTCGTGGTAGATGAGCAGGTAGACGAGAGCAGTTAGGATGTTTAATTCGGGTTCCATGCTGTCCTCCTTCCTCGTGGAGTGCGTAGAGGTGAGCGTTTTCCCGTTCGTAGTCTGTTTCCGCCGTGTTTTTATCGGCGGTGCTCCCGCCCCGGAAAAGGTGGCGGATTGGCCTGTCATAATAGTGTGGGCGGTACATTGTCTGCCGCCTGTCTGTTGGCGGTGACCGCCGCGCTGTTTGTTTGTACCGCCGTGGCGGTCGGAGTGTTAATGTGGCGGGCTGTGTTGGCGGTTCCCGCCATGGTCAGAATTCCATTTTTTGGACCGCCGGCCTGTTGGCGGGTTGGCCACCGCTTTATCACCGACCGCCAGGGTTAGAATCACCCCCACAGTCTGGTACATTGCCGATAGACGTGGTAGGAGTTTAGACTTGGCATTCCTGCGTAGGGACATTTTGTGATCACGATGACATGTTAGTTATAAAATCACTTCCTTGTCCCAATACACGCAAGAGGGAGATTCCGACCAGGGAACCACAACTAGACGCTGACTGCCTCGTTGCAGATGCTGAACCAAGATCACAGGTCTTTGCTCAGGTATGAGGGCTGATGTCTCCACAGTGATTCTGACAGGCAAGCTAGAAGCTTAACCTGCTGTGCTCTAAATAGAACAAGCAGAGGGAGAGTAGAAACTGTTAGACAATATGATAGCTTTGTTCTTATGTTTTACTCTCCTGGTGACTATTTCAATCCTACTGTGTTGTATCGTTCTGGTTATTGCGGCTCACGCCTTAATATCTAAAATACAGTCGTTTTATTTAAATATTATATAAAACTTATACTGTCTTTGTCATTTGTATATGAGATCATATTGGAAATAAGAGAGTTGGTTTGGATCTGAGTGACCACGACTTCCCTGAGAAGTTCCGAAGATGTCATGCGCTCGGCTGCCAAATCATTCCTTCCTCATGGGAGAAATGAGGCACTGCTATTTAGCCGGAGCAAAAAACGGATTTAGGGTGACAGAGTTCTTTACACGTGGGACAGACTCAGTCCCCCACACCGTTATCGATCCTGCTGCCTAGAAATCCAGTAGTCTCATTTAGAATAATGAGAGCCCACGCGACAACCCATGGCATTTGACACATTCCCAAAGTTACGAGGTTTCGTAAACCCGGCGATGCATTCTGCAGCACACATAGAAAGGGGAAAATGGCTCTTGTGATTGTTTTAGTGCAGGAAGGTGTCCCTTCCTACACAAAACAATCATCCCTGCAAAGCAGACTCCATTTGGCACACGGCAGCCCATTGTGTGCCAGTGCAGGGGAAAAGGACAAGAATGCACCATATTTTACAGATGCAGCACATTCCTGCCCTTTTCTTTTGACGCAGGGCAGGAGAGCAAAAAAAAGCTTGCGGCATTGCCCTGCGTCAAAAGATTGTAAATATGCCCCTAGAATATTTCATACATAATGAGGGGCATCTATACAAGATTGTGATGCAGTGCAGTGCAGACGTCACCTTGCTGTCCTGCACTGCGTGGCAGAGAAAGAGCAGGAATGCACCGTATTTAAATATGGTGCATTCCTGCCTTTTTCCCTGCGCTGGCGCCTTTTTGGCAGTCTATTGCCAACAAAGGCACCCCTGCACCATGGTGCAAGAGTGCCTCCTTTGCATGCACAATTGTTTTTGTGCTTGAAGGGACACCTTCCCACACAAAAACAATCCCCTGTGGCATATTCATCTATCTATGTGTGCTGGAGAATGAAGAACTCTCCGTGAAAGTGGCGTTCCATGGGTGTGGCTGTGTGTGTCCCCACACGTGTGGTATTGTTTGCCTTTGCCTTAGCAATATAATTATCAGTTGAGGTGGGTATTTACTATGATGCTGCACTAAACCTTTCAGTTTGAGAAACACACAGTGGCTGACTTTCATACAGTGCATAAATATATAATTAGCAGTTGAGATTGGTGTTAACTATGATGTTGCACTAAACATTTCAGTTTGAGAAACGCACAGTGGCTGACTTTCATACATTGCATAAATCTTTGTAGATCTGTCCCCTAGTGTGCTCAAAAGTAACTTATCAAAGCTAATTTCTGACTGGGTGCATATGAAATTTGCTATTTCTCAAAACATACCCATATATAACAATGAAAAAGTAAATATTAGGAATTGTGTAGTACTAGTACAGTAGTACTACAAACATACTATAAAATGATTTTGGCAAATTTATGTTGGAGAGATTACGCCTTCGATTCAACTATCTCTTTCAGTGCAGAGATCTCCGTCCCAAACTGCAGAGTCTCTGCATATGTAAGTATGCATTTTAGTAGTATATGCGGGAGGAACAGAGGGGAGTAGCTGGAAATTAGACAATGCTTAAAACTAAAGGGGAGGGGTTTATGGAGGAGGAAGTAGAGGTTTAGAGAGGGCAAGGGAGGTGTTTAGGAAGGGACATGCTCCCACCCTCAACTGAGTTAGCTCATTGCTATTCACAAACTGTACTTCTAAAGTTACTACAGGCAAAAAGGGACCCAAAACAGTAGTAAATTACTCCATTAAAGAGCAAAAGTCAATCCAGCACTGCACATGGCAACTACTGGTCCTGCATCACACTCCCATAGAAAATAACGGAGGTAGCACAATAAAATAAAACCCCATAGGGAACAATTTATAACTAATTTAAATATTTTTCAATAGTTTAACACAAAATAAATGTAAGTTAATGTTAAAAATATAAAAATGAAACATTTATCTTTTAATTCTAGCATATGTTAATAACTTTTAATTTCAATGTTATTGTAACATTACTTTTTCCTAAAATATAATTAAGTTTTTTTTAATTCATTGTACACTTCACTCTTAATGTTAGTAATGCATAATAAGAAAAATACTTTATGTGAGAATTCATTTTTTAATTCCTTTGGGTGAGAATCTTGATCTTATTGACCAGTCTTTTGTTATTTAAGCATGTACATGCATGAGTATCAACATTATGGGGGTCATTCCGACCCTGGCGGTCCATGACCGCCAGGGCCGCGGTCAGAAAAGGGGAACCGGCGGTTTCCCTCCGGTTTTCCCCTGGCCCAGGGAATCCTCCATGGCGGCGCTGCTTGCAGCGCCGCCATGGGGGTTCCAACCCCCTTCCCGCCACCCTGTTTCTGGCGGTTCTTACCGCCAGGAACAGGATGGCGGGAACAGGTGTCGTGGGGCGCCTGGGGGCCCCTGCACTGCCCATGCCACTGGCATGTGCAGTGCAGGGGCCCCCTAACAGGGCCCCATGAAGATTTTCACTGTCTGCTTTGCAGACAGTGAAAATCGCGACGGGTGCAACTGCACCCGTCGCACCCTTGCAACTCCGCCGGCTCCATTCGGAGCCGGCTTCCTCGTTGCAGTGCCTTTCCCCCTGGGCCGGCTGGCACCCTTTTGACGGTCGCCCGCCGGCCCAGCTGGAAGGCCAGAATGGCATCCGCGGTCTCCTGACCTCGGAGCGGCCATTTGGCGGTGACCGCATGGCGGGCGGCGACCGCCGCCCGCCGCGGTCAGAATGACCGCCTATAACCTTCCAATGTAAATTGAGCTCTGTCATATTCCATATCTTCAGAAACAACAGTCAAAGTATATTGTGAAATCCTCACAGACTATCAGATAATTATTGGAATATCCTTAATTACTCACTCATGATTACCTGTGACTCTTCATGTTCCAAAAAGTCTTATGCATATACCCATTTTATATTGTAAATATTCTGCAAAAGAAATAAATGCAACGTTCCGAACACGAAGACTTTGATGAGGAGGAGCCCACATCTTTATCTCATCTACAAAAAACTGTAATAGAATCTGCACTTGAATAAACAAGAAAAACTGCAGGCGCAAGGCCCCTAAAATCCATCAAGTTCTATACTAGAGGCTCATTAAAAGATCCTGACTAAGTTATGTGACGTCACAGGAACCCATGCTAGAAAAAGCACATTTTTCAAGGAAAACACATTTTTTGTGTCAGAATGCACAAAATACTGGTGAGAAATATAATTGTGACCAAGAGAAACCAGCTGTCCTACCAGGTGCTAAAAGTCCCTGTGAAGTAATGTCACAGACTGAAGAAAGCAGTCATGTCACTGTTGGAAACAAATAAATGAGATGTTGCTGAACAAATCCCATGGGAAGAGGAGAAACCATGAGAAGAGGCAGGAGACATTATTTAAAGCTTTTAACAGAGAAGCCAAAATGTTGGCGCCAATTCACCAAATAAGAGTAAATCTAATGAGGCATAAGGAATCAGTCAGATTATATAGTGAAAAACAGAGGTGTCAAGTACAGTCCCATGTACTTGTATTAAGTCATCTAATGGCGTTCGTACTTAGGTTAAGTTGACAGATGGTTGAAGATTAGTGAATACAAATGCATTGTTCACAACCCTTGAATTGTACCGGAGAGACAGGAGATGGTACTGTCTCAGATGGAAAGTCTGCTGCCAGAGATAGTACTACTTCTCCCACCGTGCCATGCACTTCATCAAAACCAACACTGACACCGGATTCACCTCAAATGGTAATAGCTGATCTGCAAGAAAGGCACAACTTTGTGGTGCATCCCAAAATGAGCCAACAACAAGGAAAAAAAGAACAGTGAGACACTATGTTTAAAACATTTATTATAGTGCATTTGAAGGTCATTTGAATGTGGTAGTGCCTGCATGTTTTACTTTAGAGAGCAGTGGTTCCCAACCTGTGGTCATGAGACTTCTGGGGGTTTGAGAAGCCTCCTCAGGGGGTCCGTGACTCCTTTGAAAATGAACTAATATAAACATATTAATAAAGTGTTCATAATTAAAGTGGCTAGACGTACAACTGAAACTTTAAAAACACACTGTCAAATTCTAGGGAATTTGAAATTGGAGGCTAAAAATGTTATTAGTATCCTCAGATTGATTCATGGGAGCAGTACAGGTGCATCACACAGAATATAGGGGGTCATTTTGACTCCGGCGGTAAAAACCGCCTACCACCGTGGCAACGGGCACCAAAAGACCGTCACCCCTGCTACCAGCCGACCGCCAGATTATGACCACAGCCGGATTTCCGTCAGAAGGATGTCCAGAAATCCGACTGTGGCCATTCCGGCAGATGACAGTAAGGTGGCGCTGCTGCCAGCAGCAGCGCCACAGCAGTAGATGCTACTAACACACCCCATCCAAATACTGATTCGCTATAGCTCCCTAAACCTATTCAACAAAAGTATTTTTAAAATTGTTAAATTGGCTTAGTACATTTGTAAAAGGGTTTCAGTGTTTGCAAATACTCTGATTTACTGAATCAGAGGTTTGCTGATTCCAAAACCCTTTGAACAAGAGACCCTAAGTTCTCTATTATGTTATGTGCACTGCCATCCAGTTATAATTGCTGCTGTTCATGCTTTGGATTGTCATCACCACTCACATTAACAATCTCTCCATGGGCTCAGTCAAGGGAATGCATTGCATAATGACCAGGTTATGTAGCGTAGTGTTGATAATAGTTATGTGGCTTGTGTTAGCAATCATGTACCGTAACACACCTCAAGCCCTATGCAAACATCTAAATCATGTTTTCACCAGATCAAATGTCAATTCAACTTTTGTTCTGCTCTCATTATAGGCTCTGTTTTATCATTGCTCATGCACATGCACCTAACTTAGGACAGAGCTCTACTTTACGAAAAATATTACCTTCATTGGGATGGGTCTATATTTGTCTGACTCCTGAGGGGAGATTTTTTTGTTGGTATACTACATCACCAAAATGAAGGTGTCACCAAGTATCAGTCTTGATATACTTCCATATACAGTGCAAAACAGCCTCTTTTATAATTTTGTCACAAGGTTTTTCATCTCATTTCAACATACTTAGACTAATATTGACTTAGGTTCTTAAGGTATCTAGAAGCATTCACGTTTGGACATGCTGTATCACTGTCAATGGCTTATGTACATTTACTCATCTGCAGTAAGCGCATGACATATGACTCCTATACTATAAGGAATATTGAATATACTTATGTTCTCAAAATTACTTAAACACAGAACTCACAATCTCTCAACACAATACTTACATCATGAGTAACAGTAATAAGTATTTAACAATTTGAACACTAACCAAGTAGCCTGGTACAATTTTAGTGGTATCCTTACATGATATTTTGAAGGCAGAATTGATGATGTATCATGGCATCATGACGACATCCAGGGTACTTAGAAAAACTTGGGAAAGCATGAATCTATGTTACATACCATCTAAACCTATTTTGTATGTTGTATCTTACGACTGTGATACATCTGTTCAGTTGTACGTAATTCAATTAGGGCAATGTCAATGACCGCTGTTATGTTTTGAAATCCAGATGTTACTTTAAATGTGTCTTTAATTGCTCCAGATGTTGCATTAAATGTGGCTTTAATTGCAATAGTGGTACATGACACAAGGGTAAATGCAATAAACTGCTTTCTTATTCTAAACAAAGCCTATTTTCACTTGACTGAGGAGTTTTGAAAATGTGTGTACTGCCTGTTGTATAGAATACAAAGACCGTCAATATTTCAAGGAGAAGAGATAAGGCAGGATGTATGCCAGTGTTGGGATCAAGAACATCTTCAAGTGTGTGTAGCAAATGCCATATGGTTTCCTTGTCAAGTTTACAGGAAGTAAATACTTCTGTTTCTCTCCAGTAAAGAGGATCTGCCACATCCTCTGAAACCTTGGTGTATTAGCGATACATTCATGTTGATGTCATCATAAAACCAGCCTTACGTTTAGCTTTATTGTAGGTAGTTGATTTGTCTCACCAGTGCTGCAGTGTTTGGCTATGTGAATGGGTGTATGTGATTGTGATGTGGACCTTATTAAAGGCTGTTTTTAATAATGTGAAAATGCTAATGAATGAATTCGATTTTTTATGTGTGTTTGTAGTTTCAACACCTGTAGTTTTATATTTCTATTTACATGTACTGCATTCTTTGGGGGTCATTCCAACCCTGGCGGTCAGTGTTAAAGCGGCGGCCAAACCGCCAACAGGCAGGCGGTTAAAAAAATGGAATTCTGACCCTGGCGGGAACCGCCAACAGGGACCGCCACTTTAACACTCCGACCGCCACGGCGGGACAAACAAACAGCGCGGCGGTCACCGCCTACAGACAGGCGGGAGACAATGTACCGCCCACCCTATCACAACTCACCAATCCACCACCTTTTCCGGGGTGGGAGCCCCGACGATAAAAACACGGCGGAAACAGACATTACGAACAGAAAACGCTCACCTCTACACCTTCCACGAGGAATCTGGACAGCATGGAACCAGAACTACACATCCTACCAGCTATTGTCTTCCTGCTCCTCTACCAGGAGCACGAACGCCGGCGCAGAAGACAACAGTGAGTACTGCACCTACGACACAGGGGAGGGGGGAGGCAAAAAATTACGGGGACACACATACGCGACACACCCACTCTCACCCTCACCCACAACTACATACACATCAATGCAGAGCAACAACTCAGAGTGACACCCCCAAACCCCCCGGAAGAATGCAAAGGCAAAATAAAATGATTATGAAATTCAAATATATTGTACGGCTAAGTAAAAAATTATTTCGAACATCTATAACTATATTTACATATGTAAATTGTCCTGTCCAAATTGGGTTTCAGCCATTGTACGTGGGCCAATGGGCCTAAACACATGGGCAAAGCCCACACAGGAGACCCGAATCCATTGGAGAGAACACTGCAGGGGCATCAGATAGCAAAACTACAGGCACCTCAGGGGGAAGGAAAGGGGGGGGCACCTCAGCCACATGAGTCCACGACGCCAGATCCACGAGGGGCCTCCATGGCCACTGTCCCATCCTGGGGAGTGCAAAGCCACAGTCTCTCAAGTCTCTACAGTGGGTGGGTTGCCCACTGTGCCATCCTGGGGAGTGCAAAGCCACAGTCTCTCAAGTCTTCACAGTGGGTGGCTTGCCCACTGCCATATCCTGGGGAGTGCAAAGCCACAGTCTCTCAAGTCTCTACAGTGGGTGGGTTGCCCACTGTGCCATCCTGGGGAGTGGAAAGCCACAGTCTCTCAAGTCTTTACAGTGGGTGGCTTGCCCACTGCCATATCCTGGGGAGTGCAAAGCCACAGTCTCTCAAGTCTCTACAGTGGGTGGGTTGCCCACTGCCATATCCTGGGGAGTGCAAAGCCACAGTCTCTCAAGTCTCTACAGTGGGAGGGTTGCCCACTGCCATATCCTGGGGAGTGCAAAGCCACAGTCTCTCAAGTCTCTACAGTGGGTGGGTTGCCCACTGTGCCATCCTGGGGAGTGCAAAGCCACAGTCTCTCAAGTCTCTACAGTGGGTGGGTTGCCCACTGTGCCATCCTAGGGAGTGCAAAGCCACAGTCTCTCAAGTCTTTACAGTGGGTGGCTTGCCCACTGCCATATCCTGGGGAATGCAAAGCCACAGTCTCTCAAGTGGATTACAGACTCCACTGGTACTGGAGGAGGCATGGTGCCCAGAGTGCATCGTGCAGCCCTGGCCGACGCAGATCCGGGCCTGCCCCTTCTGCCAATGGGCCAGCGGTGCTTGAGATGAAGGGCCCAGTGGAGCAGTGCAGAGACGGCGGTGCCCAGCAGAGCGGTGCTTGAGATGAAGGGCCCAGCGGAGCGGTGCAGAGACGGCGGTGCCCAGCGGAGCGGTGCCCAGCGGAGCGGTGCTTGAGATGAAGGGCCCTGTTCAGCGGTTCTTGAGGCGGCGGTGCCCTGTTCAGCGGTGCTTGACTTGAAGGGCCCTGTTCAGCGGTGCTTGACTTGAAGGGCCCTGTTCAGCGGTTCTTGAGACGGCGGTGCCCTGTTCAGCGGTGCTTGACTTGAAGGGCCCTGTTCAGCGGTGCTTGACTTGAAGGGCCCTGTTCAGCGGTTCTTGAGACGGCGGTGCCCTGTTCAGCGGTGCTTGGCGTGAATGGCTCTGTTCAGCGGTTCTTGAGACGGCGGTGCCCTGTTCAGCGGTGCTTGACTTGAAGGGCCCTGTTCAGCGGTGCTTGACTTGAAGGGCCCTGTTCAGCGGTTCTTGAGATGGCGGTGCCCTGTTCAGTGGTGCTTGACTTGAAGGGCCCTGTTCAGCGGTTCTTGAGACGGCAGTGCCCTGTTCAGAGGTGCTTGACTTGAAGGGCCCTGTTCAGCGGTGCTTGACTTGAAGGGCCCTGTTCACCGGTTCTTGAGACGGCGGTGCCCTGTTCAGCGGTGCTTGAGATGAAGGGCCCTGTTCAGCGGTTCTTGACATGTGTCTCCAGGGCACCAGATCCGGCCATTATATGGAGTTCACTTGCCACCCGACATGTGGCTGCCGGGCCCTTCGTGCACATCTGTCTTGGGGCCCTCCTGTGCTGGTGTCCCGGGCCCGTGGGTGTCCTCCTTCACCCCTGGAATGGGGCTGGTGGGGCCCTCCTGGGCAGCTCGCCTGCTGCCGGACTTGTCGGGCGTGCTGCCCTTGCCATCCTTCCCTGCTCCTCTGTGGCCCTTGCCTCCCTTTGTCGATGTGCCAGGTGGCACCCCACTTCCTGACGGTGCCAGGGTAGTGCCTTTGGAGGTTGACGTCTCTGGCCTGTCGCGCCGGGCCTTGCCTTTCTTTGATGTTTTCCCAGGGGGTGGGCTGGCTGTCCCTTTACTGCTTGCCGAAGTAGCTGCCCTTGAAGGTGGTGGACTCCAATATCCTTGGACTACGGTCCTTGTAGGTCCAGGGGTTGTGGTGGCTGAGGTGCTGATTGGACTCTTACGAGATGGAGGGGGTGGGTCAGGTGATGGAAAGAGGTTAATTTTGGACAGGAAAAACTTTTTAGGAGCAGTGGGAAGGGTAGGTGTAGTGGGTATGGGAGTGGAGGAAGAGGATGTGGTTGTAGGAGAGTCAAGTCTGGTGTCTTTGGGTGCAGGTGCTTGTGCTGGAGGCTGTCGTGAGGTGGATGGCTGTTGGGTGGGTGGCTGCCTGCGTTTGTGTGGTTTGGAAGAGGGGGTGACAGACACACTGGGAGAGGACACAGGGGACGTGTAAATGGCAGTGGGGGTGGTGACTGCACGTGTGCGGAGTGTTCTGGTGGGTGTGCTGGTGATGGACGTAGTGGCTGAAGATGTTGTGCATGCAAGTGTGAGTGGAGACGTCACAGGGAGGGAGGAGGGAGACGAGGAGGAGGGGGACACAGAGGAGGCAGTGGCTATTGGCATGTCTGCATGTGGATGTTGCTTGTGTGAATGCTTGTGTGGTGCTTATGTCTGGATGAGCTTCCCTTGGGTGTTGAGGTGTGTGCAGGCTGGTCTGTAGGTGTGTCTGGGATAGGCAGAGAAACAGGGGAGTGGGACTGGGTTGAGGAAGTTGGAGGAGGGAGGCAGGAGACAGGGACAATGGCTGCCGTCAGTGCTGAGGCCAGAGCGTTGAACGATCGTTGATGGGCAGCCTGACCCGAATGAATGCCCTCCAGGTATGCATTGCTCCGGTGCACCTCCCTTTTTACACCCTGGATGGCATTCAAAAGGGTAGACTGCCCAACAATGAGTGTCCTGAGGAGGTCAATGACCTCCTCACTGAGGGCAGCAGGGGTAACTGGGGCAGGGCCTGAGGTGCCTGGGGCGAAGGAGACACCCACCTGCCTGTGTGAGCGGGCACGGGGCGAACGCTGAGGGGCTGCTGGGAGGGCGGAGCTGGTGCGCTGGGTGGCGGCTGTACCTGTTGTTGCCGTGGGCACAGATGTTGCCGCCACCACAAGGGAGCTCCCTTCCGAGGACGTGCCTGTGTCGCTGGTGTCTCCACGTGTCCCCGTTGTGGAGCTCCCCTCGCCCTCCGTCTCACTGGTGAACTCCGACTCGGTTGCATGGCCCTCCAGGGCCATGTGAGATGCAGCTCCCTCGTGCTCCGATGCCACTTCTCCTCCGCCTGATGATGCTAATGCACACATGAACAGGAAGACCAACAAAAAAGGGGGGGGTGGAAAATAAAGACATGTTGAGTGCATGCATTGGCGACACAGTTGGCGGATAGGACAGACACAGAAGCCCCCTGCAATACGCCGCGCACTTGGGGTACACTACTCAATCAGTGGGACTTGGCCTACAAGCCTATGGACGACAACTGCACACATAGGTGTCACAGGCCCATGAATAGCTGTACTTGGCACCCTACAGAGGTGGGGGGCGGGGGCACAGGGCCATGCCTTACGGAGGGGACTAGCCTACAGAAATCGCCCTGGCCTAGGGATACCCACAGCCCTCCTCCCCCACCCAGACACCTCCACTGCGCGCTAAGATAGCTGAATGTGCTTATACTCACCCCCTTGTGTCTGCTGTGTTGTCCTCACGCGCCCATCCAAATCAGGGTAGGCCACCGCCAGGATCCGGGACATCAGGGGGGTCAATTGACAAGTGGCACCCCTCCTACGTTGGGAGGCCATCCCCAGCAGAGCCTCCGCAGTCTTCCTGCTCCTGCGGCAGATGTCCTCCCACCTCTTGCGGCAGTGGGTGCCCCATCTGTTGTGGACCCCCAGGGTCCGGACGTCCTTGGCGATGGCATGCCAAATGTCGATCTTCTGATGGGCGCTGACCTATGTGACATGTACAGGGGGAGAAAATAGAATACCATCATTTTCTGCATGCTCGATGTGAGTGGCCCCCCATCCCCACCCTTGCCATGTGGCACATGCTCTCATCTGTCGTTTGATGCATGCCTCATTCGCTCCCCTCCCCACCATCGTTCATTCACCCCACTCAACCCAGGCATTGGCCACAAAGCATGGTCCCAGTGTACTTACCTGTTGGTCTGGAGGACCGTAGAGTAGCGCATACTGGGGGAGGGCCCCATCCACGAGTTTCTCCAATTCTTCAGAAGTGAAGGCAGGGGCCCTTTCCCCAGTCGCAGCAGCCATTGTCTCTTCCAGACCGAGGTCACAGCAGCACTTGCAGTATAGGTCCTCTCCTGTGGATGATCAGGTCTCGAGTGATTAAGCAGATAGAAAATGGCGGTCACGCCCGCGGCGGTGCGTACGTCGGCGGTGCGTACCGCGACCGCCGGCGCACATCCTCATTGGCTCCTGAAACCCATAGGGTTCAATGTTAACCAATGTGACTTTGCACCGCGGTCTTCGACCGCCTACCGCCACAGTGTGCCACGCCAGCGCATTGACCTCACATCCCATTGTCGCACTTCACAGGTCAGGCAGCCGCCATTTCAAGGGCTCACATGGCTTAATTTCTACTGCGTCATACATGCCTAGGCCTTGCATCGACACTCATACAAGCCATTCACTGCATAGAGAACCGTGTACTGTGCAAGCTGTGGGAACGTACCTGTGGGTTGATTGACTCTGTGCTCGCTGTTGTCCTTCCTAGGCACCGTCCGCTGGGACTTGCGAGGAGATGGAGGAATCTTCCCGTGTACAGACCGCTGGTGGACCTGTCGACAATGGAAGAAAGACATGTCATATTGACATATAGGCTTGACCAAGCCACTATACAGGAACTGTGTGCCCAGCTGGAGGCAGACCTGATGTCACCCATCCGCCAACCCACAGGAATACCCCCTCTAGTGCAGGTTCTGTCAGTACTCCATTTTTTGGCAAGTGGGTCATTTCAATCAACAGTGGCCATGTCATCAGGGATGTCTCAGCCTATGTTTTCAAAGGTGTTGTCCAGAGTGTTGTCTGCCCTGATTAAATACATGCGGAGCTACATTGTTTTCCCTGAGGTGGGCGATTTGGCTACAGTGAAGGCTGATTTCTATGCCCTTGGACATATTCCCAACATCATTGGTGCCATTGATGGGACACATGTGGCTTTGGTACCCCCCAGCAGGAGTGAACAGGTGTACAGGAACAGAAAAAGTTATCATTCGATGAATGTCCAGGTGGTCTGTTTGGCTGACAAGTACATCTCCCATGTAAATGCCAAGTTCCCTGGGTCAGTGCATGACGCCTACGTCATGCGAAATAGCAGCATCCCTTACGTGATGGGACTACTTCAGAGACACCGTGTGTGGCTAATTGGTGACTCTGGTTACCCCAACCTGTCCTGGCTGCTGACCCCAGTGAGGAATCCCAGGACCAGGGCAGAGGAACGGTACAATGAGGCCCATGGGCGGACTAGGAGGGTGATAGAGCGGACGTTCGGCCTCCTAAAGGCCAGGTTTAGGTGCCTGCATATGACAGGTGGGTCCCTAATGTACTCACCAAAGAAGGTGTGCCAGATCATCGTGGCCTGATGTGTGCTTCACAACCTGGCTTTGCGACGCCAGGTGCCTTTCCTGCAGTAGGATGGTCCAGATGGTGGTGTTGTGGCAGCTGTGGAGCCTGTGGAGAGTGAAGAGGAGGAAGACGACGAGGACGACACAGACAACAGGGACACAGTGATACAGCAGTATTTTCAATGACACACAGGTAAGAATCAACACCGGCATTTTACATTTACTTACAGTCTCCTGCCTCTCTACTGTCTGAGTCTCCCCCCAGTGTATGTTAACTGAGTTGTGACTTTCCCTTCCAATTTCAGAGATGTGGGCCCCACTCTGTGACCTCTGCTTTGTTTGCCCATGGACTACAGCTGTGTGACAGTGGTATGTTGTCATCACAATGTAACTAGACATTTTGGCACGTTTATGTCTAATACATTTGTTCAAAATACAGGCAGACTCCAGATAATTTCTGTGCAATAAGTGTTTTTATTAAAGTGCTCAATTTAGGGACATGGTTGAAAATCGGGGATGGGTGATGGTGGAGGAATGTCCATGGCAGAGTCCAGATTTTCAGTCTCACAGGTGCATTGTCCATATGCCTGTGGAAGGATGGAGCAGGGGCAATTTAAGGTTGGACAGGGTGACAATGTGGGACAGTGTGATGACATCAGGGGGTATCCTTTCCTGGCAGGGGTCTTGGCATCCTACTCTGTCTTCTTCCTAGATCTCAGGCCCCGCTTGTGGGGTGGTTCTCCTTCTGCAGGGGGTGGGGTTCTGGTGTCCTGTTGTTCTTGTGTGGGGGCCTCGTGTCCACTAGCGCCGGCGGAGGTGGTAGCCTGTTCTTGGTCCATGCTAGTGACAGGGGCCCTTTGTGGTGCCACATGGTCCCGCAATGTGGTGACAATCTGGTTGAGAGCCACGACGATGGTCCCCATTGCGGAACTAATGTTTCTGAGTTCTTCCCTGAACCCCAAATACTATTCCTCCTGCAGTACCTGGATCTCCTGGAACCTGGCCAGTACCGTAGCCATCGTCTCCTGGGAGTGGTGGTATGCTCACATGAAGGAGGAGAGGGCCTCGTGGAGAGTGGGTTCCCTGGGCCTGTCCCCCCGTGTCGCACAGCAGCCCTCCCAGTTCCCCTGTGTTCCTTGGCCTCCGTCTCCTGGACCGTGTGCCCACTACCACTGCCCCCAGGTCCCTGTTGTTGTTGGGGTGGTGGGTTAACCTGGGTGCCCTGTAGTGGTGGACACACCGCTGATTGACGTGTCCTGGAGACAGAGGCATGGGCCCGCTTGGTGGGTGCTGTGCTGGTGTTCCCAGAGGGGGGTAGGTCTGCTGTGGCCTGTGGCTGTGTAAGGGGAACCGACTGTCCCGAGGTCCCCAATGGGCCGGGATGGTCATCTGGGTCCAGGGAGACAGAGCTGCTGTCATCACTGTGGGCCTCGTCTGGGGGTGGGATGGACATATCTGGACCCTCCTGGGCGGTGTGGTGGCATTCGGGTCCTGCAGGGGTATAAGAGTATGATTATTGCTTCTGTGTGTGCCATATCGTGCAATGGGTGGGTGCCCGTGTACCCCAGTTCTGGCATTCCCTTGTGGGGGCTGTTGTGACGGTGGCTTGTGGGGGAGATGGGTATGTGCAGTGGGCATGCTTTGGTGATGGGTGTCCATGCTTTGTGGACGCATGCAGGGCTAGGTGTTGGGATGGGTGGGTTGTGATGGTGAGACATTTGCAAGGAGTAGGTGTGATGGGGGTGGGGGTGAGGGTGGAGGTATGAGTTGGCATGCAGGTGGGGTGGGGGGGATGAAGTAGTGAAGATGGAACTTACCAGAGTCCATTCCTCCAGCTACTCCTGCCAAGCCCTCAGGATGCAGGATGTTCAAGACTTGCTCCTCCCATGCTGTAAATTCTGGGGAGTAGGTGGGGGTCCGCCGCCAGTCTTCTGCACCGCGATGTTGTGCCTTGATACCATGGAACGCACCTTTCCCCGTAGGTCGTTCCACCGCTTCCTGATGTCGTCCCGATTTCGTGGATGCTGTCCCACAGCGTTGACCCTGTCCACTATTCTTTGCCATAGCTCCATCTTCCTGGCAATGCTGGTTTGCTGCACCTGTGTCCCGAAGAGCTGGGGCTCTACCCGAACTATTTCCTCCACCATGACCCTGAGTTCAGCGTCTGAAAACCTGGGGTGTCTTTGGGGTGCCATGGGGTGGTGTGAATGAGGTGTGGGGTGGTGTATGTGTTGATGAGTGTGGTGAGTGTGGTGGTGTGTGCTGTTTTGTGTGTGGATATTGTGTGGGTGATGGTGTAGTGTGCCTCTGTGTGATGGTGTTCTCTATTCTGTGCTGTCTCTCTCTGGGCTTCGTCTCTGATTTCTGGTCGTAGGGGTTTGTGGGTGATGTGGGTGTGTGTTTTATAGTGTATTGGGTGTGTGGGAGTGTTGTGTGTATGTGTCTCAGGTGTGTGTATTTCAAATTGTCCAATGTGGTTGTGTTTTGTAAAGGTGTGTGTATTTTGACCGCGGCGGTGTGTACCGCCAATGGAATACCGCAGTTGAAAGACCGCCGCGTGGATTCGTGGGTCGGAATGGCATGGGCGTATTTCTGTTGGCGTGACGGTAGAGGTTTGGTCATCGCCAGTTTTACGCTGGGCGTTGGTGTGGCGGACTTTTGTGGATGTCGGGTTTTTGGCGGTTTGCCAGTTGCGGGTCAGAATGACCGTGGCGGGTTACTGCGACCGCGGCGGTGTTATGGCGGTCTTCTGACCGGCGGTAAGCGCCTTTTACTGCTGAGGTTGGAATGACCCCCTTTGTGTTTTCAGTCATTTTTCCATATGCAGTAGATATTGCAAGTGGTATATGGTGCTACCAGTGTTAATCACAAATTTAAATTATTGATGTGAAAAATGTCAACAGTGACATTTTAATATGTGTGATTTTAACACCTGTGAAAGCATAACTTGTGATGGTAAGGAACTATTCTGCATATCGTTATAAAAATATGTCCAGTAAATGACTTACTAGACTACTCTTTAGGAGAGCTTTATTCTCCAATCTGATTGTGTCTATTAGAAATTGCATTGTTGGTTGACTGGGGTGTAAACCTTAGTTAAGTAGCAACCACAATCCTAGTCAGGGTAAATGCCAGGTAAACCCTAAATAAACGTTTGCTACCCTCTGGTTGCTTGCACAGAGCAGTCAGGCTGAGCTTAGAGGCAGTGTGTTAATTACCTGTGCAACACTTTAAACAGTGAAACCACCAAACAACAACTTCCACACCTGGGTAGAAAAATGGGGTAGCAATTAATAAACAAAACAAGACCAAAACAACAAAAATCCAATAGGTAGAACTTGAGATATGAACTGTTAAAGATTGGACTGTAAAATAGTGCTTAAAAGCAAAAAGCTCCAACCAGAGACATCTGATTGCACCAGACCAGGACAAAGGAAAAAGTTCAGGCTGGCTGCAATGGAGTGCGGACAACTACAGGGACCCAGTTGGGCCCACTGAACCAAAGTACCTTAAATCCTGGCAGCAAAGCATTGCTTTGGTTCTGAACCACACAGTAGGGGCAATGTGTTGTTTCCGAGGTGTAGAAAGGCTGCTGTATGAGTTTCCGATCTGTATACATCAAGGATCCAGGCACCAGGGCTTGCAATTTGAAGCCCGGTGTTGAATATGCATTGGGAAGTTGAGGCAATATGTCGGTTCAGATGAGCACAGAGACTGCGATGCAGAGTTTTGTCATCATTGTCAAAGCTGCCGCTGATGGAAGGCGAGGACCTGAGACCATGAAAAGTGCCACTGAGTTGGTTCCAAAGACACATTGTGCAGTGGCCTTGCGAGTATGGTTGCGTCATTTCTTCCCATGGAGTGGCAGTGATTCTTTTGTTCTGTTTCTTGCAACAGCAGCAATGTGTCAAGTCTGCTCATGCAGCAGAGGATGTGTCAGTTCTGATGAAGCAAACAACTTAGGCCCACTTCCAAGGGTCCAGGACTAGGGTGGCACCATTTGGTAGGGCAGACTCCAAGATGGCAGTGTCCAGGTGCAGAAGCAGCATTGCTGAACGTCTTTTATGTACCTTAGACTTCGATCAGGAGACCAGCCAGCTAGCCCTTGGAGTCACTCTGCGTTCAAGCGATGCAGGTCCAGTCATTCTTACCCAGGTAAGGAAGCTGCTGTCAATAGGTAAGCACAGCAAGGCAGGAGTCTAGCAAAGAAGCAGTTGTGTAGAGTGGCAGTCCTTCAAAGGAGCACAGCAGTCCTTCTTCATAGCAAAGTAGTGACAGGTCTGGAAGTGTACTGAAGTGGTGGTGTCAGAGGTCCAGTACTTATCCAAAGTTGGGCCTTTGAAGTGAGGAGACTTCAAAGACAGGCCTTTGAAGTGCACAGAGGTCCTGCCCTTCCTGCCTTGGCTCAAGATTCACCACTGGGGGTTATGCAGTGCTTTGCGGGAGGACAGGATACAGCCTATTCAGGTGTCAGTGAGGTTGTGCCCAGCTCCTCCCACCCATCCTCCCAGGATGACCCATCAAGTCACACCTAAGCTCCCATTGTGTGTGGCTGTCTTGGGGGTGATCCACAAAGCCCAGTTGTCACTGCCCTCAGACAAGTGAAAGGAAACAAATGGCTAAAGCAAGAAAATTCCAACTTTCTAAAAGTGTATACCAACAAAATGTACCTGGAGGAATTATTAAAATTCTACTTTTTAATTTGCTGGTCTTGCAATCCAATCAATCAATCAATCAATCAATCAATAAATGTATAAAGCGCGCTATGTACTCGTTAGGGTTTCAAGGCGCTGAGGGGGGGAAGGGGGGGGGCAGCTGCTATCGGTCGAAGAGCCATGTCTTGAGGAGTCTCCTGAAGGTGAGGAGGTCCTGGGTCTGGCGCAGGGAGGTCGGGAGTGAGTTCCAGGTCTTGGCGGTGAGGTAGAAGGATCTGCCGCCGGAGGTCTTGCGTTGGATTCGGGGAACGATGGCGAGGGAGAGGTTGGCAGAGCGGAGTTGGCGGGAGGGGACGTAGAAGTTGAGTCTGTTGTTCAGGTAGGCGGGTCCGGTGTCGTGTAGTGCTTTGTGCGCGTGGGTGAGAAGTTTAAAGGTGATCCTCTTGTCCACGGGGAGCCAGCGGAGGTCCTTCAGGTGGTGGGAGATGTGGCATCGGCGGGGTATGTCGAGGATCAGGCGGGCGGGTGCGTTCTGGATGCGTTGGAGTCGTTGGATGTCTTTTGCTGGGATGCCTGTGTAGAGTGCGTTGCCGTAGTCGAGTCTGCTACTGACGAGGGCTTGGGTCACAGTTTTTCTGGTTTCCGTCGGGATCCACTTGTAGATTCTACGGAGCATGCGGAGGGTGTTGAAGCATGAGGAGGAGACTGCGTTGACCTGTTTGGACATGGTGAGAGCGGAGTCGAGGATGAAGCCGAGGTTGCGTGCGTGGTTGGCTGGAGTGGGTGGGGGTCCCAGCGCGGTGGGCCACCAGGAGTCATCCCAGGCAGAGGGGGAGCGTCCGAGGATGAGGACTTCTGTTTTATCGGAGTTTAATTTCAGGCGGCTGTTTCTCATCCATTCGGCGATGGATTTCAGTCCCTCGTGGAGGTTGGCTTTGGCGGTGTGTGGGTCTTTAGTAAGGGAGAGGATGAGCTGGGTGTTGTCGGCGTAGGAGAGGATGCTGAGGTTGTGCTGACGGGCCAGTTGTGCGCGGGGTGCCATGTAGACGTTGAACAGCGTCGGGCTTAGCGAGGAGCCTTGGGGGACGCCGCAGATGAGGTTGGTGGCTTCGGAGCGGAAGGGTGAGAGCCGGACTCTCTGGGTTCTGCCGGAGAGAAAAGAGGAGATCCAGTTGAGGGCTTTGTCTTGAATTCCGGCTTCGTGGACACGAGTTAGTAGGGTGCGGTGACAGACCGTATCGAAGGAGGCAGATAGGTCTAGGAGGATGAGGGCTGAAGTTTTGCCGATGTCCATTTGTTGTCTGATGTCGTCTGTGGTGGCGAGGAGTGCGGTCTCGGTGCTGTGATTGCGTCTGAATCCGGATTGGGAGGGGTCCAGGATGGAGTTGTCTTCGAGGTAGTGGGTGAGCTGTGCGTTGACGATCTTCTCGATGACCTTCGCTGGGAAGGGGAGGAGGGAGATCGGGCGGAAGTTTTTGAGATCGTTGAGGTCAGCCTTGGTTTTTTTGAGGAGGGCTTGGATATCGGCGTGCTTCCAGCTGTCCGGAAAGGTTGCGGTGTCGAAGGATAGGTTGATGATCTTACGAAGTTGGGGGGCGATGGTGGAGTCGGCTTTGTTGTAGACGTGGTGTGGGCAGGGGTCTGAGGGGGATCCTGAGTGGATGGAGTTCATGGTCTTTCGGGTTTCGGCGTCATCTACGTGGGTCCAGTTTGTGAGGTGGTCGGCGTGGGAGGAGTTGTTGGGGTGGGGTCTGGCGGAGGAGTGGTGTTGAGGCTGTCGTGGATGGCGGCGATTTTCTGGTAGAAAAAGGTGGAGAGTGCGTCGCAGAGTTTCTGGGATGGTGGGACGTCGTTGATGTTGGCGTTGGGGTGGGAGAGCTCCTTCACGGTGCATAAGAGTTCCTTGCTGTCGTGTGCGTTGTTGTTTAGGCGTTCAGTGAAGTGGGAGCGTTTGGTGAGTCGGATAAGTTGGTGGTGCTTGCGGGTGGCTTCCTTGTGGGTTGCTAGGCTGTCGGGTGTGCGCTCGAGAAGCCATTTTTTCTTGAGTTTCTGGCAGGTGCGTTTGCAGGTGATCAGTTTGTCTGTGAACCAGGCTGCTTTTTTCTTTTTTTGGTTGACGGTTGGCCTCTTGAGTGGTGCGAGGGTGTTGGCGCAGTTGAGGATCCACTGTTGGAGGTTTATGGCGGCGGAGTCTGGGTCGGTGGGGTCGGGCGGTGGGTTCTTGGAGAGGGTGCTGGTTAGTTGGTCTTCGGTGACTTTTCACCAGCGGCGGTGTGGCGGTAGTGGGGGGCGGTGGTGTTCGGTGTTTTCTTGAATGTGAAGTGGACGCAGTGGTGGTCGGTCCAGTGGAGTTCGGTGGTGTGGCTGAATGAGATGTGGTTGCTTGCAGTGAAGAGTGGGTCTAGGGTGTGACCGGCGATGTGGGTGGGTGTGTTGACCAGTTGTCTGAGTCCGAGGTTGGAGAGGTTGGTGGTCAGTGATGCAGTGTTGGCGTCGTTGTTGTTCTCCAGGTGGAAGTTGAGGTCTCCAAGGAGGATGTAGTCCGTTGAGGCGAGGGCGTGGGTGCTTGCGAGGTCGGAGATGGTGTCACTGAAGGGGGATCTTGGTCCTGGAGGTCGGTATATGAGGGTTCCTCTGAGGGTAGTGTTGGGGTCCGTGTGGATCTGGAAGTGAAGGTGTTCCGCTGTCTTGAGGGTGTCGTCCATGTGGGTGTGGATCTTGAGGGTGGATTTGTGGACGATGGCTATTCCTCCTCCGATTCCGTTGGTGCGATCTCTTCTGGTGATCTTGTAGCCATCAGGGATGGCGATGGCGATGTCTGGGGCCGAGGAGTCGTTCCACCAGGTTTCGGTCAGGAAGGCTACGTCTGGGGCGGTGGAGTCGAGCAGGTCCCAGAGCTCGATGGCGTGCTTTCGTGCAGAGCGTGTGTTGAGGAGGATGCAGTGCAGGTGTTTGGTGTTGGTTGTTGCAGGCTTCGTTGTTCTGTTGCAGGTGAAGTTGCAGGTGCGGCAGGAGAAAGGTCCTTTGGTGTGCTTCGGAGTGGCCTGGAAGCAGGCTGTGGAGGAGCCAGGGTTAAGGGCGAGGAGGTCGCTGCACGAGTAGCGAAGGCTGGTGGTGCGGGGGCGTGTGGACAAGGGGGGGTGGCGATGGGCGCGTTCCAGGCGCGGACGGGCGCAACAATGTAATTAATCCATAAAACCAAAAAATGAGACTGAAATGAGACTAAAGGCATTCTGCTCTGACAATATCGTTCAAGTTTAGTTATTTAAAATGTTCTCTTCGTCATACATAAAACATATAATATTCAGGGTGAAAGACACAATTTGAAATTATTAATGCAACAACACTGTCGCAACCCACATGATCAAGAAAGCAATCATTGAATAAATCTAAACATAGGATCACTGGGATGTGTAAAAGCCTCCTAACCACGTGTTTACAAATCCTTAGTCCTGTTAGAGTTCCTTTTTGCTCCAACAATGATACAGACCGATAAACAAAATACTACTGTGAATGATATTAGAGAGGAGGAATCATCAACATTCCGGTCTCTTATGGTCACAGGGTCTACAAGAACATCATCAGGACACAGTGTTGATATGCCCAACCCAGGACAGTCCTTGAATAATCTTGTAGGTGTGCCAAATAGATATTTTTCACCTACAATTTGACCACCAAACATAGGTAGATTAATGATTTCTCCTGCAGGGTAAATTAATTTTTCACAAACAAACATCCGCCTTGAACATGTCGGAATCACATCAAGAGACGTAATCCTCTTGATGTGATTCCGGATTCTGGATTTGGTTCCTCCTCACTTGCCCAGTGCCTCATATTTTTGAAACTGTATTTTCATGCTCTCAGGTTGCCCGGATTCAAATAAGTCCATAAGAAAGCTGTTTATATGTCTGTCACCCGAGGGGTGTTGGACACCTGCAAAGGGTTAGGAGTAGGCATAAAGGCTCGTAGGGACTGATCATCTCCTTGCAGTTCTGAGATGGTGCTGCATGGCAGCAGACCTGCAAGCACTTTCTCTGTGTAGTGACAGTTTGCATTACAAACTGCTTCTCGAACATAGAAGGTGTTTGGGCTCACAAACAACTTATTTCATGTTTGGGGAAGACCTCCATTCCCTTTCATCACTGTAGCATCACAAATAGTTTGCAATAACTTATTACAAGTGGCTGAGTACATCCTGTTCATTTTAGGGTGGTGTCTGGTGATCCAATAATGAAAGTGGACATACATATCTGGAACCATCAGTTTTGCAAACAATTTAACTACAATGGCTCTTCAATTCCGTTCATAGCCTCTAAAATTGTAACTGCCCAGGAATAACTCTTGCTATTAAAAAGCATTAAGGGTTTCACTTGATGTAAAAATAATCATATGCATCACCCTGCAAACCTTTACTCCAACTAAATTTACAATTGTCGTTTAGAGAAAGTGTATCTTAAGCTGAGAATTGATGTCATTGAGCTATTACACTGTGGTCCAGATTTACTAGACTCTCATGCAGGGCAGCAGCCCAAAAGCCTGTGCTGCACTATGTGAGAAGGAGAGAGCAGGAGAGCACCATATTTACAAAAATATGGCACTCTCCTCCCCTCTCCCTAGTGCCAGTGCAGAAATCTCCTGCTGTGTGCCCCACACACACCTTTGCACCACAGTGCAAGTGTGTGTGCGCCAAGATTTTTACTGTATTATCCTTCCAGTACAAAATATTATGTGTAGAGACACTTTAAAACGTTTCCTACATTGTGTGTGTTCTGCACAGTGCAGCATGCATGCAAAGTCAGAAAAGAAAGGAGTAATAAAAATGTTTAATGCCTGCTTTCACTTGGCAATAACGTTTGGCGCAAAACCCTGTCTACTATTGTTTGTAGATAGGGTTTTGCGTCAAAAGGCATGGATGACTGCATGAAAACGCACAGGTACCACCCACTTAACAACCCCTTGGTGTTAACTAATGTGAAAAAGTGCTTTGCACTGCATTACAAGGTTTGCACTGGAAAGTACATAGGCAAAAAATATTTTGAGTTGATTTGCATCACTTTTGTACCACAAAACACAGTGTAACATCTTAGTACAAATACCACTGTGTTTACAAATGTGCCTGCTTCCCAATTAATGTACATTATTGGACGACACTGGGGTTATAGCAATCGTGATTGTCAATTACTTTATCAAAACGCTACATACAGACATTCCCAAGAAGAATAGCTTAAATACTGTTAACTGAGTTTGTCTGGCTGTTACTACCATGTGCCTGCCCTCACAGCTGTTTATGCCATATGAGTTATCAAACTCAGCACACTTCAAATTGTCGATGGGTTTGTTTTGCTGACTACTGAAACATTTTACACTGATAAGAATTCTTACCGACGCTCACCAACACACACAAGAGCTTTACAGCACAGATGGTACCAAGGACAGCACAACTCAATTATTTGTCTCTTTTCCTTATGTGGACTCCTCCTGACATCATACCTCCAGCTGTATTTATGTGCTCTCAATGGCAATGGAAAGGCAAAATAGCCACATAAATTCCTTCACATTATCCTCGTTGGTAGCTGTTCGTAAGGGTCCTTATAGGATTATAGGGTGGAATAGCTCCTTCGAAATGAGAAAAGTCTGAATTAGGGTCTCCTGAAACTATGAAGCGAATGTTAAGCGCAATAAAATGGCTCAGAGACACAACATCGTGCACTACTGGGAAACACACGTAGGTAAACAGAACAGCCATTCACCTTAAATTACAGATCCCTCAACAGCTATGCAATTTCCTATCAGGCGGAAAGAAAGCACACTTTGTTTGTCCTTCAGGCAGATAGGAGAAAAGAAAGAAGTACACGGGAGCAGAGTAATCAGATGAAACACAAACAAGAACACCCACGGCAATTCAGTTGAACAAAATAAATGACGGACCCCCTAGCAACATGTTTGGAATCTTTTTAAACGCTACAATTTGAACAATTACTGCTACCTTTTAGCCTAAATCTTATCCTATACGGTACTAATTTTGTATCGGGGCTTCTTTTACAAGACCTGTTCTTCCTATCTTTTCTGGAAAGTTCTCCTGGAACCTCACAAGTGCAGACCTGCCAAAGAGAAACTACACATCTGAGAATGACTTGATGGACCTTTACTTTTTTTTAGTAAAAAGAGAACCGCGCAAACAAGCCTGTCTAGGTATTATTCCACAAATTGTTTGTAATTTAGCAAAAATGCAATAGTACAACCTGGACCCCTGGCTAGACACAACGTATACTGTTAGCCCTCACTAAACGATAATGATTATTGGCACACATCTAAAAATAAGTACACTACGGCAATGAAGTTAAAGAACAATTTGGTGAGGTTTAACGATGTTCACAATCGTATAATAAGTGGTGTAATCAAAATATTACAATTAATAAGCTGTGGAATTAAGAAGCGCCATCTTTCTGCCAAAGTCGAGCTTTTATGATCTCAAAAAAGTTCAACGCAGGCGGCATAGTGTGATTTAACAAACAATTCATTAACGACTGCATTTCAGTGGCAATTCATCTACAGTGTTCCTTGTAAATGACAGAAGTAGGATAGTGTGTCAGAGTTATGAAAAGTGCATTTATTGCAACCAGGGAGACAATCCTTTCTCCTAGATGTAGCCTGCTGTTGTTGGCCATCCAAAATTCGAATTTCTTGCTACTTGGTGGGGAGGTGGGGATCTAAAAGCAAGCTCCAGCTCAGTGGCTCCTTGCTCAGGGTCTGACAGATCTGACGATATTGTGATACAGAAATGGGCCAAAGCACATAGGCACAAAGCTCTTACATCAGGCAACAAATGTCTCTATCAGTCTCAGAAGCTGACAAGCCAACCTGTTGCTGGAGTAGCACAAACATAGTAGAATAAGAATTAAGAAAATATGTTTCTATGAAGGGTGTAATATCCAGGTGAAAGTCGACATTATTCTCACCTGAACTTGAAGTGGTAGTTTTTCTAGGCAGCTCTGCCTTCCCTCAGTCAACTGTCAAATCATCTGGACGTCAAGTCTGTCAGGAAACCCCTATTGGTAAAGGATAACAGGGAGTGAGAGACATAGATAACTTTCAGCATTAGACACCTAAGGAGCTTCAGAAGTCTTGGTCTCCCAATCACAAATGTGGAATCCAGAAATCCAGAAGGACTCGGAGAAAAAGAGAGCAAGGCTGAGTACAGTAATTACAGGCATTCTTATGGAAGCAACAATTATCAATAAATATCCAGGTATTACTTGCAAATGTATAAAATGTTGCTGTAACAAGACCCACACCTATCTCGAATCTATCTGCAAGAACACGAGGAAGGTAATGGTAGACCCAGTTGAATGACACATTGGATCAGGGGAAGAACCAACATTTCCAGCACTGAAGCCAAAGAGCCAGAACCTGAAAGGAAAGTAAATAGATTTACTAACTGCAGCAATGCCTAAGGAGCAAAACAAAACAAAAAGAATTGGGATGCAAATTTGGCTGCACATTTTATGCAGCAATGGAAAACCCACCAACTGTGGTTGTCAGGCACTAAATACGACTGGGTTGAGTCTTCTTAACCTGTCTCTGCATCTCCCATCTTAGAAGCTTTCCTACATCTAACTGCTTTCCGTCTCCTGCCCCAGAAATACCTTAGTTTAACTCATTGTGACCTAATCCAATACAAAATGTCAGCCTCTTTTTTTCAATTGCCTCCATGACTGTCTTCTGTTCAGTTTCGAGACATATCCCCCCATTGAACTACCTATTTCCTTAACACTCATAAGGGTACCTTTCCGCAAGGGTGACAGATCTTTGGACACCTGACAGGAAGAAACAATTTATTTGCCAAAATTCAGACAATTGGCCAATGGCTCATTTATACTCAGAGTTAGTACATCTGCTCATGCAACTAGTCTAGTCAAGCAGGTTGATGCAGAATTCCTGTAAGCACATGGGTTATGAGCTCAGGAGGATATGAGTCCTTCCCAAATAATAAGTCCAAAAATCTTTTCAGGTCCAACCCACATATTCCATAAAGAGCCACTGATAGCTGCAGCTCAGAGCAGAAAGGCTCAGATTAAAGAAAAGTGTTTAAAGTAGTAATCAGTACCAAAACAGTTAAGAAAAACAAAAAACACAACACAATACAAAATGCTGACCAGAACATAGGCTCAATTTCATGCTAAACATAATGGAATAGAGGTAGGAAACACAACATAGGTTGTCCCAGTCAAAGATTTTACCTTCTGAATATAGGTGTAATTTAGAGTTGTGCCTGAGGGGGGTTACTCTGTCACTAATGTGATGGATAATCCATCTGCCATATTACGGTCCCATATTAGCCTATGTAGATCTTAATATGCAGATGGGATATCCGTCACATATGTGACAGAGTAACCCATCTGCTAAACTCTAAATCTGGCCCTTAGTCTCTGAAATGAAATTTGAAATCCTGTAAGGGGGTAAGATTGGAGGCTGTATAAGGCAAAGTCCTTCTAATGTCTCGTCGATATTGGACAGTAAATGCTGAAGCTGCTGATTATGATGAGGAAAGTTGAGAATGGGAAAATTCTAATTTTGTGATTGCCAAAGTCCTTTTGTGGAGATAATATTTTTCATGTTTTCTCCCAGGTAAGATTTCTACCTTTCAACTTAGGGTCTGATTAGGAGTTTGGCAGATGGGTTACTCTATCACAAACAAGATGGATGTAGTTTCCTTTCTTATTACAAATGCATTATTCTCTATGGCACATTGTAATAAGGTGGGCAGGATATCTGTTTTATTAATGAGAGAGTAATCCATCAGCCAGAATCAAAATTAGGCCCATTATCTGTTTTTGGAGCCTGAAATCCTCCAACAAGCCAAACTTGCAATTGAAATCCGATGAAGTCCTTTTGAAATTGGGCACCGTTGCCACAAACTTCCTCTGAAGCTGCAGAGATCTTGGAAGTCCCAAGGTTTTCTAAGTCCCAACCTTTTCGATTTTCTAGAGCAATTCTTTCTTCTTGGTATCTGGTAATGCTCCTAGGACCTCATGGGCAGCACAGTTTAGCAGGGATCACTCCAGTAGAAGCCATTAGCATTGTCATGAACAGTTGCTACTGGTCAGCAGGTCACCTCTGGAAAAAGTACTTTTATAGATCATTGTGCCACTTTCGCAACACAGGAGGTCAGTTTAGTGACCATTGGGGTCCACTTCTCAGTCCTTGGATCATGTAGTAGCAGATCTCCACACAAGTAACAGACAGCAGGTCCAGTCCTCTTCAGTTGCTCCACAGGTCCAGATGTGTTCTGATGCACTCAGGGTGAGGGGTTACGTTTGTTGGATTCACTAGCCAGTGGGAGGTGACTTCTACCCAATGAGAAATAAAGTTCCCAATGGCAAATATGTTCACTTATGCAGCATATCCTGTTCCCTTACTGTAAACGTGCCCACAATGCATTCTATTAAAGCAGAACTCTTCTGCCCATGGAGGTGGCTGGTGTTCCAGTCAGGGATATGCCCAGGGAAATAGGCAATCCCCTTCTCCTCAATAACATCAAACTACATCTGGGACCACATCCTTTCCCACTGAAAGGTACCAGGCTGGTTGCACTGCACACTGGGAACAAGGGCTTCTCTTCCTTGGGTCTTTCTTTATACTTTACTATGAAATACTCTAGTCCCTTTAAGCCAATTAAGTTCCTTAACCCTCTCCAACTGCCCTTTCTGGGCAAAGATAGGTCACATACCTCACCCTTCAAAGTACCTAAGTCATTGTGCCTGCTCTAAGCTGTTTTAACTTCTCATTAAGGGGAAAGCACTGACCTGGGCAGCCGGCAGCCTAATGTATATTAGCCTGCTAGAGATCAAGCAGGCAAAGTCAAAAATTTAAAAGTTACTTTTCCTATACATTTATCACAAATCAAATTTCACAATTGAACTGGGTTTTTAATAAACAATAAAACAGTAGATGAATGATGTCTAAAGCTTATCCCAAATCAGATTCAGCAAAAATAGAGTTCTAATTGCAGCTACAGCCATCGACAGAGAGACAAATAGCTTTTGGGGCTGTAGGGTCATGCCAACATGAATTTTTGCATGTTCCACTTTCACATACTAGAAGACCCAATCTTGTGAGCTTCAAGGCCTAGGGCTGCTTCTTGTAAAAAAGGTTTATCTTGAGGAGGGTTAAATCTGCAGATGTTAGGTTAAGCAAGTAGGCCTAAAGCCACGTTTTCCTTGTCAGACTAGTGGATTTTACAGTAGCTGCTGCAGCCCACAGGTGACATTTCATTTTTCATGCCGTTTGTCGATGTTCCTGCACCATATACTATGGCTTTTCAGTGAAGGTAATTGGGGCTTAGGCAATTATAACAAATATTTGTGGTCAGAACACATCGATGGGGACTGGACAGTGGTGACCCAGTGTACAATGGTAGAAAAACAATACCAATAAGTAACACATTGGGTTCATCATGAAAAAATGGGTATTTTCTAATAATTTCCCTCCTCAGAGAACCTTCTGTTAAACTCCTTTTTCCAGGGTGAATTACAAAGGGTAGTGGTTTCATGCAAATGGCACACTACACTTTCTAAGGTGAATCTTGGTCTGGAAATCAAGCATATTCCTTCCAAACTACTATGGAAGCAAAACATCCGCAGCGGAAGTAGTGAGGAAATGGGTGAGCATCCATTACTTTTCTTACAATGGCAATTCTTACAAAAATAAATATTAGTGAATAACTACTGATAAGGTCACCTGTAGACAGTGACATTTCCGGTCTGACATTTACTGTGCGTACTCATTTTCTGATAACGTAGATTATTATTATTGCAAACAAATATGCTGCTGATGTTATTTAACATCCCAAAGACGAAAAACGATAAATACCACCCCAAACTCTCTTCTATTAGGCATCTGGTACAGCTCTGGCACCCCAAAAACTGCTACAGCTAAGGCTTATGTCGAGGGGGTTTGGATGCACTACACTTTTGAGGTAGTTACACTCGAATTATAACTAATTAGCATTCATTTTTATGTTTCTACCTTTTACTCTCTGCAATTTTTAGAAAGTGAGAAAACAATTTATTTCACAATTTTACTAGAAATACCACGGCAGTAGTTACCAAAGCAAGGTAAAGTTGAGTAACTTCAAAACGATTTATTTTACATAAGTAAAGCCCAATGTGCATCCTGTACCTATAGCTGCTTGTCAAATACACCGTTTTTTTGTTTGTGGAATGGCAGTCAATGCATCGAACATCTGCACTAGATGCCAGATGATTGTTTTGGTGTGCCCCGCTACATGTCTAATACCTTGTACAGGCCCAAGATAGGTTAAAATGTTTCCATGAAAGGGAACTTTAAGAGGAAATAAATATGACGGTAAAGTAGAACTGTCTTTGGAAGCTTTGGAAGATTGGGAGGCATATAGCAAACTCAGCAACCAGTTAGACCTCCAGCAAGAGCCGGATCACAATCACCACACTGTTAAAACCGTATGCAGACAAATAGTCTGATTACTCCGGCACAGATTGTTGTGCCGCATTCATTCAATGCAATTCTTCATCCATCTAGTTGCATCGTTTGCATTCCACAGACATCAAAGGTGCGGAACAAGGTACACTTTCATTGCTATTGGAAATGACGTAAGTTCAAATTTTAAAGGTAATATGGTGGTTTCACACACACGATTGGGCTACTCAGCAGTTTTTGACACTGCTCAGGGTGCATACTCGTCTACAGGGTGGATCAAATGGACTTTCAATGAAAGTTTGTTTACAAGATTATCTTTTTTGTGGGGTAAATTAAGATTGCCTACCTTCCATGAAAGTCATATTAACAAATACCATTTCTGTAGGTGTTTCACTGGGCTTCACGATAGCATTTCTGCTGTAAAGTGATTGCAGACAAATCATCCTAAATCTAGAGAAAAGCTTTGACATTATATTTTAAGACTGCCTAACTGCAACTGAAAACTAGAAGCACCACAGCCACCTCACACTCACTGCCACCAAACGTGAAACCTTAAATCTGGGGAAATGTCTCTGTAGAAATCTATACATTTGCTTCACAAGCCAGAGAAAACGCCAATGCCTGTCAGCATTGTTGGGAACCTAAGAGTTAATTTGACGTCCGTTTTCTAAAAAGGGCAGCTCACAAAAACTAATTTGTCAAATATTCTCTCCACAACTGACACTTTGAAGATAAAATGGATTTTTAGAGCTTGCAGGCAATACACTTGAATATTACAGTCTTGACTATGCCAGTGGGTTGTATATTGGGGCATCTGATAATCTCTTTCATATCTCCATTGGATACATAAAGATAAAAAAAAGCTGAAGCAGCATTCAAGACCCTACTATCAATTCACTCTACTTTTTTAAAGTTCTTCTCTTGCTTTCAATTACTAGACATGTCTGGAATCTTTCTTTTCATGTTCTGTGCTATCGTCAATATAGACATTTTCTTCATGTGGAACAAAGGTCACATGTACCAACATAAATGGACCTGCACATCAGAGATCATGCTTCATGTTCATATCTGTAAATATTGCAAATCCTATTTACAAAACGATAGAGCCTTCAGAACAGCCAATAAAACATGTTACTTTCTCCACTCTAATAAAAAGGTTAATCTAGACCCCAGTCTAGTGTAAGTATCTTTGTGATATGAATAAGGTCTTAAACTAGCTTCAGCTTCCTCTGTCAGATCACTATTGAAACATAACATTGTATTCTAGCCAGTTCTATCTGCTGGCATGCACCTCAAACACCAATACTGGGTTCATCATTGTTTAAACACCAGACCTCAAAGAATCATGTTTAACAGTCACTTTGAACAGTCTCCAAACTCTTCAGGCCAGTGAAGAACATAAACAACATACTAAGGGGCAGATTTATGAAAAGTGACACATCACCTAGTGTAGCACCACTTTTCTTGCCCCCTTTAGTGCCCCCCTAATGCCAACAGGTGTGTGCTGTATTTAAAATATGGCGCACCATGGCGGTAGTCAGAGGGACTAGCATCATATTCTTTTTCGCTAGTCTGGCATAAAAAATAATGACACTAATTCTGCAAAGCACCCAGAGTCCCATTGAGCACAATGAGAGCCTCTTTTTAACAACTGCTCTTAGCAGGTGTTAAAAAATGCCAACAAAAATTATGCAAAGAAATCTCTTTGTGCCATTTTATCACGCTAATGTGGCATTGGAGTGGCGCTAGGCCCACATAAATCTGGGCCTAAGTTCTTACATGAGGAACATATGAGGCCAAGGACACCTTCACCACAAAATACTGATGAAACTAGAAGTATCCAAAATGTCATTCATCCCTTTCAATCAAGGACACATCTCTCTTCTTCATTCTTCTTATCCATTCAAAATGAAGTAAACCAATTCCTGTCATGATTCAGAATGTTGAGTAGAATATGTTCCAGAGGCCGGTACTTAGCCTGTTTAGGAATCCAAATTGTTACTTCTCTATAGCAGACCTACTTCACTTTTCAATACATTAGATTCAACGTAGACCACAGATGCCTCTGGAAAAAAACAACATTTTATTCTACTACCTTCTGGACACAACTTAAATCAAATTAGAGTTTTGGATGCAGCATATTGCGGTCAAAAAAATTGTACGCCATGTACGCCTGGCAATGTATAAGTCCAAAAGTGCTTATATGGAGACCTGGAGTTGAAGCATTAACAGACCCTCCCTTAGGGTCAGATGATGCATGTCTGGTCTAATAAATTGACAATAATTGGAAAACACATACCTTTAGATTCCTTGAATGGGATGCAAAAAAGGCAGTTATAAGGGATGCCTTCCTCAGAAAATTACTTGGTGTAACTATGTACTAACAGATAGACATAGACAAAATCAAACAAGGGATAACAACCCTACAGGGTGACATAGCATAAAGGTCAGACCTGGAATTAAACTATGGGTGAAAAAACAACAGCAGAGAGAGGACTGGTTACATTCATAAATACATTTGTTAGGCAAACTTTTTAGAGGGAAGGGAAAAGGACAAGAAGAATTTTGCCCTGACTCTTTAATGAGAACCAAAGAGACATCCCGTTCTGCACTCCAGGATTATACTGGAAAACTGTCCCAATCCCAAACCAGAATTATCAAAATATTCTATGATTATTTACTGTGGCTATAAAGACTATAATGAATACCCACAAGCTATGCATATATAGTAATCTAAAGTACAACTGCTACACTCACTACTGATCGTTAAGAAAGTTTAGACTCTCCCCTCTCTAGGGATGAATTGGTTGAAACCGTAAAAGACATGAAAAGAGGGGAGACCCCAGGCATACTTGGGCTTCCAACATAATTTTACATGGAATATTCACAGACCATGATGGAAAGGTTCCTTTGGGTATGTAATGAGGCAATGGACAGGGGAATTGTACCTGGCACTGTGCGAGAAGCATGATTTCAAAACTGAAAAATAATGCAAGAGACCATAGATTATATATACCCCTATTGATGATGAAGGCGACCCCAGAAACGCTTAAGTGGACAATAGCAAGAAGAATGCTAAGGTAATCCACTCCGCTCCCAGGATCTAGGATCAGTCAGGGTTTAGCCTCAAATGCAGCACCATAAATACCCTGTGCATACTGGCACATGTGCAATATTTGTTGTAGCTGCTTTAGATGTTGAGAAAGCATTTGACATAAAGGGGTTGGGAGTTTCTCTGTAAGGCATTGGAAGAGTACATTTCTCCCCTCTACATAATGCAATGAATTGATCTCAATTTATTACAGTCATGAGCCCAAAATACAGCTGGAAAATGTATGTCAAACAGATGGACATTTTGAGTGGGGTACCTGGAAAGGTTGCCCAGTATCACCAATACTCTTTGCACTAACAGTAGAACCTCAGGCACAAATATGTAGGGAGACATTAAGAGATTTAAGAATCACTACAGAAGATACCTTGCATGTGATTTTACAATATGAAGACAAAACATTGCTATAGCTAAAGGAACCTGTGTCAGTGCTGGAAGCACCATAAATGCTAAATACATTTGAAATATCATCAGGTTTGCATACAAGTTGTAATAAGTCCAACTTATTTCTGCTGTGGTGATGTGCACACAATGCAGGTAAAAACTACCTAATTCTGGGAATAAAAAAGAGTGGTGCCGATCAGGGATATCTAGGAATAATAGTGACCCATAAACTAAAAAGAAGTATAAACAAAAAAGTAAATGGAGTTTGTAATGTGATTGCCCCTCTCTATGATAGACAGAGTTGCATGAACAAAAATGATTATTTGCCTAGATGTTTGTATGCATTTCAGGGAGTACTCATGTTTCTGTCAGAATAATCAGTGGCTTATTAGTATATTTTCAACACTACTTTGGGCAGGCTAGAGTCCTAGAATTAAGCATAGTACTCTACAGCTGCCAAATGGGAGTAATGAGGTCTTAGACATGGAGGAATACTATTTGGCTTTCCTGTTGCAGCATTTACCACAACGGTAGGCCGTAACAGAAAAGAGAGAAAAAAGGCTGCTGTGGAAAGACATGGTAATGCTGAACAGCAATATATGACCCTCTCAATACCCCCAATCTAGAGTGCTCCACACTTGCTTGTGCTAATATCAGGGGTCTGGGACTGGCTCACTGGGTGGGTGATATGAGAAAGCATGTTTTCTGAGCAAGCCCCATTACTGGACCTCTTAGATTTCAGGCAATTGCTCCCAGGAATCAAAACTATAAGGTCTCTCATGCTATACCTGCAGCAAATGGGAGATATATATGAAGGTGAACAGCTGTGTAAGTTTGATGAGGCAAGAACACATCTTGACATTCACATATGTCCCATGTGCAACATTGAACGAACAAACTTTACTTATATGAGCTGCACATCTGCTGCACTGGCTTGAGGGATCATATTGAAACAACTTAAACACCTGGTGAGTCTTATTTATGCTCAGACCTTAAACAATGTATGCTGGGAGGACATCAAACCTATTAAGGACTAATAAGCAGTAATACATTCGTAGCCCTTTGGTTGATTTTATCATGTAGGCCAATAGTAATTCATTGGAAGTGGGTGGAGAACGGGCTAAATACTCTTTCTGGAAAAAACTACTTCCTTAAATGGACAATCACTGAAAAACTGACTGAAAGTTTATGTGCCGAACTAAACACAAGAGATGATATAGTAACATGGAGACAAGTGACTGATTCTGTGAGCTCACAAGACGAAATGGAACAAGTAAACTAAAACAGAAAAAGGATAAATAGATAACTATTTGATTATATAATCAACAATAGAAACTGCTAGAGAATGACTATCAAGTGTATCTATAATGAGGAAAGAACCCTGCCTTTGATAGGAATTAATAATACAATTCTAAATATAAGTATTATTGAAAATGTAAACAGAATGTAGTGTGTGCACACTGCAAGTGGATGTGAAATGTAAAAGCTAAATCACAAGTATTCAAAAACAATCATATTGGCTAACAAAAATATCTGAAATGCTCAACTCTATCTGCAGTAAAAACCTCGAGGGAATTAAATATTGGTTGTTCACACACATTCATAACCCCCAAAACAGCTAGAGTCAACTCCAAACCAGCCTCCAGGGATTATCCGTATCTAAGGTCCAGTGGTTCTTCAAGATCAGACAGTCAAACTCCATCTCTAATTGCAGTGTTGTCAATCAACTAACTAACAACAGGCAGAATCAACTATGTTGACTCAGCACCTGGCAAATTTCAAGCAATTTCTTCAGATGTCTATTGAAGGTGAGATAGAGTCCCTGCAGTATTTGGCATCCTGGGCTTATGTTGCACATCCACTGTATTTGCATCACCTGTTTGCCATCTCGCAGTTCTTCCTGCTCCACCAGTGGATGGCTCTTTACCACAGAACCTCTGCAGATTGTCAGACTGGGAAATGTAATGTGTACATCCTGACACCATACAAAAACTATTACTGCTTAAAGCCAGTTGAGTCCTACTGCATCAGCGTCTTAAGACTTTCTCTAACCTACTTTCTCGACAACCAAGCACGGACTGGATCACCACTCATTAATTCAGTGCACTAATTGGAAGTTCTCCGGTACTGATGTGATTCATATTGCGAATCTTGGGACAAAGCTCTCAATTTCATCAATAACAAATGTCATCAGAAGAAATGATTGGTTCTTTAGCTACTGCTTTAACCTAGCATTATATCTTGGCTCAATCCTCATATCTGTGGACATGACTTGTGACTCTCAAACTGGAACTGAAACCCACTAAACACCATCTGTATTCCCCAAATGGTCTGATGCTACCATTTTGCAACAGACAGACCCAACTCTTGACAATTAGTAAAACCATTACTTTCTCAGGCAACCTAAATGCTACTGCACTTGCAGACCACAACATCCTGCCCTCACAATACTAACTCTGGCCATAACAGTGTTTCACCCACCTACAGCCCTTCATCCACTATCAATGGACTTTTCAATACACTATGGAAAACCCACAAATTGAATAACGGAGATGTAGGCTTTATATCTTAGCCTCATTGAATAGCTGGCATCAAGAGCAATTGTTCCAAATGTTAAACCGCTCCTGCTCAAATGTGCTTGAGTGGTGCTACACAGGTGGCTTAGGACAGCAGCATGTCAAGTTATACATCATATGAATCCATAACGTTCGTTGACTTATCCTGTGGTACTCAAGCGAATATCACTGAAATACTCTTATATTTTAAGAGTTACTGTTTCTTTGTACTCAACTTTGACCTGTACCACATCAGGCGACATCATTGTTTATCAAGATAAGTGCCTCAATAAACGTCTTGTAATAGAAAGCTTGACCAAAACAAGTCACCCTGCCTGCACACATTTCCAACGAAGCCTGTGTGCTACAGTGCAGCCTGCAATATAATAAAGATGGTCGAACAATTCAGGAACACACAAGTTGCAGCAGATGATAATAGCAAAAGTTTCTTCCTGTTTTCTTAACAATTCTTTTAAAGACATGCTAACAAACAAAGTAGTTCCTTGGCACTTTAAGAAATGAGATTGAGATTAAGCTAGGAAAATATGTGAATGTTGGAGTGAGAAAAAGCTAGTCTTTTTATGAAATGAGAGAAATTTTCTGAATAGAAGGACGGACAGAGTTCTAAAGAGTATGAGTGGAACATAGATGCAGGAGCGGCTCGCGGTGCTTTGTACCTGCATCGTCGCAGCCACCGCTGCTGCAACCATCACCGCACCACTCCTCTGCCGCAGGCTGCATGCACAGGCTCTCAGCCTGCCCTGCGGCCAATCCTGATGCTGCTCAGAGCAGCATTAGGATTGGCTGTGAGCACCCAGGCAGGGTGCTCCCAGGTAGACTGGGAGCCTGGGCCTGCACTCTCCAGCCCGGCAACACAGTGCTGGGCTGGAGAGAGCACAGTGTGCATGTGTGTTTGGCGGGCCAAAGACGGCTGGCTGAACATACATGCACAGTGAGGAGGAGTGCTGTGCACTACCACTCAGTGCTCGTCACAGCCCGTGGCCGTCCCCTTTGACTTTAAATCGATAATAAACATAGTTTATTATTATTTTGTGGTAAAAGGTTTCAGGCTGCTGCTGCTGGCGGGGGGCGACGCTCCTCCACCGTAGCGGAAGAGCCGGTACTGCATAGATGGGACCTCACTCACCCTCCATCGACAGTAACAAGAAACCCTAAGTTGTTCTATAACATGGAATGGAGAGAGAAGCAGTCACAGCATCGTCCATATTGTAACTGTCCAAAAGCACTTAAGCTGCATTGCCACATGGGTTTCCACAAGATCAGAGGGATGGGTCAATTCTTCACAGAAGAGAAATGCCATTCTTGTTTAAAAGATGTTATTACAGTGGCTTTCTCAGTCAGAAATATTCTGTCTTCACTGATGCAATGTTTCTGACTATCCACTACTTTGATGGATACGATTTCCATTAGCCTGGTCCTAGTTTGAAATGAATAGTCTAGTTTACTTCAATATTGTAACAATTTTCTTACTCATGTCGTTTTCATTTTACTTTAAGTTGCTTTGTCATTTGATTATTATCCAATAAATTAATTAATTGAACTCCATTGTTTGGTGGATTTATTTTACATCACTCCTCTAACATGTCTTTGAGGATGGCATTGTTGTTCAGGCCAAATTACCAAAGGTCAATCAAGATTATACTTAGTCAGATCATGCACAGTTCATATTAGGATTAATGATGTTTTTCCAGTGGGCACATTGTATTGCTAAGTGATTGCAGATCAGGTAACTAGACATACCCCAAGCTACAGTATTTTCCCTTATTTTCCTTTCTTTCTGCTTTCCCCATCTCAGAATGGAGAATAACACACTATTACCAAGATGGACCATTTTAAGCATCAAAACTCAAATGCATATTGTTGGAAAGTGGATTATTGGTTATGGCAGGTAAGAACCTACACTTAACAATAGGTCACAAACACACACTAGGCCCAGTCAGGGTCTCATAAATGTATCCCAGCTCAATCCTTGGTAGCTTGGCAACAAGCAGTTAGGCTTAACTTACAGGTGTGTAAAGCATTTAAAAATCACAACACAGTAAATAAGTGAAACACAAAATACAATAAAAATCCAACACCAATTTATCAAAATGGATAATATTTTTGTGTTTAACCCTTTGGGTGCCATGGACGAGCTGGTCTTGCCCTCGGCGACGGTCGCCGTGCTCCAAGGATGAGACCAGCTTGTCCTGCACCCGGCCCACTGGGGAGCGCTAGCGCTCCCACCATGGGCCACCCACCCACACCCCTCCGGTCAGGGGTGTCAGGGGCAGGGGAAGCACTTCCCCTGCCACCCGACCCCACCCTCGGTGATCTCATGATGTTGGCGTGCTCACAGTGTGCCAAGCACACTGACATCATCAGATGCTGCAGGGGACGTACTGGAAGTCATTTGCTTCCAGCGCAGCAAGCGGAGAGGATGCACATAGGTAAGTCCTTCTCCTGGAGTTTTTTGTTGGGGGGGAAACAGACACAGGCTGAAAGGACAGAGTTTTTCCTTTCCTCCTGTGCCTGTTTTGAATGGATTCCTGTTCCATGATCACGGGTGAGGCCCATGATCTTGGAGCAAGAATCCATCCACTAGACACAAGGAGATATTTTTAACTTATTTTGGGAAGCAACTCCTTAGGCAAGGGTCGCTCTCTGCAGGCAATAATCGATCCGTGTTTCGGCACCCCGCTGGGGGCTAGATCGGACATTTTTTCAGCCGATCTGCCTCCCAGGGGAGTGGACATCTACTAGGACCAGGGATTCATAAACATATATGTTTAGGGCAGCGACCCCTTGGGCAAGGGTCGCTGCCCTGGGGGCAATATATTTTGCTATGTTTTGGCCCCCAGGGACTATATCGGCCATTTTTTCAGCCAATCTAGCCCCTAGGGGGTTGAAACCCACTAGGCACCAGGGATTGTTGTGTGTGTGTGTGTGTGAGTGCGTGTTTTTTGTTTGTTTGGGGAGACCCCTTGGGCAAGAGTCGCCCCCTCCAAAAGGGGGCACATGACTATTGGCCATTTCTGCCTTCCTTGGGTGCAGATCAGCCTATTATTTTTATGGCCATCTGCCCCAAGAGGGGCAGAAACCACAAAGGCACCGTTTTTTTTTTTAGTTAGTTTTGTTGTGCGGGGGCGACTCCTTCGGCAAAGGTCACTCCCCAAAGGGGGCACACAAATGTTAGTCATTTCTGCCCCCCTTGGGGGCAGATCGGGCTATTTTATTTTTGGCCCATCTGCCCCAAAGGGGGCAGAATCGACTAAGGTGCCAGGGATTGTTTTTGTTTCTGTTTTTTTGTTTGTGGGGGGCAATCGCTTGGCCATGGTTTGCCCCCCCAAAGGGGACACATGACTGTTCGCCATTTTTGTCCCCCTTGTAGGCAAACCGGCCCATCTGCCCGTAAGAGGGGCAGAAGCCACAAAGATGCCAAGGTTGTTTTCTTTGTTTTTTTGTGTGGGGGTGGCTCCTTGGGCAAGGTTCGTCCCCAAAGGGGGCACATAACTGTTGGCCATTTCTGCCCCCCTTGGGGGCAGATAAGCCTATTTTTTTTAGGCTCATCTGCCCCGAGGGGGACAGAAACCACTAGACACCTGGGAAAAAATGTCAAATATGTGGTGGCAGGGTGTTTGTCACCTGGCGAAGTATTTGCATTTGTGATTATAACGGTTTATATCTCCTTTTTGTTCTAGTTCAAAGCTTTTGCTTCAGTTCCTATGACTCCTTGAGGTTTTGGCAGTGGTTGACCTGCAGTTTACGTAGTTGCATGTTTTGGGTAAGCAAAAACAATTTACTCCAAATGAGTTTTGTTGCCATGCATGAATGACATTTTTGTAAATGGTGTACTAAATGCTTGATTGTTTGTAAAATTGTCCTTAGATTTGTGCATGATGATATTTGTGTTGTCTTATGTGTAATTTTCTCTTCTTTTTCCTTTTTAGTGGGATTTCATTGGTGATTGCTGTGTCTGTGCAGAGTAGTTGCTGGTGAGTCTAGCTTTTTCAGGCAAGTGAGTGGTATCGTTTTTTTAGTACAAATTCTTTGGGATAAGGCTACACTTTATGTATTACTTATTTTGCACAGTGCTGGTTGTTGGTGGCGCACTTGTCAAGTTACATTTTGTAGGAAGGATCATAGCTAGCCGCAGGGTGACTGCTCAGCAGGTTGTTGGTATGCTTTTTGAGTCATCTTCTGAGCATGATTATGAGACTGACTCTGCATCTGAGGCAGAGGAGGAAGTTCTAGATTCTGGCAGTGATATATCTGTCAGAGAGGAATCATCTAATGATGAAGCCAGTCTGAGTGCAGATTAAGTGCCTGTTGTAGAGGAAGACTCTGATGTGCCAATCGTGCGGCAGCATTGCGCTGAAAGGCTTCCCATTGGAAGACCTGACCTCTGGGTTGCCCCAAACATGGAGCAGCCAGAGTTGTCTGTCTTTTCTAGTCTCCCAGGGTGTAGAGTGAATACAGAAAACCTTTTGCCTATCAATTTCTTTCAGTTGTTTATGGATGATGTATTTTGGAAGAGCTTGTTGAGCAGACTAATTTGTATGCTGAGCAGTACTTGAGGGACAACAGTGCTAGACTTAGGCCACACTCTAGAGCTACCCAGTGGATTCCCACAAATCTGGAAGAGTTGAAAAAGTTCTTGGGGTTTAACTTTTTTGATGGGATTGATAAGGAAGCCGTCCCTGTCTTCATATTGGTTTATGACTTCCTTGATGGCGACAGCTATATTTCCTGCAACCATGAGTCATAATCGGTATATGCTTCTTCTTCAGATGCTGCATTTTGTAGATCATGCTTTAGCCTTGCCACGAGATCACCCTGATTCTGACCGTCTTTTTAAGATTAGGCCTGTCCTTGATCATTTTGTAGATCGGTTTCTAGAGGTCTATGTTCCAGGGAAAGAAATAGCCATGGACAAGTCTTTGGTCCTGTTTTTAGGCAGTACATTCCTAGCAAGAGGGTACGGTATGGAATTATTATGTATATGCAGTCTGAAAGTAGTACAGGGTATGTTTATAATTTCTTGGTCTACACTGGTAGGGATTCCACCCACTTTTGGAGTTAGTGAGAAAATTGAGTGGGACCTTGGTAGACGACTGTTTAACCCCTTCGCTGCCAGGCCCTTTCCCCCTCAGGTGCCAGGCCTTTTTTGGGCTATTTGGGGCAGGGCGCGCTTAGGCCCTCATAACTTTTTGTCCACATAAGCTACCCACGCCAAATGTGCGTGCTTTTTTTCCAATGTCCTAGGGATTCTGGAGGTACCCAGACTTTGTGGGTTCCCCTGAGGGAGTCCAAGAAATTAGCCAAAATACAGTAAAAATTTTGTTTTTTACAAACAAATTGGAAAAAAGGGCTGCAGAAGAAGGCTTTTCCCTGAAATTAGCATGCAGTGCTAAAATCACCACCTTCCCAGCTTTCAGGAACAGGCAGACTTCAATCAGAAAACCCAATTTTTCAACACAATTTTGGCATTTTACTAGGACATACCCCATATTTACGATTTTTTGTGCTTTCAGCCTCCTTCCAGTCAGTGACAGTAATGGGTGTGAAACCAATGCTGGATCCCAAAAACCTAAACATTTCTGAAAAGTAGACAAAATTCTGAATTCAGCAATGGGTAATTTATTTCTGTAGCTCCTACAAGGGGTTCCTACAGAAAATAACAACTGAAATAAAAAATATTGAAATTGAGGTGAAAAAACAGCCATTTTTCTCTACGTTTTACTCTGTAACTTTTTCCTGCAATGTCAGATTTTTGAAAGCAATATACCGTTACGTCTGTTCGACTCTTTTGGTTGCGGGATATATAAGGCTTGTAGGTTCATCAAGAACCCTAGGTACCCAGAGCCAATACATGAGCTGCACCTTGCAGTGGGTTTTCACTCTATACCGGGTATACAGCAATTCATTTGCTGAAATATAAAGAGTTAAAAATAGGTATCAAGAAAACCTTTGTATTTCCAAAATGAGCACAAGATAAGGTGTTGAGGACCAGTGGTTATTTGCACATCTATGAATTCTGGGGTGCCCATACTAGCTTGTGAATTACAGGGCAGTTCTCAAATAGACGTCTTTTTTACACACTGTCTTATATTTGGAAGGAAAAAATGTAGAGAAAGACAAGGGGCAATAACACTTGTTTTGGTATTCTATGTTCCCCCAAGTCTCCCGATAAATATGGTACCTCACTTGTGTGGGTAGGCCTTGTGCCCGCAACAGGAAATGCTCCAAAACATAAAGTTGACATATCACATTTTCTCAAAGAAAACAGAGGTGTTTCTTGCAAAGTGCCTACCTGTGGATTTTGGCCTCTAGCTCAGCTGCCACCTAGAGAAACCTACGAAACCTGTGCATTTTTGAAAACTAGAGACCTAGGGGAATCCAAGATGGGGTGACTTGTGGGGCTTTCACCAGGTTCTGTTACCCAGAATCCTTTGCAAACCTCAAAATGTGGCTGAAAAAACACTTTTTCCTCACATTTCGGTGACAGAAAGTTCTCGAATCTGAGAGGAGCCACAAATTTCCTTCCACCCAGCGTTCCCCCAAGTCTCCCGATAACAATGGTACCTCACTTGTGTGGGTAGGCCTAGTGCCCGCAACAGGAAATGCCCCAAAACACAAAGTGGACACATCATATTTTCTCAAAGAAAACAGAGGTGTTTTTTGCAAAGTGCCTACCTGTGGATTTTGGCCTCTAGCTCAGCCAGCACCTAGGGAAACCTACCAAACCTGTGCATTTTTAAAAACCAGAGACCTAGGGGAATCCAAGACGGGGTGACTTGTCGGGCGCTCACCAGGTTCTGTTACTCAGAATCCTTTGCAAACCTCAAAATGTGGCTAAAAAAACACTTTTTCCTCACATTTCGGTGACTGAAAGTTCTAGATTCTGACAGGAGCCACACATTTCCTTCCACCCAGCGTTCCCCCAAGCCTTCTGATAAAAATTGTACCTCACTTGTGTGGGTAGGCCTAGTGACCAAGACAGGAAATGCCCCAAAACACAACGTGGACACATCACATTTTCTCAAAGAAAACAGAGGTGCTTTTTGCAAAGTGCCTACCTGTGGATTTTGGCCTCTTGCTCAGCCGCCACCTAGGGAAACCTACCAAACCTGTGCATTTTTTTAAACTAGAGACCTAGGGGAATCCAAGATGGGGTGACTTGTCGGGCTCTCCCCAGGTTCTGTTACCCAGAATCCTTTGCAAACCTCAAAATGTGACTAAAAAACACTTTTTCCTCACATTTCGGTGACAGAAAGTTTTGGAATCTGAGAGGAGCCACAAATTTCCTTCCACCCAGCGTTCCCCCAAGTCTCCCGATAAAAATGGTACCTCACTTGTATGGGTGGGCCAAGTGTTTGTGACAGGGAAGAGACAAAAATACGTTGAAATTGAGGGGGAACCAAAGTGGGTCCAAAAGGGCAGTTTGAAAAAAAAAAAAATTTAGGCTGACAAGTGCAGCAGAATTTTTATCGGTATAGATGAGACAATCCTAGGTGGTAGGAATTTTGTGGATTCATGCAGATTCCGGAAGGTTCCATCACAAAAATGTCGGAAAAATTTGTGCTTTCCAGCAAAGTTGAAGGTTTGCAAGGCATTTTGGGTAAGGAAATGGTGCGGGGTGCATGTGAAGCACACCACCCTGGGGTCAACTAGATGTTTAGTTTTCAGATGTGTCTAGGTCTTGTGGATTTTTCTACATGACAGCTTCCCAAAGTAAAAAGAAATGCAGCCCTCACCATTCCAAGAGGGACGATTTTGAGAGTTATCAAGCTCTCATGGCCCAAATGTGAAATAAAAACCCAAAATAATCAAATGTCCTCTTGCTTGCCATGGGATAAGATGTTTTCATGTGCTGGGGAGAGCTGAATGACTGTTAGCCCCTTAAGTTCGGTGGGGACACAACCAGATCCATACTGGTAGGTAGCCACCACCCCACTATTTTCTTTTATTGTTTTTATTCCCTGGCATCTAGTAGACTTTCTGTCCCCCGGGGTGTGGATCGGGGGTAATTGCCCAATCTGCCCACTGGTGGGCAGAACAACTTTGGCCCCATTTATTTGGGTTGGAGGAATGGCCATACCCCCAACCTCTTATTTTGAAAAAAAAATCTGCCCTAGTCTCTGGTGGCCTGTCTGCCCCCCTTGGGGGCAGATGGGCCTTTAAAATATAGGCCAATCTGCCCCCAAGGGGGGGAGTTATGGCCAACAGTAAGGTGCCCCCATGGGGAGCAACCCTTGCCCAAGGGGCTGCCCCCCAAAACAAAACACACACATACACACACACCAATCCATGGTGTCTAGAGGTGTCTGCCTCCTTTGGGGGCAGAAATGGCCTAATAATAATTTGCCTCCCTCCCCCCGGAGTGACCCTTGCCCAAGGGGTCACTCCCCAAACATAAAAAAATAAAAATAAAGAAAAAATAAATTATCCCTGGTGTCTAGTGGTTTTCTGCCGCCCCTGGGGGCAGATTGGTCTAATAATCTTAGGCTGATCTGCCCCCAGGGTGGGCAGAAATGTCCTAAAAATCATTTGCCCCCCCTGGGGAGCGGCCCTTGCCCAAGGGGCGCGTCTCCTTATGTGCAAGCACAAAAAAAAAAAAAAATCCATGGTGTGTAATGGTTTCTGCCCCCCTGGGGGCAGATCGCAGGGCCGATCTGCCCTCAGGGCGGGCAGAAATGGCCTAATTATAATTTGTCTCCCCCAGGAGTGACCCTTGCCCAAGGGGTCGCTCCCCAAACATAAAAAAATAAAAATAAACAAAAAATATATATCTCTGGTGTCTAGTGGTTTTCTGCCCACCCTGGGGGAGATTGGCCTAATAATTTTAGGCTGATCCTCCCCCAGAGGGAGCAGAAATGGCCTAAAAGTAATTTGCCCCCCTGGGGAGTGGCCCTTGCCCAAGGGGCCACTCCCCTTATGCACAAGTACAAAAAAAAAAATCCCAGATGTCGAGTGGTTTCTGCCTCCCCGGGGGCAGACATGGCCTAATAATAATTGACCCCCCCCCCCCCCGGAGCGACTCTTGTCCGAGGGGTCGCTCCCCCAAACAAAACAAAAATAAAAAATGGTCCCTGTGTCTAGTGGATTTCTGGCCCATGCCCCCCCGGGGGGCAGATCGGCCTATAATTTTAGGCCGATCAGCCCCCAGGGGAGGCAGAAATGGCCTACAAATAATTTGGTCCCCGAGGAGCGGTACTTGCCCAAGCGGCCGCTCCCCTTATTTCAAATAAAAACAAATATTCCCTGATGTCTAGTGGCATTTCTGCATCGCGATCGGGCAGCAGAAATGCTCAGAGAGACAAAAGCCTTTCTTCTCCTTTCATGCCTCTCTGCCCCCTCCACGTGATTGGAGGAGAAATGCTTTTGCATTTCTCCTTCGATCGGGCGCTGGAAGCTGAGCTTCCAGCCCCGGGGGGAAGGCCTCTGATGAGGTCAGCGTGTGAAAGCGCGCTTATGTCATCAGATGCCACCGCGGGGTCACGGGGGCAGGGGTGGAAGGGGAAGCGATTCCCCTTCCATCTCTGCCCAGGTGAGGGGGGTGCTCGGCCATCGGGGTGAGTGCTAGCGCTCCCCCCGGGGGCCCATAGCCGGGTGAGGTGGTCTAGTCCTCGGCACCAAGGACGAGACCACCTCGTCCGGGGCACAGAAGCAGTTAACAAAGGTCACCATTTTTTCCTAGATAACTTCTACACTGGAGTGCAATTGTTCAGGGAATGGTTCAGAGTGGACATTGTTGCTTGTGGTACAATCCACTCAGACCGGAAAGGCTATCTAAGGGAGCTTGTCTATAAAAAACCTGAGAGGGGACAGTGCAGTGTCCTGCGTAATGATGAGCTGCTAGCTCTGAAATTTGCAGACAAGAACGATGTGTACATGCTGACTACCATCCATGATGAGTGCACTTCCCCTGTGACTGTTTGTGGTCAGGTTGCTAAAATGTGCAAACCTGTGTGCAACATGGGTGGTGTAGACAGAGTTGGTCAGAGGTTGGAACCTTACACTGCTGATCATAAGGCTTACGTTTGGTATAAAACGTCAGCTGTACATCTCTTCCATTTAGCAAATTTTATTGTGCTCAAGGATTGTTCCCCTGAGTCAAAGATAACATTTGTTAAATTTCAGGAGTCATTGATAGCCTTGTTTTGGGAGAACAGGCAGGAGTTCCTAGAGTAGTAGTGGTGGATAAGGTTACTAGATTGAAAGATCGCCACTTTCCTCATCACATTCCTCGCACTCCCAAAAAAGACTTTCCCTAAGAAATGCAGAGTCTGTGCCAAAAGAGGTATCCGGAGGGAGACTCGCATGTACTGCCCTGATTGTCTTTCTAAGCCTGGGCTGTGTGTGGCCGGCTGTTTCAGAAGTTATAACACCCAAAAGAATTATTGGAAACTACTGTGAGTGTAACCTGCCTGTTCTGTGTTGTTATATATGTTTTGTTTAGTTTCACGGTTGGCATTATTGTCCTGTATTAAGTTGGAGCTTTTGTGTTTGTAGTTTTGAACTTACTTAAGATTAGTCAGTGTTGTCTTTTTTGTTAAGATAAAAGTTGTGGCGGTGTGCGTGAGTGGAGCTTGGCTGGCGGTGTGCTTGGAGTAGAGTGTGGCTGGCGGTGTGCGTGGAGAGGCCCGTGGCTGGCGGTGTGCATGAATTGGCACTTGGCTTGCGGTGTGGAGTGGAGCGTGGCATCCGGTGTAAATAGTGACTTGCTGCTGGACACAACAACACACTGCTAGCCAAATGCTAGTCCAAAAACTCCATCAGCTAGTGTGATTGCTGTGTCAGGCATGAGGGCATATGACAGGATGGGCCTTTGAATGGCACTGTCTGTTGATGTGAGTGTTGTAATGTGCTGGGCCCGCAGCCGGCGGCGTGAATGGTCTTGTGCGTGTCACGTATGAAAGGTGTGTGAATGGACTGTAAAGGGGATGGAGCCTTGACGTGGCTTACCAGCTCACGAGTTGTGAGTCGTTGGTTCATTTTTTCAGCCTTTGAGTTATTAATAGTGCATTTCATTTTTGTGAGATCTCTTGTTAATAAAATTTGATCTATTGAACCATCACTCACCCTCGTCCCAAATCCAACCAGTATGTGTGGTAAAATAAAAAATAAAAATAAATCTGCTCTGCTGTAATCAGGCGTTGAAGCACACCTGAGACATGCTAGGTGTTTAGGCTTGACCCCAATGATGAAGCATGCCACCAATTATGTTGGTGGGTGAGGGGTCTTTTTAGCATAACCCTAGTGTGTTTTTTTCCGCAATTTAAGCGGCTGGTACATCACAGAAGTAAGAGTCTTGGTAGTTGTGCTTCCTTCTTCTCTAGGGAAAAAGTACCAACTCTAGATGAGTTCGAAAACTGCACTCCCAGTGGAGTCCAGGGAGCTGTGGCTTGCGTGGATCCTCCAACATTTTCTTCCCCAGAATCCCTTGCAAACTTCAAATTTAGCTAAAAAATCATATTTTCCTCACATTTCTGTGTGGGAACACCGCACCAGGACAAATTTCCTACCACCCAAAGTTCTCCTCAGTCTGCCATTTAAACGGTACCTCACTTGTGAGGGTGGCCCAGGTGTCTGCAACAGGGAAGGGCCAAAAACGTTGAGGAGATAGCACAGTGAGTTGATAAGCAATAATCTTTTTTTTTATACATTTTTAGGCTGACTCGGCTTTGGGGACCCACCCAAGTGAGTTATCATTTTACTTGTGGGAAGAATGGAGAACACTCAGTGGTAGGAAATGTGTGCCAGGGTAGTGATCCTACAAAGAAAAGTGAGGAAAATGTGTTTTTTTAGCTAAATTTGAGGTTTGCTGAGGATTCTGGGTAAGAAAACACTGACGTATCAACGCAAGTCACACCTCTCTGGACTTCCTTGGGTGTCTAGTTTTTAGAAATGTTTGGGTTTAGTAGGTTCCCTTAGATGGCAGCTGAGCCCAGGAGCAAAAACGCAGGTGCCCCCCCCTTGCAAAAACTGGTAGTTTTGTGATAATTTTGATGTGTCCACATTGTGTTTTGGGGCATTTCCAGTCACAGCACTAGGCCTACCATCATGAGTGAGGTACCATTTTCATCGAGAGAATTGAGGGAATGCTGTGTGGAAGCAAGTTTGTGGCCCTCCTCATATTTTAGAACTGTCCATCACCGAAATGTGAGGAAAAAGTGTTCTATTGCCAAGTTTTGAGGTTTGCATAGGGTTCTGGGTGCCAGAACCTGATGGGAACCCCACAAGTCACCCAATTCTGGATTCCCCTAGGTGTCTAGTTTTTATAAATGCACAGGTTTGCTTGGTTTCCCTTGATTGCGGCTGAGCTAGAGGCCAAAATCCACAGTTAGGCACTTTCCAAAAAACACATCAGATTTCAATGTAAAAAGGTGATGTGTTCATGTTTTGGAGAGTTTCCTTCCACAGGCACTAGGCCCACCCACACAAGCGAGGTACCATTTTTATAGGGAGACTTGGGGGAACACAGAATAGAAGAACAAGCGTTATTGCCCATTATTTTTCTCTAAATTGTGTAAAAAAGATGTGTATTTGAGAAATGCCCTGTAATTCACATGCTATTATGAGGACCCCAAATTCAGAGATGTGCAAATAGCCACTGCTTCTTAACACCTTATCTTGTGCATATTTTGGGAATACAAAGGTTTCCTTGATACCTATTTTTGACTCTTTACATTTTACCAAATGAATTGCCGTATACCCGGTATACAATTACAAGTTGCAGCTCATTTATTGGCTCTGGGTACCTTGGGTTCCTGATAAACCCACAAGCCCCATATATCTCCGCAATCAGAAGAGTCCAGCAGACGTAACAGTATATGGCTTTTGGAAATTTGACTTATCAGGAAAAAGTTACAGAGTAAAACGTGGACAGAAATGGCTGTATTTTTTACCTCTATTTCAATATATTTTATTTCAGCTGTTATTTTCTGTAGAAAAACCTGGCAGGATCTTCACAAATAACCCCATGCTGAATTCATAATTTTGTCTGCTTTCCAGAAATGTTTAGTTGTCTGGCATCCACCATTGATTTCATACCCCTTTCTGTCACTAACTGGAAGAAGGCTGACAGCACAAAAAATAGTAAAAATGGGGTATGTCCCAGTAAAATTCCAAAATTGTGTTAAAAAATATGGTTTTATGATTCAAGTCTGTCTGTTCCTAAAAGCTGGTAAGATGGTGATTTTAGCACCACAAACCCTTTGTTAATGCCATTTGCAGGGAAAAAAGACATGCTTTTCTTCTGCAGCCCTTTTTTCCCATTTTTCAAAAAAAAAGTTTTAGCTGTATTTTGGCTAATTTCTTGGTCTCCTCCAGGGGAACCCACAAACTCTTTAAAATCCCTAGGATGTTAAAAAAAAGGAGGCAAATGTGGGGTGGATAGCTTGTGTGAACAAAAAGTTATGAGGGCATAAGTGCCAACTACCCCAAATAGCCCAAAAAAGGCTTGGCACTTGAGGGGAAAAGGCCTGGCAGCGAAAGGGTTTAAAATGACACTAAAAAACAAAAATCCAATAAAGGGAATAGGAGATCTGAATTTTTAAAGATTAAGGTGGTCATTACAACCCTGCCGGACGGTGTTAAAGGTGCGGTAATACCGCAAACAGGCCGGCAGACAAAAAAAGGGAATTATGACCCTGGCGGAAACCGCCAACAAAGACAGCCACTTTAACACACCACCCGCCACGGCGGTACAGACAAGCAGCGCGGCGGTTACCGCCAACAGATAGGCGGCAGACAATGTACTGCCCACACTATTACAACCTGCCAATCTGCCACCTTTTCCGGGGCGGATTCACCGTGGATAAAAACACGGCGGAAACAGTTACTGCAATGGGAAAACGCTCACCTTAGCACATCCCACGAGGAAGGAGGACACCGTGGAGCCGGAATTACAAATCCTACCTGCCCTTGTTTTTCTTCTCCTTTACGACCAACAGCTACGTAGGCGCAGAAGATACCGGTGAGTACTGCATCTACGACACGGGGAGGGTGGAGGCAAAAGTCAGGGGGACACCCACCAAACACCCCCACCCCCACCCTTGCATTATACAACATACACACCAATGCAGTCACAAAAATCACAGTAACAACCCACAATCCCCCCGGAAGAATGCAAAGACAATACGAAATTCGGCCAAACATTGTAATGTGCCAATATACATGTCATACAAAAATATACAGATAAATATCTCAAAATCACTCTTATTTACACATACAATCCGAGAAGTAGTGCAGATATGTACACAACAATGTCCGTGCACCAACAGTCCAAAAAAGCATGGGCGAGGCCCACAATAGATACCTGACCGAAATCGGAGAGAACACTGCCGGGGCATCAGATAGAAACACTGCAGGCACCTCAGGGGGAAGGGAAGGGGGGGCACCTCAGCCAGATGAATGCGAAGCCAGATCCACGACGGGGCTCCATGCCCATTGATGTATCCTGGGGAGTGCAAAGCCACAGTATCTCAAGTCTCTACAGTGGGTGGGTTGCCCACTGTGCCATCCTGGGGAGTGCAAAGCCACAGTCTCTCAAGTCTCTACAGTGGGTGGCTTGCCCACTGTTCAATCCTGGGGAGTGCAAAGCCACAGTCTCTCAAGTCTCTACAGTGGGTGGCTTGCCCACTGTTCAATCCTGGGGAGTGCAAAGCCACAGTCTCTCAAGTCTCTACAGTGGGTGGCTTGCCCACTGTTCAATCCTGGGGAGTGCAAAGCCACAGTCTCTCAAGTAGATGCAGGACTCCACTGGTTCTGGAGGGGGACTGGTGCCCAGACTGGATGAGTCTCCCCGTGAATGTACCTGTCCTGTGACTGTCCCAGCTGCACATGGGATAAGGATGCCTGATGTGGCGGTCCATTCAGTCCTACACGGTGCATGCCCTGTTCAGCGGTGCTTTGCCATGGCGGTCTTTACCCTGTTCAGCGGTGCTTGCCTTTTTTCTGTCTGACCTGTTCAGCGGTGCTTTGCCATGGCGATTCTGATACGGACATTGGTGTGTGGCATGACGATCTCTACACTGGGCATTGGTGTGTGGCATGACGATCTCTACACTGGGCATTGGTGTGTGGCATGACGTTCCATCATTGCCCAGAGGGGCTGTGGCATCCTGGCCCCTCATGGGCTGTGACTCCGGCGGTGGTTTCTGGACCAGTGACGATACTTGTACCCTCCTGGGCTGTGACTCCGGCGGTGGTCTCCTGACCAGTGACGATACTTGTGCCCTCCTGGGCTGTGACTCCGGCTGTGGTCTCCTGACCAGTGACGATACTTGTGCCCTCCTGGGCTGTGATTCCGGCGGTGGTCTCCTGACCAGTGACGATACTTGTGCCCTCCTGGGCTGTGACTCCGGCGGTGGTCTCTGGACCAGTGACGATACTTGTGCCCTCCTGGGCTGTGACTCTGGCGGCGGTCTCTGGACCAGTGACGACGGTGCTGGCGGTTGTGTCTGGACCGCCGGTAATAATGGCGCACTTCTCCGCCGTGACACTCACAACAGGCTGGGCAGAGTTCCTCTGGACCTTCCCCACCTTTGTTGGAGTTACAGCTGACTCACCAATCCCCTTCGATCCCATGTCACTTGTTGTCCCACCAGGAGTCTTAAGACGGTCCCGTCGTCCACTCTCCAATCTTAGAGCCTTTACAGGGGGTGGGCTGCCAGTGCCTTGGCTCCGGGTCCTACTGCCTGCCCTGGTGGCCGGTGCACTCCAAAAACCTGGAACACGCACCACTGGTACTGGAGGCTTTTTGGCTGAGGCACTACAACGGGACTGATGAATTGGGGGGGGCAAAAAGGTCAATTTGACATAGGGACAGTTTCTGATGAACACTGGGATGGGTAGCTGGAGGGGGTCTGGGAGTGGAGGAGGAGGAGGTGGTTGTAGGAGGTGTCACTTTAAGTGTTTTGGGTGCAGGTGCAGGTACTGGAGGCTGTCGTGAGGTGGATGGATGATGAGTGAGTGATTGCCGGCGTTTGTGTACTTTGGGAGGGGGCGTCACAGAAACACTGGGAGAGGACACAGGGGACGTGTAAATGGCAGTGGAGGTGGAGAGTGCAGGTGAGCGGCTTGTGGTGCTGGGTGTCCTGGTGCGAGTCCTAGTGCCTGTAGATGTGGTGCATGCAGGTGTGTGTGTAGACGAGACTGGGAGGGAGGAGGGAGACGAAGAGGAGGGGGACACAGTGGAGACAGTGGATGTTGCTGTGTCTGTATGTGGGTGAGGCTTGCATGAGTGCCTGTGGTGTGTGTGGTGCCTATGTTTGCTTGAGCTACTTCTGTGTGCTGACTTGTGTGCATGCTGGTCTGTAGGTGTGCTTGGGATGGGCTGGGGTACAGGAGATTGGGTCTGGGTGGAGGAAGTTGGAGGGGGGAGGCTAGACACAGGGACAATGGCTGCCATCAGTGCTGAGGCCAGAGATTGCAAGGTTCGCTGAAGGACAGCCTGACCAGAATGAATGCCCTCCAGGAATGCATTACCGTGTTGCAACTCCCTTTCTACACCCTGGATGGCATTCACAATGGTAGACTGCCCAACAGTGAGTTACCTGAGGAGGTCAATGGCCTCCTCACTGAGGGCAGCAGAGGTGACTGGGGCAGGGCCTGAGGTGCCTGGGGCGAAGGTGATGCCCACCCTCCTGGGTGAGCGGGCACGGGGCGAAGGCTGAGGGGCTGCTGGGAGGGCGGTGCTGGTAGGGGAGGTGGCGGCTGTACCTGTAGAAGTGGGGCGCACAGATGGTGCCGCCACCACAGGGGAGCTCCCATCGGCGGGTGAGTCCGTGTCGCTGGTTGGTGATCCGGTGGCCGACGTGAAGCTCCCCTCGCCCTCCGTCCCACTGGTGCATTCAGAGTCTGTGGTGTGGCCCTCCATGGCCATGTGGGATGCAGCTCCCTCGTGCTCCGGTGCCACTGTACCTCCGCCTGATGATGCTGATGTACAAAAGGACAGGTAGAGCAGGAAAAGGTGGGGAGGCAGAACAAAGAGAGTTTTAGTGCATGGCATGCCGCTACCGTTGGCGTACAAGACAGACACAGCAGCCCCCTGTCTTACGCCGTGCTCCTGACCTCTGCACATGCAATTTCTGGGAAATGGCCTACATGGCAATGGTGGACATCTGCGCACATGGATGCCACAGGGGCAACTATGCCTCAACTTGGCACTCTGCTGAGGTGGGGTTGAGTGCCACATGGCCTACATTACGGAGGGGCCTTGCCCACCTAAGTCGCCCTGGCCTAGGGACACCCACAGCCCACCTCCCCCACCCAGACCCCTCCACTGCACGCAAAGTCCGCAGAATGAGGTTGTACTCACCCCCTTGTGTCTGCAGTGATGTCCTCAAGCGCCCATCAAACTCCAGGTAGGCCACCGCCAGGATCCGGAACATCAGGGGGGTCATGGTGCGACGGGCACCCCTCCCACATTGGGAGGCCATCCCCAGCTGAGCCTCCGCCGTCTTCTTGCTGCAGCGGCGAATGTCCTCCCATCTCTTACGGCAGTGGGTGCCCCGTCTCTGGTGGGCCCCCAGGGTCAGGACCTCCTTGGCGATGGCACGCCAAATGTCCCTCTTCTGGTGGGCGCTGACCTACATGACATGCACAAGGGAAGAGGAACAGTCATTACCAACTGCACCGTCAATGTGAGTGGCCCCCTCCCTACTCTGGCCATGTGGCCCATTCATTCCCATGCATTAATGTTCCCTGAACTCTGCCCCCTTCCCTCTTCCATCCAGCCCTCTCCACCCAGGCCTAGCCCATACAACGTGCTCCCTGTGTACTAACCTGTTGGTCTGGAGGACCGTAGAGTAGCATGTACTGGGGGAGGACCCCATCCACAAGTTTCTCCAACTCCTGTGCAGTGAAGGCAGGGGCCCTTTCCCCAGACGCAGCAGCCATCGTCGCTTCTAGACCGAGGTCACAGCAGCACTAGCAGTGTAGGTCCTCTCCTGTCGAAGGTCAGGTATCTAGTGATTGAACAGATAGAAAATGGCGGTGACGTCCGTGGCCGTGACGTCCGCGGCGGGGCGCATCATCACCGCCGGCGCACCTGTTTATTGGCTCCTGGGACCCATAGGGTCCAATGTTAACCAATGCAGCATTGCGCCGCGGTCTATGACCGCCTACCGCGACGGTGTGCAACGCCAGCTCAGTTACCCCACAATCCCATTGTCCCAGTTTAGAGGTCAGGCAGCCGCCATTTCAGGGGCCCACATGGCTTCATTTACTACTGCGTCACACATAGCTAGGCCTATACTCAACACACATACAGGAAGGGTTTATTGTCTGGTGTAGTCTTGTGTGTAACTGTGGGTACATACCTGGAGGAATAGTGACTGGTTCTTCGCTGTTGTCCTTCGTAGGCACCGTCAGCTGGGACATATGAGAAGATGGCGGAATCCTCCGGTGTACTGACCGCTGGTGGACCTGTTGACAATGGAAGAAAGACATGTCATCGTCACCTACAGGTTTGACCGTGCCACAATCCAGGAACTATGTACCCAGTTGGAGTCAAACCTGATGTCACCAATCCGCCATCCGACTGGAATCCCCCCTGACGTGCAGGTGCTGTCAGTGCTCCATTTCCTTGCAAGTGGGTCTTTTCAGACAACAGTGGCCATGGCATCAGGGATGTCCCAGCCTATGTTTTCCAACATGCTGTCCAGAGTGTTGGCTGCCCTGCTGAAACACGTAAGGAGATACATCATATTCCCTCAGATGGAGTATTTGCCTACAGTGAAAGGTGACTTCTATGCCCTTGGACATATCCCCAACGTCATAGGTGCCATTGATGGGACCCATGTAGCTCCGGTCCCCCCCCCACAGAAGTGAAGAGGTGTACAGGAACAGGAAGAATTATCATTCGATGAATGTCCAGATGGTCTGTTTGGCAGACAAGTACATCTAGCAGGTAAATGCAATGTTCCCTGGCTCAGTGCATGACGCCTACATCCTGCGGAATAGCAGCATCCCTGATATGATGGGTCAACTCCAGAGGCACCGTGTATGGCTATTGGGGGACTCTGGTTACCCCAACCTGTCCTGGCTATTGACCCCAGTGAGGAATCCCTGGACCAGGGCAGAGGAACGGTACAATGAGGCCCATGGGGCGGAGTAGGAGGGTTATCGAACGCACCTTCGGCCTTCTTAAGGCCAGGTTCAGGTGCCTCCATATGACAGGTGGATCCCGATTCTACTCACCGAAGAAGGTGTGCGACATCATCGTCGCCTGCTCCATGCTCCATAATTTGGCATTGCGACACCAGGTGCCTTTTCTGCAGGAGGATGATCCAGATGACGGTGTTGTGGCTGCTGTGGAGCCTGTGGAGCCTGTGGACAGTGATGAGGATGAAGCTGAGGAAGAAGAAAACGACAACAGGGATTCAGTCATACAGCAATATTTCCAGTGACACACAGGTGAGAAAATTTTCAGGTTTAACATTACATTAACTTTCACACGTCTACCTCTATCCTGTACCTACATTTCACTCACTATTTGTTAATTGAGTTGTACCCTTCCATTTCAGTTTCACAAGTGTGGTAACCTACGTGTCAACTGCTTGCATCCTTGAAGGGCTTGTGATGTGTGACGTTGGTATGTTAGCCTTACAATGGGTAACCCATAATGACACTGTCATTGATAATACAAAGTTCCAAATAATAGACTGACTCCAGAATGTTTTGTGTTTCAAGGGTGTTTATTTAAGTGCTCAAAAAAGTGAAGGGGGGTTGTAAACTGGGGATGGGTGATGGTGGAGGAATGTCCATGGCAGAGTCCAGTCTATTAGTCTCACAGGTGCACTGCCCATCTGGGCATTGGAAGTGGAGCTGGGGCAGTTCAAGTATGGACAGGGTGACAAAGTGGGACAGTGGGGGGACAATCAGGGTGGTCTCATTTCCTGGCGGGGGTCTTGCCATCTTGCTCTGTCCTGTTCCTGGATCTCAGGGCCCGCTTGCGTGGTGGTTGTCCGTCTGCAGGGGGTGATGTGCTGGTGTGGTAGTCCTGTGGCGGGACGTCCTGTCCACTAGCGCCGGTGGAGGTGGTGGGCAGTTCGTCGTCCTGGCTAGTGTCAGGAGCCCCTTGGAGTGCCACGGTGTCCCTCAAAGTCTTTTGAATGTCCGTCAGCACCCCTACGATGGTGCCCAGGGTGGAGCCAATGGTCCTGAGCTCCTCCCTGAACCCCAAATACTGCTCCTCCTGCAGACGCAGGGTCTCCTGCAACTTGTCCAGTACCGTCGCCATCGTCTCCTGGGAGTGGTGGTATGCTCCCATGATGGAGGAGAGGGCCTCGTGGAGAGTTGGTTCCCTTGGCCTGTCCTCCCTCTGTCGCACAGCAGCCCTCCCAGTTCCCCGGGGTTCGTGTGCCTCCGTCCCCTGGACCGGGTGCCCACTACCACTGCCCCCAGGTCCCTGTTGTTGTTTGGGTGGTGGGTTACCCTGGGTGCCCTGTAGTGGTGAACACACCGCTGATTGACCTGTCCTGGGTAGGGAGGTTTGGGCCCGCTGGGTGGGTGCTGTGCTGGTGTTACCAGAGGGTGGCAGCTCGGTGTTGGGCTGTGGCTGGGCAAGGGGAACCGACTGTCCTGAGGACCACGATGGTCGGGGCTGGTCATCAAGATCCAGTGGGGCAGAGCTGCTGTCGTCACTGTGGGCCTCTTCTGGGGGTGGAGTGGTGTTGTCTGGACCCTCTGGTGTGGTGAAGTTCCTTCGGGTTCCTGCAGGGGTATAGGAACATGATTATTGCATGTGTGTGTTTCATGGTGTGCAATGGGTGGGTGTTTGTGTACCCCAGTGCAAGCATTCCTGTGTGGGGGCTTGTGTGATGATGGTTGGGGGGGTGTTCTGGTTATGTGCAGTGAGCATGCTTTGGTGAGGGGTGACCATGCTTAGTTGTGTCATGCAGGGCTTGGTGTTGGGATGGGTGGATTAGTGAGGATTTGGGGTGATAGGGGAGGGTGTGAGGGTGTGTGATAGCACGCAGGTAGGGTGGGGGATGTGATAGTTGAGATTTGACTTACCAGTGTCCCATCCTCCACCGACTCCTCCGAGGCCCTCAGGATGCATAATGGTCAAGACTTGCTCCTCCCATGTTGTTAGTTGTGGGGGAGGAGGTGGGGGTCCGCCGCCAGTCCGCTGTACCACGATGTTGTGCCTGGAGACCGTGGAACGCACCTTCCTCTGTAGGTCGTTCCACCTCTTCCTGATGTCCTCCCTATTTCTTGGGTGCTGCCCCACGGCGTTCACCCTGTCGACTATTCTGCGCCATAACTCCATCTTCCTGGCTATTGATGTGTGCTGTACCTGTGAGCCAAATAGCTGTGGCTCTACTCGTACGATTTCCTCCACCATGACCCTGAGCTCCTCCTCGGAGAAGCGGGGGTGTCCTTGGCGTGACATGGGGTGGTGTGTGTGATGTGTGGGGTGGTGTATATGTTGATGAGTGTGGTGAGTGTAGTGGTGTGTGGTGTTTTGTGTGTGGATGTTGTGTGGGTGATGGTGTTGTGTGCCTCTGTGTGATGGGGTTGTCAATAGCTGTGCTCTCTCTCTGGCCTTCTCTCAGAATTTGTGGTTGTAGGGGTTTGTGGGTGCTGTGGGTGTGTATTTTATATTGTGTTGGGTGTGTGGGAGTGGTGTGTGTTTGTGTATCAGGTGTGTTTATTTGGAATTGTCCAATGTGGCGGTGTTTTGGAGATGTGTGTGTATTTTAAGCGTGGCAGTGTGTACCGCCAATGGAATACCGCGGTTGAATGACCGCCGCGTGGATTCGTGAGTCGTAATTGCATGGGCGTGTTTCTGTTGGCGTGGAGGTGGAGGATTTGTTTCTGCATGTTTATCGCTGACCTTTGTTGTGGCGGAGTTGTGTGGGTGTCTGAATTTCGGCGGATTCCGTGATGTGTGTCATAATAGCTGTGGCGGTCTACCGCGGCCGCGGCGGTGTATTGGCGGTCTTCTGCACGGCGGTAAGCGCCTTATACCGCCAATGTTGTAATGACCCCCTAAATGTTTTTAGTGCACAGAAACTGAAAGTGTCAATCTGGACATCTGGTCGCAATCAAAAAGCTCGGCAACAGTGAGCGGGAGGCCTGGGTCAAAGGTTTACATTCTGACTTAACCTTTTTCTTGAATATATTCTGGACCAGGATGATGTCACAAGTCGAATCCAACCTCCCTGGAGCCCTCCTCGGATATGGATCACAGTAGACCTTGGTCAAGGATTCTACGTTCGTTCTTAGGCGATTTTTCATGACGGAAATCTTCATCTGGTACCAACTTGAAATTGAAGCCAACCTCTCTGAAGCCCTTCTCGGATCCACTGCATGGAAAGCCTCGGTCAACTTTTTACATTCGGACTTAGAAACCCTCTGCAGCAAGCCGATTTCGACTCAACATCGTCGGATTGCCTTTCCAAGAGCCCCCGGTGAAATTCTGGAAGTCTGGGGCTTCAGAGCATTTCAGTGGGTCACGGTCGATGTAATCTGGTGTGACTCACGATGTCGGTTCAGTCCACTTATGGAGTATTTTTCCAAAGTTGCTCCAAATTTCTGGATCTTCTTCCAGAAGGTCTTTGAATGCCCTTTAGGAGTCCCTAGCTCACCCAGTGCTTAATTTGTAAATAAAAAGGCGCCGGTGCCCACTGCCATCCTCAAACACCCGGCTGCTGCAATTAAATGTGTGAACACGGAATCCTCAGGCAGCGTAATCCTTACGCCATCTCGGGCCTCTTCAATCCATATAAAGCCACTCCCTGTCCCTTTAGCTCACTCCTGCTGCTTCCTGCTTTCTCTGTTTGTGACGCTTTTTCGTTTTTCCCTTAATCCGTCTTTCCCATATGTGTCTTTTTCTCGCAGCAAATGCTTGAGGCAGAAGAATAAGCGCCAGCCCTCAAAAATAAGTGTTGGTGCTGAGCACTGGAAATAACAAGCACAAATTAAGCACTGAGCTCACCCCAAGTTTCCAGAAGCTCTGAGTTGCTCCTTGAGGGTTAGGACTCCAACTTCCAGAATGCACCTGGGTCGAATCCCAAAATGACCACGGTCACCGGTCAGTTTCATCCGGACTTGATTCAAAGGATTCTGGTCAGCTATTATCTACCTGTTGCAAATAGGGAGTCCATTCTTGAAGCAGTAGAAGACAGACAAAGTCCTTTTAGTGGTGAAGCTCAAGTGTGCAGCTGGTGCAGTCCTTCAGAGTGCAAGGTCCAGGTGCAGTTCAGGGGTCCAGCAGGGCAGTCCTTCTTCTTCTTATCTTGTTACTTGTAGGGATCTGAGGTAGGGTGCAGCTCTGCCAGATTTATCCTTCATCCTGAGTGTGCAAAATAGGGGAGGCCTTTGTCCAATCACGTGCCAGCCACCACCCTCTTGAGTGACCACTTCCTCGGAAGTGTGGTAAACATCCATTTCAGGGAGCAACATTCTCCAAAAATCCTATATGGCCCTTGAAACACCCCTTTCTAGCCCTTTTCTAATCTAATCAGGGGGCACCTGGCTGTCTGGTTTTGCAGGAAACGGGGGAGGTACACTTGCTGGCCCAAATGTCCATCCATCCTTTGAAGTACAGTTTGTCTGCTCTCCCCATCATCCTGTTTCACCATCTGCTGAGGCCGTTCTCCTCCCCAGGCACTTTCTTTGTGTTCAGCCCAGGCCAATTCACACCTCATCAAGGCAGCCTGACCAGGCTGCCAGAGGCTGGCCAATCAGAGAAGGGCACTACATAGCTGAAACTGGTAACTTTTACAAAGAGTTCTAAAACTCTTTCTAGGTTCAAGTTACATTAAATTCAACAGTGGCAAGTTGTTGGATTTATTATATCTTTTAATTTGGTACTAAACATGCCACATTTAGCTTCTTCCTATGGAAAATAAGACTTTATTATTTTGTATTAAAGTCTCCCCATGTTAGCCTACGGAGCCCATTCACTACAATGTGGGAAAACAAATGTAGCTATTTTCCCCTCACCAGGGCATATACAATATATTTTATAAGGTCCCTGCTTATAGTTACACTGCACCCAACCCTGGGGGTACCTAGGGCACACCTTAGAGGTGACATATGTAAAAATAAGGTAGCTTAAGACTTTGGAAGTACTTTTAATTCCAAAGTCGAATTTGGGGTTAGCTTTAACTTAGAAGCAGCCAGCAAGGCACGCCTACCTTTAAAATGACACGAGGCATCTCAAGAATGCACCTATGCGTGTATTACCTATGGTGGGGCCCCTAAGCGTACATGCACTACCATATATTAGGGACTTATAGTAAATTCACATAGCCAATTATAAGCAGCCTAATTTGCATAATCATTTTAATCAGAGCACGGGCACTGGAAATGTTCAGCAGTGCCCAGGGCAGCACCAGAGTCAGAAAAACACCAGCATAAGTTCAAAATGGGGGCAAAAATGTAGGGAGCTTCTGCAACCAGCCCAGTTTTCCCACACATATGATAATTATTTTTCCCAAGTTTGTGTAATATTTCCACAGCTGCTGTAATCCCAATTTTAGGCACACTCTGTTGCACCCAGAGGGGATTAGCATTGCACTCATCTTGAGTGCCTATGACTTCTCTATTCGGTGCCCACCAGCAGCATACCCTATAGCAAGCTACTCTCAATGGTTCTGGCTGAAAACAACTTGTGTTATACTTGCCACAAATGGCCTGCTTCAAATTGCTATTGATTTTATTAGGTGTTGAAATACAAATGTGTAGCACTGTAGAAAACAAGGGCACAGCAAAAAATTGTGACCAGAAGCACATACATATCAAAACAAACTCAATATTATTGATGACATTCTAGATTATGGACTATAATCTTTAGCTGTTTAAGGGCCTAAAATCAGATGGGTCATAAGGTAGACAAGGACTATCCAGAAGAACATGTCCCACAGTACAAAGAATACAAGCTGGCCGATGCAGACTGATCTCCCGCTAGTCATTTATCTCTCCCTCTAGTGGAATGAAATACCTTCATATAACATTATGAATTGTGCTTGTTTGTCTTCAAAATTACAATTTATCAATTTTAAGTAACTATAACTCGAGCCCTAAGGTAACTATAACTCGTGCCCTTGCCATGCATAGTTTTTTATCAATATTTTTATTGCAAATGTTGCAGTGATAATATCAAATATGCCATACAAGATTTCATCAATTATAATTAGCTGTCCATGGTGAAGGCGCAAGTTAAAGTTACCTTAGGGCGCAAGTTATAGTTACTTAAAAGAACTCTAACTATAACTGCTGAATTTCTATGGTTTTGTACGAGTAAATTCAGAACCTAACTATAATGTTCCTGTAACCTTTGTGTTTTCAGTGTATTTCTATGTTTTTTCTTGTAAAGCAATTGTAATTACTATATGTGCTCTCTAGTTGTACCAATTCAAGGCTGTTATATGTTTAAGGCCAAAGCCAAAAAGGTCCTCTTGACATCCAAAATCTCGTGACACCTAACAACCCACTTCACACTTTTAGGTCCTCGAACCTTCCTCCCTTCACTGTACCTAGGTTTCGTCTGGCTCAGATGAGAAGATGCACAGTTGCAGTACTGTTCCCAAACCTATGGAATTCCCTCCCCAAATCTCTTAAGGACTGCGCCTCTATGCTGGATTTTCACAAATACTTGAAGACATGGTTATTCTGAATTGACAACTTCGCTGTAAGTTATGCTTAGTGCCAGAAAACCCTCTGTGGGTAGCTGTGCATTTTACAAGATTATAAATAAATAAAAATAAAAAAATGCTCACAACTGTAGGTGCTTTCTCGGGCTGACTATTAAAGAAGTCATGCATACTTCTCTGTCCTGTCACTAAGATAGTGGTAGTAGTAATATCAGTGAGTTAGTGTTTTCTTTTTATGTAGCTAGTACAGTCCCTAGAAATCTCCCAGTGTTGGGATGTGATGTGTACTATGCATCTATGCATTGAAGACTGACCGAGTTTACCCAACAAAGGGGCTTGCGATTCAGCAAAGATCCTTCATTGCAATGCATTAGTAGTTCCAAATGTAGTTTAGGAAATTAGGAATAGATCAACTCCAATTTAGGAATATAGGCAATCTGATTTAGAAAAGTACACTGTCAATATGTTACTGCGTTTGTCTGTCAAAACACTTTCTAGGAGATTAACTGTAATCAAATTTTGTTATCTTCTTTATTTCTTACAGCAGCACCCAAAGGCAAGAAGAAGAGGGCCTTGGAGGGTCAGGTCAAGGCTGCCACTACCAGTGCCACGGCAGGGGGAAGTACCACAGCTACCACCAGTGCCACAGCTGTGGCTGGTGGCTCTGCCGGCCACACTAAATTCCAGTTAATATTATTTATTTCTCTAACTTTTATCTCTCCCCATTTAGAATAATGTTCCTTGTTTCTCTTATATTTTGACTGTTTTTTCAAATCTTCCTTGTTCTATTTATTATTTGGTAATTCTTGTTATCCCCTGCATGATCTTGTTTCTGTAGCTGACTTGCTTCTGTCTGTAATAATCTGTAGCTTTCTTCTGCTTGGTTATAAAGCTTTCCCTCTTCCCTACCTTATAAATCCTGTGGACTGGTACTATATGAGTAATAGGATAGATTAGACAGTCTGCAGTGAAGATTGCAGAGTTTGCAGACTCAAGCAATCGATTGCACGCTTGTTTGCTGAGAGGACTTTCTTTGTCTTGCTCATGCTCAAACAGTAAAATGACAAGAGAATGGCCATGGGAATGGTGACCCACTCCCCCAATGTTGTGTTGTATGTATTATTCCGTATCCCAACAGGTTTGATGTCAGTGCAGCATGGAAGGAAAGTAGTATGAGGACAACTTTGTATTTGCCAACCAAAACATATGTCCTCCATTGACCAATGTATTCTACCCCTTCATTATGTTTCAAATGACTCACAGTCATCATTATATCTCTGCCCCTCCATTACAAAACATTTTAGTTGGCTTGACTACCTGTTTCTTCTTAAATTGTCAACCAACAAAATACCCAAAGTGATATGTTCGATAGATGAGAAATTATTACAAACCGCACTGTAGTGACGTACTGTTGTTGTATTTTGTTACAAAATAGATAAAAAGGGGAGTTCGTATCAAGGCATCTAAAATGTGTAATGTTTTTTCTAGCTGCACAGACTACCAGTGCGGGGCCAGAGCCATTGACCCAGACAATGCCACAGTTGAAGAGTGAGTCCCTGCAGCTGCAGGGACGGGTGGTGGTAAGTCATATTGCTTGATTATTGACAATTACTAGTATACCCACTGTATTTGGCAGATCTCACTATCATCATTCATGACCTCATTGGGCCATGACCTAACTGCAGCATGGTTCAATTCATCACTACAGTGTTAGCTGTACAATGTGTGTCTGCTTCAGTTAATGCAGCTTTTACAAAGGTTTCAATAAATTGCAAACTGATACCAAAACAAGGTGCCTTCCGATCCCCTCCCAGTGCCCATTCAGTCACCTCCTAGCACTTCACTTCTCTTTATTCTTTCTTAAGTTCTTCCCCAGCCTACCAAAAAAAGCTAAATATATTATTGCCATGCTATTATTGGCATGTGCTACACTTTTCTGGATAAGTGATTCATATATTTAATGGCTTCCATAATGGGCTTATATCTGATCAAATTTTTCCCTTTTGACATTCATCAACTACAGTGACAGATTAAGCCAAAGTTTAGGCACATGATGATGAGCGGAGACACCCTACTATAGCAAAAGCTCTACCTACCCTACCTAATCTTTCTAAATTTCCCTGAAGTAGATAAAGTTACGTTTTCTTCCTTACTTCGAAGCAAATGTATTTGTTGGAGATAATTTGTGTTGGTGGGTGAGGCCATGAAGTGAAGTGGGATTATGTGCCTGATTTCTTGTTTTTCAGATGGAATACTCTGTGACAAACATGTCAAATAAAATCCTTTCCCTGTACTGCAGTGCACCATTTTTCCAGGGTCTCCGTATGGCAGACAGGATATCAGCATGTTATACCTGACGTGTGTGACATAGTATTATTATTCATCTGCCTCTTTGGAGTCAGGATAAAATGGAAAGGCATTTGGAGAAGAGCAGGGCCATTGGAATTAAAGTAAGATAATTGCCCATAACAGCCGCCCCAGCTGTAGACAGCAGAGAGTGGCATAGAAGTACCCAATGTGCTAGCTCGCATGCCTCCATTTATTTAGCACAACAAAAATACTTGTACTCCATAGATGCTGATGCCTTGCTCATTAATAAAAATAATTTATTTTTATTTTGTACTTTTCCCCACAAAGTGCCTGTTTAGTTTATTAGGAAATCCTTTAAAAGAGAAATAAATCACTTTATTTTTTAATCTGGTGTTTTCCTGCCTTAATTCCTTACAGCTAGTCAGTACTTTTATGGATGGCATGTGTGGTAAAGTAGTCTTCGACTCTTCTAATCACATCAAATTCCAATGACCCTAGGGGGGCAGCGATGTACTGCTACTGTGTCACTATATAATTTTAAACAAGTGTTTACACAGAAAATTGCTTACAATTTGTCTTTTTTAATTTTTAATTTTTTGATTTGTTACTACTGCTGGGCCACCACCGTCACTGAAATGACAGGAGATATCAGCCCTGGTGCAGCACAGAGGTTGGAGGCAACCTGGGCATTGCCAGTGCCGCCAGGAGGTGGCAGCTGCCCACACTACCATTGCTGTCCCCCTTCCACTCAGACCGCCTGTTCCAACGCCACGTGCTGCCTGAGTTGGTTCAGTTGGCCCATCATATGGCATGCCTTGATGCCCAGCATGCAGAACTGTGGACCTACCTCGAAGACACCCTCCTCTAAGCCCTTTTTTATTTTTTGTTTTGGTGGGAGCGAATTCTGTTGTGGGTGGAGAGGGTGGGAATTGGGAAGGCCAATTACTTTTGGACTTTGTTTTGGACTTTTCATTAGACATTTGCTTTTGGAAATTGGTTAGGGCGATATTGTTTGAGGAGAGTGGTGGGCCTTTTGTGGGTGGTGGGGGTGGGTTTACTTTTGTTGTTGTTAAGTAAAGGGAAACATTTCTATCATCAAAATAAAATGTAATTTCCAATCAGGATAAAAACATCCAGATGTAACTCTTTGCTTTATGTGCAACTGTTCTAAGGAAGACACCTGTGGCGCTCAGGGATGTGGATGGGAAAATGGAATAGTCCTTAAACAAAATGAAGGCTGGAGTGCGCCTATGACAGGCAAGGGGGAAATTGAATAATCCTTAAAAAATGAATGATGCTGGTGGGTGTGAACCTACTACAGCAGGCAAGGGGCACAGGGGAAATGAAAAAATACTTGAACAAAATAATATTGCTGTGAAGCTGTGCATCTATGGCGGTCAGGGGATGAATGGAATAAAAATGCAAAAACATTATTAAAGAAATTAAAAACATTACAGGTAAAAAAATTACAATTACAATTAAAATAAAAAATAATAAATAAACAAAATAAATTGCTAATGTACTACAGGAGAAAGCCATTGGAAGGCAAGGAGGTGCTGGAGAAAAAAATGGCCACCAGCCACATTGTCAACCAACAACAACAGTAAGCAAGGAACCGTGCAGAACAAAGAACACATGCAGCATAAGGCAAAGCACGCTAGCTGGCTATACAAAATGGCCTTCAGACATATGGTCAGAAAAACAACAGCAAGCAAAGAGACACGGAGAACAATGAGCACATGCAGGCCTATGGCAAAAGCACACTGACTGGCTGCACAAAATGGCCACCGGCCACATGGTCAAGCAACAACAGCAAGCAAGGAGGCACAGCTACAGCAAAGAACACATGCAGTCCTATGGCAAAAGCACACTGGCTGCCTGCACACAAAGCCACGAGCCATATGGTCAACCAACAAGCAAGGAGGGATGGAAAACAAAAGACAAATTTAGGCCTATGGACACTGATTACACAAAATGACCCCTGTCCACATGGCAAGGAGAACAAAGACAAATGGAGGCCTACGACAAATACACTCACACACAAACACTGGCCAGACAAAGGAGGTATTTTGGCACTGAAGAAAACACTACCGTTAATTAAGCAATGCTAAGAACTAAAATTAACTGAGACATAAACATTTTACAACAACAAACATCCACTCAAATATTACCCCACCTATATGCATTTTGCAGAAAAAAACATGAATTACAATAAATAAAAAAACGATTATAATTTAATCTAATGCCATTCCTGCCTTAAATTATTATGTTTTCCATTACAACCACATATACCACAGAAACAGCTCTTTCGTGCACTAATGACTAGTGCTGAGCCTACTGGCTGGATGGGGAATTGGCAGAGTAGGCCACATAGTAAAATAAATAAATATTGCAAATGTAATAAACAAGGAGAACATATACTGAACTGTGTACTATTTTCCTTCACAAAATAGGAACAATGAAATGGAAAAAACATAACTAGACTCCTACTGAAACTCCATGCCACCTACCACTATCAAATTTAAAACTAAAATAAAAGTACTAAGAAATACTGGTACATTCTCTATCAAACAAACAACAGCACCCTTATACAATATTTTTTTAACTTACTTGTGATATGACAAAAACTAATGGACATATATACATTGAATTGGCATAGGGCAGCACCACAAGTCATTTTGCTGTGCTGGCCTATGCCAATTAGAAGGGGCAGGAATGCACTGTATTTACAAAATACAGTATATTCTTATCCTTTCAGACAGAAATAGTGCACAATTTGGTGCCTACCGCCAACGTAGGCACCCATGCAACATGATGCAAGGGTGTCTGCATTGTTGGCAGGAGTGTTTTGTGCAGGAAGAGATAACTTCCTGCACAAAAACAATCCCTGGAGGATTTTTCCTCTTTCTATGTTCTATGTGTGCTTCAGAAAATAAAGAATGAAGAGGAGAAATCAAGATATTTCACCTTGTTACGCCTCGCCTGGGGTGGTGTACAGTTTTGACGCATTCCCATGGTTTACAGATCCTTGTACATCTGGGAATGAATCAAAACCTATCCGTGTTGTGTGGGAAAAACCATGGCAATGCGTATGGAACACCACCCTGACACAGTGTAAGGCAACACAGCGACTTGTGCTGCATTGCCCTACACCATATTTATGAGGCCATGAAAAGCCACCCAAAGTGACTTTGCGTGGCCTTGCAGATATGCGTCTGCAATCTGCGACACTGGATCATCATAAAAAGTGATGCATCAGCACCAGATGGGGCTTGCAAAGAAGCCCCAAAGTCCTTAAATCCAATGGCATATACGCAGCAGACAAAGAGAGTGATCCTTCCATCTCAAAACTCAACTGAAAAGTGACCAGGAGATGGACAAAGCACTGGGAGGAGCCTGTGGGACAGGAACAAGAAGTAGGAGTCTCTGGGGTAGTATTCATTCAAAAATGTATTTTTAAGCACATTTACCTGCTTTGCGAGTAAAAATTCCCCTTGAGGTGCAGCTGCGGTTGCTCAGGGTCACTTGTGCTCACCAGTGGTACGCAAAAGGCACCGGAAGAAGGCACTATCACTGCAGGAACCCACACTAGCAGCCGTGAAACCTTGCACGTGCTCACAAGTGGCCGAAAAGCATTGTGGCACTCACCAGCGTGCACCTAAATAAGTCTCTTGCACCCTAATGGTGCATAAAAAATATGCTGCATCATGCGGCATAATTAGTCTTTTCTTGCTGTATAATTTACTCAATACTGCCACATACCTTGCCCCTCCCCTGCCTCATAATTCCAGTGACAGGTCATAGTTAGAATCATGTTTCCAAAGGAAATGCATTTTTTTGTTGCTAATAACATTAGAGACGTTTCTGTGAAATTTTCCAAAAAAGTGCAACTTTTAGACTAGTTTACATATGGAAAATTTCAAGATGATCCGTCAAGTGGGAGGCCAAAGCAAAAGGGGGTCTCAAAACATGGTTTCCCCATTCATTTTCCCATAGTAACTTAAAACACAGCTGCAGCCTAAACCGCTGAATGGATTTACACCACATTTGGCAGAAAGCTCTATCCATGTCCAGACAGAGATCTTTCTGTGTCTTGGTGTACATCTCTTCAGGAGGTATTAAGCAACTAATGCTCAAAACCTTTGTGTACATAGAGACACAGAGGCTCTGTGGATCCTGGCAGATCTCAAGCTGAGATCTGATTGGCTGCAGTACCTCAACCAGGAAGGGCGCAAGACATAGTTGCCTCAGGGAACAAGCTGTAGTCACTTTAGATAACTATAACTGGTGAATTCAAGTAGTTTTAAGATTTTTAAATGTTCTGTAGCGCTTGAGTCTTTCAGGGTAGTACAACAGAGTAGTCCATGGCCTACTCAGGGGTATAGGCCAGTAATCACCATTGCTTGGCATGCTATAATATCACACAATAAATGATTGTCTAGTCAGTACTTTTTCTTCAGATAAATAACTACATTTATTACACACACTACTAAATACTATACAAGAACTTACAAATGTGTACTTTGGTAGATGGGAAATACCATATATGACATTGTATAGTCACGTTTGACCCCTTAAAAGGGTCACACAAACGTATCAAGTGAGTCTATTGCCTTTGTCAAGGTTCAAGAACAACAATCAGCATTGTGTACCTCACTGTAATTATCAAAAATAATACTTCAGCATCAATGCACTCATTATGGATGACAAAACATATATACTATGAGCAGTAATCATTGACATCATTATGGGAACCAATAAAGCATTTGATATTATTATGGTGAACCAATAAAGCATTTGAGATCATTATGGTGAACCAATAAAACATTTAAAATGACTACAACCTTGGGTTTGTGTAATTTGTATACATTCTTAGCCATTGAACTACACTTATGAAAGCAGTCTATTGAGGGCACTGCATTATAATGACATTGTATTACAGCCATACCCTTGGACCCAGAGAATGCTTCAATACATGTACTGCCTTTAATCACCTTTAGGCCTTTCGGGTCATAATGCTGGCAACCATATATGTAGCCCCTAGAAGATGCAGCACTCCCAGCTGTAGCACAAAAGTTAAGCCTTGGGAGAGCTTGAGAATGCAATGAAAATCCAGGGGTGGTGAGTGTTTTGAATTCCCCCAACGTAGGGTGGGGACTCCTCAAAGTTGTCCTGGAGAAAGGCTGCACCTTCCTGAACTCATTTGTGGTGACCCTATAATCCTAGAGCCGCCATAAGGTGAGAAATAGCCAAAACTGTAGTCAAAAAGATGCAGCTTTGCACTCCTCTGAGAGTGCAGTGAATAACATAATATTGGCTCTTCCATTGAGTCAGGACAGCGTGATGCTTTTTCTTTTGTTTTTGACTTGTGACCTCATGCCAAGTTTTTTTATGTCTGGGTGCCTGGTCCTACCCAGGCACCCCAAGTGCATAATCTCCAATTTGGGGGGGCAGCTTGGAAAGCCCACAACAGCTGTCCCAATGGCTCCTTGCACCAGCAGCACTACAGTGTGCTGTCATGGGAGTCAGCATCAGTTTTCTGGGTGGCCTGCTCCTGCGGGCAGGTATGTCGCTGGCCTTACTTGATATCAGGGCAAAGGGATGGGGTCCTGGGCCCCGTTCTGCTTCTCATGAAGGAGCGTGATGGTGCCCCCTTACCATCCTTGTTTGTTGTCCTGCCTCGAGAGGCATCGGGATGGGGTTCTCGCCCCTAAGGTAGAAATACTCCCAATAGAATGGGCTCCCCACTCAAAAGAGGAAATTGGAGAGTGGGCCCCATGCACGCACCCTTCCAGCGGTGCTTTATTTTATATTTGCTCTGCTCCATCCCCCAAACCCTGGCCCTTCCCACAGGAATTTACTAGACCTGCTGCAGAGCCCCACTCACTCAGTGGCAGAAAAGGTCAAAGGGTGCAAAACTTCAAAATGCCATAACTATGGCCTTAGTAGGCTGACGTGGACGATCCTGGGTTAATTTACTGTTGGTGGTAAGCTCTAGCCACCAGGGGAAGTTGCAGCAACCCTTCTCATCTCCAAAGTGGTGCAGTCCACAAAAGAACTGGTCCACCCAGTTCCCTGTGATCCTCTTGATCTTTTTTCTTGGACACAGAAAAGTCCAGGGCCTTCTCCCAGCTAGTCCTCAGAAGTGGAAAGGGGGCCAGCCTCTTGGGGAGACCCACTGGTCCTGGGGTTAACTCTGCAGGGATGCGCATGGAGGAGGCGCAAGTTATAGCTACCTTAGGGCACAAGTTATAACTACTTGAAATAACTCTAACAGGTGAATTTCTATGGTTTAGTAGGTTTAAAAAGTGAGCCTAACTATAACATCCCTGTGGATTGTTTTCTCACTTTGCCCACTACTCCACTGCTACTAAGGATGTCACCCTTGAGTGTCATCCTGAAATCATCATGTTTTCATTCTATGCTAATGAAGCACCATTCTGAAGCCATCATGGGATAATACTAGAGCAATAACAGTTCCATACCAAAGTCCTCATTACATTATCTTGGCAGAATACAGTCTCATCCTGAAGTTCTCATGGTATCATCCGGGAGTAATAAAGCCATCATGTTATCATCCTCGATCTACACAATTCCTCCCTGAAGTCGTCATGAGCTCAACCGACAGTAGTGAAAGATCATCACGTTTTCCTTTGGAATAATCAGATTAGAAAATAACTGACCCGGGGCAATATGGTGTCGGCGTAGTGAGGCCCATTAGCCACACCCACCGGAAACCAAGCGCCACGGCGACGGCAGTCAGCGCGAAGAGGAAATTGACCGCGGAGACGCCGCACGGTCACAGCACCGGCCGTTGCACCGGCCGCTCTTGGCCGAGCTCGTATTGAGCCGCTACCGCCCTTTCCTGCACGGCCGGCAGCTGCCTCACTAGGCTTTGGGATTCAGAAGCGGATTTTGCGGGATCGCGAGGCACGACAGCTACCGCGGCTGGAGGACAGCGGCCCAACCACAACAAGGACCCCCTCCCCCTCGCAGCAAAAGAGTGGTAACTTTGGGGTAAGGGGGAGGAGGAGGCTTCATAATCAACTATTAATAACTGCGAAGGAAAAAAAAAAAAAAAGAAAAACTTTGTTTGCTTGGCACAAGGACGCTATCCTGATTTAGCGAACTGTAGCCCTTGTGGCTGTATAGGAAGCAACGAAATAAGATTTACTCTGACTTCTTATCCGGGAATTAAGAAGTTGAGGGACCTGGGGCTAAAATGCAGGCATCATATCCAGATTAAAACCCCTCGAAATGAAAAGAGGGTCTTAATGGCTTTTTGAAAAGGCGAGATTGGCAGTAGCAGCAGAGGCGTTTAGCAGATGGTGGCCGCATTATTTGAAGTGGTTTAATCCAGATGAAGGGCGAGTATCATTGAACTCTATAGCCGGCCAGGACCAATAATGACTAAAGTGAAGTAGCAACATGATATGACTTGCTTACTGCTAATGGGGGAAAGCACAGACCGTTTTTTGCAGTGTGTCTATACATGACTTTTGTACTACGTCTGGATACCTTAGAAGTCTGCGTTAAGCCGCAGTAACTATAAAGCTAGCTAGCTACAGCCGCATGGATTGACGCTCTACACACTATGTTCCGCAGTAATAACTGCGCAAAACAGATGTAATCATAAAGAGGATTCCCCTTAGGATATCAATATTTCCTGATAATTCTCCGCGCATCTTACATGAGTTTGGGCTGTCATTTTTGTTAACATAAAAATAGAAGGTGCGGTAGGAAGAGAGAGGAGAAACAATTCGGAACAGGGGGTAGAAAAAGATTCTTGCTTCCTAGGAAGGAAGGTGTAGTATCCTAGGAAGCGTCAAATGCTCGTAGCCACATACAGAAATGCACTATGGCATATGCCTACTCCTGCACGGTCATTAAGGAGCGTGATTAAGCAAACAATAATAGAGGTATTTGTGGCAGCAGTGGGCATAACGAGAGCCATTAGATCATTATCTCAGGCCATTATAATAAATATGGCACCTAAAGCTAATCGGCATCTGGGAGATAAAAACGAAGGTGTCAAGACTGTGCGCTCTGGCAGAGGAAAAGGAGAACCACTGGGCTCTAATAAACGTCTAGCGTCTACAACCGGAAAAGCGGTTGGGGAGAATGCCTCTATCCTAGGACAGATGATAGACGCAAAGATGAGTACTAAGGCAAGTGATAGTACTACCCCCCTGCTGGAGGACAAAGTGAAAGGTAAAAATCAATCTACTATAACTGCCTTTCTGGCTGGAGGGATGCAAAGAACCTCTGTTGTTATGGCAACCTCTTTCTCTGAAACTGACTGTCTAGTAAAAGGATCCTCTTCATTAGACTCAAGTACTAGAAACCCAGACTACGGTGATAATCCTACAGCAAACATGTCAGAAAATCAAGATATCAGTCGGGAAGCAACTATAAAAGTGCTCAGTCTTTGCGAAAATGGGCAGTCACAAACCCAACAGGTGGAGCAATGTGAACAGGCGGACCTTCAAAATAAGGGGAAACCTGGCGGCCTATTAGGGCACACAGCAGAGGAGAATGAACCTGCCAATCCTCCCGGCAGTCCTAAGATAAGGGATCAAATTATGGGGGGGGGGGGAACTCTCCAACTAAACGACTGGGGCAGAGAAAGTAGTGATAAGTTTTATTCCTTGACAGAGGAGTCCGACCTTGGTAGCGCTGATTGTAGTTTTAGTGAAACTGACGAGAGCGAGATATCTGAAACAGGCAACAAATCTGCAAGTGGGGAGTGCACAGTACGTAAGGCTCGCCAAAGGAAATCTGTTAAATCACGCTCTGGTTTACAAGAGGGCTCTGAAAGTATGGCATCTAGGAATGGTAGGTCCTTAAGGTGGGACTATACAGGGATTAACTTGGCTGACACTTCTACAGGTGGCAACCAAAGCTCCGCTAAAGATAAAAATGGAAGTGATCCGGGACCTGCAGCCGGAGAGATATGTGCCACTGGTAGAAACTATGAAATAGGCACCGATGTGGGGATCCTGCAGTCAATTTATAGCTCAATCAAAGAGCTTCAAACGGAGACGCGGATCGATAGCCATCGGGCAAGGGTTGCCACAAAGAGACTGCAAGGATCAGTCCGCAAGGTAGCTAAATCTTGCAAGGAAATCGAAGCGAAGCTATGCTCCATGGAAGATCGGATAGTGGCAGTCGAGGATGATATGGACACTCTTAAAGAACAGAATGCCACCCGAGATGGACAGCTAACGGATGTGATGTGGAAGCTAGAAGATTTGGAAAACAGACAAAGAAGGAACAATCTTCGCTTTCTGGGTATACCAGAAGGACTAGAAGGGGACAATATGCAGACATACATGGTTACTCTTCTGCGCGGGTCTTTTCCAGAATTAGGGAATCGGGACTGGGACAATGAGGTACAGAGGGCTCACAGGTTCCCGCTAAATACACGGGAGGGTAGTCAACGGGCAGACGCTAAATACCCAAGAGCGGTCCTGGTATATCTAGGGAGCTATCTGGTACGTCAAGAAATTGCTGATAAAACCCCTCCCAGAAATCCGCGTACTTATAATGGGGTTACATTTTTTACCCGCCCAGACTTCTGCCATGCTACAGTTGAGCGGAGATGGCGGCTGCGGCAGCTTATCAAGCCATTTTTTGAGAAAGGAGGTGAGGCCTATCTGCTGGCCCCCGCTAGGCTAAAAACCATAATGAGTGGGAAAATAAGAGTTTTTACGTCAGAAATCAAAGCAAAAGAATATCTGACGGGGGTAAGTGTATAGAGTATAAAGGGGGAGGGAAATAGGGAAGACATAGGCGCTTGGGGTACCGGTGGGCTGGGACAGGCTGACATACGCACGACATCAACATTCAGGCCATTAGGGGTCTGATTGCTCTACAGAATGGGGGGCCAGTGTCAGTGGGGGGGGGTGGCAGGGGTGGTGTAGGGGGCGACTGGCCTGGGGGGAGGGCAAAGGAGAGGGGAAAGGGAAGGGGATGGGGAAAGGGAAAGTAAGAAGGGTGGAGGGAGGATCCATAATGGTAAAACTGGGGAAAAATGTGGAAAGGGAACAGTTAATGGAGACGAGAGATATCGGGGAAAGAAATGGAAAAGGAAGGAAAGGAAACCTAAGGGATGGTGTAGCTAGATATGGAAATTTGAGTGACCCCAAAAAAAAGAGATCCGAAAGTATAAAAAAAAAAAGGGGGTATGGCTAGATTCAGAATTGCATCAATTAATATATGTGGTCTGAACGATCCTCATAAAAGAAGGAGAGTTGCTGAAGAATTGAAAACCTTTAAGGCAGATATTTACTGCCTGCAAGAAACGCACATAGAATATAAAAACTCCGGGATTTTTGGCTCACTGGGCCTAAAGGCAATTGTTTGGTCCAAACAAGAAGCTAAAACTAAAGGAGTGGCGATTTTAGACCGGACCAACAAATTACAATTTACTCGGCAAAAGGCTGATGCTGGTGGAAGATGGGCAATCTTAGAATGTAGATATGGACATAGCAGCTTCACTTTATGTTCCATATATGGGGCGGTCACGGACGATCCGATTGTAATTGATACCTTAGCCATTGAGCTCACAGGATGGGTACCTCCCTATATCATATGTGGTGATTTTAACTTTAATGGCTCGTGGGAGGGATTACAGGATGTGTTAGCACTCACAACTAAAAAGTATCAAGGGCGCAAACCTCGGGTGTATAAGGCCATGGGTGCTCTGCAACAAGAATTAGGGCTAGTGGATGCTTGGGTGAAGCTGCGCAAACCTGATCCCGGTTATACCTATTACTCGGCTCCGCATAAGAAATTAGCACGTCTTGACTATTTTTTAATCTCCCCGGTTTTCTTAAAGCAGGCTAGGATCGAATTATATCCCCGGATGGTTTCAGATCATAACCCTATAGTGCTAGATTTGGAGTTGGAGGGGCTAGAATTAAAGAGTAGTAGATGGACCTTTGAAAGGGGTCTTTTAAAAAATCCAGAATACCGTGAACATATGACCAAATGGATAACCGAATTTTTGGGGTTCAATAGGGGATCCGCTTCAGTAGAAATGGTTTGGGATACTCTGAAAGCTGGTATTCGTGGAGAAACATTAAGCTTTAGTATTAATAGGCAAAAGGAGGTTCAAGGGAGAATAATAGAGTTTCAATTAAAGTTGCAGTGTGCAGAGAGACAGCTAGCCATGGCTATAGAAGCTGGAGCAGATATAACGAAAGTACAGGAAGAGGTTGCCATAATCAAAGCAGCAGCAAATGAGACTACAGCTCAAAAAATAGCGGAGAAATATTTAGCGCAGCGGGCACAAAGGCTTGAGTTTGGGGAAAAAGCCGGGCGGCTATTAGCGGCTCGGGCAGTACAGAAAACAGCAGCTGGGGTAATCAGGGAGATCATAGATCGACAAGGACAGCTAATATCAGAGGTGGATAAAATAAGAAAGGTGTTTCATGGGTATTATCAGGAACTATATGATGATACAGTGGCTTATTCGGATGAAGAAGCCTTAGAGTTTTTGTATCCTATCACGACAGGAAAACTAGATAAGAGCGACCAGCTATTCCTTGGAGAACAGATAGACATTACAGCAATAGAAATGGCAATCAACAATCTGCTCACAGGGAAGGCTACTGGCCCTTATGCTATCCCCTTAGAATTTTATAAAGTTTTTAAGTCACCTTTGCTTCCGGTAATGTTGGAGCTGTATGTTCAGGTACAAAAAGGAGGGAAAATCCCCCCGTCTTGGGACCTAGCTAACATAGTCATATTCCAGAAGAAGGGCAAATCCCCATTAAATCCTGCCTCATATCGCCCGATCACATTAATAAATAGTGATGCCAAGATATATTCAAAGATCTTGGCCGCCCGATTGTCATTGGTGATCAAAAGCTGGTTTCTCCGTGGCAGCACGGGTTTATTCCAGGGAGAGACACGACTAATCATATTCAGAGAGTCTTAGCACTCTTTGACTCCACGGAAGCTGTTAAAGAACCTATGGCGGCTATCTTTCTGGATGCAGAGAAAGCTTTTGATCGGGTAAAGTGGAAGTACTTGTGGTTTGTAATGGAACAGCTTGGGCTAGGGAGGCAATTCATTATAGCAATTAGGGCCTTATACAGATCCCCAGCGGCGAAAATACAACTAATGGGAGGACAATCTGAGACTATATTGATTAGGAGAGGAACCAGGCAGGGGTGCCCCTGCTCTCCTCTTTGCTCTGTATATAGACCCTTTGCTGAGACAATTGGAAGCGAATAATAAGATACCACCAATTCACAGGCAGGGATGGGATACCAAAGTTCTAGCATACGCAGATGATATAGCCATACTAACCCCATCCCCTGATTCAGCACTAAAAGAAATAGAAGTGGTGGCGAAAAAATTTGGTCGGTTTTCTGGATATTCGTTAAATGGAGCCAAGACACAACTGTTGGCTAATCAATATACAAATATTAAAGATACACGGAGGGTGGATCATGCAGTATACCTAGGTATTAATATCACACCGAATATAGATAAAGTAGTAAATTTAAATATAGATCCTATACTTGCTAAATTTAGAGAAGATGCACGTAGATGGGATAATCTACATTTAACTATTGTAGGACGATGCAATATGATAAAGATGATTTTCCTTCCGAAGCTGTTGTATTTATTTCGCACTATCCCATTGTATTTCTCCAATCTAAAATTTAAAGAGATTGACAGAATGATCATGAGGTTTATATGGGCATATGTAAAGTGCAGGAGAGCGAGTAAATATATGTCTCTTCCACGGGAAAGGGGTGGATGGTCCTTACCGAATATAAAATTGTATCAATTGGCAGCAGCCTTTCAATACATGCGTCCACTATTCGGATTTGATATGGAAGGTACTACAATTGTTGACAGCCCCAACATATCTGAGCTGCAGATAGGAGAAGCTGCCAAAGGGTGTCTAGTAACATACCATGAGCCTGGATATTACAAAAAAACTAGGTATAAAGTGTTAGAAGCCGCTCACAAGTGGTGGCGATTTTGGTGTAAAAAAAAAGGACTAGGTAGATATAATTATTATACTATGATCAAGAAGAATCCACTACTCCCAGAAATATTTCACGATAAATATATGGCGAAGTGGTGTACATTAGGTGTAACTCGGTTAGGAAATTTTTTTGATAACTCGGGGGTCAAGACATTTCGAGACCTACAGGAACAGTATGGGCTACAGAAAAGGGATTTGTTCAAATACTTACAGATAAGGGATTTTTTAGGGAAAAAAACAGGGGGGGCTCAGGGATTCAAAAGTATCCAATTGCTGGACGACATGTTGGCAAAACCCAGCTTAGCCATTAGGTCAACCTACCCTATCTTTTTAGTAGAACAAGCTGACGATTTAGAAAAACACAAGGAGAGGTGGAGTAAGAAAATGGCAGAGGGTAGTAGCAATTTCCTGAGTTCATTGGAGTTGGGATGCACTACTTTATTATCATCTTCCCTACAAGCGCAGCATTATAAGACTATATTTGATCTGTATTATTCACCAGCCCATCTTGTCAAATGGGGATGTACGACAGGAACAAGCTGTCCGAGATGTGGGATGTACGGAACAGATATTATCCATATGATGGCTACCTGTGGGGAATTAAAAGCTTTAAGGGAAGGGATCCAATCTGTTTTGAAGGAAGTAGTGGGCTATGATATAGACCTTACACCTGAAATTATGGTCTTTGGGACAGATGGCGAAATCGCTGGACCTTGTAGGGCATTTATATTCATAGCCATGGCGGTGGCTCGAATTTGTATAGCATCGGCATGGCTGGATCCACGACCCCCGTCCTGGCAACAATGGTTGGCTAGGTTGCTTTCCTCTTACTACTTGGAAAAATCATTGTATGAACGGAAGGGGAGACAGGCCAGGAGGAAGGGGAAGACAATATGGGGTCTGTTTCAGGCCTGGGTACAGGCCCATACCGGCTGGGGTCACCCATCTTCGAATTAAGGGGTACCATTCCCAAGTTAGTATTTGTGGGGTGGTTAGGCTCTGTATTTGATATGAATGATTGAATTTGGTGATGGTTTTTTCCCCTTTTTTTTTTTTTTTTTTTTTATTATTCTCTACCTTATCTTTTATCCCCCTTTTTCGTTTATCTTTTCTCGTTACCCCCATAGATTATCTTACTGTAAGTTTTCAGTTTATAATGATTTAAAGATGTTTATGTAATATGTTTTCTTCCACCAATAAAAAAAATAAATAAAAAAAAAGGAATAATCAGATTAATACTGTACACTAATAAATGATCATTACATTAAAGCTATTTAAACACCACCCTAGAATAGTTTTTATAATAACTCTAGAGCCATTCAATTTAAATACTTCGTCCTTTACACATACTTCAGAATTTGTTAGGATGATTTCACCAGTTAGTTACAGTGCCTTGAGGCGCTATGGCAGCACCTTGAGACCCTGTGGGTGATTAGCTGCGCTTTACAAATACTTGATTGAATAATTGACTACAGTAATGGCCCAATTGATTCCAACAAGTGACTTCAGAATGACGCCGGGAATTTTTTCCTTTTTAACTTGGGAATTTTCCTACAGTATCAAGGTATCGAGACAGGCATCTCCCTATTCTGTGTTTGGTCCCAGATAAGAGCATCCTCTCCACACCATGACAGTGTACGAGGTCTAGCCAGGAACAAAGGCCCATATTTTTACTTTTTTAGCACTGCATTTGCATCATTTTTTTATTCAAAAGTGGCGCAAACTTACAAAATACAATTATATTTTGTAAGCTAGCGCCTCTTCTGCATCAAAGAATGACGCAAATGCGGCACTAAAAAAGTATAAATATGGGTCAGAGTGAGCCTGGACAGTGGCTGCCGGGCACGTTTCTTGTCTTTCAAATCAATTTCTATCCAATTACCACAGGACCAGACAGCAGAGCAGTGATATTTGTGAAGTGGACGCATTCCCGCACATCAGCTTTTGGGAATAGGTAACAGGTATTTCCCCTTTAAATCACACTTTGTAATTTTTCGAAGTAGAAATAAGGAAAAATAAAAGCTTTTTTTTTTTTTAAATCGAGACTCTCTTAACGAAATTGGAATTGTCGGCATACATGAATGTCCGAGAATGCACTGTCTCTCTCTGGAGGGACTGAAAAGCAAGTTACCCTGCTCCCATGCCACCTACCTATAGAGGCACACATGTAACAGCAGACGTACACATCCTTTGTCGTTTCCTTAGGTGCATGAAACGCTACATGACTTCAATAGAATATACACGCAGACTTTGACAATGTCCCTAGCAATGTGTAATATGGACTATCTTGTGCTGGGAGCTGGTCCATTAGCTCCACCCTCTGCATCTAACACAATTCTCCCTGATTCCTCACTCATAGAATCACTGGCCTTGTCTGTCCATCCATAAATTCTCGGCTTCCCTAAGGAGAAACTTGTAATTGTGCAACTCTACATTCACACAATCATTTATCTTTCTCCTTTGGTTAACTTTTGTGAGCGGTATTTTTGAACCACCCGCATTCCAGGATGTGGTGGAGGTCGCCTTCTGCTCTCTCCGAAGAAAAAGGCAAAAAGGTCTGTGAGGTGATGACTTCTCAATCACCCTTGGAGAAAACAAAAACAAGAGGACAGTGGCGGCTGTTTACTGACAGACTCCACTGCCACGAAATGAATCCAACCCACAGATTTCAGCGTTTAGACACAATCGAAAAGAGTTTTGTTCCCCCACTCATACCTACTTGGTTGCCTGTGGCCTTCTTTAACTTTGGAAAGCTTAAAGGGCTACTCACGTGGAATAGAAGAAGAGAGACACCCCACCCCCTTCCAAGCCTCAGATATGATTGATTGACTGAGTACAATTCTTCATCCATTCCACTTACGAAATTGTGAAACACTGGAAAACGGGACCATGCTTAGCATAGACGAGATCGGCACCAAAATAACTAGCTTTTAACCCATACATCTACATTGCAGGAAGGAGTGCATTTCATCTGTTCTAATAGACTACGAATGGAAATCGGAACATTTTCCTGTAACTTGGACCACAGCAGTGTATCTCGGCCACAGTGGGCTCAAAAAGCGCTGCATTCAGACCTTGGAAACTGAAGAGGAGGTTCCCAGCGCTTGGTTCTCTTGGTGGCCGAGTGGAGGCCTGGTCCCAGGGAAACTCTCCCTCCTCCAATGACTGTCACTACCTTCCTGCTCCAGTGCCGAAATCTATCCATTATTGCTCATCTTCCCACTCCCTAAAAGTGTCTGTGAGCCTCTGACTGTGGCTCTTGCAGCTTTGCTTGATAATTTCACTGCAGAGTTTCTGAGGAAGCCAAAGGATTTTGGGCCATATTTATGGCCACGTTACACAATGTAGCGCAGAGCAGCAAGTCACCCTGCTGTATTGCACTGCTTTACAGGGAAAGGGCAGGAATGCACTGTATTTAAGGCACTACGATGTGTTCCCGTCCTTTCCTCTGCGCTTGTGCCGAATGGGCTGGATAACGCCAATGCAAGCACCCTTACACCATGATGCAAGGGAGCCTGCACTGTATGCAGGATTGTTTTTGTACAGGAGGAGCTCCTTCCTGCACAAAAGCAATCTCTCAAGGCTGGCAAGAAACAGAAGAAAAACAAGGAGAAATAAGGATATTTCTCCTTGTTACGCCTCACCTGCGAGGCGTAGGTTTTTGGCGCATTTCCAGGTTTACCTGTTCTTGTAGGCCTTGTGTGGCTTCATAAACTCATTTTTAATTATTGTTTCTCTCTTACACCACGTTGTGCGGTGCAAGAGTGATGCAAAGGCGCATATAAACACGCCCCTTTGTGTACAGGTATGGCGGTGGCCTTAAGACTGTCCTGGTCTTACCATTGGCACAAAATAAGCGATGTGATACCTACTCTTGAGTTTCCGGCACCCACAAGACAAACTGAACAGTCCATTGGGCAAAAATAAGTGACTCTAGAACTGGCAACCATCTGCACAAATTAAGTACTGCTTTTCAGTTTTCATTGTTACTATATTGTTTGATAACTACACAATTCACTCTATTTGTACCCAGTTTTATTACACATAAACCTTTTGTCCTCATAGCAATATAATCATCATTATACTTTTACTGAACTCTAAAAGCGAAGAGTAGTCACCAACTTTCATAAGGGTAGCAACTTTGCTTGATGTTCTGATGCTTTTCAGTTTCACTGTGCACATTGTCATTATCCTTTCCTTGACCTCATTATGAAGTGCAATTGTACCTCCTCAATATGTTCAGCTTCAATTCAAGTAAAGGCAAATTAGTGTTCAGGCTGTTCTTAGTAAGTGAATATCAGACTCGTTGTTATTTTTACCTATATGCTCACAAACTAAACTAACCGTTTTAAATTATCTCCTTAAGACTAATTGTTTTTCTGAGTTCTTTAGTAGTTCTTAAGTGTATTTTTTTAGTAAAAGATGTGTAGGCATTATCACCTCCTATTCCTATAGCTTGCCGGATTTCTTAAATTAAAAAAACGCTTGCTACCACAATTTAGACTATGTATAGCACAGTTAACAGTGTACACTATTGGTGAGAGGCGATACACTCTAAAATGTTCTGCTATTTGAATTCATATGTGGCTTTTCATTTTATTGTGCATAAGAAATAAACGAAGAAGACTTGTCCAGCATCTAACATTCACAGACATTCCTTTTTCACTTCTGGAGTGCGAAAATGACACACACTTAAATCACCACTAAAATAAAAAACAGCATTTTAATGAATGAATATGAAAGCACCATTATCACTTTTTTTAATAAAATGCATTAATTACGCTCTGTGTTAAAGGGGTCTGTCTGTGTTCATCCATAATAATGTTACATATGAACTAGTATTTTGATTCAGGTTAAAATCGCACGTTTAGATGAGATGGAGGGGGTCAAATTGCTAAAGAAATTGCATCACGGGATTAGGGAGGAATAGATGTAAACTTTAGGTCTCGATTTATATATGCTACATTGTAAAATTTTGGGATTACAGTAATGTACACAGTTTCTCAAGAACGGTTTCACAGTTCTTTAATAATTCGTGCATTAGGATTAGTGGACTGTGCGTGTGGAGGTGCAACAAATAACATAAATGACTTGGTGGTGAAGCTAGTAAAACAGGAAAACAAGATAAGAAAGATTTCCACCCATTGTAAAACCTAAATTAGTTAATGGTGCTGTCATCATATAGTCCTGGTCCCTTGATAAACCTCCGTGAAAAAATTGTTGTCCAGAGATTTTCATTTTCAGTTTGTGTATTTGTGTCATAAAAAAAATAATTTAGGTTGGTTAGACATTGTTAAACTGGGCCGATTTTTTCTGGATGACATTTAAAAAAATGGTGGATGAGTTGCAGTGATGATGTAATATTTCAGGAACCATGGGGCCTATGTACTTAATTTTAGTGTCAAAACATAGGTTTTGGGCGGTCAAGTAGTCTTATAGAAACAGAAAATAACTCCTCAGAGCACCCCTTCCACCATTTTCCAAAACAGCAGCTCTATCATGATGTGTTTTAGCCATCCTATTGGTAATATATTTTCATATTGTTTTAGTTTCAGGTTTTTGATTAATTGGTAAACATTGGCGAAGCAGGTGGTAGCAGATAACCTTTACCTTCTGACAGAACACTGCTAACTACAAACTCTGAGGACTCCTTAAACCAGGAAAAATTTGTCATTTGCAAAACATAATGTGAAAAAAGTAAACATCAGCTGCAGCTGAACAGAAGAGAGTTTGAGAGATGCTGCAGAAATATGGCAAGACGAAGTTCACAAAAGATCGAAACTGATGGGCGAAAAGGAGCAAATATTTTATCAGGTGCTAGAAGTTGTATACAATGGAAAAAAGCAACACAAAAGGATGATGGATGGAGTGCTGAACAATGCAAACACTCACCCCCAGCCACAAACCTGAGTTTAATCCATTGTTCTTTTGCTCACCATGCCACTCCAGTTTTGACACAGCCATGTGCAAATCAGTCTTAACCCTGTTCCTCCTGGGAACAGTCCAGCCCGAACTGCCAAGCCAGGTCCTCCCTGGACCAGAAACAAGTATCCAGGGACTGGTTCAGGGTATCATCCTTCATCAGCCAGACTAGCTTGAATCCAGTGGCACAGTGAGCAAGGGACCCACGTCTGGGCATACCCTTCCCACATAGAGCAACTTTAGCAAAACAAAAGGATGATGGACGGAGTGATGAACAATACAAACACTCACCCCCAGTCACAGATATGGGTTTAATCAATCGTTCTTTTGCTCACCATGCCATCCCAGTTTGGACCCAGACATATGCAAATCAGTCTTGACTCTGTTCTTCATGGGAACAGTCCAGCCCAAACTGCCAAGCCAGGTCCTCCCTGGACCGGAAACAAGCATCCTGGGACCGGTTTCGGGGTATCACCCTTCATCAGCCAGGCTACCTTGAATCCAGTGGCACAGTGAGCAAGGGACCCACGTCTGGGCATACCCTTCCAACATAGGGCAACTTTAGCAACACAAAAAGATGACGGGCTGAGTGCTGAAGAATGCAAACACTCACCCCCAGTCACAGATCTGGGTTTAATCAATCGTTCTTTTGCTCACTTAACCACCCCAGTTTGGACCCAGCCATATGCAAATCAGTCTTGACCCTGTTTCTCATGGGAACAGTCCAGCCCGAACTGCCAAGCCAGGTCCCCCCTGGACCGGAAAAAAGCATCCTGGGACCGGTTTCAGGGTATCACCTTTCATCAGCCAGGCTAGCTTGAACACAGTGGCACTGTGAGTAAGGAACTCACGTCTGGGAATACCCTTCCCACATAGGGCAACTTTAGCAACACAAAAGGATGATGGACGGAGTGCTGAATAATGCAAACACTCACCCTCAGGCACAGATATGGGTTTAATCAATCGTTCTTTTGCTCACCATGCCACCCCAGTTTGGACCCAGCCATATGCAAATCAGTCTTAACCCTGTTCCTCATGGGAACAGTCCAGCCCGAACTGCCAAGCCAGGTCCTCCCTGGACTGGAAACAAGCATCCTGGGACTGGTTTCAGAATATCATCCTTCATCAGCAGGCTAGCGTGAATCCAATGGCACAGTGAGCAAGGGACCCACGTCTGGGCATACCCTTCCCACATAGGGCAACTTTAGCAACACAAAAGGATGATGGACGGAGTACTGAACAATGCAAACACTCACCCCCAGTCACAGATCTGGGTTTAATCCATCGTTCTTTTGCTCACCATGCCACCCCAGTTTGAACCCAGCTATATGCAAATCAGTCTTGACCCTGATCCTCATGGGAACAGTCCAGCCCGAACTGCCAAGCCAGGTCCTCCGTGGACCGGAAACAAGCATCCTGGGACCGGTTTCAGGGTATCACCCTTGATCAGTCAGGCTAGCTTTAATCCAGTGGCACAGTGAGCAAGGGACCACGTCTGGGCATACCCTTCCCACATAGGGCAACTTTAGCAACAAAAAAGAATGACGGGCGGAGTGCTGAACAATGCAAACACTCACCCCCAGTCACAGATCTAGGTTTAATCAATAGTTCTTTTGCTCACCATGTCACCCCAGTTTGGACCCAGCCATATGCAAATCAGTCTTGGCCCTGTTCCTCATGGGAACGGTCCAGCCCAAACTGCCACGCCAGGTCCTCCCTGGACAGGAAACAAGCATCCTGGGCCCGGTTTCAGGGTATCACCCTTCATCAGCCAGGCTAGCTTGAATTCACTGGCACAGTGAGCAAGAGACCCACGACAGGGCATACCCTTTCCAAATAGGGCAACTTTAGCAACACAAAAGGATGATGGACGGAGTGCTGAACAATGCAAACATTCACCCCCAGTCACAGAAATGGGTTTAATCTATCGTTCTTTAGCTCACCTCACCACTCCAGTTTGGACCCAGCCATATGCAAATCAGTCTTGACCCTGTTTCTCATGGGAACAGTCCAGCCCAAACTGCCAAGCCAGGTCCTCCCTGGACTGGAAACAAGCATCCTGGGACCAGTTTCAGGGTATCACCCTTTATCAGCCAGGCTAGCTTGAATCCAGTGGCACAGTGAGCAAGGGACCCACGACTGGGCATACACTTTCCACATAGGGCAACTTTAGCAACACAAATGGATGAGGGACGGAGTGCTGAACAATGCAAATATTCACCCCCAGTCACAGATCTGGGTTTAATCTATCGTTCTTTAGCTCACCACGCCACCCCAGTTTGGACCCAGCCATATGCAAATTAGTCTTGACCCTGTTCCTCATGGGAACAGTCCAGCTCGAACTGGCAAGTCAGGTCCTCCCTGAACTGGAAACAAGCATCCTGGGACTGGTTTCAGGGTATCACCCTTCATTAGCCAGGCTAGCTTGAATCCAGTGGCACAGTGAGCAAGGGACCCATGTCTGGGAATACCCTTCCCATATAGGGCAACTTTAGCAACACAAAAGAATGGTGGACGGAGTGCTGAACGATGGAAATACTCACCCCCAGTCACAGATCTGGGTTTAATCCATCGCTCTTTTGCTCACCATGCCACCCCAGTTTGGACCCAGCCATATGCAAATCAGTCTTGACCCTGTTCCTCATTGGAACGGTTCAGTCCAAACTGCCAAGCCAGGTCCTCCCTGGACAGGAAACAAGCATCCTGGGCCCGGTTTCAGGGTATCACCCTTCATCAGCCAGGCTAGCTTGAATCCACTGGCACAGTGAGCAAGAGACCCACGACAGGGCATACCCTTTCCAAATAGGGCAACTTTAGCAACACAAAAGGATGATGGACGGAGTGCTGAACAATGCAAACATTCACCCCCAGTCACAGAAATGGGTTTAATCTATTGTTCTTTAGCTCACCTCACCACCCCAGTTTGGACCCAGCCATATGCAAATCAGTCTTGGCCCTGTTTCTCATGGGAACAGTCCAGCCCAAACTGCCAAGCCAGGTCCTCCCTGGACTGGAACCAAGCATCCTGGGACCAGTTTCAGGGTATCACCCTTTATCAGCCAGGCTAGCTTGAATCCAGTGGCACAGTGAGCAAGGGACCCACGACTGGGCATACACTTTCCACATAGGGCAACTTTAGCAACACAAATGGATGATGGACGGAGTGCTGAACAATGCAAATATTCACCCCCAGTCACAGATCTGGGTTTAATCTATCGTTCTTTAGCTCACCACGCCACCCCAGTTTGGACCCAGCCATATGCAAATTAGTCTTGACCCTGTTCCTCATAGGAACAGTCCAGCTCGAACTGCCAAGCCAGGTCCTCCCTGAACTGGAAACAAGCATCCTGGGACCGGTTTCAGGGTATCACCCTTCATTAGTCAGGCTAGCTTGAATCCAGTGGCACAGTGAGCAAGGGACCCATGTCTTGGAATACCCTTCCCATATAGGGCAACTTTAGCAACACAAAAGAATGGTGGACGGAGTGCTGAACAATGCAAATACTCACCCCCAGTCACAGATCTGGGTTTAATCCATCGCTCTTTTGCTCACCATGCCACCCCAGTTTGGACCCAGCCATATGCAAATCAGTCTTGACCCTGTTCCTCATGGGAACAGTCCAGTCCAAACTGCCACGCCAGGTCCTCCCTGGACAGGAAACAAGCATCCTGGGCCCGGTTTCAGGGTATCACCCTTCATCAGCCAGGCTAGCTTGAATCCACTGGCACAGTGAGCAAGAGACCCACGACAGGGCATACCCTTTCCAAATAGGGCAACTTTAGCAACACAAAAGGATGATGGACGGAGTGCTGAACAATGCAAACATTCACCCCCAGTCACAGAAATGGGTTTAATCTATTGTTCTTTAGCTCACCTCACCACCCCAGTTTGGACCCAGCCATATGCAAATCAGTCTTGACCCTGTTTCTCATGGGAACAGTCCAGCCCAAACTGCCAAGCCAGGTCCTCCCTGGACTGGAAACAAGCATCCTGGGACCAGTTTCAGGGTATCACCCTTTATCAGCCAGGCTAGCTTGAATCCAGTGGCACAGTGAGCAAGGGACCCACGACTGGGCATACACTTTCCACATAGGGCAACTTTAGCAACACAAATGGATGATGGACGGAGTGCTGAACAATGCAAATATTCACCCCCAGTCACAGATCTGGGTTTAATCTATCGTTCTTTAGCTCACCACCCCACCCCAGTTTGGACCCAGCCATATGCAAATTAGTCTTGACCCTGTTCCTCATGGGGACAGTCCAGCTCGAACTGCCAAGCCAGGTCCTCCCTGAACTGGAAACAAGCATCCTGGGACCGGTTTCAGGGTATCACCCTTCATTAGCCAGGCTAGCTTGAATCCAGTGGCACAGTGAGCAAGGGACCCATGTCTGGGAATACCCTTCCCATATAGGGCAACTTTAGCAACACAAAAGAATGGTGGACGGAGTGCTGAACAATGCAAATACTCATCCCCAGTCACAGATCTGGGTTTAATCCATCATTCGTTTGCTCAACATGCCACCCTAGTTTGGACTAAGCAATATGCAAATCAGTCTTGACCCTGTTCTTCATGGGAACAGTCCAGCCCAAACAGCCAAGCCAGGTCCTCCCTGGACTGGAAACAAGCATCCTGGGACCGGTTTCAGGGTATCACACTTCATCAGCCAGGCTACCTTGAATCCAGTGGCACAGTGAGCAAGGCACCTACGTCTGGGCATACCCTTCCCACATAGGGCAACTTTAGCAACACAAAAGGATGATGGACAAAGTGCTGAACAATGCAAACATTCACCTTCAGTCACAGATCTGGGTTTCAATCTATTATTCTTTAGCTCACCATGCCACCCCAGTTTGGACCCAGCCATATGCAAATCCGTCTTGACCCTGTTCCTCATGGGAACAGTCCAGCCCAAACTGTCAAGCCAGTTCCTCCCTGGACCGGAAACAAGCATCCTGGGACTGGTTTCAGGGTATCACCCTTCATCAGCCTGGCTACCTTGAATCCAGTGGCACAGTGAGCAAGGGAACCACGTCTGGGCCTACCCTTCCAACAGGGGGCAACTTTAGCAACACAAAAGGATGATGGACGGGGTGCTGAACAATGCAAACTCTCACCCCCAGTCACAGATCTCAGTTTAATCAGTCGTTCTTTTGCTCACCATGCCACCCCAGTTTGGACCCACCTATATGCAAATCAGTCTTGACCCTGTTCCTCATGGGAACAGTCCACCCTGAACTGCCAAGCCAGGTCCTCACTGGACCGGAAACAAGCAACCTGAGACCAGTTTCAGAGTATCATCCTTCATCAGCCAGGATAGCTTCAATCCAGTGACACAGTGAGCAAGGGACCCACGTCTGGGCATACCCTTCCCACATAGGGCAACTTTAGGAGCACAAAAGGATGATGGACAGAGTACTGAACAATGCAAACACTCACCCACAGTCACAGATCTGGGTTTAATCCATCGATCTTTTGCTCACCATGCCACCCCAATTTCGACCCAGCCATATGCACATCAGTCTTGATCCTGTTCCTCATGGGAGCAGTCCAGCCCGAACTGCCAAGCCAGGTCCTCCCTGGACCGGATACAAGCATCCTGGGACCGGTTTCAGGGTATCATCCTTCATCAGCCAGGCTAGCTTGAATGGCGGTCCGATCTTGCCGCCCGCCAAGGTCGTAATGAGGGCCTATAACTCTGACAATCCTTGACTTATGAATATTGCAACAAATCTAAGTAGCACAATAATAACATCAGTGTCATTGGACAGTACAATTACTTGATTAGAACCATTTCGAACAGCCCACTCAACATGTGACACAACACGAAGGTCAGCTTCCTCCAATTTGCCGTTAAGTTCTTGAGCAATATGGCCGGACCTTTTGAATACATCTCTGCAGGCACCAACTCCTCATTGACAATCATCCCACTTGCAAGAATTGTAAATTCAATGTTCAGTGAAGCATCAGCAATGTTTTGGCAAGATAACATCTCCAAGTTCATCTTGTTCGATGCTAATGACCAGATTTCATCAAGCTGCACAAGTATGAGTGTCAAATTGTTGATGGAGGCAAGGTCAGTTGTTCCACTTGTAAACATTTGTCTAATTCTCTCACGTTCCTTACAGATAGATAACTGTCAAAGATAATGTGCATTTCTTGCAAGGTGCACACTGAGTTTGATATCTGTAGAACAGTCTGAACAACCTCTCCGACGTTTTGCATGGATGAAATCTTGACCATTCGCAATTGTAACAAATAGTCCACAACATCCGCAGTTTTCAATGAGGGTTCATTTTCAAATTGAAATTTTTAAGATGAAAGTTTTTTGAGCTCTTGTAAGAGTTTGTGCTTCACTGGTTTGGTTGCAGCATCTCCATCGAACAATACATTTCTTGGAAGAAGATCATGTGGCAGAATGTCCTTGAGAAATTCACCCCTTTTTTCTGCTACATCCACCTCTCCATGTGCTTTCAAAAGTTGTTTTTTTGTAACCTTTTTTGTAGTGGTCGGGTGGACAAAATACTTACTATGGCAATGAAAGCATGGAAGTTTAGCTTTAGTGATTATGTCAAAGAGCTTTTTCTCTTTCAGTACAAATCTCTCCTGCTTCAGTTCTGCGTATAGTTTTGTTCCATGTTCCAGGACATCTCGTAGACGTATTTATATCGTAATCCACATATTGTTTTGTCACGAACTTGTGTAGGCACACAGGCTCATTCATTGCAAAGGGGTTTCCTTGCTGCTGCATGAAATGAAGAAAGCTGTCAACATGTTAATTAAAATAGTCCCTTCTCTTTCCCACAAATTTGTGGTGAGGAACAGTTTCACGAGGGTCCATTAATTTTGAATTTGTCATCTCTCTGAAAATGTTGCATATAGAGAGGACTTCATGGTAAACTAACTGAATTTGTGCAACATATTCACCTTTACGTGTTTGCATGTCTGACCAACAATTCCTTTGGAGCTTTTCTGTGATCTCTGGATCGTCTGTTCCAGTTTTATATGGTACCACAGCATTGAACCTTCCCTATTTGTCTTTCACCACAAAATGTCTTTGGATACATTTTCTGTAGAGGTATAGTTTTTCCACTTATAGCTTCTTCACTCTTTTCAAATACCAGGACCCTTCGCAGGTAGTTTTTGCAATCAAATTTGTGAAACACAGTTATCAGTGACTCATCAGACTCCACATGTAGCTCCTAATCACCTTCTCTATCAGCATGTGCCAAGCTTTTCACTAGAGCTATCATTTGTAAAATATTTTCCCAGTACTTGCAAAGTTTAGATTTTTCTTCACATTCTTTGACAAAATCTATGAAAAAAGTTTTTGGGTTTTCTGTATTGAACATTGCCTGACATCGCATTATGTCTTTTGAATGAAGTGCACCATGTGCCTTTTTCACTACTGAGATAAGACATCCAAAACCTAATTTGTCATTCTTGTTTCAGAAAGCATTCAAAAGCAATATTTCTATAATGTCAGATATGATGAGCATACCTTGAAACAAACAAACATAATGTGTTCTTCTCAATACTGACCAGGCAGTTTGGTTATCAAAGATCTCAGCCCCAATTAGTGCATCTTTTATGCCACATTCACTGAGATAACTTACTGCACACTGCAACACAACTTTCTCATGTGGAAAATGCCCATCATTGTATAAATATCATCAAATTCTACTGGATTGCTCATGAAGATGTCAGCTACAATACAGAAAACAATTTCATCGCAGAAAATCGGCCGGATAGGCTGGTCTTCAAGCTGAGCACGCACATTTTGGAATTTTTTTAGAACTATGTATACTGTTCCATAGTTTGTGACTGGAGATGGTATTACTGGTAAACACCCAACCTTCTTCAGTGGGACGGTATTCTGGGAGATCAGAGTATGAATTCCAGCCCACAAGGAACTTGCTTTTCTTCACCCTTCAGTCCACACCGACTAACCAATATGATAAATTCAGTTAAATCAGCTTTGCGGACTGTAGCATCAGGTAAAAGAAGATCCATATCCATGGCCACTTTATCCCTTTCTGGGAGACTGGGCTATGTTGATGGATTGTAGTGATTTTGTACACCTTGGCAAAGCAGTTATGTTATAAGTTTGTAGCTTCATTTCTTTATGCCTACAGCTGACACAGCTTGTTTTCCAGCTGATAACTTCATTGGTACAGTCTTGATAAAGCACCATGGCAATATCATGTGTGCTGGATGTTCTACACAAAGAAGAACTGCCTTCAAAATCTAAATTATAAAGAGCAGCAATTATAAATCCTTTCCTAGTAAAGTGACTTGGAAGTGGTGTGGTGTCTGATTTACAAGATTTTACACCATGAGCTGCTAACAAGTTCCTGCTCCGTACTATGTGATTATAACTTGTTGATACACCAATCCTCTTCATTGAAGTGATTAGCTCTCTACTTTTGAACTTGTCATAGATTGCCTGGGCAGTCATCATGTGTAGTGAAGTTTTCGTTCTGCTGTGATGTAATTCATAATACATGGTTTGGAAAAGACAGTACATTTCCACAGCATAAGCGTGCCAGTTCATGGGATTGTCTTCCACTTCTTCACTTATATCTTTAATGCCAACATCCATGTTGACGGCCTCTGTTCCGAGCTCAAGAACTTTAGGTTGTAACAGTTTTGCTCTGCTGATATTAAACTATGATGTAAAACATCTTAAGGAAACATTAGGCATTCTTGTTGACTCCCATGATTTGCGGAGCTCTGTGGCATCACAAAATTTGTCATTAAGTCCAGAATTTAAATTTTTCAGGACATTTCTTAAAATAGTTCCTGCTGATTTTACTGCATCCTGTAATCCTATTTTGGCAGCAAGAACTTTAGGAGTCAAATTAGCTGAGAACACCATAAGTGGCTCATTCTTTTTGTTAGACTGACAAAAAGGAATTCTGGGGGTGATTCTGAGCTTGGCGGGCGGCGGGAGCCGCCCGCCAAGCGGGAACCGCCAGAAGACCGTACCGCGGTCAAAAGACCGTGGCGGTCATTCTGGGTTTCCCACTGGGCTGGCGGGCGACCGCCAAAAGGCCGCCCGCCAGCCCAGCGGGAAACACCCTTCCACGAGGAAGCCGGCTCCGGAGTGGAAGGGGTGCGACGGGTGCAGTAGCACCCGTCGCGAATTTCAGTGTCTGCTAAGCAGACACTGAAATTCTAAGTGGGGCCCTCTTACGGGGGCCCCTGCAGTGCCCATGCCTTTGGCATGGGCACTGCAGGGGCCCCCAGGGGCTCCACGACACCCCATACCGCCATCCTGTTCCTGGCGGCCGAAACTGTCAGGAACAGGATGGCGGTATGGGGGTCGGAATCCCCATGGCGGCGCAGCAAGCTGTGCCGCCATGGAGGATTCCCCTGGGCAACGGAAAGCCGGCGGGAGACCGCCGACTTTCCGTTTCTGGCCGCGGCTGTACCGCCGCGGTCAGAATGCCCAAAGGAGCACCGCCAGCATGTTGGCGGTGCTCCCGCGGACCACGGCCCTGGCGGTTTTTACCGCCAGGGTCAGAATGACCGCCTCTGTCATTACACATTCTCACCAGAACAATCTTAATTTCATTATTATGGATCAATACAGTTTCATCAATGTTGACCATTGTTTCTCTGATATCACTGAGTGTGAACCCTTAGCCTGCACTCAAGAGTGGCTTCAAAACTTAATTTGCTTTTTCAAAGAGTGCAAACTTAACTGAAGGCTGTCAGTTACTTTGCTGATGGGAGCTAATTGTACGTTCATATTTCAGAATGTATGCATGCATGTAGTTTGGATGGGCATCTGTTGCAAATACATTCACCTCACTGTTTAGAAACTACCTGCAGATAAAAACATGTTTGCCCTTTGAGACTCACGTACTCTCTACTTTGTTATTTTGTTAGTCCCTTTCGCCCTAGTTTAGGCGAAACCACAGATAACACATTGAAGGTCCTCTGCTGTCTGATCAGTTGTTGGAGGTGGACGAGGGGTAGCCATTGATCTTCTAAGTGGATGGGCATTGGGTTTGATTATCATCGCTTTCTCAGAAGGCTTGGTTTCTGCTATTTTATGATGATTTTTTTCCAGGCTTTTTTCCATTGTAACATCACAAAACAAAATAAAATGATGGACGGAGTGTTGAAACTTTCAAACACTCACCCTGAATTACAGATCTGGGTTTAATCCATCCTTATTATGCTCACCACGTCACCCCAGTTTGGACCCAGCCATATGCAAATCAGTCTTGACCTTGTTCCCCATGGGATCAGTCCAGCCCAAGCTGCTAGGGCCATTTTGGATCGCCATTTGGAGATCCCCGCTGGGCCGGTGGGCGGAAACCTAGTTTGCCTCCGCCGGCCCAGCGGGGATCTCGGCTGCAACACAGGAGGCGGCTCCAAATGGAGCCGGCGGTGTTGCGGCCGTGTGACGGGTGCAGTTCCGGCCGTGTGACGGGTGCAGTTGCACCCGTCGTGCTTTTCACTGTCTGCATAGCAGCGCTGCCCTGGCGGATTACTACCGCTGTGGTCAAAATCCCCTCTGAAGCCTGTTGGCGGTGCTTCAGCCAAAACAGCCCTGGTGGTCTTGTACCGCCAGGGTTGTAATGAGGGCCATAGATACATATAAGAAAAGATACATAACCCCACTTTGTATTCTGTACAAGAAACTTGACCCAGAGATGCCCAGTGTTTTTATCAAGGCTCATATTCTTATGGGTGATGACAATATGAGCAAAACTGGAACAAAGCTTTTGGCTTTAACCGCTGAACCTGTGAAGTTTCTAAAAGTATTTGCTGAGAAAGAAGAAAAATTTGACTTTAAATACTTTAATGTACATTTAAATCATTATAAAAGTTTTAGTACATTAATTTAAATGAAAATTAAATAGTGAAATAATTAAATTGTAGTTATGTAAGTTTAAACAACAAAAGATCTCTTGTACTGTAATATGTTTCTTTTTATTTATTTTTTAATTAAATTCATTACATGCTATGTACATAGAATTAATTTAAATTGTTGCTATTTTTTTACATTTTTAAAAGTTTAATTTGATTGTAATGATGCAATAAGTCCATGTTCACATTATATGAATATATAATATATATTTTTAAATTATATATGTGTGTGTTTTATCAATAAAAGTTGAAATCATTTCATTAATTTAACATAAATGCTTATGGGATGATATTACTAGTCCTTGAGTGCAATAATTTGTATGGCAGTGTGTTGCAGTACCTATAAGTAGCCATGTGCGTTGAACTTATTCCAAAGCTTAGTACTACTGTTTTGTGCTTTTTCTTGGGTGTAATAACTTTAGAAGTGCAATTTGTTAACAACAATTTGTTTACTCTTTTATGAGCATTTTGTTTGTAATGGCACGTCCCTCTCCAAACACCTCCTTTTAGGTAAAACATAAACCTATGTGTGCATCTATCTATCTATCTATCTATCTATCTATCTATCTATCTATCTATCTATCTATCTATCTATCTTACCTAGTGGTGGTCGACACTACATAGTTATAGTTAGAACATTTTTACCATAGGCAGAGCTTTTTTTTTTTTGCCAATAACTGTGGCACTGCTTGAGGAATCTTCACAAATGTTTTAAAACTTATACTTAATTCAATTCTGCTACTTTCTATGAAGTTTCAGGGTGATCTGTTAAGCGGGGGCCAAAAAAAAGGTGGGGTCCCAAAACACTTTTTCAAAATTTTGAACATGACAAAAAAAAGGGGGTTAAAAAAAAGTGCATTTCCCATAGAAGCTTTGAATATGACTACAGCCTGAAACACAGGAAGGAATTACAAGAGATTTGGCAGAAAGGTAGCTTTCAGTACACAGATTACGCTTTTTATTATTTGGTGTAAATCCGTTCAGTAGCTTAGGAGCAATTAAAGGAAAACCAAATTTATATATCTAGAGGCGCGAAGGCTCTGTAAATCCTTCTGATCTCGTGCTGAGATCTGATTGGCTGCCAACACTTTAACCAGGAAGTGTTGGCAGCCATCTTTTGACTCGCCTTCAGCCAAGTCCCAGAAACAAGATAAAAAATTAGAAATGGGCCAGGGTAGGGTCTCTCCAACTCCTTAGCTCGGAGGGACCCCATACAGGGCAAAACGCACGTTAACAAAAAGATCTTGGCACAAATCTGTGACGGGGTCACAGATTCACAGCAACAAATGTTTTAAAAAACATGTGCGTTCTCCCACTCTTCTTTTAGTAAAGCTCCCGGATGGGCCAGGTCCCGAGGTATGGAGGCCATACGCCCCCATCGTGTGCCCGAGGGACCACTACCTCCCCGGGTAAAAATGTTTAATTATAGTAGGGGGTGTCTTGTGGATCTCCCCGGAGCTAACAATCATTTATATGCAGGGGGCCATATGGCCCTCTGCAGCCCCAGGGACACCATCTCCCCTGGGCAATTGTACCAAAATAAGGGGGGCCATGATAATGAATAGGGTCTGTTACTGACCCCTGGGGAACCCCCCCTTGTGGAGCCAATAATGGCCCTGGGAACTGCAACCCCCAAGGCCAGCTCCTGCTATGTCCTGGGGTGCCAACCCATAAGCATGCACATAAGCAGATAGTTGTTTCCTGCAACACCACCAGATGATGTGTCAGGACCTCTCAAACTTCACTCAACTCATCTCACATTACTAATTTGCAACTACACATTTTACAACCATCATTGCTCTGGATAGTTAGTGTGTCATGATGCCACACCAATGGAAGCTGAGTGGTATACAAGTAGCAGATAGCATAACACAACACAACATAATATTCTATTAATGTGCACTGTCTTATGTCAGGTTGTTTTACGTTTAACAATTTTCTTTAAATTAACTTTTTTGTTGGTGATATGGTTTTGAGAGTCCCTAATCCATTTCTCCATTAGGATGATAGTTGTTTATTTTAAAGCATCATTTAGAATTGATAGGACTGAAACATACGAGCCACTGGTAATGCTTTTGTGAGCATTCCATTATTTATTTACAGGTTTTACCAATATGCTTGCTGCATATCTATCCATATAAACAATTCAAATATTTTAGAAACTTAAGTAGTAATCGGAGGGGCAAATTCTCATGATGAAGAAACCCTTCTGAATAAGCTATCCTTGAGCATTGTCTACAATAATGGTTTCAAAATACTCTCACTGGAGGGATAACTCCTCAAAGATTATATATGGGGTTGTAAGTGATGCAGGGCAACTGTATTTTATGTATTTTTTAAAATAGAAATCCCACATTGTCAAGGTATGTTGCCACAAAGTACAGCAATTTATCAGCTAATTTAATATTTACATTTTTATTGCATGTGTTTTGTAATGAATTCTGCGACCCTTGCAGTAGTCCTTTTTATCTAGATACAAGATTTGGACAGTTCAGTTCCTGGGGTTTGAAATATGTGTATCTTCCAATTACTCTAGGATATACACTATCCGCTCTAGTTTCTTAATACACATTCCTGTTCCCATAGCAACTTTCAGGAAGCAGAGTGTCCAGTTCAAACTTTGAATTTGTAAGGCTGTTATTAAACCAAACTGATGATCTGCAGAGATACTCAGATCTCTTCATTCTCATTAGGCATTAACAGAGTAGGTGAATGTGTTTCTGAGTGCAAACAAGATCAGATATAATGGGCTCTTAGTGGTGAATGTGACATTCTGAAACCAAACATCCTGCTGAGCATGACAGCAACACAAAAATTCCACAAGCCTTGATTTTCAAAGAAATATTATGCAAAGAAAGTGAATTATTAATTAGGCAGATGTAAGTCCACCACAAGTAATTAAGGGCCAGATGTAGCATTTTCCGATTTTGAGAATCGGAAATTGCGAGTCAGTGCGACTCGCAATTTCCGATTCGCAAAATCGGATGCAGTACGGTGTCTCAGACACCGACTGCGAGTCGCTATGGGGTCGCAAAGACCCACCTCATTAATATTAATGAGGTGGGTCGCATTTTGCCACCCCATAGTGAGTCCCTGCACTCACAGGGATGGTGGCCTGCTGAAGTCAGCAGACCTCCATGTCTGTGACTGCTTTTTAAATAAAGCAGTTTTTAAATTTTATTTTGCAGCCCGTTTTCCTTAAAGGAAAACGAGTTGCAAAATAAAAAAAATAACAAAACCATTTGGTTTCGGTTTTTCAGAGTAGGCAGTGGTGCATTGGACCACTGCCTGCTCTGAAAGACCCTTTTTGGCAACATTCACAAAGGGGAAGGGGTCCCATGGGGACCCCTTCCCTTTTGCGAATGGATTACCACCAGTGTGACACTGGTGGTAACTGCGAATTGCTTTGCGACCGCATTCGCGGTCACAAAGCAATTTAGCATAGTGATGCGAGTCGCAAATAGGAAGGGGACACCCCTTCCTATTTGCGAGTCGCATTCACAAATTGCGAGTCGGTACCAACTCGCAAATTGTGAATGAGCATCCCAAACGGCATTTTGCATGGCGCAAACTGCGATTTTCGCAGTTTGCACCGTGCTAAATTTTTGCTGCTTCTGGCCCTAAGTCACTAACCTGTTACATCCAGTCAAAGGTTTTAGTAATTTAAATCTGAGCACAACTCCTTGTAGCTATGTCACAGAGCAGACAGGACTTACAGAAAAAGTGCAATTCTTTTAAAAGTTCCAAAACAGTTACAAAGTCACAAATAAAGCACAATGAAAATCTCAGTCTAGTTTAGAAAAATAGAATAGAACTTAATATACAAAATGATAAGAAAAAATCAAAGTCAAAACAGGGAACTGGAGAGATGAATTCTAGATTTAAGGGAAATAGTCCAGACAGCATTAAAAGCGCCATGATAATCTATGGTTGAATTAGACCATGTCCTGAGTGCAAATTTAGACTGACACCAGCTAGGTTTGTCTTGGTCAAATATTTTACTGTGGTACTTAGTCTTTGAAATGGAAGTCAAAATGCTTCTGTGGGGGAAGATTGCTAGTTGTGTTCAAGGAAGTGTCCTCAAAATTGTATAGCCATTGGTCTAGGGCCTGCTGAAACTGTTGCTCGGAGAGGGGAAATTCAAATTTTGCACCTAGGGATGTCCTCTGGACAGCCATAGCCTTTTGGCATCTTTGCCCAGTCAAGATTCCAATGTTCAGCTTTAGGGCCTGGGTTAGACTTTGATGGATGGGATACTCCGTTACCAATGTGAATAAGTAGCCTTTTTAGCACTTGAATCTTCGCATTGCAAATCTCAGGACAGTAGAAGGTTTACTCAGGGAGGTGATGTGGTAAGAAACACAGAGGGCTATTCAATAGTACTAACAACTATTCTTCAGAAACCGTGGTGGGGTGACCTATGCATCTGCTACCCCTAACATTTCCTTACATAGGACTCCACCATATGCACACCTAGGTTTATATTTTAGTTGTAAATGTAGGAGGGACAGGGAAAGTCGTTTGGAAATGGGGAATGCTTATACCCAAAAGGAGGGGTAAGAAGGAGTTTGGGGAGGACTAATGAATTCAACCACCCAGCCACAGAAGACTACACAACAACTACATTTCCAAATTTACTGCAGTCAAAACAGCACCCAAACCACTTGTAAATGTACTCCATCTAAGCCTTTGAGTAAGTCCATCACCACCTATAGGTACTGCAACACATTCCCATAGACAATTATATCACCAATAGGTAATCATACTTAGGATCATGTTTCAAGAGGAAAATCATTTTATTTTATTTTATACCTTTTGGTACCATTTGATGAATCACCACAAACCTTTCTACACTCCAGATCCTTCCTGGAAAGTTTTAGGGTGATCAGTCAAGTGCAGGCTGAAAAAAGAGGTGGTCCAATAAAAGTGTTTTTCATATTCATTCAAATTGAACAGCGAAACCACAAAAACTGCTCAATGGAATTACATCACATTTGGCAGAATGATCCAGAAAGTGTGCTTTTTGTAGTTTGCTGTTAATCCCTTCAGTTGTTATTGAAAATTAAAGCTCTAAATTTCTGGATATGTCACGCGTGGAGGATCCATGATGCCCACAGATCTTGAGATAAGTTCTGATTGGCTGCCGCCACATCAACAACAATGTCATGGCAGCCAGTTTAGGACTCTGTTGCTCTGGTCCTAGGATGCTTGTTTCCGGTCCCGGGAGGACCTAGCTTGGCAGTTCGGGCTGGACTGTTCCCATGAGGAACAGGGTCAAGACTGATTTGCATATGACTGGGATCAACCTGGGGTAGCGTGGTGAGCAAAAAAATGATGGATTAAAACCAGATCTTTGTGACTGGGGGTGAATGTTTGATTTGCTCTGCATTCCATCCATCATCTGTTCTTTTCCCATTTGGGAGCCTAGTCATCCAGTTTACAAAACAAAATCGCAAAAATTGAATAATAAATTAGGGGAAGGAGACACTCATTTATTATTCACTGCTCTATTGAAGGTGCACACCTTCATTCCCTAAGGTTTTTATATAAATATTTTGTATTCCTAGTGCTGCCCCTAGAGGGGTCAGTGGCACCACCAATGTTATTTTACATTGTGGGGGGCTGTAAGGAGTGCAGCCATCCCCAGCAACATTGAATAAAACATACACAAGGTGTCTCCTGGGTTGTGAATTCATGTCACCAGAAGAGCTTGCAATATTTTTTTAAAGCAGACCTTTTTAGCATTATGTGCTCTTTAGGTGAAGTACAGAGCCCCTTGTGGTTGTTGTATGACTGCACTTTATAGCTTCAAAAATGTTAAAAGAAGACTCAACACCCGTTTATTAGTTTTTTAATGAAAAATGCTCCATTAAAATGACTTTGAGACAATCAATATTATTAAACTGTGCAATGTGTAAGTTTATGAAATATACATTTGATTATAGTTATTTATGACTTCTTGACAAACCTAATAGGTCTGTTTTAGATATGTTGCTGTTCTGACCCTCTGATAAAGCCAGTATGCATGCCACTTTTTTTTATTTGATCTTTTGACCAAGCTAGTAGGTCTGCCTTTCTTAAAATGGCAACCTTTTTCTTACATGACATAGTCAGGTGTGCGTGGCAGTGGGTGTTTGGTCCTGCCAGGCACTGTGGGGGTGGTTGGGTGCCAAGGGCCATGCCTTGCACTCAACCCTACACCACGGATGGCAATCAGTATCTTACTTTATATTTAATAAAGCATATAAATTCACTGCAAAAAATAAAAAGGAAGTTAGAATTAGGTTACAGATAGGAATTGTAATAACATTGCTTTAGATTAAAACCTTTGACATTTACTGGAAAAAATTGTTAAAGGTACATTATATTTAGGTGAAAATGTAATTTAACACATATTTTTGTAATGAACCAAAACCACTAAGATTCATCAGTTATAGTTATTTCATGAAACTATACCTTGGCCCTAAAGTAACTATAACTGGCACCCTCGAAATGCACTTCTAGTTACGTGACATATCACTCATGAGATCAATGGTAACATTAACGTAACACCTGAAATTACGTAACTGAAAACCACACTCAGCATGCAATGGTTGAGCTACAGTTACTTTAGGTAGATATCTACTGCTGTGCTACTCCTGCACAACTCCCACAGGAAAAAACCCATCAAAAACAAGTGTACAGATTTGCTAGCCCCACAGGCCTCCTGTTGGACACCAGTACGACTTAGAATTGTGATTGACATCTTCAAAATGAATAAAAATGTTGCAGCCGCCACTACAGAGTTCCTGAAAAATAAAATGAAAAAATTTAATGGGGGCTGGGTAGGGAAACACACACCCTTACCCTTGTGGGGATGGGTCCAAGAGAGACCCTTCCTGGGTACAAAAATAACAAAAATACATTTTGTCACAGTCCTGTGGAACTCCTGTGGAAGTAAGCTCAGTCCTCCATGTGATCCGAAGGGTCTCCATCTGGAAGAAAAAATAATAATAAATACAATGACCTGGGTAAGGGTCTTTGGGCCATTGGCTGCTGGAGACCAGTGAGTTACTTGCCGGGGTTGGACAAAAGCCTAGCCACAGATCAGGCCCCATTGTCCCCCCTGCTCTTCATGGCCAAAGGCCATCTGCGACAAGGGACTGGCAACCCACGTGAGTTGGCTGCAGATTTATCATAACGAGATATTTGTTTACATAAAAAAATAGATATTCACTAAAAAAACAAAGGTTAAAGAGGAGCTAAACATCGGTAAAAAAAAGTAAGATATAAACTTATGTTTAAAAATAAAACTTAGATATGAATTGCAAAAAATCATTAGTGTTTCAAATTCAAAGCTGTACTGAAATTCGTCAGCTCTACGTAAACGACATAAGTATATCTTGAACTTCTATGATGCACTGCTTATGAACTCACAATTTACCTCACTGGTGACGTCAGAAATCTACATTGTTGAAAGTTATACTTATGTAAGTTATACTGATATGGTCAATTCCAATGCATCTTTGAATTTAACACATTAGTGCAGGTTTTCTCATCCTTAAAACATCACAAAATTGGCTAACACCTAATCGGCAGATGTACTTTTCCTATAAAGCCATAAGACATGGTGTCCAATATATACCATTGCCATAAAAAGTTAAATGTAAGGGTGGGTGGAACTCATGGATTTGAACTCTGTGGAATTTGGTGGAGTTATGTAAAAAGTCTGCAACATTCGGTGGAGTTCCGTCCACCAATATTGTCCTGATAAAGCTCCTCAGTGAACTACAGAAAGGCATTTTGGATGTTTATTAAAGATTTGAAGACTTCATATGTTCATAGTTTGCGGCAAGGTTGAAGTTCATAAACAGGCCATTAATGTCTTGTAGGAATGTATGTTTTCGCCAACCTGTATTAACAACACCTCGTTCCTGCCACTACAGTGTTACCAATAGTGACAGGTCAAGGCTTCACTCCCCGTGGACCGAAATAGCGTATTTTACACACTGGGCAGAACCCTGTTGCCTGTAGCATATTATTAACAGAGAAACTGGGGGGTTGTAGAAGATGGGGAAGCTGGAGGGTTATAGGAACTGCTCCTTCCTCTCACACACACATCCATTTTTATCTGAACATAATGGTGCATGTGCACTTGTTTTTTGTGGAGATGATGCAGACGTTAAAGCGCAACCTGACAGCAAACCAATATTTTCAGTGGAGTACACAAAAGTTTAGCTCTAACCATGGCTACCCAACATAGACAGTGGACCATACAAACAATTCATTTTAGCTGTGGGCTGCACCAGAGGTGGTAGTGAATTGTGCACTCGATAAACGGTGGCACTCTAGTAAGGCTTGCCAGAGCTCAGCGAATGAGTTCCCTTGCCTTTCTCGCCTTTCCTGTGTATTTGGTGCCCTTGTTGCACTAGCCCTGGGTTCAGCATCGTGTCCCCAACCCTTCCCTGGACTCTTGCCCCACTCACTTTCAGTGTAAACTCTTCCGCTGCCTGTGCATACTGGGTAATCTATCCTTTAAGGGCTCTAAACATGCAATACCATCAGAACAGACAGAGGGCACGTGTTTTAAACTAGCCATACATTTCTATGATTGGTAAACAACACGCTGTTATGTTTTTATTAACTAGTGCAGCGCACTCCCAGAAACCAAGCGCGCAAACATCCACATGTAACCAAAATGCTCATTTTTTTACACACACCCTCCACACTTCTCTCTCCTGCGCCCTTGACATGCAGTGGCAGGAACACGTACAGATGTGTGTGTTTTATACTGTTTGGCTGTACGCTGAACTTACTGAAATGTCACTCAGTGCATTCTAGAAGAGCGTACTGCACTTTGCACCTCCCTTCCTACCAAACTTGTAAATTAGAACAGTTTTTGAGAGTCAAATGACTTTCATGTCTGTGTCCTCCTGTCACGGTTTTCATTTATAGAAATGTGGTCATCCTAACCACAATCTCTATTTCCCAGACACACCTTCCTTCTCTCTCACACCCCATCATGACCACAAAGTTCTCTTACCTTACGACTGCATTCCTGAGCCTGATTGCATCTTCTGACACCTCTGCAAATGCCTCCTTTGAGCCACTGCCATTCCCCCACTCCTGCCATCCCACCTCCCATCCTGGCCCGTACCACGTCCCAGGACACATAATGGAGCCTGCAGCTGCCTGCAGAGCAGCCGTGCATAGCAGTCATGCCAAAGGCAAGCCCGTCTGCTCCCATCCGTGCCTGTACCGGGCCCAGCGCCAGGACTTCTGGGCCTCTCAACCCGCCCCTGCTACACCACCAAGGAGCTCCAGATTTGAACATCAGACATCCAATCAATAGCTGCCTCACACCCTCCCCACGCACAAACAAAAGGACCTTCAGCTGCCTACACTACCGTTTCTCCTGCAATGCTGTCCACCTGCCCACACTAATGCTCACACTGCACCCACACAGAAGACTGCAAACAACCAAGCACCACTCCAGAGCACCCTGCTAAATGCCCTATCCTGATGCAAACCCACCCATGACCGGGACGTCGTCTTCATCACTGAAACATGGCTAACACCCTCAAATCCCGACATCGCCACGGCCTCCCCTAATGGATACAAGATGATACACCAAGACTGCACCAACAATCATGGTGAGGGAATCACCATCATCTTCAAGAAACCATCCAAAGCACCATTATCGATAACGACCCCACGCCCCACATTGAGCACCTCAACATCTGACTCCAGAAGATTGCCAACACCACAATGTGAGGCACCCTCACATACAGACCATCGGGACCACTCCCAGCCTTCTGAAATGCCATTGCCAACTTCATCACCCCCCTTGCCATCCACTACATCCTACTCAGCAATCTCAATTTCCACTTGAACAATCCCAGTGGCACCAACTCTACTTCCCTCTTAGAGAACCTCAGCAACATTGGCCTCACAAAGCCAGACTCACACTGGACGCCATCTTCACTTCTAGCGACAGAATCAATTTCACCCATGTGACTCAACTCACCTGGACCGATCATGTCATTATCCACTTTACCATCTCCAATTCTCAGCACACTTACTCCAAGCCCCTCAGCACCCCGAACTGCAGATGAAGCAAGGTAACTGAGACACTATGGGCACAGGCCCTAGGCATCACTCAACCCGAGCCCATGGGAGACCTCAGCCAGGCAGTCCAAAACGTCAGCACCTGGCTCACCAAATCTGCCGACAGAGTAACCCTGCTGAAACCAGCTAAAACCAGCTAAAACCAACAACACCTACAAAACAGCAAGATGGTACACTCTAGAGCTCAGAAACTCCAAACACGATTGTGACCGACCCGAGAAACAATGGCGCATGACCAAAGCCCCCTCTGACAGAGCCTCCTACAAGGCAGCCCTCAACAACTACCACCACCACATCACAGTAGCAAAAAGAGCAGCAATCATTGCCCTCATCGACTCCATAGCCAACCACACAAAATAACTCGTCAGAATCATCAAGGAATTATCTAACCAGATAGCTACAGAGACCACCTTCTACCCATCCCAGGAACTCTGTGGCACCCTCTCAGACTACCTCCACAGCAAGATCACCACCATATGCAACAATTTCAACCCCTAACCCTCCACCTCCAGCCTAGACAGCATGTCTCAAGCAGCAAACACTAGCCGCACAATAACCTCCCTGTCCCTGATTACCACACAGACCGCCGCAGCCATCATGTCACCCATCCACTCAGGGGCACCCACCGACTCTTGCACCCACTGGCTTTTCAACCTCAAAGCCAACACTATCAGCACAGAACTAACGCCTCAACACCTCCATCTTACCTGCAACCTTCTTGTATGAATGGAAGCACCCAGAGGTCAGACTTCTCCTAAAAAAAACCTCTGCCGACCCCAGTGACCTCAAATACTACAGACCAATCTCCCTGCTCCCCTTCCTGGCCAAAGTGCTTGAGAAAGCAATCAACCAACAGCTCACCAACTACTTTGAACGAAACCACCTTCTTGATACCTCACAATCAGGATTCTGAGCTAAACACAGCACAGAGACTGCACTGATCGCTGCCATGGATTACATAAGGACCATCTTTGAGTGGGTAGATTTGGCAGCTGTGATCCTTCTGGACCTCTCCGAAGCCTTTGATGCAGTCTCCCACTGCACTCTGCTCAACAGGCTGCACAACATAGGCATTCAACAAAACATCCTTAAGTGGGTCGCTTCTTTCCTCTCAGGCCGCACTCAGAAAACCCGCCTTCCTCCCTTCACCTGTACAACCAAGAACATCTCCTGCGTCATACCCGGAGTATCAGCCCCCAGCCCAACCCTGCTCAACAGCTACATGACCCCCCCCCACAGACATTGTCAGATCCTAAGGACTCAATATAGTCTCATATGTTGATGACACTCAACTAATCCTCTCACACAGCAATGACCCGCACAACGCCAAAGTCAACTTCCGCAATGCCATGACCAATGTAGCAACATGGATGAAAAACAGCTGCCTCAAACTAAAGACCAAAAAAATTGAAATCCTGATCTTCAGGAAGAACACCCCTGTATGGGACCACAGCTGATGATCAGCAGAATTGGATCAACACCCTATCCATCAGACCATGCATGAAGCGTCAGCATCATCCGTGACTGCCAACTATCCATGAATCGACAAGTAAGCTCAGTCACCTCCTCCTACTTCTATGTCCTCCGTATCCTCCACTGAATCGAACAGATCCCTACAGGCACCAGAAAACAGTCATGCATGCCCTGGTCACTAGCCACCTCAACTATAGCAATGCTCTCTACATCAGAGTGTCCTCTCAGCTACTTAAAAGATTCCAGACTCTACAGAACACTGCAGCCAGGGTCATCCTCAACCTCCCCAAATGCTCAAGCATCACCCCAAACCTCAGGAACCTCAACTGGCTCCCTGTCCAGAAGAGATGCCAATTCAAAATCCTCACAATCACATACAAGGCTCTCTACAACCTACAGCCATCCTACATCAACCACCGACTGGGTTTGTGCATCCCAGTAAGACAACTACGCTCTGCCTTGCTAAACCTTGCACAAACCCCCCACATCCATCACAGCCACAGTGGAGGCCTTTCCTTCTCCTAAACAGCAGCCAAGTCCTGGAACAGCCTCCTCGCTAGCAGACAAAACAAGACTCAAGAGGCACCTTTTTGACAAAGACACAGCACCCTCAGCTCCCAGATACCGTTAGGGGTGACAGTGCTGCGCTTAACAAATGCTATGATTGATTGATTGATTATTGAGAAACCAGTGGTACTGCCTTAAGGCACTCATGACATGATCTGAAATCCTTGACAGCAATGAATGTATCACTGATTTATTGCCATGCAAAATCTTCTGTAGTGACTGTCAAAGGCAAGTATATTCTATCTTGTCATCTCCTGGTCTGAGAGCAGAGTCCACGCTTCTTTCTTTTAGTTGCTTCTGAGTATGTAAAGGCACTAAACCTCCTACAAGCTCTGCCTGTTTGCCCGTCCCCTTCCACATTAGTGGTAATCAACGGTTTTCCTGCCATTTTTCAAGCAGATGGACAGTGTGTTGTCTTTACCATTCGACATTGAAAAACAATCTGAAATCCTTAATAGAGGTGAATGAATTGTTGATTTATTGGAGTACAATGCCTTCTGTAGTGACTTATGAGATGAATGGGTTCTTTCTTGTCGTCTCCTGGTTTAAGACCAGATTCCATGGTTCTCCTTTTTAATTGCAGCTGATTATACAAAGGGGCCAAATCACCTTCAAGCAATGCCTGTTTGGCCCTGCCCCTTCCACAGTAGTAGTGAGTAACTGTGTGGGCTCCAAGTAGGTTGGCCACAGGTCCTGGTCACAGGCCAGCCCCTGATGCCACCTCCCCGCTGTTCATGGCCAAGGGCCATGCGCTGTGTGGGATTAGCTGTCTGTGGGGAATTTGCTGCAGGACCTGACTGCAGGTCAGGCCCTCAGGACAAAACATTTGCTTTACGTGTGGTGATAAAATATTACTTTACATTAAATTCATTGAAAACAAATGAAGGTTAAAGTAATAGTATAGTTTGGTGTGGTAAAAGATCTGTTTTGATTTTTTTTTTTTTATAATTCAATGAAAAAAACAAAGGTTAAAGTAACGTTATAGTTAGATAAATTTGTAAGTGACAACATTAACATTTTAAACTAAAAAAGTCACAGAAATTCACCAGTTATAGTTAGCATCACTGACTATAAACTGCGCTCCCGTTATGCAGTGCTTATGACAGCACATATTACAACACTGAAGACATGTTCTATGCATCATTTATGGCTTCACTGGTGACATCTCAAATTGCTTCAAGGATGATATAAATATAACTACCCAGAGGTGCCACCAGATATATATTGTGGTTGGGTCTACGTTTCCATGGGGAATGTCTTTTTTTGTTTGCTAATAACGTTGGTGCCATTTGACAAACCTTCATAAAACTTTCTTTTTTGATTAGCTTGATCAATAAAGTGTTTTTGTGATTTGGTGTAACTAAATTTAGTAGTTTATGAGAATGAAGTTTCCAAAATATATTTATATCTGGATGGTTGGGTTTGACGGACTCTTGCGGGAGTCCCTCTACCACAACTTCAAAAAATAGAGTGTTCTGATTAGCCTAAGGGGCCTTTTTTTCCCTTGGGCTACCACACTCCTTCAGGAACAAGAGCTCAGATCGGCTGGTTTCAACATGAAAGAAAATGTTGATGCTGACATTACAGTAACATGGGGATTTAGTCCCCTCTCCTGGAAGTAAAATATAGATATCTCATAGCAGGCGTTAAAATGGGGCACACCATTTATAATGGGTCCCTATGTACTATTCAGGGTTAGCTTAAAAACTTTGGTGCTAACCCTGAAAGGTACATCAATAGCATTAAAAATGCTGCGTACACACTGGTGGCGGTATTATTAGGCCATATGCCTAAAGTGGTACAAGAAAAGTGGCGCTGCCCCTAAGTCTTTCTGAGTGCAATCAAGACCTACAAGACAAGCTGCATGCTGCGTGCTGCACATGACAGAAGGCTGTGTGCTGCAGGAGGTAGGGTGCTTGTAAAGGGTTAGGCATAGGTTGTGTGGCCAGGTCTTGTGTCCAAGCCTATGCTATACATGGCCGAAAGTCATGCACTACTGGGGATAGGGAACTCACAGGGGGGTTGGACAACTGCCAAACCCTGTCCCCAACCATACACTATGTAGCACGGTGGGGTCATGCTTGGCCACGAGGGTTGAACTCAGAGTCTGGCCGCATGCTTCATGTATCGTAATAAAATATTACTTTATGTTAAAAAAAAACGCATGAAAAACAGTGAAAAAAAGCAAAGGTCAGAGTGATGCTTTAGTTAGGAATAGTATTTATATCTAACTTTACATTTAAAAAACCTTAGTAATTAATTGAAAAAAACAAAGGTAAAGGAACTTTACAGTTAGGTGAAAATTTCTGTGACAACATAATGTTTTAAACTAAAACAAAATGGTGAACTGCACCAGTTATGGTCATCTCAAGTAACTATAACTGATGCCCAAAAGTAACCATAATTTGTGCCTCAAAGTAACTATAGATCCTGCCCCCACCCTGGACAGTGTTGTCATTAATGATGTCTGTTTAGTTGTCATCAGTAATTCTATCAATGATGTCACTGAACACGTCATGAGTGTTGCAAGATGTAAATTCATAAGCAGGGCATGGCAAGGTGGTGAGTTGTAGCTGCTTTTGGGCATGAGTTTAAAATGATACAACACTGACATTTCTGCGTGCCATCACTTGTCATTCAGAACAATGGCTACAGCGCATCGTGTTTTGGCCCCTATTTAATTTATTGTGCATATACATTTTCTGAACCCCTTTTTGATCAGTTCTGTACAGTAGTGGGTAATAGGTTAAACCTTCTGTTAAGTGATCGACTCTGTATTATTAGCCCATACGCCTAAAGGGTTAAAAACTCTGGTCAACGCATTTGAAACTTTCTTGACTTAAAGGCTAACTTTACGAAATCCTATGTGCTCCTCCAACAATACCAAATCGTGCACACTGTTTCAGTGCTTAATTTATAACTAAAAATGTGCCGTTGCCCAAAGCTCTGTTGTGAAACACGAGGCTGCTGCAATTCTGTGCGAGCACAGAATACCGATGCAGTGTAATCCTAAAGCCATCTCGGGCTTGTTTAATCCAATTACAGCCACTCCCTGCCCCTTCAGCTCACTCTTGCAGCTTTCCGCTTTCTCCCTTTGTGACGCTTTTTCGTATGCCTCTTCTTCTGTCTTTCCCATATGTGTATGTTGCTCTCAGTAAATGCATGATTCAGAAAAATACGTACAGCACCTCAAAAGTAAGTGCCTGTGTCCCCCACTGAAAACCACTGGCTCAAATTAAGCACTGCTATCTGCTGAGGGCAACGTATTAGCAAAAGTGGAACAATTCCACTATCTTGAGGTTATATCTGATGATGCCAATTCATGGCCTCCATGTATGGTGGTTAGACAACTAAAGTTCTCACATTGAGTAGATGCAATGTTTAACGTTTCTTACGAAGTTGGTGGTAGATCTGTTGAACCATTATTGTAAATGTACAATATGCAACATATTCCGACACTAACTGATGATGCAGGGACTTGGGGTTACACAAGTGCTGCTTGTTTGCAGGTTGAGGAGAAACGCTTCTTTCTGCGTTTCCTCTGTCGCCCAGTGCCCTTTTTAGGTCAAGCGTTAGCGTTCCGCCTGCTGTATACTTTTAAGGTTACTATCGAGTGAGTTCCAGCATTTTCATTTGTTAGTTGCAGTGCCCTTCAAAAATCCTTGCCTGCTAGTGGTCAGTTCTGCCTCTTTGTCCTGCCTTTTTTCACTTTGGGAGCAGCACTAAGTACTGTGTAATTACGTAATGTCCTGTTTATCTCTTCTGTAAGAGACTTTTTTTTGGCATTTGCCTGTTTCACCTCAACAGTGTGGGTGCTTGTTCAGTCCCTCCTCCCCACCAGCTCCCTCTGCAAACATAATAAAAACAGAGTTTTTTTTTTTTCCAGGGCCAGCTCACTCTCACTCTCTTCCTAATTTACAACGCTAAGAGCTCTAACTCGAGCAAACACGACACCATTGCATTCCAAATGCTTGTTATTTTGTGCCCTCACAGCAGAGCATTTTTTCCAACAGGAACTGTAAACACTGCTCCTCCTTCCCGCCCCCCCACACACCACGTTCCCACTACCACCCTTGCCCCTGCGCTTTAACCATTTTCTTAGTAAGCGCTCATATTTCTCAGCTGGTCTCGCATTTGCTGGAGTTAGAGCTATTAGCTCTGTAAACTCCTAACCGGACTTTTCTTGCCACACAAATGAAAAAAAACAATACAGCACGATCGCTCTATGTAAACCCCAGCGCGATCACGCTGTTTTTTTTTTCTTTTCATTTGTGTGGAAAGAAAAGTCCAGTTGGGAGTTTACAATGCTAATAGCTCTAACTCGTGCAAATGCGAGACCCATTGCATTGAAAATGCTTGTTTATTTTTGTGATGAGGAACTGGGGCTTAAATAAGCTTAAAATACCATCAAATCAGCTCCCTTGTTGCCTTGGGTCTCCATTTGGAGAAATGCACGTATTTTTTTAATAACACTGTTACCATTCACCTTCTGAAATGTTAGAATATACCTTAGTTGTCTTATCTAAGCAAATCAGCAAAAAAAACTTGAGAGTCTCCAATTATTTTTAAATGCGCCTTCTTTAACCCCTTCTGTGCCATGGACGTAATGGTTACGTCCTACGGCACAGTGCTCATGTGCCGAGGACGTAACCATTACGTCCTGGGCACTGAGCTCAGAGGGAGCACTAGCTCTCCCTCTGTGGGCTTCCCTCCCACCACCCCAAGGCAGGGATGATAGGGGAAGCCCTTCCACTTCCACCCCGACCCCCCCTGACCCCCCCAGTGACGTCTGATGACATCAGCGCGCAGATAGAGGCCACTTCCCAAATGCAAAGCATTTCTCTTCCAATCATGTGATGGGGACCTGAGAGGCTTCAAAGGGACGGAAAGGAATTTCTTTCCCTTTGAAGTCTCTCAGAGCATTTCAAAAGCCAGATCGTAAAGCGATCCGGCTTTTGAAATGCCCACTAGACACCATGGATTTATTTAGGTAGGGAAATTGGCATAAGCGGAGCGACCCCTTGGGCAAGGGTCGCTCCCCAGGGGGACAATTTTTTTCAAGGCCTTTTCTGCCCCCTGGGGGCAGATCGGCCTATTGTTGTTAGGCTGATCTGCGTCCGGGGGGCAGAAACCACTAGGCGGCAGGATAATTTTGTTTTGTACCGATTTCATGCAAGGGGAGCAACCCCTTAGACAAGGGTCGCTCCGGGGGGGGGGGCACATTTATTTTAGGCCATTTCTGCCCCCCCCGGGGGCAGATTGGCCTATTGTTATTAGGCCCATCTGTCCCCGGAGGGGCAAAAATCACAGATGCCAGGGATCATTTTTTTTTCTTTTTGGTGTTTTTTTTGTTTTTTTAGAGTTGGGGAGCGATCCCTTAAGCGAGGGTCGCTCCCTAGGGGGCAAATTATATTTAGGCCATTTCTGTCCCCCTTGGGGGCAGATCGGCCATTTTTTGTTAGGCCAGTGTGCCCCCAAGGGGGGCAGAAACCACTAGACACCGGGGATTTTTTAATGGTGAATTCATGGAAGGAGAGTGACCCCTTAGGCAACGGTCGCTCCCTAGGGGGCAAATTAAATTTAGGCCATTTCTTCCCCCCTTTGGGGCAGATTGGCCAATTTTTGTTAGGCCAATCTGCCCCCCTTCACTAGGCACCGGGGATCTTTTTTTTGCGCCAATTTCACACAAGGGGAGCAACCCCTTAGACAAGGGTCGCTCCCTGGGGGGGCAAATTTATGTTAGGCCATTTCTGCCTCCCGGGGGCAGATCGGCCTATTGTCATTAGGCCAATCTGTCCCCGGGGGGCAGAAACCACTAGACACCAGGGATCTTTTTTTTGGAGGGTATTTTTTTCGTTTTTTAGAGTTGGGGAGCGACCCCTTAGACAAGGGTCGCTCCCTAGGGGGCAAATTATATTTAGGCCATTTCGGCCCCCCTTGGGGGCAGATCGGCCAATATTTGTTAGGCCAATCTGCCCCCAACGGGGGCAGAGACCACTAGGCACCGGGGATCTTTTTTTTGCGCCAATATCATGCAAGGGGAGCGACCCCTTAGACAAGGGTCGCTCCCCGGGGGGAATTTATTTTAGGCCATTTCTGCCCACCGGGGGCAGATCGACCTATTGTTATTAGGCCAATCTGTCCCCGGGGGGGCAGAAACCACTAGACGCCGGGGATCATTTTTTTTGGGGGGGTGTTTTTTTAGAGTTGGAGAGCGACCCCTTAGGCAAGGGTTGCTCCCTAGTAGGCAAATTATATTTAGGCCATTTCTGTCCCCCTTGGGGGCAGATCGGACGATTTCTGTTAGGCCAGTCTGCCCCTGAGGGGGCAGAAACCACTAGGCACCAGGGATCTTTTTTTTTGAGCCAATTTCACCCAAGGGGAGCGACCCCTTAGACAAGGGTCGCTCCCCGGGGGGAGCTATTTTATTTTAGGCCATTTCTGCCCCTGGGGCCAAACTGGCTTATTGTTATTAGGCCGATCTGCCCCACGGGGGGGACAAACAAAAAGGCACCAGGAATCATTTTTTTGTTTGTTTTTTTTTGTTTTTTTAGGGCTGGGGAGTGACCCCTTAGGCAAAGGTCACTCCCTAGGGGGCAAATTATATTTAGGCCATTTCTGCCCCCTTGGGAGCAGATTGGCCTAACAAAAAGCGGGGACCACTAGGCACCGGGGATGTTTTCTTTGCATCGATTTCACTCAAGGGGAGCGACCCCTTAGACAAGGGTCGCTCCCCGGGTGGGAATTTATTTTAGGCCATTTCTGCCTCCCCTGGGGGCAGATCAGCCTATTGTTATTAGGCCGATCTGCCCCCAGGGGGGCAGAAACCACTAGGTGCCAGGGGTCATTTTTTTTTTTTTTTTTTAGTTTTTTTAGATGTGGGGAGCAACCCCTTAGGCAAGGGTCGCTCCCCTGGGGGGGCAAATTTATTTTTGGCAATTCTGCTCCGCTTGGGGGCAGATTGGCATATTTCCATTAGGCCGATCTGCTCCCGGGGGGGGGGAGAAACCACTTAGGCATCAGGGATTGGTGTGTGTGTGTGTATTCTTTATGGGGCAGCCCCTTGGGTAAGGTTTTACATTTGGGCCATGAGAGCTTGGCTAACTCTCAAAATCGTCCCACTTGGAATGGTGAGGGCTGCACTTTATTGACTTTGGGACGCTGCCATGTAGAAAAATCCACAAGACCTAGACACATCTGAAAACTAATCGTCTGGGTGATTCCAGGGTGGTGTATTTCACATGCAACCCGCACCATTTTCATACCCACAATGCCCTGCAAACCTCCAACTTTGCTGGAAATCACACATTTTACCCACGTTTTTGTGATGGAACCTTCCGGAATCTGCAGGAATCCACAAAATTCCTACCACCCAGCATTGTCTCATCTATACCGATAAAAATTCTGCTGCACTTGTCAGCCTAAAAAAGGTTTTTTGCAAACTGCCCTTTTGAACTCCCTTTGATTCTCCCTCAATATCAACATCTTCCCTTTCACAAGCACTTGGCCCACCTACTCAAATGAGGTATCATTTTTACCGGGAGACTGAGGGGAAAGTTGGATGGTATGAAATGTGTCCCAGTGCGGTGATCCCACACAGAAATTTTGAAAATTTCGATTTTTTATCTAAATTTGAGCTTTACTAAGGATTCTGGATAAGAAAACATTGGGGGATCCATGCAAGTCACATCTCCCTGGAATCCCTTGGGTGTCTAGGGTTTGGTAGGTTTCCCTAGATGGCTGCTGAGCCCAGGACCAAAAACGCAGGTGCCCCCTGCAAAAACAGGTCGTTTTTTTAAAAATAATTTTGATGATTCCAGATAGTGTTTTGGGGCATTTTCTTTCGCGGGCAGTAGGCCTACCCACAAAAGTGAGGTACCATTTTTATCAGGAGTCTTGGGGGAATGCTGGACGGAAGGAAATTTATGGCTCCTCTCTGATTCCAGAACTTTCTGTCACCGAAATGAGAGGAAAAAGTGTTTTTGGGCCAAATATTGGGGTTTGTAAAGGATTCTGGGTAGCAGAACCTGGTCAGAGTCCTACAAGTCACCCCAGCTTGGATTCCACTAGGTGTCTAGTTTTCAAAACTGCGCAGGTTTGCTAGGTTTCTCTGGGTGCCGGCTGAGCTAGAGACCAAAATCCACAGCTAGGCACTTTGCAAAAAACAGCTCTGTTTTCTTTGTGAAAATGTGATGTGTCCACGTTGTGTTTTGGGGCATTTCCTGTTGCGAGCGCTAGGCTTATCCCCACAAGTGAGGTACCATTTTTATAGGGAGACATGGGGGAATGCTGGGTGGAAGGAAATGTGAGGCTCCTCTCTGATTGCAGAACTTTCTGTCACCGAAATGAGAGAAAAAAGTGTTTTTTTGGCAAAATATTTAGGCTTGCAAAGGATTCTGGGTAACAGAACCTGGTCAGAGCCCCACAAGTCACCCCATCTTGGATTCCCTTAGATGACTAGTTTTCAAAACTGCACAGGTTTGCTAGGTTTCCCTTGGTGCCGGCTGAGTTAGAGGGCAAAATCCACAGCTAGGCACTTTGCAAAAAGCAGCTCTGTTTTCTTTGTGAAAATGTGATGTGTCCACGTTGTGTTTTGGGGCAGTTCCTGTTGTGGGCGCTAGGTCTATCCATGCAAGTAAGGTACCATTTTTATCGGGAGACATGGGGGTAGACCGAATAGCAAAACAAGTGTTATTGCCCCTTGTTTTTCTCTACATTTTTCCTTCCAAATGTAAGACAGTGTGTAAAAAAGACGTCTATTTGAGAAATGCCCTGTAATTCACATGCTAGTATGGGTGCCCCGAGATTCAGAGATGTGCAAATAACCACTGCTTCTCAACACCTTATATTGTGGCCATTTTGGAAGTACAAAGGTTTTCTTGATACCTACTTTTCACTTTTTATATTTCAGAAAATTAATTGCTGTATCCCCTGTATAGAATGAAAACCCATTGCAAGGTGCAGCTCATTTATTAGCTCTGGGTACCTAGGGTTCTTGATGAACCTACAAGCCCTATATATCCCCACAACCAGAGGAGTCCAGCTGAGGTAACGGTATATTGATTTTAAAAATCTGACATCGTGGGAAAAAGTTACAGAGTAAAACGTGGAGAAAAATGGCTGCTTTTTTCACCTCAATTTCAATATTTTTTTATTTCAGCTGTTATTTTCTGTAGGAAACACTTGTAGGATCTACACAAATGACCCCTTGCTGATTCAGAATTTTGTCTATGTTTCAGAAATGTTTTGCTTTCTGGGATCCAGCATTGGTTTCTCACCCATTTTGGTCACTAACTGGAAGGAGGCTGAAAGCACAAAAAATAGTAAAAATGGGGTATGTCCCAGTAAAATGCCAAAATTGTGTTTAAAAATGGGGTTTTATAGTTCAAGTATGCCTGTTCCTGAAATCTGGGAAGATGGTGATCTTACCACCACAAACCCTTTGTTGGTGCCATTTTCAGGGAAAAAACCACAAGCCTTCTTCTGCAGCTCTTTTTTCCTATTTCTTTGAAAAAAACGAATTTGTCACTGTATTTTGACTAATTTCTTGGTCTCCTTCAGGGGAACCCACAAGGTCTGGGTACCTCTAGAGTCCCGAGGTTGTTGGAAAAAAAGGATGCAAATTTGGCTTGGGTAGTTTATGTGAACAAAAAGTTATGAGGGCCTAGGCGCGAACTGCCCCAAATAGCCAAAAAAAAGGCTTGGCACAGTTGGGGAAAAGGCCTGGCAGCGAAGGGGTTAAGCAAAGTGGATAAAGCTGGATTCAAAAATCTTTTATGGACAGAAGACTGTTTTGAGCGAGAAATAGAACTTAAAAAACCTTCTGCTTCGACTCATTCCAAACAACCTTGCACATCGAACTCTGGATTTTGTTTTATAGAGAGAGGTCTCTTGTTGCGATTTGGACTCAGGACTACACATTATTTATTGTCCTTTCCATGAGATCAATATTGTACTGTTACACTGTGTGTTCTCTCCTTGGTGATTAATTTGTGTACCAACATTTGATTTTCGTCGCTGCAGAATTGCAATGTATTTTGTACAAATGTTGTCCAATTTTGAACCCTGCATTGCGGATGCGGCCTTTTTAAAAATGCCTGTCTAAAATGGTAATACTATAAAGTTTTATTATTTCTGTATGTATTTGCTGGATTGTAACTTTATGATTATATATTAGAATGTTCAGATATCAGACTTTAAGCAATTCCACACTATCTGACACTGCTACATACTGAAAATGTATGAATGTAGAATATTAGGACTAGGTACTGCTGATGAGCAGATGTCTGTCATTATCATCAATAGATTTATATGTGGGAAATTTGACCATCAGAATATTTGGAAGAGAAGCCAACATCTTGATGTAGGCTCTAGCTAACCGTTATGGAATCTTTTGACGTTCTATCTTGTGATGCAAGTTCAAAAGTATTCCCTTTGGTTCAAGACCTCTGTGAGTCTTTTCAGTGCCCGACTTTGGCATTGGTTTGTTGTTTTGGAAAGATGGAGAAAACAAAAGTGATGGGTGGATTGCTTGAATTAACCAAGACCACTGGTGAGTACTCTCAGCTGCATTCCAATCAATTTTTTGCCTCCAATGCCACTTCAGAGACACACCATCCTAATGTAAAACAGCAGCGGTCCTGCTCCAATAGGAACAGTCCAGCCAAAACGTCTAGTCTGGATGCCCTCTGAACAGGAACTGAAGTAACCTCAGGTTAGGTTTGGCCTTCTTGGACCTCATTAGTAGTGTGCAGTTTGCATCCCATGGCAGTATGAGCACGGGCCCTTCACCTGGGTATAGTGGTCCCACGTTAGGCACTGCTTTGAGCAAAACAAAAAAAGAATGGTCGGATTTCTTGAATTGATCTCAGCCACTAATAATTGATTTGTCTTTCCAAACCCATCTATGAGATACTGTGCTGTTGCAAAAAGGAAACATATCCTATACGACGGAACATTTAAACCAAATCAGATTTTTTTTACGCCAGACTGTGATTTGCATGCCAACAAAACAGCCAATAACTTGCAGGTGCAGTACGTTTATCTCCCCACTTAAATAATTGTACAAATTAAACATTCTCAAGCGTAATGCCAAGTATAAAGCTAATGAGAGGCTAAGGTCTTGCATCACTGTTATGTTGATATAAGTGTGTTTACAACACGCAGAAGCATGCACCAGCCACTGCCCATCGGCTTGTAGAGCTTGGATTGTTAGAAGGATGGGTGTAAGGCACGGTGTGAGGTAGGGAGACAACAGGCTCCGTCTCCCCCACTTTCAAATGACCCTTTGAAAAACATCTTCAATCTCCCATATCAACGACTTAATTAGAGGGCAAAAGTGCTGAAACTTCTGACAAAAGTGCTGGTGTAGATTCAAAAACTCTTTGATCAGGCAAGCTGCCAGATAAATAATGTTTAGCTCTTCACAAGGAGTCTTGAATGACAGGAGAGTGGGCATGAAGTGGGACATGAGGGTGGAGACCCACTAGGGAGAGAAGACCCTCCTAAGCGTTGCTGTTCTTCTAAAGTCAAATGTCCCTGTGAAACACATTCTCATCCCTCTGTATGAACCAGTAAATGTCATAGTTAAAGTGTTTATTCTTCTTTCAGCGCTGCTGCCGATTCACAAACTCAACAATTAGTGATCTTCACAAACAAACTTTACATACATTTATCAGTTCACCTCATAATTTGATTAATGTATGCACTGCACCCTATCTATTCATGTAGTCACTGTTTAATTCATTCCAACATTAGCACATATTGGTTGATAGGCATGTAAACCGCTGAAGTGTCATGCAGGGCTAACCTTTACCATGTGCAAGCTGGGCATACTCTCAGTGCATAGATCTTTATAGGGGCACGTGAGCTACCTGCAGTAGTCCTTTCACCAGTTCTTGGTTTTTCTTTTATGTGTAGCTGGGTGTGCATACATGCTTGCATGTCTGTGTACATTAGTGCCTTTAAATATTTTGTCATGTGTACATCTATAGGGTCATGTTTTTCCGTAGGCGTCTCTGTGTGTTTCATTTTGTTAGAGCACATGTAGTATACAAAAGTAGAACATCCCGTGTTTGCTTATGTTTCTTACAATGATATTGGGGCAAATGCTTTCACACCTGTACACATTTTACATTAGTGAAGGCACACAAAGTCATTTAGGTATCTATTTCTACCATACAGTGGAATCAGAGCGTTGTCTATCTTTCCTACTAATCTACATGTGTATTCTAGGTTACCTGCAATGCTGTATTATGCCTACAGAGGCGAATAGCTGGGATTGTTTAACTATATGTTTTGTATTAACATAAAATATTAGGACTGTGGAGCCACTGATGTGTATAACTGGATTCAAATGCAATAACTCACTGCTACGATGTAGCAACAGTTAACAACAGCTGTAAGCCACTGTTGCTATGTTATAAAGGAATTTAGTTACAAGACCGGAGGCTAACATTATACAGGAAACTTTTACTGCTGCCTCAACATGCAGCTATTTAAAGAACAATACTGCATCTTAAAGTATTAGAATGTCCAGTCAATATAAATATCCAGTGCACACAGTCATCATCCTCCGTTTACAGGCTGTTCCATTCCAGATAAGTTTTTTTCTGATAGTGTTATGCTTCTTGTTTTTTATATGACTATTGCTATTATCATGTTTCTAGCTCTTTATTATTGAAAGGAAATGTCCTTCCAATTTATGGTTGTATCTTGTAAGTATGGGTATCTGTCAACTGTTTCTTCTCTTTAGAAAAGACTGTTTGATGAAGAAATTTCACTTTGCTTTAAATACTCCCCTTCCCCGCTTGTCTTTCTCTCAGACCAATCGGCCCCTTGCTGATAATCAGACCATCTTGTTTCTCAGGAAAGGCCTTCTACTTCAAGCAGGATTCCCTTTCCTTCAAGCGGGGCCTCCCGTTTTGTTCGTGCGTGCTTCGTCCCTCAGCGTTGCACCAGCTTCAGGCAGCGCACAGCAGCGGTGCTCTTTACTGTGGGGGCAGAGGGTGCGATTTCAGAAGCGGTGGTTCAGTGACCACATGCCTACTAGCAAAGTGAGAAGAGGACTAGGAGTCCTCCATCAAAATTGGTACGTGTTGCCTGGCAATGTTGTGTCACGGAGAGCATGTTGACAGGCAAATTTACTGCCGTTTGAATCAGGCTTCAGAAAGTGTGCTCGAGTAGGGCGTCGCTAGGCAACTATATATGTAGTGTGGATACTTTGTAACGGCAAACAGGTGTTTCTCATCTGGTTGAGTTTAGTCTTTTCAAAAGCTTGCCTTTTTTATTCAATCAGAGCCTTTTACTGGTCTCTGAGTTCTCTCTAGTGGCCTATTTAAGGTACTATGGCATAAACCGGGTAGAGATCCTGACTATCCTTTGGTCTGACTGAGATATAATTCAATAAGTATTGACTGATTTATATGATTCAATTAGAACTGATTGAATTTCTGATATTACCTAGCAAAACATTTCAGTTATTCTTGCTCTTAGGGGTACAATGTTGCCTTTTTTTCTCAAACCTCTCTGTTACACTATAATGGAGTCTACCAAACCTCAGGTTCATCCCATGGTTGATGTGGTGGGAGATTCATTTAAGAAAATTTTGGAGGAGGAACTTAGGTCCTCAATGAGAGAGGCGGAGGACACCGCCCTACCAAAGACAATAAGGGATACTCTCTGGTAGGAAAATTATTTTTTCTTAATTGAGGGGCACTCCCCTTCTACCTCGGATGCCTGAAAAAGGGGTAAGGTTTCCAAAAAGAGCATGCATATTGAGAAGGTGCATAAACCTCGTCTACTATCCTGGTAGCCTGTGCACTACATTAGAGAATAGTGCTCATTGCAGCATAAGCAGAAGAGGCCTCCTTGATGGGGCACAGAGAAAGGTTTCCCATGACGGCATGCTTAGAAAGAGTGACGTTGATAACACAAAGGAGCCGCAGGAAAATCTGAATGCCTCGGTAGAAGAGGAATCACTGGAAATTATGATATAGAGTGGGACAAATATGTCTTTGCCCCATAGGAAAGGTCTGATCTTTTGGAGAACTTAGATGATGATTTGGAACAAGCACCTACCTCTGCTGACTTGAAGGACCCCTTTGTGAGGCACATGTTTAATTCTACCATGTTAAAACATCTGCCAAGTGTGGAATGATGGCCCATGGACCACGTAACCAAATTCTCAAAAGCTATGGGTCAGAAAGTCTTTGGACAAGGTTACCTATAATTTGTTGCAGGCTGGGTGCTTTAGGCTATCTATTGGTGACAAGACCTGTCCTACTCCCAACCTAGACCCTGAGCTTCTAATCTTTTTGTTTAAGTTTGGCAAGGAGCACAGGAAAGGGATTCAGAGGTGCCTGAAACAATGTCAGGACAAGGTCCTTGATATGGTGGGTCCTTTGTCTCGCATACTCAATATGACCGAAGAGGCCAGGAGCAAACATATCAGGGTCAATGTCGACCTGTTGAGAAGTTGGGCACAATGTGCCATTCATATGCTGGGAAACGCCAATGCAAACCTGATTGCAGGGAGGAGAAAAGCAGTCCTAATGGGGATGAACTTCATGTTGGCCTATTTGTCCACCAGAGAGGACATGGAAGCTTCAAAGGTTATACTGTTTGGGGAGAGCTTTGTCATGTCCCTTGGAAAATATGTTTCAACCTTTACTGCCCCAGCAAGTCTCAAAGAGAAAAGTCTTCCGCTCAAGGGCTGTTTTGAATGGGCTGACAGGAGGGGACTGGCTGTCAGCTGCGGTTCCCTCGGGTCCCAATGTGGTAGCCAGAATGCAAGAAGCTACTGCAGTTACAGTAGGGGTTACTGTCTCAACACAAGATTCTACCCTCGGAGAGGGAAGAATTCAAGATCCCATGGGGGAAGATCAAGATCTTAGGGCACCACATCTAAAGGTGAGCGCTATTTGTTCTTCGCATGTAAGAGTTGGGGAAAGGTTGAGATTCTTCATCTACAATTGGGAGAGAATAACAGGAAATGGTTGGGTTTTAGAAACTGTGGCTAGTTTCAGAATAGAATACTGGGAAACACTAGTAAAAGTCAACTAGCCAAAGGAATTGTCATTAGATACTGAGGAAAAGGATCTGATAGACAAAGAGGTGGCCCAGATGTTAGAGAAAGGGGCTTTAATTTGAGGTATAGGTTCAGAGGCGATCAAGTGTTTTGTGAGTACAGTTTTCCTAGTAAAAAAGACAAAAGTTGGTGAGGTTAGACCTAGAGCATGCATACTTCACAATACCTATGATGAAAGACAGTCAGAGATACTTGTGCTTCAGATGGAAGGTGACCTCTACCAGTTCCTCTGTTTCCCTTTCAATCTGTCCTCAGCTCAGTGGCGTTTCACCAGGGTGATAGCCCCAGTGATGGCCTTTCTCAGAGAAAGATATGTCCAGTTAGTAATGAACTTGGATGATATGTTAATCATTTTCCACGACAGGTTAGAGTTTCTGGAAACACTTGTCTTGGACAATCAAACTTCTGGAGAGTTTTGGTTTTATAGTAAATGCAGAAACATCAGTTGTGGTCCCCACCTAGAAGCTAGAATTCCTGGTACTTCAGGTGGATACTCTTATATCCCAATGGATTCTTCCACAGAAGAAAGTGACAAAGATAAGAGCAGTTTTGCCAAAGGATGAAATCATCTTAATGGACCTTGCAAGAGTTTTGGGACTACTTCATTCTCCATTCAGGCCATCTCTCCAGTTACTTTACATTAGAGGAACCTTCAGAGACTGAAAGCTTTGGGTCTGAGGAAAGGCTTGTGGAATGGGGACTCTCTTGTCCTGTCAGTGGATGTTTGTGAGGATCTGGAATGTTGGTTGAAAACTTTAGAGGTTTGGAATTGCAGGGCCATCTTTGGCAATGTTCAAGATCTGGTGCTGGAAACAGATGCTAGCCATTTGGGCTGGGGAGCATGTTTGAACAGCTTAGAAACAGGTGGAAGATGTTGGCAGGCCTGATTTGCCTTGATGATCTTCAAAGATTAATTGACAAACACAGTGACACTCATTTGATAATTTTACAACAGTATCACATATAAAGTACTTGGGCGGATCAAGATAAAAGCCTCTGACTGACCTGGTGAAAAAAAATCTGTATTTTTCTTCGGAATCACAAGATTCTGCTGAGAGCTGAATATATTCTGGGCCTTCGAAATGTAAGGGTGGATTGAAATTCCAGGTACTTCCATTACTTCAGCAATTGGAAATTGAATCAAGAGGTTTCGGGTCTGATACAGAAGATATGGAGTCCTGTTCAAGTAGACTTCTTTCTGAGCAGGCTGCCTTACCAGGTACCCAGGCATTACAGTTTGAGGCCAGATCCGGTGGCAACAGTGGTAGATGCTTTTTGGCAGGATTGGAGAAAAGAGGTAGGCCATACCTTCCCCCCGTCTCCATGACCCAGAGAGTGTTGATAAAATTAAAGTCGGAATTTACAGCATATTCTGGTGACTCCCTTTTGAAAGTCACAAGTTTGGTTCCCAGCAGTGATTGAACTTAGAGTATCTATATCCTAGCTGGTTCCGGTGTCTTTGAGTCTTCTGATTGATTCAGAGGGAGGAGAGCACCCATTGGTATTCGAAGGGAAAAATACCTTTCTTGTTTGGGAGATTACAAAGATACTAGTAGATATTCAGGCCTTTCAGGAAAGGCTAAAGATCTATTGGATGAATGTTGGGCCCGGGACCTAGGAACAGATACAAAGGTGAATGAAGGGTGCACGATTAATGAGACCTCCAAGAGCACATTGTGAGTCTTTATGGAATATCAGTTTAATTTTCAAGCTATTTACTTCATGGCCAGGTAATACCTACCTCTCTCTTAGACAAAACTCCCTGAAGCTAGCTACTTTGCTTTTCTTGATTTCCTTTAGAAGGGTTTCTCATGTTAAAGCTCTGGAAATTTCTAAGAGATTCTATTCACTTAAGGGGTAAACTTTCACATTTGGGAAAAGACAAAAACTATGGGCCTGATTTAGATCTTGATGGTCTTACTGCCAAGCTGCGGTGGACCTGAAAAGACCATCAAGTCAACGGTGTTCTGCCCGCCATATTTAGATGTATTGTGGCTGAGTGAAAGACAGTCATGATGGAGTGTACTCCGTCACACCAGCTGCATCTGGCAGCCAATGCAGCGGACTCCAGTGCTGACGAATACACCACTGGCACCATCTTAATGGCGGGATCCCACAGAGCATATTTAGATAATACATATGTGCTGGCAGTGTATCACTGGAGGGCCCATGACAGTGGGAGACTTTTGCGAAACACGTTCAGTGTAGTAGTATGGCTGTGGCCATTTGTTTGGTGCTAGCAGCCCACACCTATTGTATATTGGACAATGGTGAACACCTGCTCAGTACAATATAAAGCACACTTCTTATCAGCCCATGATGCTTTGCCATCACACTGCAGCAGACCATTTGGATGCACGAATTGCCGCACAAGAACTCATTTCTATCTCTTTGTTTCTCTCCCCCTGTGTTGTGTGATAATATTACCTTTTTGGATTATCCTTCATCTTTTTGGGCACTCGTTTTTTCAGAATTATTCACTATGGCACGGGGGTGAAATCCACATTTTACAGAGGGATAGTTGTCTTCATAGTGGATGAAATCATTCGAGTAGATCCACAATTGTTTGGAGCACAAGTACAAATACAACCATATCTATGAAAAGGCAAATGTGGTCCAGAAAGTAGACAGAGTGAATGCTGCACCTGACAACCTGCACATACAAAGACGATTAGGGAGTATTGGAATGGCCTGCGTGGGAGAGTTAGTTCCCTGGCCTATAGGGGTCACACGAAGTCCCAGAGGACTGGTGGTGGTTCTCCTATCCTACCACTACAACTCCTGGGAGGAAAAGGTCTTGTAGATCCTAAATCTCAAAGGCCTCACAGGAACACCTGGTGGAGTGGAGAGCGGTAAGTTTCACTTAGAAAAGTCTCAGCAATCACAAATGTAGTTAAGCCCTTATATTAGATGTTTAGAATGATCCAAACCCCTTATCAAAACAGATATACCTAAACCTGACTCCACAGAATCTCTTGTTTTGTACCAATTACTAGGAAAATTGTTATATCTCTCATTTTAACAATGTGCAATATGTGTAATCAGAATGTGTGTTGGTCCCCATGGATCATCTCTTGCATTTACCTAGTCTCTTGTTCTCTATCAATTTATGTTGAAGTTCTCCAAAAAAACTGCTCTCAAACTCCAACCATTTGCACAGAAAGGTACACTGCTTGTAAGTGGTATTTTCACCTATTCACATTGTTGGACCTGGCCTTTTTACAGGGTCATCCCCAAACTTTTTGCCTCCTTCCTCCTATTTTTTCTGGCCTGTTGTTGTTGGCTTTTGAACTCTGGGCACTTTACCACTGCTAACCAGTGCTAAAGTGCATATGCTCTCTGTGTAAATTGTACTGTTGATTGGTTTATCCATGATTGGCTATTTGATTTACTTGTAAGACCCAAGTAGAGTGCACTATATGTGCCTAGGGCTTGTAGATTAAATGCTACTAGTGGGCCTGCAGCACTGGTTGTGCCCCCACTTAAGTAGCCCCTTAACCTTGTCTCAGGGCTGCCATTGCAAGGCCTGTGTGTGCAGTTTCACTGCCACTTCGACTTGGCATTTAAAAGTACTTGCCAAGCCTGAAACTCCCCTTTTTCTACATATAAGTCACCCCTAATGTGTGCCCTAGGTAACCCCTAGAGGAGGGTGCTGTGTGGGTAAAATGCAGGACATGTACCTGTGTAGTTTATTTGTCCTGGTAGTGTAAACCTCCTAAATTCGTGTTTACACCATTGTGAGGCCTGCTCCCTTCATAGGCTAACATTGGGGCTGCCCTCATACCTTGTTGAAGTGGTGTTAGAAATTGGGTTTTTGGTTGGCAGTCAGGTTACCCTCTGTCCAAGCAAGAACCCTCACTCTAGTCAGGGTAAGTCACACACAATCCAAATTATCCTGTGCCCACCCTCTGATAGCTTGGCACGAACAGTCAGGCTTAACTTAGAAGGCAATGTGTAAAGTATTTGTGCAATAAATCATACAATAACACCAAATAGCACCACAAAAATACACCACACAGTGTTTAGAAAAATATAGAATATTTATCTGGATATTTGTAGATCAACACAATAAAAGATGCAATAAGAATTTGTAGAAGTATCACTGAAAAATGATATAAAGTGTCTTAAGTCTTTAAAAAGCAAACAAAGGGGGTCATTCTGACCCTGGCGGCCGGTGGCCGCCAGGGCCACCGACCACGGGAGCACCGCCAACAGGCTGGCGGTGCTCCCACGAGCATTCTGACCGCGGCGGTTCAGCCGCGGTCAGAAGCGGAAAGTCGGCGGTCTCCCGCCGACTTCCCGCTGCTCGGGGGAATCCTCCATGGCGGCAGAGCGCGCTCCGCCGCCATGGGGATTCTAACACCCCCTACTGCCATCCTGTTCCTGGCGGGTCTCCCGCCAGGAACAGGATGGTGGTAGGGGGTGCCGCGGGGCCCCTGGGGGCCCCTGCAGTGCCCATGCCAATGGCTTGGGCACTGCAGGGGCCCCCGTAAGAGGGCCCCACTGTGTATTTCAGTGTCTGCAATGTAGACACTGAAATACGCGACGGGTGCAAACTGCACCCGTCGCACCCCTGCAACTACGCCGGCTCAATTCTGAGCCGGCGTCCTCATTGCAGGGGCATTTCCTCTGGGCCGGCGGGCGCTCTTTTGGAGAGCGCCCGCCGGCCCAGAGGAAATGTCTGAATGGCCGCCACGGTCTTTTGACCGCGGTGCGGTCATTTGGCGGCGGTACCTTGGCGGTAACTTGGCGGTACCTTGGCGGACGGCCTCCGCCGTCCGCCAAGGTCATAATCACCCCCAAAGTCTCTTTCAAGCACAAAGTACCTGGTTTGGAGTGGAAAATCTCCGTAGAGGGCCGCAGAGGAGGAGATGTGTGGAAAAATGGTGTGTGCGTTATTTTTCACGCGGGGAGAAAAATGGTGTGTGCGTCGGTTTCGCCCCTTCACACACGGACTTGCGCAGTTGTTTTTCACTCGGGGAAGACGTGCGTTGTTTTCCGGCACGCGGGCCTACTCCTTCTATGGTTCGTGGGATTACCAGATGTCCCAGGGTCTGTGCGTGGATTCCTCGGCTTGTTATCCGGCTGCGCGTCATTCTGGGAGACTGTGCGTGGAATTTTCTTTCTCACGGCAGGCGTCGCGTCGATTTCCTTTCTGGAAGCCGGGCAGCGTTGTCCATGCGAGGCCGTGCATCGAAGTTCCAGTCGCCCCGTAGGGGTCGTGTCGGGCAGCGTCGGCGTGCAGCGATTTTCTCACTGCGGAGCAAGCTGTGCGTCGAATTTTTCAGCGCACGAGGAGTCCAAATGAAAAAGAGAAGTCTTTTTGGTCCTGAGACTTCAGGGAACAGGAGGCAAGCTCTATCCAAGCCCTTGGAGAGCACTTTGGCAGCCAGACAAGAGTTCAGCAAGGCAGCAGGCCAACAGTAAGGCAGCAGTCCTTTGTAGAAAGCAGACAGGTGAGTCCTTTGAGCAGCCAGGCAGTTCATCTTGGCAGGATGCAGGTTCTGGTTCAGGTTTCTTCTCCAGACAGTGTCTGAGGTGGTAGGGCAGAGGCCCTGTTTCATACCCAAATGTGCCTTTGAAGTGGGGGAGACTTCAAAGAGTGGTTTAGAAGTGCACCAGGTCCCCTTTCAGTTCAATCCTGTCTGCCAGGGTCCCAGTAGGGGGTGTGGCAGTCCTTTGTGTCAGAGCAGGCCCTCCACCCTCCCAGCCCAGGAAGACCCATTCAAAATTCAGATGTATGCAAGTGAGGCTGAGTACCCTGTGTTTGGGGTGTGTCTGAGTGAATGTGCAAGGAGCTGTCAACTAAACCTAGCCAGATTTAAGTGCAGAGAAATGCTCACTTTCTAAAAGTGGCATTTCTAAAATAGTAATAGTAAATCCAACTTCATCAGTCAGCAGGATTTTGTATTACCATTCTGGCCATACTAAATATGACCTTCCTACTCCCTTCAGATCAGCAGCTGCCACTTCAACAATGTATGAGGACAGCCCCAATGTTAGCCTATGAAGGGAGCAGGCCTCACAGTAGTGTAAAAACAAATTTAGGAGTTTTACACTACCAGGACATGTAAACTACACAGGTACATGTCCTGCCTTTTACCCACACAGCACCCTGCTCTAGGGGTTACCTAGGGCACATATTAGAGGTGACTTATGTGTAGAAAAAGGGGAGCTTTAGGCTTGGCAAGTACTTTTAAATGCCAAGTCGAAGTGGCAGTGAAACTGCACACACAGGCCTTGCCCTGGCAGGCCTGGGACAAGGTAAAGGGGCTACTTGAGTGGGTGGCACAACCAGTGCTGCAGGCCGGCTAGTAGCATTTAATCTACAGGCCCTAGGCACATACAGTGCACATTACTAGGGACTTATAAGTATATTAAATAGTCCAATTGGGCATGATCCAAAGTTGCCATGTTTAAAGGGAGAGAGCATATGCACTTTAGCACTTGTTAGCAGTGGTAAAGTGCGCAGAGTCTAAAAGCCAGCAAAACAGAGTCCATAAAGTGGAGGGAGGCAGCCAAAAAGTTAGGGGTGACCACCCTAAGGCATGTCAGGTCTAACACGTAGTAGGGGGAGGAGCTAAAATGGCATCCGGGACGGTCGCTTGAACTGAGCGCTCCGTCCCGGGCTTCACCTAAACCATCCTGAAAGGCGCCCCTCGGGGCCTCGCGGCCGCGCTCGAGGCGGGGGTCAGCCCGGGACGGTCCAGCGCTCTCGCTGGGGGCCGGGCTCGGGCCCGTCAGGAGTTCGGAGCCGGAGACCGGCCAGGAAGGACTCGCCCTGAGCAAGGCGATCGGGTGGAGTCGCTACGGCGGCTCTACCCGCGCCTTCATTTTGCGCGGCCGGCTCCGCCCTGCTTCTGGAGCGATCGCGGGTGCCGTAGCACCGCGGTCGCGTTTATTGACTTCGGGCCGACCGGGCCCGGTACATTGCTGGCCGGGACCCGGGGGCGGCGCCTTGATCCCTCGCGGCGGTCGGCCGGCGCGGGGTGGGAGCAGGAGCTGTGGGATCAGGGCAACAGGTCATTGAGGCGGCATTTAAGGAATCCCTGCGGCGTCCCAGGAGGGGCTCATCTCGTTGGGCAGTAAGGGCACTCCTGCCCTGGATTAATAAAAAAAAAAAAAAAAATTTTTAAAAAGAGAAAAAAGAAAAAACGCAACGGCTGGAGGACTGCAGGGAAGTGAAGGAGCACATCTACAGGACAGTGTATTGCGGTAAGGGGGGGTGAGCTGGACGGGGTAGCTTCATCTACGTGGCCGGGTCATTATTGAACCTCTGGGCACTCCCTCCCCCCCCGAATTGTCGGCCCCACAACAGTCCTGTGCCCCTTATATTGGAGGCAAGCAGCGCCGGAGGGCTTATGCCCAGTGTGTGCCGCAGACCTTTGCAGACTCTGCCTAAGTAACTCGCACGGCGCCGTCGGCCGGTGCACGCCTGGGCCCCACGGACTGTACATGAACAGCAAGCATCTAACTCGCCGGCGCAGTGGCTGCCCGTGGTCCCGGGCATCGGCTCCCCTTGTCGAGCTTACCGGGTTGCGCTGCCCTGTGTGGCTCGGCGGAGGTGGCGTCTACCACTGACCACGCCGCCACAGACACCGCTCATGCAATGACAGAAATATCTCTTTCTCGCTCCTGTCGGATACTCTCACACTCCCAGCGCCAACGCTCACACCATATCGGGGACACAAATCAAAAGGCTAAGTAGTTAATCGAAGCGCCCAACAGTGTGAAACAATTGCACGCAAGGTAATCCAGGGACAGCCAAAATGGCCGGCAGAGCCAAGTCAGCTAAGAACCAGGACTGTAGCACCCATGGATCAACACCTATAGACCAGCAGCCGAGCCCGTCCCTACAGTCACTGGAAAACACCCTCATATTGCACTCTGCTCAGTTTGAGAAAGTATTACAGGCGATTATGGACACTAAATCATCGCTAGAACACAGAATTGACGCAGTTACACAATACTTAAATCTCCTGCGCGTAGACCATCGTAATTTAGCTGAGCGAGTGAAAACAACTGAGGACGAAATATCCGAATTAACCCCAATGGCCCAAGGTAACCAAAAACAGATTCAGCGCATGGATGCGGAACTGAAAGTGCTCTGGAGGAGATCGGAAGAAATGGAGAGCAGGGCGCGCCGCAATAACGTACGATTTTTGGGTTTCCCAGAAAGCATGCGGCAAACAGAATCGGAAATCCCCCTGGAGCAGTGGCTAATCAAGAATGTGTTAAATGGGGCTCCATCCAAGTTCTTCTCCGTGGAAAGGGCATATAGAATTCCGGGCAGACCCCCGGCTCCTGGTCAGCCAGCCAGACCGCTGATCGCCAGATTCCTGAATCATAGAGACCGGGATGCAATACTTCAACAATTTCGCAATAAAGGCCCTTTCAAGTACGAAGACTCGACTATTAACGCATACCCAGACTACACTCAGGAGGTGCAGAACCAACGCAACTCCTACGTTAAAATCAAACAACGCTTGCGAGAACACAACATAAAATATGCCTTGCTCTTCCCGGCGAAACTACGGGTAGTGACGGAGGACCGCATCCATATATTCACCAATCCTGAAGATGCTTGGACATCGCTGCATGCCAAGGGCCTAGCTCGCCCGCGGGAAGAGGCGGAAGTGGATGAGGAATGGCAAACTTCTGCTTCAAGGAAGCGATCCAAGAGACGCGCTAGGGGCCAGCCCAATGACTGGCAGGCGGCAGAAGGAAGAGCAAGAGTGCTGAAAGAGACGCCTCTACACATGCAAAGCAACCTTGCAACTGTCAGGACACCTCCAGAGCAGGGCTCGGAATCGGACACGGCCAGTTCCACATCTACATTAACCGGAGAGCTGGACGGGCCAAGGGTCACCCCCAGGTCCGCAGACGAACTTTAAGTCGCATATGCCTACTCCGCTGGCCTAGGGCCTGATTTTGACCCTGGCGGACGGCTGAATGACCACGGTCAAAAGACCGCGGCGGCCATTTAGACATTTCCTCTGGGCCGGCGGGCGCTCTCCAAAAGAGCGCCCGCCGGCCCAGAGGAAATGCCCCTGCAACGAGGACGCCGGCTCAGAATTGAGCCGGCGGAGTTGCAGGGGTGCGACGGGTGCAGTTGCACCCGTCGCGTATTTCAGTGTCTGCTTAGCAGACACTGAAATACTTTGCGGGGCCCTCTTACGGGGGCCCCTGCCGTGCCCATGCCCAGGGGCCCCGCGGCACCCCCTACCGCCATCCTGTTCCTGGCGGGCGAACCGCCAGGAACAGGATGGCGGTAGGGGGTGTCAGAATCCCCCATGGCGGCGCAGCAAGCTGCGCCGCCATGGGGGATTCTAAGGGCAGCGGTAAACCGGCGGGAAACCGCCGGTTTGCCTCTTCTGACCGCGGCCGAACCGCCGCGGTCAGAATGCCCTGCGGGGCACCGCCGGCCTGTCGGCGGTGCTCCCGCCGACCCTGGCCCCGGCGGTCTTAGACCGCCGGGGTCAGAATGACCCCCTAAGTCTGCAGAAAGATGTGTGCCCCTTGTAAGAGCCACATCTGGAAGTTATGAGAATCCCAATATGCAAATCCAACCGGATATGGGTTAGTTTATGTGTGTTTAGGTTTAGTAGTGTTACGCTAGTTGTAGGTAGCATTGGGGTTCTAGCGTGGGGAGTTGGGGATTGTAGTTTAGCAGTAATGCATGTATCGGAATCACTCAAAACACAAAATAAACAGCTGCACTTGCTATATCTAATAAATAGCAGCTGTAGAAGGGTAGTGGCCAGGTGGGCCAACACCAAAGTCCAGATCTTAAGCGCAAAGACTTATCCCCTAAACTACGTAGGATGCCTCCCGGGATTAACAATAAAAACCAGTATATCATAGTGACATGGAATGTTAGGGGACTGGGGGCACTGAGCAAGCGGACCAGAGTATATGCACGGCTAAAGCGACTAGGAGTGCACATTGCCATATTACAAGAGACACATATGCTAGAAGGGGACTTACGCGACTTGCGCACAAAATGGGGAGGCCTACTGATAGGCACAACGTACTCGGCCTATGCCAGAGGGGTGCTGGTCTGGATAGCGGCGGGAGTCCCATTCTTATTAACAGCACATAAAATAGACCAAGGCGGAAGGTACATAGTAGTGGAGGGCAGACTAGATGGCAGGCAAATAGCAGTGGTTGGCATATACGCTCCAAACAGTGGTACTACGGGATTTCTCAGCACCCTCACTCCAACATTATTGTCTCACCCCATGGCCCTGGCCCTCTGGGGCGGTGACTTCAACAGCACACCATCTACAATATTGGATAGATCCCGTACCCAAGCGAGCACACCAGTAAATAGGAAACCCACAGGCCCCCTACAAGACTGGGCAAGCGTAATGAGTCTACACGACATATGGCGACTAGGTCACCCAAAGCAAAGGGAATACTCATTCTACTCAGCACCACACAACACCCACACTAGAATAGATATAATATGGGGCACCCGAGATATAGGGACACTGGTCAGCGAGTCGGAATATTTAGCAAAAACTCTGTCAGATCACGCACCACTGAGAATAACACTGAACTGGGGTAGATCACGTCAGGCGATTCCCACCTGGCGGTTCCAAGCGGAAGCACTTCAGGACCAGGCATTCGCCGAAACATTGAAAGAATCTATAAGCCAATATTGGGATATTAATGCCATGTCTGCAACAACGCGTGCGACAGAGTGGGACGCCCATAAAGTGGTAGTACGCGGAGTATGCATATCCTCCACGTGGGGAGTGAGACACTCCTTGCAGGCGGAGATCGGCAAACTAGAGAAGGAACTCAGAGCAGCAGAAATAGCGGTAGCACTAGGAGAAATCCCTCATGCTGTCCTAAAAGAGAGGCGCTCAAAATATAAAGACGCCGATAGCAAACTCCGTTGTCATGACTATAACTATCACTTAATGAGGCTGCAAACAGAAGGGGACAGATCAAGCAGATTGTTAGCTTGGCTGCTCCGCGAGGACAGACAGCAATCTCCAATAGGGGCCATACGTGTGGGTGCTCAAGCTATGGCCACCACGCAGGCAGAGATAAACGAGGCATTTAGGAAATACTATTCAAACCTATACACCAAACGCACCTCATGCACTACTTCACAACTTGAGGCCTTTCTCGCTGACTCCCTAATGCCGCAATTATCACAAATAGACAGAGAAAAAATAGAAGCCCCCATGACAATGGATGAAATAGAATTAGCCCTTGCACAGCTGCCTAGAAATAAAGCGCCTGGCGCAGATGGCCTCCCGTCGGAATATTACAAAGCCCATCTAGCTTGCCTGAAACCTCATCTTTTAAGGGTGTTTGCAGAGGCGTGGACTAATGAATGCCTGCCCGCATCCCAAAGAGAAGCTATGATAGTGGTACTCCCTAAAAAAGACCGTGATCCCACTGATGTCAAATCCTATAGACCACTATCACTTCTAAATGTAGACTGTAAAATACTAGGCAAAATACTAGCCAACAGATTAGCCCCCCTCATGCACTCACTGATACATACAGACCAAAATGGCTTCATTCCGAGGCGCAACACTTTTCTAAATATTCGCAGACTACTGGGCATAATGGGGGATACTCCCTGTGACAAACAAGAGGAAATAGTGCTTTCATTAGATATCGAAAAAGCCTTCGATACGCTCGAGTGGGATTACCTCTTGGCTACAATGGCCCGCATGGGATTTGGTCCCAACTATATCCGCTGTGTCCGGACATTGTACTCCAGCCCAAGCGCAAGGGTGAAGACGGGTGGGGTGATTTCCGACAGCTTTTCGATTTTCCGGGGTACGAGGCAGGGCTGCCCCTTATCCCCGCTACTGTTTGCTATGGCAATGGAACCTCTAGCGTCAAGAGTACGCCTTATGGAACACGAATACGGAATAACCAGGAACGGGCTCTATCACACGATCTCGCTATACGCAGACGATGCCTTAATATATATCCGAAATGGCCGTGCACTCGTTCCCTCTGTGATATCCTTACTGGCTGAGTTTGGAGACCTGTCAGGCCTAGTGGTAAATTGGGAAAAGTCATGCGCGTTTCCTCTGGCAGGGCGGTCACCCACGAATCAGGATGCTCCTCAGATAGGGCGTTTAAAGTTGTGCCCGGAAACGTTCAAATACCTCGGGATAAACATATACCACAACACAGAAGACTTGAGAGATGGAAACCTGGGGAGGGCGTTGACCTCCATAAAAGGCTCACTGCAGTTCTGGAACAAACTCCCGCTCTCGCCGCCTGGCAAGGTGGCGATCGCAAACATGTTGATCCTACCCAGACTCCTATACTATTTTGCGGCCCTACCGATAACCGTTCCCAAAAGCTTTTTCCGAAACTTAAACACAGCGCTGTTGCAGCTCATTTGGGGAGGAGGCAGAGCACGTGTGGCCCTAGCCACGCTACAACGGCCGGTAGACGCGGGCGGGCTGGGAGCCCCCAACTTCGAACGTTATTATGCAGCTGCACAGCTGCAATGGGTCCAAAACTGGATCCACAGGCCAGCGCAGGCAGAATCTACAGGCTTGGAGTCCTGGCTGAAGGGGACCCCCTTGATAGGATGGCTGACATCTAAACACCCTAAGTCGGAACACGTCAGCCCACTGCTCGCGGTGGCACACACGTGCTGGGCTAAATACGTGCAAAGTGGAGCGGACACGCTCCCCTATTCCCCACACATACCATTGGACTACCTAATGGGGGGGATTACAGCTGCAATGCGGGCGCCTCGGGCATGGATGGAGGTGGGAATACAGACATTGGGCGACTGCTTTGAGGATGGCAAGCTTATGTTGTTTGAGGCTCTTCAGGCCCTCACGGAGATAGGCCCCGGCCAGTTCCTGACATACCACGCCATATGCCACGCAATAAAAAAGATGTGGGGGGAAGGCACCTCGGAACCAGCGGTCTCCCCCGTGATACACCATCTTTTACAATATAATGACCAAGTAAAAATAGTATCCAATCTGTACAAAATCCTAAACAAATCTCCTGAGCCACAAGCGGAGAAAGCCCGGGAGAGATGGAACGCTGTACTTCCCGCCCCAATCCTACAGGCGGACTGGCCAAAAGCCTTGTATCACGCCCGGGGCGTCTCAAGAAATCCAAGATTCAGGTACACTCAATTTAATTACACGCACCAAACATACTTATCCCCAGCCAGGTTAAAGCGAATGTTCCCTGGCTCTGAGCCAGTATGCCCCAGATGCAAAGCAGCGTCAGCATCCTTCTACCACATGGTATGGGACTGCCCCAACATACAAACAGCCTGGTTGGAGGTGGTACAGGAGATCTCCGAGTTAACGGGGCTTGTGCTGATAGCAGACCCAGGGTCTTGTTTACTGGGATTAAGGGAGAGACCTAAAAAACAAAAACACTTGTACAAATTCGTTGACCTTGCCTGTTTAATGTATAAGAGATTGATAGCGATGCATTGGAAAGCCTCCAGTGCTCCTGATCGTAAATCTTGGTACATCCTAATACTGCGGTGGGCCCGCACTGAATACCAGGTACTAAAGAAACTGACGCGCGAGGGGCGGTATCACACAGGTTGTTCCACCTGGGACACCCTGGTATCTAAACTTGAAGCCAAAAACGACGATATGCCCCCATGAATCAGTGAATACACACCTGCAACACACACAATAGAAATCTCCCCACGTCTCCCATAATAGAGGCGCAGCCCGCAGGGTAGTCAGCCACAACGGCTCCAATATCTCCCTCCCCCCCTTCCCCCTGTATTCATGCCCCATCAGCTCTCTAATGTAAGATCACCAACAATGCACAGGGCGTGGTATCACTCTTGGGGCCTCCCACGCCCACTAGCCTAAACTGGGCCCCTGGCAGAAGGCAAAATAAATTATACTGTAGGATTGGTAGGATTCCGAGATGTATTCAATGGGGGGGGGGTTTGTGGTTGTTGTTAAACGGTTAAACACTGTATAATGCTTTAAGTGATCCTGCTATTGATAATCGTAGTTTGTATTGCATACTTGAAACATAAAACCCATAAAAATATTTAAAAATAAATAGGTCTAGCTGCTGATCTGAAAGGAGTAGGAAGGTCATATTTAGTATGGCCAGAATAGTAATACAAAATCCTGCTGATTGGTGAAGTTGGATTTAATATTACTATTCTAGAAATGCCACTTTTAGAAAGTGAGCATTTCTTTGCACTTAAATCTTTTTGTGCCTTACAATCCACGTCTGGCTGGGTTTAGTTGACAGCTCCTTCTGCATTCACTCAGACACACCCCAAACACAGGTACTCAGCCTCACTTGCATACATCTGCATTTTGAATGGGTCTTCCTGGGCTGGGAGGGTGGAGGGCCTGCTTTCACACAAAGAACTGCCACACCCCCTACTGGGACCCTGGCAGACAGGATTGAACTGAAAGAGGACCTGGTGCACTCCTAGGCCCCTCTTTGAAGTCTCCCCCACTTCAAAGGCACATTTGGGTATAAAACAGGGCCTCTGTCCTACCACCTCAGACACTTGCTGGAGAAGAAACCTGAACCAGAACCTGTAGAAGAAGAAGAACTGCCTGGCTGCTCAAAGGACTCACCTGACTGCTTTCTACAAATGACTGCTGCCTTGCTGTTGGCCTGCTGCCTTGCTGAACTCTTGTCTTCTGCAAAAGTGCTCTCCAAGGGTTTGGATAGAGCTTGCCTCCTGTTCCCTGAAGTCTCAGGACCAAAAAGACTTCTTTCTTTCAACTGGACTCCTTGTCCGCCGAAAAATTAGCCGCACAGCTTGCTCCGTGGTGAAAAATTCACTGCACGCCGATCCGGAAAGATGCCGCTCGACCCGCAAGGAAAAGATCGTAGCGATGCCTGCGGTGCAACCGGAACTTCGACCCACGGCCCGCCTGGACAACGCTGCCCGACTTCCAGAGAGGAAATTGACGCGACGCTTACCGTGAGGGAGACGCACAGCCCACCGGAACGACGCGCAGCCGGACAACAAGCCCAGGAATCCACGCACAAACCCCGGGACATCTGGGAATCCCGCGAACCACAGGGGAGACCGGCCCGCGCGCCGGAAAACGACGCACGTCTTCCCCGAGTGAAAAATAACGACGCAAGTCCGTGTGTGAAGGGGCGAAACTGACGCACACACCATTTTTCTTCCCGGAAAACGACGCACATCTCCCTGCGTGGAAAATAACGACGCAAGTCCGGGTGTGAAGGGGCGAAACCGACGCACACACCATTTTTCCACGCATCTCCTCCTCTGCGGCCCTCTGCGGAGATTTTCCACTCCAAACCAGGTACTTTGTGCTTGAAAAAGACTTTGTTTGCTTTTTAAAGATTTAAGACACTTCATATCACTTTTCAGTGATATCTCTAAAATCTCACATGGCATCTTTTATCGTTTTGACCTGCAAATATCCTGATAAATATTATATATTTTTCTAAACGCTGTGTGGTGTATTTTTGTGGTGCTATATTGTGTTATTGTATGATTTATTGCACAAATACTTTACACATTGCCTTCCAAGTTAAGCCTGACTGCTCAGTGCCAAGCTACCAGAGGGTGGGCACAGGATAATTTGGATTGTGTGTGACTTACCCTGACTAGAGTGAGGGTTCTTGCTTGGACAGGGGGTAACCTGACTGCCAACCAAAAACCCCATTTCTAACACACATCATATACACATGTTTGTACATGTTGTAAATGTGTGTTCATCTCCACTATTGTTATTGAAATAAATATGTGTAACCCACTGTTTAACAACTATTGTCTATGGTATCAACAGATTCTTACAACTACTATGATGCCCTGTTGTTGTATCTGCAAAACAATAGTGCATTGTAATGTTGCTCTACCTTCCTTTTCTTCCATATGTGCACACATCTGAAAAACATGCTTTTGACAGTCAACATGTCATTCTATGGATGAAAATGTCAGTTGTTGTGTAGCCCAAGAATGTTGTCACCTTTTCATAGCTATATTGAAGTGAGGTAAATGCTCACATAAGTCATAGGCTGTTGAATCCAAGATTAACTACCATTTGATGTGGCATGCTGAATAGAAGTAGTATATACACTCAATTTACTTTGCACTGTCCATATGATGACCAATGACAGTTTTATTATTAAGTTGAACCACAGTTTGTCTAATGTTTTGTAGCCTGCTAGGCCTTAGAATGGTCAGGTATTCCAAATTACTCACCACTGTGTTGGGTGGAATGTCTGGTACATGTAGTGTACAAATAATGAAATAACATTTTGTATTTCAGGGCATGTCTACAACATCATCACTGAAGTTTGCATCTGTGTAAATCTCCCTGCATGTGTAAAGCAATGACAATCACACAAAGGCCTAATCTTTCTATCAGTCTGATCTTACTTGTTTAGGTGGCTATGATCAGGAGCAGCCTGGCCCATCTGGTCTGTCCGGCCAGACAGCTCCAGCGAGTTGCACTTGGCCCACACCTACAGGTCCCACTCTATCTGCAACAACACTTCAGCTAATGGATACCTCCACTTACGTTTGCTTTTTGATATCTACCACCACATGTGCAGGGCTTTTCCCATACAATCTGCACTCGTCAATGATCCTTCTACACCTAGACTAAGTACACCACTGTCAGCCGCAGACAGGAAGGCCCTGCCACAGGAGGAGCCTGTTTCTCCTACCCCAGTCCCTGCACTTGTGCCCTCCCTCCTCCCCGGAGGGGGCCTTCATACGGACCACCAGGGAGGATGGTAAGTCCCTCACTATCACCTCCAAGAGACACAATTCCTAATTTCCTCCGGTTGGTGTGCACCATTTACTCTGTGGACTACTTCAAGAACAAATGTAACTTTTTGAGGACTTTGGACTCCAATCTGTTTTTGATTACAATACTTTCATCCACCACAATAGACTTTTATTTTTAGTTAATTTTGCTCATTATTTGAAACACCTTTCTATTACATTGTGTTATGCAAAAAAAATGATTTGGACATAAACTGTAAGACGGTTTTAGCATTTATTGTGGCATTTCATTTTTCATGTATGTCTTCCACCATCATTTTGTCAAATTTTTTGAACATCCTTTGAACTATTATTTACAAAGGAAAAATAGAAATGACAAAGAGGTAATGCGTTACCCATTTGTTTTCAAACAAAACAAATCAAAATCATAATGTAGTGGTAACATATGTATGTAGGTAACAAGTCTTAGATGAAATCAGAACTGAGTTTCACAAACCATGCATAACCTCAAAAGGCTGTGCCATTCAGGGGTGGGAGCTCCACAACCTTGACACCATGACAAAAGGGAATATTGCATGGGATCAAAATACACAAACTATCATTGAGGCTTGACATCAGTTGGAGCTATACATCTTGCCCCCACAATAGGAATCCTACACCAATAACTTCAATACTCTACATCATGGCAAGAACACAATTTGAGGCCACATGACCATTACAGAACACTATGACAGTATCTGGTGCAATGTTACAACCATCATTCAGTGGTGTGCTAAAATGCTAAAAAAGTTCTAGCAACTATGAGGAGACACATCAACAGGTACCTTCAGTGAACACAAATGGAAGATTTAGTCAACGGAAGGAAGAACCGTATGCTATGGCTTGACATACACATGTGGTTTGAGCAAGTTAAGTGGCATATATTGCCTTGATTGTACCATAACATGGAAAACAGGTCTGATACAATCTACTGAACTTCCATTCAATCATAATGCAAGTTGTCTCTGTACAAAGTCTGTCCATCACAAGTGGGTGTCTGTCCCAGGATCAACACATGTTCACTGTGTACTTTCCAACAGCAACATATCAATGCAAATGCAAACTTTGAAATATCAAAATGAAGATGACATGGAAAGCACCCTGAAACAAAAGAACCAGAGATAAAAAATGATTTCACATATTAATTTTGACTCAAATGACAAGATAGGAGGATGCACATACTTAACAGAAGCAAAGTTAATCTATGTCAATAACCACAATAGTCAATGTAGGGAAACTCTAATCCACTAACATCTTCCTGAATGTTCCTGAACTGACCATTCCTATCAAATTACCATTGCTGACTGAAATGTACCCTATGACATTGGAGGTTACAATATGTATAGGTAAACTTACACTCAGGTGAAGAAGTGATCAATAACATCTTGACGTAGGTCAATTCCTTCTTCTTGATCACTGTCATCTTCATTGGGCATTTCAACATCCTCACCCAGTGGCTCTTTGCGGTCTCCCTCCTCTGTGATTATAGGGATGTTCCATCGCAGGGCAATGTTGTAGACCATGCAGCAGGCAACCATGATTTGGAACACTTTATTGGCTGATTAGAGGAAGGCTCTAATGGTCTTGTTCAGGTTCCTAAGCCCAAAGGCCCGCTCCCCTGGCCTCTGTGTTTTTTCGAGCTGAAGCGGACCTCCCTTGGAGATGTTGGATTCCTCAGTGGCATTAACAATCATGGTCCGTTATGATAAGCTGAGCCTCCTACATGGAAGCAACATATCAATAGATTAATGTCAAATCAAGCCACTGTACCTTCCTAAACTTGGATTCAAGCAGAATATCCTCAAGTCATATTGTACTTATCAATGAGCCAGGCCCTCTCCAGTCCAGGGTGTGACATCTGCAGGGTATGGTGCTGTTCCATTATACAAATGAATCATGTGTTGACCCAGGAAACTGGGCACACACTTGAGATTTATAAATCTGGTAAGCAGACAACTTTCACATTGATGGAATGGAAGTTCTTCTACTTGATGTAGAGCTGTTTACTTGGTGTTTGGTGGCACCAAGGCAATATGTGTGCCATCTTTTGCTCCTACCACATGTAGTAGTTCAACCAAAGCATAAAATGATTCCTTCATGGTGGCCAAATCCTTTTGTTGTGGGAACTGGCTGTAGCTGTAGATGTGTCCCATCAATGCAGCAAGGACTTCTTGTAGCTCATCACTGAACGTCGGTTGGGATATGCCCCAGATACTGCCACAGTGTATTGAAAAGAGCCCGTGGCCACAAGATGAAGTACTGCCATGAGTTTCACTATTGGTTTTATTGCTGTTACATTCCTATTGTGAGGCAGGAGATCAGGCTCCAGCTGCTGACACAAATCCAGGATACTTGGTCTATTTGGTCGAAAAAAAAATTATATCATCCCTTTCCTCTATGGTGGCATGGTCTGGAAATGGCTGGAACACCTAAGACTGTCGTCTCCTACCCATGCCTTGGTTCAAATGTCTGCATGTATGGAAAAGAAAGTATCTTACTTTAAGTATCAAACTTTGATGATCAACACACATTTTAAGTCTTGGTAACATTAGGAATGTCATTGTGTGATACATGTACACACATTGTTATCAAATGTTTTGAACTTCAAACCTCATTTTTTTATTTTCATTTTTTTTAAATATGTGCAAATAATACATTTGAAATGTATTAAATGCACTTTAATATTTTTTTCAAATTCTTTAGATACCATCAACAGAGTTATTACGTCCCCTGCGACACTAGTAATATCAAAAACAGTCATGATTAACTTTTTGTCATATTTTGCCAAAAACATTGTTGTTCATATCTAAAATTCATATATACACTAGCCTCCATTCTGGTGACTCACTACCAATTAAAAAATTACCCGGCTTTGCAACCTAAAATGGTGGCTGACTGACCTTGCCATCGGGACATTGGTTAGCCAACATGTGTCAGTGAAAGTTGACCTTGTAGTAGCTGGAACACTCCACAACCAACCCTGACACAGGCTAACATGTATAACGACTATGCAGAAAGTCAATGGCTGTCTCTGTCTCCAACACAGATCGCGTCCGCAATGTACTTATAGGCAGTGTATTGAAATAAAAGCTCACTTGCCTCCTAACTCTGCAGCCAACAAGACCTACCTTGTTTTTGCTACTGTTACTCACCTCTGGGAGCTAGGATGCTGGGCAAAGCCAGTGACAGGGCACCTACCTTCAGCATGGAAGAGCTGGATCTCCTTGCCAGGGAGATCCTGTCCCTTTACAGCCAGCTCTATGGGACCCCTGCGGAAGAGGTACAGGTCTGATTGGGAAATGTTTGACTACGTAACAGGTTCCTTTATTGTACACAGGCTAAATTGTCCCTTTTTGTTCATGGGTGAAGTGTTGTGATTGGAGTGTAGTGAACTGAATGATTTTGCTAGGAACAGAATTTTGTTTGCCACTGTTAGAAATGTCTGTGCATGGAAATGTAAAGTCACCTAAAAGGATAAGCTGTGATATATGTGAATGTAACTCACAATTCCAGTTTCATCAGACAAACTGCAGGCCCCTTACTATCAATGGCCAGTGGACAATGTACCAGTAGTATGAGTGACAACATACAGCCAATGTCAAATGCATAGTGATGTTAATTGGAAAAAATATTTTAAAGTAATGGAGTTGTCTGATGCTGTATTGTCAAGTGGGATTACAGGCCATATTGTAGAATATGATGCTCTATATGGTTTAAACATGTCATGGTCCCACATACGGGGACAGTTAAATTCCTGTACTGCAAGTTGCAATGCCACAGGCTCTCAATCATCCATACAAGTTTGTCCGATTACTATACACACTTGTTCATACATTCCCCCAAATCCCTGTTCTTGCTGACACATAGATGCCCTTAGTCACTGTATGTGATGCAAACCATGGGTTCTCACTCTTAGGAGTTTAGGCATGAAGCCAATCTAGCTGTGCATGGGGTTATGTGCACGGATTGTTCAGCTTGTTTAGCCTTTAGAAGCTCACAATGATTGTGAGTAATCAGGAGAGGGTCCCACAACAGAAAATGTTTCATATGCCTTGCTAGATAATGTTTTGGGCCAGGATTGGTAACATGAAGAGTTAGAGTGTTGAGGGTGCTCAATCAAGTCTTTCCTAGGAACGTCTAAATGTTTAAGGAAAAGATGAATTTACTCTTTGGCGAGTGCATAAGAGTGATGCATCATAATTGTGTCACAGCACTACAAACAAACCAAATCACTCAAAACTTCTTTTCTTGTTCTTCTCTATCATCCATATAGGTCAACGCCCATCAAAAAAAGGAAATCTGGAATGCCATCACTAAGAACGTGCGGACCCTGGGGTCCATAGGTGGAGCGGTATGTATTTCTGGAAGAGGTGAGAGGACCGCCGATGGTCATCGTGTAAGTCCGTAGAAGGCCAGCTCGGTCAGGTCTCCCAGTGATCCAAGTGGGTGAGCTGCACTCTAACCCCCTAATGGCCTGCATTCATGCGTTGGTCTACCCGGAGCATGGTGGGCAGTTGAGTGCCCAATAGGAACATCAAGGAGATAAGTTATAGTTTGTAATTATTTTTGTTGTTTAACCTTTTTAATTTCCAGCAGTGTTGCATGGCATCAACATGACAGTTGCCACACATCCAACGCACATGAGGATTTCTGGAAGCGTAAGTTAATCAGCCAGTGTTTGATGCTGTGTCTGGTGTGTTGCTTGTGTTGAAGGTTGCCACTAGATTCCTCATCACAAACAAAGTTCTCTTTTGAGCATAGACATAGCTGCATGTGAGCAAAGGGGTACTTGTATTTCCTCTATGTCATTAGGGACAGTTGGACCAAACATGCCCCATTTTAATTTAAGGTCAGGTGAGATACTCAGTCACAAATATGAGAAGGTAATGGATGCCCTATTACTGGTGACATTGCAAACTGTGCACTTAAGATGCAGTTGATGTTTCAGACTTGACATTGGTAAGTTCGTGCTATGACAATATGACAAAAAGCATCTGCTCCAAAAAGACTGGAAATGTGTACAGTGGCATCAATTCTTATTTGGGACATGCTTGACACCTGTTTGCACAGCAAAGTTCTAGTCAGTTCATGTGGGCAGTAGGAGGTTGGTATGATGCCTTAGCCCTTCACAAATGAGCATATAATCTAGTCTGTGATGAACAATGTTATATTGTTTGCCAAACTGCACTGATTGCAAAAGACAGGAATGTGCCTACATTTGTGAGAGAGTTACACATCCCTCAAAAACATTTTGGTGTCTTTATTTCTGTCCAGATTTTTTTCTAAACAGCAATTTTGAAGAGAAATGTGATACTGAAAGGGACATTTGCAGATGAAAGGTTACATAACAGAGATGTTGTAGTCTCCCATCTTCAGAAGTTAATTTCCAGCCCAACACATGGCTCTTTTGGAAATTTGAATGTATTTGAGCTCGTATACTACAGTGGGTTAGAAACATCTCAAGGTCTATGGGCCAGTTGTTTCAAACTTTTTTTATTCGCAATCTGTGCGAATCGCAAAAAACATCCGTTTACGAATGCAAAAATGGCCCCTGCGATGCATGAAAGGCATTCACAGTGTGAAAATACAGAATCGCAAAAAATTTGCATTTTTGCAAGTATGACATGGTTTTGCATGTTGCAATCTGCGTATTGCAAATAGGGACATGAAATACCGAATTGCTATTTGCGAGACGCAAACTGCGACACAGTTTAGCGAATCGCAGATAGTGATCTGCAAAATCCTGGTGCAATTTGCGATACGCAGATTGCGACACGCAAAACCATGTCGCAATGTGATGCATCAAAAAAACTGCAAATTTGCTAAAATTTGCAGAATGGCCTTTTGCACATGCAATTTACCACAAATTGAAATCAGGTGGTAACCAGTGCAACCTATATAAAGAGGCCCAGAATGACTCAGCCGCTTTCCCACAATGGCTGCATTCTACATGATGGCAAGGAGAATGAGGATCTTGGCAGGTTTGAGGAGAGGACACAAGCACATTTTCAGAATTTTTAACCAGACAGAGGAGGAAATCAATGAGAAGTACAGGTTAAGCTTCACCATTATACTTTACCTGATAGCAGATCTACAACCCATACTGCAGAGCACCACACACAGGACCAATAGTATACCCACCCATGTGCAGGTATTATGCTCCCTTCACCTATTAGCCTCAGGGAGCTATCAATGGGTCATAGCAGCAGCTGGAGGGGTCTCACAGAGTGCTCTCTCACACTTCTTCAATGCATTTCTCAATGCCATGCTGAGCAAAATACAAGAGCACATAAGATTCCCCAACACCCCACAGGAATTGCAAAAAACTAAAATCAATTTTTATCAGATTGCACAATTCCTACATGTCATAGGTGCCATCGATGGGACACATGTAGCTATCTGTCCACCATCAGCCACAGAGTATGTTTATCGCAACCGTAAAATCCATCATTCCATGAGCATACAGGTGATTAGCAATGCCTCTAACATAATAACTGATCTTGTGGCCAGATACCCAGGTAGCACACATGACTCTTACATATTTCGCCACAGCGGGGTTCACACAAGACTGGTAGCTGGGGAGTTTGATGAAGGATATCTACTGGGTAATGTAATAGATGACTATGTTGCTTTGAAATTATAGTGACTGCAGATTCCAAAAGTGCTAATTTTACCCTCTGTTCATTCCAGGAGACAGTGCTTGCGCAGTGTGCACCTATATATTGACGCCCCACCTGAACCCTGCAACGCCTGAAGAGAGAAAGTACAATTCTGCACACAGGGCAACCCACAGTCTGGTGGAGCGGATCTTCGGACTTCTGAAGAGCCGCTTCAGGTGCATCCATAAAAGGGGAGGTGCACTACAGTACAGCCCAGAGATGACCTGCAAAATTGTGGCCACATGTGCAATGTTCCACAACATTGAAACGAAAAGGGGCATACCAGTTAAACCAATAGAGCCTGATTCAGATGAAGATGGTGATCCCTTACCACCCCATCACCCAGTAGACAGGACCAGTGCAGCAGAGGGCAGGCAAAGACATGCTGATATCACGCAAAACCATTTCTAATGTAAGTAATGACAACACCACTTCAATTTTATGTATTTCTGTAGTTAGCAACTTTATTACCTTGACTTCAGGTAATGTATGTGTCAATAGGACATAGCCATGAACCATATGCTACCATGTGCAAATAACAGTGTCACACCATTAGAATCATAGTAGAACTGTACAGCTACATGTTACGGTTGTCCCCTGTAGGCCTTAACATTACTTTCTATGTCCACTCACTCCACTTGAGTGCTCAGTGGACTCATTGGCACCTCTAGTAGCAGGTTAACTGGCAGTACTGTGTCTGGTACTGCAACACCTAGGATCCATTACAGGAGCAGTAAGACTGCTGAGGCTAGAGAACTCCTCACTATCCGTACCACCAAGTTTGCTGTTTGTAGCACTGCTTACTGTCTGCATTGCATCCAGGATATTGGTTATTTGCACTAATCCCTGTGCAACGTACCGACTGTAGTGTGCCATCTCCACCTGTATGCCCACAGCACGTCGTGAAATCAAGGCAGTGGAGCTAGCAAGCCGATTGACTGATCTGCAGAACCCATCAAACCTTCCAATAAATTGGTGATGGGGCCTACGGTGGCTGACACGCTCCTGCCGAATCTCAGTGCAGAGGTCCCTAATGACATTTGTCAAGTCCTTTCTGGTTTTGGCTGCTGTTTGCTGTCACTCATTCAGAGACTTCAACTGCTTGTTCATTGCACCCATGTTCTGATTGATTGACACCAACTGCCTGTGCATTGACCTCAAGTATTGCAGGCGCTGAACTTTCAGCATGGAAGCTTCAAGGCCGCCAAAGATTGATGGGCCTTCTCCTTCCTCTGTGCACTGTCTGCCTGCATTGTGACACCTGCTGAGGGGAGTTGACTGACGCTGGGGCAGGGACTGATGTGTTCCTGTGGATATATCCTCTGGGGATGGTGTCGGACTTTATCCGCCATCTCATCTGAGTCCAGGTTGTACTCTGGGAGAGTCAACACCCTTGCCCTTCATCTGGTTGGTGAAATACTGAAAGACTCACTTTTGTCGGAGTCGGACTGTGGCTGTGTTTCAACATCCCCCACATTTCCACCTTCTGCTGCAGCAGGGCCCAGGACATGTGCAACAACAATGTGCAGCATGTCATTGATGTATATATCACAATAAGTTGCACAATAGTAAATATTGTACTCTGACATCGTATCAATGTGACTTGTGTGTGTTGTTTCTCTATGTGGCTGTACACCAAGTTAATTTTAAAGTGGTTAATTTACCTTAGGATTGTGGACTATCACTCCCATGAGGCATTTCTGCATTGTATGTAAGATGTGGCATGGACTACTTATCATGCAGCATCAATCTAATAGCGAATTTCTAGGGTGCATTTATACATGCACATATGGAGAAACACATCATTGCTGGCCTTACCTTTGGTGGTGCTGGGGGTCCCTGAGGTGTCCGGGTGGGTGGTCCTCCTCCGGTGCTCCTTGCCTCCTTTAGTCTGCTGGCTACCCTTTCTTTGGCACGGGAACGCAGATCATACCATTTATTGCATATCTCCTCCACAGAGTACTGCGCAACACCCACTGCACAGATTTGTGTCTGGATTTCCAACCACAGTTTACTTTTCTCACTTTCACATACCTGTAGTGAGTTCTTCCCATACAGTTTGTCATGGTTCCTGACAACCTCCTCAGTGAGCACCTCCAATTCCTGCTCACTGAATTTGAGCTTGCGCTTTCTGTCTCATTTGTCCTTCACCTTCCCACCATTGGCCATGTTGCATTTTGGTCCTGGAAGGCCCACAAAGCTGTGTCTCCCTCCCTGCTCCTGTGGGTGTGGCTCCTTGTAACAGAATGGGATGTCTTACTTCCTGGTTGTGATGTAAACAGGCTGTTCCGGTTTGCCGTTTTCACAATTTGTGATCTTCAAATAGCAAATAGCAATTGATTTGCGATTCGGTATTTGCTAATCGCAAATTGCGTTTACAAATTTTAAGAAATCGCAATTACCGACACGCAATTTTGATACATCCCATTTTGCATTTCTAAAATAGCAATTTCTTAAAATTCGCTGTTTAAGAAATGCAAACCGGGAACTTGATGCATCTGGCCCTATGTGTTTGCTCATGTTGTTGAAGCCTTTTGTCATGGAGAGAAGTTACCCTCAAACTGTTGTATGTGTCTTTTCTTCATCATCTGGGCAAGGCGAAGGTGACAGCAGGCATGTCTTCAGGGAGGAAGCTGGCAGTTGTTGCTCGGGTATGGACACCACAGACACTGAGGGACTCAGTGGCACAGAGGGTGAGCAGACTGGCACAGAGGCCACAAGTGACTCTACATCTTCTTTGGAGGCCTCCAAAGAAGATCAGTTCCTAGTGGTAGTGAACCCTAGAGTGACTGTTACACCTGCCACTCACATTCTAATCTCCACCCTACCTCTTGCTTCCTCCCCAGTTGGCCATAGCCACCTCCTTAAAAGGGTTGGCACTTCCCCCCGCCCAGGTATCTCAGGCTTTGCTCAATCAGGAGGCTGTAGATCTTTTAAGGACTATCACAATAGTCCAGACCACAGTACTGAATGCCATCCAGGGGCTGTCCAGACAGAACACCCAGATGCTTACTTACCTGGATGACATTCACAGTGCCCTGGCTAGCCTACAGCAGTCATTCCAGGATCTAGCCTCTTCACTGGGCACAGACTCCCACCCACACCCAGACCTCATGCCCAGACTCCCACTCCTTCCCCATCCAAAATCCCTCCACCTAATCCTATCCCAAGTACTCTCAAACATTTGCATGTGCCTACTATAATGACCTGAAGCAGCACATGCTCACATATTATACCAAGAAACACAGACACACACATGCAGACACCACACAACCCACCACCACCACCACAAGCATACCAACAGTCACCACACCCACCACAATACAAACCACATACCCACCAACAGCGCACCTGCAGATACCACACTCACCACAAAACAGACTTCCACACTCACCACCAGCACACCAGCGTACACCACACCCACCACTACACCAACACACACATACTACCAGCACATCCACAGTCAGCACACCCACCATGACAGACACATACACCAGTACACCCACAGACACTACAACAACACACTGCCTCAACAACTGACACATCCACACACACATACTGAACACAATCAATCAATCAATCAAAGAGACTTATATAGCGCGCTACTCACCTGTGAGGGTCTCAAGGTGCTGGGGGGTGGGGGGAGAGGGGACGGGAGATCATTGTTCGAAAAGCCAGGTTTTAAGGCTCTTCCTGAAGAGTAGGAGGTCCTGGGTCCACACACACCCGCCCAACAGACACTCAGTAAGAAACAAAAAGCAAAACATATAGCACATACACGAAACTCTCAGGCACCCACACCTTCAACAGACACAGCACATCAGACACTTCACTCCCTCTACCTCCCAACCCAAACTTCCTGCAACCACCCTACTTATTTTCCCAAGGAAGACTTACATTTTTCTCTGGCCTTCACCCCTTCCACATCCTAACCCACCCCTCCCAAATGTAAATCCACCCCTCCCAAACATCTTTCCACCTCTTTCACACCCCAACCCATACCTTCCACATCCCAACCCACCTGTTCAAAATAACATCCCCCCTCCTAAACCCAAATCCACCCCTCCCAAATCCACCCCTACCATAACCCACACCTCCCAACCCCAAACCCCCCTCCCAAACCCAAGGACCTCTTCCAGTAAAATTGTTGAGGTACCTGCACTCTGCCCCGGAGACATCTCTTCCAGAGGTTTATTCTGGCAGTGGATTTAGGAGGTAAGTGATGGTCCTGAAAGCCATTGTGGCCCGCATGGGCTAACACCTCATTGTTTTTCTTCTGAAGGACTTTTCAAAATTATTATTGAGAGACGTGTCTCATCCATATGTAAAGAGGTTTATTTTGAAACTACCTTTGCCCTAGCCTTATTTTTTTATTGCTGCTAATTGGTTGTTGATGATGCTATTTCTGCTAATCTGTGGGCCGTGCACTTACTCTCATTTGTGACACTGACAAACACTGGTTTTGATATTTTAGTTGTTTTTTTAAACGCATACAATAGTGTTGTACATTAGCGATGGACATATCAATTTTGGTGCAAGCATTCCACATGTTACTGGGTACTCATACCAAAATTATATGTGTTCCTGATATTGTGACTGGAGAAGGCATATGTGTTTATGTTGGCATGCTGTGTCAATAATATGCATGTATATATAACACAGGGACCCAGCCACTTTGGGGTTAAATGTCATCTACTCTTTGTAAACAATTGCATACACCAAGGGGACGTGTGACCCTCATAGATCTCTGACATGTTTGAAGTTTAGAGGTAAGATTGGCTGTACATTCTGTTTACAACCCCTTGTAGCATTTTGTATTTCAATTGCTACAGTATCATGAAATTAAGTAGTTCCTTTAGGAATACTATTTATGTTTTGATATGTTAGTTAGACAAACATCTTGCACACCCCTGTAGGGGCACCTCTTTATGTTGGATTGCTGTGACGGATGGTACCATGAAGGCAGTCAGTGTCAAATTGGTGCGTTCTACAGATATTTGTATACAGTAGTAGAGCTGTTCAGTGAGCTCTACAAAGCTGACACTGTGGCCTGTGGTACAGTTCATTGTACGAGCAAAGAATTCCCACAGGAGCTTGTTTGCAAGACGCTCCAGAAATCTCAGAGTACTTTGCTGCATTTCAATGAACTGCTCCAAGTCAAGTTCTTGGATAGGCATGATGTATATGTGCTCACTACAATTTATGATGTGAGCATTTCCCCCATCATGGTTTGGGGTCGATGACTGAAGTCCACAAGCCCACCTGTATACCTGATTACAATAAGTACATGGGTGGAGTGGTCAAGAATGACCAGTTTCTTGAACCATATAATGTGTGTCATAAAACTAGAAAGTGGTACAAGAAACTGTTTACCCAGAGGATCCAGATGGCAACATAAATGCGTGTGTTATTTATCATCAGACAACCACAGGAAGACTCGTGACTTTCCTTGACTCCAGTTGTCTGCAATTGAAAGCCTCACTTCTGTCACAGAAGCAGCAGCCTCCACCTCATATGTTCTGAAGGATGTGGCAAGGCTGCTGGAGCGACACTTTGCTGATCGCATTCCTAAAACACTTAAAAAGGATCGTCCATATCATTGCTGTAAAGTAAGCTCAAACCTTTAAAAGTGGCAGGAGAGTCGGTATTACTGTCCCAGGCACCCATCTCAGCCAGGCCTCTGTGTCCCTACTTGCTTTACGTTGTATCATACTACATCAAAGTTCTGGGAAATCGACTGTTGTTGGGTAAACCTTTCAGTGACTGTGTGTAGATACCAAACACCCATGGGACAATGTTTCTTTAAGGAAGCAGCCACAGAATTTTACTTCATCAACTTCAGGAAACCATGGACCTCCTTTTTGCCTGCTCGACACCTAGATCCACCGTCAGAACGTGGCAGGTGTTCTGATCTATTACCATGCATTATAGTCCCCACACTGCACTTATTAGTGCACAGAATGTATGCCACATTGTCATGGAGTAACCTGCATGGCAAAATGTTAAAGGCAAGACTGAATTTTGAAATGCTTGTTAGGGAACTTATGTATGCCACACTAGGACTACCATGATTGCCAATGAGAACCAAAGTAAGTGTAATAAGTCAAACAAATGTCCTGTTGGACATATTCCCCAACATTTCTACTTGTTTGAAAGTATACAAACTCAATTTACAGTTTCATTTTCAAAGCAAAAGTAGGAGTGTTGGTGAATGAGTCCCACAGGATATTTGGTTAACCTTTTACTTTAGAGAACTTAGGATGTATTCACTGGCATGTCTGCCTTAGTTTTAACAGTAGATATCCTTGCTCAGTATGAGGAATAGGACTCCCATGGCATACTTGGACACCTGCACCTTGCATCCACAAACTGGAAGGGGTTAGATTTAGCACAGTAAGTGCACTAATGGCACATTAAAGACATGTTTTCTTGAGCTTCAAGTAGCTAATGGTGGAAGGCATTAGTATAGGTTTACTTGGCAGCTATACAGTAGTAGTCAGGACTCTGATGAGGCAGAGACATGAACGGTAAGGAAAGCTTATGGTAAGTGTGCTTTTACAGGGACATTCCACAGGTAGAAGGCAGAGTGTAAAAGTATTACACATGCACATCACCTACACCTATGGATTCAATACCATTGGTGCCACCCCAGCACTGAAGGAAATTGACACATATAGGTCAGTGTTTGACCTGCTTGTCATGTTTGTCCTCCATCAGAACTTAGTAGTTGTTAGTAGATGTTCAATTTGCTGTATGATAACTGCATAACCGTCACAGAACTGCACATAATGTTGGCTGGGACATATGCTACATTCTCACAGACTACACTGTGTGGCAAACACTACCCTAATTCACAGTCTATACCCTTCTCTTTACGGAACATCGCAAAAATTCCCCAGCATGTCTACCTAAGTTTCAAAGATGGATATGCTTGCTCAGTTCGAGGAATAGGCCTCCCAAGGCATACTCAGACACCTGCAACTTGCATCCACAAACTGGAAGGAGTTGAATTTAGCAGAGTGAGTGCACTAAAGGTGCATGAAAAACATGTCTTCCTGAGCCTTAAGTGGCTGTCATCGAAGTCATTAGTAAAGGTTCCTTATGTATGCCTTCGGTAATGTTCAGGAAGAAGGATTTGGTTACTTGACAGGTGGTAAAATGTAGTCAAACTTATTCCGTCCTGTGGCGTATGAATGTGATAGGCCCTTGTTTGGCAGCAGTAAGTTAATGTGAGTGCAGTGGTTGGTTGGACTGGGCCCATAGCCGGCGGTATGAAAGTGTTGTTTATTGTGCATGAATGGTGTGTGGATGGACCACAAAGAAGTTGGTGCCTTGGAGTGGCTTTATGACTCACTTTCAGAAGGCTTGGGGCCAGATGTATCATCTAACCCTTTTACGATTCAGTAATGGCGATTTTTAAGAAATCACTATTTCTGACTCGCAAAATGGTATGTATCGTATTTGCCATTTGGTAATAGCGATTTCTTAAAAATCACAAATGCTATTACCAAATCACAAATTGCGATACAGAACCCATTTGCACCTATGGGCCTGTAGGCCCATATTTGCGAATTCTTTGCATTTCCCAAATTGCGAATTCCTAAATGGAATTCACAATTTAGGAAATGCAAAACCCCTCTGCTGCACCGCAAAAAAATATTTTTGGACATGTAAGGCACACACATGCCAAAGAGGCGTGTGTGCTTTACATGTCAATTTTAAAAATGCATTTTTAATGCATCTTTAAAATTTGCACATGGTTACCACCAAGTTTTACTTGGTGGTAATTGCGATTCCTTAATGCCCAATTCGCATTAAGGAAAAGCTTCATACATGTGCTTAAGAAATCGCAAATAAGGGTTCCTTATTTGTGATTTCTTATTTAGAGAATCGCAATTTGCGATTCTGTAAATGGGCTCGCAATTTTAAGGTATCATTATTTTAGCGATTCCTTAAAATTGCATTGCCAATGCATTTCATACATACTGAAAGGCAATTTTGCAGTCGCAAACGGGCATTCGCACCGTTTGCGAATGCAAAAAGGCTTGATACATGTGGCCCTTGGCATCATTATTCAGATACTTTGATAAGTATTCATGCTTTGAAACCATCATTTATGGAGGTGCTAAAACCAATCAGTGTGAGTGGTGGATTAACTTTAACATACTAGTACCAGGAGAGACCAAGGGTGTAGGACTTGCGTGGCTCTCACCAATTTTCCTTTGCCCAGAATCTCCTTGAAATCACAAACTTTGCTAAAAAAAACATTTGCCTTGTATTTCAATGAGAAGAAGTCCTGGAATCTGCAGGCAGCCACAAATGTTCTACTACCCAGTGTTCAACTAAGTCTCCAGAGAAAAAAGTTGCCTTAATTGTGTGGGTGGGCAAGTGACCATGACAGGGAAGTGCCCAAAATGGAATGTGGAGACATCAAAATCACCTACCACAAAAAAGCCTGGTTATGTAAGACAGTCAGCTGTGTATTTGGTCCTGGGCTCGGCGGCCATATGGAGAAACCTACTAAACCCAGACTTTTCTGAAAACTAGACGTGAGGCAGTCCACAGAAGTGTGGCATGTTTGAATTCAACAAAGTTTTCTTACCCATAATACACTGCAAAGGTGAAACATTGATCAAAAACACTATTTTTCCTTGCTTTTTTGTCACATAAACTACAGGAATTTGCAGGGATCCACAAAATTCCTGCCAGCCAATGTTTCCCCACTTATGTGCCTGTGCCTATTGCCTGCGTCAGAATGGATCACTACAGGGTTAACAGTAGCTCTCATGCAAGGACTACCATTGACCCTTGTGTCATCCATTCCTGTCACGGGCACTAGGCCAACCCACACAAGTGAGGTACTATTTTTATCAAGAGACTTGGGAGAATACTGGATGGAAGGAAGTTTGTGGTTCCCCTTAGATCCCTGAACTTTGCAGCACCGAAATGTGAGGGAAAAGTGTTTTTTAGCTAAATGTTCACTTTTTCAAAGGATTCTGGGAGACAGAACCAGTGAAACCCCCACAAATTACCACATCCTGGATTCCCCTAGGTGCTTAGTTTTAAAAAACGCACAGGTTTGGTAGGTTTCCATGGGTGCCAGCTGAGCTAGATGGCAAATCCACAGCTAGGCACTTTGCAGAAAAAAAGTGAGTTTTCAGTTGAAAAATGTGATGTGCCCATGTTGCGTTTCGGGACGTTTCCTGTTGCAGGCACTAGGCCTATCCACACAAATGAGGTACCATTTTTACCAAAAGACTTGCAAGAACACAGAATAGAAGAATAAGTGCTATTGCGAACTGTCTTTCTCTACATTTTTGCCTTCCAAATGTAAGACATTGTGTAAGAAAGAAGTCCTTTTGAGAAATGCCCTGTAATTCAAATGCAAGTATAGGGACTTCTGAATTCAGAGATTTGCAAATAACCACTGTTTTGAAACTCCTTATCTTGTGCCTATTTCAGAAATACACAGGTTTCCTTGATACCTATTTTTCACTCTTTATATTTTAGCAAATTAATTGCTGTATAACCAGGATACAATGAAAACCCATTGCAAGGTGCAGCCCATTTATTGGCTCTGAGTATCTTGGGTTCTTGATGAACCTACAAGACTTATATATCCCCACAACCATGTGGGTCCAGCAAACATAACAGTACATTGATTTCAAAAATCTATCATAGATGGAAAAACTTACAAAAGAAAATATAGTCAGAAAGGGCTGTTTTTTCAACTCAATTTTGATATTTTCTTATTTCAACGGTTACTTTCTGTAGGAAAATCTTGGAGGATCTACACAAATGACCCTTTGCTGAATTCAGAATTTTGTCAACTTTTCAGACATATTTAGCTGTCTGGTATTCACCATTGGTTTCACACCCATTTCTGTCACTCGCTGGAAGGAGGCGGGAAGCATAACAATAGTAAAAATGTGGTATGTCCCAGTAAAATGCCAAAACTGTGTTGAAAATGTACGTTTTCTGATTCAAGTCTGCCTGTTCCTGAAAGCTGGGAAGATGGTAATTTTAGCACCGCAAACCCTTTGTTGATGCCATTTGCAGGGAAAAAATAATATGCTTACTTCTGCAGCACTTTGTTCCCATTTCACCCCCCGCCCCCAAAAAAAGCTGTATTTTGGCTAATTTCTTTGTCCCCTCCAGGGGAACCCACAAACTCTGGAGACCTTTACAATCCCCAGAATGTTGGACAAAAAGGGACCCAAATTTGGCGTGGTTAGCTTATGTGCACAAAACGTTATGGAGGCCTAAGCACAAACTACCCCAAATAGCCAAAAAGGGGCTCAGCACTGGAGGAAAAAGGCTCAGCAGCTAAGAGGTAAATGAAATCAAGATTCTCTCTGCATGTTAATACGAGAATTACCATTCTAGGCTTCCCTGGTTGGGCTCTTTAAGGGCCTCTCAGATCAGCCCTAGAAACCAGGGAACACAGCTTCTGGAGGAGAGGGCACAGAGAATGGAGGAGGTGAGTGGTAGCAGGCCAGGTATTTTTTACACTTTGCACAAGACAGAGATGATATGTTATGTATGGATCCCCTATTACTACTCTGCCCCTTCGTAGTAGTTAAAAGTAGTTGATTTTGGGAGCCATACATAATAACATTTATAGATGGGTAAAAAGTGCTATTTTGGGGCGTTTTTCACAGAGGGGTTCCTAGTGACATCCAAGACAGCTCGATCTTTATCATTGTCTTTTTGATGTCACTTAGAATACCTTGGTGAAGAATATCCCTGTAATTCACTGTTATTCATCTGTAATGCTATATATCTTCCTATAAAGCAAATAACATCAAAGTGAAGTGTGTTCCCTAACTCAGGACCTCATTTTGTTGCTGCAAATACGTATACACAAATACACACACATCATGTGTACAGACACACACACACCATATGGACACACACCAACACACACACCATCACGCACCCTAACTCTGTGTATGGTGATGGGCTGTATGTCTGTCATTATAATGAATAATTATTTAATTTAAAATGCATGCCTATAAATATGCACTTTTATGTAGGTATTTAAATTCAGGCATACATTTTGGACAGTGTCAGCTAGCAATATCTTTGGAATAATAAGCGAACCTCATCCAGTGTGCACAATCAAAACAGAAAATGGCAGTATTTGAAAGGGGCATCCAAACAAAACCACACATGCTGAGGATGCTTTTCTCCGGTGATAATGTTCTAACAAAAACAAGAACACCATGATCATTAATCACTGGCGGTGACACATGCAGAGCAGCTGTGAATGTCAAGCCGACAATTTGCCTTTGATGGCGCACAGTACTGTAAATTCTGAGGAATGAGCTGGGCACATTCCGCTTTTATTAATGCAGGAAGAGGGCCAATGATTATTCATTGTACAAGTCGTTCATGATGACATATGGTGCAAATTGATAGTTGCTAAGCAGACGCTCTTTTCAGTGTCTTAGGAGGGACAAGTGGTGATTGGAATGCTGAGGCTGTATTTATGAGGCCCACAAAGAAAAACCTTGTTTGCCAGGAAGTTTATTTAATGTTACCTTTGCAAGAATGTGTCACCTGCTAAACAGCTTTAATTGAAACAAGAAACAGTAATAGAAAGCTTAAATCATTCAGCAGGAATATTTTCTAAAATGAACACAAATGCAACTGATAAGGGTATGCATGGAAATAAATGTCATAGGCACAGAGTAGAATTAAATCTTCCTCGAGGTTGCAGGGTCTTTTGGCTCTTAATATACTGTCTTTACTAAGTTGTATCAAAAGGCATTCAAAAGAAATAATGAAATACATATTTGACATAATAACAACATCTGCTGTGATAACGAAAATATACAGCAAATCAGGCAGAGGATAGGGTCATTTTGCTCCGAGATGCCCATTGGTTTCAAGATACAAAAGCCAGAACTGATAGAGGAGTAAATACATACAGTAATGCATATAGCCTATGCAGAATAAGTCCAGTTAAAGTTGTTTTTAATACTTTAAATGTAAAATTGAGACTGTCTAGCAGGGAAAATGAAGGCCCATATTTCTACTTTTTAGCGCCGCTTTTGTGTCGTTATTTCATGCAAAATCTTTTTTCGCCGATTTTGCGTCAAAAAACGACGCAATAGCGGCGCTAAAAAAGTATAAATATGGGCCTAAGTAAGTAGAAATAATCACGCAGGAACTGAACACTGGTTCTGGTGTTTATTTCCTTCAGCAGATGTACACAGTCAACCCAGGCTTCTCCCAGTCAGCACCCAACTGTGTCCCTCACCAACATTCCTAGAATCCTCCTAACATAGAGGGAACAGGGAAAACAAGAAATGGCCTCAAGGGCCACTAGTACTTCAATAACCGTTACTCACACAGTTATCATAATGAAATATTACAGAAAAGCTCATGAGTTTCTTTTTCTTACTCAATAATTTTGCAATAGCATTGCTTCCATACTAAGGAAACTCCAGTCTTCCCGACACTTTTACTGACAATTCTTTATATGCCGATTTTTGACGAACAGCATCACTGAAAGACTTAAATAATTTAAGAAGCAAATGTCATAAATTGCTGAATATGTCATCTGAGGAGCACACCGACTGAGGACGATGGAACAGTGAGTTGAACGTTTACCAGTGGCAACTGCTCTCACAGGTAGATTCCGAGATGGAATCCAGTTCCGCTTTCCTTTCTCCCGAGGCTGGTAAAGAGGGTTCCACATACTTTTACAATACAGCAAAAGTGCTGATAAATAATTATGACTTACTAACTTAATTGTCACATTGTTTATTTGAAGAAAAATAATCTTTCGGAATCACTGTTGTGTTTTCTCAAACTATGTTGTGTTCTCAAAATAAAGTATGACTATTTGACAATTAACTTACAAATGGTTATTGGTTTAAAAAATAGTACAAGTGGACATGCGTCCAAAACATTTTAATTGAAATAGAAAAATATATCTAAGTCTTTTAATAGGTTAACATCAAAAGTTATTTATAAAGAAAACATGAACATATGAATGTTATTCTATTTCATGAATAACGGCTCTGATTTAGAGTTTGGCTAGCAAGGTCCTCCATCACAAATGTTAAGGAGTATCCTGTTCGCCAACCACTTAATCCACCAGCCATATTTATAGTTGGGTTTACCATCATCTTTTCATCAGCAGTGTCCCCGCCGACTCCTTCCCAGGGGGCTGTCTGAAGAGTAGGGGCATCACAGCACTGAGACTGTATTTTTGTTTCTGTATGTCACAGCCAAGAAAAACCTGGCAGCAATTAACTGAATTTTTTTTTTAATTGACCACATACCCAGTGCAAAAAACCTCTGGGTGTGTGCATGGTCATTAGTTATTTGATAAAAAAAAAAACAAAAAAAAACATTTTTGAGCATGTTTTTGAAAACAAAATGTTTAGTGAGCTGCCTTCACTACTTACTGTTGGTCACCATCCACCTAACTGTTGTTACCTTCAGAGGAACTGACTCTAAAGGGACAGAGCTCACCGCTGGGCTGAGTGTGGTCTCCATATATATGGTTAACGTCTGCCTAGCAGAGTAGTGGGTGTAATGTCCTCCGCCATCCTGAAGGACAGAGTAAAGACCACCATACAATAGATCAGGCCCAAAGTGTTTTGTAAAAGGCTTGAACTCCTACTGACATCATTAAATCAACACTTTGAAAGTTGAATATGTATTTTGTTAGACTTTGGCCACCTATTCAGATTCATGATTAAGGGTGACATTTCAGAAAATGTTAAATCGTCATAACGAGTCCAACACTTTTTACAAGTGGGAAATATGAATAATATTTGGATAACCATTAAGTACGTCTTAATTAGCCAAGATCAGTGTATGCTGAGGGATCATGTGACTCTGCATATACTATTATTCAGTATTTATTCATGGCCTCTTTTGAATGTTAAAGGTCTCCACGGTGGTGAAGATGTGGCACATAGAGGTGGCGAGTTCATTATCAATATAGAACAAACCTGCAGCAATGTAAGGAAGAGTTTTCAGTCAGGTGGCCTCAAGTAATGAGAGCTCTTTGAGCGCTAGTGTGGCATGGAGTGTGGGCACTGGCATGTCATGACCAGAGCACTTGTGGTCAATGACACTAGATGAAGTGCACAGAGGTGATTGGGCCTCAGCTCTAGGTGCCTCTTTAGCGGGCTGCCCATGTTGCCTTTATAGGTAATCGAGATATGGAGTGTGCCAGCTTCATGCTCCCTCCGCATTCAGATGTTCCATTGGTAATGGGCCACCACTCAGAGCGCTGTGTCACTGACACATATTGGCCTCATACCTGCAAAGACAATGTATAAACCTGTGTTTATTAGTAAACTTGTTACAAATAACGTGCTATCGTACCACATTTATTTTGTTACTCTTGCATTTCAAAATCTTTCAATAAAGCTTTGCATACACAAACCCATTCTTCACTACTATGTCACCGCAACTTAAGGTCTATCAACTCTTTCTATGGCTCCGACAGCAAATCAGGTAACTATCTTTACGAAGTGGTTATTAGTATTTGTTTTTTAATGGTTACTAAAACCTCCAAATATAAAAAATAAATATGTCCATCTTGAAACCCCCTGCTGAGAAAAGAAATGTTTTTGCTCAAGTTTGTTTGCAAGGTATAAATAAAGACATGCCCCCAATATCTTTGAAAACTAATTTTCATTATTTAAGATTAGCACCTAATCTATGCCTCTCTGAACTACATGGCTTGCTCTATCCGACCCTGAGAAAGAGTGACTAGTGCAAAGACTGAAGTCATAGGGAAAGCCTAAGGCCCTGCCAGGGCTAGAACACAAAACTTGCCAGGCCCTATATATGCAGCTAACAAAAGCTTAGCTGACTACACAATTTTTATGAAAGGGGTGTCTTGGCACTGAAAGAATTTGAACATCTGAGCAGTAATTCATGCACATTTGGGTGGTGAGTGCATAAGAATTAACACAACTCATCCCGCAGCCTGTATAAAGGACGGCACCTATGCATAAGTGAAGGGCAATCAGTCACAAATGTAGACTTGCATTATAAAGAATCTGTGCACTCTTTGAATGCACATATTCCTCTATCAGCATCCACTTAAGTATTTGTTACTGGTAAGTCATTCTACTTTAGCAGCTAACATATCATGTCTGACCCTCGGTGGTTATATACAAAGCTGACAGCTACATTGTTTGTGTGCTGCCAACAGCAAAATCCTAAAACAAGCAACTTCTACGGTATTACAAGGTACATCAAGGTGTAGATGTTGAAATCCAAATGATAACTGCAGCACATCCAGGTTCGATAACTGGCCAGATGTACAAAGCCATTTTGTGATCGCAAAACATGTGATTCACAAAATCAGGATTTGTCATCCCAACTTGTTTTTTGGTATGTATTAAACAGTTTTGGCAAGTTCAAAGAGCCTTTTTGACTCGCGAAATAGGGATAAAGGGCCAGATGTAGCAAGCAGTTTGCATGTCGCAAACTGCGAAAAACGCAGTTTTCGCCATGCAAACGGCCTCCCGCAATGCTCATTCCCAAATTGGGAGTCGGTACCGACTCGCAATTTGGGAATGCGACTCACAAATAGGAAGGGGTGTTCCCTTCCTATTTGCGACTCGCATCGCAATTCAGACTTGCTTTGTGACCGCGAATGCGGTCGCAAAGCAACTCGCAGTTACCACCAGTGTCACACTGGTGGTAACTCATTCGCAAAAGGGAAGGGGTCCCCATGGGACCCCTTCCCCTTTGTGAATCTCGAAAAAAATATTTTTTCAGAGCAGTCAGTGGTCCTATGGACCACTGCCTACTCTGGAAAAACGAAACCAAATGGTTTCGGTATTTTTTTCATTTTGCAACTCGTTTTCCTTTAAGGAAAACGGGCTGCAAAATGAAAAAAAAACTGCTTTATTTAAAAAGCAGTCACAGACATGGAGGTCTGCTGACTTCAGCAGGCCACCTTCCCTGTGAGTGCAGGGACTCGCTATGGGGTCGCAAAAAGCGACCCACCTCATTAATATTAATGAGGTTGGTCTTTGCGACCCCATAGCGAGTCGCAGAAGGTGTCTGAGACACCATTCTGCATATGCTTTTGCGAGTCTGAAATTGCGAGTCGCACCGACTCGCAATTTCAGACTCGCAAAAGCATATCTTGCTACATCTGGCCCTAAGTGACCTGTCAATTACGATGGGTCGTGAAAGGGACAACGTTGGAGGTTGTCTCTACCCGCCATGCTTGTAATGTACTGAATATTACAAATGTAAAGAGATTACACCGAAAGATTCAGCAGTGAAAAAGCTCGTATTGGAACATTGAAACAATAGGGCACACAATAGTACTGGCAAAAAGGTGTTAGACAAGTGAATACTTGTCACAGAAGCATTTGGAGTGGATTAGTTTGTCACAAATCTGTCAGAAAGAGAGCTCGGGCACACTGGACGGGTGAAGAAGGGATTTAAATGAGAGTGGTCCAAGTGAATATACGGAGAGAAAGGTACGAACAGAGTGAAAGGGGGCCATTGAAATAGAAGGAAAGCTTAATATTAGAAAAAGACTACCAACGAATTACAAAATAGTAGTTGTAAAACGTAAATAATTTCGACTTTTGTAGACTGTCCATGTTTTTTCATCTGATAACTTCTCTTTGCAACAAACGTTTCATTGCAAAGCAGACCTTGGATTTAGTACTGCAAGTATATGATATTTGAACTGGCTTATGTTGTGCTTTCATTCTTTAAAATGGACTGCCACACAGGATTTAGGGCCAGATGTAGCAAAAATGCAATTTGCGACTTGCAAATTGCGAGTCCCTACGACTCGCAATTTGCAAGTCGCAAATTGCTATGCAGTACGGTGTCTCAGACACCGACTGCAACTCGCAATGGGGTCGCAATGACCCACCTCATGAATATTCATGAGGTGGGTCGCAAATTGCGGCCCCATTGCGAGTATAGGCACTCGCTAACATGGAGGCCTGCTGACGTCAGCAGGCCTCCATGTTAGCGACCTGCTGTTCAATAAAGCAGGTTTTTTTTTTTTTAAGTGTAGCCCGTTTTCCCTAAGGGAAAACGAGCTGCACTACAAAAAAAAAACGAAACCTTTAGTTTCGGATTTTTCAGGGCAGGCAGTGGTCCCTTGGACCACTCCCTGCCCTGAAAAAATAATATGGGGTCCAGTCACAAAGGGGAAGGGGTCCCATGGGGACCCCTTCCCGTTTGCGAGTGGGTTACCATCCACTTCAAGTGGATGGTAACTGCGACTCCATTTGCGACCGCGTACGCGGTCGCAAATGGAGTTGCATACCACTCCGACTCGCAAATAGGAAGGGAACACCCCTTCCTATTTGCGAGTCGCAAATGCATATTGCGAGTCGGTAACGACTCGCAATATGCATTTGTGAATTGCAAACCCACGTTTGCGAGTCGCAAACGGCGATTTTCGTCGTTTGCGACTCGCAAAAGGGTTGCTACATCTGGCCCTTACTGTTTCTAGATTTGATATTGCGTTTGTGTTCAGCGAGCCTGATTTTCCTTTTGAGTTCAGTATTTCAAACGTATTGTAACCCAGGTAAGCATTTCAGTCCGTACTTGGTTTCCCAATGAGTTTGCCACTTTTTGTGAGTGTGTGGTATATTCTCATTTGCATGTTATTGCAATGAAGACAATTAAGGCAAGGATGGGTGCCTTTCAGTTTATCATTCTCATATTTTCTTTTCACAGTGCTATTAGTTGCTACCATCTCCTGTCTGTTCGTGGAAACGTTGTTAAGCAAAAAGTGATTTGTCAGAAAATATCCTCTTGTTATAAGATTCTAGTCTTAGCCTTTCCAAGTGACTGTAGACAATTTTTTAAATTATTTTCTGACCTTAGACTTTTAGATACAAAAACAATGCTCTGGACGTCTTGGATTTCTTGGAGTTAATAGATAGTTCTCACTTTTTTTGTGTTAGCTGGTTTATTGGCTTTGTTTAAAGCTTTCTAACAGTATCCTCGTTTGCATCTTTTGCAGGATATTACTTTTTCTGTTGAGGTTTTATTCTTTTCAGTCTTAAGATGGGTGAATGAAAGATGTTTCTGTTGGGTAGTTTTCAGGACAAACTTGGTTTGAGTTCATTGTTGGTGATTTCTATCTGTACATACAAAAGACAGTATTCTTTGATTGATCACACAGTGACTTACATTTTTTTGTTAGTTTTTCTGATTAAGATCTGGAATTTTTAGTTCAAAGTTTTCTTTTTTTTCTTTACTAAGTATAAAGATATCATCTATGTACCTAATGTATGTGATGAGTCTGTAGTGCCATTCATGAGTTTTGTAAATTAATTTCTCTTCACATTTGCTCATAAAAATATTTTCGCAGCTCACAGTCCATGGGCTCCTGCCTGATCAGCACAATGATATTCTCCTAAGTGGCCCCTTCTAGTGTACGGGTTGACATCGTGCTACTGCACAAGGCTATTCCTCTCACCCCACTGCAGTCTTTACCATGGTGTTCCTTCCTTACATAGGGAGCTGCTGCTATCCTACTGTACAAGGTCATGCCCCTTACCATGTGGTTGTCTGTGCCATTGCAGCCTTTTCTGCCATACAGGGTCAATGACTCACTGCTGGGCATGGGTTCTGGCCTGATCGGTGTAGCACAACTTCCTGGTGGCCCTCTCCTAGCATAGGGGGGTTGCCAAATCTGTCCTGCACAACAGAAACACCTGATCAGTGAAACAGACATTTCATTACACCTTGTACAGTGAGTCTACTCAACAGGGCTCCCCACTCTACCTCGCTATCTCCGAAACGTCCCTCTCCTTCACAGGATGCACAAGCATGCAGGTACTAGTGCTCCAGTCTCCAGGGCAGCTGGACATGGATTTCTTGAGTGATTTACCCTAACCCTTCAGGGAGACTAGCAGACCTCGCCCCTCAGCCCTGGTCATGGGCAGAAATCTTGAAGAGCTTCCTCTCCTCTTACCTCATCTGGCAGCTTGGGAAATGACAATTTTTGGGGTCTCAACTTCCTCTTCTTCTAGTCAATTTCCTGACACCATATGTGATTTAGGATCTGTGTCTTGACCTTTTATGTTGGGGTTCTCCTTCTTTTGAAGAGCAGTCTCCCACAGCAGTAGTATCTCCACAGTTGATAGTCCCACAACACAAGCCATGGGAGTGACTTAAATTCACACTTGGATGCCAGACACAGTTAAAAAGGTGTTCCCAGTGCCTCCAGCCATACTACCTATGATTCTGTTATCACCCCCATCTCCTTCCTGAGATGTACACCCCCCCTTCCTTGTTAGCCCTCCCTGAATGAAAGAGCAAAATTTGAAGCATACAGGGTGGCCTCACTCACCCCTCCCAAATGTGTGTCCCATTCAGCTTACTGGGATGCAGAAATACACACATTTGCCTGGGTGGATTTCTCTATCTCCTCTCAATGTTTCACCATACAGGCCTGGATGTCCAAAAATGTAACCTACTGTCCTCCATTTATTGTACCATCCACAGGCACACATACATTCTGATCTTGACTCACAAAGGGAAATGTACACTTTTGTAAAGGTTTACAATCATTTGCAATTCGCACATGTATTTTACTAGTAGAATTTTTACGACTGTCGAATCTCCATCCATAAAAAGATAGGAAAATCCTATCTTTTTTATGTGTGAAGAATCCGCAGTCAAAAAGATACTACTAGTAAAATACCTTTGTGGAAAGCAAACTATAGTAAACTTACACAACTTACAGAAAGGTGTTAGTTTCCCTATGTGACTCATGCCCATAGTTCATGTATACAGCATACATGCACTGCACAGCACTGTACCCTCCATGTTCTATACATTTATAGGCACACATCCATCCAACACTTGCATTCAACATGCATGCACTACCCAGCAGTGTATTCTTTATGTATTGGACTACTGATATGCACACATTTATCCAGCATGTGCATTTAGCATGCTCACACTGCACCCTTCTTGTTTTGTAGCTCTCATTAGCACACATACATACAGCATATGCATGTAATACATGCAAGCACTGCACACTTCCTGTATTGTACCTCTCATAGACACACATATATACATCAGATGCATTTAACATGCACAAACTTCATCCTTCATGTATTGTACAACTCCCAGGTACACACACGTTCGGCACATGTGTTTGTCCTGCATGCACTGCACTACATCCTTCAGTTACTGTACCACTCATAGGCACATGTACATCCAGCACATGCATTCACTATGCATGCACTGCTCAGTATCACATTATCCCTGTATTGTACCCTTACCAGGCACAGATACACCCAACACAGATACCCCACCTCCGCACCATGCAGGACTTCACTAATCTGAGTTAAGGACACATTCGATGAACTTTAAAAGTGAGTGAGCCTGTAGGCTTCACACCAATGACAGGTTTAAAAAAGGATGTGTTAACTCCTACGTATCGCTACACAGTATGCTGCCTCCATGCTCTCATGCTGCGTAACTCCTGGTGAAAACAATAGCCTTCTACCACTATGAGTGTAGCACTTTCTGGTACCCCTCCTGGTCTAACAAGACCACAATCCATGAGACAGGTCTATGATGTAATACACACACATAATCTTTGTTTGCATATCATTAAAAAAAATCAACATTAGGGATCCGGACATCAGTACAGTTGGGCATTCAGGGCAGGACTTTTCACCTGTTACCATGCAGAGGACTCTTGCATTTCAACATATTCCTAGGGGTTAGTCTTGCTTGTGGAAACAAAGCCTAAGGCCCTTATTACAAACCTGGCGGTCTTATGACCGCCAGGTTCGCTGTGACGGTCGGACCACCCCTAATGCAGCTGTCCAAGTGCCATATTACAACTGCGTCACTTGTGCTGCGGTCAGACTGCCAACACCACCATAATTGGTCATCTGCCAAAATCGTAATGAGGTCCCGTATCCCTTGTATTTATAGTTAGGCCATATGGCTCATATACTTGTTCACAGCACTATTATAGATGAATAGAGAAATAGGAATTTGTGAACATTTGTCATGTGGGGTGGCTATTGCACCCATTGAAATTGAGCTGCAGCAGTGATTTATATTTTCAGGTATTGGCAGGTACTCATTATGTGCGCTGTATTAATCTGACAAGGAGGGTGTCATCACTTCTCAGCAAAGGTCCATTTCTCATAATGGGAGAGTACCTGCACTTTTCAGCAGCAGATATTTTCTCTGTGATGACCAGTACCTGCACTTTTTGTCTGAACTTCGAGCATTGAGTTTCAGGTTGAACTGTATGGATACCATTCAAAGCACACATCTGAGTCATTGAGGCACAGGGACCTGTTGGTCTCGGTTGGAATGGAATAGGCCATATTTGGGGTGGAGATATGTCTCACTTTCGGAATTGTCATGGAACACGTCAACTGGCTAGGTAGGTGTTTTTGTTCTGAATTCACATGAATATATCAGATCCTCCTGCATTTCCAGCCAGGTTAATGTGGTGACTGGTGGTTGTTGAGACTGTGAATAAATACATTGCTCAGTTTCACTCTAGATAGGACCTCATTTTAACCAGCAGTCTTTCCAAGCACATATATCAGATTGACCCCTTCAATCAAACAATCAATCAAATACATTTCTTAAGCGCACTACTCACCAGGTAGGGTCTCAAAGCGCTGGGGGGTGGGGTTACTGCTCGAAAAGCCATGTTTTCAGTTGCATTCTGAAGGTTAGGAGGTCCTGGATCATGCGTAGGTTGGTGGGGACAGAATTCCAGGTTTTGGTGGCGAGGTGGGAGAAGGATCTGCCGCCGGAGGTGGTGCATTGGATGCGGGGGACTGTAGCGAGGCCGAAGTTGGCGGAGCGGAGCTGCCGAGTTGGTTTGTGGAAGTTGATTCATTCGTTGAGGTAGGCCGGTCCGGTGTCGTGGAGGGCTTTGTGAGCGTGGACAAGGATTTTTAAAATGATCCTTTTGTTGATGGGCAGCCACTGTAGAGATCTGAGGTGGGCGGAGACGTGTTCGTGCAGCTGCATTCTGGATGCACTGGAGTTTTCTCTGAAGCTTGGCTGTAGTCCCAGCGTAGAGGGCATTGCCATAGTCCAGTCTGCTGCTTATGAGGGCATGAGAGACCGTTCTTCTTTTTTCTAATGGAATCCATTTGAAAGTCTTGCGTAGCATGTGAAGGGTGTTGAAGCAGGAGGATGATATGGCGTTGATTTGCTGAGTCATGGAGAGAGATGAGTCCAGTATGATGCAGAGATTGCGTGTGTGGGTGGTGGGTGTTGGGGGTGGTCCAAGGGTGGTGGGCCACCAACAGTCATTCCTTGCTGTCTTGTTGGGACCGAAGATGATCATCTCGTTTTTTTCTGAGTTCAATTTGAGGTGGCTTGCTGTCATCCAGTTAGCGATGGCGAGGAGTCCGGCATGTAGGTTATTCTTGGCGGTAGATGGGTTCCTCGTGAGAGAGATGATGAGCTGGGTGACCCCTTGTGATAATTATTCAGATTATTTGCCATGCTGTACCACAATCAGAGCATGAAATGTATTTCCTTGATTTATACAATCTTTCTCATAACCGAGAGGCAGTCTCTGTCCCCACAACGTGGTAGTGAAATAATTTAAAACTTTATGTTTTATTAAATATTCTCTTTATTTGAATTTGCTACTTACATAGAACAAGAAACAGCCATATGGAGGCAACGATAAATATTGCACGCAAATCAAGGGACTTTTATGACTTTTCAAAAACTCTTGTCCTCATCAAGTTAACTATCCATGTATTTCTAGAAGTAATGATTCTGCACAAATATTCAGAAATGTTTTGGGATAATGTACAGATATCTGCATTATTATGATAACTTGAGTCACTTAGAGGTTTAGTGAATAAAAGAGTCACTTTATAATGTCACAGGACTCCGAGTTCCGTAACAGTTGTAACTGGAATAACTGAGCTTTTGCATGACTCTATAGATCTCCCAAGCTACTCTAGGGCAAGCTTGAGTAACTTAGCCATTTTCTGTTTTGCTTTCCATTACAGACCTGCATTTTCTATTTTACTATTTGAAATACACATTGCTTAATGCAGTGAAAAAAAATAACTGCATTCGCTGCTATTGCCCGACGTAGGGAAAACTGAAAGCCGACTAGCTAAAGACAAGGCTTAAGGCTAGGCACTGTAGAGGGAATAAAAAAATATAGCACAACTTTAAATATGTGACCTATTTGATGTTCTTTCCCCACTGAATAATTCTTCATGGGAAGGCGTAAGCACTGGGGAAGAGGATCTCGATCTGCGAATGCAATTTTTTTGTTTTTCACTCTTTTTTCATTGGATAAAGCCCTCCCCCTAGCGTATATTGACACAAAATTTGGAGGTGATCTTTTTATATTTGTGTCTTAGACTTGTTCTAGCCCTCTGATGGAGTGAATCTCAGACCATTTGAAGTGTGATAGCGGGTCGAATTGCTAAATAAGATGTATTAATAAAGATTATTAATGAGTGTTCATGTATTCTGAACAATGGGTTTGTGTACAAAATATAATAAAGTAGAAAAATAATGCACACATTTGAAAATGTGATTATGATGATTGGCCACCAGTGTTCACAAAGTGTACTTATTAATAGTCTAATGCTGTGAAATGTTGAATATATGTTTGATTAATGTTGTTATATGTCATATTAAAGGTTATGCATTATGTCCTAGCTTTATTAATTGTAGGCCTTAACTTAGCGAAGGTCTTGGCCTACTTGCCAGGCCATATCTCCAAGCTATATTTCTTAACGTTTAATAAATGGCTGTCCTAGCGAGTTAAACTGTGAGTTTCCATTTGCATTGTTTAATTGTGCTCATAACTGAAAGTTTCTCATGAGAACCAACTGCTAGAAAATGCTGTTCTTGTTAATGTAACATTATGTGTGTAATGTGTGTGAGACTGACTTTCTCAAGAGGAGAACAGTGGGGATACTGACTGGAGTAGAAGCTACAACTATATTGTTACCTGACTAGCCAAATGATGAGGGCATTGCAGGACAACCAATCAGTGACATGTGAACGGAGTAATGGTAGATTTGGAGTTTCCGTTTTATTCAACAAAGTGTGAACATGCGAATAATTGACCAATGGGAATTTGTGAAACAGTTTTAGTAGTTTTAATTTAACGGGACTGCACTGGGAAGAAAGCAGCATTTTTAGCATGTAGCGCAGCATTCTGCATTTTGCATTTTGCATTTTCTCGTTAAGCATTTGCCATACCGTCTGTCATTGCCCATTTTCTTGCTGACCGAAACGTCAACATTTCCTGACAAGAGACGTGTTTAACTTTACTGCTTAAAGACTTTGCCTTTTCTGAACTTTGATGCTGAATACTGATGCCTTGCTGATCGACTGATGTCCTGAGGATGAAGACTGACTCTGCTTGCTGATCCACATTGAGGATAGGTATTATGAATTAGACTATTGAATATTATTCATATTTGCTTTTCCTTTCTAGGTACCATCTGCACTGTTTTGATAGAGCCATAGTTAGATGTTTTTTCCAAATTGATGTTGCTAAATAGTTTTGCATGAAGCCCAACATGCTGATTCTAATCTGGTGTTAGTTAAGGATCCTCACTAACGAAATTATGCTAAAAGGGAAAAATTCTTGATGTATTTCCCTGCTGTACTCAATGTATGTAATCACTCTGACTCAGTAGACTTTGCTATTCATTTGCACCGTAACTTTAGAATGTGTTTTAGTTCAAGCTTTGATTAGATTACGTTTCTTCCGCCGCTTTGGACAGCCAGTAGTGTTTCTGTATGTGTTTCATTTGATTTTGAGATTGATCTACATGACCTTAGCATTGTTAATATAGGGAAATAAATATTCTAACTTTTACTAAAAGGTGTGGTTAATCATGACTTAAAGGTCATGGTGAGTGATAATTACTGACTCTATTGATTATTACTGTTGTTGATTGCTGATGATCATTGACTATTGTGTATTGGTTATTGATTATGTACTGGAGCTATGGTAAGAACATCTTAATTATGAGCCAAAAGGTTCGTCGACCTATTCACGTCCCCTTGCAAGTTTACTTATGAAGGTCAGGTGCATTAACAGAATCGAAATACGAAAGTGCCCAAGAATCTACAAATTGGTGGACATTTGGCATACTTCCAAAGCTATCCCTCCATTGTGTGGAAGCTTCTTCTGTGATTTCTCAGTATTTGTGGTAGAGAAATATGCATTTGTCATTGTATGAAAGCCAGGATTATTTGCAAGTATTCATGGGTCAAGCCAATGAAGGCAATTAAAGCATTTTCTGCCAAAAAAGTACATTAATGGCTGAAAATGCCTTCCGAAATCGGAGTATTTTTTTAAGCCCCGCTATCTTGCTTCATGTAGATTTACATGAGGCAGACAGCAGCATTTGTGTTTGGTACCTCTGTCCTGGTTGGTTTGCAGGCAACTTCTGCCACTGTTCAATTCTGACTTCAAAAAGAGCTTTTTAAAAGCAAGTATCTGAACTCTTTGCTTGGAACATTTCATGCTCCAACTACTCATAAAATAAATTATTGTCAATCTCCAGGACTTCCTAGGAAATCCATTAAGCAACTTATCAATGCCAAAAAGGGTCATAAATAAGAAGGTGTGCACATAGCATTAGTGAGCAAAGTAAATGTTTTGGCTCAACAAAGTATAATAAATTCAACGTTTTTGGGGGAATGTGTCACTATTATCATAGAAGGACCAACCAAACCTTATTCTATAAAATCGATTTATGATTTACTTCGTACATTGCTTATACATCCATATTAAACTCTGTTTATATGCTACCTTTGTTGCATTGGATGTGTATGTAAATGCTGGGACACATACCTAATTCCAGGAAAGCCAGGCTATATAGTCAAGGACGTCATTTAGGGGTTGCAGCTGAGTCCCTTAGCTTGCCCCTTGCGTCCCCTAACACTGCCTTTGTGACCCCTACCCTCAGAGGTGGCAAAATCAGCATCAGGCACACAGGGGCAGCTCCAAGTTCCTTGTCTTTTGTCAATTTATTCTTACACTAATCGTGAACAATCTTTAATTATTCACAATTCGAATATTAAAGAATAAATTACAATTCTCTGGCACACACCCTCTCCCCCCATTACCCCCCATACTAACTCTCTTTCCATCCATCAGTTCTATCGCTATCACTCGCTGTGTTCTCACTATTAGATCTCTTTATCTCCACCTTCATCCATCCTTCCCACTCTCTTTTTCTCTCATTCTCAAGGCTTCCATGTGCCGTTTGCATTTGATCATGGGATTCTGGGGAAAGTGGTGGGGGCACGAGGAGCAGCCCTGGGCTTCAATGTCAGCCTTCAATGTCTCCAGCCCACCAGGGAAAAGGCTGATGAGATAAAAGTTCTGTCTGTACATTGTCTGCACCTAGCGTGGGAAGAATTTGGTGGTCTTGAGGGACCTGTCCGTGGGTTGGTGGTTCCAAACTAGTCTGATGTCAAAATTGTGAGGCTATCAAAAACCACCCAAAAAAACCTCTGCATAAGTGACGTAAAAATCTTTACATTGACACAGTTAGTCCCAGATTGAAGAAAAGTGGCCTTTCATTACATGAAATGGCACCTTTATTGCGCCCCATTGTGCCCCCCCAACGCCACCATTGTGCACCGTAATAAAGATACAGTGCACCATGGCACACGCTAGGATCAATAGCATCATCATTTCTGACGCTTTTGTGGTAATTGCAGGATTGGCACCAAAACTGTTTGCACTAATCCTGCAAAGTACATAGAGGCCCATCATAAACAATGGTGTGCCTCAATTTAATGCCTGCTCTGAGTAGGTGCTAGAAATAACGCAAAAAGTGATTCAATGGAATCTCATAAATTCCACTGCGCCATTTTTCTGGGCCTGCTAACGGAAGATCACCCCCATTACATACATTATGACTGGCGCAGGCATAATGTGGCACAAGTGTTTACAAAGTAGTGCAATGCTTGAAAACTGTAATGGTGGTGCACCCCTTGTTAGAACTTATCAATTCACATATAAAGAAAGTCCAGTTCTCTATTTATATGGATACAACAAATCTCTTTATTTTCTTCCATTCGGGTTGCCTTGCTCCACTTTGTAATTTTGGCATTGCGATTTTGCCAACTTAACGCTGCATTCGCATTTAAAAAAATGACGCTAATGTGGCACTAGGTGGTGTTAGGCCCTTCTTAAATTTGGGACTAGGTGTATTGGTATACACTTATTGCCTTTGTTTAACTACCATGTAGTTTTATAAAAGAAATTCCAATGTTTTCTTTTTTTCTTTTTTTTTGTTTTAAAATTATATCACTTCTGGTTTGCAGAGGAATCTTGGGTGGCTGTCGGGTTTACAAAACAGAGAACGAAAGTATTTTGAGCATAAAAGTTTTGGACTGTTCTCTTGCAACGTACTTCAGTATTTCACTGACAAAATCTTAATAACAGTAATTTAAAAAAATGATATAGCTTCAAAAGTGAGCAATAGAAAATGCAAGAGGGGACAAAGATAAGATTACATTCTAGAATGTGGCAGTAAGATATAGGGTGGATCGCAGAAAGAGGTCTGTATCAGGTTGTAGGTGCAGTATTACCCATGTCTTCTGAAAATCAGATTGAAAACGTCTGCTAATATTGCCTTTAATCAACTGAAGCTGTTCTGGTTTATATTACAGGATAGACGGCCATTCTAGTGTAGCATTACCATGATGCCTTTTTACTAAAAAGGAAGACATTTGCTCACCATAACTCATCAGTTACATTCTTTTTGTGGCCTAGTCTTCAGACTTTTTTGTTGCTTTGAGGACATTGTTGCACTGCATTTTGATCATGGAGTTAGAAAAATCGTGATTCTTTTTCGGTTGTTAGGAATCATTGGGGTTTTATAATTTCCTCAAGTATATACTTTCTTTCTCATCGAATTTAATGAGTGAGGTGTCTAAGTAAGAGCATATGCCAAGCATACAACTTGTTTTGCCTCACCAGAGTGGATATTTATGAAATTAATTTGGCCCTCGTTTTCTTTCTGGGCTTTTAAAAACATTGAATCATCTTTGTCCTTCAAAGTAGTATTTTTGAAAAAGTCTGTTTTGAGGGATTTTAGACACTGAAGGACCTTATTGAATGTAATGTTTCATACTATTGACATTTAGAGTAACTATTCTTAGACCTGACATGGTGATCTATTGTAGGTGGTTTTTGCACTCCTTAATTATGTGTATCGGTAGAAAGTCATGATTGCTGTATGGATACAGAAATGCCTAACTGTTGTCAGAGACCAACTGCTCCAACATATATGTGTTTTGTCTATGACTAATGAAACATACAATGCAGAAACTTCTCAAAACCACAACTGATTACTGCATCTTCCATCTCCACACTATATTGCAATGTTATATTGTGTGTTAGTGTGATTAATTGGGAATGCATTTTGTCTGTTAAAGATGTGAACTCCATCCCTGCATTGACATCTTCTCCTCTCTACGCCAATATCAAACAAATGGATCCTAAACTGGATGGTAAAATTAACTTAAATATGCAGATTTCATGAGTAAAAGGAGTGGGTGGATGACATATTGTTGAATTTTCCTCACAAAACGACAAGTATCAGAAGAATAATTAAATGATTATATCCAATTGTTGTTTGTCACTTATGTCTGTGACATATGGTATTAGAACCTATTATATATATGTTCCTTTCTAAGCATAGTCTTACTTCTTGGTGTCCTGCACTGTAATGTCTCAGAAATTCCTTAAAACCTTTGTGGCCTGCACTGTCTTGTGTGGTGCTGAGCATTGTTGTTGGTTTCAGTGGGCCAAATAGTTTTCTTTTCTGTATTGCATCCATTGTTATGTCATGTTATCTTATGTTGACCTAATCACTTGTAGGGGGAAATCAGGCATTTGAGCAGGTGTGTAGGTTTGTAGTGCCCACTGAATTATTTAAGTCCCAGGTCTTCAGCCTCTTCAGAAACTCTAGAAGTGAGGAGGAAGCTCTGATGTGTTGAGTGAGGTTGTTCCATGCTTGGGGTGCGATGTAGGAGAATGAGCAACTTCATGCTCTGCTTTTCTGAATGCCAGGTTGTGTGAGTGTGAAGTATTTCGTAGCTGTCTGGCAGGCTGGTGAAAGTGTATCTGACTTTTCAGGTGTGCTGGTCTATTTGTGTGGTCAGTATTCATATCTCTGATGGCCCCCAGGTGGAGGCTTATGGCGAGTTGGTCATGCAGTTGACGACGTTGGTTCTGCTGGTGATTGTCTCTGGGAGAGGATGAGTTTGTGTCATTGGTGTGAGAGAAGATAGTGATGTCTTGGGATCTGATGAAGTCAGTGAATGGTGTCATGTTGACATTTAACAGGGTGGGGCTGAGGGATGATCCTGGGGGACCCCGCAGACATGGTTTTTGCTCTCTGACATGAAGGGGGGGTGCAATCTGATCCTTTACGTTCTTCCTGAGAGAAAAGAGCAGATCCAGTTGAGTGTGGATCTTTGTATGCCAATCGTGTGGAGTCTTCTGATAAGAGTACTGTGGGAGAGAGTGCTGAAAGCTTCATAGAGGATGATGAGGGATGCTGTTTCTCCTTGGTCCAGGGCGGGCTGAATGTCATTCGTACCTTCGATGAATGCTCTTTTGGTGCTGTGGTTCTTTCTGAATCCTGATTAGATATTGTGCAGCTGGTGGTGCACCTCAGATTGGGTACAGAGTTGCTTGTTGATGCCCTTCTCTATCACTTTAGCCAAGCAGGAGGACAGGGAGATGGGGCAGACATTGTTCAGTTGGTTTGAGTCCACTGATAGTTTCTTGAGGAGGGTGTTGACTTCTGCATGGTTCTAGTCATCAGGGAACATAGTGGATGTGATGGAGGTGTTGATGATGTGGGTGAGAGCGGTGATGATTGGTGGTGTCTCAAGGTTACGGATGTGATGGGGGCATAGATCCATTGGGACCCTGGGTGGATGGTCTGTCCACATGATTGTTGCTATGTCATCTCTGGTGATGGTTGTCCATTCCGACACATGGCTGTCTCAGTTGGTGATGGGAAGGCCAGCGATGAGTTTGTTAGGGTCTATTGGTGTGCTAAGTTGCTGTAGATGCTTGCAATTAAGCTGTGGAAGACGTTTCATAGGTCGTTGCAGAGTTCTTGGGAGGGGTGATGTTGTTGATGGAGGCTGAGAGTGTGGTGAAGTCCTTGACTATTAAGAAGATCTTCTTGCAGCTGCTGGAGCTTCCATCAATGCACTCAGATAGCACCCTTTCCTTGGTGTCTCTTAGCTGCTGGTGGTTCCATCTGGGTGTAGTCTTGTAGGTCGTTCTGTCAGTAGTTTCACGGCTGGCTGCCCACTTTCTCTGCCTTGGTGCCTTGAAGGTCCTCTGTGTACCAGATGGCAAGCTCATTGGATCTTCTTTGTTTGTTAGATTTGATTATATTAATCATGCAAATGTTGGCTTGAATTAACAAAACATTCAACAACACAGCTGAACCCAAAGTTGCTGTGCCACTCTGTGAAAGCAAGAGGGTGTAGGTAAGTGCCACATCAACAAAGATATGGCACTATCTCGTGCTCCTCCAATGTTGGCACACAATTAGGCTGCAAAGTGCCACTCAGACACCTTGGCATCACTGTGCAAAGTGCCTGCTTGAGTCTAGCAGATATTTTGTACTGGAAGGGTGCCTTTTTATTACAAAATACTATGCCTACAAACTTTAAACTTTTTCCACTTCAGAGGTGTGCTGTACAGTGCAGCACACAGAAACTGGGAAAAGCTGGGATAAATAAAAACATTTATTCTTTTTAATTCCTTTTTTTAAGTGATGTAAATTTTTGACACAAAACCCTGTCTACTGTTAATAATATTTAGGGTTTTACCTCTAAAACCATGGGTGATTGAGTGGCAACACCCATGTACCACCCATAGAATGCCCCCTTTGACACAAAGTAATTGAAAGCAATGCTTTGCATTACTTTCAGGCAAATACATTAAAAAAAAAAACATTTTGGACAGGTTTGTGTTTCTTTTTGTGATGCAAACTCAGCTCAAAATATTTGTAAATCTGGGAAGCTATCTTTTAATTGTCTCTCTTAAAAAGCTTTCTGCTGTAAAATGTGTTGTGCCCTTCAATATCTCTGGTGCCGATGCCTAGAAGATCCATATAATATTTTTTTTGTGCATTTTGGCAACTCTGCAAGCAAACCCTGAGTGATCTTAATCCTTCCAAACATCAGCAACAGGTTTGCTTGGGCTAGACTTTTGTGCTTTATGTTTCTCTCACTATAGGAATGAATTTTGGGTAAGAATTTTAGAACTATCAATTTTAGCCTAATAAAATTTGGGATTCAGTGCTGAAATGTGTAGACTTCTTTCATTGTTGCCAAATGTGGCACCCCTTCTATTCAAGTCCTCCTGGTGATATTAGTCTCTGCTAAATCGTAGACTCTTTTATCAAGTAAATAATGTATGATTTTCTAGATATATATTTTTTGCAATGCATCATCAATTTATGCTGAAAGCTATGTTATTTTGTATCTCACACCTCTAAGCATTTCATGTAAGCTTCTGTGTCATTTTGAATACCACCCTGCGGCAGTCTTGTAGGAGTAATTTCTTTTAGCATAGTACTTATTTCTCAATGCTGCTGTTCTGGCTGCATGGAGTCTGTTGTAATAGCTGTAATTTTCTAATTCTCCATAAAATATATATTGCATTTTATTTCAGAGCCTATATGTTATGAAGCGGAGATGTGAGTTATACACAGAAGCTTTTATTTGGTTACCAACCCAAAGCAGCACATCTTGACAGCTCCACCAACCGCCGCAGAATGCCCATACTCTCAGACCTCCAGGTTCTCTGTGCTGGAACACAAGTGCAGACCAGGTTCCAGGCTCATAGGCATTCTCAGCACGACACAACACTATACCCCATTAATTATGATTGAACCTTCAATGAAAGTGAACATTTGATGCTTTTTTGGTAGGGGAATCTCTTTTGCCTCATGGATGTCTCAGTTGTATTAACTATTGAGTTTCTACAAAACAGGCTCTGTGCAGCAGAGAGAGACAGCAAAAAATTCCAGTTGTGAATTTTGTTTGGATAAATAATTTAGAAGTCTATTCAAGCCCTTTCCCTCAGAGTCCTTAATATTACGTGATATTTAGAGCTGTATTTATGTTGCTGACTGTAAACTGTATCTGAAATTGATATTTTTATAGAAATAAATCACTTCATTTTATTTGAATGGAATATCATAATAGATGTTGCTACCTACTTTCAACTATGCATTACTGTGTAACCTCCTTTTCCAACTTGCATCTCTCGCTTTCAGTGATATTGTAAAAGATACACTTGCTGATATCCACCTTGGCTCTAATGGAATATTTGTCATGTTTATCCTGCACAATATCACAATCCTGCACAATATCAGGTATGTATCTTTGCAGAGTGCATCTGTTGGACCTGTCCCTTTTTGTGGGTTCATCCCCAGACTTTTTGCCTCCTTCCTCTTATTTTTTCTGGCCTCTTGTGTTGGCTGTAAGACTGTGAGCACTTTATCACTGCTAATCAGTGCTAAAGTGCAGGTGCTCTCCCCTCTAAAGCTGGCATGATTGGCTTATACCTAATTGGCACCTTTTTTTTTTACCTGTAAGTCCCTTGCACAGTGTTATCTCTATGCCCAGGGCCTGTAAATGAAATGCTACTAGTGGGCCTGCAGCGCTGCTTGCGCCACCCACTGAAGTCATGTTTCAAACCTTTCTCAGGCCTGCCATCACAGGGCCTGCATGTGCAGTTTTCTGCCACAGGGACCTGGCATCTAAATTTAGTTGATAGGCCCAGAACTCCACTTTTACTACATATAAGTCACCCTAGGGTAGGCCCCAGCTAGCCCTATGGGCAGGGTGCTATATATGTAGAATGGAGGATATGTGCTTGGCTGCGTGGCCTGTCCTGTTAGTGGCAAACAGCCTATTTGGTTTCTCACTGCTGTGAGAGATGCCTTGCTCATAGGATGACATCGCAAATGCCCTGCCTTATGACTAGGGGGTATTGTCTGATTTATGAGGGGTGGCGTAGGCATGTTTGGCATGGTTGTAATGGTAGTGAGAAATGCTGCTTACTGGTGTAGGTGGATTTTTTATTACCATTATAGAAATGCCACTTCTAGAAAGTGAGCATTTCTCTGTGCTTATGACTCTGGTGTTTTGCAGCTTATCTCCAATCCACATCTGGGCATAGTGACTACTGGGCTTTGTGCGTACTTTTCAGACAGCCTGTACACAGGGAGGGTGGAGGTGTCACAGAGGTGCATCTATATATTGAATGGGCTACCTGGGCTGAGAGAAGGGGAAACGGGGCATCCGTAAAGGCTGTGCCTAGGCCTCATGCAAAGGACTTGTTTACCCCCAACTGATGTTTGGAGCCTGTGCTGAAGGAGAGAGGGGACACTCCTGGAACCAGTTGTAACTGGTTGGAACCTCCTCTCCCCCTCTTTGTTAAACCTTATGCAAAACTGACTATAAGTACAGGGAATCTTCCCCATGAAAAGGAGACACCTTACACTTTTTAACATGCTTGTAACTGGACACAGAATGCTGCTGGTGGGACTCACCAGAAACTGCGTTGGACTGCTGCTGCTGTGCAGACCTGTGACCTGCTGGGTCACTTGGAGGAATGGCCACTCTCTGCATCCCCTTTGCGCTGGCCTGTTGCTGGGTCCTGCCACCATGTGCTCCACTTTTGTGTCCCCAGGGGCTGGATGCTGTGGCCCCTGACCCCTGCACTTGCCTGCATAGCGCCTGGAGAAGTGCTTCCTTTTTATGGATACAACACCCTGAGACCGCCTTCCTTTAGTTGCTGAAGCACCTAGAGAGCACCTGTGTTTGCATGTAAATCGCACCTTGAGAGCGCCGTGACCCAGGCATTCCTCGTGTTGAAGCGTATCGGAAGTGTGCTGTGTCTTCGTTGTGTCTATGCCCCCGGGGCACAAGAAGAACTGAAGCCTGGAGTGAGCGCACTCCTAGCGGTCCCCTAGGACAAAGCACGCTGCAGGAAGCACCCCTGGGACACCAGCCAGTCCCATCTTTCTCCAAGATCACTGCCGCGGTCTGGGACTACCGGGACAATCGTGCACCAGATCGAGTGCAGGTGAGTGTGTCAGAGCAGCCCAGGAGAGAGGGAGGCCTCATTGGAGGTCCCTCCCTACTCTCTGAGCCACTCCAGGGTCGGCAGCATGGGTTGTGTGCATTCAGGGGGAAGTTGCAGGGTCCCCTGAGGCGCGAGAGGCTGTCAGTGCTTCCCTTCTCTCACTGGGTGGTCGGAAGACCTTATCAGAGGTCCCGCCCGGTGGAGAGAGTGAGTGCAGTGCCCCCAGGAAGCAGGGGACACCCGAGTAGTAGGACACTGTGGAGACTGGAGTAAGTCCCTCTTTCCCCGGTCGCTGCCAAAGGAGCATGAAGCTCAAATTGTTGCATAGTGCTTTTCCTGGGTCCTCCTGTCCCCACAAGGGCCGATCATGGTTCCATGGTTTCCCGGGGTCCATTGACTCCCCAGATTGGGCAGTAGGCCCCAGGAGAGGCCCCTACAAAGGAACAGAGTAATGCACACCACCCCCCACCCCTGCACCCCTGCACCATTAGGCAGCAGATTGTTTGGCACCAAGGAGCACTGGGGCCCCCTTACCCTCGCTTTTACTCGAGGTGCATTTGTGAAGTGGCAACATGTGTTTGCTAATGTTCCTGGTATGGACATTAGGTTGCTTCCTTGATACATATGATATGTCTTAAGAATGATTTGCCATGTGCTCTCCTCTGCACCATATATTATCTGATGTGTTTTCTAATGTACCTGTTTTGGGCATTTATGCTAATATGTTCTTATGGCTGGCTATGTGTTCCTGATGTTACCAGTATGGGGATTTATGAGGATCTTGCGATATGTGCATTATTGTAGTAATAGTTTTCCTGTTTATGTTGCAGAATAATTAGTAACCTGTGCGTTATATGTGACCTGTGCTGATTTTTGCAGAGTAACTGTACTGTGGGATGTTCTGACAACTGCTAGAGTAGTAGGGTACTACTGACTTGTTGTTTTCGGTCTAATAATGTTGAGGACAATGCAGTTTATTTTTATATAACTTGGTGTTGTGTTTCCTTTGTGGTGGGGCTAGTGTGTCACATGTGTTATGTGTGTTGTACAAACGCTTTCCACATTGCCTCTGGGATAGGCCTGACTGCTCGTGCCAAGCTACCAAGGGGATGAGCAAGGGTTTTCTTGGGTGTGTAGCTCCCTCGCCCTGACTAGTGTGGGTGGGTTCTGCCTATCTTAGGTGCAAACCCTATCCAACCAGAATCCCCATTTCAAACAGAATCTAATATTTGCTTTTGTGGACCCGCTTATATTAATAAATCAAAATTAATTATGTTTAAATCAACTTTAAGTAGTGTCATACTAATCACACTTTTCTCCTAAAGTTTTAATTATACATGTTTACAGCTTTACTGTACTCATTGAAGATGCATGAAATGCTAGATGATTTCTTAAAAACAATATATTCCACTATAGAAGAAGCATGTTTTTGCACTGCACTCACAATCATTTGCGATTGCCACACACTGGTATATTATGAGTTTGTCACACCCACACATACCACCCAAGGCTTCCAGATTTGTCACATCTAAGTGCCCATGTAATACCTTTTAATGAGGAACTTCACTGTGTAGCTTCCCATTTATGAAGAAAGATGTGTCTGAAATTTTATTTATGTTTTCAAAAAGCTTCATTAGTAGAATATAGGGAACATCATAACAATACATAATTGGAACATTAAGGGAATTTGTAAGTATGATGAGCATTATATAAATGTAACAGTTGCAAAGAAACAGATCAGCCAAACAAAATTGCATGTAAAGCAATAATCAATTGAACATAAACTACAAGCAAAGTATCAGAAAAATGAACACATGAAATGTTGTTAAAACAGAGAATTCAATATTGATCAGGGAGGTTTGAAAGTGTGATATGGCAAATATTGAGAAGTGTAAGATGTAGCTTTAGTAGTGTTTAAAAAAGTAGTAAGGGATAACCAAAGTATTTAACTTCTGTGGGTTAAAAAATGTGCTCTTTATAATGTCTATCCAGCTTGTGGTGATGACATACTGCATACCACCAGGCTTTGTAAAATATATTAGCTGTGCATTTCCAGTAAATAGTACTGTGCTGAAAAGCAATGGTGAATGAAAGTTTCAGCAATTTAATAGTACAGAAATCTGATTTCCAATCTTCATTGGGGCTACCAAGAAAAAGAGTGATAAAGGAGTAAGGGGTGAAAACACAAAAAATGCAATTCATTTGTTTCCAAACCTTGACCAAGAAAGGCAAGGTGTTAGGGCATAAACACATATTTGATTTAGGTCACTTACCGGAGATGAGCATGACCAACATTTGAGGTCATTTATACAAGCATAATGAGGCAGAGATTGTGGAATAAGGTAAAGTATGTGATAATTGCAAAATAGTGTCTTAGATACTGTGTGAATTTTAAGCCAAAGTTTGTCCCAAAAGGAGAAGGAGCATTTGTGACGGTAATCCACCTCCTAAAAGGATTCCAGAAAGAGTGTAGGTCTTAGGGGTGCAGCAGAAACCAGCAATAAGAAGAAAGCCTTAGGACTACAAGAGAAAATCTGAAGTAGAAAATGAGTATGGGGAATCTAAGGAGAGATGTCAGGTCAATTTTGTAGAATGTCTAAGAAAAATGTCAAAATAATAGAGAATCTAGATTTAAAGAAGGTGGAACAATTACATATTACTTGAAATTGTGGAAAGAGAACAGATTATCATTGTCAAATAGATCACTGTTTAATGTCTTTTTGTTTCCATGTGTTGCAGAATAAAGGCCTGTTATTGTGTTAGACCAACTTGTTGTAGTATATGGGTAATTGGTGAAAGGAGATATGATGTAATGCAATTTAATGAAGTACTAGGGGGTTGGGAGGGGAACACTCAACACAAATGTTGGAAGATTGGAGAAGAAGAACATGGAGGGTGAGAGGATTAGGCAAGATATTCCTGAAAAGAAAAAGGAGAAATAATAGATTGGTCTGCCGATAACCAAAGTAGTGTAAAGTGGATGAGCCTTGCAATAACCAAAGAGGGGATTGATGAAGGGGAAATGACTTATGATATTGTTGTAAGTCAGGGAAATTCACAATTCCGTTACTTTTAAGGCATCTAAGTTTAGAAAGAAAGATACAATATTTCATAAGTTTCCATATTCCATGAGAAATGAGACAAAAGTGAGTTGATTTTCTTAAAATATATGAAACGATTATTAACTGGAATCAGTGCTAACATATAATGAATAATGGGTGAGATAATCATTTTAATGGACTCTATATGGCCCTACCAAGATAAGAAAAGAGGCCTCAGTTTGGAACAACGAAAGTCAATTTTAGAAAGAAGGCCTGTAAGAGTGATTGAAATAGAAGAAGAGATAGAGTTGATGAACCAAAGTCCTAAATATTTTATTTTAGTAGTAGCCCAGGCAAATCAAGAAGAGCTGAAACGGTGTTTATTATAGTATTTTCAGTTTTATCAAAGTTCACTTTATAATCAGAGATGTGAGGGAAGGAAGAGACATCCTTTCAGGATCATAAATGAAAAAGAGATTACCACTGGCATATGCAGCTAATTTTAAATGGTCAAAAACACACTAAAAACTGGAGATCAGCAAATTTTGACAAACTTTTAAAAGAACCATTGCCAAGATAAATAAAATAGATGATGGGGTCAACCTTCTCGGACACCTCTTTGAAGTGTGAAATATGAAGAGGGTAAACCATTCACCATAACTGAATCCTTTTAAGAATTATACAGTGTGGATATGTAGGAGAGAAGTTTATGTCCATAGCCACAGCATTCTAAAACTCTTTTCTGCATCTATAGTAATGGCAGCCAGAGGGGAGTGAAGGGTAGAGGCTTTAGTTAAGGCATTAATTAATAGTCTAGTATTATCAGAGCCTTGTGTCCCTTTAATAAAACTAACTTGCTTTGGTCAGATCAATTTGGGTAGAATGAATTCTAATCGCAGAGCAAAGAGTTTAGCAGATATCTTATAATCCACATTAACTGCGGAGATAGGGTGCTCATTTTCACATAAAGTGGGATCTTTACCTTCTTTTGGGGTAAGGCAGATAAATGCATCTAAAAGGGTGCCTTTAGGACTGTTGGGTTATAAGGAAGAACGTAAAACAATTTAGGGAGTAAGGTGGAGGCAAATTTGGAATACAATTCTACAATGAAACCATCAGGCCCGGGAGTTTTGCTTTTCTTTAAGAGATGAAGAGCAGAGAATATGTCAGATAGGGTGATATAATATTATTCTTGACAGGATAAATTAGGAGGAGAAATGGAAGGTGTGTGAATAGTTTGAAGATAAGAATCAGTATTATAATCAGTAGGTTGGTTTGCTGGGCTATAAAGAGAGTAATAAAAATATGTGAATGTATGTAAAATATCATTGGCTTTAGAGATCTGAGAACCTGAGCTGGAATGTAAAGTTTACACTTTTGAACAATCTATTCTTATTTTGAGATAATTGGTGAGAAGTTTACCTGATTTGTCATGACCACCATTATAGCAAGTGCAGCTCTTAAGTAGATATGTAGAAGTGTTTCAGAGGAAATGCTATTAAAGTGAAGTTTGGCTGCCACCAAATCATGTAAGGCATTTAGGCCCTCATTACAACCCTGGCGGTAAATCCTGCTTACCGCCGTGCTGACGTCCGTCAAGATACCGTGGCTGCGGCGCAAATCCTCTACAGGTATTACGACCCACAGCTCGTAATCCGCCACAATACAGACACCCACACAAGTCCGCCACACCAAAGGTCAGTGATAAACTGGCGATAGGAAAACCTAAACCTTCACACCAACAGATCTACGCCCACACTATCACGACCCATGAATCAACGTGGCGGTCATTCAACCGTGGTAATCCATTGGCGGTACACACCGCCGCGCTCATAATACACACACATTTACAATACACAATCACATTGGACAATTCAAAATACACACACCTCACACACATACACATACTACACACACATAACCACAACACTATAAAACACGCACCCACATTACCCACAATTCACATTGGACAATTCAAAATACACACACCTGATACACATACACACACCACACACACATACCCATAACACTATAAAACACACACCCACATTACCCACAACCCCTTACAACGATTTTTGTAAGAAGCAGAGGGAGAGAAAGAATAGCAAACACAAGCCCAGCATCCACAGGCACACAACACCATCACTTATACAACAACCACGCACCTCATACAACACACACCAACACAACACATCACACAGCACAACAAACAGCACCTCACACATCACCCACACCACATCATGGCACCTCAAAGACACCCCAGGTTTTCTGAGGAGAAGCTCAGGGTCATGGTGGAGGAAATCATCCAGGTAGAGCCACAGCTATTCGGATCACAGGTGCAGCAGACATCCATTGCAAGGAAGATGGAGCTATGGCGGAGAATTGGCAACAGGGTCAACGCAGTGGGAAAGCATTCAAGAGCACGGGATGACATCAAGAAGAGGTGGAAAGACCAATGGGGGAAGGTGCGTTCTGTGGTATCTAGACACCAGGTAGCAGTACAGAGGACTGGTGGTGAACCCACACTTCCTCCCCGATAACTAACAACATGGGAGGAGCAAGTCTTGGCGATCATGCATCCTGAGGGCCTCACAGGAATAGCAGGAGGACTGGACTCTGGTAAGGCAAATCTTTACTACTATATCCCACCCCACCCTACCTGCATGCTATTACAAACTCTTAGCCCAACCCTCACACCCATCACCCCAACACCCCACAGATACCCCAATATCACAATCCACACATCCCATTACCAAGCCCGGCGTGTTACACAAATGCATGGAACCCCATCACCAAAGCATGTCCAGTACAGATACTCACCCAGGCCCCAAAATTAACAAACACACAAGGCCAAAGACAATAAGGCAAGCACAGGAGTAGAGGGAAACTCACACATTGGACAAGATGGCACACACAGATACAATAACTATGCATTTACCCCCCAACAGGACCCCTACCCAACGTCACCAGACAGGAGGTACCAGACATACCCAGTCCCCCCAGAGAAGAGGCCCACAGTGACGACAGCAGCTCTGCACGCCTGGATAAAGATGACCAGCCCGGCCCATCAGGGACCTCTGGACAGACAGTTCCCCTGCCACTGTCACAAACAACCACTGAACCTGCCCCCCCAGGAAACACCACCACAGCACCCACCCAGCTGGCCCATCCTTCTGTACCCAGGACACGTCGATCAGCAGTGTTTCCACCACTACAGGGACCCCAGGTGAACCCACCAACCCAAGACAACCAGGGACCTGTGGTCAGTGGCAGTGGGCACATGGCTCAGGGGACAGAGGCACAGGATAACAGGGAAGCTGGGAGGACTTCTGTGCAACAGGGGGAGGAGAGGCCCAGGGAACCCACTCTCCACGAGGTACTCTCCAACATCATGGGAGCATACCATCATTCCCAGGAGACCATGGGCACAGTACTGGCCAAGTTTCAGGAGACCCAGTAGCTGCAGGAGGAACACTACCTGGGGATCAGGGAGGACTTGAAGTCCATTAACAACACCCTGGTCAACATTGCAGGGGTGCTGGCAGACATGGCCACCACAAAGAAGGACACAGTGGCACACAAACGGGCCCCTGACACTAGCCTGAATAATGAACAGCCCTCCACCTCCACCGGCGCTAGTGGACAGGAGGTCCCGCCACAGGACCAACAGGCCACCAGCACCCCACCCACTGCAGAAGGAGAACCACCATGCAAACGGTCCCTGAGATCCAGGAACAAGACAGAGAACATTGCCAAGACCCCCGCCAGGAAATAAGACTCTCCTGATTGTCACCCTTCTGTCCCACTCTATTACTCTGTCCACCTTGAACTGCCATTACTCCACTTCCTATGCCCCCTTGGTCAATGCACCTGTTATGCCAATAGACTGGCCTCCACCATGGACATTCTTTCACCATCACCCCAACCCATTTGACAGCCCCCTCCACTTATTAGCACAGAAATAAACACCCTTGAATCACAAATCAATCTGGAGTCAGTCTATACTTTCACAAATGTGTAATTGCAACCCATCTAAAAAATAGCAATGTCAATGTTCATTTCCACATACCAATGTTAGACAGTTGTTGGGCAGCAGTAAACATAGCAGAAGGCAGAAAGTGGTACACAGATCTGTAAAATGGAAAGCCAAAGTGAACTGTCAGGGTCATTACACAGAGGTAAAAAGGCAGAATCATGCAATGTCCTAAAGTAGTATGATATGAGAGGAGCAGTGCCAGTCTCTTATCTGTGTCTCACTGGAAGTATTGCATGATGATGTTGTTTCAGTTGTCTATATCTTCTTCATCTGCTTCCTCTTCTTCACTGTCCACAGGCTCCACAGCTGCCACAAGACCAATATCAGGCCCATCCTTCTGCAGCAAAGGCACCTGGCGTCGCAAAGCCAGGTTGTGCAACATACAGCATGCCATGATTATGTGGCACACCTTCTTCGGTGAGTAGTATAGGGAGCCACCTGTCAGATGGAGGAAGCGGAACCTGGCCTTCAGGAGGCAGAAAGTAAGCTAAATTACCCTCCTAGTTTGCCCATGTGCCTCATTGTAGCGTTCCTCTGCCCTTGTCCTGGGATTCCTTACTGGGGTCTGTAGCCATGACAAGTTGGGATAACCAGAGTCACCTGAAAATATCGAAGGACAACTGTGAGACATACACCAACCCTTAGGGACTCTACCATACCCAGACACCTACGTAAACTGTGTTGGGACCTTGGGCTCACCTATTAGCCACAGCCAGTGCCTCTGGAGTTGGCCCATCACATAAGGGATGCTGCTATTCCTCAAAATGTAAGCGTCATTCACAGAGCCAGGATACTTGGCATACACATGGGAAATGTACTGGTCTGCCAAACACACCATCTGCACATTCATAGATTGGTAGCTTTTACCGTTTCTGTCCACCTGTTCATTCCTGCGGGGGGGGGGGGACAAATGCCACATGTGTACCATCAATTGCCCCAATGATGTTGGGGATATGTCCCAGGGCATAGAAGTCACCTTTCACTGTGGGAAAATCCTCCACCTGGGGGAAAACAATGTAGCTGCGCATGTGTTTCAGCAGGGCAGACAACACTCTGGACAACACGTTAAAGTACATTGGCTGTTACATCCCTGATGCCATGGCCACTGTTGTTTGAAAGGACCCACTGGCCAGGAAATGGAGTACTGACAGGACCGGCAGTAGAGTGGGCATTCCTGTGGGATGGCAGATAGCTGACATCAGGTCTGGCTCCAATTGGGCACACAGTTCATGGATTGTGGCACGATCAAGTCTGTAGGTGATAATGATGTGTCTGTCTTCCATTGTCGACAGATCCACCAGGGGTATGTATACCGGAGGATGGCGCCATCTCATCATTTGCCCCAGCAGACGTGCTCTATGGAGGAGAAGGGGGAGCAGAGGGTCATACACCATATAGCTTGCACAAGGATGTTTTGAACAAACGTGATGTAATCAGTGTTTTGCGCTGTATGTCTGTATTCCTGCTCAAAAGTGCTGTGACACAGTTAGTTGCCCTGCCATGTGGCCCCCTAAAATGGCGGCTGCCTGACCTGTAAGGAGGGACAAGGAGAAATGAGTTAACTGTGCTGGTGTTGTGCAGCGTCGTGGTAGGCGGACGAAGACTGCAGTGCAATTTAGCATTGGTTATCATTGGGCCCTATGGGTTCCAGCAGCCAATGACGATGTACGCTGGTGGTGACGGTACGCACTGCTGCAGACATGACCGCCATTTTCTATCTGTTCACTCACTTTCTACCTGACCTTCAACAGGAGAGGACCCACACGGCAAGTGCTACTGTGACCTGAGTCTGTAAGCGACAATGGCTACAGTGTCTGGGGAAAGAGCCACTGCCTTCATGCAGAGGAGTTGGAGAAACTGGTGGATTTGATCCTCCTCCAGTACACGCAACTCTACGGTCCATCAGAGAAACACGTGAGTATACTGTGAGCATTATGGATGTAACATGAATGTATGGAGGGGCGTCAATGGAAGATAGAGGTGGGGGGTGGGCAGAGGCCAGCATGTGAGGATGGTCAGCGTATGTGTTTGTGGGCCAGGGTGGGAGTTTGTGGCCAATGAGTAAGAATAACCAGACAGGTGAGTAAAATCCATTCTTACTTTACTTTTCCTCTAGGTCAGCGCCCACCAGAAGAAGGGTATTTGGCGTGCCATCGCTGAGGAAGTGCGGACCCTGGGGGTCTACCATAGACGGAGCACCCACTGCTGCAAAAGATGGGAGGACCTGCGCTGCTGGAGCAAGAAAATGGCAGAGGCCCAGCTGAGGATTACCTCCAACTTGGAAGGGGTGCCCGTCGCACCATGACCCCCCTGATGTACCGGATCCTGGCAGTGGCATATCCGGAGTTGGATGGGCACTTGAGGGCATCACAGCAGCCACAAGGGGGTGAGTACAGTCTCATGTAGCTGACTCTCCGCGCTTTAGGAGGTGTCTGGGTGTGAGAAGTGGGCTGTGGGTTCCCCTAGGCCAGGGCAAACGTGCCAGGGCAGATCCTTTGTTAGGCAGGCTCAGTGCCAGTCCAAACCCAAAAGTGGTAGTGGCCCTCTTCACCTAGTCAGGCTCCTGTGGGCTCCAGGTGTGCATCAAATGGATCTAGGCACAGTCCCCCATGGGAATGTGATTTTCCCCTGAACTGTTGGCCGAGTGCATAGGGCTGCTCCCTGTGTGTTGTCTCTGCCAACGGTGTTGTTGTTGCAGGCATTGACCATGTGTCTCCTCTGGCGGAGGAGCTGTGGCACCGGAGCAGGAGGGAGCTGCAACCCACATGGCCCTGGAGGGTGAATGTACGGAGTCTGAAGGCACCAGTGGGACGGAGGGCGAGGGGAGCTCCATGAGGAGACACCAGCGCTAGCGACTCCTCCTCTGATGGAAGCTCTCTTGGGGTGGCGGGCGCCTCTGTGCCCACCGCATCAACAAGTACAGCTGCCACCCCCTTTCCAGCACTGCCCTCCCAGCAGCCCCTCATCGAGTTTCTTGTGCCCGCTCACCCAGGAGGGTGGGCATCTCCTTCGCCCCAGCACCTCAGGCCCTGCCCAAGTCAGCCCTGCTGCCCTCAGTGAGGTGGCTATTGACCTCCTGAGATCCCTCATCGTTGGGCAATCAACCATTTTGAATGCCATCCAGGGTGTCGCAGCCCAACAGAGAGCGTTTCAGGCTCGGGCCTCAGCACTGATGGCAGCCATTGTCCCTGTGTCCAGCCTCCCCCCTCCAACTTCCACTACCCAGACCCAATCCCCTGTACCTCAGCCTATCCCAAGCACACCATCAGACCAGCATGCACATTCATCAACACACAAGTGTGTACATGGCAAACATAAGCACCACACATCCCACAGGCACTCACACAAGCACCATCCCCATGCAGACACACCAACATTCACTGCCTCCACTGTGTCCCCCTCCTCCACGTCCTCCTCCTCCCTCCCAGTCTCGTCTCCACTCACACCTGCATGCACTACATCCTCAGCCACTACCTCCATCACCACCACCCCCATCCCCACACACCGCTCATGTGCAATCACCACCCCCACTACCATGCACACATCCCCTGTGTCCTCTCCCTGTGTGTGTGTGTGTGTGTGTCTGTGAGCCCTCCTCCCAAAGTACACAAAAGCCGACACACACACACTCAACAGCCATCCACCTCACAACAGCCTCCAGCCCACCCATGCACCCTCATCCAAACTCAGCAGACGTACACCTCCTACAACCACTACATCTTCCTCCACCCCCAAACCCCCTCTATCGTCCAGTCCCAGTGTGTCTAAAAAGCTTTTCCTGGTTAACATTGACCTCTTCCCTACACCTCCCCACCGTCCTTTCCCTAGGGCCAGGATGTCCAGATCGCAGCCCAGCAACTCAGCCACGAAATCCTCGAGCACTCTGGTCCCCGCAAGTCCAGTAACATCGCGGGCTGCACCCATCAGGGCTGCCAGTGTGCCACCTAGTGAGGCCAAGGATCACCCTATTCCGCCACCTGCCAAGGTGAAGAAGGGGACAACATGCCATAGGGAAAAGCCGCACCAACCACCCAGCAAGGCCGCCTCCAAGACAAAAGAGGACAGTGCCAAGGTCCCAGCAGCGACCTCCGAGGTGGCGAAGGGACACAAGGCTAAAGGGAAGTCAGCTCAGGGCACAGAGCCTCCAGGTGAGGGACTGGTGACACCCTTTCTGCAAGATAGAACAGCAACCTGTGCGGCAGTGGCCCCAGCCGCAACCACCGCCACCTGCACCGCCACCTGCATGCCCACCTGCACGTCTGCTACCTCTGCTACGGTCCCCAGCATTATCCCCAGTTGGCAGCCATCAGAGGCTGCAGGAGATGTCCTAGTGTCTCTCTCCACAGGTGCTGACACATGCACCCCCGCCAGCATTGCCACCGCTGACACCGCTGCAACCACCGCCACCTGCTCCGCGACATGCTCAGACAGTGCCACCACAGCCGACATGACCATCGTTGGGTGTCGAGAGGTGAGTGGTTTCCTTTCTGTGTACTTTTTCCGCAGTGCTTTTAATGGCATTGGTACCGCCCTGGAAAAGCTGGCGGATTGGTGTCATGTAAACCAGTGGGCAGTACTTTGTCTTCTGCCTGTCTGTTGACGGTTACCGCCACGGTGTTTGTTTCTACCGCCGTGGCGGTCGGAGTGTTAATGTGGCTGTCTGTGTTGGTGGTTTCCGCCATGGTCATGATTCCCTTTTTTTTACCGCCGACCTGTTGGCGGTATTACTGCCGCTTTAACACCACCCGCCAGGGTTTTAATGAGGGCCTTAGTGCTTTGGAAGAGTAATTTTGCAGTTCCTGCTGTTTAATAGAAGCCAGTAATTGAGTATGCTTACTCTGCTTACTTAAGGATTCCGATTTTCTTAGAAATGTAATCGATAATGAAGGCCTCTGAAGTAGCCTCAAATTTGTCCCACATCAATTGTGGTGAGAGAAGAGGGTCTTCATGAATTGCTAAGAATTCAAAAGAGTATGCAAGGAAAGGAGAGAAATGGGTTATTATTAAATCGCCATCTATAAGGTGGTTTATGAGGGGCCAGCAAGTCAAGGTCAACTATCAAAGGGGCAAGATCTGAAATTACTATTGGAGCAATTTCTGCATGAGCAGATGTTGAGAAAGGTGTTTCCCAAGAATATAGGGGCAGATTTAGGAAAAGTGGTGCTGCACCTAGTAAGAGGCTATATTGAAGTCCATAGGGGATAACATCAACAGTGGAGAGTAAGTCAAAGGACAGTGCTAGACTGCAATAAGCCCTGACACAACTGCAAGCACAGGACCAAGGAGAAACTGGCCAGCAACATGAAGACCTTAGATCCAGGAGGAGCTGATATCCTTGGAGGAGCACATGGAATCTGTCATCCCAACCCAGTTGATGGTAGGAGTGGAAGGATATGATAGTGCAGCCAATGAAGACCAACAAGGCCACAAGGTAAGTGGCAACAAGGGACAATATCACTAAATATGTCAAGTTCCTCAGTGCAGCATGCTATGTTTCTGCACTGCACTGCACAGAGTGTAAGGGGAAGGGATAGAAATTACCATATGTCCAGTCACACATCATAGAAATGTGACTTATTTATGTTGCACAGCCCAGTATAACATCGGTGTCCAGTACTACAAGTCCCACAATACCAAACAAAAGATCTGAACTGGTAAAACACAACACAGCGGGACACCGGAACCCTGACCACCCCGATTGGATACCTTGCACCATGAGGCTAGTGGGTTACTCTTGGGGCCATGCATCTAAATCTGGACTGCAGAGCAATAGAATAGAATGTGGATGTCGGAGGATCACTTCTCCACCTGAGAGGGGAGTCAGGTGATGGGCATGTGAAGTAACATCACATAGGACCATGTGCAGAGCCAAGTCCAGAGGAGCATAATTACAACAATAGTGGGGGAAATTGCTGAAATTCAGAGCATTTTAAAAAGTCGTGCACTCCTGAACCTTACCTCAGTGCTGGTGCCCTTATAGCTGCCTAGCTCTTTGCAGGGACACTTGCAACATAATGTAAGGGTGCCTGTATTACTTGCAGGTTTGTCTATGTGCAGGAAGGCACACCTTCCTGTACAGTAACAATCCATGGAGGCATTTACCTTTTCCCATCTGTGCAGCAGAATGCAGCATACATGGAAAGGAGAAAAAAGAATGAGAAATTAAGTTATTTCTCTTTGCTATGCCTGCTTTGGGGAGGCATATGATTTTTACGCATTTCAGATTTACCCACCTTGTAAATCTGGGAATGAGTGAAAACCCATGGAGGTTGCATTGGAAAACCCACCACAACATCCATGGAATGCCCCCTGATGCAGACTACTCCATAGCTATGAGGCCATTTAAAAGCATGCATATAGCCTTTGTATGGCCCCACAGATATGGGTCTGGTGGTGCGTGGGGCTAGCAAATATGCCCCTTAGTTCCTAGCATTAAACTACATTTCACACAACTGCACTGATGAGTAGGATGTAAGCACACATGTGTAACCTACCATAGTATCTAACAACCGAAATCCTGGAAAGTAAAAAGGTGAAGCAACTGTTTCATAAAATAGTAAGGTTTGTGTTTTGTCAAACAATGGGTAGTGTGTGAGACAGGTTGTCCCCTGTTAGTGCTGTTTAATGTAGGTGTGGCTGAGCACATTGAACTGTCACTGTGCTTTAATGGGGGCACATTGCACAGCAAGGAGGTCAGAGGTAGAGTGTGTACTGCACGGTAGCCTGAGCTATACACATGGACTGATGAGTTACATACCTGTTGCAGCTGGGAACCGATGCCATAGACGAGGATATTGGTGTACTGCACCCTACATGCGATGAGCACCAGGAGAAAGATGTGGCATGTGTCAGGAGGGAGATGGAAGAAGAAATCTCATACCTGGCTACATACATTTACACAGATACCACACCCATGGTAAATAATACACTTATACATTCCTGCAGTTTAGCAGGTTGCTAGCTGTATAGAGTAATGTGGATGCATGACCAATTTGAACCATGGTAACATGAATGCATAATGTGTATGCCAGAGAGCACAACAATGCAGATTGTTATTATGTAGTGTTTATGAGGCTAACAGCAGGATCACATTGTATATATTAACAAACCCTGTTCACTTTCACAGGAGCTGTGGCCTGAGTAGTGGCCTTAGGGAATGCTTGGCACACTGGTGACTTGGGACAATGTTGGTGCAATGTGTACAGTAGTGCTGTAAATACATGAACAAAATATTAGGCATAGCCATCATGAAAAGAAGTGTCAATCTCCAAGTTTGATCTGTACCTTAGCTCAACATATTTGCAGTGGAAGGGCAGGCCAGGAAGCTATGTAACTATGTGGCAATGTGTAGTAGTGAACAATGCACAGATACTACCATTTGAAAGGTAACTACAATGCCATTTCCCTTCAATACATACATGCCACATATGTCAGCCAAATAACTACTGCAAACATCTACCATTGATCAACATTGACATATCCATTTGACAGCAGAGAGAGAAACAACTGACATTGTGCCCCACATGAATGAAGAAATATTTCAGCGAATTCTGGACTACATTACCTCACATTCTCCAGGAAAGGGATGGGCTGACAGCATCATCGGGTCTCCGGAGGAACCCCCTACAATCCAAACTACCCCATCAGTAAGACCTAGGCCAGCTCTGAGGATTGCAGGTTGTATTTCAACACCAAGCAGTAGATTTCTAGTGACAGATGTTGGTTTAGGTGCAGGTGAGGATGGAGACAATTGCGGTCACCCTAGAGGGAGTCCGCAGGTGCTTCAGTACCAATAATGACACCTCTGATGCAATTATAGGCACCCACACTCCAGTCCACTGACTGGAACAGTCCCTGGTTGGCATTGCTGGTGTCATGAAGCAGAGTTAAAAAACAGCCCTTCCAATGTAACACCAGTGTAGTTGCCACCCAGCTGGGAGCTATATGCACCATCTGTCAGTCCATGGAATGGACTCCACTGTGACATTGTTGCTATGCTGACAAACCAGCTGGCCCTTCTCAGCATTGTGCTACCTTCCTTGTTGGCATAGGCAAATGTTGCTGGGGACAGGGGTGCCACGTCTTCCGCCCCTGATGTGTGGGCGCCTCAGATGCCTCCTGCTCAAACACAGCCACCCAAAGGGGAGGCCCGCCACACATCAGGGGAGGAAAAGGTGGATTTCTCCACTTTCAGGTAAAGAACTTCACAGTAACCTTTGTCCGTGGCCCTTAGCCAGTTTCCCAGTGAACCTGTGTTGACTAAAGTGCCATCATCCTTGTCATCCGGTACTGTCTACTTTGTGTTTGCCCACCTGTTGCTCTTATACATTTGTGGACTGTCTCTGTGGCCTGCCTCTTCTAATGGCAATTTGGATCTCCTCTGTACTGGAATACTCCTCCACATGTCTTATTACTCCCCTGTGGACCTCGTCTGGACATCCTTTACCAACATAAACTACACCTATACACAAACTACCTAAACGTTGAAACCTAAAAAATATACATTTTTTGTACTTTTTATTTCTTGTGTGTTTTGTTTTTTGTAGAAACATTCTAAACATCAACCCACACCCACTTAATACCCTACCCTCCCGTATCCCAACCTAACAAAACAAATCGCTTTTAAATTGTTACAGTTACCTACAATAAACTAACCGCTCCCAGTGCTACTACCTGTCCTAACCTATGCTGTAAAACCAATATATAACAAACAGGAAAAGGGCAGAAAGTCTAAGGGAGTCTAGCCAGCAATCCGATCCAGCGACTGTTGAAAAGTGTTCACCAAATTCATTAGACTGGCTATCTGTGGTTCCATGCCAGCCACATATTCTATGGCTAATAACCTATGTGAAATGAGCAATGTCTAACAAGTACATGTATTATGCCTCAGTCTTGAGTAACTCACATGACAAATACACAATTTGCAGCATAGACTGGCTCTGTGCCAGGTAGTTGAAACACAGATGGAGGGTGGCTAGCTTCCTCCAATAAAACTGGCCTGTTGGACACTTCTCCAATATAGATTATTGGAAATACCTGGTACCCTATTACATAGTTCATGTAATGAAATTGAAGGAATACCATGTGGCCCTTTACATATCCTAGTGTCTGTCCATACATGTCAGTTCATAATGTTACTTTGAGGCATATAAACTCCAATCATATCCATGTGAAGAGTGTGTGCATGAATGCTGTAGTTCTCATATGTATGAGTATCTTGTGCTGTACCTAACAGGTTTTGCAAAAAATAAATCAAGGGTGACAGTTTTTTTTTTGGGTGAGAGACAGTATGGATAAGGCCATCACTAGGTGGACTGTGTAATGGGCTATATTCTGACAACAGAGTGCAGACATGCATGTGCTACTTTACACATTGGCCTTTTTCGTCAGAAAATGCTAAAAAGGAATGATCACCCATTTCACATGTGACTGATATACAGCACTCTGAAGGATGCTCACACAAGTTTATTGGATTCCAAACTTTGGCCAGACGCCTACCTACAAGTACATGTATGGATCCTAAAACATTTTGCTATTTGAATGACGTGCATGCCTGCACATGCCTTGAATCCTTCACACTGTACCAATTATGGTAGCGATGGAAAACATATTCTGCATGTATGGGCATTGTATGATATGAAGAGACAAAAGGAGAACTATTACATTTGAAAAGATGCTTACTGTGTATTGTTTCCCATAAAAATGTATTGTTGACTTTTAGTAATGTTGTGTGGGATATGTATTAACCCCCATACTCAACTGTGTCCTGCACAGATTTTGACTTGGGCAAATGTACCTGTGTCTTGAAAATCTCATCCTATCTCATGAATTTTTTCTGTCACCTAATTTGGGAAAAATTGTGTTACTTTCTGTTCATGTTATGGGTGAGAGACATTTAAACTTATCTCTTGGTCTTGGAGCTGGTGATGGTTAGGGCTGGGCTAGCTCATGGAGTTCTACTCTGTGAAATTCTGCTGAGTTAGCTAATAAATTTGTGAAATTCCGCAGAGTTCCACCTGCGGCAGAAAGCCGCCTGCTTTACCACCCGTTCTCCATACGTTCACTGTAGAATGCACCCGTTCTCGGAAGTGCTAAGCAGGATCAGGCGGCCCGACTCTGCTAAGCACTTCCAATATCTGGTGCATTCAGGCTAGTGTGGTATGCCGTAGGCAGTGAAAGCTGGTGTTTCAGTCCTCTTGTGCTGACACAGTCCCCTGGCCTGGAGCATGCTGCTCTCAACCACACCTGCACGCTTCCCTTCACCAACTGCTCTCCTTTACAAACTTGCTACGGAGGGCTAAGCACACCGCCTGTCTTACACCAGCCTTGCAATCGCTTCCTCTGCACTTACAAACAGCCTCAGATCGCCCTTTCTTTACAGCTGAGCACTAGCAGCAGCAAACAAGTTCACCACCAGCAGCCTGGTATTTTGTCAGTGTCTAGCCCTGCTTGCTACTGGACTCTAATGCACTCTCTCAGGCCATATACCTCTATATGGTGGGAGATGCTGGACTACTAATCTGCAGCTGATGTTCCCCAGGTCTCCAGTGCCCCCTGCTGGCCTCAGAACCATACTGCATAGCACCACTTCCTTTCTCAGGGACTCTGGGGAGATAGGTTCTTTCCAGGTAGAGCTCTGACTGTAAGTTCCATTTTGCCATAGGCATAGGCAAATACTTTACATGCCCAGTGCCGGACCGCATGTGCACATAGAAGAGAAAGCAAAACAAGGGTCTTACCCAAATTCAGGGTCTCCATTGCAAGTGGCCTGGCTCTCTGCCCCCTGCTCTCTACCTACTGAGGACAGTGAAAGGAGGAAGGCCTTGATCCAGAGCTGGTGCCGCCCCTCAAGAGCAGCTTCCTGCAGCTCAATGCTGCTGACCGGCAGAAAGCTAAGACTTATCTAGGGGTCTCCTTGCCTGTCGTAGGGCAAATGTCTTCATTTTGAGCCCAGTTTAAAGTTTCAGTGTGGCCCTGTTATGGGCCACACAGCACAAGTGCAGACTGTGCTTGCGCTGTGTGGCCCATAACTGTGCTACAGCGCACACGCAAGCAGGTGAGCTTCACTCTGCTGCCAGGATAGAAGAGTTTTGGCCGAACTCCATCCTCCCAGCAGAGTACTGAGTCCCAAAAACTCTGTTAACACCGCCAGCAAAGAAGAGCTCACCGCCCACCTCTAGTGATGGTGCATGTGCCATAAGCCTCCACACGATAGCTAACCAAACATTACCACAGCAGATTCTTAGCCATCCATCCTGTGTGCCTGCATGCTTTGCCAATATATGCACATTGAGATTTGTCCCTATCCATAGCACATGCAACTTTGCCCTACTTCCTTTCTGATTTAACAAGTAATGAACGTTGTTTTCATGTGAATGATGAAACCCTTACACATCTCAAAGCAACTAATATCAGAGATCACACCCAATACTTACAGAGCACAGTAAACATTCAGATGACGCTCACTGGTAGCATTGGGATCCCTGAAGATGTCCACCTCAGCATTTGGGTATGTGCTGGTCTACTTACAAGACAAAAACATGGTACATTTCTCTGGGAAGTTTGAACAGGTACACTGTGCATATGAAAAACAGCACATTGAGTTCACAAATGTCTATTATTGTGTTCATGTTGGATAAGTAGCTGAAGGTAAAGTTGACATGGCTTAGTCATGAAAATATGTATGCCATGTTTCAGTGTTTATGAATAATATCAGATGCATCACGTTTCAGGTGCAGAGAGTACAGACAAAGTACCCAACAATCGTTCCTTGCTACATGGTGCTAGAGTACCTGGCTTTAATGGATATGTGAACAGAATAAATTGACAGACCACACTCTGCATGGTATTAATTTTGGTGGGGCTCCCTCAAATCAATATGTGTTCTGAACAATGCTGCACATGTTCAGATAGTAACCATGCTTGTTTTTTTTCTTCACTTATGGCCAGATGTATCAAAAGATTTTGCATTCGCAAACAGTAGAAATGAGTACATTTCACTGTTTGGGAATGCAACATAGCCTTTCACAATGTATGAAAGGCATTGCAGTCCTATTTTAGGGACACTAAGCCCCATATTTATTCTTTTTGACGCAAACCAGCGAGGGCGCTGGTTTGCGTAAAAATATTTACCGCCGGTTTACGCCATTCCTACGTGCCAGATGGCCGCCTCATTTAAGGATTGACATTTGCCGGTGCTGTGGGCTGGTCAAAGTAAAAAAAAAATGACTCAAACCAGGCAGTGCTGGCGTAGGGAAAAATGGGGGTGGTGAGTCAATAAATGGTGCAAGTCAGGTTAGAGTAAAAAATCATGGCTCAAACCAGACTTTCGACATTTTTTGATGCACAACCCCCATTGAAATGACTCCTGTCTTAGCAAAGACAGGAGTCATGCCCCCTTGCCCAATGGCCATGCCCAGGGGACTTTTCTGTCCCCTGGGCATGACAATTGGGCACAGTGGTATGTAGGGGGGCCCAAGTTAGGTCCCCCATGCCAATTTTAAAAAAATAGTACTTACCTCTACTTACCTGGATGAGCCCCCCATCCATGGGTGTCCTCCAGGGGTGGGCAAGGGTGGCAGGGGGCGTACCTGGGATCAGGGAAGGGTACCTCTGACTTGCTTCCATGATCAGAGACCATGGAAGTGAGCCCACAGGCCCCTTAACACCTGCCCTCACCCAGGTGCTAAAAAACAGCACACATCAGGCTGTGCACCGTTTTTTAAGGCCCGCCCCCTCCTACGCATCAAAATGACGCAGGAGTATAAATAAGGCGCACAGGCCTTAAAGTCATTTTTTGGCTGGGAACGCCTACCATGCATGTCATAATCGCAAGGCGGTTTCCCGCATCCAGAAAATGACGCACACAGAGGAATTTTGACATTCACGGGGTCGGGAGTCATAGAATGAATATGGTCTTAGGTTTGCACCAAATGTGCGTCAAAATGTTTGACACACATTCGGCGCAAACAGAGTATAAATATGCCCCTACATTTTTGGGTGAATCCCTAAAATTGAGACTCCAAATGGGGAATCACAATTTGTGATTCTGTAAATGGAACATCACAAATAGGGAATTTCTATTTGCAATGCTCTATGCACATGTAACAAGCATTTCCTAAATGCGAACTGGGCATTTAGGAAATGCTATTGCCATCAACATTAAGTTGATGGTAATCATGTGCAATTTTTAAAAATGCATTAAAAATGCAAGGGCATGTGTGCGCTTTACAGGTGCACAATAGTTTTTGGGGTGCATTGGCAGGGACCTTAGGCCCCTGGCACCCTTGGTTTTCTCTAGGGTATGGTAACCCTGGCTCACCCTATCCACTGTTGTGATCATATTGAGCAGATAGTGGACCAAGAGTCTAAACAGGCCCCTAAAATCCCTCTCTGAAAGATTCTTTGCTTTGTCCATATCCAACATATCCCTAGCAAAGCTAAACACCCTTGCCTACAACTAAACTTAAACTCACCCTTCCACCTATGTCTAAAACTACAAAAATAGACGAACACCGAACAATACAGTGGACAAAACAATGCAAAATGCAAACACAATACACAAAGAACACTTTGGCACACAACAGGGACAGCTTAGACACCAACAAGACCGAACAAATTGCTAGCAACCAACTGAGTACATACCAAACACCTCCACCAGCCAGACCAGACTAAAAGACTGTAAGTGAAAGTGAAAGTAACTTCACATTTCCTGGTTTGCAGCACAAGAGAGTAATTGCATCATTTCCTGGGTGGATGTGACACATTTACTACAAATGGGTCATTTTTCTGACACATTGCTGGAGAACTACCAATGCATGCTTTACACACAACACATGCCAATGCAAAATGCTGTCTTTTTTATGCATTGGCATGGATGTGTGGCTTCTGAGCAACACCCTGGGTGCAAGGGCTCACACACAAGGATAATGCATATGTTTGATTAATGCAACTAGCCTTTTGTGAGTGGTACAATGTAGGGAATTGTTCAATGTCTGTGCGTACTCCCAGGGCTTAGCTGTCATGGTCAAATTTTCTTGGCTGACATGCTTGAAGACTTGGGAAGTGTGTCATGTGTGTGTTTGTTAACAGCGCTCTTATGTGTGACTCATTCCAATATTGGTGTGGACATTAGGTCATGCAATATATTAGTGTGAAATACACAGACATATTGTGAATTGCTGAGACCTTGACATTATGTCTATGTCTTACAGTTTGTATAGTGCTTGGCTGGATATACATAGCTGCGTAGTAGTTTTTTTTTATCACACAGATATTGCAGTGCTATACAAATGTTATACACATTGTAAGACATGATTATACTCAAACTTGAAGAACATATCAGCTGTCTGCATTCCTGCCATAGGATGTGTTACAGACGCAATACTGATTCAGCCAGTCTACAGTTTATGCGGCATCCAGGCCACAGATTAACTGTCTAATGTGGCTAAGCCTTTAGAACACATGCTAAAATGTGTGAGACATCATTCACTAGATGGAAATACCCAACAACCACCATATAATGTTGTGGTGCACACACATCTGCTGACTGGGCTTGGTGTCTTGATCAATATGTGTGGTGCTTGGTGTCTTGATCAACACCACTGCAGAAAAGTGTTTGCCTAAAATGTTAGCCTATATTGTCATAATGACAAGGCCCGCTTGAGTATTCAAAACAAGTGTGATGACTACCAAGTAGGAATACGCTTACTATTACCCTGCATCACATTATTTGGTAACAGAGACAGGCTTATGTGAACTTGGGATGTGGGTAAGCATTCACACCAGAAGGTCATATGTGCATTTACTGACAGATTACACCACTCTAAACCTAGTGTGAGTGCATGTTACCTTGACAGGAATTACATTGCATGTGGTTATACCTTGACATAAATTTTTTTTTTTTACTTTTTGATTTTCTTTGTGTCCTGTTTTCATTAGCACACATAGATGGGGCAGTAGGAGTGACAGTATTGTTTGTTTCAGAGTAAGACACACCAACACAGACACATCCATTTCTGCATGGAATAGTTGCATTCTTGCCTACTGGGACAAGTGTGCCAGCATTAGGCCCAGGTAGCCAAGCCACCAACGGCACAGCTAGGGACTCAACATTTACATGTGTTCTGCTAGTTACCACTCTGATTTTCTACATGCCTGCAAACAATGATATATCATACAGTGGCTTTTTGGGTTGCACTGTGTACCCATGCACCTCATATGGGCCTCTGTTGACAACTGTCGAACTATGAGGTCACTATACTGGTCTCTACGTGTGTAAGGCAGTAAAAATGTCTAGATGTACAACATACAGACAGTCACTGTACACTGTTTACATTTACACTCCCTTTGGATTGTGGTAGGATGTCTGGTGGTCAGTACACTGTAGCAGCAAACATTCTCACAAAATGAGCACAATGTTCCACAATAGTACCTTTGTTTGGTGTGTGTCTTCCCCAAGCACATGCATTTGATACTCGTTGTTGATATGTACACATATTTTGATCCACATGATGTTGTTCTGCTGTGATTGTGACACCTAGTTACATACCTTTGTGATGGGCCAAAAATAATAGGTGAGATGTAAGTGTCTTGATGTGGACAGTGACTGTGGACTGAAATTGCGTACCCAAAGTGTTCAGTCATTTCTTCACATTTATGAACACACTTTGTAAACCAAAAAAATATTTATGATCATCAAGCTACTGCAAGCTGCACTGAAAAAGTTCTGAACAGTTTGGTTTCTTTCCTGGGTTCCGGCGATTGAGGCTATATTTTTCCCTCTGTCCTCATCATGATCCTCATTTTTGTTCGGTGCTTCCTGGTCCTCATGGCCCATGTCCCATGTGACATTTGACCACACATATATGTTGTGCAATATACAGCCCACTAAGATCATTTTAGCAGACAATGGGATGGAGGTTTAGTATTCCCAACCGGACATGTCCAGGAAGCAGAATAAAGACTTCGGTATCCCAAAAGGCCACTCCGCGATCCCCCTGGTCTTGGCCAGTGCATTGTTGTATGTGCACTCTGCCTTTCTATGGAGATGTGCAAATGGGGCCATGTCTTACGGCTGCAGACCATATCCTTGGTTAGCTGAAAATCAAAAGAAAGAAAGGTCACTCAAAGATCATGTTGATCAGTCAACCCACATTCAAGACCTGTCTGTTATGTATACTGATACACATTTCTACTTGTTTTGGACACTATTTGATACACTTAGATTAACACTTTTAATTCCACATGTCTGTTCCTGTTCTCTGTGTCATATCGAAACATGTGCAAGACCTGCTATCTTTTGACAGTACCACAATCCGACAATCACACTTGGCCAGGAGCTAAGTGTGATAGGTGTTTTGTAGGTCCACTGACACCGTAAGTGACAATATGTTGCTCACAAAATGGGGATTTTTGTCATCCCAAGGTAGGCTGTACCAGTATTAACCAGTTTTACACTCAGACATACATTTGTCACTTTGGAACCACTGATTTTGTTGCTGCACTACCTGCCAATGACTGAGCCTTTGAATCATTCAGTTCCTTTAGTGAGTGATATCTGGTCAGTATATGTGGTGCATTCAACACATTTTCCCTGGATAGTTGTATGATTTCTTGTCAGCCTTCAGCAGCTGCTTTTCATCAGTCAATATGTCATGGTACACTGGAATTGACATTACATTTAAAGATTTCTCTTAGTCCCAATTGAGACCAGCCAGAATTTTTTTTTAAACCATTTCACTGCCTTAGGACCTCTAGCATTAGCAATGGGTAGCTTACTTTCATATATATGTCACAGGTGGTTGCCCACCACTCAGCCACCTTTGGATGGAGAGAGAATATCAATGACCTAGCTATACAGAACCTAGTCAAGATACTAATAAACAACATCAAGGAGCTAGAACTGGTATTATACATAGATTTGTACCCTGACGTGATCGTTCTAGCAGATAGCTCAAAGTTCCTACCTGAGCGATCTATTACAAACTGAACCACACCTGCCCAAAGTTCACATAGTGCAGGGCACTCTACAAACATATGTACTATAATAGCTGCCTGACAGCCACACTTTTGCCATTGAGTTTTATTTGAACAATGGTTCGTACAGTGCTTAATTTGTAAATAAAAACATGCCGTTGCCCAAAACCCTCCTCTTAAACATCTGGCTGCTGCAATTAAATGTGCAAACACGAAATACTGAAACAGCGTAATCCTGAAGCCATCTCGGGCCTCTTCAATCCATTTAAAGTCACTCCCTGACCTTTCTGGTCACCCTCAGAGCTTTCTTCTTTCTCCCATTGTGATGTTTTTTCATTTTTCTCTTCCTCCGTCTTTCCCATATGTGTCTTTTGCTTGCAGTAAATGCTTGAAGGAGAAAAATAAGTGTCGGCCCTCAAAAATAAGTGCTTCCGCTCCTCACCGGAAACAACAAGCACAAATTAAGGATAAAACTGGCAGACCTGCACCCACACCTCAGATCCCCTCCAGAATTCAACAAGAAAGGAACTAAAGAAGAAGAAGGACTGCCCTGCTGGACCCCTGGCCTGCACCTGGACCCTGCACTCAGAAGGACTGCACCAGCTGCACACTTGGGCTTCACCACAAGAAGGACTTTGCCTGGCTTCAACTGGTTCAAGGAGGGACTCCCTGTTTGCTACAGGTGAAAAATTGCTAAACCAGAGTCCCCTGCACCAACTCCTGAAGAAAGCGACCAGCTGACCACTGTCCAGTGGCCAAAAAGGAGTTTGCGCCAGGTACATTCTGGGAGTTGAAGTCCGCACCCCCCAAGGACCATCACAGAACTTCTGGACCCTTGGGGTGAGCTGTGGACCCCAAAAGAACCTTAAAAGAACATCTGGGTGAAGCCCCAGAAGTTTGGAAAAGATTTGAGAATTTTTGGAAAAAAGCTCCAGAGAGGGACTGACCCGCCGCGGAAGTCCTAGCCGGCTTGCCTCAACCGCGACCCGGCCTGACTTCGTGGTTCGTCCCGGTAAAGAAAAACATCCAAAAAAGAGACTAAGTCCGAACGTAAAAAGTTGACCGGGACCTCCCAGCCATCGTGTCCAAGAAGGGCTCCATGGACGTCGGATCAAGATCCAGGTTTACCCCGGTTGAAGGATTTTCATCTCGAAAAAACGACTAAGTCCGAAGGTAAAAGTCTCGACCGAGGAAACCCACATCGCGTATCCGGACAAGGGCTCCAGGAGGTCGGATTCAACTGGCAGGTTCGTCCCGATGAAGAAAAACTTCAAAATAAAGACTAAGTCAGAAGGTAACTTTTTAACCGAGGCCTCCCGCAACCTGTAGCCGAGCAGGGCTCCATCGCGGTCGGCCTGAAAGTTTGACTTTGCCCCGGTCGAGGTGCAACCAGATGACCCGATTGGCGCTTTTTGTTTCTAAGCGCTAGAAAAGTAATAATTCTTTAAAAATTCATATCTCCGGTTCCCCTGAACCGATTTTAATCGTTTTTGTGTCATTTTAAAGATAAAAATATAAACTACTTTTATAAATTGGTTTTGGATTTTTAAACTGTTTCCTGTGTTTTATTTAATTACTGTTTTGTGATATTTGAATGCTTTACACTTTGTCTCCTAAGTTAAGCCTTGACGCTCGTTGCCAAGCTACCAAGGGTTGAGCTGGGATTAATTTACTGAGACCTAACTGTACCTACGTGGAGGTTAGTGGCTTGTTGCTATGTGTAGGTACCTACCTGCCCTTACCAATAACCCATTTTCCAACACCGCCCAGCAGGCAGGTTACATATGCATCCAGCAAAGGTTGTCCAGAAATATAATTTAAAATTGGATCGCTGGAGCCACCCCTAGTTTGTACAACAGTTTCAGAAGTCAAATAGCCCGCTTTGCTGCCTATACCCCTACATCAAACTATATCAAACTGTCAATGACACTCTCAAGATGCCTAAAAAAAAGAATCCTGACCTAAAATTGGGATGGTTTGAAATACGTACAGACATTTTGGGAGAATATTAATTTTGATGATATTACAGCAGCCTATTATGCTGGTAGAAGGACAAATCCTAAGACATAATTTGGCAGTGACTGTGTGCAGTAAAGGTTCATAGTTCAGTTTAAAAATATTATCAACCGACTGCTGATCCTGACTCTCAAATCAGTAGAAGTTGGGACCACCATGGAATTGCATCCTCTGCTTGAAATTAAGCAGTACTTACATTTTAGACAGGTTTAGTAGTGTTACAAATCTATTGGCCTCGTCTGTTGCATGATTGATAGCTGACAATGGATCAGTTGAGAAAACGGCAACATCATCAGCATAGGCAATGATTTTATGCTTGAAGCCATATCCTTTGATTTAAGAAGAGGGACTTCAGGTAGAGCTCAATGTACGGAGCAAACAAGGGGGAGGAGTGGGCACCCCTGTCGAGTGTCTCTTAATATCTTATATGGTGGAAAGCACCTCTCACAATAAACTGGTTTAACTATAGGGCTCTGTAAAAGGATTGTATCAACCTAATGAATAGGCCCTCAAAACCAAGGACCCCTATTGTTACCCATAGGCATTCCCACACAACCTGGTCAAAAGCCTTCTCGGCATCTAATAGGTTGATGCCGATCCTTATGCCTATCCTCTCAGCAACATCAAACATTGCAACTGCTGAGTTAGTATGACTAGTAGTGTCTCTTCTCTGGACGAAACCATGCAGTTGAGGTGAGACCAAATTCTGCATTGGCTGAGCCAGCCAAATAATATCTTGCAAATATCTTTGTGACCGAGTTGATTAAGGAGATAGGTTGATAGGAACCCCTATCTTCCAGTGGTTTGTCTTTCTTCAGAAAGAGAGTAATGTTGGTATAATTCTATGTGGTGCGCTATGTCTCCTCCATATCTATATGCCCAAGCAGTTTCATGAATTCCAACACCATAATAACCATCTATGTTTAAAATTTCAGCGGGATAGTGTGCTCTCTGGTAGCTTTCCCAGATAGCATGGCCTTAATGGCATTGTCTAATTCAAACTCTAATATATCTCTTGGCAAGGGTATTACCCGAGAATCGTCTAGGTGGAGCAGCCTACAACCCTGTAAGTATTCCACCAGCTTGGACCAAATGAATGATTTGAAATGGCTATAAAGTTACTGATTAAAAAGTGTAAACTTCTCTGCAATGGCTTGGGCTAATATGCAAGCACTCAACCAACAGTCTTGCCACATTCATTCTACAGTACTTTATTGTTATGGTAGCTAGTTGCCACCTTTTCACTGAACCCTTTTTCTAGAAGACATTGGTTCTTAATTAACTCAGCATGCTCCCCCGGGTCTCCAACCGAAACCACCCAGGCATGCCAATGTTTTTATTCTCATACCTACGGACACAGATGATTTATGCCCTCCTGCATTGCTCTGGTCTTATTAGGAATAAATTGCAGTATGACCCATGTATATATATGCTTATATAGCATCCCAGGCCACCTGTTGTGGGACTTTTATGCCCTTATGAACTTCTTTAGTAGCCCTGACACATAACTTCGACAGTCTGGATTTACAAGAATGTGATGGGTGAACATAAAGTGGCAGCTTTCCCTTGAGCCTGCAGGTACCCTGAGAATAAGAAGAACTGGATTATGGTTAGAAGTCACCCTAGGGCAGACTTCCATTTCAGTACCTTGAATCACCTGTTTCCTTCTAAAATCATATCTATCCTTGAATATTGTTTGTGGGGGAGAGTAAAAGGTGTACCCTGGGCTTAAAGGATGTAGAGCCCTCCACCGCACATCGATCAGACTATGTAAGCGGGCAACTTCCATAAAGGATGCTATTGTTTAAGCCATATGACAGAGTGCGTGATGATTAGTACAGTCAGTCCCTTAACCAATCATACAGTCAAAGTTGCCCATCAAAATCCTCCACCCACTCTAATTGTTCCAAACAGAGAGATCTAAACTCCCCGGGTCATTAGAGTGTGGACCATGCACTACACAGATGACATACTTTCGGCCATGTACTAAAGTCTGGGCAATCGCCCACCTTTCCCTTATATCAGCTGATGTTTTAAGTACCTAACTCACTACATACCTGGCTGACCATTATAGCAACCCCCCAAATAGAGACAGATTGTGGAATACTTTTAAGAGTATTGTAACCCAGATGTTTCAACAGTGAGAGGTCCCTATATGCTAAGTGAGCATTTTGTGGTTTATACAACATTATCTCTTCTCACACTAATTGCTGCTTGACAGGGAGGGTGATTCAGACCAGCCACATTCCAACACATAAATCTTAACCCATCCATTGTCCTAAATTAGTGCAGCCACACCAAAAAAATCACCTTCTGGATACTGACAAAAAGCAAAACTAACTGTGATCATTGTGACTCTTTTTACCCCTATAACCGCCATTCCCCCCAAACATAGCACCAACCAGCAAGCAGCTTTTGAACAGCATGCCCCAAACCCTGAGACCCCATCCCACCTGTGTCCACAGAAGGGAATCATTCCTCCCCTAAACTGTCAGGTGTAATGACAACACTATGAGATCTCTTATTCGGGACCCCCGCCCACCTCTTCCCACCTCCTGCCCCCTCATACCCATGTAAGGAAAAGAATAATAGGAAAATGAAAAAAGAGAGAGGGGAAACATTAGTATAACCAAGCAGAAACCAGACATATATCAAACAGTCATCAGAGTCTCAACAGTAACATCATTCATACCATCATTATTTCAGATCAAGTGTGCAAGGATGATCTCTTCCATTGACTTAGAATATGTGCTGCGTCTGACTCAGAGAAGCAGAATTGACCTGGCTGGTTCCTGAAGGAATACCCATGTCCTAGCAGCTTTTAAAGGATCAATAATTTGTTGCAGATTCCACTGGTGGTCCTTAGTATGTTTATGTAAGTCACATCAGACAAACATAGCCACTGAGTCAACAGTGACCTGTGCTATAGGTAGGGCTTGAAGGGAAACTGTCAGACTCAGCAGAAAGTTGCCCACATACAAAAAAAACAGCCAAGGATATATTAAATTAGTGTTAGCATAGTTCCCGGTTGTTTTCAGGTGATGTACAAGTTGAATTTGGAAATCAATTTCCTAGTCGGCCAGGTTCAGAAATTACTTTTCAAATAGTCTGATGATAAAGTGTTGTGGGTTGTCCCCTTCTCTTCCTTCAGGCTCCCCAAAGACCCTCAAAATATTTTGGCGCTGGTGGTTCTCCAGGTCTTTGATCATAGATTGGACCAGCGTCAAGTGACTTTCCTGACTCCTAATACTCCTAACTACAGCTGTTCCCACTTCCTGAACCACCATCACCTACTGTTGAAGCTCAGCAACTTCTGTGGTAAGTTTTGTTACCTTCCCAGCCACTCCCAACATGGACAGCTGCAGTGCTTGATTATCTGCTCTGACCTGGGCATAATGCTGCAGCTCCTCTGAGCGCTGGATCTACATAAGCTGTAGTATTTCAGCCAGTGGTGGCTCTGGTGCTGCTGCCAGCACAGGGCTATTAGCGGATGCCCCGGGCATAGAGTGCCCTTATAAATTACAGCCAGAGGAATCCTGAATTTGTCCCTGATTCGGACTCCTATCAACCATGAAAGTAGTACTAGTATGGGGGTGCTGATGTCCACATGGTCACAGTGGGAACTAGTTGAGTCTCTGCCTTCCTTGAAGGCAGTTCCGTGGGGCATGTAATGGATGGCAGTGAAGCCTAGGTTTTTATTCCCCCTTAGGAGTAGCCCAGTTCTGCAAACCCTTAGAAATATTTTTGGTGCCTGCGGGGGACGAGTTATAGTGCATAGTGTTGCCTTTGATACTCCTACTCTTCTTCACACTCTTCTTCATGTTGCCTCTGTCTTTCTGAGCTGGCAGCTTGCACCATCCCCCCTGTGACCCTTTTGTTGGAGAGAGTGTCCCACTGGACATGTCTCTAGGTTTCTGAGCTCCAGCCTGAGCCACTTCTTCATTTACCATATTGTTGTCAAACTCTGGCTTGTTTCTCCCATGGTGACACAATGGCGGCTCAGCCTGCTGATTCCCAATTCTACCTGAGCGATCTCAACAGGACTAGCACAGAGACGCCCCGGGGGAAAGGGAATTGGATGAGCGAGAGAGAGATGGTGGTCCATCACTGGCACTCAGATGGTATGCGCTGGGGTGCTCTACAAGGTGATTGGAATTAGCTGGGAACATCCTGTAAGAAGAGCGAGTGGTTATCAACTCTACTGGTGCTGCAGATACCTACTGCTGGATTGATGAGTATTTATGTCAGTGCCTTTGGAATCCCACTTCCCGTGTTTGGTGCTCCCCCTCTATCTAAATGTTCTTTGGAAACTCGTTAGGTAGGATCCTGCAACAGAAGACAATGTTACCTAACTAAATCTGCCTAGTGCTTATCCCAAACGCCTTCCCCTGTGTTCCAACACCTACCTACTGTGTTGGTGAGGAGAGGTCCTTTTGGCGTTCTACTTATGTGATTGGCTAGTTCGACAAGCTTGACAAGGTTAGCTTGACAAGAACTCATGTGACCAACATATTACAACTACATAATACAGCATTAGTATCAACCCCAACAATATTGGGAGTTTGGTGTTAACAGTACACCAGCATTAGGTTATGAAGGTAAGCACTGTTAAAAAGTTAAACACTGTTAGAGACTCAGGGGGTCATTATGAGTTTGATGGATGGAAAAGGCCGTCCACCAAACACCCGCGGTCAGGTTGCCACCAGTGTGGATGCCTTCCCGAGGGCTCCTTTACGAGTTCCCCGCTGGCCAAGTGGGGAGCAGCCTACAACATTGATGCCGGCTCATGATTGAGCCGCCGGAAATGCTGCAGTGCATAGAGTATGGCTGCAACCATCGCGCTGTGAACAGCATGACAGGATGGCCATGTGGGCTCCCTACACCCCTTCTCCACCAGCCTTTCCATGGTGGTGCTACTTCCATGAAAAAGTTGGCACAGAGGGGTGTTGTAATCCCCAGGGCGGCACTGCTTGCAGCGCTGCCCTGACATATTAGGACAGCCAGCACCGCCAGTCCCTCCTGCGGAGGCAAACTGGCAGTGCTAGCGGTCGGACCATGGCGCAACCACCACGGTCATAATGTGGTGGTCAGACCACTGCCAAAGCGATCTGACCACTACTTTGGCTGTGGTCAGACCGCCACCAGAACCCTGGCGCGCAATGACCCCCTCAGTATTAAAGCATACCAACAACCCAGTGATGTTAAATAAGCTTAACCATGCACATATATAAATCATGAATCAGAGGGGTTAATAAGCCTTCATAATGTTCCTTATTTCATATGTCACACTCTGCACCACAAGCATTATTAACAAAATGTGCTATCACTAAATGCACTTTGAACTCAAGGAATTAGGCCAACTGCATCACTAGTTATAGTCATCATAAAGGGTTTACTGGAGGACAATTTTAGGCTAGGTACAGCTATGAAATATGAGCAACAATATATGACGTGCACAAGAATAATGTGGGCAATGCAAAGGCACTGTTTGCAAGGAACTTTTCCAGAGCAATCAAGATTGACAACCAAACAGGTGAGTATTAAAAGTTTGTCTATGCATGTGTGGTGCCTTACCACTTTTACAAGTGTTGTCTTTATTGTTGTCTTTTCCAGGGAGTGGTGACATGGGAACTAGAAGGAGAAATGAAGAATTTAACTACCACCACCGTTCAAGACAGCACTGGAAGTTTCAGGAACTCAGGAGCTCGGGAGACTTAGATGAGCTGCTGAACTCAGAAGATTCTCCTGATAGCGAGCAGTGAATTCAAGAATGGTCGTGGCTTAAATAGCTAACCTTGCCTGCTAAGACAATGCAAGAGCAGCCAGGCTTCCCCAGCCTATTCAAAAACAAGCAAAGACAAGGCCCAGCAATGAACAGAAGCTGGGCATCCTGAAATAACCTAAAGAGGCATAATATAAGCATTGGGTTAAACAAGAAGGTCACAAATAAAAATATTGGGCAGACAGTAATGACCCCATGAAGCATTGGGAAACGTACATACAATCAGTGGGGGGGCATCACTGTGTGTGTACTAGTTTATTTAATGGTTAAGCCTCCGCAGGCCCACAAGCTTGAGAACTGCACACACTCACTGCTGTGTTCTGAATCCACTGCCTGTTTAGCTATTATATTAGGAAAAACCAAGACAGTCATAAGGTACCCCACATACTCTCTCTCCACCTCGCCAGCCCCATACTCATTGTGCCCAGCCCTATTATAATTAGGTCCTACGTTAGTCTTGTTGATATCTGTGAGGGGCTCTGGCACCAAACCCTCCACTTGCCTGCTTCACTAACCAGAGTGCAGATGTTACAGAAGGAACAGCACATGTATGAGACACCTCTACAATATTACCTTGCTTTACAGTCAGGAATTCGTCTGCAACATTGTTGCTGAGTGCCATCGCAAGCCAAGTGGGAAAATTGTCCCCTGCACAGACTGCTACTAGTGGCGTAATACCCAGTGGTTCTCTGTCCACTTCCAGTCAGTCCTTACCCACACCTGGAACAGGTTTGCTGCCATTTCTGACATGAGGAACTTAATTATCTGGTGGCCAACACAGAAAACAGGGCCCTTAAGAGCTGTCAATTGAGGCTAGCTACATTGTACGGGACATGTCCCACACATCTCCTTAGGCCGATGCGGAAGCTTATCGGGACACCACCCTCCATGGAGTACACCTGGCCAAGTCGGTACCATGCAGCAAGTGTGAGCTGCAAGTATCCCAACAGCCTTAAGATGCTGAAAACAACCATAGGGAGATGAGACCACCTTGTAGCCCGGGCGAAGAAGCTGGCCTGGCACATCAAAGTTCCCTGTGTGTGTGTGCCCCGCCCATATGCCAACATCGATTGCTCAAGGTGGGTAGCAAGCAGCGGTGATATAGGCAGTCAGACGCTAGAAGAGAGAATGCCCACAGTGGCAGCATCAACACACCATCTTTCTTTCCCGTAATTTATATCTGTCTACCACAGACCTGTACACAATACATTGGTCTTCACACAAATGTGTTGTATTGTAAATTTATGTAAATTATGTGGCTAGTTGCAATGGTTATGTCATCACTGCTGTATCAAAGTAGTGTTGAGATTGGTATCAAGAGTATACTGTGGTGCCTTGTCCAGGTTGCAGTACAATCTATGTTGATGATTGTTGAATGCCGTACTTGACTATGTTGTTTTAATGTTTGTGACTTGCATATTACCTATTTACTATGGGGTTTCTTTGGTCAATTTACCACGAGAACGTTGTACCCACACATTGTTTGCTTCTGTCATGGTGGACCTGTGCCTGAGTGTATGTCTATGTGTGTACTGTCAGTATGGTTGAGAGATATGTTGTTTTTGGACTGTTAATGTCACTTTGTAAACCTTTATAGACATTTACCCATGTCTGGGGCCTAAACTGACATTGGATGGCACTATGACATTTTAAAAAATTATTATTCCTGACACTTTGAAAAACAAACATGTATACTAGCATTTTTCACACACTACTGATTCACAAAATATGCTTTTCACACTAACCTGAAAATTAGTCTTAACTGACAGAGAGAATAGGTACGTCAATGAAGAGACAAGTATCACTCACGTCTCTTTTGTGCTGGTGGAGAAAAGGTCTATTTTGACATGGTAGCCCCCCACATTTTGCTTGGAAAAGATGTGGTTTAAAACTGTCAGTGCCCTGGGCCCCTGCTAAACAGATTCCTCAGGCCAGATCTCTTTCCCCTAAACTGTACTATGTTTTTCACGTAAGCCACCTTTTTAAGTCTCTAGAAAATGGTAACACCCTGGTACCTAGGCATGAGTACTGAAAAGGGAACCCCAGAGCTACAGCACCAGTTGCGCAACTCTGAGAGGCCCCACACCAGCATCATGCAGACTGCCATTGCAAGTGCAAGACAAGATGTATTTAAACTTTACAAACTCAACATGTGTAGGAGGCTGGACTGGCTTGTAGTGAGTACCTAGGGGTACTTGCACCTTGCACCAGGCCCAGTTATCCCTTATTAGTGTATAGGGTGTCTAGCAGCATAGGCTGATAGATAATGGTAGCTTAGCAGAGCAGCTTAGGCTGAACTAGGAGACGAGTGAAGCTCCTACAGTACCACTAGTGTCATATGCACAATATCATAAGAAAACACAATGCACAGATATACTAAAAATAAAGGTACTTTATTTTTATGACAATATGCCAAAGTATCTCAGAGTGTACCCTCAGTATGAGGATAGCAAATATACACAAGATATATGTACACAATACCAAAATATGCAGTAATAGTATTAGAAAACAGTGCAAACAATGTATAGTTACAATAGGATGCAATGGGGACACATAGGGATAGGGGCAACACAACCCATATACTCCAAAAGTGGAATGCGAACCACGAATGGACCCCAAACCTATGTGACCTTGTAGAGGGTCGCTGGGACTATTAGAAAATAGTAAGGGTTAGAAAAATAGCCCACCCCAAGAACCTGAAAAGTGAGTGCAAAGTGCACTAAAGTTCCCCAAAGGACATAGAAGTCGTGATAGGGGAATTCTGTAGGAAAGAAACAAACCAACAATGCAACAACGATGGATTTCCAGTCGAGGGTACCTGTGGAACAAGGGGACCAAGTCCAAAAGTCACAAGCAAGTCGGAGATGGGCAGATGCCCAGGAAATGCCAGCTGTGGGAACAAAGAAGCTGCTACTGGACAGTAGAAGCTTAGGTTTCTGCAGTAACGACAAGGGCTAGAGACTTCCCCTTTGGAGGACGGATCCCTCACGCTGTGGAGAGTTGTGCAGAAGTATTTTCCCGCCAAAAGACCGCCAACAAGCCTTGCTAGCTGCAAATTGTGCGGTTAGTGTTTTTGGATGCTGCTGTGGCCCAGGAGGGACCAGGATGTCGCCAATTGCGTCTGGGGACAGAGGGGGTGTCAAGCAAGACAAGGAGCCCTCTCAGCAGCAGTCAGCACTTGCAGAAGTGCCAGAAACAGGCACTACGAGGATGCTTCGCTACTATGTTGCAGTTTTGCAGGCTTCCAGCACGGTCAGCAGTCGATTCCTTGGCAGAAGGTGAAGAGAGAGATGCAGAGGAACTCGGATGAGCTCTTGCATTCGTTATCTAAGGAATCCCAAGAGACAGAGACCCTAAATAGCCAGAAAAGAGGGTTTGGCTACCTAGGAGAGAGGATAGGCTAGCAACACCTGAAGGAGCCTATCAGAAGGAGTCTCTGACGTCACCTGATGGCACTGGCCACTCAGAGCAGTCCAGTGTGCCAGCAGCACCTCTGTTTCCAAGATGGCAAAGGTCTGGAGCACACTGGAGGAGCTCTGGGCACCTCCCAGGGGAGGTGCAGGTCAGTGGAGTGGTCACTCCCCTTTCCTTTGTCCAGTTTCGCGCCAGAGCAGGGCTGAGGGGTCCCTGAACCGGTGTAGACTGGCTTATGCAGAAATGGGCACCATGTGTCCCCATGAAAGCATTTCCAGAGGCTGGGGGAGGCTACTCCTCCCCTGCCTTCACTCCATTTTCCAAAGGGAGAGGGTGTAACACCCTCTCTCTGAGGAAGTCCTTTGTTCTGCCTTCCTGGGCCAAGCCTGGCTGGACCCCAGGAGGGCAGAAACCTGTCTGAGGGGTTGGCAGCAGCAGCAGCTGCAGTGAAACCCCTGAAAAGGCAGTTTGGCAGTACCCGGGTCTGAGCTACAGACCTGTGGGATCATGGGATTGTGCCAACTATGCCAGGATGGCATAGAGGGGGCAATTCCATGATCATAGACATGTTACATGGCCATATTCGGAGTTACCATTGTGAAGCTACATATAGGTAGTGACCTATGTGTAGTGCATGCGTGTAATGGTGTCCCCGCACTCACAAAGTCCGGGGAATTGGCCCTGAACAATGTGGGGGCACCTTGGCTAGTGCCAGGGTACCCACACACTAAGTAACTTAGCACCCAACCTTTACCAGGTAAAGGTTAGACATATAGGTGACTTATAAGTTACTTAAGTGCAGTGTAAAATGGCTGTGAAATAACGTGGACGTTATTTCACTCAGGCTGCAGTGGCAGGCCTGTGTAAGAATTGTCAGAGCTCCCTATGGGTGGCAAAAGAAATGCTGCAGCCCATAAGGATCTCCTGGAACCCCAATACCCTGGGTACCTCTGTACCATATACTAGGGAATTATAAGGGTGTTCCAGTATGCCAATGTAAATTGGTAAAATTGGTCACTAGCCTGTTAGTGACAATTTGTAAATAGAGAGCATAACCACTGAGGTTCTGGTTAGCAGAGCCTCAGTGAGACAGTTAGGCATCACACAGGGAACACATACCTATAGGTCACAAAGTTATGAGAACTGGGGTCCTGACTAGCAGGGTCCCAGTGACACATAACAAACATACTGAAACATAGGGTTTTCACTATGAGCACTGGGCCCTGGCAAGCAGGATACCAGTGAGACAGTGAAAACACCCTGACATACACTCACAAACAGGCCAAAAGTGGGGGTAACAAGGCTAGAAAGAGGCAACTTTCTCACAACATGGCACTCACCAAGAGTGCCATGCCTACTAACACTGCATGCAATATAAGTAAGTCACCCCTCTGGCAGGCCTTGCAGCCCCAAGTGAGGGTGCACTATAATGTATGGGATGGTATTTGCGTGCATGAGCAAATATACCCCTACTGCGTCTTTGCAAAGCCTTAAAAAATAGTAAGTGTACAGGGAAGGCATAACAAATACATGTGCTGGACACTGGACAGCTCAGGTTCCCCAGCGACATGATGGCTTCTCTGAATACTGGGTTGTTTGCTATCAAATAACCCAGAATAATAAACCCACACTGATGCCAATGTTGGATTTGGCCAGGTTGCGGACTGGCCTTAGCCAGCGTGCCACCACTAGACAGAAGTCTGAAGTCCTGGGGAGAAAGCCTCTGCTCTCAGGAGCCAAAACACACAGCCTTTCCTGGGTGGAGGTGTTACACCTCCTCCCCCCAAGTAGGCACCCTACACCAGTGCTCAGCTTTAAAGGCTTTACCTCCTTTGAAATCTGACCTCTGTTGCTAGCAGCAGATGGCTGCCCAACTATTTTCCCCCACTTTGAGCAAGAAAACTGTTGAGAAAACCTAGCCAGACTGAGAGGCATGGCCACCCCAGCCTGCAGCACCCCTCAGGTGTGGCAGGCAAGGTGACAATTCCATTTCATTTTCTTCCATCTTGGATAGAGGAAAATAGCCAATCAGGGTCAGGGATGTGACCCCTTTCCACAGGAAGTGGTCACTTAGTGGGTGTAGCCACCATAAGGTAGGTGTCCCATTGGCCACTACCAGGTACGTCCCTGAACACCCACTAAAGGCAGTATTTAGTGGGCATCCCTAGACCCACAGATCAGATTTGATGGACACAAGAAAATCAGGAACAAAGAAAACCTAAGGCATATGAACTGATGTCTTGTTGCAAGAAGAAAAAGGGACCAAACCCTGCCTGCTGCTGCTAGGACTCAACAATCGCTGCAGAGGTGTCGCCTGGAAACCTGAAGGTCTCTAAAATCCCTCAGAGCCCCTCCAGCCTTCTGAAAATTGCCAAGAACCTCCCTCAGAGTGAAAGTATCACACTCCTGCAACCTTCAAGCAAAAAAACAGTGAAGTCTAGTTCATTGACCAGCTGCTGACCAATGGACCAGACCAAGCAGCCTGACCAAATTCCATCCAACAGACACGAAGGACAAAGCCTACCAGTGTGCAGAATTTGGTGGCACTGCATCTTTCAGGGCCCTAAAAGTACCACTGCCCAGGGAACTGGACCCCCAGCGTTTGACACCAAGAAGAAAAGTCAACTCCACACTGTCAAAGCCTAGAAGCAAGCACCAGACAAGGGATTTCAGGTCAATCTTACAATGGCTGGTGCGATGGCTAAATGGGCTAAATGTAGCGGAGACAACATTGGACAGCAAAGCTGGGCAAGGGGAGAAACTCATAGTATGAATGCTCAGGGGGAAACCAGCACAGCCCAGACCAAAAAAAATTAGTATCCACAGCTCTAGCAGCATGGTGTAAAGCCCTTTGGAGAAAAGATACAGCTAATCCCTATGCGCCTGCGCTACCCCCCCTGGCACTCCCAAGAGACGCAGCTGGGCCCGCCATCACCTCCAGACAACTCAAATACTGGACAGAGGCAGGGATCACTACATTGGGCAACTGCTATCAAGGAGGGATCCTGATCCCCTTCGAGGACCTAACGGACCAAAAGGGCCTGCCGGTCGGCCAATTCCTGACTTATGAGGCAGTGGCACGGGCCTCGAGGGCACTCTGGGGAGACGGTAGCGATGAACCACCCACTGCGTCAGCCTGCCAGACTGTGCTGGTTGTGGGTGAAGGTTCGCACCTGGTCATCTAGATATATAAGGATCTAAATGGGATGATTGAGAGACCACTAGATGGACTGCAACTCAAACGGGATGCCGATATAGACAGAACCATGACAGATGCTGAATGGCATAAGATTCTAACCTATATAAGATTTCACGTAATACTCGTCTGAAGTTTATACAATATAACTATGTTCACAGGACCTGTCTCACCCGCGCAGAATTAACTGGATCTATCAGGTGGGGGGGAGCATGCCCCGATGTCAGTTGGCTGATGTGGGTCTTCACCACATGACCTGGGACTGTCCAACGCTAAGGCCCTACTGGAAAAAGGTGATTGCCCATCTCAACACAGTTTTACATAGACAACTAGATGATGGGCCAGTGGTGTGCCTGTTGGGCCTTTTTGACAAGCCCTTAGCTAAAAAAGTGGGGAATAGATTTGCAGACTTGGCATTAGTACTTGCGTGTAGGAGAGTGGCAATGGCCTGGAAAAGCAAGTGTGGATCCCGGCTGGACACATGGGTGGTGGATGTTACTCACTGGGCAAGGGCCGAGGAGAGATTATTGTGGAGAGAAGAGATGAGGGGACTGAGGCGCCAACCGATTGTCCCTTTGCGGGTGGAAGTAGTGGACGCATGGGAGACGCTAGACGTCACTGAGGATGATGGCACGGGTGGTGGCCTGACTCTAAATGGCTCGGGGATGACTGAGAACTAGCACTGACCGGACCACTGTCGGTCTGCGCTCTGAGTGGGATCTCCCTCTCGATCCGCCCCTTCATGTCTCTCCCAACCCTGCTCGCCCCCCCTCATCCAGACCTCTGGGGATCAGGGGCCGACATGGACAACCGCACACCACACACATGACTTTTGAAACTCTGGGCAAGTTACTGGGTTAACTAAGTATAATATTTGGTTTCTTTCTATTTTGTTTTTGGCTTAACCATGCAGGGAGGACAGGCATGCATGCTAGTGATGTTGATCGGAGTGATTACCATCTCCCTATTTTGCAAATGTGCAACTGAGAACTTGAGAAAACTTAAGACTTTGCCAATTTGATTTTGTATGCCAAGGTACCGATAAGATATTGGATACTCTGTGATTGTGCCTCTGCAAAGTATGTCATGGATACCCACAGGCTGTATAACAATGTGATATAGTACCCTGAGTATTCAGTTCTGGCAAAATGAACAAACAGATTTGTACTATTTGAAATTACAATAAACAAAATCCTAAAAAAAAGAGGACACTTGTGAAAGCATTGCCTGATATTATATGCATTTTTTTTCTCCATTTATTCCTAGGGTGCGCAATTACACACAAAAAGCATATATTTTCCAAGCTTTTGAAAATCATAACAAAATAATTACTGACCATATATTGTTGATCTTGTTCTTAAAAACATTGAAAAAATCTTAAGTATTTTTCTAACTTGGCCTTGGGTTATTTATTGATAGTGTTAGTACAAGAACTGCTCAGCACAACTCCAAGATAAGCCTAACTTCTTTCCCACAGAACCACAAAAACAGGGCATTTGGTGATCTGCTTTTTACCTCTGGATACCAAATTGGGGTTCCCAGGACTCTCTGCACTGTGCATATCTTTTTTGTACACTATATATAGAGCCAGCCTCCGACACTTGGTATAGAACTCATAGTGGCTTTTCTGCCTACAACATGTTTTATTTTACAACTGTTACACATTTCAGATGATGTGGTCTCAATTATTCACAGAGATTGAAATGTAACAGTAGTAGTCACTTGTGTTCAGTAGCTACTGCCATTGATAAAGTAGTGAGTGCATTTCAATTTGGAACATCATTGTCTATACTTTGCAGTGCACTGTGCAGCTATGTGAACAGGTGACATGGGGCCAGATAAATAGAAATTGGACACTGTACAGTACAGCAAGCAAATTATCAGTGCATCACTGACAAAGGACAGTGTAGGACATATTTGACACCAGACAGCACAGTCTTGAGTTTTCAAGCAGCACGGGCACACAATGGGCTCTGTAGCACCACAACAGCCATATTTGCGATATGGGGATTAAGTGGCTGCATTTCATTTGAGATTTACTTTGTGCCTAGGGGGCCAACTTCATGCACTACAAGAATGATTGGAGGCAATATTGTCTATGCCTGTGTGCCACAGACTGCACCACACATAGGTGGCTAGTGTGTGTTGAAAGACTTAAGTATTTTTGCAGTTGGACACATGAACTGGGGAGGGCACTTGATGTGACAGATTTCACAATTTATTTGGCGTGGGGTTCTTGACATGCCTCATGAACCATGGGAGTTACATGTGCACACATAGACAATAACCATGGAAGCCCTTCCTAGCACACAGTGATACAACACAGCATTTTTGCTACTGTTGCATTGCTCAGGTTCCTCCCACTACTGATAGGCACACACAGGGTCATGGTTACTAAGAATTGGTGTAGGACAGCACCACAAGCCTTTCTGCTACACTGCCATATGCCAGTTTCAAAGGCAGAAATTCACCATATTTACAAGATATGGTGCATTTCTTTTCTCAACCCCCTGTACTGGGGCACAAATTGCTGCCTAGCTCCAGTGTACGCACCCTTGCACCATGGTGCAAGGGTTTCTGTGTTGTTGGCAGGATTGTTTTTATGCTGGTAGGGACAACGTCCCGGAAAAAATCAATACAGAGGGGCATTTTCTGTTTTCTATGTGTGCTGCACAATGCAGCACACACAGAAAGAAAAAGCAATGAGGAGAAATGAAGATATTTCTCCTAGTTGCACCTGCATGGGGGGGGCAGTTCTGACATAGTCTAAGGTTTACAGATTCTTGTAAACCTGGAAATGCATCCAAACCCATGGGTGTTGCCTGGATACTCCACCACAACACCCATGGTACACCTCCCTGTTGCAATGTAAGGCGACACAGCAACTTGTGCAGCATTGCTTTACACCAAATGTACAAGGCCATTAAAAGACATGAAAAATGGCTTTGAAATGGCCTTGCAGATAAAGGTCTTCTCTATGAGTAGCAAGTGTGTCCCAAAAAGTGAGAGAGACCGGTGGGGCATGGAACTTGTAAATATGCCCCACAGTGGCTTGCAGGTTTGCATTGCACATGTGCCATGAAGGATGGTTCCAGTATGAGGCACACCCCTCCAACATATGCACTATCCCAGGTAGGAAACACAGAGATGGCTATTTTGTCATACATTATTTACTGTTCTTAGGTAAGTCATATACTTCAGACATACATAACAACCAGTAGGTTGTTCCATTCTGGAAGCGCTAATTGATGATGGAATGCTTGAAGATGTAAACATCATCTGCACTCCCAGGGTACTTGGCCATCGCATTGATGAGCATTCCCAGATGACCCACTATTGCCTGCACCTTTATTGAAAAGGTGTGCCTCATACTGGGGTACAGGTGTGATGTTGCAGGGGGGGTACCAGTTGCATATGTGTGCAATCCATTGCCTCCATTTCATGTGGGAAGTTAGCTATGGCATAAACTTCTTGCTTGGTGTCCAGTTATTGCTGCTGTGCCTTGGGAAACATGAGGCACTGTGGTTTCAAGCTGATTATGGCATCCAGGATGGTGAGTAAGAAGGCTAAAAATGATGGCTGTGAGATTCCTGTCACTATGGCTGTGCAAATCTGGAATGACCTAGATGCCAGCATGCAGAGGACTGCCATCAGCTTGACCTTTGGAGGGGTGTTGGTGCACCTCTGTGATGTTAGCTGCAGCCTTGGTGCAATCTGGTTCAGAAGTTGTACAATAGACTCCCTCCGGAGCCTGTAATAGGTGATGACCTCCTCCTGCCTGAGGTCAATGAGGGTAGTCCTTTGGCAGTATATGCGCTCCCTTCTCCTGAGCTGCCTCCGTGGTGGTATTGGAGGAGGAGGTGGCAGTCTTCCTGATGCTCTTAGCTGAAGTATTAGCATCTCCATGTCGTAGTTGAGCTTGTGACAGTGCTTTGGGTGAGTCCTGATTATATACCAGTTCCAATTGATAATTTCTTATGCGTGGGTTTTCAATGCATATGAATTGCGATGCATTTCAGGCTCTGCATGCACTTGCTGACAATGCGTCACTTTTTACTGAACTCGTAAATATCCCACTGTCGCTTTTACATTGGATTTTATGAAAGAACACCTACCTAGCACCTACCTAGCATATATTTCAACTTGCTTGACTCAGCTGGTTGAGGTGCAGATAAATTCCGACACAATCCTCCTAAAAGTGACGCATTGGACTAGATGTGTTACCTTGTAAATGTGGAGTATTGGCTGCACCACTGAAGCATCAAAACAAAATTTGCAACGGCAATGCAAGCTCTTTGTAAATATCCCCCCCCCCAGAGTCTACTAATGACCTACTGGAGATGATGGAACATAATTATTTGTGCATTTCATGAGGGACGAATTTAACTGGGGATTGTCAATCTGAAAAAGGATCAATAATTTGATTAGTTATCAGCTAAAAGAACAAAATCACCATGAAATTGAAGACACTTTTTTTTAATATCAGGCCAAAACCAATAGTTGTTCTGCATAGGACCACTGATATTAAATACAGTTAAAAGAATTGTATTAACAAGGAGCTTAGTAACAATATATTTACCCTAGTTATCCATTTCTTGTGAAAGAACAAAAAATATCAACATGCTTATTACAAAGAATTATAACACCAGTTTTCTTTGTTATAGTGAGGGAGACAAGCACAATAGTCACCCATGACCTCTTCAGTTTATGTGCTTCTAAATCGGTGAGGTGAGTTTCTTGGGAGTATATTTCACTAGATGGAAGATAATTCTCTTTCGCTTTATACAAATATCTAAACCATTATTATTCACACATTAAAGCATTTAAATACAAAAACACGGAACCACAATAAATATTTAGATGGGGTGGATATGAAAAGAAAGGGAAAGAGAAAGTGAAAGTGAAAAAACAAGGAGGGAGTATGTAAGGACATATAAGTGCAACAGAAGACAGTACAAGCCATAAATATGGCAACTGAGGAGAGTAGTTGTTTGGGATGATAAATGAGAACTGGGGTGGTGACACCACATCACAAGTACAGTCAGGAGGGAACACGAATGGCACACCACCATGAACAACAGGATGGTGACAATAGGGCAATAAACATTCTGTGACAAGAAAAATATTAAATTAAAGACAAAGACAAAAAGGTGAAAAAAAATATAAAGGTATAATACAAGGTATGAGGAAACAATATATAAAATCAACACACATATGGCAGCAACATCTAGAAGTGACTGAAAATTCCATGGAAGTGGGTACGTGATTCTGAAGAAAGTGCTTGAATTTCACTGGATCTGCAAAGGTAAATGAATTATCCTTATATGTAACCTTGAAAGTACAAGAATAAAGCATACCAAAATTAGCTCCCATACTCCTCAAGCTTGACTGAAGAGAGAGAAATGTTTTCAGTCTATCAATAGTAGCTTTGGCAACATCTTGTATAAGAAATAACTCATGAACAGACCAAATAAGCTGTTTAATAGTTTCGCTAGCTCGTACGACTTTGAGAAGATTCATGCATACCAAGAAAAGGATGATCATTTCTCTAGGTTCGGATGAAGGCGATAGTTTACGTCTACGTCAATGAGCATACTGTATGTTGAGTTTGGAAAAAAGGGGGGATGTCTAAAATTTGTGGCAAGAAAGCAGTGAAGAAAGAAACCAGGTTGTTACACTCAACCACCCTGGGAAGACCGTTAATACAAAAGATGATGCACATGTTTCTATTTTCAAGGTCTTCAGCATGTTACTTAAGGTAGTAATTTATGGCTGCATGCCAGTAATATTAGAAGCCTCATTATACAGGTCACTAATCCTTTGTTCTGCTTCCTTAAGTCTAGATTACATGGAGGACCATTTTGCATCCAACTTCTATATCCTGACGTTAGTTTCTCGTACAGATAGGCTTAAAGCACGTGTTTCTTCTAGCTGAATTTTCATAGATACGGAAGAGGATAATTTGTCAGGTGAGGGAGGGTCATGTTTAAGGCGCTCGGTAGACCTTGTCTGTTTGCCATTTGAGTGAGCTTCAGGAGAGGTAATAGGCATATTGTCTGATGATGTAGAAGTTGCCATTGTTTAATGGTTTGCTTTGAAAGGCAGCCGAAAGGAGGGATAATGTGTGGCTTTGTAGTGAATTTAAATTTCCTCAGTCTTACCTTCCAAAAGGGAAGAACACAGTACAAGAAGAAAGTGCACTAAACTTATATTCCTAATATAGGTCCTCATTATGACACTGGTGGTAAATCCCACTTTCCGTCACGCTGACTGCCGCCAACTTACCACCACGGCGGCAGATATCCGTTCACCGTATTATGACACACACACACCAATCCGTCACTATTCAGCCACACACACAAATTCACCACCACAAAGGTCAGTGATAACCTGGCGGTATCAAAACCTGCACTGTTACGCCAACAGAACAACACCCACCACATTATGACCCACGAATCACCACTGCAGACTTTCAATGGCAATAAACCATTGGCAGTACATACCGCTGTGCTCAAAATGGACACACACAAACAAAACAACACCACATTGGACAATTCAAACAACACACACCTGACACCCATACACACACCACACCCACACACCCACACAACTATAAAACACACACCCACATTACCCACAACCCTTTACCATTACAAACAATTGCCAGCAGAGAGACATCAAAACCACAGACACAACCAGAGCCACATACTACACACACCTATACACCACTCACGCACCCCACATCACACACCCCAACACTTTACCCAACACACCATCACCTACACACCTCACACAACAACCATGGCACCACAAAGACACCCCCCCCCCTTCACAAAGGAAGAGCTAAGAGTCATGGTGGGGGAAATTATCAGGGTAGAGCCACAGTTCTTTGGAGCACAGATGCAGCAGATATCGATAGCTAGGAAGATGGAGCTATGGTGGAGAATCGTGGACAGTGTCAACGCCGTAGGATAGCACCCAAGAACTAGGGATGATATCAGGAAGAGGTGGAACAACCTACGGGGGAAGGTACCTTCCATTGCAGCAAGACATCTGGTCGCTGTAAAGAGGACTGGCGGTGGACCCTCACCTCTTCCCCCACATCTAACAGCATGGGAGGAGCATGTCTTGGCAATCCTGCATCCTGAGGGCCTGGCCGGAGTACGAGGAGTACTGGACTCTCATAAGTCAACTTTCAACAATTATCATCCCCCTACCTGCATGCCATCACATATCCTCACTCTGACTCTCAACACTTCACCACCTCCCACACACACCCCACCATCACATCTCACCTACCCCAAAGCCAAGCACTGTATGCTCTACTAATGCATGGCCACCACTCACAGCCCTGCCTGGACACTTATCTCTAAAGCATGCACACCAAAGAGAACTAACATTTCCACCATACACCAACAAACACAAGTGAAAGCTGCCATGGCAAATCCTACCAAAGAGGGCAAGCCACGGATGCACAATATGTCAGACACAGAAACCATAACACATCATTTACATCCCCACAGGTGTCCCAAACAATGCCAGCAGTAAGGAGGTGCTAGCAATATCCAGTCCCCGAACTGAAGAGGCCCACAGTGATGATAGCACTTCTTATCTTCAGAATCTGGATGATTCCTGTCCCATCAGGGACCTCTGGACAGCCGGTTACCCAGGCCCAGTCACACACCACCACAGAGCCTCCCCTATCAGGAAACACCACCACAGCACCCACCCAGCGTATCCACACCTCTGTCCCCAGAACACGTCAATAAGCAGTGTGTCCACCTCTACAGGGACCACAGGGCACACTTCGTACCCAAGACAACCAGGGACCTGGGGTCAGTGTCAGTGGGCACAAGGTTCAGGGGACAGAGGCACAGGCCAACAGGGAAACTGGAAGGAGTGCTGTGCACCAGGGGGAGGACAGGCCCAGGGAACCGACTCTCCGGGAGGCACTTGCAGAGATCCTGGGAGCCTATCAACATTCCCAGGACACGATGGACCGGATCCTGGACAACTGCAGGAGAACATGCAAAGGCAGGAGGGACAGTACCAGGGGACCAGGGAGGACTTGTAGTCCATCAACAACACCCTGATCTCCATAGCAGGGGTGCTGGCAGACATGGCCAACATTATGAGGGAGGCAGTCACACAACAGGGGGACCCTGCCACTAGCCAGACATCTGAACAGCCTTCCATCTCCGCTGCTGCTAGTGGCCAGGAGGCCCCACCACAGGACTCACAGGCCACCAGCACCCCTCCCCCTGCAGAAGGAGAACCACCCCACAAATGTTCCCTGTGATCCAGACAGAAGCCAGAGACACTTGTCAAGACCCCGGCCAAAAAAAATTAGACTCTCCTGATTGTTTCTTGTGACCCACTCTGTCACCCTGTCCTCTCTGAACTACCATTGCTCCCCTTCCTATGTCCCCTTGGACAATGCACCTGTGCTACAAACAGACTGGAACAATACCCTGGACTTTCTCCATAATCACCCCAACCCCTTGCCCCTCTATTTCTTAGTACTTCAGTAAACATCCTTGAAAAAAAAAGAAGTCTAGATTATGTCATATTATCAATTATGTGTTCATTGAAACAGGTACAAACATTGCAATTCAACTGTACTGAAAATGAGCATAGATTAATGACCTGTAGCTGGCTGCAGTGATCACACCAGGAGTGTGTGTGAGGTCACCAACATCTGCAAAATGAATTGCCAGAGTGAACAGTAAGTGGGCATAGAAGTGGGAAATATCAGCATGCCAGTGCCACACAAATTCAAACAAAGGTAATTGAAATGTGTGTCATTGGAAGTATTGTCTGATCACTGATGTTGTGTTATCCTCATCCTCATCCTCCACCTCCTCATCCCCACTGTCCACAGGGTCCACTGCTGGCACACAGGCATCTCCAGCCTCCTCCTTCTACAGAAAATGCACATAGTGTCTCAGGGCCAGGTTGTGCAGCATGCCACTACCATCTGGCAGACCTTCTTCAATGAGTAGCACAGGGATCCACCTGTTAGATGGAGGCACCGGAACCTGGCCTTCAGGATGCCAAAGGTTTTTTCAATTATCCTTTTGGTTCGCCGATGTGCCTCTTTATAACGTTCTTCTGCCCTTGACCTGCCATTCCTCACAGGGGTCAGCAGCCATGGTAGGTTTGGGTAACCAGAGTCATCTGCAATTATTGCGGGACAACATTTAGCCACACACTATCCTATATGGCCCACACCATACCCATACACCAACATATGGGTGGGAAGCAGGGCTCATCTATTAGCCACACCCTGTGTCTCTGTAGCTGGCCCATCACATTTGGAATGCTGCTATTCCGTTGGACAAAGGCATCATGCACTGACCCAGGATACTTAGCATTGATGTGGGAGATGTTCTGGCCACAAGGCACACCATCTGTACATTCACAGAGTGGAAACTCTACCGATTTCTGAACACCTGTTCATTCTGAAGGGGGGACGAATGCAATATGTGTTCTATTAATCGCCCCAATTATGTTGGGGTTATGTCCCATTGCATAGAAGTCAGCCTTCACTGTGGCTAAATCTTTGACCTGGGGAAATACAATGTAGCTGCACATGTGTTTAATAAGGGCAGACAACACTCTTGTCAGCACTATAGAGAATATTGGATGTGACATTCCTGCTGCCAAGCCCACTGTCACTTGGAAAGAACCAGTTGCCAGCACTTTCACAAGAGGGGGGGATCCCAGTGGGGTGACGGATAGCAGATATCAGGTCAGGCTCCAACTGGGCACACAGCTCTGATTGTGGCCCTGTCCAGTCTATAGGTGAGGATAATGTGCCTGTCCTCTAGTGTTGCCAAGTCCACCAGGGGTCTGTACACGGCGGCATGTCTCCATCTCCTAGACATCCGCAGTGGAAGCAATCTATAGGGCAAAAGAGTGAGGACCCAGTCACAAACTAAACGATGGAGCTACAATAGAACTTTGCATACTCTTGACTTGTATTGGGTAAGTGTGATTTGTCCATTATGTCCTAATGTCACCAGTGACGCAACAATTTTCAAGGGCCTGCCCCCCCTGAAATGGCTTCAGCTTGTCCTGTGTGGAGGGACAGTTGGAAGTGAGGTAATTCCGCTTATGGTGTGCACAGTTGTGGGAGGGGGTCGGGAACCACCGTGCGATACCTCATTGGTTGACATTGGGCCCTATGGGGTACAGTGGCCAATGGTGAGGTACGCCGGTGGTGACTGTATTTACCGCCGCAGACGTGACTGCCATTTTCTAACTGATCCCTCACTTGCTACCTGATCATCCACAGGAGAGGGCCTACAATGCATGTGCTGCTGTGACCTGTGTCTGGAACCTACCATGACCCATGTGACTGTGGAAAGGGCCCCAGCCTTTACTTCGGAGGAGTTGGAGAGACTGGGGCATGGGGTCCTACCCCAGTACGGACTGCTGTATGGGCCTCCAGACCAACAGATGACTACACTGTGGGCATGATGCATGTGGCATGAATGCATGGAGTGGTGTATGCGTAGGCCTCGTGTAAGGGGGTGTGTGAATATCCTCTTAGCGGCATATAGGTTGTGTGCTGAGCCATGTGCGTGTAAATGGCGATGTGAAGGGGAATGGTGTGTCATAATTGTAACAGGCAGGACTGTTTGCTTGTGTGTATTGCCTCTGCTGGTCAGCACCCATCAAAAGAAGGGTATTTAGCGGGCCGTCGCCAAGGAGGTGTGGACCCTGGGGGTCTATGGCAGGCAGAGCACCCACTGTCGCAAACGGTGGGAGGACCTGGAACTCTGGGCATGGAAGACGGCTGAGGCCCAGCTGGGGATGGCCTCCCAACGAGGAAGGGGTGCCCGTCGAACCCTGACCCCCTTGATGGCCAGCATACTGGCAGTGTCCTATCCTGAGCTGGATGGGCACTTGAGGGCATCACAGCAGCCACACGGGGGTGAGTACAGAGCCCATCATTACAGCGTACGGCTGGTGGGGTGGTATCTGGGTTGGGGATGTGGGTTTGTGGGTGCCCCTTGGCCAGGCCTGACATTGCAGCATAGGTCCCCTGGTGGCGAGTGTTCAGAAGGGCAAATCTTGCTACCTAGCTCATAGGCACCTACTACTGGTCAGGGCTACATGGGTCCCAGGTGTGGTGCAGTTGGTGGTGTGTGCCCCTACCCATGCGTTGGCTGCTAACTATTTCTCTGGTAGTGCTATGGCATATTGCGTAGAACTGTTCCCTGTGTGTGAGTGTGCGTGTACGCCAACGGTGGTGTTGATGCACCCATTGACCAAGTGTACCCTTTGTCTCTTCCCCCCCTTTTTGTTTTGTCATCCTGCTCTTATGTGCATTAGCATCATCTGGCGGAGGAGCAGAGGCACCGGCGACAGAGGGAGCTGCATCCCACAGGACCCAGGTGTCAGAGTCCACTGACGCTGAGGGCAGCAGTCTGATGGAGGGCGATGGGAGCATCACGGCATAGACTGGAGGGGACAGTTCAGACACAGATACCTCCTCCGATGGAAGCTTCCTGGTGGTGGCAGGCACTTCTGTGACCACCCCAGCTACAGGTACCACCGCCACCCCCTGTACCACCACTGCCCTCCCAGCATCCCCTCAGCGAGTTGCCCATGCCAGTGCCCACTCACCCAGGAGGGTGGGCATCTTCTTCTCCCCATGCAACTCAGGCCCTGCCCCAGTTAGCCCTGCTGCCCTGAGTGAGGAGGCTATTGACCTCCTGAGATCCATCTCTGTAGGGCAGTCAACCATTGCGAATGCCATCCAGGGGCTAGCTGCCCAGCTGCAACAGACTAATGCATTCCAGGAGAGAATTCACACTGGATTGGCAGCCCAACAGAGATCAATCCATGCTCTGGCCTCCTCTCTGATGGCAGCCATTGTCCCTGTTTCTACCCTCCCCCCTCCAACTTCCTCTTCCCAGTCCCATTCTCCTCAACCCCAACCCATCACAAGCACACAAGCAGATGAGCATGCACACAAGACAACACTCTGGAGTGGTACAGGCAAACACAAGCACCACACTTCATCCCACAGTGACTCACAGAAACATCATCCAGATGCAGACACAGCAGCATCCACTAATTCCACTGTCTCCCTCCCCTCCTCCTCCACCTCCCCCTCAGTTATGTCCACACTCACACCTGCATGCACCACATCATCATCCACTACCAGCATCACCGCCACACCAAGCAGAACACACACCTCACTGGCAGACACCCCCACAACAGCCATGCACACATCCCCTGTGTCCTCTCCCACTGTGTCTGTCCCCCCTCCTAAGGTACACAAATGCAAGCACTCAGACACCCAACAGCCATCCACCTCACACCAGCATACAGCCCATGCACCTTCACCCAAAAGCAGCAGACAGACACCTCCAACACTCCCTCTTCCTCCACTTCCATTCCTTCTCCCTCTTCCCACCCCAATGTCCCTAAAAAACTGTTCCTATCCACCAATGACCTCTTTCCTACCCCCTCCCGTCCTGCACGTATGGGCAGAGTAGAAAGAACCCAGCCAAGCACCTCAGCCACCCAGTCCACAGGCACAGTCGTCACCACACCCACTGGTGGTTTAAAAGGATCCAGACCACATGTCCTAAAGGTGAAGAAGCCTGCACAAGGCAGCCTCAAGGGAAAGGAGCCTTCCCCAGCAGTCAAGAAGGGAAAGGAGCCTTCCCCAGCTGCCAGGAAGAGCAAGGAGCCTGCCCCAGCAGGCAAGAAGGGAAAGGAGCCTGCCCCAGCTGCCAGGAAGACCAAGGGGCCTGGGCAGGAACTGTGACAGAGGCCCCACCACCAACCATGGTTGTGCAGCCACCCCAGGTTGCAGAAGATGGGCATGAGCCTCCCCCCCAGCACCACCACCACCTCCACTGAGGAGCCATCCGAGGTTGCAGGGGATGGGCAGGAGCTTCTCCCCCCAACAGCACCACCACCTCCACTGAGCAGCCGTCCGACGTTGCAGGGGATAGGCAGGAGCCTGCCCCCCCACTAGCAGCACCACCACCCGTGAGCAGCCATCACCGCCAGCAGACGGCAAGTAATCCTGCCTCCATGGGCTGCTGTGCGGCCTGCCTCCTGCAAATCCTGTAGGTATGACAGCCACCTGAGAGACTGTGACTTTGCGCTCCCCAGGATCAAGAGCACAGGGCATGATGCCCGCTCCAGAACCAGTGAGTAAGACACCCAGATGCCCAACACTCTCCAGGATCAAGAGCACAGGGCACGAGCCCCCCCCCAGAACCAGTGGGTAAGACACCCACATGCCCAACACTCCCCAGGATCAAGAGCACAGGGCACGTGGCCCCCTCCAGAACCATTGGGCACGACACCCACTCCAGAGACTGTGGCCTTGCACTCCCCAGGACCAAGCACAGGGCATGTTGTCCCCTCCAGAGCACGTGGGCCACTCACCCACTTGAGAGACTGTGGCCTTGCTCTTCCCAGGACCAAGCACAGGGCATGTTGCCCCCTCCAGAGCAAGTGGGCAACTCACCCACTGGAGAGACTGTGGCCTTCTACTCCTCAGGACCAGGCACAGGCCATGTTGCCCCCTCCAGGAACCAGTGGTCTTGTTCCATCTCCCGGCTGAGGTGCCCCCGTCCCCCTGAGGTGCCTGCCTATTTACCAGTTGGTGCCCCTGCAGTGCTCTCTCCGTGTTAATGCAGGTGACATGTGTGGCCTTGGACTTTGGCCTGTGCCCATGTGGCCTATGAACATTGTGAACTTGGCTGTGTCCGTTTTTGTGTACGTATGTATATATCTATTTTTCATGCTGTGTTGATCTCTTTACATTCACTTTTTCAAAATTGTTTTGTCCTTGCATTATTCATCCGAGTTACCGGGTCAAATTGTTTATCATCCGACAGAAACATATTGAGAATATCTCAAAAGAAAGAGAAGAGAAGCTCTGCCACATGGCCAACTGGGGGTAGAAATGGCACTGTTGAGATGAACTCAAGATGGTCACTGCTATCCTAAGGAGAAGCACGGGTGGCCAGAAGCCAACTATTCTCCCTAGAGTGCAGTGGTAAGCTGTATCCAAAACTGCACTTCAGACCACCTATGACATTGCATCAATTTCCTGGTGGTAGGGAGCAGACTTGCAGTGAAGTGGGAGTCCGAAAATGTTGTGAGCGACTTGGATCTCCCTCAACATGCAACCATCCACCTTGGTGTCATAGCCACACCCCAACACTATTTTATTTTGATAGCAGTAATTTTTATTTTTTGTTTGATGGTGCTTTCTATGAGGAGAGACTAGGGTGACTTGCTTCTAAGTAAACAGCCAAAAATCCCACAGGAAATGAACAGGACCATTCCACCACGAGCCCTACAGTGCTAGATTGTCATATTTTGGGTTTTTGTGGGTTTTTATGAACCATGACCTCACATGCACTGCAACCTTCCTAACCTTCTTCCCTAAGTTCGTAATAAGCAAATATTCTATGCCTTTGCTCTTGTACTCACCATGTTCATTTGTATCAGTCGTGGCAAGTATTTTATGACTCCGACTGCAACCATCCTGTAATTTGGCTGGTGGATTAAGGAGGATTAGTGGTATTTCTGAAATGTTAAAATAAAATTCCACTTCCATACTTAACATTGCTTGGTTGACATTGATATTTGGCAGTATTTGAACAGATCTATTGTGTTGTAATTTAGAAGAGAATCATCTGTGTATGGCCTTATCAATGGAGTCATTTAGGGTTCTCTGGGTTTTTCTAAAATGGTGGATCAGTTTCCTCCATAGTAAAAGCCCATTGGCAAGAAAGGACATTTTAGGTTTTGTGAAATTAGTCCTTTTGTCATTACTCTTTTGGGTCTTTCTGTTTCCTTTCGTGGGAACCGTCAGTTGTAAGCTTGTCAATGTGTTACTGGAAATAATGTATTTTCAGTGACTGTCATAGATCTTGCATCAATATGTGTATCTTCATTTGCTGTGGTGTGCCTTTCTTCAGGTAAATGCTGATGGTATACTAAATCTTAGCAGATCTCCTTGTGTTCTGATCAGTGGCATGTGAAAACTATTGCTTTTCATGCTTGTGTCTGTTACCTATTTATTTGAAAGTTTTAATAATTGGCTGGTCATTAATTTGGCGTGTATGTTGCATGCAACAGAGGTAAAGGTTTCTAGCATGTTTTGATTATGTGTCATATTTGATATGATGCACTCTATAGCAGTTTCAAATTAGAAACAGGTTGTGTGGTGGCCTGAGCCGCATGGTTTCAACATTGACGTGATTTCATTATGAATATCACCGTACTTTGTAGCAGGTGCAGGGTCACTACAAAGCATCTTGGTAAATTCCGAGTGATTTTGATTGGATTCACATCTATGTTCCTTCTTCTTGAATTGATAGATTCATTTCACAGTGTGGAGTTTTGCTTTTTAGTATTTGATTCTCCATATCTTGTCCCAGCATATTTTAATATATGGGTGGAAGTGGACATTTCCAGGCATCATTGACATGTTGCTCATTCCTACTGACAATCTTGTGTCGAAAATATTATGGTCAGGTGTGAGTATGAAGAAGGCAGGTGTATTACTATTGTGGTTTGGATCTGTAGTGTGTTCTTTTATAGGATTGGGTGTGTAAATTTAACTGCAGTTTCTCGATGGAATAGTGGAATAGAAAAATTAGTATATTACTGCTACTGATGGACTGTCTCCTTCCATTTTGACTGACAGTGTGCAGTAATGATACTTCTTGGATTGCTTGTTCCCTGTACTATTGTGTATGCTAACTCCAAGTAGTGCTAGCATTCACTGGCAGACTATACATGGCAGGACTGCCATCCATTGTCTTGTGAGCATTAACTTGGTAAAAGGATAGTTAGGTTGGTTCCACATATTATGGTGGTCATTATAACCCTGACGGACGGTGTTAAAGTGACGGTAAGACCGCCAACAAGCCGGCGGTAAAAATATTGGAAGTACGACCATGGTGGAAATCGCCAACAAAGACAGCCACTTTAACACTCCGACCGCCACGGCGGTACAAACAAACAGCGCAGCGGTTACTGCCAACAGACAGGCGGGAGACAATGTACCGCCCACACTATTATGACAGGCCAATCCGCCACCTTTTCCGGGGCGGATTCACTGCGGATAAAAACACGGCGGAAACAGGAACTTCGAAGGGAAAATGCGCACCTCTACACACCCCACGAGGAACGAGGACACCATGGAACCGGAACTCCAAATTCTACCTGCGATAGTCTTCCTGCTCCTCTACCAGGAGCACGAACGCCGGCGGCGAAGACCACGGTGAGTACTGCACCTACGACACAGGGGAGGTGGGAGGGAAAATAGAGTGACACACACACGCAACACCCCCCCACCCTCACCCACTACAACACACACACTAATACATGTTGATACATTACAGTTACACCCCCCCAAGCCCCCCGGAAGAATGGAAAGACAAAAGGAAATGATTGTAACAATTGTAATCCATTAACATCCAGTACTCCAAAATATATATACACTATAAACAAATATATACACCAATAATAGAAGTCCAGGTATTGCACCATTTATAGTCCGTGGACCTCTGGGCCCAAAATACATGGGCGAGGCCCACACTCGATAGCCGATCAAAACAGAGAGAACACTGCAGGGGCATCAGATAGAAATACAACAGGCACCTCAGGGGGAAGGGAAGGGGGTGCACCTCAGCCGGATGAGTGCACAACGCCAGATCCATGAGGGGGCTCAATGCCCACTGTTCAATCCTGGGGAGTGCAAAGCCACAGTCTCTCAAGTCTCTACAGTGGGTATGTTGCCCACTGTTCAATCCTGGGGAATGCAAAGCCACAGTCTCTCAAGTCTCTGCAGTGGGTGGGTTGCCCACTGTTCAATCCTGGGGAGTGCTAAGCCACAGTCTCTCAAGTCTCTACAGTGGGTGGCTTGCCCACTGTTCAATCCTGGGGAGTGCAAAGCCACAGTCTCTCAAGTGGATAACAGTCTCCACTGGTTCTGGAGGGGGACTGGAGCCCAGAGTGCTTCATCCTGTGAAGGACAGAGGTAGTGGATGGATCTCTCCACTGGTTCTGGAGGGGGACTGGTGCCCAGAGTGCTTCATCCTGTGAAGGACAGAGGTAGTGGATGGATCTCTCCACTGGTTCTGGAGGGGGACTGGTGCCCAGAGTGCATCACTCACCCCGTGAAGTACCCAGTTGCGTCAGTGCCCCTGACGCTCATGGGCTAGCGGTGCTTGAGTTGGCGGTGCCCTGTTCAGCAGTGCTTGAGTTGGAGGTGCCCGGCCCAGCGGTGCTTGAGTTGGCGGTGCCCGGCCCAGCGGTGCTTGAGTTGGTGGTGCCCTGTTCAGCGGTGCTTGAGTTGGCGGTGCCCTGTTCAGCGGTGCTTGAGTTGGCGGTGCCCGGCCCAGCGGTGCTTGAGTTGGCGGTGCCCTGTTCAGCGGTGATTGAGTTGGCGGTGCCCAGCCTAGCGGTGCTTGAGTTGGCGGTGCCCTGTTCAGCGGTGCTTGAGTTGGCGGTGCCCTGTTCAGCAGTGCTTGAGTTGGCGGTGCTCTGTTCAGTGGTGCTTGAACTGGCGGTGTCCGGCCCAGCGGTGCTTGAGTTGGCGGTGCCCTGTTCAGCGATGCTTGAGTTGGCGGTGCCCTGTTCAGCGGTGCTTGAGTTGGCGGTGTCCTGTTCAGCGGTGCTTGAGTTGGCGGTGCCTGGCCCAGCGGTGCTTGAGTTGGCGGTGCCCTGTTCAGCGGTGCTTGAGTTTGTGGTCCTTCATGGCCCAGCGGGGCTTGTGCTGGCGGTCCTTCATGGCCCAGCGGGGCTTGTGCTGGCGGTCCTTCATGGATCAGCGAGGCTGGGGCTGGCGGGGCCCTCCTGGGCAGCTGAGCTGGGGATGGCGGGGCCCTCCTGGACAGCGGGGATGATGGCGGTCTTCTCCGCCTTGCAGCTCTTCCCAGACTTGCCGGGTTTCTTGTGGCCCTTCCCCACCTTGGGAGGTGTCACAGCTGACTCCACACTCCCACCGGGACCCCTGGGAGCCGCTTTGGTGGCTGGTGTCTTCCCCCTCTCCCGCCGGGCACTGGCCAACTTCTGATGCTTCACAGGTGGGGGACTGGCTGTGCTGTGGCTCCGTGCCACACTGGCTGTCCTTGTGGCCGGTGCACTCCACATACCCGTGACTACAGGCACCACTGGTCCCGGAGATGTTGTGGCTGAGGTGCTAGTTCCAGACCTATGAGATGGACGGGGTGAAGGAGGTGTTGGAAAAAGGTCAAGGCTGGACATGAAATATTTTTTGGAAAGACTGGGACAAGTAGCTGGAGGGGGGTTGGGAGTGGAGGAAGAGGTAGTGGTAGTAGGAGGTGTACGTTTGGTGACTTTGGGTGCAGGTGCATGCACTGGAGGCTGTCGTGAGGTGGATGGCTGTTGGGTGGGTGTGTGGCTCCGTTTGTGTATCTTGGGAGGGGGCGCCACATACACACTGGAAGAGGACACAGGGGACGTGTGAATGGTAGTGGGGGTGGTGAGTGCACGTGTGCGGGGTGTGCTGGTGGGTGTGCTGGTGAGGGACGTAGTGGCTGTAGAGGTAGTGCATGCAGGTGTGAGTGTAGATGAGACTGGGAGGGAGGAGGGAGACGATGAGGAGGGGGACACAGTGGAGGCAGTGGATGTTGGTGTGTCTGCATGTGTGTGTTGCTTGGGTGAGTGCCTGTGGGATGTGTGGTGCTTATGTTTGCCTGAGCTTCCCTTTTGTGTTGACGTGTGTGCATGCTGGTCTGTAGGTGTGCTTGGGATAGGCAGAGGTACAGGGGATTGGGTCTGGGTGGAGGAAGTTGGAGGGGGTAGGCTAGAGACGGGGACAATGGCTGCCATCAGATCTGAGGCCAGAGTTTGAAAAGCTCGGTGAAGGGCCCCCTGACCAGAATGAATGCCCTCCAGGAATGCATTAGTTTGTTGCAACTGCCTTTCTACACCCTGGATGGCATTCAAAATGGTAGACTGCCCAACAGTGAGGGACCTGAGGAGGTCAATGGCCTCCTCACTGAGGGCAGCAGGGGTGACTGTGGCAGGGCCTGAGGTGCCAGGGGCGAAGGTGATGCCCATCCTCCTGGGTGAGCGGGCCCGGTGCGAAGGCAGAGGGGCTGCTGGGAGGGCGGTGCTGGTAGGGGGGGTGGCTGCTGTACCTGTAGATGCGGGGGGCACAGATGTTGCCGCCACCACAAGGGAGCTCCCATCAGAGGATGTGTCCGTGTCGCTGGTGTCAGCTCCTGTCCCCGCCGTGAAGCTCCCCTCGCCCTCCGTCCCACTGGTGAATTCCAAGTCCGTAGTCTCGCCCTCCAGGGCCATTATGTGATGCAGCTCCGTCATGCTTCATTGCCACTGCTCCTCCGCCTGATGATGCTAATGCACACAAGAACAGGGAGACCACAAAAAGGGGGGGGGAACGACAGAAGAAAGACATGTTGAGTGCATGGATTACCGCTACCATTGGCGGACAAGACAGACACAGAAGCCCCCTGCACTACGCCGCGCTCTTGGGCTCCACTGTTCAATTTCTGGGAAATGGCCTACAAGGCTGTGGATGACATCTGCACACATAGATGACACTGGGGTATGAATATCTGTACTTGGCACTCTACAGAGGTGGGCTGGAGTGCCACATGGCCTGCCTTACGGAGGGGCCTTGCCTACGGAACTAGCCCTGGCCTAGGGAAACCCACAGCCCTCCTCCCCCACCCAGACAACTCCACTGCGCGCAAAGTCAGCAGAATGAGAGTGTACTCACCCCCTTGTGTCTGCTGTGATGCCCTCAAGCGCCCATCCAACTCCGGGTAGGCCACCAATAGGATCCTGAACATCAGGGAGGTCATGGTGCGACGGGCACCCCTCCCACGTTGGGAGGCCATCCCCAGCTGAGCCTCCGCCGTCTTCTTGCTCCAGCAGCGAATGTCCTCCCATCTTTTCTGGCAGTGGGTGCTCCGTCTGTGGTAGACCCCCAGCGTCCGGACGTCCTTGGCGATGGCACGCCAAATATCTTTCTTCTGGTGGGCGTTGACCTACATGAAATGTACAGGGGAAGAAAATAAGTCATTACCAACTGCACCGTCAAAGTGATTGGCCACCATCCCTACCCTTGCCATGTGGCACATGCATTCACCGCCTTTCATGCACGCAGCACTCTGCCCCCTTCCTTCTTACATCCAGCCCTCTCCACACAGGCATAGCCCATACAACATGCTCCCTGTGTACTTACCTGTTTGTCTGGAGGACCGTAGTGTAGCGTGTACTGGGGGAGAACCCCATTCACGAGCTTCTCCAACTCCTCCGATGTGAAGGCAGGAGCCCTTTCCCCAGACACTCGAGCCATTGTCTCTTCCAGACCGAGGTCACAGCAGCACTTGCAGTGTAGGTCCTCTCCTGTCGAAGGTCAGGTATTGAGTGATTGAACAGATAGAAAATTTCGGTCACGTCCGCGGCGGTGCGTACCGTCACCGCCGGCGTACATCGTCATTGGCTCCTGGGACCCATAGGGTCCAATGTTAACCAATGCAGCATTGCGCCGCGGTCTTCGACCGCCTACCGCGATGGTGTACAACGCCAGCGCAGTTACCTCACATCCCATTGTCCCACTTTACAGGTCAGGCAGCCGCCATTTCAGGGGCCCACATGGTTTCATTTTCAACTGCGTCACACATACCTAGGCATAGTCTCAACCCACATACAGGCCACCTTTTGTGTATGATTGGTGTTCTGGGAAAACTGTGGTTATGTACCTCTGAGTTGTTTGACTCTGTGCTTGCTGTTGTCCTTCATAGACACTGTCTGCTGGGACATGTGAGGAGATGGCGGCATCCTCCGGTGTACCGACCGTTGGTGGACCTGTCGACAATGGAGGAGCGACATTTGATAATCACCTACAGGCTTGACCGTGCCACAATCCAGGAACTGTGTACCCAATTGGAGCCATACCTGATGTCAGCAATCTGCCATCCCACAGGAATCCCCCCTCAAGTGCAGGTGCTGTCGGTGCTCCATTTCCTTGCAAGTGGCTCTTTTCAAACAACTGTGGCCATGGCATCAGGGATGTCCCAGCCTATGTTTTCCAATGTATTGTCCAAAGTGTTGTCTGCCCTTCTGAACACACATGCGGAGCTACATCGTTTTCCCTCAGGTGGAGGATTTGCCTACAGTGAAAGATGATTTCTATGCCCAGGGACATATCCCCAACATCATAGGTGCCATTGATGGGACCCATGCGGCTTTGCCCCCCCCCCCACAGGACTGAACAGGTATACAGAAACCGGAAGAGTTATCATTCTATGAATGAACAGATGGTATGTTTGGCAGACCAGTACATCTCCCATGTGAATGCCATGTTCCCTGGCTCAGTGCTTGACGCCTACATCCTGTGGAATAGCAGCATCCCTTATGTGATGGGTCAACTCCAGAGGCACCGTGTGTGGCTATTAAGTGAGCACCTGGAAGCAAGTCAGTGGGAATGGTTGTCTGGGTCTGGGGTTATCCCTCCATGTTAGTGTGTGTCTAACAGTTGCCCCTCAACATTTGCAGGTGACTCTGGTTTCCCCAACCTGTCATGGCTACTGACCCCAGTGAGGAATCCCAGGACCAGGGCAGAGGAACGCTACAATGAGGCCCATGGGCGAACTAGGAGGATGATCGAGCGGACCTTCGGCCTCCTGAAGGCCAGGTTCAGGTGGCTCCATATGATAGGTGGATCCCTATTCTACTCACCAAAGAAGGTGTGCCATATCATCGTGGCCTGCTGTATGCTTCACAACTTGGCTTTGCGATGCTAGGTGCCTTTTCTGCAGGAGGATGGTCCAGATGGCGGTGTTGTGGTAGCTGTGGAGCCTGTGGACAGTGATGAGGAGGAAGCAGAGGAAGAAGACATGCAGAACAGGGACTCAGTGATCCAGAAATATTTCCAGTGAAACACAGGTAAGAATACAATCCTGCCTACTACATGTACTTTTATACTACTACCTCTCTCCTGTCTATCGTTTTCACCCAGTGTATGGTCACTGAGTTGTCACTTTTCCTTACGGTTTCACAGATGTGGGTCCCACTGTGTGACATCTGCTTAGATTCCTCATGGACTAGAGCTGTGTGACATAGGTATGTTGACATTACTATTTAAAAAACATGTTGTCACTGTAATTGCTAATACACTATTTTGAAATCACAGACAGACTTTAGATAATTTTGTGCTTTAGGTGTGTTTATTTAAATGCAAAATATTGGAGGGGGTAGTGAAATGGTGAGGGTGGAGGAGTGTCCATGGCAGAGTCCAGTCTATTAGTCTCACAGGTGCATTGCCCATATGGGCATAGGAAGTGGAGCTGGGGCAGTTTAATTATGGACAGGGTGACAAAGTGGGACAGTAGGATGACAATCATGGTGGTCTCATTTTTTGGCAGGGGTCTTGGCATCGTTCTCTGTCTTGTTCCTGGATCTCTTAGGGACCGTTTGCGGGGTGGTTCTCTGTCTGCAGGGGGTGGGGTGCTGGTGTGGTGGTCCTGTGGCGGGGCGTCCTGTCCACTAGCGCTGGCGGAGGTGGTCAAATCAAATCATTAACATTTATAAAGCGCGCTACTCACCCGTGCGGGTCTCAAGGCGCTAGGGGAAAAAAGGGGGGGTTAACGCTGCTCGAACAGCCAGGTCTTTAGGAGTCTCCGGAAAGCGGAGTGGTCCTGAGGCTGGTGGGGAGGGAGTTCCAGGTCTTGGCCGCCAGGAAGGAGAAAGATCTCCCACCCGCCGTGGAGCGGCGGATGCGAGGGACAGCAGCAAGTGCGAGGCCAGAGGAGCGCAGGTGGCGGGTGGGGACGTAGAAGCTGAGGCGTCTGTTGAGGTAGTCCGGTCCCTTGTCGTGGAGGGCTTTGTGTGCGTGGGTGAGAAGTCGGAAGGTGATCCTTTTGCTGACTGGGAGCCAATGCAGGTGTCTCAGGTGTGCGGAGATGTGGCTGCTGCGGGGTACGTCTAGGATGAGGCGGGCCGAGGCGTTTTGAATGCGTTGCAGGCGATTTTGGAGTTTGGCTGTGGTCCCGGCGTAGAGGGTGTTGCCGTAGTCCAGGCGGCTCGTGACGAGGGCGTGGGTCACGGTTTTTCTGGTGTCGGCGGGGATCCAGCGGAAGATCTTACGGAGCATGGGGAGGGTGAGGAAGCAGGCGGAGGACACGGCGTTGACTTGCTTAGTCATGGTGAGAAGAGGGTCCAAGATGAAGCCGAGGTTGCGGGCGTGGTCTGTGGGGGTCGGTGCGGTGCCGAGGGCCGTGGGCCACCAGGAGTCGTCCTAGGCGGACGGGGTGTTGCCGAGGATGAGGACTTCCGTTTTTTCAGAGTTCAGCTTTAGGCGGTGAGCCTCATCCAATCTGCGACGTCCTTCATACCCTCTTGTAGGTTGGTCTTGGCGCTGGCGGGGTCCTTGGTGAGGGAGAGTATAAGTTGGGTGTCGTTGGCGTAGGAGCTGATGATGATGTCGTGCTTGCGTACGATGTTGGCGAGGGGGCTCATGTAGACATTGAAGAGTGTCGGGCTGAGTGATGAGCCTTGAGGTACGCCGCAGATGATCTCGGTGGCTTCTGAGCGAAACGGAGGGAGGTAAACTCTTTGTGAACGGTTTGCGAGGAAGGAGGCGATCCAGTCCAGGGCCTGGCCTTGGATCCCGGTGGAGCGGAGGCGGGTGATTAGGGTGCGGTGACAGACAGTGTCAAAGGCAGCCGAGAGGTCGAGGAGAATGAGGGCGACTGTTTCACCGTTGTCCATCAGGGTTCTGATGTCGTCTGTGACTGAGATGAGGGCGGTTTCAGTGCTGTGGTTGGTTCGGAATCCGGTTTGTGAGGGGTCGAGCAGGTTGTTGTCTTCCAGGAAGGTGGTCAGCTGTTTGTTGACGGTCTTCTCTATTACTTTGGCTGGGAAAGGCAGAAGAGAGATGGGGCGGAAGTTTTTCAGGTCGCTCGGGTCAGCCGTAGGTTTCTTTAGTAGGGCGTTGACTTCGGCGTGTTTCCAGCATTCGGGGAAGGTAGCAGAAGAAAAAGAAGAGTTGATGACGGTCTGGAGGTGCGGGCGATGATGTCGTCGGCTTTGTTAAAGATGAAGTGCGGGCAAGGGTCCGAAGGGGCGCCGGAGTGGATAGAGTTCATGATGGATTTGGTTTCTTCCGTGTTGATGTGGGTCCAGTTGTTGAGGGTGATGGCCGGGGGTGCGGGTTCGGTGGTGTTTGGTTGGGTCTGGTGTCCGAAGCTGTTGTGGAGGTCTCTGATCTTGCGATGGAAGAAAGTGGCGATTCGCACAGATCCTGTGAGGGTGTGACGGCATTGGCATTGGCGCTGGGGTTGGAGAACTCCTTGACGATGCTGAAGAGTTCTCTGCTGTTGTGGCTATTTTTGTCCAGTCTGTCGGTGAAGAAGTTCCTTTTGGCAGCGCGGATCAGGTGGTGGTGTTCGCGGGTAGCGTTCTTGAGGGCGTTCATGTTGTCAGCGGTGTGGTCCTTGCGCCAGGCTTTCTCAAGGGCGCAACAAGTTTTCTTTGAATCTTTGAGGGTGTCAGACAACCAGAGAGGTTTTTTGGTGTTGGTCTGTCAATGCGTGCGTTTGAGGGGAGCAAGGTTGTCTGCGCAGTTGGAGATCCAGTTTGTGAGTTTGAGGGCTGCGTCGTTGGGGTCGGTGGTGAGGGTGGGTTGGTTGGCGGCTAGTGCGGAGAAGAGTTGCTCTTCAGGGATCTTGTTCCACTGTCGACGAGGGATGGGTTGAGTGCGGAGGTGGCGGGTCTCGCGTCGGAATGTGAAGTGGACGCAGCTGTGGTCGGTCCAGTGTAGGGCGGAGGTGTGGCTGAAGAAGACGTGTTTGCTGGCGGAGAAGATAGGGTCGAGCGTGTGTTGGCGGTGTGGGTGGCGGTGTTCACCAGTTGTTTGAGGCCGAGGTTGGCGAGGTTGTCGAGCAGGGTGGTGGTGTTGGGGTCGTTGTTTTGTTCCAGATGGAAGTTGAGGTCGCCTAGGAGGATGTAGTCCGGTGAGGCGAGGGCGTGCAGGGAGATGAAGTCGGCGATGGCGTCGCTGAAAGGGGCGCGTGGTCCAGGAGGACGGTAGACGAGGGATCCTCTGAGGGTGGTCCTCGGGTCGGTGTGAATCTGAAAATGCAGGTGTTCAGCGGCGAGAGGGTTGTCTTCGGTGGAGGTGGTGACGCTGATGGAGTCTTTGAAGACGATGGCGATACCTCCTCCTGCTTGGTTGGTGCGGTCTTTCCTGGAGATCTTGTAGCCTTCGGGGATGGCGGTGGCGATGTCTGGCGCAGAGGAGGCGTTCATCCAGGTCTCCGTGATGAAGGCGACGTCCGGTGCTGTGGAATCCAGGAGGTCCCAGAGTTCGACGGCGTGTTTGTGGACGGAGCGAGCGTTGACTAGGATGCACTTGAGGTGGTTGATGGCGCGTGGGCTTGTGGTCGTGGTAGTAGCGTGGTGGAAGATGCGTTTGCAGGAGTTGCAGGCGAAGGGTCCATGGGTGCGTTTGGGGTGAGCTTGGAAGCAGGTGTTGGAGCGTCCTGGGTTGAGGGCATGGAGGGTGGTGGGGTCGTAGCGGATCAGCGGGGCTTGGGAGAGCTTGGGACCAGGGGTCGTGGCGCTGGGCGTGGGCCAGGCACGGACGGGCGCAGACGGGCTTGTCTCTGGCGCGCCAGCGGCGCGGTCGCGCAGCGGCCGCCATATGAGGTAGGAGGGGGGGGAGGGGTCAGCTGGGGGCCAATGGGAGCTGGGGGGCGGGGGCGTGCAGGAGGTCGCGGCGGGAAAGCGCGAGGGAGGGGGGACAGGTAGAGTGAGAAGCGCTGGGGGAGGGGGGTTTAAGGGTGGAGGGGGTGAGTGTTAGGAGGTTTAGGAGATTAGGGAGAAAGATAGGAGTAGGGTTGTGAAGATAGGGGAGGGGGGGTTGTAGAGGTGGGTGAGGGTGAGAGGTAGAGTGAGAGGATAGGAAGATAGGTAATAGAGGGGGTGGCGGGAAGGGGGAAAGATAGAGAAGTAGATAGAGAAAATAGATAGATAGAGAAATTGATAGATAGGGAAATAGATAGAGAGATAGGAAGATAGGAGGAGGTGGAGAGTGAGGGAGATTAGATAGTGGGATAGAGAGATAGAGAGATAGGTAGATAGGAGGAGTGAGGGAGGTAGATAGTGAACGGGTTAGATAGGGGAGATAGAGAGGGGGATGCGAGTAAGGGAGGGGGATGAGGTAGGAGCAGGAGGGCAGGCGCGGGGAGAAGAAGACGGAGGACGCAGAAGAGCCAAAGGCAGAAGATAGAAGACCAGAGGACCGGAAGAACAGAAGAACAGAAGAACAGAAGAACAGAAGACCGGAAGAACAGGGAACAGAAGACCGGAAAAACACAGAAGAACACAGAAGAACACAGAAGAACACAGAAGAAGATACAGAAAACGAAGAACAGAAGGCAGAAGACCACAGAAGAAGATGAAGAAGAAGAGAAGAAGAGAGAAGACGGGGAAAAGAAGAGTACAGCAGAAGATTACAGACGAGGAGCGAGGAGGAAGAGCAGAGAAGAAGAAAAGAAGAAAAGAAGCAGGAGCAGGAGAGAGGGTGAGTAGCGCGGGGCAGAGCGAGGGGCTGGGAGGTGGGGGGTACTTACTGTTAGGTGGGTCTCAGGAACTCAGGAACCTGGAGGAGCTGGAGGAGCTGCAGCAGCAGGGGGAGCGACCTACCCTTGGGTCAAGGGTCGCTACCACTGTCGCGCAGCGGCCGCCATATGAGGTAGGAGGGGGGGGAAGGGGTCAGCTGGGGGCGAATGGGAGCTGGGGGGCGGGGGACGTGCAGGAGGTCACAGCGGGAAAGCGCGAGGGAGGGGGAGACAGGTAGAGTGAGAAGAGCTGGGGGAGGGGGGTTTAAGGGTGGAGTGGGGTGAGTGTTAGGAGGTTTAGGAGATTAGGGAGAAAGATAGGAGTAGGGTTGTGAAGATAGGGGAGGGGGGGTTGTAGAGGTGGGTGAGGGTGAGAGGTAGAGTTAGAGGATAGGAAGATAGGTAATAGAGGGGGTGGCGGGAAAGGGGGGAAAGATAGAGAAGTAGATAGAGAAAATAGATAGATAGAGAAATCGATAGATAGGGAAATAGATAGAGAGATAGGAAGATAGGAGGAGGTGGAGAGTGAGGGAGATTAGATAGTGGGATAGAGAGATAGAGAGATAGGTAGATAGGAGGAGTGAGGGAGGTAGATAGTGAACGGGTTAGATAGGGGAGATAGAGAGGGGGATGCGAGTGAGGGAGGGGGATGAGGTAGGAGCAGGAGGGCAGGCGCGGGTAGAAGAAGACGGAGGAGGCAGAAGAGCCGAAGGCAGAAGATAGAAGACCAGAGGACCGGAAGAACAGAAGAACAGAAGAACAGAAGAACAGAAGAACAGAAGAACAGAAGAACGGAAGAACAGAAGACCGGAAGAACACAGAAGAACACAGAAGAACACAGAAGAACACAGAAGAAGATACAGAAAACGAAGAACAGAAGGCAGAAGACCACAGAAGAAGATGAGGAAGAAGAGAAGAAGAGAGAAGACGGGGAAAAGAAGAGTACAGCAGAAGATTACAGACGAGGAGTGAGGAGGAAGAGCAGAGAAGAAGAAAAGAAGAAAAGAAGCAGGAGCAGGAGAGAGGGTGAGTAGCGTGGGGCAGAGTGAGGGGCTGGGAGGTGGGGGGTACTTACTGTTAGGTGGATCTCAGGAACCTGGAGGAGCTGGAGGAGCTGCAGCGGCAGGGGGAGCGACCTACCCTTCGGTCAAGGGTCGCTACCACTGTCGCGCAGCGGGCGCCATATGAGGTAGGAGGGGGGGGAGGCGTCAGCGGGGGGCGAATGGGAGCTGGGGGGCGGGGGCGTGCAGGAGGTCGCGGCGGGAAAGCACGAGGGAGGGGGGGACAGGTAGAGTGAGAAGAGCTGGGGGAGGGGGGTTTAAGGGTGGAGGGGGGTGAGTGTTAGGAGGTTTAGGAGATTAGGGAGAAAGATAGGAGTAGGGTTGTGAAGATAGGGGAGGGGGGTTGTAGAGGTGGGTGAGGGTGAGAGGTAGAGTGAGAGGATAGGAAGATAGGTAATAGAGGGGGTGGCGGGAAGGGGGAAAGATAGAGAAGTAGATAGAGAAAATAGATAGATAGAGAAATCGATAGATAGGGAAATAGATAGAGAGATAGGAAGATAGGAGGAGGTGGAGAGTGAGGGAGATTAGATAGTGGGATAGAGAGATAGAGAGATAGGTAGATAGGAGGAGTGAGGGAGGTAGATAGTGAACGGGTTAGATAGGGGAGATAGAGAGGGGGATGCGAGTGAGGGAGGGGGATGAGGTAGGAGCAGGAGGGCAGGCGCGGGGAGAAGAAGACGGAGGAGGCAGTAGAGCCGAAGGCAGAAGATAGAAGACCAGAGGACCGGAAGAACAGAAGAACAGAAGAACAGAAGACCGGAAGAACAGGGAACACAAGAACACAGAAGAACACAGAAGAACACAGAAGAAGATACAGAAAACGAAGAACAGAAGGCAGAAGACCACAGAAGAAGATGAGGAAGAAGAGAAGAAGAGAGAAGACGGGGAAAAGAAGAGTACAGCAGAAGATTACAGACGAGGAGCGAGGAGGAAGAGCAGAGAAGAAGAAAAGAAAAAAAGAAGCAGGAGCAGGAGAGAGGGTGAGTAGCGCGGGGCAGAGCGAGGGGCTGGGAGGTGGGGTTACTTACTGTTAGGTGGGTCTCAGGAACTCAGGAACCTGGAGGAGCTGGGGGAGCTGCAGTAGCAGGGGGAGCGACCTGGTGGTGGTGGGCAGTTCATCGTCCATGCTAGTGTCAGGGGCCCCTAGTAGTGCCACAGTGTCCCTCCTGGGGTTGAGTACTTCCTTCAGCACCTCTACGATGGTGCCCAGGGTGGAGCTGATGGTTCTGAGTTAATCTCTGAAGCCCATCTACTGTTCCTCCTGCATGCGCTGGGTCTCCTGAAACTTGGCCAGTACTGTTGCCATCGTTTCCTGGGAGTGGTGGTATGCTCCCATGATGGAGGAGAGGGCCTCGTGGAGAGTGGGTTCCCTTGGCCTGTCCGCCCCCTGTCGCATGGCAGCCCTCCCAGTTCCCCTGTGTTCCAGTGCCTCCCTCCCCTGGACCGTGTGCCCACTGCACTGCCCCCAGGTCCCTGTTGTTGTTGGGGTGGTGGGTTATCCTGGGTTCCCTGTAGTGGTGGCCACACAGCTGTTTGACGTGTCCTGGGGACGAAGGTATGGGCCCACTGGGTGGGTGCTGTGCTGGTGTTTCCAGAGGGGTGGAAGGTCTGTGGTGGCCTGTGCCTGTGTGAGGGGAACCGACTGTCCAGAGGTCCCCGATGGTCCGGGCTGGTCATCTAGATCCAGTTGGACAGAGGTGCTCTCATCACTGTGGGCCTCTTCTGTTGGTGGTGTGGACATGTGCGGACCCTCCTTTCCGGGACGTTGGGTAGGGGTTCTGCAGGGGTATAAAAGGATGTTTGTTAAATCTGTGTGTGTAATGGTGTGCAATGGGTGGGTGAGCGTGTACCCCAGTGCTAGCATTCCTGTGTGGGAGCTTGTGTGATGGTGGTTTAGGGGGGTGTATGGGTATGTGCAGTGGGCATGCTTTAGTGATGGGTGTCCATGCTTTGTTGTTGCATGCAAGGCTTGGTGTTAGGGTGTGTGGTTTGTGATGTTGGGACATTTGTGAGGAGTTAGAGTGATGGGGTGAGGGGGGGGGTATGTGCTGGCATTCAGGTAGGGTGCAGGATGCAATAGTTAAGATTTGACTTACCAGAGTCCATTCCACCACCTACTCCTGCGAGGCCCTCAGGATGCAGAATCGCCAAGACCTCCTCCTCCCATGTTGTTAGTTGTGGGGGAGGAGGTGGGGGTCTGCCGCCAGTCTGCTGAACCGCCAGGTGGTGTCTTGAGACCACGGAACGCACTTTCCCCCGTAGATCGTTCCACCTTTTCCTGATGTCCTCCCGATTTCTTGGGTGTTGTCCCACTGCATTGACCCTGTCCACTGTTCTTCGCCATTGCTTCCTTGCAATTGAGGTGTGCTGCACCTGTGCTCCAAATAGCTGTGGCTCTACCTGGACGATTTCCTCCACCATGACCCTGAGCTCCTCCTCTGAGAACCTGGGGTGTCTTTGCCGTGCCATAGGGTGGTGTAGGTGATGTGTGGGGTGGAGTGTGTGGTGATAAGTGTGGTGATATGTAGTGGTGTGTTGTGTGAGGTGCGTGGAAGTTGTGTGGGTTATGGTGTTGTGTGCCTGTGGATGCTGTTGTTCTTGCTGGTGGTGTCTCTCTCTGGCCTTCTTTCTGAATTTTTGGTAGTGAGGGTTTGTGGGTGATGTGGGTGTGTGTTTTATATTGTAATGGGTGTATGGGAGTGGTGGGTGTATGTGTCTCAGGTGTGTGTATTTTGGATTGTCTAATGTGGATGTGTTTTGTAAGAGTGTGTGTATTTTGAGTGCGGCGGTGTGTACCGCCAATGGAATACCGCGGATGAAAGACCGCCGCGTGGATTCGTGTGTCGTGATAGTGTGGGCGTATTTCTGTTGCCGTGACGGCGGAGGATTTGTTTTCGCCAGTTTATCACTGACCTTTGGTGTGGCGGACTTGTGTGGGTGTCTGAATTTTGGCGGATTCCGAGATGTGGGTCATAATTGCTGTGTCTTCTGCATGGCGGTAAGCGGCTTTTACCGCCAATATTGTAATGACCGCCCATATGTGCTACAGTTGATCATGGTGCTCACATCACCTTTGGTAATTTGACTATTGTACATAATTCACAATTTAGTTCTAGTGTTACCATATGTTGTCATGTCATTGCAAAATCGCTCATATTTGGTGGTTATTTCTACTTCAAAGAGTTTAATGTTTATTTAGGGCCTGATTTAGACATTGGCTGATCTGGTCCTGCTGTAATTTTTCAGTCGGATAATCCATCCACCAAGTAGGCGGTACACCTGCTTTATTTAGATGCTGATGGGCCCGTGGACGAAAGTCCGTCAGCGTACCATGTTCCCCTCCAAAACTTTACACCCGCATCAACAGCACTAGAGGCAAAAGCAGCTGGGTACGACAGGCAGTTTTACTGCTGGGCCAATCATGATGTGCCTTCTCGCTGTTGTGACTGTGGCAGGTAAACCTCCAAACCTGAGTTGGTGCATTGGAAGGCATATAATGTAAGAACATACCTTTTTTCTGCTTTTCACTTCCCTTGTTTCGCCATGAACCCAGTCGTACAAGTCTTTCCGTTGCTGCTGCTGCTACTTGACCACGATGCAAATCAACCCCATTGTCGCTGGAACTGAAGATATCTTTGTATAACTGTTGTCATAAAAATTGTTTGCAACAGTACCTCTGAACTTGTGCATTTGAACATTTTAATCAATACTTACAAGCAATATAATAATGTTCAATACACATGTTTAATGCAGTACTTTAAAAACATTTAAAGAAACACACCAGTATATTTTATTTACATTTACCAATTTGGCCCAAGCTACCTTCATACTAATGGACACCTACAAAAAAGTCACATTAATCCCAAATTCAAAATGTGACCATACAGGTGTATAAAATCATTTTCCCTAAACAATTAAATTGGATACATCTGCATTGCACATTACTTAAACAACATAAATCTAATGAAATGTAGTAGTTGCACTAGACAATGTAATAAGTTGGTTTACAAGAATTGTACTTTCAATGTCACTTCTAAAGTTAAAACAACATCTCATATAAGTGTGAATGTCACATTTCCTCTTGACTAGTGCATTTTCTTTATTCTATTAAATTCCATTTAACTCTAAAGTATTTTTTATGCTATGCATTTGTGTTTATTATTAACCTGTATTGTGTAAAATTGAAAAACGTGTAAACATTTAATTGTGGTGTGAGTGTCAATTATCATGATGAATGCTTACACCAAAATTGCCATGCTCATTACAAATGTTGATCACTTATGTATGCACAGTGAAAATATGTCATAAAACTGTTTTGTTCACTGTCATGTATGAAATTAAGTTCATGTTACTCACATTTTCATAATTAACATTGTTATTAATCAACAACTTTGAAGGAAAAATAATGTGAGGACAAACTTTGTGAAAATAATGTATTTTATTTTCAAATGAGACTTGTCTCTCAAAAAGTTGATTATTAAGAAATTAAGAAATCATAAATGTCCAACAAACAGGATACACAGCAGCAGTGATTGGGTTTTTGCCCAAGAACTTGCATGCTAATTACACTGCCAAGGAATAACCTCCTGAGAAAGAAACTTCTAGTGAGCAAAGAGCAGGCACCTCAAGTATTCATCTTAGGAGGGGTTGGTTTGAGCTTCACAGGGGTCAGGGACAGGTATGATATTAAATCTGGTGGAGGGGTATGGGTAGGAGGGGTGGGACAGGATTGGGATTGGGGTAGATGGAGTGGGATTGAGTGATGTGTGTTTTTCTCTATTTTGCAGTTGAATGTGGGTCTGGTGTATGTGGTGTGTGTTTGGACGTGTGTTTCTTGGAAGGTGTTTGGTTTTTGGGTGAGTATGTGTGCTTGGGTTTGGTTGGTGTTGTTGTGGGTCTGCTTTCATGTGAGTGAGTTTGTTTGGATGAATGTGCTGTTTAGGTGGTTGGTGTGGTTGTGGTGCATGTGCAGTATGTTTTGCAGATGCATGTATCTGCTATGTGTGTGACCTTGCAGGTTTTTTGTATTCCGGAGACTGAGCATTTGTGTCTGGTGGGTATTGTTTTGCTTGTACGTATGCAAGTGTGTGAGTGTGTTTTTTTGGATGAGTGTACTGTTGAGGTGGATGTTGTTCTGGTGGCTGTGGGTATGCTGGTGGTTGTGGCTGTGTTGGTGTGCTGGTGGTTGTGAGTGTGGTGGTCAGTCTGGTGCTTGTGGCTGTGATTGTGGGTGTGATGAGTGTGGGTGTGTTAGTGGTTGTAGTGTTTGTGGCTGTGGGGGTGGGCGCAGTGGTAGTGGTATCACTTGTTGTGCCTGTGGGTATTGTGTCAGTAGTGTGTGTGTATATTGGATTAGAGTTTGTTTGTGTTTCTGTTTATGTGTGGGTTTGTGTATGCATGCTGCCTGTGTCTGTTGAAGTGGCTTCCTGCAAAGAAATGAGAGTGCTTGGGATTGGGGCGGGAGTTAGGTTGTGGAATGAGGAAGGGACAGGAGTTGGGACACAAGGTTGGGATGGTTGGGGGGCTGCGGTCAGTTCGGAGGCTATTTTTACAAGCAAATTCTCTGCATGTTAGCCACTGAACTATGCATAGCATCCAGAAATGAAACCATTTGTTGCATGTGGCAACTAAGGCCCTGGATGTCATTCACAATTGCAGTCTAGCCTACAGAGATACTGCGTGAGAGGTCAATAGACTCTTCACTGAGCACAGCCACAGAGACGTGGCAGTGAGGGAGGTGCCTGTGGCAAAGAAGACCCCAGCCCTTTTAGGCGGGCTGGCACGGTCAACTGGGTGAGAGCAAGATGGAGGTTAGATATGGGAATCCGGGTGGTGGACAAGGCTGCAGATGGTAAAGGTCCTGCGGGGTCCGCCATCACTAGCGACTGATCATTTGTAGAGGCTTCAGAGAAGATGATGAGCTGGTAGCCTCCGTTCCAGTTCCTTAACCCTCATGCTACTGTGTCCATCAGTGTCTGAGGTCTCACCACCCGATTCAAAGTGGCTAGCTTTCTCCCCACCTACATGGCCAATATCCCCTTCTTTTGATCCTGAGGATGCTGAAAAAACACATACAATTTTTTTCTTGTGTCTATGTAAATAAAACTGATCATGGCGTTTTTTCTAAAACATTTTCTATTTTGCAAATCTCACCTGCCTCTAGGCTTTCAAATTTAAGCATAGTTTACCTTATCTCTTGCAGGTAGGGAACATTTTCAAGACATATTTGCTCACAGTTTTGTCATTTCACATCATTATTCTCATTTAAATTTTTGATCATTTCTTTTAATCATTTTCAAATTCTTCCAAATATTGTTTAACACCTACTAATGGAATAGATTGATTGTTTTGAATAGAGAACTCACGTCACAAAATTCAACTTTTCGCAAAAATTACTTTGTACATTCTACATTGTACATCCGCAATAGATCCTTACACTCACCTCTTTTTTTCAATATTGATTTATCACCTGGTCATAACAAAGGGCATTAAAAGTTGTTTTTGGGGTATTTGTTACCCTGTCACCAATGTGTACCCATTCCAGTCTGTATTTCACAAAAATATATGCCTAACAACCTCATGTTGGAAAAATACAGACTGGCTTACATGCACATATGTAAAGGAGTAAGGCATCATCGCAAACAGCAAATTTGAAAATAAATTGATGTTTAAACAATTTGTTGTGAAAACATGTGCAACATGTCTCAACTAAAAATGTTGCCATTGTTCACTAGTTACTAGTCATTTTGGCTCATATGCTCACTATTATATTACTTTGATACCAAGGGGCACATGCACGTACCATTTTCCTGTCGCAAACGGCCCGATTCACAGAATCGGACCGTTTGCGACGTGAAAAAAACATTTTGGTATTTACAGACCCTATTTTGCGATTCGGTAATCTATTTACCGAATCGCAAAATAGGTTTGTGAGTCACAATTAGGAAGGGGTGTTCCCTTCCTAATTGCGAGTCGCAGCGCAATGTGGCAATGTTTTTTGACCGTGAATGCTGTCACAAAACAATTGCAGGTAGCACCAGTTTTGAACTGGTGCTAACCCATTTGCAAACGGGAAAGGGTCCTCACAGGACCCCTTCCCCTTTGTGAATGGCAACAAAAATATTTTTTTAGGGCAGGCAGTGGTCCCACAGACCACTGCCTGCTCTGAAAAAATGAAAAGAAAACTTTTCATTTTTGTTTTTGAAATGCATCTTGGTTTCCTTTAAGGAAACCGGGCTGAATTAAAACAAAAAAAACTGTTTTATTTAAAGCAGTCACAGACATAGTGGTCTGCTGTCTCCAGCAGGCCACCATCACTGTGGGTGCGGCCATTCCCAATGGGGCCGCAAATTGTGACCTACCTGTAGAATATTCATGAGGTAGGTCATTTGCGACCCCATTGCGAATCGCAAACAGTGTAAAGTACAATGTTGTACATAAGGTTTTGCAGCTCGCAATTTGTGACTCGCAAATGAGTCGCAAATTGCAAGCCGCAAAACTCTGGGTCGTACATCTGGCCCCAAGCCACTGTATCTTAAGTCCACTTTATGCTATATCACCTGTAATTGGGCCAACACAACCTCATTCACAATTATGATGGTGCATCACACCTGAGACAATCATAAATTGTGGCCTGTTTGGTACAACTGCCCCTCATAACATTAAAATAACTAAATTACCTCTTGTTGTATAATGCTGCCATATGTGTGTGGTTTTTTTCAGTAATAAGAAGAATAGTGATATCATGTTGAGAATCAAAAATTACAAAACACATCATCATGTGTTGTGCAAAACATACACCTTCCAAAACCCTCCTTTTGCATTGGATGTGTTTCAACCTTTATGTTGATGTCATAGTTTGTTGCTGTAACAAAACTTTCATATTTAACAATAAGAACCTAAATAATAACTTGCCGCCTTGATGCTACTGTTGGGCTCTCAACAGACCATCAAGCTGGGGATAGACCACCGCAACTATGTAACCCATTGGCGGGGGAAGTCAGGATGATTGACTGACTGAGCTGGACTTCTAATGACTTTTTGGTCCAGCACCATCGGTCCTCCAACTTCTTCCTGAAGTAAGTGCTGCGCCGCTTCTAGGCCCCAGGGTCCGTACCTTCACCTTCTTTGTGATGGCCTTCCATATGATCACTTTGTGATGGGCTTTGGCCTGTATGTACGTTAAAAAGGAAAGAAAACATTGTATGTGAGTTTTTTTTTGTTTGTATTGATGTAACACACTTTTGATAAATCTATCACAAGAATTTCTAAAACATTAGTACAGCATATTTTCAAAATTGTACATTTTCAGTGAAAATGCAAATTTGTTTTGACCTGTTCAGGACCCTCATCACTTTTCGTGTCCTTTTTTTTTTACAAATCCAGGCCACTAACATCATTTAGATCTAGTTCAGGGTTCTGACACATTTCCTGTAGTGACACCTACTTCTGATCAGAGCAAAATGTTGTGAGCTACTGAAGATTAAATAACTTGTGCATTGTTACCACACACCCTCATATCCAGCTGCATTGGCCCAATGCCTATTGTCCATAGAGCCATATACTATGGTTTGAACCATATACTATGACTAAAGGCACTATGGAAAGGGCTCCCATGTGTGTCAGTGAGAGTGTGGTCTTTGGTTATGTATGAACATGTGTGTGTAGGAATGGGATATATTTGTATGGGTGACTAAGAGCCTGTGATGCATGTACCTGCAGCACAGCACATGCCTTTTGCCATGTATGGCACCATTACAAATATATCACAGACACTCATATTTTTTAAAATGGGAAAAATTTAAAGAGCTGAAAATAATTATGCAGACAGGTTTTCAGCACTTCACATTTCTCTTGTTTCAACACATGGCTGTTTTTTTCACTGAGACTTATGGTACAGTGTCTACTGGCCACTGGGTGTAAGGGGCCTGCCGTTCATATGTGAGTAAATAGAAATGAGGAATTAACTTTATCTTCAAGTAACTTTTCATTCACATTTTCTGATATTTTAAAGCATTCTTAAACAATATTTTGTTCACAGCTTCAATATTAAGTTGACTTTGCTCCATTCACTACACTTCACTCTGGAAATAAAAACAACATTCTATCCTGTGTGTATTGCATTTTCATTTTAAACATGTATCTACTCCTCTGGTGGGCCACACCACTGGCTGTACAGGAACAGGATCTCTGTGGCCAGCAAATCTAGCTCCTCAACTGAGAAGTTAAGTTCCCGTCACCTGCTCCTTCTCACAACGTGGCTCTCAGAGTCCAATAACAGCAGCAAAAGTGGAGGAGGGCATTGTTGGCTGCAGTCTTAGGAAGCAAGTAATTTTTTTTATAAACACTGTGTAGATGTACATGACATACGCGATCGTCAACGTAGATGGATACATCCATGGGCTGTCATACATTGCTGTCACACACATTAGCCTGTAGATGTGTCGATCACAGAGTTTATACCCACTACGTTGTTAGCTTCCTCCAACGGCTGTATGTTTGCAAATATCCGAGTGGCAAGATCAGGTGGCTGCAACTTTAGATTGTGATACAGAGTATATTTTTGAACGTTGTGTGTTGTCAACACTAAAAATGGTGGCTAGTTTGTTTACATATACAAAATGTGAACTGTACTCATGTTTGTTAAATTAAAACAGTATTATGGACTCCATTACTGTGTTTAAATGCAGTGGTTTTGTGGTTTAGCTTATACTTGTGTTTCAGATTTTTTTAGAAAAAAATAGAATTAAAAATATATGTACATTTACACATATTTCTAATTATCAAACCTGTAAAAAATGTTCTTTTAGTTTCCAATATCACAAAAAAATGTTGTGTATAGATATGTTACAAAAACGTAAAGAAGTTTCTAAAGACATGCGATTTATGTTGAATATCAAAAAAATGATTGCACATATAAAGAAATGTTTTTCTTTTTTCTTAAATGCAGACATATGAATGCAGGGAGAGGTAGAAAAGAACAGCCTCAAGTTTTTAGACCTATTTCAGACCTTGCCTCCATGGAAGAACAGGATATTATCAATAAATTCAGATTGAATAGGCAAACTGTTCTTGATTTATGGCATCAGCTGGAGTCGTATCTTCTGGCTCACAATAAGAATCCTACATTAGTAACAGCAATAGTGAAAAATATGGCAGTACTCCATTGTATGGCCACAAGATCATTCCAATACACTGCGGCAGTATCTGGTGGCATGTCACAACCAAGTTTCAGTGGTGTGCTACAAGAGGGTCTTTCTTCAGTGATGAGACACATCAATAGATTCCTACAGTTTCCACAAAATGAGGATGTTGCCAATGTGAAGGGAGATAGTTGTGCTTTGGGTGGCCTACCACATGTGGTTGTAGCAATTGTTGGCACATATATTGCCTTAGTGCCACCAGACAACAAAGAACAGGTGTATTGCAATCAGAACTGCCATTTAATCAATGTGCAAGTTACCTGCTTACCTGATTTGTCTATCACAAGTGTGTGTGTGTGTGTTTCCCTTTCCCATGATCAACACATGATTCCTTTGTACTACAGAACAATAGCATACCACTCCAAATGTCTCAACTTGGACCTGAGAGGGCCTAGCTTCCTGGTAAATTCAATCTGTCAATATAATTATTTGATTATTTTCTAGTTTAAGGGTCTACAATGGGAATGTATATATTGACTCGTTTTATTTTTTAATTCATATAGGAGACTCAAGTTATCCTACCAAACCATGGTTGTTAACAACAAGGAGGAATGCAACAACACCAGGGGACGTCAGCTTCAATGAGGTCCATGGAAGAACATGGTCCGAGGGGAGCATCCTTTAGGGCTCCAAAAGGCCAAATTTAGATGTGTGGATAAGACTGGTGGAGCCCTCCTCTACTCACCCGATAAGGTGTGCAAAATCATCATCTCATGCTGCATGTAACTCAACATCACCCTGTGACAGAACATCTCATACATTGCATAGGATGGTGACCAATGATCCACTGGGTGAGGGTGTTGAAAAGCGAACTGAAGTTGTTAGTGGTTGACAGGAAGGAGTTGACACATGTCAAGATGTTGTTGACACCTTCTTCACATGAGTGTAAGTATATCCTTGCATAATGTTACATTACATGTTAAAAAAACTTTTAAACTTTTAATTTAATTAGTACATAAGTCTGTGCAGGACATTTTTTATGAATGGGAAGGTAAGGGCAGCAAATTTTGATGATCAAAGTTTTGATACATTGACTACTGTGTTCATTTACATTGATTATCTTTGATTGTTCTTAGTAAATGTGTCCACATCATTTATTATTTGTAATGTGTCTATTTTGTCATGTAAGTTGATTCATTTTTGTTATTTTGTTTTAGGTTCCTTCTCTATGTCATCTTCATTTGGGACATTTGCAGTTCTATGCAGCTGTTGCAAAGAACAAAGGGGACATGATTTGATCCTGTGAAAGACACGTAAACTTTGGATATACATAACTTGTACAAATACAACTTGCACAGTGATTGATTAGAAGTTTTTTGAGGTTGCATTAGACTTGTTTCTTGATGAATGTTGCACTCAAGCCAATACGTGCTGCTTAAATTGCCCTAACCACATGTGTAAGTCAACCCAAGGAATACTCATCTCCCTTCACACTGCCAAAATCTTCCTTTTTATTAAGTATATGCAGCTTTTCATATGTCTCATTGTAGAAAAAAAAAATTGAAGCACACCACTTAAAGTTGCTTATGACATTCAACCAGAAACTATAACATGTATTGGAATGATCACATGGCCACAAAATGTAGTACTTCAGTGATTTTGACTAGGGATTCTAATTGTGAGGCAGGAGTTCTGGCTCCAGCTTATTACATGAATCAATAATGGTTTGCCTACTGAATCTGATTTTTGTGACTATATCACATTCTTCCATGGTGTCAAGGTCTGGAACAGGAACTATAAAATGGCATAGAGTATTTGTGTAATGCATGTTTTTTTTTTTTTAAGTTTACAAACATTTCTTTCTTACTATTTTATGGAAATAGGACAATTCAATTTGTTGTGTTTGGTCTATTTTTACATTTTAGAATATAGGAAAAAAGAATGAAACAATTAGTACAGGAAATAAACAATAGTCTTGGACTTTGTTGGTTTTAAATTAAATTTACAGACATAACTAAACTGAAACATGACAATAATCAGATATCAAAGGAAAAAATAAATAAAATAGTCAATCTTGGTGAATGATGACCATTATTATAAAGTCAAAATTGTTCGAAATACAGCTAGCATCAAAAAGGTGCATGTGTCCAGAAAATAGTCCACAGGGTGACTGGTAGTCACACACTGGAGGACATTATGTTCTGAGTCTCTTGCTGGTGGTGGTGGAGGGCTTGCCATCCTCTCCTGGTGGTCCAGATGAACGTCCCCCCCTGAGAAGGTGTGAAGATCCACAGATGCATGGGCTGAGTTGGTCTCATGTGTTTTTTCTTGTGGCACGGCTCTCTTTCCGTGGGTGAGGCAGGTAAAGTGAGCCCAAAGTTGATGGGCCACAGAAAGGGCTAGATATTGCTGGGAAAGCCCTGCACGTAATGTGGTAAATTAGCACCTCAGTCAGCGAGTTCAAATTAGAGTTTAGATTTTGCACCCCTACATTGTGCCCCCTCAGCACCTGCTTCATGTCCCTAGAGCTCTGTAAAGATAAGCCATTATGTCCTGGGACTGATGGAGGGATCCCAATAGTGGCCTGGGTGACAGTGAACCCAGAAGCCTCGCTTTGCTGGCCTACAGGTTCCCTCCCACAAACCCTACCCCCACTACCCTGACCCCTTGAGCCAGTGTGCCCCATCCCACTAGGTCCTGGCTGAACTGGGGGCGGTGGTGGTGTTGGCTCAACAGTAGCTAGGATTGGGGTGATTGGGGCAAAAGACTGGACACATGAAGTGAATGTATCCATAGACTCAGGTACAGTAACAGCTGGAGGAAGAAGTGTAAGCGCGGGCCAAGTGAGACTCACTGGAGCTGTCTGCTGAACCAGACAAGATGGACCAGGCAGCTCCTCATTACCTGGAAATGCAGAAGTGGTGTCCTCACTGTAAAGTTGAACCTGGTCTGGAGTGGAAGCATCCTCAGAGGCAGATGATTGTGCACATACTCTGGGAGTTGGACCTAATATGGATTATATGAAAACCAAAATGTGAAAGCCTGGATTATACATCATAAGAGTTTTGAGTGCCATGTGAAGCAACCTAGGAGTACAAGGATAATCAATACTATGATGAGACACGTCAATGGTATTGGTAATTCCACAAACAGTTTAAATTACACACATGCAATCTTCAAGAAAAGCAGGCAAAGAAATATCCTGAAAAGAAAAAGATTACTTAGAATGTGTACATTATACTTACCACACTTTAAGCCCAACACAGTAGTTAGGAAAAATCACTCTGTCAAAGTGGACGGAGGTTCAGTGGACAGATATCCAATTACAATGGACAAAGTTTTGTCAGCTTGAAGGGGTACTTGAAACCACCACCACAGAGGGATGACTGAACTTCCGTCAAGATCTTACTCAGGCCCTTAATCTTTTATTGTGGATGTGTAATGAAGGGGACTTAGTTGTTACAGCTCAATTTCTTTTAAATTGAGTCTTCACATATGACTTACATACCTTGCCTGAAATGATGTTTTGTAATTCACTGATATTTGTTGACTCTTTTGTATGTTCAATTTGGATATGGAGATTAGCTGCTTTAATGTGCATATTGTTGCTCTTATGTAAATTAGCACGCTGCATCGCTGAAAGGGTAATTCTTTCCAGTTTCTGTTAGATCTGAAAGCTGCATGGAAATCAGAGAAGTGGAGAATTAAACATTTCATTCTGAATCCAAAGGATATAAGATATTGTGCTCAAAGCACATCTCACCTGGATGGTGTTCATTGTGAATTATGAGTTTCTGCCGGGTACATGGAAAAACAGTTTTTGAAATTATGTGTGCAATTGTCCCCAACAAATGACAGTTTCGCATATTCTTTTGTAGAAAGCAGATTTTTTCTTTTTTCTACCACAGGAGGATTATTTAAATAGTCATTGTGAACAAATGGATATTTGTTGGGGTGGATAGTAATCCCTTACAAGGAATAACTCTTCTTAGGTCCACTCAAGGTTTCAGTAATTTTAACCTGAGCTCAACACCTGGACAGAGCAGACAGGCTTAACTTACGGAAATATATAAAGAATGTGTAATAGTCATAAGCGGGCCAATTTAGATCTTAGAAGAGGGAATCACTCCATCACAAATGTAACAGACATCCCAACAGCCATATTACGATCCTATAATATCCTATGGTGATTGCTATGTGACGGACTGGATATCGGTCACATTTGTGACAGAGTCTTCCCTCCACCAGGATCTAAATCTGGTCCAAAGTCAAAAACAACATATAATAAAAATCCAATATAAAACTAGAGAATAATTTATAAACATTAAAGAAATCTAATAAGGAGAACCAGAGATATGATTTTTTAATGTTTTAAATAAAAATAGTTCCTAAAAGTATTAAGAGTCTTCTGATTGCCCTTGATCAGTACCTCAGGAAATTTCAGGTGACGATGATGGTGTGCAATTTAGATACAGAAAACAGGTTAGAGACAGTCAAACGTTTTACCTGAGTTTCTCAGCAGGGAAAGACAGCAGGTGTGTCTGATTAGAATTCCACAAGGTTAGAAAGCCATTTAACGAGGTCATGGTCATCCACTGACTTTTGGTGTCAAAGCTTGAGCAGGAGAAACTCAAATTAATTCTCCAAAAAGTTGTCAGCTGCATGCTTTTTCCATCTTAGCATAGTGAGGATTTCCAAATTCAGATTTTGTGACTTCTGCATCTTAAAAGGGCAAGGCTTCAAGCCAGTGCTTAATCTAAGCCAGTGGTTGTGGGTGGGGGCCAGCAGCACTTATACATGGGAACTGGCACTTATGTTTTCACTGAAGGAATGATGAATCCCCTCAACACTCAATCACATGCCCAAGACAAATCATTTACTACAAAAATACATTTTCATTTCACTGCTCTTCACGAAGTCTACAAATAAGAACACCCTCTTAAACAATACCAGTTGCCACCCTAAATCTCAGAGGGATAACATTCCCTTTGGCCAATTCTTGAGGCTCTGTAGAAATTGTACAATGCATGGGGACTTCTATAAACACTCAGAGATCCTACAAACTAAAATGGAAGTGAGAGGATACCCAAATAGATTGACCAACCAATGTTGTTTGACCGTGATAGTCAATTGGAACCCAGAAATAGGACCAATAAGAATAGAATTGTGTTTGTGAGACAATTCTCATCAGTGAGCAATCATATAAAAAATGTCAACTATAGTAACTAGGATAGCCTCAATTAAGATGAGAACATGAAACTAGCAAAACAGTTATATGCCTTTAGACGAAATTAGAATTTGAGGAATCTCCTGGTTCATACATATAGGGAAGGAGGTGAGCAAGCCCAAATCCATTTAGAAAGACTTAGATTAGTGGGGAATTATAATTGCAGTAAATGCAGTGTTTGCAAACTTTGTTTAGTGACCAAGACAGTTGAGTGGCAAGGTATCAAGCATATGATTATTTTTTTTAGTTTTTGTAGAAGTAACAATGTAGAACACCTGCTTATGTGTCCCTGTGGTTTAAGTTATAAAGGTGAGACCGCTAGGGAGATAAGAACAAGGATTGTGGGGCATAAATCAGCTATTAAGATTAAGAAATTAAATGCACCCCTAGTTCAGCACTTCACTGAAAAGGGCCACACTAATGCGGATTTGAGATGGTTTATTTTAGAGAAAATCAAATAGAAAAAGAGAAGAGGAAATATGGAGACACATAGGAAGATGCGAGAACAATGGTTCATGATATGGTTCAACACAGTTAGGCAATGTTTCAACAGTAGAGAGGATTGGGACAGAATAGTGCAAAGGGAATGGCTTTTATTGTGAGCTAAGTACTGATTTAATGTATTGTGTGTAGGATTGCAATGTGGCATGTAGGATGTCACAGTTTTTTGTGTGGGTATGATTAGGAGTGAGCCCTATTAGCGGTGCAGATTTAATGGTTGTATACGGTACTTTAATATTTAATAGTAAAATATGTTTTTCTTTTTAAGAAAAAATATCTGATGAGTGGATAAAAAAATAGTATGTGTGCAATTATTGGCAATTGGTGGAAAGGCAAAGGTTCCCTCGTAGACGCAGCATTTGTTGATCTGAGTGAATTACCATAGCGTAATGTATATGTAAGGAGTCAATGAGATGGCTCAATGAATATAAGGCTTGTCACGGGTGAAAATGCAACAATCCATTGGTTGAAATGGGCCAGTTGAATTTGAGCAGACTGGTGTTCGAGTGCAAGCGGGAAATTAGTCTGGATTTTGCCTGATTGATCAACACCAGCGGCACCGGTATTCTCGTTAACAGAGGGTGGTAGTTTTAATAGCAGGATTATATGTTATATGTCATGGTTTACATGGTGCCGAGTGGCTGAAAGGAGACTATGCAGAGCTATATATGTGTTGGGCTTTGTTTATATTTTGATTAGGTGTACAATAGAGTGAGTGGTTTTGGCCAGAATAAGGCCGTTCAAAGAAAAGAAGGTTTCCTAATAGACGTGAATGTTCGTAGACGTGATATATGTGATAAGCAAGTTAAATGGATATTTTGTGGTTTTGGTGTGCTAATGAAGAGAATTACTGACCTACTTTTATTGGAGGACTTTTGTACAAGGCGGTTATTATGGGAGTTACGTCAATGAGGGATACATTTTGAAGTAACCTATGTGAAAGAAAACATGATCAAATGTTCATGTATTAGTTTTATTTTATTTTGTTTTAAATAGAAACCCCAGAAAAGTAAACGAATTGGTAGTTTAAGATTGGTTGTATTTAGCAATATTGTTTTTAAGATCCCGTCAATATTAATATTATATATGCATGGAGGAGATGATTAATGATTGCATTAATTGATTTAAAGGAGAATAACCCAGGGTTGAAACAGGATTGATGAAGTCCTTGGTGAGTTTGAATTTTTTTTGTGTAGATTGAAGGATGTTTTAAAGTGAATGATGTCATTTGTTAACTGATAGAGGGGTTTGTGTATGCACGTTTGGCTGATTAATTACAGTACCACCACAGTATGGGAGAATTAGTTTTTAATTTGTGTATATCATATGGGGACAAGAATATACATTTGTATTTGTATTACAGGGATATAATTTGACTTACTTTTGTTTTTTAACAGAAAACTTTTATTGTGACTGGGAGAATTCTTCTGTTGTGTCCTGAAGAAGGTGGTGACTACCATCGAATACCATTGAAACACTTTGATATAATAATTACACTGAATTTGTTTTGTAGCACGTTACTGTAGATAGAAAAATGTTTCTTCCAGTAATGTGCGTAACAATTAGACTTATCAGTGACATCTAACATACATTTTGTTGTTTATGTCCTGTCAAGGTTGGTTTTATTAGTTTAGTAGGTATAAAAAAGGGGGTATTGTGATGTTTTTGTACGTACAAAAGGTTTTTAATAGGGTGGGTTTAAAACAAGGTTTTATGATATACTATGTCAAGTAGTATATCAAGTGATATACATTCTGGAAAATTATCAGATACATTTGGTTTTTATATTTAATAATAGAGTTGTGAGCCTTATAGTGTCGTGGCACTCAAATGAAAACATATTTTTGTAGTAAATGATTTGTATTGGCCATGTGATTGAGTGTGAGTGTTGAGGGAATTTGTTTTTTCTTTGGTTGATGTGGGTGCACTATCCCCTGGAAGAAAGGGGCCCTCTCACTCTCTTTTATCTTGATTTATATTTCCACTTCAGATATATCCCAATAGGAAAAGAGGGGAAAAACACAAAGTGGAAAGACAGAGAAGGAGAAAAATGGAAAAAGCGTCAAAGAGGGAGAAGGCAGAAACCTGAAAGCGAGAGATAGAGGGACAGGGGTTGTCTGGTAGTCGATTAAAAAGTGATGACGTGAATTTAGGACTACAGAGCATTTGTATTTAAAGCAATTACATTTAATAAAACTGGCCACAGGCTCCAGAGCATGACTTTGGGTCCTGTCACTTATTCACTTACAAACTAAGCAGTGCTGCAAGCTGTAACCAAACAAGGCTGCAAGCTACTCTCTCTATGACATCCTGCTGAAACAGATTTTTTGCTTAGGAAATACTGTGAGCAGGAGCAGCCTGAATCTCTTGCACCCTTGTTTGATTTACCTGGCTGGCCTGTCCTAGTTCCCTGGCCTCTTTGGAGCCAAAATGTTTCTAGGTCACAGATGTTCCAAGAGGTTAGGAGATGTTTGATACAGCCATGGGTCCCAGAACTAAGAAACAGCACTTGGGCATCATGTCTCACTTCAGCAAGAGCCACCAGCAAGGTCCAGAGCTGGTCCACTTGAAACCGGCTCATTTAAGCACATTTTTGTGTCCCTTTGATTGTTTTTACAAGTATTTTGTGCTTTCAAGAATAATCAAAAGGGATACCTAAATTGTGTTTTGGTTAGCAAGATCAGCATAACAAATAGTGGATGGGACAAGTACTGAGGTACTGAAGCAATGCAGTACTGAATGCAATGCTCAATGTGTCTTTCATAATGATGCTTTCAATTTTAGAGTTCACTATTATAATGTCAAAGTGGGAGATCTAAACTTGCAATTAGTGAGGGGTACATGCGCAGTGACTCAAGTGTATTCTTATTGCTGGGGTCACTGATTCTAATCTGTGTTGACCTCTGCCCCTGCTTTACTGGAGCTGTAAAACACCCCAGGTTGGAGCCGTCACAGAGGACAATCTCTGCGGACCAAAAGTCCCACAAGCCCTTACTGGGGTCTCACCTGCAGCCACTTGCCTTCACTACTAAAGCGCCCCGGCTGTCCACGCCCATCGGAGCATGGAGGAGGCTGGGCCACCCCTCTAACATCTATCTAGCTTTATGTCCCTGAAGGTACTGTGTTAGCTTTTTACTACTTGCACAAATATTTGCGAGTCAGACAGTTCAAGCAGATAATTTTATGCCATCCTGCATTGGTTCTTATAACTGTGAGCAACTGTTGGTTGTGCCCTGCTTTTCTACTTTCAAGTTTGTAGCATCGTAGACTTTGTCTTTGGTTTGTAATGGGTTAAAAGAAGGCAACCGAAGGGGGAAGAGGGAGGGGACGTTGAGAAAGAAAAGTAAAAAGGGTACGAGGCACGTGAGAGGAAATAGTGTGCTCGATAGCATAGACAATCTGTTGGTTGACCGTGAGGTGATTTTAGCTCCAGTGGCTGTTGACTTGTGTCCTCACTGTAGGAGTCCCTCAGCCTGTTTAGTTGCAAGCAAGCAAGACAGCATCCTTAACATGTTTAAGAGATCTAATAAATGGGTCCAAGTTCCTGGCTTTTCAATGTCATGTAGTTTAAAAGATGCAGGGATAGACGTCCTGCCTGTAATTGACCTGCCAGATTTGGCCATTTCTTGCAATAATTGTTTTTTGTCACTCCAAAGAACATCTGACATTCCTTGTCCTGTAAGGAGCGTGAGGGTGGGGGAGTCCTCCTGTACAGGCAGGTAGATCTGCTTCTCTGCAAGTAGAGTTGCCTGAGTGCATTCGTGAACTAAAGGTGGAAATCGGGGCCCTCAGGTCCATGGTAGGAGACCTCATGGGTGTAGTGAACGATTTACTGGAGGACAGGTGGGGGCTTGAAGGAAGCATAGTACTGTGCCCTCTCAGCCTAACAACTATGCTAACAAAATCATAGAGTCCACTGATCGCTAGTTGCACTGGATTGCCCTCAAGAACATCATATAATGAAGGCAGCAAAGGATTCGTCACTGAGGCTCCCTTGGAGGGATCTAAAGGAACCCATGCTGAGATGAGTGGAGCAAACTCCTGCCTCTTATTGTGCAGAGGATCTGAAAACCCTATGATATCAACATCCAAAAGTGTCTCACTGTACCAGTTAACAACACAAGAGTGTGCTGCTACTTCCTCTCCCCATAAAATATTCATGATTAATGTGCCAAAGATCTCCTTGCACATATGGTTAGAGGGGGAGGATTCACTGAAGACTAAAGTAATTCACTGGATTTGCCATATGAGAGGTTGTAGATCTGTAATAAGGGGTGATATCTTGAGGGCTATGCAATTCCTATAATAGTTCCACTAATTGTGTTGAACTTCTTATGGCAGATGGATGCTTAGCGCTTAGTTTAGAGGTCTTGGAGGTAAGGACCAGTCCTCCTGTAGGGTCCAATATCCAATTTGAGCACTAACCAGTAGCTAGCAGACCTGCACCCCTCCCCTTCGACCTTCTTCCCATTGAGGTGGTGGTTTGGTTTTGGGCGAGAATGATTGATTCCACAATAAGAAGAATCAGACCAGTAGTCTCTTAACCTTTTTAGATCTATCTGCCTACATGAATGTTTCAAGGCCAGGGGGCTATCTTAGTAGGGACCATAAGACAGGGAATAGTTATATTAGTGATATGGGTACCCAGTGCTCATTGGGGTTTCATTCTGATTTGTTAGTAGAGGATATTTTGGTCCTTGGTAATGGTAACGGTTCCCTGGCAGATCCATTCAGTACTGCATCTTCCCTCTTCAGCAACCTTCTCAAAAGTACTTTCCAAAATCTCTCTTGTTTAATGGAATGTGATTGGGCTGAAGTCCAAACTGCCTCTGCCCCATTGGAAGGCTTTTATGGATGCCTCTGATATTTGTATTTTGCAGTAAACACGGAATACCAAGCCACTATTTAGGTGTGGGTATCTAAGTTACTATCTTTCTGCCACTTTGAATAACTCAGGGCACCCACCTGGGCGTTTACTGATCTGGGTGAACATTGCCTTCAGATGCACTGTTAGCCAGCTGAATGTTGATAGTTTGAATATCTTGGGATTTTGTCTTAGGGAACTCTCCAGCATTACAATTGATAGCTTCAATATTTATGCAAGAGGCACCAGGGGAGGTAAGCAATCTACAAAAGTGAGAGAAATATCTGGATAAGAGAGACCCTAACCATTTTCTCATTGTAGGCGTGGACTTTAATGTCACCTTCGAAGCCCTAGATAGGAGTGATGTGTGAGAAGCATTGGAGAAGGACAAAATGTGGTTAGTTCCTAGGTTAGAATGAACTTCAGTGAAAAAGTGGTCCCAAGCTGCACTTCCAGTGAAAGCCTGACGCTTGAGTTAGGGCTAAGGGCTGCAAATGGAAGAACAAAATCTGATAACCTGGGAGCCTTTACATTCAATAGATTAAATGGGATGAGCCGTACATCCGGATAGCTTGGCATTTGGTGGATGACATGGTTGTTAGAGCCAGTTCTGAAAGCGAATATAATACACTTTGCCTCATCCTGAAGTCACCTTGAGGTAGTTTGCAAAACATGCTCCATTTATGCCAAATTACTAGGGATATGCTACATCTGATGAAAATTTTTGCCTAAAGTGGTGCCATGTTGCCCTGTAAGAGGACAAACTCCAACTTATCACTGAGGAACTGTTAGATTGTACGTCATCATTTGCTGCTCTGAATGAGAAGGTTGGGGTGTTCTTTGCAGTCCCAGCCGCCCCTTCTTGTTTTTTGCGTGTCTGGTGTTGCATTTACGATGCCTGCACCCTCTCTCGTTTCCAGAATGAAGCACAGGGAGGCTAACCAGAAGTTTAATCAGGATTGTAGACAAGCACGAGTTCAACTTTCCGTTAAGATTGGGTCCAAAGATATAGTTTGTATCAGAACATGCAGAAGGGCTCTTAAGTGGGCACAGTACAAGGCAAAGCAAGATTGGAAAGTGATGAGATGGCGATTAATTAAGGAAGCTTGTGATTGCAAAGACTCTAACAAATTGTTGGCTTCCCCTCTTGAAAACAATATATTGGCACCTGATTGGTTTCACCCTTTCAATTTTTTTATTGTGATGATAGCCAGTCTATTGCACAACCTGTCTCCTTTGTACCCATCCAGCCAGAAAGTACAGACTTTTTTGATTTGGAGGAAAAGCAGCCTTTCGTCGATTTAATCGTACGATTCAAAACTCCGTAATACAATAGAATCGCTGGGGACATTTTTCTGTATGACAGAAATATTGCTACTCTTTATTACTATTGAAGGGAGTGCCTCGATTCTTGGGTCCTGGAAGGGAGATGAGGTTATAACCGTATTTGAGAAGGGTGATAGGTCTTTACCCAGCAACAATAGGCCTATTAGCCTTATCGATTCCATCCAGAACGTGTTTTGTTGTGTTCTGTCCAAGATCCAGGATTGGATTAATGACAATTTCTTTCGTACACCCTATAATGCTGGTTTTAGATAAAAGGCCAGTACAATTAATCAGGTATTATTTTCACCCCTTGTTCTGGAAAACAGTTTTAATTGGCAAGGGAAGCTTTTATCTTGTTTTTATTGATCTAAAGTCAGCTTTAGACTTGGTGCCTAGAGCCAAGCTGTGGCAAGTGCTGTATGAAATGAGATTTTATCACTAATTATTTGCCTCCATGAGGCCACTCCTGCCAGAGTATGTTGGGGGAGCAAAGTCAGCTTACTGATTCAATTACTGTAAATAGGGAAGTTCATCAAGAGTGTGTGTTGGTACCAACCCCCTTTTCACTTACTGTGAAGAATGTTGTCCACGTTCTCTATTTACAGCCCGCTGATGCTCCTCTGCTTAGGAAGGATAAAAAAGTAACTCTATTATTTGCAGATGACACTTTACTTGTGTTGAAAACCCTGGGGATCTCCGGTTATTATTAAATTGTTTGAGGATTTTTGTGTATTCCAAGGCCTTGGGAGGTCCTGAGATCAATACATCGAAGACCAAACTTATGGCAATTAACCCCCAGGGGAGCCCTACTCAGAGTGTGGTAATGCTAGAGAGGGTCGGCACCTCAGAATGCTTGGGTATTAGGTTGTCAGATAGAATGTCCTAGAAACCTCACATGAACAAAATGCCTCTAATGCATAAGTAACTATTTGGCGTGCTCTTGAAGTAACACCACATCTCATATAATAAACCAGTAGCCAATGCTTCACAGATCTATGATTCAAAAGCTGTAGATTCATCCCTCTATGGGGTTGAACTTTGGGGATTTGACAAGCCTGATGACCTGTCTAGAACTGAGCATAAGGTTTTGAGGAAGCTGGTGCTTTTCCTCCTGAGCACCCTGAGCACTCTGCTTCATCCCTTTAAGTTGGACATGGGCAGGAAATCAATTGGCAATATAGACGAGTTGTAACATCACTATTTTGGTGGAGAATTATATCCACCCTGAACTGTCCTCCTATGTAAATGCGTTCATGGAAGTTTGTAATCTGGAGAAGTCTAACTAGATTTCTTGGCTAAATAATGTGAAGAGACTGTTGTCTGAAATTGGGCTACAAGAGATTTTGGATTATACTTTATCAGAGTCCCTGCCGTCTACAGACCTTGTGAAATCCCGTTATTGGGAATGGGTAGCACTGACCAAACTATTTCTTTTTCCAACAGTCGACTTACAAGAGTGTTTCTGGATTTTCTATTAGGTTACTGCTACCTTACTTAGATATAATTTTGGTGCCGAACGACAGAAAGCTCTATATTCAGTTTAGGCTTGGTTCCCTTCCACTCAATACATTTACCAGTAGTTTGCAAGACAGGCCATCATCTACCTCGCTCGGTCCTAATTGCAACGCTGGGAAAGAATCAGTAGCCTATGTATACTTTGCTTGCCCAACTTATGGGCATCTTTGTGTTAAGTGGTTAAAACCAAGTGGCTGACGATTGGGTATCTGCAATGATGCCTTTGCTCTGAGAATATTGAGATCAGACACAAGCACTTTTTTTGCCTGTGCAGTTGCTAAATTTCTAGGGCATCTGTGGAGTATCAAGCGAAAGTTACTGAAGCTTAACTCTTTCTAAAGTTTTACCCCCTAGTCATTAGATGTGCACACGTTTTAACATATTGAGCATATCCATGTCTTTGTATGTGTACTTTATAGCCAAAATGTTGTTGTTTATTATTATGTCTATTAAGAGGCACTATCAAAACTGAAATATTGAAAGGTAAGTAAGTATAGATTTTCTGTAAATACCTTGACTATGTATACATATATATATATATATATATATATATATATATATATATATACAGACATACAAAACCATAGAAGTTCAGCTGCTATAGTTAGATTTTTTTCAAGTAACTATAACTCGTGCCCTAAAGTAACTATAACTCGCAACCCCGCCATGCACAGTTCTCTCATCTGTAATTTGACTGCTAATGTTACATTGATATTTTTAAAGATGTTATAAAAGATGTTATGATTGCTGTAATATCAGGGGTAATTAGCAATGCATAGCAAGGGTGTAAGTTATAGTTACCTTAGGAAATGAATTCAAGTTACCTGAAATAACTCTAATTACTAAAGCTGAATTTCTATGGTTTGAACGTTTGAAATGTGAGCTTAACTGCAACGTCCCTATATCCTTTGATTTTTTAAGTGAATTTCTATGGTTTCCTTAATTCTATTTCCTAACTACAATGTCCCTGTACCCTTTGTTTTTTTCAAGTGAATTGTTATGGTTTTTGTTGGAAGTAGCCCTTTTTGCAGAGTTCTCCCCCGGTTCTTTCTGCCTCTGACCTCCTGTTTTTGACTGTGTGCTGCATTTCATTTTTGCTGGCTTTAGGACTCTGGACACTTTACCACTCCTGACCAGTGCTAATGTGCAGGTGCTTTCTCTCTAAATTGTATTACTGATTGGTTTATCCATGATTGGCATGCTGGATTTACTAAGTCTCTCGTATATTGCAGCAGGTGTGACCAGGTCCTGTTAAAAAAATTCTACTAGCAGGCCTGTAGCACTGATTGTGCCACCCACGTGTAGCCTTGCAAGCATGTTTCAGACCTGCCACTGCAGTGTCTGTGTGGGCAGTTTTAAGCTGCCATTTTAGTGGGTACATTTGCCAGGCCTAAAACGTCCTTTTTGCTACATGTAAGTCACCCGTAAGTTGGTCCAAGGCAGGCCCATGGGCAGCGTGCAATGTATTTAAAAGTTCAGACATGTACTAGGGGTGTTTTACATTTCCTGATAGTGAAGTACTGCTAAATTTGTTTTCCACTATGACAAGGCCTATCTCTTTCATTGGGGTAACATGGAGATTGACTTGAAATGTTTTAAGTGTAATTTGTCATTGGGAGCTGATAGAGACTTGGAAGGGGGTCTCTGAACTCAAAATATAAAAACTCATCATTTGGTGAAGTTGATTTTTAAATTGTAAGATGAAAATGTCACTGTTAGAACGTGGGCATTTCTTGCTTAACCATTCTGTGCCTCGGCCTGTCTCGGGAATACACGTCTGGGTCAGGATGACAGTTTGGCTGTTTGTGAATTCACTCTAGATAGTCACACAGAGGGAGATGAGGTGTGCCCTGCTCATCCTGATGGGTCTTCCTGAGCTTGAGTGGTAGTGGGACACTTGCACCTGAATAGGACTGTGCCTGTCCTTACACAAAGAAGTTTACAACCCCCTGGATTGTGTCTGAGTCCAGGTCAAGAAACTCAGGGTCTTGTCCCCAAAAAGGCCTTTCTATGAAGTTTGCCTATTTCAAAGGCAGGAATGGGTATAAGTACTGGACCTCTGACCCCACAAACCTCTGGACTGAGGACATTCTTCTAAGAACAAGATGGATGCTGTGTGAGCAACTGCCACTCCGCTTGTTTCTTTGCTCTGCAGGCCTGCTGCTTGCTGCTTCTATCCTGGGAGTAAAAGGACTGGCTTCGTTTTCTGCATCCTGTTTCCAAGGTCTCGGACTGAACTTGCCTCAAGTTAGAAGTCTAAGGGACATCAAAGTCTTTAGCTGCCAGCACCTGGGCTCTCTTGCTGAGAGCCTGGACTCACCAACTGGTACCAAATACCGTTCCTGAACCCTTGGGAGTGAGTTCTTGTGTAACCAAGAAGAAATCAAGTACATAGACTCCAGAGTGACTTCAGAACTGGTACTGCTGTCCGACTCCACACAGCTGCCTGCACTGGAGTTATAGTCCCCGCTCAGTACAACCACTGCGACCAACGGTAAGGGCCCAATGTTGCTGCAGCACCGCCGAAGGTCTGCCACAGCATGAGTCCCAAGACCCTTGTTACCGATATCCATGACAACCGACTCCGGCACAGCACCTATCGCCTCACTTCTTGACCTGCTGGATTTATTGACCCTGCTGGATCATAAGGAACTGACACCTCACCATTGACGCCACATCACCTCCCCTGCAACTGTCAGGAACTGATGCCTTACCTCCCCTGCCTAGCAATGAGGAACTGATGCCTCACCTCACCAGTAGCTGTAAGGAACCAACGCCACACCAGCATTTTCCAAAGGTACTGTACTTGGGGTGCATGCGTCTCCATGACTAGCCTGCACTCCCTCCCAAATGGTGTGGGACTGTTAGGAACAGCTTTTTCAAGAAATTGTAATAGCCCCAGTTAGAGCGTAGCATTTCTAAGTGCTTTACCGAGATGCAGGGGCTTATTACGAGTTTGGCAGTCTCAGGACCACCATGGTGGCGGTTGTACCACTAACAAGCTGGCAGAGAAGACTGCAAAATTATGACCATGGCGGAATTCCAAAAGGAATACAGCAAAGCACCGCCAGCACCACCACTGCTGTCAGACCACACGGACATCAGAAGGCACCTGCAGGGTGGCAGAGACCATGTTTCGAGCAGACACATTATGAGGTGCCACACTGCCAACGTTTCTGCCGTTGTCGCACCACCACAGAAACCCAGGCGGAAGCAAACTGCATAAAAAGAGACACTCACCTTCAGGAAGCCATACTCGTCCGGAACAGCCATGAAACCAGAACTAGACGTCATGCTGCTGCTCCTGCTCGCCAAAAGACTTTGTAATCTTCACCTACGACAACAACCGTAAGTACAAACACTTATCTGTTTCTGCTGTATATTGTCAATGTTTGGACACTCACACAACATACCATCGGGAAGAGGGTGCAAGGGTGAAACACCAAACTGACACGCACACCTCCACACAGACACACACATACCTGCACATTCTCAGTACACACACTACGGCCAACACACACACATGTCAAATACACACACACACACGGAAACACAGCACAGGCCCAGTCACACACAATACCACACAACAGCATAACACATCACAACAACACCGCAGCAGCACCATCATCCATAAGTTGGCATGCACTCACAATAGACACTACCTACAACCAACAGGCAATGAACACACACAATCACACAACCTTACAACTTACAATTTGACATACACATTACATACAGAACATTGTATCTATCATACCATGCACCAAACATGAACACGCACACAGTCAAAGCACACAAAGCCACACAACACAGCAACAAACACATCAACACAAACCCAAGTCAATATAATGACAACAAAATGGTTTGAATAGACACATGACCATCACACAACACACATCCCATTAAACCCTTTCACTGTGGGACAAAAGCACTGCACACAATCTCACATACTGCCCAAACAACACAGGTAGCTCAAGCACCACACACACAAAAACTGACACACAAACAATGTCTTTGTGCACACAATGCACATATGGGTGCCCCAACTTGGCTGCTGACTGCCATGTAACCTCCACAGGTAGGAACATCAAGGGGGCAAGCAGACAGGCACCCCAGGGATTATCTGGGTGGGTGGGTGTGGGAGGTTGGGTTTAGGCTTGGGAGGGGGTCCTTTGGGAGTTGGCTTAGTAGCGAGGTTTAGGTTTAGACTTAGGATAGGGTTTGGTTTTCTTGGGAGGGGTAGAACTCTTGGTGGGAGGGAGGGCATGGGTTCTTGCAGGTGGGATAGGGGAGGTCTTGGAGGTAGAAGGACGGACTTGGGTAAGGACACTGAACGTTTAGGGGTGTCACAAGGGGGAGAGGAGTAGGGAAAAGGGCAAACTCCAAAAGGAAAGGTTTCTTAGAAACACAGGACAGTCATAGCAAAAGGGTTTAGGTGTGGAGGGAGAGGAAGTGGTTTCTGAGGTGTGGGTGTCTTTGGTGTATGTTTGTTGGAGGTATGCTTGTGGGTGACAAGTGTCTGTTGGGTGGGTGAGTGAGGGTGTTTATGTGTCTTGGGATGAGGGGGTGGAGGTGCTATGGGATGCTGTCGTTTTCGGGTGACTGTCTGTTGGGTGGTGACTGCAGGTGTGGTAGATGTGCTGCATGGAGGAGTGTCAGTGGTGGTGATGTCTGCAGGCGTAGTGACTGGGGTGGATGTCTGAGGGTCATCTGTGATGCTGTCTGTGGGTAGGACAGGTGTAGTGGCTGGATCTGTGAATGTTGGTGTGGTGTCTGCAGGTGTGTTATGTGTGCTGCCTGTGATGCTGTGGGGGTGTCAGGGCAGGTTGTGACTGTTGTTGTGTGTGCATCTGAATGTTGCTTGTGTGCATGCCGGTGGTGTGTCTTGTGGTGCTTATGTTTGTCTAAGGTACCCTTGGATGTTGAGGTGGATGCATGGCTGTCTGTTTGTGTGCTTTGTGTGGGTCTCGGAAGAGGGGTTTGGAATTGGGAAGAGGAAGGTGGAGGGGGGATGGAAGACAAAAGGTGACTGGCTGCCGTCAGTGGAGACTGGAACCTGAAAGGATCCCTGTAAGCCAGCTAGTGTACAGTGAATGCCTTCCGAGAATGCATTACTATGGTGGATCTCAGTTGCCAGTCCCTGGATGACATTCAAGATGGTTGACTGATCCACAGAGATGGACCTCAGGAGGTCAATAGCCTCCTCACTGAGGGCAGCTGGGCTAACAGGGGCTGGGGGAGAGGTGCCTGTGGTAAAAGAGATGCCCACTCTCTTGGGTGATCAAGCATGGCCAACTGGGTGGGGTGAGACATTGAGGGCAGTGGCAGACAGAGATGGTGCTGGGGTGTTCCCAGATGGGTCCACCAACACCAGGGAATGTCAACTGGAGGAGAATTCCAAAGATGATGACGTGAATCCTGTTTCACCCATGGCCCTCCCCACCCCCTCCAGGCTACTGGCTTCCTCAGTGTCAGTGACCTAATGGCTGGCAGTCCAGTGGCCAGCAGCTTCTCCACTCAGCTGTGCCCCGTCTCCTTCACCTGCTGCTGCTCGAAAACAGAGGTAGGGTCATCACATTCTTTTTACACACAGTAACCTATGCATGTCATGAACATTACATCTAGGTGCACTACACCCCCAGGTAGAACCAGGTTGGTCTCAACATCATGGCACGAAAACATGCATTCCACCCCCCTATGGAATAACTATGTCACACACAACACAAGCCACCTATCTCACAACAACAATATCATCCTATCAGTACAGCAATCACACTAACCAGTCCATCACAAGCTGACTTGACAACATGTGCATGGGTCCCTATCCACAGCAACATTGTAAAACAGAAACCAAGCTATGTGAAATAGTGGAACATTGGATCCCATATAACACAGACACCAAATCTACACATACCCATATCATGACCTGATGTAACGTTCCAGGAAAGGAACCTCATCAAATACTAAACACAAGACAGCATGTTGCTACAAGCACAAAACATTTCATGTCACAGCGTTCACAACCTTCACAATGTAAATTGCTCACATGCGCCTCCTGTATGTGCTATATTCAAATTTGGAGTGTGATAGAGACCAAAGCCATGTCACCAACACAATTATAAATAGTGTTGCACAAAATGATTATGCAAACTATGTGGACCTACTTATCTTAGTCATTCTCCACCTGAAAACAAAGTCATGTACACTGATAGGGGCCTACTTAGCCCACAGGATTTACCCACAAACATCCACAGGTGCATGAATGTCACATATAGTTCAACTAATCATGATGAGTGGCAAAATCAATAGACCATTATTTCACTGGCAACATCACTATCCACACTTCATACATGAGTAATCTTACATCTGTATATACAGGTTTAATGCCTTAAATCACTTTTGAGGTTACCATGATTGAGACATACACCCTGAGGTATGCCAAATGACTAACTATACATTCCATTCCTCCTACATGTGAAGGTGAACTACACCACCTGCAACACAATTAAGTCAGTATGTACAATAGGATTCCAGACAAAAATACTTCAACACATATCCACAATAGCAAAGGTAAGTATGTCTAAGTTGCATCACAATGTCCTCTCCAGGATCTGAGAAAAGTAAATGACATTGTGGTCATATGTTGTCCCGTGGTGCCAAATCCAGCTGTGATAAAGTTTCAGATTCCATGTAATGCTGAGTGGTTCACTGTCATTGACTTGTCACAAGCCTTTTTTTCTGTGCCTCTTCATGAGGACAGACGGTTTCTCTTTTGTTTGAAATTTTTGGACCAAGTTTACTGTTGGTGTTGAATTCCTCAAGGGTTTTCAGAGTCACCTTCCATATTCAATCAGACCTTGAAAAAGAATTTGGAGTCACTGGAATTGCCTGTCCCATCGAGCTTGGCACAGTACATTAATAACTTGCTGATTGTGTCCAAAACAAGGGACGAGGGCAAGTATGACACGATTGCTTTGCTGAACCAAGTGGGAAAGAGTGGTCATAAAGTGTCTCAGCTTAAATTTCAATACTGTCAGAAAGAAGTGAAATACTTGGGTCATCAGACTGAGAAGGGATCGAGAAAGATATCTGGAGAAAGAGTTACTAGCACATTGCAGATGAATACCCCGACCACACAGAGAGATGTCAGGATGTTTCTTGGGTTGGTAGGCTATTGTTGTCCATGGATTCACAATTTTTCAGTCATTTCAAGACCACTGCAGAAGCTGACTCATAAAGAAGTCACTGATCCCATAATGTTAGATGAGGTTGGAATGAAAGCGTTTACTGAATTGAGAGAGAGTCTTTGCAAAGCTCCGGTTTTGGGTATGCCTGACTACACAAAACCTTTCACATTGTTTTGTCATGAGCATGATGCATGTTCTTTGTCTGTCTTGACGCAGGTCCATGGAGGTGTAAACCACCCAGTAGCATATTTTTCAGCTACTTTGGACCCTGGTGCAGCAGCCTTACCAGGTTGTTTGTGTGCAGCTGTTCCGGTTGGACAAAGCCTTACACTGGGAAACATCCTTTTTTACAACTTTTTTTTTCCGAAAGTCGTGGTTAACGAAAGCGCAACAACGCTCTTTTTAACCAAGACTCAGGTTTTTTGTGCCTTAACTACGTATGTTCTGAACAACGAACATGCGTGGTTAAGGTACAAAGAAGGGAGTTGGCAAAGGTAAGTGGTGGGTTTAGGTTTTGGGGAGGGGGTGGGGGTCAGGGGGTTTTAGGTTTTGGGGTGGGGTTGGGGCATTTTTGGTTTTGGGGAGGGGGTGGGAGGTCAGGGGGTTTTAGGTTTTGGGGTGGGGTTGGGGGGTGTGGCATTTTTGGTTTTGGGGAGGGGGTGGGGGGTCAGGGGGTTTTAGGTTTTGGGGTGGGGTTGGGGGTGTGTGGCGTTTTTGGTTTTGGGGAGGGTGGGTCAGGGGGTTTTAGGTTCTGGGGTGGGGTTGGGGGGTGGGGCGTTTTTGGTTTTGGGGAGTGGGTGGGGGGTCAGGGGGTTTTAGGTTTTGGGGTGGGGCGTTTTTGGTTTTGGGGAGGGGGTGGGGGGTCAGGGGGTTTTAGGTTTTGGGGTGGGGTTGGGGGGTGTGGCGTTTTTGGTTTGGGGGAGGGGTGGGGGTCAGGGGGTTTTAGGTTTTGGGGTGGGGTTGGGGGTGTGGCGTTTTTGGTTTTGGGGAGGGGGTGGGGGGTCAGGGGGTTTTAGGTTTTGGGGTGGGGTTGGGGGGTGGGGCATTTTTGATTTTGGGGAGTGGGTGGGGGGGTCAGGGGGTTTTAGGTTTTGGGGTGGGGTTGGGGGTGTGGCGTTTTTGGTTTTGGGTAGTGGGTGGGGGGTCAGGGGGTTTTAGGTTTTGGGGTGGGGTTGGGGGGGTGGGGCGTTTTTGGGGAGTGGGTGGGGGGTCAGGGGGTTTTAGGTTTTGGGGGGTGGGGCGTTTTTGGTTTTGGGGAGTGGGTGGGGGGTCAGGGGGTTTTAGGTTTTGGGGTGGGGTTGGGGGTGTGTGGCATTTTTGGTTTTGGGGAGGGGGTGGGGGGTCAGGGGGTTTTAGGTTTTGGGGTGGGGTTGGGGGGTGTTGCGTTTTTGGTTTTGGGGAGGGGGTGGAGGGTGGGGGGTCAGGGGGTTTTAGGTTTTGGGGTGGGGTTGGGGGGGTGGCATTTTTGGTTTTGGGGAGTGGTTGGGGGTCAGGGGGTTTTAGGTTTTGGGGTGGGGTTGGGGGGGTGGGGCCGTTTTTGGTTTTGGGGGTTGGTTGGAGGGTCAGGCGGTTTTAGGTTTTGGGGTGGGGTTGGGGGGGTGGGGCGTTTTTGGTTTTGGGGAGGGGGTGGGGAGTCAGGGGGTTTTAGGTTTTGGGGTGGGGTTGGGGGTGGGGTGAGGGATGTAGGGTGAATGGTGCCTATTACTAATGCTTTTATCAGGAATGCCTTTACAAAGAAATATCGTTGTTAAGGCATTCGTGGTAAAATCATTAGTAGTAGCAACAAGGTTGGTGTTCCGACCTCGTTGTTAAGGCAGTAGTTGTTTTTGAAGTTGTTGTTTCGTCGTACAATCCCTTACACTGTGTGAGGGCATTGTGATGGGATATCCCTTGACTATAATCGTCCCTCACTCTATTGAGGTGCTACTTACAAAGGTGAAAACCCAATATTTGACTGGTGCAAGATTGACCAGATATGAAACGAGTATTCTAGGGTCACCAAATGTGTCATGGAAAAGATGTACAATGCTGAACCCGGCAACCTTACTTTCAAATGAAAATGTTGAAATTGAAAGATTGGAGGACACTGAGCATGATTGTCTTGAAATAATTGAATTGTGCACAGAACCAAGACCTGACATTAGAGACACTCAATTGGAAGAGAATGACCTAATTATCTTTGTTGATGGTTCTTGTCTAAAAGACAATACAGGGACACTGAGAGCAGGATGTGTCGTGTGCACAATTACTGGTATCCTGGAAGCTTCTTGTCTTCGAGGAGTGTATTCTGCCCAAGTAGTGGAACTTGTAGTCCTTAAATAGAAAATGACAGAGTTTTTATGTAACGCATGGTTTTAAAAAAAAGTTTGACAAACATTTCTTTATTACAATTTTATGGAAATTGTTGTGTTTGGTATATTTTTACATTTTTTAATATATGAAAAACACTACCCACATGGAACATTATTTAAAAAATATATATATATTTTATTATTTGCATTATTTGCATTGAAAAATTAATAATGGAAGGAAAAAAGAATAAAACAATTAGTACAGGAAACACAACACCATTCTCGGACTTTGTTGGTTTTAATTTAATTTCACTGATGCAGATAAACTGAAATAGGACGATAATCAAAAATCAAAGGAAAAAAATAAATAAAATAGTCGATCTTGGTGAATGAAGACTGTTATTGTAAAGTCAAAATTGTTCGAAATCCAAGGCACAAAATACAAAATACAACTAGCATCAAAAAGGTACATGTGTCCAGAAAATAGTCGACAGAGTGACTGGTAGTCACACACTGGAGGAAATTAGGTTCTGAGTCTCTTGCTGGTGGTGGTGGAGGGCTTGCAATTCTCTCCTGGTGGTCCAGATGAACGTCTCCTCCTGAAGGGGTGGGAGGATCCACAGTTGCATGGACTGAGTTGGTTTCATGTCTTTTTTCTTGTGGCACAGCTCCCTTTCCATGGGTGAGGCAGGTAAAGTGGGCCCAAATGTTGTTGGGCACAGAAAGGGCTAGATGTTGATGGGAAAGCCCTACACATAATGTGGTAAACTAGCACCCCAGCCAGGGAGCTCAAATTAGAGTTTAGATTCTGCACCCCTACATTGTGACCCCTCTGTACCTGCTTCATGTCTCTGGAACTCTGTAAGGACATGAGCCATCATGTCTTGGGACTGATGGAGGGATCCCAATAGTGGCCTGGGTGACATTGAACCCAGTATTCTCACTTTGCTGGCCTATAGATTCCCTCCCACAAACCCTACCCCCACTACCCTTGAGCCAGTGTGCCCCATCCCACAGGGTCCTGGCTGAACTGGAACTGGTGGTGGTGTTGGCTCAACAGTAGCCAGGATTGGGGTGATTGGTGCAATAGACTGGATACATGAAGTGAATGTATCCATAGACTCAGCTGGAGGTGGAAGTGTAGGTGTCGGCCCAGTAAGAGTCACTGGAGCAGTCTGACAAACCAGACGAGATGGACCAGGCAGCTCATCACTACCCAGAAATGCAGGAGTGGAATCCTCACTGAAAACTTGATCCTGGTCTGGAGTGGAAGCATCCTCAGAGGCAGATGGTTGTCCACATACTCTGGGAGTTAGATCTAGTATGGATTCTATGAAAACCAAAATGTGAAAGCCTGGATTATGCATCATAAGAGTTTTGAGTTACATGTGAAACAACCTAGGAGTACAAAGATAATCAATACTATGATAAGACATTTCAATGGTTTTGGTAATTCCACATACAGTTTAAATTACACACATGCAATCTTCAAGAAAAGCAGGCAAAGAAATGTCCTGAAAAGAAAAAGATTACTTAGAAAGTGTACATGATATTTACCACACTTTCAGCCCAACACAGTAGAGAGGAAAAATCACTCTGTCAAAGTGGGCAGAGGTTCAGCAGACAGATATCCAAATACAATAGGCGAAGTTTTATCAGCTTGAACGGGTACCTGAAACCACCCAAACAAAGGGATGACTGAACTTCAGTCAAGATCTAAATCAGGCCCTTAATCTTTTATTGTGAATGTGTAATGAATGGGTCTTAGTTGTACAAAAAGTCGATTTGCTTACACGTAAAACTGACTTTAACTTCTTGTTATGAGGATTTTCCTTGATTGAAAGTAATGACTTTGGATTTGTGTTTTGTCATGTTACAGCTCAATTTCTTTTGAATTGAGTCTTCGCATATGACTTACATACCTTGCCTGAAATTATGTTTTGTAATTCACTGACATTTGTTGACTCTTTTGTATGTGCAATTTGGACATGGAGACTAGCTGCTTCATTGTGCACACTGTTGCTCATATGTAAATCAGCACACTGCATCACTGAAAGGGTACTTCTTTCCTGTTTCTGTTAGATCTGAAAGCCACATTGAAATCAGAGAAGTGGAGAATTAAAAATTACATTCTGAATCCAAAGGGTATAAGATATTGTCCTCAAAGCACATCTCACCTTGATGGTGTCCATTGTGAATTATGAGTTTCTGCCAGGTGCATGGAAAAACAGTTTTTGAAAATATGTGTGCAAGTTGTCTCCAACAAATTACCATTTCACATTTTCTTTTGTTGAAAGCAGATTATTTCCTTTTTTCTACCACAGGAAGATTATTTCAATAGTCATTGTGAACAAATGGATATTTTCTTACAAGGAATAACTCTTCTTAGGTCCACTAAAGGTTTCAGTAATTTTTACCTGAGCTCAACACCTGCACAGAGCAGGCAGGCTTAACTTACGGAAATGTGTAAAGCATGTACAATAGTTATAAGCAGCCTAATTTAGATCTTAGCAGAGGGAATCACTCCATCACAAATGTAACAGACATCCCAACCCCCATATTACGATCCTATAACATCCTATGCTGATTGCAATGTGGCGGACTGGATATCAGTCACATTTGTGACAGAGTCTTCCTCCGCCAGGATCTAAATCTGGCCCAAAGTCAAAAACAAAATATAATAAAAATCCAATTAATAAAAATAGAGAATAATTTATAAACAACATGAAAGAAATCCAATAAAGAGAACCAGAGTTATGAATTTTCAATGTTTTAAATATAAATAGTAGCAAAATGTGTTAAGATTCGCCTGATTGCCCACAATCAGTATATCAGGAAATTTCAGGTGACATTGATGGTGTGCAATTTGGATACAGAAAACAGGTTAGAGACAGTCAAAAGTTTTACCTGAGTTTCTCAGCAGGGCAAGACAGCAGGTGTGCCTGAGTAGAGTTCCACAAGGACAGAAAGCTATTTAACGAGGTCCTGGTTATCCACTGACTTTTGGTGTGAAAGCTTGAGCAGGAGAAACTCAAATTAACTCCCCAAAAAGTTGTCAGCTGCATGCTTTTGCCATCTTAGCCCAGTGAGGATTTCCAAAATCGGATTTTGTGTTTTTTGCATCTTAAAAGGGCAGGGTTTCCAGCCAGTGCTTAGTCTAAGCCAGTGGTTGTGGGGGGGGTCCAACATCACTTATATATGGGACCTGGCACTTATGTTTCCACCGAATAAAAGACAAATCCCCTCAACACTCAATCACATGCCCAAGACAAATCATTTACTACAAAAATACATTTTCATTTCAGTACTCCTAAACTATATTAGTTGCCACCCTAAATCTCAAAGGGATAACATTCCCTTTGGCAATTCTTGAGGCTCTGTAGAAATTGTACAACACTTGGGGAATACTATAAACACTCAGACATCCTAAAAACTAAAGAGAGAGGATACACAAATAGATTGACCTACCACTCTTTTAAAAGGGCACTGTTATATAACTGTGACAGTATATTGGAACCCAGAAATAGGACCAATAAGATGGATAGAATTGTGTTTGTGAGCCAATTCTCATCAGTGAGCAATCATATAAAAATGTCAACTAAAGTATGTGGGATAGTCTCAATGAGGACAAGAACATGAAACTAGCAAAACCTTTATATGCCTTTAGATGGCATTAGAATTTGAGGACTCTCATTGATCATACATATAGGGAAGGAGGTGAGCAAGCCCAAATAAATTTAGAAAGACAGTAATTGCAGTGTTTGCAAACTTTGATTAGTGACAAAGTCAGTTAGGTGGCAAGGTATCAAACATATGATTCTTTTTTTTTGTATTTGTAGAAGTAACAATTTAGTATACCTGTATATGTGTCCCCGATGTTTAAGTTATATAGGTAAGACAGCTAGGGAGATAAGAACAAGGACTGTGGAGCATAAACCAGCTATTAAGACTAAGAAATTAAATGCACCCCTAGTTGAGCACTTCACTGAAAAGGGCCACACTAATGCGGATTTGAGATGGTTTATTTGAGAGAAAATTCAAATAGAAAAAGAGAGGAGGAAGTATGGAGTCACTTAGGAAGATGCGAGAACAATGGTTCATGATGCGGTTCAACACAGTTAGGCAATGTTTCAACAGTATCGAGGATTAGTGGAACAAATCTGTTTATTGACTTTTCAATTATAAAACATTGCATATGCAACACATCAAAGTAATACCCTTTGGTTAAAAAACAACTTACTCCATGCGCAACGAAAAATAAAATCTTAAATACAATATACAACTTTGTTTCCCCACATCTGGTCGACAATACAAGAATCAAACAGCTCCAGGCTCCTTTACAATGTAGTCCTGGTCCTATGAATACATCCCCCCTAAAGGGAGCTCCCCTCACTCAGTTCAAATTCAGAACCAGCAAGTAAGTCGGACATGTCAATTCTGAGAACTCCCCAGATAAAATTCGTAAGAATGGTTGCCAAAGTTCTTTAAAGTCCCCGCTCCGCTGCTGAGAGGTCAGGGTGAGCTTTTCCATAGCGAGGATAAACCAGAGTTTGTGTAGCCATGAAACTGTTGTCGGGATCTGCTCGGTCCCCCAGGCGGATAGCAACAGCTGTTTTGTGGCATTTAAAGCTAAGGCCATCTGCCGTCCCTTCAGTGATCTCAGGGGAAAAGTGAGAGGGTTGGGAAGGCCCAACATGATATACGCAGGAAGTCTAGGGATCTTATTGTCAAAAGCCTTGTTAATAGTATCTATTATGTTCTTCCAGTACCGATATAATTTGGGACAGTGCCACAATAAATGCACAAGCGACCCCCCTCCACTGCACCCCCTCCAGCAAAGACTAGATTTATTATGATCCCCTGCGTGGATCCTTGCTGGGGTGTAATACCAGGAGGAGGCCACTTTGTAGGCTGTCTCTGTGCCTGCAGCACTGTAAGCTGTGTGGTGCGCCCTATAGATGATACTCTCCCACTCGTCATCCGATAGCTCTCTCTCCAGTTCCCTCTCCCATCTCAACTGACCCTAAGACTTGGGTGGGCGGGCGGGCCTCCCCGCAAAAGAGCATAGAGCTCAGAAACCATGCGCTTATCGCCCTTTTTCATAGAATCCATTTTTCAAACGGTGTTAACGGCCTGTCTATTAATGTCCTGTTGGCTGGAAGCAGGGCCCAATGTCGTATTTGATAATACATCATCCTATCGGCCTCAGTTAGGCCGTATGACTCCCTCAGCTGTTCAAAAGGGATAACCCCCTGCTCATCGAATAAATATCCCACCCTTTTACAGCCCCCCTCATACCATCGACGCAATGCATCCAACTGCAGTCCTGGACCAAAATCAGGGTTCGCACCCAAGGGAGTCATTGGGGATGGGAAGGTCGTCAAGCCTGCCCTGGAAGCCACCCGATCCCACACTCGCATCAAAATCTCAGTGACCGGGGAAACATACAGCCCTCGCGCTCTGTGTCGGCGCCCAAGCCAGGGTTCCTTCCATATGTGGGAGCCAGCCACTGCCTGGTCCATGAAGCACCATTGCTTCTCAGAAGACGGCCGGCTCCATTCCAAGAGGAAACGCAATTGTGCTGCTTGGAAGTATCGAAGGAGGCAGGGGACCGCCAGCCCGCCCCTCTGCTTAGGGCGATACAGCACTTGTCATGGTAGCCGCGCCGCCTTCCCTTCCCAAATAAATTTTAGGACCGTCGTTTGGAGGGTCGCTATTGTTCGCGGCAGGGGCTCCAGCGGGAGCGCCTGAAATAGATACAGTATCCGTTGTAAAATGGTCATCTTCACTGCCGCCACCCTACCCAACCAAGAGAGTTTGAGTCTCCCCCAAGTCTCTAAGTCACACTGCACCTCCCGGATTAGTTTTGCGTAATTCAGCGATGCCGTGCGGGCTACCATGGAGCCCAGTCTGATCCCCAAGTACGGAAGCCCCGAAGAAGACCACATGAAATGGAATCGGGCCTTCAGGTCCCGTTCATGCTCAGCACTGATGATCTTGCCCATAGCCTGCGATTTTAGCATATTCATCCAGAATCCCAAGACCCGTCCAAACTCCTCTAATACACCCATTAATGCTGGCAAAGAGGTGGTAGGCTCCGCCAAGGTAAGGATGACGTCATCCGCATATAACGATATGAGATGTTCATCCCCCTCAAACATCACGCCTCTGATCTGAGGGTTGTCCCGGAGCTTCTGCGCCATAGGTTCCATGTAAAGCACGAACAAGAGGGGCGAAAGCGGGCACCCCTGCCTGGTCCCTCTTTGGACCGTGAAAGGTAAAGAGAGCGTCCCATTGACTCGAACCGCCGCCTGAGGCGCCTGATAAATGCAGCGGATCCATGCCATGAAACCAGGACCCGGCCCGAAGCGCTCTAGCACCTTAAACAGGTATGGCCAGTGAACCCTATCAAACGCCTTTTCAGCATAGATGGATAGGAACAGCGCTTCCCTACGAGAGCGTTTGGTTCTATCCAGCAGATGGAGCAGTCGCTTGGTATTATCACTACACTGCCTATGCAGTATAAATCCCGCTTGGTCGGGATCCACAAGCCCCGGCAAATAATAGTTGAGACGATGTGCAAGAATGCCAGTAAATAGTTTGGCATCAATATTGAGGAGGGAGATCGGCCTGTATGAGGCGCATTCATCGGGGTTCTTCCCCGGCTTCGGGATAACCACGATAGTAGCGTCTAACATGCTAGGCGTGAGGGTGCCGGTTTGACGAAAGGAATTAAAGAGTCGCACCAGGACTGGTACATGTTCCGTACAGAAGGATTTATAAAAGAGCGCCGAATAACCATCGGGCCAGGTGACTTCCCGGTCTGCAGCCGTGCAATTGCTGATATGACCTCCTCTGCCCTTATAGGTTGATCTAGCGAGGTTGCATCCCCTTCAATCAAGGGAGTAATTGCTATACCCTCTAAGAAAGATTCTGGAGCTACAGAGCCAGGCTCCTCGGCCCGATAGAGACCTCGATAGAATTCTGCAAAAGCCTCCGCTATTTGATCGCTCGTATGTGCTTCTGCTCCCGAGGATGAGTGAACCATTTTTATCAGTGACGCTGTGCGCTGCGCTCTCAACCTGTGCGCCAATAGCTTCCCGCACTTGTTACTTAGTGCATAATACTTTTGTTTAAGGCGAACCACTGCATACTCTGCCCTGTCCCAGTCCAACCTCCTCAGCTGCTTCCTCACTTTCTGAAGCTCTCGCTAAGTTCTAGGGGCACCGGTGTGCTTATGCAAACGCTCCAAGACCCTCACTCGCTGCTCTAAGTCGTGAGTAGGCTCTGAGTAGGCTCTTTGCCTTATTGTCCCTATCGGAAAGCGACATCACCTCGCCCCTCAGCACAGCCTTCAGTGCCTCCCACAGCGTTGCAACGCTTATTATCCCATCATCTTTAAAGCTGAGATAATCTATTATTGCCCTTCGGATCGCCTCTAACGTTGCCCCATTCTGGAGCATCAAGTCCCTAAATTGCCACCCCGATGCGCCTACCCGCACCATGTTCACGTGAATTTCAACTGTGACCGGGGCGTGATCGGACAAGGCTCGCGGCTCAATCGCTGAGTCTCCAACCCGGGGGAGAAACTCCTGTGTTGCCAGAAAAAGGTCCAACCTAGCATATGTTTTAGTTGCTGCTGAGTAAAAGGAATAATCCCTTAATGTGGGGTGCGCACTCCTCCACACATCCACCAGTCCACACTCACTCAGCCACTGTTGACCAGCATCCGACAAAGACCCCGTCTGCCCATACCGATGGCCTGAGCGATCCAGGTCCCCGTTCATCACCAGATTAAAATCACACCCCCAACAGGACAGCACCATCAGGAGATTGGAGTCAAAGCCTGTCTTAGGAAGATTTCCTGCTGGGAGTTGGGCGCATATAGGGAAGCAATAGTGAAGGAAAAGCCCCCAAGTCTGAACCTCATTGCTAGAAGCCTCCCTGGATCCTCCTGCAATTTTGATATCACTTCCCCAGGGAATGAATGTGAGAGAAGTATCCCCACCCCTGCATGCTTTGATGGTAGCGAAGACCAGAACTGTCTGGGGAACCACTTAGAGCGCATACAATAAGTATCTTTGAAAACAAGGTGCGTCTCCTGCAGGAGACAAATATGACTCCCCAATCTCTCTAAGGCAGATAGGATGGCTAACCTCTTGGTTGGGTTATTGAGTCCCCGAACATTTAAACTTATACATTTAATGATCATGTCCTATACGGAGGGGAACACGCAAGGGAGAAGAGAGCACAACAGAGGGCCACCCCCCACATAAAGATCCAGACCATCTGGAGCACCCTGACCTAAGGGTGTCACTACAAGGAGCCAGTATCGCAGGGAAACCCAACAACAAGCAACTAACACGCACAACAGGTGCATAGAAAACAGAAGTCCTCGATCGATTGCGAGGTGAAGTCTCCACAGGACATTATATCCAACCATGTTGAGTAACCAAGTCCATCGCCCCCGCCGCCCTGACTCACTTCCAAGATCAGCATGCTGTTAGCAACGCAGCCAGAAGCAATCCCGGGCACCCCCGGCGGCCCTCACTAGGCTGAAGTTCCGGCAGCCACACTGTTCAAAACAGATTCTCTCTCCGACCTCAGCTCCGAGGCCTTGGGCATTGCAGCTTCCTTCCTTTCTCTTTCCTCCGCCAACGGGGAGGACCCCCCTACTGGTCGGATCGCCTCCTCGTTCGCCTCTCTGCCCAAATCCTCCAGACCCAAGATACGGCTGGCTTCCAAAACAGACTTCACTTGCCAGAGCTGCTCCTCCCAGCGGAAGACCAAGCGGAACGGGTGGCCCCACTTATAGGACACATTGTGCGCACGGAAGTGATCCGTGATCGGTCTAAATTCTCTCCGCCTCTGCAAAGTCCGCACAGATAAATCGTGAAATGGTTGAAGTTCATGACCTCAAAAGAGTACCTGCTGAAGACTGCGGGCCCACTGTAGGATCCTTTCATTGAGAACAAAATTATGGAGACAGGCTAGAATGTCCGGAGGGCGATCTCCAGGGCCACCCGCACGCCCGATACGATGCACTCGGTCCAGTACCACCTCCTGAGTCTTGTCCGTGCCGAGTATAGAGTGAAAAAGGTCCGCCACGTAGTCCCCAATGTTCTTCTTTTCAACACCAAGCGGAGCACCTTTAATACAGATATTTTGTCGCCGGGAGTGGTTTTCCAAATCCTCAACCATTATCTGGAGGAGGTCCTGCTGCTCTCAGAGGCGTACTACCTCCTGTTGCAGGGCCGCCACTTCTTCACCTCGTGGGACCACACCATCTTCTAGATGCGAAACTCGTTCACCCAAGGAGGTAACCTCTCCTCGCAACTCCCTCACCTCCTGAGAGATGTCCCTATGCAGCTCTTGGATATCGCCCCGAAGCGAATCAAACAGGGAAGTCAGAAAGCCCTTCGTCACTGGACAACTCTCATCCGGGTCCGACTCCAACCGATTCTCCAGGGCCCTCGCCGCAGGTAAGTCCTCCGCGGTACTCCCAGATGGCAGGCGCGGCCCAGCGAGCATGTCCCGCACTGAGCACTCTCGTTTGGGTTTAGACGTCGCCATATCGCGCCAGCCTACTCACGATTCACCGATTCAGCCCTGCACGTCCTCCAAAATCTCCGTCTGAGACCGACCACCAAGTACCACCGCGCCAGGGTCCGCTCCCGATTCCAACACCCAGCTGCCACCACCTCCAAAGGTCCTCTTCCGCTGCCTTTTCCGCCTTGCGCGTGGGCCCTCTCTTAATTACTGTTTGGGTGGTGAAGTGCAGCAGCACCGGGTCCAGTCAGCAGGGCTCCTTGTCATCTGTCGGGGCCTCAAACTTCTACTCAGCCCGCCTCATGGGCACCCAGGTGGAGAGCGCCGGCCCGCAGCCCCCGGACCAATTGCACGAGTGAGAGCACCCTTCTCCCTCAGGGCTCTCCGGCGTCCAAGGGCCGGGACCCCCTCCGCGGTACAGCCACTCCCGTGGCCCAGAGGGAACCCCCTAGGCCCCACAACCCACCGGCGCCAAGCTCACCAGTCCACCAGCGGAAAGCTCTTCTCCCAGCCCAGGCCGCCTCTCGCGCCACTCCGTGGCCCTGCCCCGATCCAGGGCCGATCTCCGTTTCCCCGTGGGAGCGGCGCGGCTCAGGTCAGGGCCACTGCCGCGTGGCCAGGTACCCCCAGGGGTGCTTCACAGTTCGGGGGGAGCCTCCAGGCTTCCCCCCACTGGGCTGAAAGACACTTTTGAAGGCCGAGGCGGTGGAGCGCGGACGGGAACGTCCTAGCTCGCCGCCATCTTGGACACGCCCCCAAGGCAATGGTTTTAATGTGAGCTAGGTACTGATTTAATGTATTGTGTGTAGGATTGGAATGTGGCATGTAGGATGTCACAGTTTTTTGTGTGGCTATGAATAGGGGTGAGCCCTATTAGTAATTTGAGGAAGTTTAGCGGTACAGACTTAATGGTTGTATACGGTACTTTAATATTTTACAGTAAAATATTTTTTTCTTTAAAAAAAAAAAACTGATGAGTGGATAAAAAAAAATTATGTGTGCAATTATTAGCATTTGGTGGAAAGGCAATTGTTCCCTCATAGACCGTATTGGTTGTTGATCCGAGTGAATTACCATAATGTTATGTATATGTAAGGAGTTAATAAGATGGCTGAATGAATGTAAGGCTTGTCAAGGGTAAAAACGCAACAGTACATTGGTTGAAATGGGCCAGTTGAATTTGAGCAGTATGGTATTCAAGTTCAAGTGGGAAATGAGTCTGGATTTTGCCTAGTTGATCAGCACCAGCGTCAGCGGTATTCTAGGTAAGAGAGGGTGGCAGTTTTAATAGCAGAATTATAAAGTTATATGTCCTGGTTTACGTGGTGCCAAGTGGCTGAAATGAGACTATGCAGAGCTAATACATGAGTTGGGCTTTGTTTATATTTTGATTAGGTGTACGATAGAGTGAGTGGTTTTGGCCAGAATAAGGCCGTACAAAGAAAAGAAGGTTTCCTAATAGACGTGGATGTTCGTAGAATTGATAAATGTGGTAAGCAAGTTAAATGGATAATATTATGTGGTTTTGGTGTGGTAATGAAGAGAATTACTGACCTACTTTTATTGGAGTACTTTTGTACAGGGCGGTTATTATGTGACTTAAGCCAATGAGGGACACATTTTGAAGTAACCTATGTGAAAGAAAACATGATTAAATGTTCATGTATTAGTTAGTTTTATTTTATTTTGTTTTAAATGGAAACCCCAGAAAAGTAAAAGAACTGGTAATTTAAGATTGGTTGTATTTAGCTATATTGTTTTTTAAGATCCTGTAAATTTTAATATTATATATGAATGGAGGAAATGATTAGTGATTGCATTAATTGATTTAAAGGAGAATACCCCAGGGTTGAAACAGGATGGATGAAGTCCTTGGTGAGTTTGATTTTTTTTGTATAGATTGAAGGATATTTTAAAGTGAATGAGGTAATTTGTTGTCTGCTAGAGGGGATGTCTGTATGTACGTTTGGCAGATTGATTAATTACTGTACCACCACACTACGGGAGAAGGAGGTTTTACTTAGTGTATCTCATGTGGGGACAAGAATATAAATTTGTATTTGTATTACGGGGAATAGTTTGACTTTTTTTTTTTTTTTTTTACAGAAAACCTTTATTATGACTGGGAAAATTCTTCTGTTGTGTCCTGAAGAAGGTGGTAACTACCATCGAATACCACCAAAACGAGGTGATGTAATAATTACACTGAATTTGTTTTCTAGCATGTTACTGTAGATAGGGTGGGTTTAAAACAAGGTCTTTTGATGTACTATTTCAAGTATTATGTCAAGGGATATAAATTCTGGAAAATTATCAAACACATTTGATTTTTATATTTATGTAATAGAGTTGTGAGCCTTATAGTGTTGTGGTACTGAAATGAAAAAATATTTTTGAAGTAAATGATTTGTATTGGCTATGTGATTGAGTGTGAGTGTTGAGGGAATTCGTTTTGTCTTTGGTTGAAGTGGGTGCTCTATCCAATGGAAGAAAGGGGCCCTCTCTCTCTATTTTATCTTGATTTATGTTTCCACTTCAGACATATCCCAATAGGGAAAGAGGGAAAAACACACAAAGTGGAAAGTCAGAGGAGGAGAAAAATGGAAAAAGAGGGAGAAAGCAGAAACTTGAAAGTGAGAGGTAAAGGGACAGGGATTGTCTGTTAGTCGATTAAAAAGTGATGACGTGGATTTAGGACTACAGAGCCTTTGTATTTAAAGCAATTACATTTAATAAAACTGGCCACAGGCTTCAGAGCATACATTTGGGTCCTGTTGCTTATTCACTTACAAATTAAGCACTGCTGCAAGCTGTAATGAAACAAGGCTGCAAGATACTCTCTTTGTGACATCCTGCTGAAACAGATTTGCTGCTTGGGAAATAATATGAGCAGGAGCAGCCTGAATCTCTTGCCCAGCTGTAATGCACCCTCTATCTAGCTTTTTGTCCCTGAAGGTACTGTGTTAGCTTTTTGTGAGTCAGGTAGTTCAAGCAGATAATTTTATGCCATCCTGTGTTGGTACTTATAAATGTGAGCAACTGTTGGTTGTGCCCCGCTTTTCTACTTTCAAGTTTGTAGCGACGTAGGGTTGGTCTTTGGTTTGTGATGGGTAAAAAGAAGGCAACTGAGGGAGGGAGCGGGGATGTTGAGAAAGAAAAGTAAAAAGGGTATGAGGCACGTAGAAGGTAATAGTGTGCTCGATAGCATAGACAATCGGTTGGTTGACTGTGAGGAGACTTTAGCTCCACTGGCTGTCGAATTGCCTCCACACTTTAGGAGTCCCCCAGCCTGTTTAGTTGCAAGCAAGCAAGACAGCATCCTTAACATGTTTAAGAGATCTAATAAATGGGCCCAGGATTTTGGCTTTTCAACGTCATGTAGTTTAAAAGATGCAAGGATAGACGTCCTGCCTGTAATTGACCTGCCAGATTTGGCCATTTCTTGCAATCATTGTTTTTTTCCACTCCAAAGAATATCTGACAATTCCTTGTCCTGTAAGTAGCATGATGGTAGGGGAGTCCTCCTGTACAGGCAGGTAGATCTGCCTCTCCGCAAGTAGAGTTGCCTGAGTGCATTTGTGAACTAAAGGTGGAAATCGGGGCCCTTAAGTCCATGGTAGGAGACCTCATGGGTATGGTGAACTATTTACTAGAGGAGAGGGGCATGTCCTGTTGGAATGGTAGTAATGTGCCCTCTCAGCCTAGCAACTATGCTAACAAAATCCTAGAGCTGAGTCCACTGATCGCTAGTTGCACTGGCTTGCCCCCAAGAACATCATATAATGATGCTAGCAAAGGATTCACCACTGAAGCTCCCTTGGGGGGATATAAGGGAACACATGTTGAGATGAGTTAAGCCAACTCCTGCCTCTTATTGTGCAGAGGATCTGATAACCCTATGATATCAACATCCAGAAGTGTTCCACTGTACCAGCTAGCAGCACAAGAGTGTGCTGTGACTTCCTCTCCCCATAAAATATTGATGGTTAATGTGCCAAATATCTCCTTGCACATAGGGTTGGAGGGGGAGGATTCACTGAAGACTAAGGTAATTTGCTGGATTTGCCATGTGAGAGGCTGTAGATCTGTACTAAGAGGTGATATATCGAAGGTTAGAAGATGCAATTCCTCTAATAGTTCCACCAATTGTGTTGAACTTCGCATGGTGGATGGGTGCTTAATTCTCAGCGTAGTGGTCTTGGAGGTAAGGGCCAGTCCTCCTGTAGGGTCCAATATCCAATTTGAGTACTAACCAGTTGCTAGCAGACCTGCACCCCTCCCCTTCGACCTTCTTCCCATTGAGGTGGTGGTTGGGCCTTGGGCGAGAATGATTGATTCCACAGTCAGAAAAATCAAGCCATTATTCTCTTAACCTTTTCTGATCTATCTGCCTGCATGGGTGTTCCAAGGTCAGGGGGCTATCCTAGTAGGGACCGTAAGACAGGGAATAGTTATATCAGTAATATGGGTGCCCGGTTCTCATTGGGGTTTCACTCCGATTTGTTAGTAGAGGATATTTCAGTCCTTGGAGTTGGGAACGGTTCCCCGGCAGATCCATTCAGTACTGCATCTTCCCTCTTCATCAACCTCCTCAAAAGTACTTTCCAAAATCTCTCGTGTTCTATGGAATGTGGTTGGGCTGAAGTCCAAACTGCCTCTGCCCCATTGTAAGGCTTTTTTGGATTCCTCTGATATTTGTATTTTGCTGTAAACACGGGATACTGAGCCACTATCCAGGTCTGGGTATCTAAGTTAATATCTTTCGTCCACTTCTTTTGAACCAGGGCACCCAGCTGGGCGTTTATTGATCTGGGTGAACCTTGCCCTCAGATGCACTGATAGCCAGCTGAATATTGATAGTTTTGATATCTTGGAATTTCGTCTTGGGGGCTGTCCAGCATTACAGTTGATAGCTTCAATATTTATGCAAGAGGCACCAGGGGAGGTAAGCAATCTGCCACCCTGCAAAAGTGAGAGAAATATCTGGATGAGAGAGACCCTAACCATTTTCTCATTGTGGACGTGGACTTCAATGTCACATTCGAAGCCCTAGATAGGACTGATGTGTGTGAATCATTGGAGAAGGACAAAATGTGGTCAGTTCCTAGGTTCAAACTAATTCCAGTGAAAAAGTGGTCCCAAGCTGCACTTCCAATAAAAACCTTGATGTTTGAGTTAGGGCTAAGGGCTGCAAATGGAAGAACAAAATCTGATAACCTGGGAGCCTTTACATTCAACAGATTAAATGGGATTAGCCATACAGACTACATCCTGATAGCTTGGCATTAGGTGGATGACATGGTTGTTAGAGCCAGTTCTGAAATCGATCATAATACACTCTGCCTCAGTCTGTAGTCACCTTGAGGTAGTTTGCAAAACATGCTCCATTTATGCCAACTTACCGGGGATACGCTACATCTAACGACAATCGACGCTTAAAGTGGTGCCATGTTACCCTGTAGGAGGACAAACTCCAACTTATCACTTTGAAACTGTTAGATTGTACATAATCGTTTTCTTCTCTGAATGAAAAGGTTGGGGCGTTCTTTGCAGTCCCAGCCGCCCATTCTTGTTTTGTGAGTGTCTGTACCCTCGTCCAGTTCCAGAATGAAGCACAAGGAGGCTAACCAGTATTTTAATTGGGATTGTAGGCAAGCATGAGTTCAACTTTCCTTGGACATTGGTTCCAAAGATATAGTTTGTATCAGAACATGCAGAAGGGCTCATATGTGGGCACAGTACTAGGCAAAGCAAGATTGATGAGATGGTGATTAATTAAGGAAGTGTGCGAATGCAAAGCCTCTAAAACATATTGGTCCCTTGTTGCGAGAGGGGGACGCATAGAGGCTTTCCCTCTTGATAAAAATATATTGGCACCTGATTGGTTTCACCTTTTCAATTCTTTTTATTGTAATGATAGCCAGTTTTTTGCACAGCCTGTCTCCATCCAGACAGAAAATACAGGCTTATTTTATTTGGGTGCTATGCAGCCTTTCATCGATTCAATCGTACGATTCAAAGCTCCGGACCACGATGGTGTCGCCAGGGACATTTTTCTGTATGACAGAAGTATTGCTACTCTTTATTACTATTTATGGGGGTTCCTGGATTCTTGGGTCCTGGATGGGAGATGAGGTCATACCTATATTTAAGAAGGGTGATAGGTCTTTACCCAGCAACTATAGGCATATTAGCTTTAGCGATTCCATCCAGAATGTGTTTTGTTGTGGTCTCCTGTCCAAGATCCAGGATTGGATTAATGACAATTACATTCTTACACCCTGTCATGCTGGTTTTAGATAAAAGGCCATTACAATTGATCAAGTATTATGTTTTCTCCCTTTTTTCTAGAAAACAGTTCTAATTGGCAAGGGAAGCTTTTATCTTGTTTTTATTGATCTAAAGTCAGCTTTTGACTTGGTTCCTAGAGCCAACCTTTGGCAAGTGCTGCATGAAATGAGATTTTATCACTAATTATTCGCCTCCATGAGGCCAACTCTGCCTGAGTATGTTGGGGGAGCAAGGTCAGCTTACTGATTCAATTACTGTAAATAGGGGAGTACATCAAGATGTGTGTTGGCACAAACCTCCTTTTCCCTTACTTTGAATAATGTGGTCCACTTTCTCTTTTTACAGCCCGCTGATGCTCCTCTGCTTGGGAAGGACAAAAAAGTAACTTTATCATTTGCAGATGACAATTTGCTTGTGTAGAAAACCCTGAGGGATCTCCAGTTATTATTAAATCATTTGAGGACTTTTGTGTATTCCGCAGCCTTGGGAGGCCTTGAGATCAATACATCGAAGACCACATTTATGGCAATTAACCCCCAGGGGAGCCCTACTCAGAGTGGGGTAACACTAGAGAGGGTCAACACCTTTGAGTACTTGGGTATTAGGTTATCAGATAGAATGTCCTGGAAACCTTACATGAACAAGATGTCTCTAAAACATAAGCAACTATGTGGCGTGCACTTGAAGTAACACCACATGTCCTACAGTAAACCAGTAGCCACTGCTTTACAGACCTATGATTCAAAAGCTGTAGATTTATCCCTCTACAGGGTTGAACTTTGGGGATTTGACAAGCTTGATGACCTGTCTAGAACTGAGCTTAGGTTTTTGAGGAAGCTTGTGCTTTTACCCCTGAGCACCCCAAGCACTTCACTTCATCCCTTTAAGTTGGACCTGGGCAGGAAATGAATTGCCAATATAGCCAAGTTGTGACCTTTGTATTTTGGTGGATAATTATCTCCACCCCTGACCTGTCCTCCTATGTAAATGTGTTCATGGAAGTTGGTAATCTGGATAAATCCAACTAGATTTCTTGGAGAAATAATGTGAAGAGACTATCAAGTATTATCTGAAATTGGGCTACAAGAGATTTGGGATTATACTTTATCAGAGTCCCTGCCGTCTACAGACCTTGTGAAATCACGTTATTGGGAATGGGTAGCACTGACAGAGACTATTTATTTTTACAACAGTCGACTTGCAAGAGTGGTTCTGGATTTTCTGTTAGGTTACCTGAACCTTACTTAGATATCTGTGCTGAACGACAGAAAGCTCTATATTCAGTTTAGGCTTGTTCATTTTCCACTCAATACATTTACCAGTAGTTAGCAAGACAGGCCATCGTCCACCTTGCTCTGTATTAAATGCAGCGCTGGAAAAGAATCAGTAGCCTATGTATACTTTGCTTGCCCAACTTATTTGCATCTTCGTGCTAAGTGGTTAAAACCAATTGGCTGATGATTGGGTATCTAGAAATCATGCCTCTGCTTTGAGAATATTAAGGTCACACGCCAGTCCTTTTTTTGGCTGTGCAGTTGCTAAATTTATAGGGCATATGTGGAGTATCAATATGAGGTATTTTGGGTTATGTATATGAAACAATGTTGTCAACATACTATTGACAATCTGAAGGTAGTACAGGTGCAAGAAATATGTGTTACATGCCAACTAAGTTGATGTAACGTTTACTGTCAGTGAAATGTATCTCCATTGAAAGAACAAGCGAGTGTTAAGCAGATCTGAGTACAGTACATTTACATATTTTGCCCAGCTACGTACTGCATACCACATAAACACTGTTTCATGTGACATGATTTAGAAATATTTGTGATGTTGATGTGATCATACTTATGAGGTATAGTTTGAATCATTCACATACATTCTGGTGTTTTCTCACATAGTTACCTTTGTATGAGCAAGACAACCTCCAGTGTACAGCCCACTAGCAGACCTTGGAGGAGTGACACGTAATCCAGGTATATCACCTGGATAGGCATACAACATGGATCTATGTTGTCAGTTGGAGCCAGATCTGACACCTGCCATTTGCAATCCCAATAGCATACCTCCTATCATTCAAGCCATGTTATGTCAGTGCTGCACTTCCTGGCCACTGGGTCCCTTCAGAATACAATGGCCCTGTTAACGCGTCCGTCTATGTTAATTTATACACATCAGGACTCGTTTTAGGCCAATGAATCTTTGGGCCCAGTGGTGAGACACCGTAGGACGAGATAACTGATCAAAATATCAATCAGTATGTCAATAACATTGTCAAAGTTTAACACCAAAATATCTCTTACTTTAGACATTAATAAACATTCGGCACAACCATGACCTTTTAGTCATGAATAACCACACCTTAATGAAGTTTATAAGTTTTATTCCCTATTGATTACAATCTAGTAGCAAAGGCATTAATCTCAAAGTCAATAAGCATATAAGCACGATTACAAGATGACAACCACAATAAACTTTCGATAATGCAAAGATCAGTAGCATAGACAATCAGATAGATATAAGCAGTTTATAACCCATCTTACTTTCTAAGATACTAGTTCAGCATAGCACCATGTCAGTCACGTCAGTTTGTCAGTCAGAATGAATACCTCATCTAACCTCTAATTAGCATTAGCATGTTGGGCGTCATGCAAAACAATTTTGAACACCAATTTGGAAAACATCTAACTAAGGTCTCTAATAAAACATACAGAGATTGGTACCTAGAAAGAAAGGCAAAATGAATTTTTCATTAGTAATTTTATAATTACCCTCCTCTGATTAAGTCAGCATTCAGGATCAGTCTTCGTCTTCAGGACATCAGTCAGATCGCCGTCAGTCTATCTAAGTTAAAGGCAAGATATTCTCCTCCTAAGGAGAAGAGTGTAAGGGGCAGTAATATGGGCAAGGATGGTTTGTCTAAGTCTCAAATCACAAAATAGTGTGACAGAGTTTCGGGATACAATCAATGTCATTCCCTACCTAATTGGCATTGTTTGTTCCTTGTCATGGGTTTTTATCCCTTTCTAGTAATTCATTCCCCCAAAATTCTATTGGTTAGTCAATACACCCCATCATTGTTAACCTATCAAATTATTCATTAAGTGATGCATTTGTCATCCCTCGATATTGTTTTGTCTTCTGATTGGTCTTCATAATCGGCTTTCCGTAGGTGGCATATCCGGGGTTACTTCATCATCTTGGCACACGTCTCAGGTTAAAAGTTCTCTTTCCCTCGTCTCATTGTCCTTGGAAGTATCTACAAATGTTTCGAAGCACATCATTTTATACTAAAAGATGCTAGCATGCGGATGGGAAAATGTCCCCATGTTTCAAACTAATACAGAAAGAACAATAGCTGGGTCATGGTCGTTTGCAAGTCCGCACACTGAAGAGACAGGAAAAATACGCTTTTAATATGAGAGCTACACAGCTTCTGCTTGGCTCATGCTAACTTAAGATATACGAGTTCTAATGAATGCAGTTTTATACGTTTTAATGTACTCAGTTAGGCAAACTATAAACGATTATTTCTTACAGCTGACATTAGTTTATACATATGAACGATTCTCCATATTTATGAATACGCTTTAATTAATGTTTTATTTAGTACAGCATTGTTAGACATAAGCATTTCACGTCTATAATATGTAATATTAAATATGCTCTCTCAGTCCTAACTGCAGGGATGTCTCCGCCCATGTTCAGTCTAGTTTTGAAGGCTGTACTGTCTGCCTTGTTAAAACACCTTGACAGCTACATCAGATTTCTAAAATGTGAGGATTTGGCCCATGTGAAGGCAGATTTCTATGTTTGGGGCACATTCCACTTGTGGTTGAAGCCATAGATGGTAACTGTGTTGCCTTGATTTCTCCAAGTGCTAATGAACGAGTATATAGGAACAGGAAAAACTTCCACTCCATAAACGTTCAACTTGTCTGCCTGGCTGACCTATACATTTCTCACATTTGCACAAGTTATCCTTTATCAGTCCATGGCTCATTCATCATGAGGAATAGCAATATCCCACTGCTGATGACACGATTATACACAGAGAGGGCCTGGCTGGTTGGTAAGTCATATTTCCCATATGTGTCTGTACCTTTTTTTCTATTACCATATATGTGGATGTCCAAGATTAAAGTTTGAATTGGTGTAACTATACCTTACAGGTGACTCTGGCTCCTCAAACTGTTATGGACACCAGTGATGTACCCAGCCACACCAGGCGAAGTCTGCTTCAATGAGTCCCAAAGAAGGACAAGGCGTGTTGTGGAGTGGACTTTTGGGCTCCTGAGGGCATGATTGCACAACATAGGCTAATCTGGAGGATCCCTCCTCTACTCACCCTACAAGGTATGTCAGATAATTGTTGCCTGCTGCATCTCCACAACCTTGCCCTGAGACATCAGACCATTCATACCAGATGAGGGGGAGTCAGCAGATCCTGTGGGTGGAAATACAGATTTTCCATGTAAGGATGAGCATGATGAGGATGAAGCTGGAGACATCAGGGCAGAAATCATCAATCAGTATTTCAACTAACTCCAGGTATGTGATGTGATGTCACAAAATAGATTTCATGGGGTATTGTTTAGGTTATGCATACCATGTAATGTTCTATTTACCACCATCAATAAGCTCTTAAGTGGCTCCAAAGCCCAGACTGTCAAGACAGTAGGATGGAAGTGTCCTTTTCCATGAAATACCTGTTTGGTATTGGAGGTTGCTCAGAGGGTGGCATGTGTATGTCCATTTGTGTCTAACACATAATGCTGTGTCCAAACCCCCTACCATAATTTTGGTTTGTGTTGTATGTGAACTAATGTGTGCAAAGCTGTCAGTGTGTTTCCTCATTGCAGACCAATGTGCATGTGTCTGAAGACTGACATAGGAGGGTGGCAAGCCTACAGATACCTGACTATGGTACATGGAAGGTTCATTGACTGGGGAAATTAGTACTGACCTCTGTTTGTTTCATGGGGTATGGGCATTTAGAAGGTAAGGGATGGGTATGTGATAAGGCTTTAGCTGATGATACATTGAACAAATCTGTCTGCCTCCTGAGATGATGAAAAATACAGGTGATTTGAGTCATGTCTATGTTACAATTCCAATGCAATATTTGTCCTGGTTATCCAGTACATGTTTGATGACCATAACAAAAGTTTAACATTGAAGAGGAACAATTTGCTACAATAATTGTCAAACATGACAGTGGCATATGACTGATATATCAACCTTGCACAGGATATGTGGTTAAGTGGTATGTATTGGGGAGTGCACAACAAGATGAGTGAATTGAAACAGAAATGACACAAGTTAACAGTGAAGGGTTCAGTCATGGTGGATGAAATCATCAGCGTAGCTGCCGCACCATTTGGAAACACAAGTCCATTGTCCTTGCACCATGGGAAAATGGATTTAGCTTTTAGAACAGTCAACAGGGTGTATCCATGACATACAAGGGGAACCAATCAGGAGAGTGGGTTTGGTCTTGGCATCTGCTCCTCCTGGATGTCTGTGTGGATGTCTACCTTTGCTGGGGGACCCTCTGTTACACAGGGAGGGGTGTCTGAGGCATTCCTTTTCCCAGAAAAGGCCTCCATTCCAATAACAGCCATAGATGTAGAAGGGCCTGATGTCTCATTGCTAGTGGAAGAGGCCTGATGTTGGGTGTAAAACCTACTCATGGTAGTGTTCATGTCCCTCAGCACCCCAGCAATGGAAGCCAGGATGGCATTTTGGGCCTACCACTGCTGCATGGTTTCTTGGTGGTTTCCCCTCTGCAGCTGTTGGATCTCCCCATCATGGTCAGTACCTGGCCCATCATATCTTGGGTATTTTGGGTGGCTCCCACAACTTAGGAGATGGTTTCCTGGTCAGTTGTGTCCCTTGACCCACACCATGCCTCTCACACACCCTACCCCTATGTACCAGTGCCCCTGGCACAGTGTAAAAACTCCCACAGGTACCAGACCATCATTGTCAGGGGTGACATGATGAGACTCAGGTACCCGTACCGGGGGGCACACAATGGAAGAGACTGTCATTAGGGCACATGTTTGGGGGTAAATGGTTGCCTTTGAAGTAACTTCAACAGGTCTGGGAGGAATAGTTGTGGCCATGATGAGGCTGACAGTTGTTGACTGACCAGGTATCCCTGATGGGCCAACCTGCTCGTCAGTGTCCAAACATCCAGGGCTGTTTTCCTCACTGTGGCATTCATCAAGAGGGGTAGTGTTTGTGTCTGGTGTCCTCTCCATGTTGGGAATGGCAAGGTTACCTATAGGAGAGGTGGAACACACAGTTGCTGTAAGTGATGCAACAAGTGATGTATGAATTAGTCAACTAAACACGTTATGTGAGATGCACAATGCTTTTACATGATTCCCTGAAATGACAATGGCAGCTGCTACTACATCTGAGTTAGTTCAAGGTGGGACCCAGAGATTTTCAATTGGAGTATGTTGGTGTTTAGATGGCTGTTGATTCCCTCATATTTTGTCTGAATTAAGACATGACAATGTACATTTCACTCCTAGTATGATGCATGGTATCATTGTGTCAACTAAAATCTGAACAATGTATAATGGTGTCAGAGCTGGCACACAATATAAGAGTTACAAATTGACCTGGGCCTCTGTCTGGATGAACGATTTACTCTCTGTCCATCCAGTTTGCAATTTTGTTGCCCCCCCTAGGTGAGTATATGACATTAATAGGAAGATTTTCTCAGAGGTCAGATTGGTATGGTACATAGATCTAGATGAGATTTGCTTGTAATGGTACTGGTATTGGGACATTACATAGATGTCATTGCCATGAACTGTTAAGTAGTGGACCATTCAAGATGGGTTACTTTGATTGTTAGTTTGACATGCAGGACATTTAAAATTTGTTGTACTCTTCAGGTTGTCTTAATGCTGGAACAGTGCCTTCTGAGTGTTGCAGTGTGGTCACTTCCCAGCACTTCACATGCCCTTCCCAAACACCGTGGCCCAAGATGAGTTTACTTGACATGTGGCATGGCACAGAGGGGTATTTGGAGATTTGGACTGAGGGGTAGTGGGTGGTTTGGTCTTTGGGATGTGGAAATGTGACCAGTAAGCATGCAAGACAAAACTGTTTGGTAACATGGATGCTGTGGTGACTTACCCGACTCCACTCCCCCGGGTATTCCTGTCAGGCCCTCAGGATGCAGGCTGTCCAAGACCTTCTCCTCACATTATGTGAAAGTAGTGGAAGGATGTGGGGTCCCACCGCCTGTCTCGAGGACTGCCAGCTGGTTCCTGGATGCCATGGAATGTACTTTCCCCATGAGGTTGTTTCACCTCTTTTTGATGTTCTCCCTTGTGCGCGGGTAACTTCCTACAGCAGTTACCCTCTCGACTACCCTTTGCCTCAACTCCATTTTCCTGTCTATGGATGTTTGCTAGACCTGTGATCCGAATGGATATGGCTCTTGCCTGGCAATTTCGGCCACTATGACTCTTATCTCATCATCTGTGAAACATGGATGTTTTTTGGGGACATGGTAGTGGTGGAAAGAAGGAGAGGTAATGAAAAAAAGATGACAAATGTGTTAGTGTTGTGGTGTGGAAGCTGTAATGTGAGTGGATGACAGTTGCTGTGTATTGTGTGTGGTAGTAACATTTGTGTTGTGTATATTCTGCAGGTGTGGGATGTGTATGTAGTGAATTGGGTATGGGACCTATTCTGTGTATGCCTCTAGGATGTTGCATGTCTGTGGCTGTGTGTGGTGTTCTGGTTGCAAAGAAATGTGGGTTGTGTAGGGTTGTGTTATACAGTGCAGTATGTAGGTGTGTCAGGTGTGTGAGAGTGTGTCAGGTGTGAAGTATTCAATTTATCCAATGTGGTGTAGTGTTCTGACTGATACTGATGTGAGTTCAGACTGCCGCGGTTTGCACCCCCAGTGGTTTTCCGCCATGGAAGAACCATTCTCGTGATTTGTGGATTGTAATTGGATCAGATGATTTTTGTCAGCCTGGCGGTGCTGGTGGTCAAATCACCTTTTTTCCGTCCTCCAGTGTCTTGGCGGTTTTGGTAAATTGGCTTTTTTTTTAGCTGTGGCGGTCTTTGAGGCATCCGCCACCATGGCATTCTAACCATCAAACCGCCAAACTCTTAATGAGGCCCATAATCTTTAAAAATGTGTATCTGCACTTGTGTATGTTGGATTTTTGTCGTTTTGGTCTTTTTTTTTAATCAGTTAAATATTTGGCTATATTCCTGAACTGGTGTGGAGTACTTTTGTGATGTTCTTAAAATAAAATAAAATGGGGATCGAGGTGAATTGAAACCGAACCTTCTTCCTTTATTATATATATGAAATTTATGGCACTTTTCGGTGCACGTGTCGTGAGGGCCAACCCCCTAGACCTCAAATAGCCATGGGCTCATAACATTGAAAAGGAGACCCAGCACATCGAAGTGTCCATTGATATCCAAAAAATTATCACATTTCTTCAAAAATCACATAATTTAATAGAGTTCTTATGAAAACTTTTTGTTCTTTATTTATCCACAATGACAATATCTAATCCATCATAGCCAACGCGTTTCGTTGTCAGGAGATCGGATGGCGTTCTGCCGCGGAGCGCGTTACATACTGCAATTATGAACCCCGAAGAAGTCTGTGAGGACGAAACGCGTTGGCTATGATGGATTAGATATAATACAAAATAGACCAGAGTGATACTATTACCTTGAGACTGATCACTAAATATGAGCTACATGAGCTGGAGCGTAAGGGTGCCAGGACTGAGGAAAAACTGCAGCTGAAACTGCATTTTGCCACCTGCGATCCAGTGGCAGTGCAGGAATATCATGGAAAGATGAGAGGTCAACAAGTGGAGTGGTGGTGGGAGATTCATTGTGTAAGGACGCCTCTGGAAGACTAAACTCACAGCTGGAAACAGGATAAGGTCGAGGGTACGTCAAATGCAGAGTCAAAATACAAGAACAAGAGACCCTAATCTGCTCTGAGTGAAAGCAACTACTTAGACGACCCTTTACAGCTTGAGGAACTATTAGAAGACCAGAAGCTACATACGTTCCATTGGCCCTCCCCACTTCCCTAACCTCCTTTTTCTTCCTCATTCTTGCATCCTCCAATAGCCTTTCCTTCCAATTTCCAATCATAAGCCTTGGTTACCATAATACTTCTTAAAAGTCGGGAACATTGAGAACTAACATTAAGGCATATAGGGGCACATTAATACTTGTTTTTCACTGAATTTGCGTCATTGTTTTTTTTACACAATATAGGTGCAAAACTAACTCCATATTTATACTTTGATGCTAGACCCGTCTAGTGCCAAATTTATGGAGTTAAAGTTATTTTCTAAAACGTGGAAACCTACTTTGCATCAATGAGATGCAAGGTAGGCATTCATGTGCAAAAAAATGACTCTATGGCCTTAGCGCCATATTTATTCCCCCGTGCTAAAATCACGCACTGGGGGGAGAAGGGGTCAAATAATGGCGTAAAGCTTGCTTTGTACCATTATTTAACGCCTGGGTTAGGGTAGGCTTTAGGGGACCAGGTGCCCTCCCAAGGCCCCAGGGACACCCCCATCCACACCAGAGGGACAGCAGAGGATGGGGGACCCATCCCAGGTAAATATAGGTAAGTACAGGTAAGTATTCTTTTTTAAAGTGCCATTGGGGGCCCTGAAATGGCCCCCTACATGGCACTGTATGCAATGGCCATGCCCAGGGGACCCTGGTCCCTGTGCTTGCCATTGTGGTGGTGGGCATGACTCCTGTCTTTCCTAAGACAGGAGTCATGTGGTATGGATGGTTTTGCATTAGAAAATGCGCTAGGCTGGTTACAGTCATTTTTTGGTATTACTCTAACCTACCTAACGTCATTTTTTGGTGCAAAACTCCCTTCTCCCATACCACCAGCCCCACCCAACTAACATCATTTTTTTTTTTTTTACGCTAGCCTACCGTTTGCACCAGCTTGCACCATTCCATAAATATGGTGCCTGGCTGGTGCTCAGAAATGGGGCAAGCCGGTGCTAAACTTTTTGGGTGCAAAACTGCGTTAGTGCAATTTGCACCAAAAAGTATAAATATGCCCCATAATTCTGCCTCGTGTGAGAGAGCCTAAATGACCATGATCCTATCGCTCAGTTTAAAAAGTTATCTCAAGATTGTTCACAATTTGAGTTGCAACACATTGGAGCCGGGCACTAAGACTTCAAACTTTCCTCCGTATATTATGTACTTCATAATGCTAATTAAAATAACGTTAAAAAGCTGTATATATTTTAACGTTTACATAGTATTACCATTTAAAAATGCACTGTCAGTCATAATCCACGTAAGAGAATTAGAAAGATAGAGAGATATAGCATTGTATATATTTTCCAATCTATGGATACTGGACTGGCCACTAATGTGAAACCAGCTGTAAATTTTGCAAAACCGTGCACCCTCTCATCGGTGCAAGCCTCCAGTGGCCTGCACTGCTGATATGTCCGGAAGACCAGAGCAATCTGATATTCTGGGGTAACAATTTTTTTCAACCACATGATTTGGACTTCCTCTATGAATGCTATGATCTCATTTTGACAGAGTTTCAAAATGAATTCTCTTTTCAACCACGAGCACATGTAGTTCATTTCCAGCTTTAGGCACAGTGGTGAATTTTCTTAGGCCTCTTGACAGTCGAACCTCTGTATTTGTGACAACTATAGTTTTACCTGTTAGCCTCTGAATAATGCAACATGTAGGGGGTTAGCATATATAGCATTCGCAATTGGTCGCAATGTAGGTAGGACATCAATCAGAAGGTCTCACCTACATATTTTTACGACAGTAGACCCATATCTTGGATGCTAGTAATATATGTTTAATGTATACACTAAAAAAACAAGGAGGTAAGAGTTAATGAATTCTTCAGAAGGCCACCCTTCTTAAAGATTTTGATTTTATATGGAAATAATACCATCTATGTCTAGGTCAATATTTTTACAATTATTCGAGCCAGTGCAAAGAGAACCCATTTACATCAGTCAAGTGTGTCTAATAAAACAGCAAAGTTTATGGTCTCATTCAATGCCTAGAGGGCCAACAAGATTATCATTCTTACATGTCCCATGAAAGTTACAATTTTGATTTCATTCGTATTGCCCATTAATGGTATCTCTATGACATGCAATAGGTGAAAATAGATTCAGATATATCTAATCCTGATCCAATTGTGTGTAGGTGATATCCTCATTCTCAATCATTTTACTCAAAGAAGGCACATCAGCTATGTGTTTGTGATCACTAGGAATGGCAGGATTATTTTTTTAAAGAAATTATTAGAAATATGGCAACAGACTTAAGAAATTTTGTGAATGCGTGTTGTTAAAAAGGAGGAATTAATCAAGTTGGCCTTTACTGAGGGGAACCTATATAACACTGTAAACTCGGGCAAAAAGCTCTGTTACGCTTGCATAATTTGTGCAATCTGTGCCCTTTCCTATGATATAAATCATGCAACATGTGAAAAATTATGCCAGCATGACTTTTTATTTTTTTTGCTGCTGAGCACACTTTGAACCGGTACATTTCTCGGAGGAGACAAGGGAGAAGTAGAAATTGTGTCGCAAGTGGCATTTTCTAAGCGACCTAATCCCCTTGTCAGAATCTCGAATGACATTAGAATGCAAGGCATGTCGCCTCGTTCAATTTTCACTTCAAATGTGCACTTCATGTAATATATTCACAATTTCACATAGTTTTCCTGACATTTCACATTATTTCAAGAATTAATTATGCTGCTTTGCACACCGTTTAGAAGCTATCCAAGTGGAATCGTAGGGGAGGTCAATGAGATTGACTTTCTCTAACAGTTGAGTTATATCTTCTGTACTCTCTGGTTTGAGGCTTGCATATGGCTTGTTTCTACGTTCATCGAATTTAAGTAGCATGGTGTGTATCATATGGCACCTTGACATTGTTGTAAGAATGCCTGCCCTCTGAAGTGTGTGGTAATGTCTTTTCAGTGTTTTTAAATGTAGGGAAAGATGTTTTGCACTGTTGGGATAATGTTTTCAAAGAATTCTCAGCAGAGTAGATTTTGCTTTTATAGTATAACATCTTGGCAGTGGCACCTTTTATCCTCCATCTGCCATGAGTCGTTTTAGTTCCTTATTAAACAAAGGGGCGTGATTTGATGGTCAATCGGAAGAAGTAAGGAATGCCTACACCCCTACTAGCATGGTCGCATGTTAGTCTACCAGCCATTCTTGTTTGCCCGTGAAGACCTTCAGCTATTTTTAAGAATCGTATGCTCTTTCTGGTAGCATGGAACACAGACAGACCAAAGCATAAAATTACATACAGTTAAAGCAAAATGGTCTACTTGAATTCCTGATTTTCTATATGGTTGCAAAAGTCTCCAGCCTGGACGACTTCATTATTATTATTGATGAGCTAGCTCAGAAGTTTAAAGAACCCATGGATGGAAAAAGCTTCCATCATAAGCAAGAGGTCTGTAAACTGTCATAAAGACCACAACTATCAAACACATGACAATTTTCCCAAAAGCATTTTTTAAACCCAAGGCAAAATTGTGAGTTCAGCAAGACTGAGTTATGTAGCTTGTCAAGTTTCCTAAACCCACAAAATGTAATGGAATTATTAAATTACTTAAAAATAAAATAAATCAAATAGAAGTCTCTTTTGACAATCTGTAACTCCATTTAGCAAAGGGTTTCATATTAAGTAAAATGAGGCAGCTTTCCCCAGACTCCTTTAACAAATGAGATATAGGAGGTTCACGACGTGTCTGATGACTACACTTAGGGCCTGACTATGACTTTGGTTAACCACTGTCAGACTGCCAAAGCAAGGGAAATGAGCCCACTGTCAAGCCAGTGCACCCCCATTGTAATACGATGTTTCAGTTGGTCAGCCCTGTAGAAACAGTGAAGCAGCATTGGCCTCAGCTCCAATGCCGTCGTACACCAGCACCCTCGGTGCAGACAGTGCGCAATCTGAGGGTGCAGGCAGGAGGGCCCCTACACTGCCCACGACATGGTCATGGGTAGTGCTGGGCCCCCAGAGGCACCCAGCACTGGCTTTCCAGCCAGCCTTTCCATGGCAGTGAAACCACCATGGAAAGGCTGGTGGCAAGTGGAGTTGTGACCAGCACGGAGGTGCTGAACTCTGCACTACCATGGCTGACCACTACTCTGATCGCTGCCAACCTGTTGGAATCCCAACAGCGGTCTCATGGCGGTCTGACTGCCAGGATCATAATGTGGCAGTTGGGGTGCCAGGAGTGTGGTGGTCCGACTGCCACCATGAGTTTGAAGGTACTCAGACCGCCAAACTCGTAATCGGGCCCTTAGTCTATACATGAAATGGTGGCAGGATTTAATTTGTAATAGAATGAGTGCAACACCCAAGGTTGTGGCCAAGAGCCCACAGCCAGTGCTATTAAATATCAGCACACTGAATGCCTTAATTGCATAGTCTTCAATACACATCATGCCTCCTTAATCTGCTACCAGATGTCCCATTGACCCATTGTTTCACTATCGCAGGTGCCTGATTTCCCTCGTTGTGAAGGGTCTTCAGTCTTTCCCTTCCTCGTTCTTTCCCTTTTGTGTGTTTTTAAATCTCAGATCAAGAAAAATAAGTGCTGGTGCCAAAAAATAAGTGCTGATGGCCCCACCGGCAACCACCGTCTCAGAGCAAGCACTGAATGTTTGATAGACAACTAAATGAAAGGACTTTCACCAGTGGACCCATCTTTAAGATTTAATGCATTTAACAAACAAAATATTCTGATAGCTTTCTGAGGCAGTAATGATGTATGTCATGGAGGAGGTAAGTTCAAAGCTACTCATACAACCAACATGCACCTCACAAGTTTAGTGGCACACAAAGAATGAGAATAATAGCATAATGCCTAGTGTCAAGTTTACACAGTGTGATCATTTTGTTTTTTTATAACTCTTTTACTGTTTTTTACTTTAAACCATTGAAAATCAATCCAGTGTAACACAAAAACAAACATTGCAGCTCACTTACAATGTTTATACTATTGTCATGGCAGTTTCCTTATCATAATACAATCTTCCACATGATTGGTACAACTGTTTTTGACCCATATCATCCACATTCTCAACAGTGGGCTCATACCATTGGTCATAACGATTGGAAGTCATCCCTCCACAACCTCCATATCTTGACGTGTTTCTGTGGACATTGTCTTGCGTTGTATATTATCTCCTGCACCACAACACAGATGTTGAACTCTCGAAGCCATTTGTTGATGGATGGAGCTTCTATCAACCTCCAATAATGAGCAATTACTTTTTTGGTTGGTACCAGGCCTAGAATCACTAGCCTTTGTGTCCCCAACACTGATCCCATTCTGACATTTTTTCCAATCATGGGCGTCATTTAGGGGTCTACAGGGGTCACAGCTGCAACCCCTGGCTTTCCCCTTGTGACTGCTAAGTCAGCCTTTGTGACCCCTGGCCTCAGAGGTGGTAAAATCAGTGCCATGAACACAAGCAATTTCTTTATTACACTAATAGTGAATAATATTACTTTATTCGCCATTAATTTAATAAACAATGAAGTACATTTATCTGGAATATAGCCTAATAGGCAGAGCAAGCTTACTCCTTGTCCCCATTCTTGCTTTGATTTTTTTTTATATCAGGGTGATGTTTTGTTCCCAGCACACCTGCAGGTCCAGATATTGAGGTGCTGTCACATTGGATTTGCTTGCCACATCAACAAACCAGTTCTACCTCTCCATGCGGCAGAACTGACATGATTTTGCCTTGTTTGCTCATTCCTGACGCTTCGCCATAGAGCTTAAGCATGTGCATTAGATATGGGATAGATTGCCACAGTAATTGTGCATGCAGCAGGAAATCTTCTGCATAGAGCACAATATGATCTTCATACCCATACGGCAATTTCTTGCTCCAGACTTGCTCCAGACTAGTTCATCTTGCATCACCCATTCTACCGAGGGCATTTATGGACAGCGCAAAAGGAAGAGGGAAAAGGGGACAGTCCTGTCACCTGTCCTTCTGTATATGGAATGAATCATTGGCACTCCATTACCTTGTACTCAAGCCCACAACAATAGGTAAAGCAATTTCAGGTTGATCTAAAAAGGGGGGTAAAGGGTTTTGCCTCTAAGGCCCTGGGGATAAATTTAATGATTTTTCAAAGCCTAACAAGTGGAGAGATGCCATGTCTTGAACCTTCTCCACATGAGACGATGCTACTTGGACCCAGCAGATGCCATATCTGGTCTCTCTGTCCAACACAAATCCATTTTGGCCCCGTTGAATTAGGGATCTAATTACTTTGACTAGTCTATTCAGCAGCACTTTGCTAATATTTTGACCTTTGTGTTTATAAGTGAAACAGACTTATAAGAGGCGCTGTCTGAAATTAGCCCCACCTTGGCCCTGTGTAGATTGTGTGGCAGTGTTCCACTCTGGAGGGCCTTGTTAACCTTGTCTTTGATATGAAGGACATGGTCAAAGGTGATACATTTAAAGAATTTGTGGGGAACGCTATTAGGACCTGGTGTCTTCCCAGAAGGCATATCTTTCATGGTCTCTGCAATCTTCTCCCTCATAATGGACCTACTTATCATCATTCTGGTACATAACTATTAGAAAATCTTGCAGTATAGGCCTCTCTACTTCTAAATGGTGCAGTTCTTCTCTGGAGTATAAGGTTTTATAGGAGTTGGTAGATGTGTTTGTGTCTTGGGAGTTAGAGATCAGTTCGAACTGTGGGGCTTGAATTCTGGAGATGAGTCTTGATTCTGTATTCCTATTTGAGAGCCATGAGATGTTGTCAGACTTATCATCATCCTCATATAACCTGGGCTGTGATGCTACTCAAGCCAGTTTAGCTGAGTCACATAGCTCAGCCTTATGTGTTCCTCTTAATGTTGGTATTTGACAGAGTGTTTCTCACCAGCAGACTGCTCAAGTTCCTTCTCAAGCATGGTTATTTTCTGGTTTATCTATGTACTCTCCCCGCTGTCTCTCACGTCCTTCTAGAGGTGGAGAAGATAACCCCATCTTGTATAACAGCCTTAAAGGTCTCCCCTACTATTTTCTCAGAGGAGACAAATTCTCTGTTGAATTCAAAGGAAAGCTCTATCTCATCCTTCAAGAACTCAATAAATGTCTTAAGAGACAACCACCAGGCATTCAGTCGCCTTTGGGGATACCATTACCACTGTAAGTGCAGGTCATCTTTATCAGATGAGCATTTTGGGAAAGATACATGAGCCATGGCATCAAGCAAATTTGGGGTTCGTACAAATAAGAGAGTTCAGCCTAGATTACAATTGGTGCAGATTTTAAATATTTCAATTTATCCAGGAATTGCACTTATGAGAAGCCGAGCCTGCCATTTACATGGCAGACATCGTTAAAGCTCTCTAGACAGAAGCTCAGCCTACAGTGACTGTAAGAACCCCACACATAGATCAGACCACACAACAGGCATTCTCCGCTCTGTTATTGTACTTAAGAAGGTGATCTCAGCTTCAATGCATGAAAACTTTAATGCACAAACTAGCTAAGGAGGACTCTTTTGTCTGAGGACTTAGATGTAAAAGGGCAGAATGCGGTCATTGAAAGTGAAGGTAACCAATGACTATAGTGGACTAACCCACAGTTCCAGTTTGCTATAGCCGGGATGGGGGGGGGGGGGGGAGAATATGAATGATACAAAAACAGACCAGTGACTGAAAAGGGCTTGCTGAATGCCTCTACAAGTAAGTATATATTATACATGCATCATAATTATGATAAAATAAAAAAGTCTTAGCATTCCTAAAAACAGGGAATTGTGGTGTATATTGCCTTTCACTACAAAGTTTTTTAGAAAGCTCCACAACCAACCGTCCCAGGTGTAAAGATCATGCTTCTTTAGGAGCAACTCTCACTATTCCCTATAGTAACATACCAAAGACCTTTACACATGTTCACTGGGGAACACTGCCGATTTACAGTTACTCATTGTGCTTGTAAGGGCCACCATAAGTGGACAATGCTCTAAGGTTTGCACTTATGGATGCTTATGCTATATTTTTCACCATCCTCAAGGGTTGTACAAGTATATATTTACACATCATACGAAAATGGGTTGATTCCGAAACCTTACCTTTTCAACACAAATTCTAGACAATATTGTTGCTTACAATACGATTCTACAGGTTTAGAAAAATCTTTGTGCTGTGAAAAATATTTTGTCTGGTTGAAGGAGTCTAAAAATGTCACTGTCATAGCATATCTTCAGATCAAAGTTCAATCACAATTCTCTTCATTTTTTCTAGTATCACCATCTTTTTAAAAAAGTTTTATATAGCACAAACACAACCCAAATATATTGGTGTGCTTTACATAAGCACCAGTTACAATACACAAGCTCATATTCATTTTTTAGGAACAAGGAGATGAAGTGATTGATCATAATCACTAGATGTTGCTCAGCGCCAAGACTCAAACTTAAACAAAGTTGCCAGCTCTGGCAGTAAGGCCACATAATCTCCAAAGTGTAGCTAAGTTGAGTGCAGATAAACGTTGATGGTTTTCAGTTTGGAGACTATTATAAATTGAAGAGACATAAACAAGAAACTCCTCGGTGCCCTTGATTGTTTGATACATAAGGAAAAATAAAAGAGCAGCCACTAACCTTTGTGAAGAATTACAGAAGTTAAAAGGCATACAAAGTGAAAGAAGACAACATGATGATGCACTCATCAGAAAGTAAGGCAAGTATGTGTATCTTTTTCTTTGCAAATGGGGACAGCATGAGCCCAAAATGGACAGCCCAAGGTCTTGTGAGATTCTGGCTTTTTTGCTGATCTTGCATAATTTTGTAGCAGCCACCTTGGACCCCTCCTGTAAAATGGTGCTATAGCATGGCTAGAAGAACACTTTAAAATTCTCAAGAGAAAAAAAAAATTGACTGAGAATGAAGCAACTTTACCTCAACTCTCAACTATGGATCAAAGTTGAACTTTACCAATTGGGACAGCCTGACCCCGAGACAAATACTCAGAGCCTGTTAAGACTGTGGCTTATTTTCTGATCCTCTCAGAAACATGTTCCTCTCCCTGTATGAGGGCTCTGCTCAAGCCAAGAGGAATTTCCACCACAGGATGGGAGCAGTCACCGCCGCGATGGAGGCCCAACTCAGACAAGACATAGGTCCTCGTGATCGGCTCCACGCCTTCTGCCTGGAACGACTCCTGGGGTCCCACCGCTCTGGGAAACGACCCCACCCCCACTGACCATGTGCGCAACCTGGACATCATCCTGGATGCCTCTCCATCGATGACTCGCCAAGTTAACGCTGTCTGTTCATCAAGCTTCGACACCCTCCATCTCCTGCGGAATATTTTCATATGGATTCCCCCTGACACGAGGAAGACAGTCACCCATGCACTCATCACCACCACACTTTATGCCGGCATCACCAACCAACTTCAATCAAGACTACAAAGAGTGCACAATGCAGCAACCAGACTCATCCTGGACATCCCCCAACACAGACAAATCTCCTCTCACCTCAGAGACTTACATTGGCTACCAGTCAACAAGTGCATCACTTACAAACTCTTGATCCACACCTTCAAGGTACTGCACAACATAGGACATGCATACCTCAACCACAGCCTCACCTTCTACGTACTTAACAGACATCTCCGTTCCTCCCAGCTCTCCTTTGCAGCTGTCCCAAAGATCCGAAAAAGTACAGCAGGGGGTGGAGGAGATCATTCTCCTACATAGCAGCCCGGACATGGAACACACTACCCCTCAAGCTCAGGCAGACCGCATCACTGAAGCAGTTAAGGAGGGACCTTAAGACCTGGCTCTTCTACTGAGCAGCAAAACTACATCCAGCGCCTTGAGAAACTATAGGTGATTAGCCTCACTTTACACATCCATGACTGATTGATTGATTGATGTTTCTTGTTCTGCAGGATTACATGAAGCCATTTTGTAGTCAGTTCACACCGCTCTGTGAGAAGAAAATCAAATAAATTGTGCCCATTTTAGATTCAGACAAATACTGCAAAAATGCTGCAATCTAATATTCTGCACGAAAAAAAGACTGCTTTGAGTTTAGTATCCATGAGTGGGATAAAGTTTTAACTGTAACGAAAAGTGTGATGATGCAATGTAGTTAGAGAAGGAAAATAATCCTGCAAGAATTGCAAAAACAGCACTCCCTCTGTGAAAAATGGTACACCTAAGAGCCAATATGGTCAGAGAGAAATATACCTCTAAAGCCCCTTTCATAAAGGTTTAGAACAGCTCTGGCTGGTAAAACTATCTGTACCCAGAAGTAAACTAGCATTGGCAAAGGCAATACTCTCACTGTTGAACTGGCTTTGTCATTTTATTTAAATTATTTTTACATGTCTGGCCAGCGTGAACCAGCATTTGCTACACAAATGGCTGGTGGAAGCATTGACAAAGCTAATGGTGCGACAGGCAGATGTTTGAAATACCATTATTTAATAATTTTACCATCACAAGATGGCTGTCATGTTGTGTGGACATCACATGGTAAAATGGAACTTCACAGTTAGTTTGGTATGGTACAAGTACTGTATATACCAGTTATAATCTCAAGATGGTGAAAGACATATTTACGCACAATGTGAATGGAATGAAGCAATTCAAAACAAAAAAAGTTTCATGATGGCCACCCACCACTATTTGTCATTCCAAATGCTTATGCACTACCAGTGAGAGTTATAAGGCATGTGGTGGAAAAGCACCAAACCATGAGGTGTGGGCAAAGAGGGTTCTTAGATCAATGCCTGGTGAGGTAGAAATGGGTGGCTCAGATCAAGGGGCAGGAAGAAGAGGTGACAGTCACAGGGAGCTGTCTCATAAATTGGGCAGTGAGCGAAAGGTGTGGGGAAACAGTAGGATAGAAAGGGAGAGAGCACAACAAGGAGAGGTGCAGGAAAGCATTGGTAAGATGCTAATAGAAAGTGAAAAAGAAAGAATAATCTGTCTTGCACTGCAATGCAATCACATGCTACGAGCCAGTAGGACATAGAAAGCAAGAAGAGAGAAATCCAATTACCAGTGGGCTGGTCTAAAACATGACTAAACATTTCAATCCAATGGCTGAAACAGCAGGAACAAAAGATATATATATTCACTTAACAAACAAAGGTTACAGGGACATTATAGTTAGGCTCACATTTTAAATTTACTAAAGGTAACTATAACTTGCACGCCGCCTTGCACAGTTTTTTCATGAAACATTTTACCACAAATAATACATTGATATTATCACTTCTGTTATCAAAGATGTCATGAGTGTCGTAATTTGTGGGGTCCCCCAGAACTTGACCCAACTGAGGCTTAAAAAAGACTAGTTTTGTTTTTTTGTTTTTTTAATTTATGGCAGATCCCTTGTTCCACCGTGACTCCCACTGTAATTTTCTTCAGCCCTGGGGGATCCCTCTGGGACCCCACAACCAGAGCTAAGGGGTCAGGGTGACTCTCCCCTGCCCCTTTTCTTTATTTTTAACCTTTTTTGTGGGACCTGGCTGAAGCCAAGTCCCAGCATGGCTAACAACACTTCATTGTTGAACTGTTGTCAGACAATCAAATGTCAGCAAGGGATTGTGAGGGGTTGCAAATTCTTCACACCCCTATCTATATATATATATATATATATATATATATATATATATATATATATGTATTAACATTTCCTTTAATTTCTCTAAAACTACTGAACTAATTTACACCAAATAACAAAAAGGCCACTTTCTGGACCAAGAGCTACCTTGCTGCCACATTTGGGGGGTCATTACAACCCTGGCGGTCCAAGACCGCCAAGGCTGATATGATGGAAGCACCGCCAACAGGCTGGCGGTGCTTCCCAGGTCATTACGACCGCAGCGAAAGCGCCGCGGTCGCACCGGCAAGGCCGGCGGTTTCCCGCCACAATGGCCCCGGCGGTAGTAATCCACCAGGGCAGAGCTGCTAGCAGCGCTGCCCAGGGGATTACGAGTCCCCCTACCACCAGCCTTTTCCTGGCGGTTTGAACCACCAGGAAAAGGCTGGCGGTATGGGGAGTCGAGGGGCCCCTGGGGGCCCCTGCAATGCCCATGCCACTGGCATGGGCAGTGCAGAGACCCCCTGACAGGGCCCTGTGCAGCTTTTCACTGTCTTCTGTGCAGACAGTGAAAAGCGCAACAGATGCAACTGCACCCGTTGCACGCCCGCAACACCGCCAGCTCCATTTGGAGCCAGCTCTTGTGTTGCGGCTGAGATCCCCGCTGGGCCGGCGGGCGGAAACTAGGTTTCCACCCGCCGGCCCAGCGGGGATCTCCAAATGGTTGCGGCGGGGGTGCGGCCGCACCAAGGTCATAATGAGGGCCTCAGTGTAATTCCGTCCAGCGGTATCACTGATCAAAATCCTGCTGGAAAAATTAATTGGGAAAACGTGTTTTAGGACCACTCCTTTTTCTCAGCCCCCGCTTGACGGATCACCCTGAAACTTTCCAGACAGCACCTGAAATGACATTTGTTGTTTTTTAGTTAAGTTTCATGAAGATTCATCAACTATGCCAAAGTTCTTAGCAAAACAAAAAAAGCTTTTTCTATAGAAACTAGGTCCTAACTATTACTACCTAGTGGTAACCACCACTAGGATAGATAGATAGATAGATAGATAGATAGATAGATAGATAGATAGATAGATAGATAGATAGATAGATAGATAGATAGATAGATAGATCCTGTCAATGAAAGACAGGGAAAGGTGTCTGTAAAAACAGATGCAAGATTTTCTGCTAAAGCTTAGAACGTCACAAATGCCGACATGGTTGCACTACAATGCCATTGTTTTATATGGATATTGGAACACGAAATACATGTATACGTAAATTCTGATAAAGTGAGCAAAGATTTGGAGTGGTAAAGTTGAAAATGTAAAAACAAATAACATAAAACTGGGTAAAATTGTGGGTTTTGTTAAGAGTAGTATATAAGAAGAAGTAATAAAACATGCAATAAAATCAATAGTAAAAAAATCATAGCCATGCATCATTGTGGCACTTAAGAATAAGTCTGTAGTTTTGCAGTTACTACCCTTGACAACGCTCAACACGCAATTATAAAAGGCAATTCATTGTACCTTTTTCTGCTTAAAATGCAGTTGGCGTAAAGTAATTCCATCGGTTTAGCAAGCGAAATGCACTTTTCAATAAACTCGAAGAGAATACTACATCCGGAAGTGAACAGGGCACGAGGTGGCTGATGTTGTTATATCTAACGACACGGTGACAAGATGAGGAATGGCCATGACCGCCATTGAGACTTAGTAATTAAAAAAACAATACCAGGTGACACCCCTCCACACTTCCAAAGAAAATCCGGCTCTCTAGAGATTGACCATGGGTGGGAAGCAACTGCAAGCTTTTAAGTCATTTATTTTGCATTTTAATGCATGCTCCACTAACATGATTTTCAATAGAGGATCTATTAGTGAGTATGTCAAGCGTGTGGGGATAAATTATATATTTAATCAATTGGCCCATTAAACAATGCATGCAGCATTTTAAATGTTTAGATTGTTTCTTTTGTTTAAATGTACTCCACAAATGAAAACACAATATGGTGCAGGGCTCTCAAAGTGGACTGCCCAGGGAGTTCTTGAGTGTAATTCGATTTTTCTAACTGAAAAGGCTCTGGAACTACAATCTGTATTAAAAGCAATTTGTGATCAGCTGGGTTTAAAAAGATCAATGGGCGGAGCGAGGTTGACAATTTTTTTCAGTGTGGTTATATTTAAAGATCTCTCTGCTTTTTGTTGTACATATCACATATTATTGCATAAAACATCATGTTAATGTGTGAAAGATTTGGAAATTGGTGTCAGTAGCAATGATTCATTTGTTTTGGTATAGTACATCATTGAACACCAAAACACGTATTAACAGGGATGCCTATCATTACCATTCTCTGTTGAGGGCCCACTAAAATAAATTAAAAAAGCAAATAATTAACTAAACATAGGCCCTGATTCGGAATTTATTGGAATCAAGTAATTATTTATTGCACCTCATAAATAACGATACATCACAGTATCTTATTTATCAGGCACGATAAATAGTGCCTAGTCTCTCTTGCTTGGGGGTTTTCTGGGGATAACATATGGATGTTGGTGTTTAATACACCAAAAATGCATGATACAATATATACCATACACTTCCCCTGTTAAATTTCGACAGGCATGACCTGTCGAAATTTAATGGAGGATGAGGTATTCAAAGCACCCAGTGCGCTACAAACCACCCAACTCAGAATTCTGACTCACTGTAAAAATGTCAATACAACCTCAATTTCCAGAAATCATATAGTTTTGAAAAATGTCATGATACTAGCCTGTTAATTCCCCCTTCATCTCCTAACTTATGGCTCCCATACGGATTCAAGGGATTCAAGAGAAGACTGTCACAACTCCAAATATAAACCAATCTTTCTGCACCAACTCAAATCTACCTGCTAGACAGGCGATTAAAAATCAGCCCTCTTTTGTATGCCTAAAATAATCTGAATAAAGTTGTAACCGCAGCTCCTTATCCACCTCTATTTGCTCTATATATTGACTACGCAACCATGCAGTCTCTAACAATACTTGACAGATGATGGAGAGCAAAGGACAGCATTTGTACCATGCGAAATCATGCAAAATCATGGTGCAGATCTTCCGACTTCAGCTGCACCCCAGGAATGGATCTTTGTCCAACAATGATTCTTGACATTAACAATTCAATAACATGTCAATAACTGTGATGCATAGTTTGCCCAACAGTAATGACAGAGAGTAGTACATTTGCAAACCATGAAGGTTTTACTAGCAGCTTAGTAAAGAAGAAACTTAAAGCAATCAGCTTAATTATAAATCAATAATCACATGATTAAAGCACAATAAAATAAACAGGTCAAACTGTAAATGCGAAGCCAAGACATTTAAAGACAGAGTAGGCAAATAGTAAAAGCTTTTAGGAGTTCCCTAAAGCTAAACTAAAGTTTACGGTAAAGTTGGGGAAAATAAGCAGCAATTGGCAAATATCCTCTAAGGCAGAAAGAATAAAGTTTCCAAACAAGGAAAGAAGAAATTTGTTTGCTGTAGGGATGAACTCTATGAACAGAAATAAAAGAAGAATCAGGTCTAGAGAGGAAGCAGGATGTCCACCTCTAAAGGCAGACAGGACCGAATGTAACTGATTTAAAGCAGTGATAGACACATTAAACAAAAAATTCAGCAAGACAATTCTCTGCACAGTTCCCACAGAGAAAGAACCAATCAAGAATAAGGGGCTCATTATGTGTTTGGCGGTTGGACCACCAGACCGCCATTGTGATGGCCGCCTAAAGACCGCCATCTTGGTCGTCACACAGGCCACTGTATTACGGTTCATACAGGCAGGACCGACAAAAGTCTGTCACATATCGAACACAGTGAGTACTTTGGAGTGTGGGAAATAGGCGGTCCGACCACCAGCACTGACAATCCGCCAACCAACCACCTATTGCAAGTACAAAGTTGCAGTGGCGGACAGTTACGGCGGTCCGCCGATGCTGGTCCGAACCAAGGCAGTTCACACTCACCAAAGTAAACCACATTGGATGGATTTGAAAACAACACAACTGACACACATTGCCACATTCCACACACCAGCAAAGCATACTATAAAATGCACCACTTCACAAACCACAATCCTTTGCATCTACACCCCCAAACACCCAAGCTAGAGCACATAAAAAAAAACAACAAACAACAGATTAGTCATACCCACAAATTTTCTTAAGGACTTATTCCACATTCTCAACATAGTCCCATTTCCAACCAAATCCATTTGCACTACCCAAACCAACCAACTCACCGTCACCTGTTCATTTCCCAATGTCTTAATTTTTTAATCCCCACCATGTCACCCCAGGAAAATCCCTGTTTCAGTGAAGAGGAGTTAAGAGTCATGGTGGATGAAATCATGAGAATAGAGCCACATCTATTGGGAGCCCAAGTTGAGCACACTACTATCGCCAGGAAAATGGAAATGTGGCAAAGGATAGTCGACAGAGTGAATGCTGTAGGCCTCAGCCCACGCACAAGGGACGACATCAGAAAGAGTTCGAATGACCCCAAGGGGAAGGTCCGTTCCATGGCATCCAGGCACCAGCTGCATGTCCGGAAGACTGGCGGTAGGCCCCCCCCTCCTGCCTTACAACTCACATCATGGGAAGAGAAGGTCTTGGCCATCCTGCATCTAGAAAGCCTGACAGGAATATCTGGGAGATTGGAGTCAGGTAAGTCACAACACTACAAATGTCACCAAAATGTATTGTTATGAATGCTCACTGCTCAGCTTTTGCCTACTTCACTGTCAAACCACTCACGGGCCCAGAGTCCACCAATCCATAGACCTCTGTCTTGCCTCCAACATCTGAACTTGACTCACCTGGGGCAACAACAACTCTGTATAGTGTGTGTACTACAAGGATTGATAGCATTACAATTCCCAGGAGGCACTGTTTCACCATTACAAAAACATGAACTGTGTAACCTACCCAAAATTACCTTGATTGTCACTTTCACATTAGAATTTACACACCTGAGAGGATGACATCTGTTCACTGTGTGGGTAGAAATGATAAGAGAAGAAACAGGGAGATTACTGGTCCAGTGCATGTTCTCCAGAATATAACCAATAACAATAATCAAGTACACTGTTCCACAAAGAAATAAACAAGGTAGAACAATTACTACACAGGGCAACTTGATAGTAAGGAGCAGAAAACCCCTCACACATCCAATAGGATGTCAAGCTTCATCACTGGGCAAGCTCCACGTCAGACCAGCGTTGCAGTGCCTGACGGGCCACCACTTTGGAAAAGGAGGTAGCTCTAAACCAGAGATGTGGTTGGCAAAGGAGGTTGTGCCTGTAATAAACACAAACTAAAGGTGTGTGCAGAAGAGAAAAGAAGATGGAGTATAGAATTGACAATACTCAGCTGCACTCACATTCCATATGTGTGGGGAAGATGAACACTGTCCAAATTCCTACAATATTAGGTTGATATGTTTTGCGTCTGAATGGCCACAAAGGATCCAGTGACGCTTCTTCAGGACCAATAATATAACTTCTCCTGTTAGTATTACCTAGACCCCATTAGGATACAATAAAGCAAATAATGCCCTGTCACTTACTCATACCAACTGCGCGTGATGACATGTATCACATATACAACAAGCGTCTGGGTCTGCCTGCATAATAATCAACTGGGTCTTAAAATGACCTCAACCACATCCTGCCCAGCCACTGTTTCACCTGCTCTGCTGGTAATAAATGAGTCTACGACCATCCTACCAAGTGCTAATAAAGTCAGATCTTCTGAAACTACTTGACTAAAATAGATTTAGTATGTTACTCAAATGTCAGGGCAATACAACAGATAGCATATGTACCTGTCACATAAGTGAAATCTGGAAATACAATGTGTACGTGGCCTTAGCCAAATGTCACTATTTTCTATTGGAAAAAGATGTCACAATACAACGTCAACAAGTGTGGCTACCACTGCAAATATTGAGCCCACTGAAGAGACTGCCACTACCCCCATGGATAAAGCCCTCTGTGTGGACACCACTCTTGGATGTCTGAATGTTGAGAATGGTTCAGGCCCATCTGGGCAGCATGGTCAGACAACACCAGTGAGCCTTACAGTGACCACATTGACTCCTTCCAGACCCGTTGCTTCAACATCTCAGGCAGCCAGTTGCCCCCAAACCTATTTCCAGAGGACTGTGACTACCATCTCGTGCCCCCCAGTCCAGGATTCTGAGTCACAGCAACACACCTCCAACAATGATTGATGGTCCTGGAACCAGTGGTAGGGGGCAAGCTGTGCTAAGGGTGCAGGCACGTGGGGGTAGGGTGCATGCAAGGGATGATGTGGGCCTGGGGCATGAGGCTGCTGGGGATGGTCCTGGCCAGGACACCATCAGCCAAGTCTTGGGAGCCTACTGACAAGCCCAATGTGGGATAGGTGAATGCAGAAAGATGAAGCAGATGCAGTGGGACTTCCATTGTGAGTCTCTGGAAAAGTGGGAGGCCACAAACACCATCCTGGCCTCCCTAACAGGGGTGTTCAGGGAGATCAGTAGTACCCTGATCAGAGACTGTGAGCAACACCACATCCCTTCCTTTGGTCAAGCAACACCAGCCTTTTCAGCGTCTGTGGTAGCCACTAAAATGGAGGCCCTGTCAGGGGAAGCACCCACCTCGAACACCCCTGCCTCTGTAGCAGCTGATAACACCCGCAAACCGGGATGGCCACCCAAGACTCCAGGAGGTGCGAATGGCAAGACATCAACCACTGCCAGCAAGTGACCTCTTCCTGATTCCTGGTCTTTGGACTACAAATGATGTTGCATCTAGTAATTTGATCCCTTCACTTTGCTTCTTTTTTGATAAGTCCCACAATTATTTCCTGTACATCTGTAAATAAACACACCAATCACAAAAACACTGTCTACCACCATTTCTCTACATATTGAGAGGTTGAATGGTAAACCCATGTGATGCACATGAAGAATACATAAGATGGTAATAGAAGGAGGGATGTCTCTCAGGTAGCATCATGCTGAGGAGAAATACCAACACAATGATGCAAGTGTATGGTCACAACAACCATTATATTGCACTGTACAGCACAAAGGCTGTTAAAATGTCTGGACTGTTATAACCAAGAATGGCAGGCCAGATGTTAGAAATGGGGTCTTTCGATTGGCTACCCCCTGTCCAAGCAAGGACCCTCACTCTAGTCAGGGTAAGTCACACACAGTCTAAATTATCCTGTGCCCACCCTCTGGTAGCTTGGCACTGAGCAGCCAGACATAACTTAGAAGGCGTCGTTCTGGTTCAGCGTGCAGTGATTTTCTCACCACAATGCAGGCTGTGCGTCATTTCTAGCAGGCTGTGCGTGGATTGTCGCCGCACAGGGAGTTCTTTTTGCAGGAATTAAGGGCCTCATTCCGACCCTGGCGGTCATAGACCGCCAGGGCCGGGGACGGAGGAAGCACCGCCAACAGGCTGGCGGTGCTTCATGGGCAATTCTGAAAAGGGCAACCGGCGGTTTCCCGCCGGTTTACCCCTGCCCCAAAGAATCCTCCATGGCGGCGCTGCTCGCAGCACCGCCATGGGGATTCCGACCCCCTTCCTGCCATCCTGGTCCTGGCGGTAAAAACCGCCAGGAACAGGATGGCGGGAACGGGTGTCGTGGGGCCCCTGGGGGCCCCTGCACTGCCCATGCCACAGGCATGGGCAGTGCAGGGGCCCCCTAACAGGGCCCCATAATGATTTTCAGTGTCGGCCTAGCAGACACTGAAAATCGCGACGGGTGCCACTGCACCCGTCGCACCCCTTCAACTCCATTCGGAGCCGGCTTCATTGTTGAAGGGGCTTTCCCGCTGGGCCGGCGGACGGCCTTCTGGCGGTCGCCCGCCGGCCCAGCGGGAAAGTCAGAATGACCGCCGCGGTCATTTGACCGCGGTACGGTCTTCTGGCGGTTCCCGCCGGGGTCGGAATGACCCCCTAAGTCTTTTTGGTCCTGAGTCTTCAGGGAACAGGAGGCAAGCTCTATCCAAGCCCTTGGAAAGCACTTCCCAGCACAGCCAGAGAGCAGCAAGGCAGCAGGGCAACAGCAAGTCAGCAGTCCTTCTCAGAAAAAGAGTCAGGTGAGTCCTTTGGGCAGCCAGGCAGGTCTTGGCAGGTTGCAGGTTCTGGTTCAGGTTCTCTTCTCCAGGAAGTGTCTTGATGAAGTAGAGTGTCTGCCTCAGAAGTGTCCGAGTTGGTAGGGGCAGAGGCCCTGTTTAAATACCCAAATGTGCCTTTGAGTGGGGGAGGCTTCAAAGAGTGGCTTAGAAGTACACAAGGTCCCCTTTCAGTTCCATTCTGTCTGTCAGGGTCCCAGTACAGGGTGTGGCAGTCCTTTGTGTGAGGGCAGGCTACTGTCCTTTGACATGCAAGGGTCAGCCCCTCCACCCTACCAGCCCAGGAAGACCCACTCAATGCTCAGATATATGCAAGTTTGACTGAGCATCCTGTGTTTGGGGTTGTCTGAGTGAATGCACAAGGGAGCTGTCAACTAAACCTAGCCAGATATGAATTGGAAGGCACAGAAGGATTTAAGTGTAGAGAAATGCTCACTTTCTAAAAGTAGCATTTTTAAAATAGTAATATAAAACCCAACTTCACCATTAAGCAGGCTTTTGTATCACCATTCTGGCTATACTAAATATGACCTGGCTACTACTTCCAGATCAGTATCTACCACACAGACAGTATATGAGGACAGCCCTAATGCAATCCTATGAAAGGAGCAGGCCTCACAGCAGTGTAAAAACAAATTTAGGAGTTTTACACTACCAGGACATATAGAACAGACAGGTTCCCCTGCCCTACGGGGTACCTACGGTCTACCTTAGGGGTGACCTATATGTAGAAAAAGGGGAGTTTAAGGCTTGGCAAGTACTCTTAAATGCCAAGTCGAAGTGGCAGTGAAACTGCACACACAGGCACTGCAGAGGCAGGCCTGAGACATGGTTAGGGGGCTACTTATGTGGGTGGTGCAACCAGTGCTGTATCCCAATAGTAGCATTTAATTTACAGGCCCTGGGCTCATACACCCCCTATCTGTGACCAACATTACCTGAATCAATCCATGCCCACTTGATATGTCAGACACCAACAGCTACCTGCCAATGCCAACTCTGAAATGCCCACGTGAGGATGGCATGGTGAAGAGACCTGGAGAAAACACAAACCAAGAAATCTAGGCATGAGAAATCATACAGATGCCTTATACCATATTACAAACTTTAGCAGATCCACTCACATTGCAAGGAGACTGACACAAACACAGCAGATCATCAGGGTTGCAAAATTTCCAAGTCTGAGTCAACAAGCAAACTTTGGCTGCATACTGCCTAGCCCCACATCTCCTGTTAATAGGAAACGAATCACCTACTCAACACATCCTGACCCTTACAGTTCACTAAGCAGCCACAATAATCACATAACATGACATACTTACACTCAAGAGAAGTAGTGAGTGATGAGATCTGCCCACAAGTCTTCACCTTCCTTTTAATCACTGACATCCTCACTTGGCATTTTAGGATTCTCATCCGGTGGTACTGCTAGCTCCCCCTCATCTGGAATATATGAGATATCTCTCCTCGGGGAAATGTTCTGGGGCATGCAGCAGACCACAATGATCTTACAAACATTTTCAAGTGAATAGAGGAGGGTTCCACCTGTCTTGTCCAGACTGTGATATCTGGGTTTCAGGAGCCCAAAAGCCCGCTCCACTACTACACAACATGTTCTTCCATGGGCATCGTTGAAGCAGACTTCCCCTGGCGTAGCTGGGTTTCTCACTGGTGTGAATAACCATGGATGGTTTGGGTATGCAGAGTCCCCTGTGGTCGAATGGGACAAATATGCAACTATAAGTCCCTATCATCTGAATTGTTACTGCAGACATTGCATACAGACAAACAGGGCATATGTGACTTACCAACCAGCCAGGCCCTCTCTGGGTACAGTTGTGACATAGGCTGTGGTATTGCACTGTTCTGCATGATGAAGGCATCCATGGACAGAACCAGGATAATAGGCACAGACCTGTGAAATGTAGAGGTCCGCCACACAAACAACTTGGACATTGATCGAATGGAAAATGTTCCTGTTATAATAGACTTGTTCATTGCCATGCAGTGGAACCAAGGCAGCATGTGTATCATCAATTCCTCCCACAACATGTGGGATGTGTGCCAAACCATATAACTCAGACTTCACAAGGAAAAAAATCCTCACGTTTTGGAAACCGGAAGTAGCTTTCCCGCTTTTTCAACATTCCTGAGACTACATCCTTCAATAATAAACTGAACATAGGCTGGGACATCCTACAAGATAGGGCCACTGTATTTTGTAAGGACTTGTGGCCAGGAAGTGCAACACTGCCATGACTTGTTTAATGGGTGGTATGCTGTATGGATGTTGAATGGCAGGCATCATGTCTGGCTGCAACTGATGACAGAGATCCATGATTGTCTGCCAGTGGACAATAGACAAGAGGATGTCTGATTCTTTCCCTCCCTGGCTACATATGTAGGACAAATAAAAAGTTTAGCTAGCTCTCTATTTGTCCCTTGCAACATACATTAGGCATGTCAATGACAAACTGTGACAAGGCATGTCATAAGTTTTGGACATGATACACAGTACACATCAACACTGCTAATTACACAAAATCAACAGGTCTCCCCCTTGCCTTCTCACAAATGTATACACAACAACTAATTTGACATCAAGGATTTGTACATGATAATTGCCACTTGAACTGTGACTTGATGTCACAAAACATGACTATTTCCAGGGTGGGGCCCTGTGTCATAAAGCAAGATGCCACATGTGTCAGACAATGTACAAAAATGGTGTCCAAATCAAGATCCTACATTACATGACAGGGCATACACATATCATTGGTACTAATAACATTTTCGGAGTTGTGCTGCATTTTAATTAGCCAAATAATGCATTTCATGCCTTTAAATTGGTGGCTGCCTGACATACTCCACTGGACATTATGAATCGACCGCAGGTGGAAGTCATCATAGCGGTAGGCGGTTGCTACCGCGGCAGACACAGCCATAGGCTAATGTTGTGGCCAGTGGTGGTCACAGGCCAATGGATGTGCCCACTGGCGGAGATGGGTGTGTACGTGGCAGACATGACAGCCATGTTCTGAAATCTCTCTCACTTGACTCCTGACACTGCTGCCAGCAAGTCCTCCATGACCTGAGCTGCTGTGTACTGCCTCTGGGAGCAATCATGCCACATCCTATAGGTGGTAGGGCCCCTGCCTTCTCCCCAGAGGAGTTTGAGATGCTGGTGGACGAGCTACAACCCCTGTATGAACAGCTCTATGGTGCACCAGAGGAGCAGGTAAGTACCTTATGTCCACTTCTTAACAATGTTCTTCACCATATTTTTCATGTGTGTCAGGATGAAAGGTCAAGGCCATGCAGGTTTAATTGAAGTGGCATCAATGGGAGAGTCAATGTTCATGTAACTGTGATCAGTGGCAGAAGTTGCGTCCTTAGACTTTGGTGTGTGTGTCAGTTTAGAGTGTATCTGGTTCTACCTGATGTTGGAGGCACAAAACTAGGTGAGGTGGCATCACAGTCATCTCCATACATCCCTTGTTACATGGATGTGTCAATGTGAAACAACATGTATTTGCATGACAGCATGAGCTGTGTATGCATGTTGTGTGTGTCAGGTGTGTATCAAGTGAGCTATGTGTATGTTGCCTGTGAGATTTCAAACCATATCTGACCCTACTAAACTGTTATTCTGAAGGCATATCATGACTGACTTTAACCTTCAGGTTACCACATACACACCACATGCCAAAATGTTGTTGGCTACATCAGTCCACATGTCCACCCATGGACAAGGTGGACACCTTCTATAGCCACAATGCCAGTCCCTTCATTGTCACCTATGCGTAATGTTTGAGTTTGTAGTCTGGCAGTAGCCTGTACGAACTGTATGCATGGAATGTTTCTCACAGAGTGTGAGTGTTTTAATGCCTTCATGCCTAAGGAGTGTACCGTTCAGATGCCATGGAGGTGTGATGTGTCCCATGATTCCTCAGCTCTCTGTCAGCTTGCTAGAGCATGTACCAAAAGATGTCAGTTGGCCCACCTAGTCAGTGGAGTGTCTGAGCAGGGGAATATTGGAAAGTGTTTGTAGTCATGTGCCTGTACTCAGTGGCTGGCATGTGGCACACTTGGGAAGTTTGGCCTAAAAGGGGATGTTCATAGCTTTATGTACTGACATGTGTGTGACTCAGCCATCTTGGATGGGACTTCTGGACATAGGCCCTCATTACAACCCTTGCAGTAAATCCTGCTTACCTCTGTGCTGAAGACCGCCAACATACTGTGGCCACGGCAGACATCAGCTACAGGTACTACGACCCACATCTCGGAATCCACCACAATACAGACACCCACACAAGTCCGATAAACTGACGATACCAAAACCTACACCGTCATGCCAACAAGAATACGCCCACACTATCATGACCCACGAATCAACGCAGCGGTCTTTCAACCGTGGTAATCCATTGGCGTTACACACTGCTGCGCTCAAAATACACACACATTTACAAAACACAACAACATTGAACAATTCGAAATATGCACACCTGTTACACATACACACCACACCCACACACTCACAACACTATAAAACACACACCCACATTACCCACAAACCCTTATAATGAATTTTTTTTGAAAAAGCGGAGAGAGAGAGAGAGAATACCAAACACAACACCAGCATCCACAGGCACACCACAACATAACTAATAAAACCTCCACGCACCTCAAACAACACACCCCAACACAACACAGCACAACAAACATCACCGCACACATCACCCACACCACACTATGGCACCTCAAAGACACTCCAGGTTTTCAGAGGAGGAGCTCAGGGTCATGGTGGAGGAAATTATCCATGTAGAGCCACAGCTATTCGTATAACAGGTGCAGCACACCTCCATAGCCAGGAAGATAGAGCTATGGCGGTGAATCGTCGACAGGGTCAACGCAGTGGAACAGCATCCAAGAGCACGGGATGACATCAGGAAGAGGTGGAATGACCTACGGGGGAAGGTGCATTCAGTGGTATCCAAACACCAGATTTCTGTACAGAGGACTGGCGGTGGACCCCCACCTCCTCCCCCAGAACTAACAACATGGGAGGAGCAAGTCTTGGCAATACCGCATCCTGAGGGCCTGGCAGGAGTAGCAGGAGGACTGGACTCTGGTAAGTCAAATCTGTACTACTATATCCCCACACCCTACCTGCATGCCATCACATATCCCTACCCACCCCCTCTCCCCATCACTCCAACACCTCACATATGCCCCACTATCACAACCCACACATCCCAATAACAAGCCCTGCATGCAACACCAAAGCATGGACACCCATTGGTGAAGCATGTCCAGTACGGATACCCACACAGACACCAAAACACTGTTCACACAAGGGCAAACACAATAATGCAAGCACAGGAGTAGAGGGTAACTCACCCAGTGCACAAGATGGCACACACAGATACTAAAACTCTGCATTTACACCCCAACAGGACCCATACCCAACGTCACCGGACAGGAGGTGCCAGACATATCCAGACCCCCCACAGAAGAGGCCCACAGTGATGACAGCAGCTCTGCACGCCTGGATCAAGATGACCAGCCCGACCCATCAGGGACCTCTGGACAGTCGGTTCCCCTGCCACAGTCACAAGCCACCACAGGCCCTCCCCCCTCAGGAAACACCACCACAGCACCCAACCCAGCGGGCCCATGCCACTGTCCCCAGGACATGTCAATTAGCAGTGTGTCCACCACTACAGGACCCCAGGCAAACCCTCCAACTCAAGACAATCAGGGACCTGGGTTAATAGCAGTGGGCACACGGTTCAGGGGACAGAGGCAATGGACAACAGGGAAGCTGGGAGGACTGCTGTGCGACAGGGGGAGGACAGGCCCAGGGAACGCACTCTCCACGAGGCACTCTCCAACATCATGGGAGCATACCACCATTCCCAGGAGACCATGGGCACGGTACTGGCCAACTTTCAGGAGACCCAGCGGCTGCAGGAGGAACAGTACCTTGGGATCAGGGAGGACTTGAAGTCCATTAACACCACCCTGGTCACCATTGCAGGGGTTCTGGCAGACCTGGCCAACACCATGAGGGACACAACACAAATAACAAAGGTGGTGAATGCCAATGCGCTCGCACATCCAAAAAACATGCCAAAACAATGTTATAGAGAGAAGTCCTTAGTCACAAGAGTGACAGCATTATGGTGGGTGCCAACCTAGTGGGACACCTGACCACCAAAGGTATCCCAAATTACTGACCGAAGGACAGTGTGGGACACAAACGGCCCCTGACACTAGCCCGGACGATGATCAGCCCTCCACCTCTGCCGGCGCTAGTGGACAGGAGGCACCACCAAAGGAACAACAGGCCACCTGAACCCCATCCCCCGCAGAAGGAGAACCACCACGCAAACGGTCCCTGAAATCCAGGAACAAGACAGAGAACATTGCCAAGACCCCCACCAGGAAATAAGACCCTCTTGATTGTCACCCTTCTGTCCCACTTTGTCACCCTGTCCACCTTAAACTGCCTTTGCTCCACTTCCTATGCCCCCATGGACAATGCATCTGTGAGACCAAGAAACTGAACTCTACCATGGACATTCCTCCACCATCACCCCAGCCCATTTCACACACCCCTCCACTTATTAGCACTGAAATAAACACCCTTGAATCACAAATCACTCTGGAGTCAGTCTGTACTTTCACAAATGTGTAATTGCAACGTCTCTGAAATATAGCAATGACAATGTCATGTTCACATACCAATATTACACAGTTGTTGGGCAGCAGTAAACATAGCAGAGGGCACAAAGTGGGACCCAGATCTGTGAAATGGAAAGGCAAAGTGACATGGCAGTGTCCATACACAGAGGTAAAAAGGCAGATTTATGATATGTCCTACAGTAGTATGAGATGTGTGAAGCAGTGCCATCCTCTTACCTGTGTCTCACTGGAAGTATTGCATGATGATGTTTTTTCGGTTGTCTATATCTTCTTCTTCTGCCTCCTCTTCTTCACTGTCCACAGGCTCCACAGCTGCCACAATACCAGCATCAGGCCCATCCTCCTGCAGAAAAGGCACCTGGCGTTGCAAAGCCAGGTTGTTCAATATACAGCATGCCACAATTATCTGGCACACCTTCTTCGGTGAGTAGTACAGGGAGCCACCTGTCAGATGGAGGCACTGGAATCTGGCCTTCAGGAGGCCGAAGGTGCGCTCTATTATCCTCCTAGTTCACCAATGTGCCTCATTGTAGCGTTCCTCTGCCCTTCTCCTGGGATTCCTCACTGGGGTCAGTAGCCATGACAGGTTGGGGTAACCAGAGTCACCTGCAAATGTCGAGGGACAACTGTTAGACATCCTCCAAACAGTATGGAATCTCCCATACCCAGACACCTTTTTAAACTGTGTGGGGACCTTGTGCTCGCCTATTAGCCACACACGGTGCCTCTGGAGTTGCCCCATCACATAGGGGATGCTGCTATTCCTCAAAATGTAAGCATCATGGACTGAGTCAAGATACTTGGCAGTCACATGGAAGATGTATTGGTCTGCCAAACACACCTCTGCACATTCATTGAATGGTAGTTTTTCCGGTTTCTGTACACCTGTTCATTCCTGCAGGGGGTGGGGACAAATGCGACATGTGTACCATCAATGGCACCAATGATGTTGGGGATATGTCCCAAGGCATAAACGCCACCTTTCACTGTGGGCATATCCTCCACCTGAGGGAAAACAATGTAGCTGCGCATGTGTTTCAGCAGGGCAGATAACACTCTGGACAACACGTTAGAGAATATTGGGTGTGACATCTCTGATGCCATGGCCACTGTTGTTTGAAATGACCCACTTGCCAGGAAATGGAGCACTGACAGGACCTGCACTAGAGGGGGTATTCCTGTGGGATGGCGGGTAGCTGACATCAGGTCTGGCTCCAACTGGGCACACAGTTCATGGATTGTGGTACGGTCAAGTCTGTAAGTGATAATGATGTGCCTATTTTCCATTGTCGATAGGTCCACCAGGGGTCTGTACACCGGAGGATGCCGCCATCTCATCACCTGCCCCAGTGGACGTGCCCTATGGAGGAGAAGGGTGAGCAGAGGTTCATACACCACATAGCTTGCACAAGGCTGTTTAGCACAATCGTGAAATAATCTTTATGTGCCTTTGTCTGTCCGTATTCCTGGCCAAAATAGCTGTGACGCAGTTAGTTGGCCTGCCATGTGGCCCCCTGAAATGGCGGCTGCCTGACCTGTAAGGAGGGACAAGGGGAAATGAGGTAACTGCACTGGCGTTGTGTGGTAGGCGGTCGAAGCCTGCTGCGCAATTCAGCATTGGTTATCATTGGGCCCTAGGGTTCCAGGAGCCAATGATGATGTACGCAGGCGGTGACGGTACGCACCGCCGCGGACGTGACCGCCATTTTGTATCTGTTCCCTCACTTGATACCTGACCTTCAACAGGAGAGGACCTACACTGCAAATGCTGCTGTGACCTGCGTGACCTGTGTCTGGAAGCGACAATGGCTACAGTGTCTGGGGAAAGGGCCCCTGCCTTCACTGCAGAGGAGTTGGAGAAACTGGTGGATAGGGTCCTCCCCCAGTACACGCTACTCTATGGTCCTCCAGACAAACAGATGAGTGAACCGTGTGCATTGTGGATGGGACATGATAGTATGGAGTGTTGTGAATGGAAGAGAGGGGGGGAACAGGCCAGCATGTGAGGATGGTGAGTGTATGTTTTTCTGGGACAGGGTGGGAGGTTTGTGGCCAATGTGTGAGAAGAACTGTACACAGGAGTAACATCCATTTTTACTTCACTATTCCTCTTGGTCAGCGCCCACCAGAAGAAGGCTATTTGGCGTGCCATCGCCAAGGAAGTGTGGACCCTGGGGGTCTACCATAGACGGAGCACCCACTGCCGTAAAAGGTGGGAGGACCTGCGCAGCTGGAGCAAGAAGACGGCGGAGGCCCAGCTGGGTATGGCCTCCCAACGTGGAAGGGGTGCCCGTCGCGCCATGACCCCCCTGATGTACCGGATTCCGGCTGTGTCATATCCTGAGTTGGATGGGCGCTTGAGGGCATCACAGCAGCCACAAGGGGGTGAGTGCACTCTCATTCAGCTGACTCTGCGTGCTTGGCCAGGTGTCTGGGTGGGGGAGGTGAGCTGTGGGTTCCCCTAGGCCAAGGCAGACGCGCAAAGTTAGATCCATTGATTTGCTGGCTCAGTCCCACTCCAACCCTGAGGGTGGTAGTTGCCCTCTACACTTAGTCAGGCTCCTACGGCTTCCAGCTGTGCATGAAATGGGTCTAGACAAAGTCCCCCATGGGCATGTGCTTTTCCCCTGCACTGTTAGTGCATGTGCTAGTGCATAGGGCTGCTCCCTGTGTGTTGTGTCCGCCAATGGCAGTGGTGTTGCAGGCATTGACCATGTGTCTCCTCTGTCTTTCCTCCCCCTTTTTGTTTTGTCACCCTGTCCTTGTGTGCATTAGCATCATCTGGCGGAGGAGCATTGGCACCGGAGCAGGAGAGAGCTGCAACCCACATGGCCCTGGAGGGTGAATTCACAGAGTCTGAAGGTACCAGTGGGACGGAGGGCGAGGGGAGCTCCACAACGGGGACAGGAGCAGACACCAGCGACTCCTCCTCTGATGGGAGCTCCCTTGCGGTGGCGAGCACCTCTGTGCCCACCGCAACAACAGGTACAGCCGCCACCCCCCCACCAGCACCGCCCTCCCAGCAGCCCCTCATCGAGTTTCCCGTGCCCGCTCACCCAGGAGGGTGGGCATCTTCTTCGCCCCAGGCACCTCAGGTCCTGCCCCAGTCAGCCCTGCTACACTAGGCAAGGAGGCTATTGACCTCCTCAGATAACCTCACTGTTGGGCAATGAACCATTTTGAATGCCATCCAGGGTGTAGAGAGGCATTTGCAGCAAACAAATGCATACCTGCAGGGCATTCATTCTGCCGTGGCAGCCCAACAGAGAGCACTTCTAGCTCTGACCTCAGCACTGATAGCAGCCATTGTCTCTGTGTCCAGCCCCCCCCTCCAACTTCCTCTACCCAGAGTCTATCCCAAGCACACCATCAGACCCGCATGCACACTCATCAACACAAAAGTGTGGACATGGCAAACATAAGCACCACACATCCCACAGGCACTCACACAAGCACCATCCCCATGCAGACACACCAACATCCACTGCCTCCACTGTGTCCCCCTCCTCCACATCCTCCTCCTCCCTCCCTGTCTCGTCTTCACTCACATCTGCATGTACAACATCTTCATCCACTACCTCCATCACCAGCACGCCCATCACCACACACCGCTCATGTGCAATCACCACCCCCACTACTATTCACACATCCCCTGTGTCCCCTCCCAGTGTGTCTGTGAGCCCTCCTCCCAAAGTACACAAATGCAGGCACACACCCACCCAAAAGCCATCCACCTCACAACAGCCTCCAGCCCATGCACCTTCACCCAAATTCAGCAGACGTACACCTCCTACAACCACTACCTCTTCCTCCCCTCTCAAACCCCTTCCAGCTTCCAGTCCCAGTGTGTCTAAAATTCCTGGCTAACATTGACCCGTACCCTACACCTCCCTCCGCAAGGGCCAGGATGTCCAGGTCCCAGCCCAGCACTTCAGCCACCAAATCCTCCAGCACTGTGGTCTCAGCAAGTCCTGTCACATCGCAGGCGGCACCCATCAGGGCTGCAAGTGTGTCACCTAGAGAGGCCAAAGACCAACCCATTCCGCCACCTGCCAAGCTGAAGAAGGTGTCCACATGCCGTAGGGAGAAGCTACACCAACCACCCAGCAAGGGCTCCTCCAAGCCAAAAGGGGACAGTGTCAAGGGACCAGCAGCGACATCAAAGGTGGGGAAGGGACACAAGACGAAGGGCAAGTCAGGACAGGGCTCGGAGCCTCCGGTTGAGGGACCAGAATCACCCCTTCTGGCAACCAGAACAGTAACCTGTATGGCTGTGGACACCGCCAACTGCACTGCCACCTGCACGTCTGCTGCCTCAGCAACAGTCCCCAGGATCATCCCCAGTGGACAGCCATCCGAGGCTGCAGGAGACGTCCTGCTGTGTCCCTCCACAGGTGCTGACACATTCACCATCACCAGCATCTCCGCCACAGATACCGCCACAACCACCGCCACCAGCCCATCGATGCGCCCAGACAGTGCCACCACAGCTGACATGGCTATCATCCCCAGTGGCCAGCCGTCAGAGGCTGCAGGAGATGTCCTGGACCCTGCACAGCATACATGAGGCACGACACCCAGCACTGTTTGTACCTGCAGGTGGCAGGCGAAGTCTCAGCAGGGCTGGAGTGTGCCTCTGCCTCCATGGAGTATCATGCTACCTGTTCCCAGGCATTCTCGTGGCACACACACCCAGGTAAGGGAATGGGACCTGCCACACTGCATGTGATGCACTCTGGGCACAAGGCCCCCTCCAGAACCAGTGGAGAAAAGCATCTACTACCCCAGTCTTTGGCAGGATGAAGCACTCTGGGCACAAAGCCCCTTCCAGAACCAGTGGAAAAAAGTATCCATTCACACAGTCCTTGGCAGGATGAAGCACAAAGCCCCCTCCAGAACCAGTGGAGAAAAGCATCCACTCACACAGTCCTTGGTAGGATGAAGCACTCTGGGCACAAAGCCACCTCCAGAACCAGTGGAGAAAGGCATCCACTTGAGAGACTGTGGCTTTGCACTCCCCATGATAAAGCAGTGGGCAAACCACCCACTGGAGATACTTGAGAGACTGTGGCTTTGCACTCCCCAAGATAAAGCAGTGGGCAAACCACCCACTTGAGAGACTTGAGAGACTGTGGCTTTGCACTTCCCAGGATAAAGCAGTGGGCAAACCACCCACTGGAGAGACTTGAGAGACTGTGGCTTTGCACTCCCCAGGATAAAGCAGTGGGCATACCACCCACTGGAGATACTTGAGAGACTGTGGCTTTGCACTCCCCAAGATAAAGCAGTGGGCAAACCACCCACTTGAGAGACTTGAGAGACTGTGGCTTTGCACTCCCCAGGATAAAGCAGTGGGCAAACCACCCACTGGAGAGACTTGAGAGACTGTGGCTTTGCACTCCTCAGGATAAAGCAGTGGGCAAACCACCCACTGGAGAGACTTGAGAGACTGTGGCTTTGCACTCCCCAGGATAAAGCAGTAAGCAACCCACCCACTGGAGAGACTTGTGAGACTTTAGCTTTGCACTCCCCAAGACCAAACTGTGGGCATGGAGCCCCCTCGTGGAGCAGTGGCAGCATCCGTTCATCTGGCTGAGGTGCCCCCCCCCTCACCCTGAGGTGCCTGTTTATTTTTGATCTGATGCCCCAGCAGTGTTCTCTCCCTTTCGAGTCAGGTATCATGTGTGGGCTTTGCCCATACATTTTGGGACCACTGGTCCACGGACAATGATTTCATTACTGTCCGGACTTGTGTAGTTTGTGTACATATTTTATATACTGATGATTTTAATTTTGGCCTATCAGATTTTTTGATGATTACACTTGTTACAATCATTTCATTTTGTCCTTGCGTTATTCCAGGAGGTGACGGGGTGTAAATGTAATGTTGATGCATGTATTTGTGTGTATGGTTGCGTGTGTGTGTCACTCTCTTTTTCCTCCCCCCTCCTCTGTGTGCTAGGTGCAGTACACACCGTGGTCGTCGCCGGCGTGTTTGTTGCTCCTGATAGAAGAGGAGGTAAAGCAACATGGCCAGGACCTGTAACTCGGACTCCATGGCGTCCTGGTTCCTCGTTGGGTGTTGAGAGGTGAGTGGTTTCTGTTCCACAGACTGTTTCCGCCGTGCTTTTGATGGAGTTGTTACCGCCCCGGAAAACCTGGCGGATTGTTGCCTTGTAATACGGTGGGTGGTACATTGAGTTCTGCCTGTCTATTGGCAGTTACCGCCACAGTGTTTGTTTCTACCGCCGTGGCGGTTGGAGTGTTTAAGTGGCTGTCTATGTTGGCGGTTTCCGCCATTGTCGTGATTCCATTTTTTTTACCGCCGGCCTGTTGGCCGTCTTATCGCCGCTTTAACACCGACCACCGGGGTTGTAATGAGGGCCATAATGTCTTGTCTTCTCTTTTGGACCCATGCAGGTCAACGCCCATCAGAAGAAAGAGATTAGGAGAGCCATCGCCAAGAAGGTGCAGACCCTGGGCGTCCACATCCGGCAGAGCACCTACTACAGAAAGAGGTGGAAGGACCTGAGACACTTGGCCCAGAAGATTGTGGATGCCCAGCGGGGCTGTCCTCCTAATGTGGGTGGGGTGCCCATCTGACAATGACCCCCCTGATGGCCTGTATTCCAGTGGTGGCCTACCCACCGCTGGATGGGCATTTCAGAGCAGCACAACAGCCACAAGGAGGTGAGTAGAATGCAAATTTCTGCCTATCACTTTGACAGGTGATTTGATGGGCTACTGAATGCTCCCCCTGACAATTAGGGATAAGTCATGTGTCAAACGGTCAGTGGTTTGTGTTGAAATGTCATGCATATTAAAATGGTCTACCTTGCCTTCTGAACAAGGAATCATGTACAAACCTGGGAGGACTCCTCAAACAACTTTCTCTGCAGGGACCAGAACTGGCTGTGCACAGTGATCTTTAATGTACTGATTGTTGTTGTAGTGGGTGTTATTTCTGACCCACCGATCACTTCCTCTGAAAGTCACAGACACTAGGTAAGTGGGTTATGGATCACTGTCCTCTGCCATGTGTCTGGGCATATATGTATGTAGACGTCTCCCACCCAGAAAAAAATTATCTTCAGTCTATGATGTGTGCTGGTGCCTGACTGCAATCTGTGATTTGTTGTGTGCCAAACATAGATGTGACATGGCTCACTTGGTTAATGTTTAGCAGCTGTAGTAAACTACTTTCCCTTGGTAAGTAGGGAATGTCCATTGAGTAGAATTATGTCCCATGTCTATAGCCAACCTTCCTTGTGCATACATGTCAGCATGTGCTGTTTTCTCTCCTGGAAGCAGCATCCTTAACCTGCAATTAATGCATGTTCTACTCATGTTGATGGGATGATGTCTGTATTCCCTCACATACATGTGCATGGAAAACTGTTTGTGAAATATCACATTTACAAAGCTGATCCAGTGTGTCAGCATTGTCCGTTGTTTGACAGATACCTTCATGAGGCGTAGTATGTCATTTCTCATGTAGGACTGAAATAGCAAAGAGGGACATGGCATTTAGGCCCAGATTGTGGAACCATTCTGTATTTGACTATGCCCTTCATGTGGAATTTTGTTGAAAAGTTCACTGCACATCTCGATTGATTGAGGATTGTTCCCTGACTGTTGTCATGCATCATGGAGTGACTAGCAGTGATGCTGACATCACCTGTATATGGGTTCAGGCACTCATCAACAGACAGATACCAGGGTAGGCATGTCTGAGATGTGGATAGTGATGCTGCTTCTCATTGGACAACAGGTTTGGGTCAATCTAATTCCATGGCAGTTCTGTGTCTCTCTAACATGCACGGTGTAGATGGTACCACAGACACACTCAGATGGTGGCCTTGTTATGGATCTCAGACATTAGGGGTGGCATTCCTGGGGCTGACTGATTCATTGTTGTGTGAATTCATGAGACATCTCTCCCTGACATATTGGACCTGAGGTCAATGTTGTTCCCTACAATGACAAATGTGAGGCCTATCAGAGTGACATTGACACTAACTCCTTGACTCTATTGGGACAGGTGTCACTTTGTGAGCTTTACATTTTGAAATGTGTCCATTGTTACATGGGTATTTCCATGTCAGCTACTCCAGGATGTTGAACATTTGCATCTGTGACAGCTGGTTTCATTGGCATCATCTCAAATTGTTGGTACCTCATGTATGTGCAAAATAGAAGAGTGCATAAACTTGTGTGTGAAATATGGAAAGTTACTTTACCAAGGGATTGCATTGTTGGCTGCGAGTGAACTGAGGTCGGCTGTATGTGCCACAGCTGTGGGGATGGAGAGTTCATCTAGTTGTTGTATTTTTATTGTGGTTGGAAGACTTCAGCCATGAACTTGTAGTTGTCTGGGATCCGGATTAGTCTGTGGATAAATTTGGTAAGTCCAGATGGCATGCTGCATATGGTATGGCACATGAAAGTGCCACTTCGATTAAATAATTTTATGGAGTCCACTTGACATGATGGTATTGTTTGTAAATCATAGTTGTGATTGAGGTGTTCTCATCAATATCTTATGGCCCGATTTCCTAATCTTTTTGCAGTGTTAGCACAGGCAGGCCAAGGAGATGGGGCCGAGCCAAGTGGGAAAGTATCTGGCCACGGGACCTCGGGTCAAGATACCACCGACCCAGAAAGACCCAATGGCTTGGAGGGGGAGGGGAGTGCCACAGGAGAGACGGGATCAACATCCTCATCATCGGATTCCTCCTCCATTGGCCACTCACTAGTGTTGGTGGACCCATTAGGGACGTTCCCCAGTACCATCCTTGTCTGCCACCCCCATTCTATCTCCATCCTCCCTGTTGCTCCCCACCCAGTTGGCCGTGACCACTCACCCGAGAGGGCAGGTGTCTCCTTTGCTGCAGGCACCTCCACACCTGCCCCTGTTACTCCTTCTGCTCTCAGTGAGGAGGAAATTGACCTCCTGAGAAAGATCTCTGTGGGTTAGACTGCCATCGTGAATGACATCCAGGAATTGGCAACAGACTAATGCATTCCTGGAATGCATTCATGGTGCAATGTCTGACCTACGGAGATCTTTTACACTGACAGCAGCCAGTCACCCCCCAGCGTCTGTCGCTCCCCAACCTTCCTCTTCCCAATCCAAATCCCCCTTCCCCTACCTACCCAAAGCACACAAACAGAACCTCATTCATCAACCTCAACAGACAAACTCAGCACACACAAGACACACCAGCACACACACAATCAACATCCACCCATAGACACAGCAACACTCACAACTGGACCTCACAACCCCACCACCCCCAGCATCACACACACAACATGAAGTCTACCTACAGACACCACTACAAACCACTACAACAGTCACTGACACAGCCACCACACCCATCCTACCGGCAGACACCACCCCAGTAGACCCTCAGACGTCCACCACAAGAATCACACCTACAGACACCACAACTACCAGCACACCTACATTCACAACATCCACCATACCTACAGTCACCACCCCACAGACATCCAACCATGGCATTCCCCAGCACCTCCACCACCCTAAACTCAAAACACTTAAACACCCTCACTCACCCACCCAACAGACATACACAAGCATACCTCTCAGAAGAATGCACCCAAGACATCCACCCCTACACAGCTTATAACCACTCCCTCATCCTCCAAATCCCAACCCCCTTCTGATGACTGTCCCTGTGTTTCCAAAAAACTCTTCCAATGTGACCTTGGCCTTACCTATTCTGTGCCCCCACTCGAACCGCACCCAGAAGGACCCCACCCAGCTTCCTTCCACCTCCAAAGCACCCTTGGCCCACTGCAAGTAGCCATTCCTCCCCACTGAAGAAGCCTACCCCACCGAAAGAGAAGCCCCCTCCCAAGCCCAAGCCAAACTCCATCCCCCACTAAATCATATCCCCCAGGATAATCCCTGAGGTGCCTGTCTGCCCCCTTGATGCCTTTTCCTGTGGACGTTACATCGCAATAAGAAGTCAAGTTGGGGCACTACAGTGTGCCATTATTGGCATTTGTATTGGAATAGCCAATGGCCTTTGGACAATATTGAGAGTTCTCATTAACTCCTTTGCTGCCAGGCCTTTTCCCCCTCCTCTGCCAAGCCCTTTTTTTAAATCTATTTGGCACAGTTTACGTTTATGCCCCCATAACGTTTTGTCCACATAAGCTATCCCCACCAAATTTGCGTCCTTTTTTTCAACATACTGGGAATTCTATTGGTACCCAGACTTTGTGGGTTCCTCTGGTGGAGACCAAAAAATTAACCAAACTAAAGCTAACATTTAGGATTAAGGGGAAAAAGTTCAGCAGAAGCATCTGGTTTTGATCCCTGCAAATGGCATCAACAAAGGGTTTGTGGTGCTAAAATCAATCATCATCCTCCTGGCTTTAAGGAACACAGAATTGTTTGCAAATCTCAAAACTTTTATCTCACTTTTTGGGGATGGAAACTTCTGGAATCTGAAGTGAGCCACAAACTTCCTTCCACTCAGTATTCCAAAAAGTCTCCCAATATAAATGGTAACTCACTTGTGTGGGTTGGCCTAGTCCCCACAACAGGAAATGCCCAGAAACACCACATGGACACATCACATTTGTACATAGAAAACAAACACATTTTTAGCAATTTGCCTAGCTGTGGATTTTGGCCTCTAGATCAGCCTCCACTTAGGGAAACCTAGCAAACCTATACATTTTTTTAAACTAGACACCTAGGCAAATGCAGAATGGGGTGACTTGTGGGGCTCTTGCCAGGTTCTGTCACCCAGAATCGTTTGCAAACCTTAAAATCTGGCTAAAAAAGCGCTTTTTCTCACATTTTAGTGATGGAAACTTCTGGAATCTGAAGGGAGCCACAAACTTCCTTCCACCCAGCATTCCCCATGTCTTCCAATAAAAATGGTGCCTCACTTGTGTGGGTTGCCTTGTCCCCACGACAGGAAACGCCCAAAAATGCAATGTGGACACATTATTTGTTTACACTGAAAACTCACATGTTTTTTGCAAAGAGGCTAGCTGTGGATTTTGGCCTCTAGCTAAGCCGCCACGTAGGGAAACCTAGCAAACCTGTTCATTTTTCAAAACTAGACACCTAGGGGAACGCAAAATGGGGTGACTTGTGGTGCTCTCATCAGGTTCTGTCATCCAGAATCCTTTGCAAATCTAAAAATAAATACTTTTTCCTCACTTTTAGGGGATGGAAACTTCTGGAATCTGAAGTGATCCACAAACTTCCTTCCACCCAGTATTCCAAAAAGTCTCCCAATATAAATGGTAACTCACTTGTGTGGGTTGGCCTAGTCCCCACGACAGGAAACGCCCAGCAACACCACATGGACACATCACATTTTTACACGGAAAACAAACACATTTGTTACAGTTTGCCTAGCTGTGGATTTTGACCTTTAGCTCAGCCGCCACTTAGGGAAACCTAGCAAACCTATAAATTGTTTTAAACTAGACACCTAGGAAAATGCAGAATGGGGTGACTTGTAGCACTCTCACCAGTTTCTGTCACCTAGAATACTTTGCACTCCTCAAAATCTGGCTAAAAAACACTTTTATGTCACATTTTGGTGATGGAAACTTCTGGAAGCTGAGCGGAGCCACAAACTTCCTTCCATCCAGCATTCCCTCAAGTATCCCGATAAAAATGGTACCTTACTTGTGCGGGTGGGCAAAGTGGCCGCAACAGGGAAGGGTCCAAAACACACTGTGAACTTATCAAAATTATATATTACAAAACTTCCTGTATTTGCATGGGTGGCACCTGCTTTTTTTTGTCTCAGGCTTCGCGGTCATCTAGGGAAAGCTACCAAAACAAGACATTTTGAAAACTAGACATCCGGGTGAGGCCAGGGAGGTGTGGCTTGTGTGTATTCCCCATCGTCTTTTAACCCAGAATACCCTGCAACCCTCAAATGTAGCTAAGAAAAAGCACATTTTTCTCACATTTCTCCATAGGATCACCACGATCAGAAAAGTGGTGATCTTTCAATCTAGCCACATCCTCCATCACTGCTTCTGTAGGAACTCTTGTCTGTTCCACTGCAACAAGGCTGTCTGTTGCAGAATCCTGAAACTTATCGTTGACTCAGGAGAACAATCGTTGAACACAACAAAAGCATTAAAAGTTGCAAAATAAAAGAGATGTATAGTCAACTTATTATACCAAATGTAAGCCTTACGACCACAGTGTAAGATTCCAGCCTCAGATCTACTCCATCTACACCACCCATGTGCTTATTGTAGTCTGAAAGGCAAGCAGGTTTGTGCACTTCAGCAACCTGACCCCAACCACTCACAGGTGAAATACTTTCATCATGGGTGGTAGTCAGCATGTAGACATCCCTCCTGTCTGCAAATTTCACAGCTAGCAGCTCATCACTACGCAAGGCACTGCATTGTCCCTGCTCAAGTTTTTTATGCACACTCTCCCTTGGATAACCTTTATGGTTAGAGTGGACTGTGCCACAAGCAACAGTGCCTACTTTGAACAATTCCCTGAACAATTGCTCACCAGAGTAGAAGTTATCTAGGTACAAATGGTGACCTTTGTTAAATAGTTGTTTACCAAACTCCCACACAATTTTCTCACTAACTCCAAAAGTGGATGGACAGTCGGGGGGTCATTACTGGAATCCCTACCAGTGTAGACCTGGAAATTATAGACTTATGCTGTACTACTCTCAGACAGCATATGCATCTTAATTCAATAACGTGCCCTCTTACTTGGAATGTACTACTTAAAAACCAAACAGCCCTTGAACAGAGCCAAAGGTTAATCCACAGATATTTATTTCCCTGGAACATAGATCTCTGAAAACAGATCTACAAAGTGATCAAGAATAGGCCGAATATTAAAAAGATGATCACTATCAGGGTGATCTTGTGACAATGCTAAAGAATTATCAACAAAATGTAGCATCCGAAAAAGAAGAAAATACTGATTGCAACTCGTGGTTGCAGGAAATATAGCCGATGCCATTAAGTGACATGTAGACCAATATGAAGACAGTGACAGCTTCCTTATCGCCTCCATAAAAAAAGAGAAACTAAGAACTTCCTCAACTCTTCCAGATTTGTGGGAGTCCAATGGGTAGCTGGAGAGAGTGGCCTAAGTCTGACACTGTTGTCCCTCAAATACGTTTCAGCATACAAATTAGTTTGCACAGCAATCTCACCCAAAATATATCGTCCATAAACAGCTCAAAGAAATTTATAGGCAAAACGTTTTCTGTGTTCACTCTGCACCCTGAGAGAGCAGCAAAGGCAAGCAATGCCAGCTGCACCATGGTTGGGGGAACACAGAGTTCAGGTCTTCCAATGGGAAGCCTTTCAGACCAAGGCTGTTCACTCTTGACACATCAGTGTCCTTCTCTAAAACAGGCACTTTATCCGCACTGAGCGTGGCTTCATCATCAGATGATTCCTCTCAGAGAGAAAATTCCCTGCCAGAATCTTGCACTTCCTTCTCTGCCTCAGATGCGGAATCAGTCTCATAATCATGGTCAGAAGAAGTCTCAAAAAGCATGCTAAAAACCTGTTGAAAGGTCATCCTGCGACTAACCATGATCCTTCCTAATAAAAGTAACTTGACAAATACATCAACAACAACCAACACTATGTAAAATAAGTAATAAACAAAATGTGACTTTATCACAAAGACCTAAGTACTCAAAAATGATACCACTCACTTGCCTGAGACAGCTAGACACACCAGCACCTACTCTGCACAGACACAGCAAGCACCAATGATATCCAACTATAAAGGAAAAAGAAAAGAAAATTACACATAAGACAACAAAATACACATGGTACACAAACAACTACGCAAACTGCAGGTCTACCACAGCCGGTGCACGCTGATGTCATCAGATCTCTGGGGGGGGGGGGTCAGGGGTTAGCGCTAATGCTCCTCCCATGGTTCATTCCCTGGACATACTGGTTGCGTTCTCGGCCCAGCAGTGCTGCAGGCAAGGACTTAAGCATTACGTCCACGGCACCAAAGAGGTTAAATAAACACAACAGTTGTTTTGTTTTGGGTACACCTTTGTCCTGAACTTCCTTTCCTATCTTTCTGTTGTGCCTGAGTGACTTTAGTTGTGTGCGTGCAGTTGTGTGTGTTTGAGCCTGCTTGCTGCTCCAGTTGCTGGGGTCAGCAGTATGTGAGTTTGTATGTAGAGCTGTTGTCCTCCATATGGAGGGTATATGTTGTGTGTATATGTATGTGTGTGTGAATACATTGGTGGTGTAATTACATTGTGAACTGTTCGACATGGTAAGTATTTCTTATTGTGATGTCCAATGTGAGCATGTATGGTGTGAGACTTGTCCCCCTGATCTGGCTTTTTTATTCATGAGATGTGTATTATCTGGAGTGGAGTTGTGTACGTGCAGACATGGAGTGTGTTTATTTGTGCTACCTTTGTTTGCATTTACCTGTGTGCATTTAGGTGTGTGTTCCTTGCAAATGGTTCCTGTAGAGGTTTGTCCCAAGCAGTGGGAGTTTTATGTGCTTTGTTGATTTTCCCTTCCTTATTGTGCAGATATGCCTGACAATTGACTTTGGCATTGTTTGTCCCGGAGACCCATGTAGGGCCATTTACTGTGAGGGCCCTGTTCAAAGTGTTCTATGTCCCATTGCAGCCTCCTTTTTTGTGTATCCCAATGGCCCCATCCCAATTGTGTAGCAATGGTTGTAATGTCGTTCCTGGTGTATTTGTGACTCTGTGTTTTGTGCATGCCATTGTGCTCTCAATTGTGCTGTGATGTGTGTAATGTGTGTGTCCATTGCAGTGCTGTTTACCTGTGGTGTTGTTTGTGTTGCATGCCATAATGATAGGTATGTGTATTGTATGTGTGGGCAGTCCCTGGCCAGTGTGGAATGTGGTAGTTTGAGCTGTAGTTGTATATGTGCTGCAGGTGTGTTGTTGTTGATAATTGTGAGACAATGTTGTGTAGCCTTATCGGTCCCTGGGCTGTGTGGTGTGTTGTATTTTTGCAGAGTTGCAATGCAGTGTGAGTGTGCTTGCCAAAGTGAGAGTATTGTGTGTGTCTAGGTGTTGTGTTGCTGAATGTCTGAGTGTGTATTGTATGAGATGTGTGCCTGCTGCTCGTGGTGCCCCCCCCCCAAAGTGTTTGCCAGTACTACAAGCTGGTTTTAAATGTTGATGATACAGGTAGGTGTGTGTGTACTTATGGTTGGTGGCCTCCAGGTCTATGTTGATTTTGTGGTTTCTCAATGAGCAGCAGCAGCAACATGATGTTTGTGAATGGCTCCATGGTGGCCCCAGATGTTTCAAGCTGTCTGCAGGTGAGTGTCTCTCTTTATACTGTCCGTTTCCGCAAGCTTGTAGCTGGTGGTTGGACTGCTGCGGTCACATTGGCGGTTTGCAACCCTGTAATGGGTCTGATGGAAACACTGTCTCAGCTGACCGGTTTATGTTTCCTCTGCACTGTGAGGGTCTGTGCTGCCCGGCGGTGCCGGCATAACACTAGTGGTCATCTGTTTCAGCAACTGCCAAACTTGTAATACGACGGTCTGCTCCGCCAGACCGCTGGTGGTCAGATTGCCAACATGGCGGTCACAGGACCGCCAAACTTGTAATGAGGCCCAAAACATTTACAAAGTGCTTAGCACCACCCTTCTTCTCATGACGCATGCAATGGTATATTTCAGTTCCATGGCCTTCAGAAATATTGTCTAGGGGAAGGTTTTTTTTCCACCGACCACTCTTATGCGCAGGTTGTAAGATTTACTGTCTAGCTCATTAAAAAGGTACTTTAGATCGCCTACACACAGATGTCAGCAAGAACATTACAATTTAACACATTTCATTTAATATTGAGCCTCTCAAATTGGGGCCTACAGTGAATATGGCTAACTTAAAGTGAATACTCTATGGTTAACTGTTAAAGTAAAATGGCACACATTATGGTCAATTTATGAAAGACATGATTATACGTGTTATGCATTTGCATGTCATTAAAAATAATTAAGAAATAGTGGCACAGCGTCACCACAGACTCACATTTCTGGCCAGTGTTCTAACCAGCCAAACTTCTCATTTCTCTATTGCTATTTAAATAGCTGTATTTTCATGCATCCTCTGAAATTCAGAGGAGATCCAAAGAAATATCCTACATATTTTGAGAAGAGGGTGATTTACTATGCTAGGTCTTTTCTTCAAATTTTTCGGATAAGCGTGTGCTTTTGAGCCATTCCATACTATCTGCAAACAAGAGTGTAAAAATACTAGCATGTTAGTATGCATGTGTGAAATACTACAGCATGCACATCAAAGGGGCATTGACCAACAGGTAGTTCAAACATAGCTCTTCAAGTGTTTATCCAAATATTCGACATATACCTAAAAGACGTAAAGTATTTCTATGATTTCTCTCATGTGCCTGTGGAAGACCTGGATGTACGTTGTAAACTGACAAGAACCAGTTATATTGTGCCTAAGCTGGCAAAATAATTTTTGGGCAATAATCAAACCGGTAAATTTAGATGACGAAAATACAACTTTTTCTTTATTAGAACATACACCATTGCTTTTTTACTATTGAATTTATTTAGCACTATAGTGAAATAATTCATTGTTAGACTTGGCATCTTTGGCGTGGTCTCCCCTAACTTTTTTACTCTGTTCCCCAGGTTGTTGATGTATGCTGGACTCTTGTTTTGCTATATTTGCTGTTTTTGTTACTCTGGGCACTTTACCACTGCTATCCAGTTCTAAAGTGCAAATACTTCTGTGTAAAATGTATGTGTAATAGGATTTCCATGATTGGCATATTTGATTTACTGGTAAGTCCAGAGTACAGTGCACTAGAGGTGCCCAGGGTCTGTAAATCAAATGCTACTAATGGGCCTACCCCACTGGTTCTGCCACCCACATTAGTAGCTCTGTAAACATGGCTCAGACCTGCCACTGCAGTGTCTGTGTGTGCAGTTTTAAACTGCCAATTCGACTTGGCAAGTGTACCCACTTGAAGGCCTAAACCTTCCTGTTAGAAATGGGGTCTTTGGTTGACAGTCAGGTTACCCCCTGTTCAAGCAAGGACCCTCACTCTAGTCAGGGTAAAAGAGAATCACCCTCAGCTAACCCCTGCTTACCCCCTTGGTAGCTTGGCAGAGCAGTAGGCTTAACTTCAGAGCGCTAGGTGTAAAGTATTTGTACCAACACACACAGTAACTTCATGAAAACACTACAAAATGACACAACACCGGTTTAGAAGAATAGGAAATATTTATCTAAACAAAACAAGACCAAAACGACAAAAATCCAACATACACAAGTCAAGTTATGAATTTTTAAAGATTAAACTCAAAAAAAGCGATTAGAAGCAAAAATGCTTCGATGAGATGTTAACACAGCATCGTGACGGAGTCGTTCCCAACAAGCTGACACCAGCGGCGCCGGACGCGGAGTCGTGTAGACCCCCAAGTACAGTACCTTTGGTGAAGAGTGAAAACAAGCCGAGGCGCGAAGTCGGGGATCGCGGCGTCTGTGCGAAACGTTTAAATCCACGCGCTTTGAGCGGCGTCAGTCACAACGGGGTGCGGCGACTTCCACGGAGTCGCGGACTTCAGCGGGGATGCAGCAGCGTCAAGCCTGCGAAGAGCGTAGCATTCCAGCGAAGGTCACGGCGTCAGGTGCAGGCGGCGTTACGGGATTCAGCAGCGGCATCGGTCCGGAGTCATCCGAAGTCGATTTTCTTGGATCTCCACCAGCTTTTCTTTCAAAGGCCCAGGGACTGGATAGGGCACCACTTGTCAGAGAAGGAGTCTCTCCTGAGACTCCAGGTGCTGGCAGAGTGAAGTCTTTGCTGTCCCTGAGACTTCAAACAACAGGAGGCAAGCTCTAACTCAGCCCTTGGAGATGTCTTCACAAGATGGAAGGCACACAAAGTCCAGTCTTTGCCCTCTTACTCTGGCAGAAGCAGCACTGCAGGAAAGCTCAGCTCCACAAAGCACAGTCACAGGCAGGGCATCACTTCTTCCTCAGCTATCAGCTCTTCTCCAGGCAGAGGTTCCTCTTGGTTCCAGAAGTGTTTCTAAAGTCTGTAGATTTGGGTGCCCTTCTTATACCCATTTTAGTCTTTGAAGTCACCTTTCTTCAAAGGGGACTCACACCTACTTGTGAAATCCTACCTTGCCCAGGCAAGGCCTTAGACACACAGCAGGGGATTGGAGCCGGCATTGTCAGAGGCAGGCACAGTCCTTTCAGATGAGAGTGACCACTCCACCCCTCCCTCCTAGAAGAGATGGCTAATCAGGAAATGCAGGTTACACCCCAGCCCCCTTTGTGTCACTGTCTAGTGCGAGGTGAAAAACAACCCAACTGTCAAACTGACCCAGACAGGGAATCCACAAACAAGGCAGAGTCACAGAATGGTTTAAGCAAGAAAATGCTCACTTTCTAAAAGTGGCATTTTCAAACGCACAATCTTAAAATCAACTTTACTAAAAGATGTATTTTTTAATTGTGAGTTCAGGGACCCCAAACTCCACATGTCCATCTACTCTCTAGGGGAATCTACACTTTAATCATATTTAAAGGTAGCCCCTATATTATCCTATGAGAGAGACAGGCCTTGCAACAGTGAAAAACGAAATTGGCAGTATTTCACTGTCAGGACATATAAACCACATTACTATATGTCCTACCTTATCCATACACTGCACCCTGCTCTTGGGGCTACCTATGGCCTACCCTAGGGGTGCCTTACATGTAAGAAAAGGGAAGGTTTAGGCCTGGCAAGTGGGTACACTTGCCAAGTCGAATTTACAGTGTAAAAATATACACACAGACACTGCAGTGGCAGGTCTGAGACATGATTACAGAGCTATTTATGTGGGTGGCACAACCAGTGCTGCAGGCCCACTAGTAGCATTTGATTTACAGGCCCTGGCACCTCTAGTGCACCTTACTAGGGACTTACTAGTAAATCAAATATGCCAATCATGGATAAACCAATTATATACAATTTACACAGAGAGCATATGCACTTTAGCAGTGGTTAGCAGTGGTAAAGTGCCCAGAGTTGAAAAGCCAACAGCAACAGGTCAGAAAAAAATAGGAGGCAGGAGGCAAAAAGACTGGGGATGACCCTGCATAAGCAAAAGTCCAACACTTCCCTTTTCTTACATGTAAGACACCCCTAAGGTAGGCCCTAGGTAGCCAAATGGGCAGGGTGCAGAATGTGTTTAAGGTAGGACATATACTAATGTGTTTTATATGTCCTGACAGTGAAATACGGCCACATTAGATTTTCACTGTTGCAAGTCCTATCTCTCTCATAGGTTAACATGGGGGCTGCCTTTAAATATAAAGCATAGATTCCCTTTGGAAGCAGATAGACATTTGGTGTTTAGTGTCTCTGAACTCACAATTTAAAAATACATCTTTTAGTAAAGTTTGTTTTGAGATTACGTTTGTGAAAATGCCATTTTTAGAAATTAGGCATTTTCTTGCTTAAACCATTCTGTGACTCTGCCTGTTTGTGGATTCCCTCTCTGGGTTACTTTGACAGTTGGGCGGTTTGCACCTCTCTCCAGACAGTGACACAAAGGGAGCTGGGGTGTAGCCTTCATATCCTGATGAGCCACCTGTGCTAGGAGGGAGGGGAGGAGTGGTCACTCACACCTGAAAGGGCTGTGCCTGCCCTCACACAATGCAGTCCCCCTCAAGTGTGTCTGGGGCCTGGCCTGGGCAAGAATGAATATCACAAACAAGAGAGACTTTCCTTTGAAGTAGGCCTACTTCAAAGGCAGAAAGGGGCATAAGAAGAGCACCCAAACCCCTGAAAATTAGATCACTTCTGGAATCAAGAGGAACCTTCGCCAAGGAGAAGAGCTGAAGAGCTTAGGAGAAGTGCTGCCCTGTCTCTGAGTGTGCTTTGTGGAGCTGTCCTGCAGTTGATGCTTCTGCCTGTGAAAGGGGTCAAAGACTGGACTTTGTTTTGCATTCCTGCTTATGAAGATTCTCCAAGGGCTTGAAATGAGCTTGCCTCCTGTTGTTGGAATCTGAGGGCCATCAAAGACATCCCATGACAGCGACGTGACTCTCTGCTGAGACTCCTGCCCTGCCAAGTGGTGTTCTATCCAGTTCCTGGGCCCTTGAAAGATGAAGCTAACAGTCCAAGACTGAAAATCCACTCACAGATCGCCGTGCAGGGAAATTTTCGACTGCGGCTTACAAACGACACGCCGCCAGCTTTGTGGCCTAAATCTATGCTCCACCGGCATCACAGCTGGAAGATCGACACAACACGGCCGGAGATACAGCACCCAACACCCGCAAACGGAGGCTGATAAGGACGCAAACCCCATACAGCGCAGTTTTGTGATAACGTGCAACTGGATTTTCAAAGCAACATCGCTGGGCACAGAAAAGCAATGCACGGCAACCCGACCCGAGGAGGAACGATGCAGGTCTCTCTTGCGAGTGAGAAATCGATGCATTGTTGGCCTTTGTTTAGATAAATATTACCTAGTTTTCTAAACCTGTGTTGTGTCATTTTGTAGTGTTTTCACTGAGTTACTGTCTGTGTTAGTACAAATACTTTACACCTTGCTTCTGAAGTTAAGCCTGTCTGCTTGTGCCTAGCTACCAAGCGGGTGAGTGGGGGATAACTGAGGGTGATTCTCCTTGACCCTGATTAGACTGAGGTTCCTTGCTTGGACAGGGGTAACCTGACTGCCAACCAAGGAACCCATTTCTAACATTCAATATGTGTATAATTGATGACTGTATTTACTGTTTATATGAATGTATTATTGAAGCATGCAATTGTTTATTCATTATTGTAAAGTTTGTAAACTATGCAATACATTGCTTTAAAGTAACACTAGGAAAATAAAACTCTGAATCCCTGGCATTCACCAAGGTATTCAGGCTCATATTTCTACTCGGTTTGCACTTAATTAGCGACATTTTTTTATGCTAATTCAGCGCAAACCTAACTCCATATTTATATGTTATGGAGTTTACGTCATTTTCTGTACGTGAAAACCTACCTTGCGGCAATGAGATGCACTGTAGGCAATCCCGTCCAGAAAATGATGATATGGCCTTAGTGCCATATTTATCCCCCATGCTAAAATCTAGCACGGGGGATGGGGGCCTTAAATAATGGCGCTAAGCTTGCTTAGCGCCATTATTTAACGCCTGGGTCAGGGCAGGCGTTAGGGGACCTGTGGGCCTTTTTCCATGGTCAGAGACCATATAAAGAGCCCAAGGGGTCCTTCCCTGGCCCCAGGGACACACCCACCCACATCAGAGGGACACCACAGGATGGAGGACCCATCCCAGATAAGTCCCAATAAGTATAAATTTGTTTTCTTTTTTCACCTGCTCGGGGGTCCTGACTTAGGGCTCCCTGCATGGCGATGGCCCCAATGCCCATGCCCAGGGGACATTCGTCCCCTGGGCGTGACCACTGGGGTGATGGGCATGGCTCCTGTCTTTACTAAGACAGGAGCCATGTCCATGGTGGTTGTGCGCCAGGAAATTGAGTTACACTGCTTAGAGGCATTTTTTTGCCTCTAAACAGTGTAGCGCCATTATTCGGCGCACAAGATCTGGTTTCCCCTACGCCTCCCCCACCAGGTTAGCTTCCTTTACAAGGACATTTACAGAGCATTAGCGTCAGCTAGCGCCATCTCATAATTATGGCACCCAGCCGGAGATATACTTTTACACGCAAAACTGCACTAACACAGGTTTGCGTGTAGAAGTATAAATATGAGCCTCAGTTCTTTATTTGTTGAATATGTTCCAGAGAAAAATAAAAACAAGATATGCACTGAAGATACTACCTTACATTCTAAAATAGTGACCCAATCCTCCTTTTCCAGTTGACGAAACAGTCACACATATGGCATGAAACATTAAGGTAAAAGGACATGTTTACTATTTGCTAGCATCCTCAACTTCTCAGGTCACTTCTAATGATTGGTAATGTCGATTCTGCACTTTCTTCCTCATGTGCTGATTAAAATATTTAGTGGGTAAATTGACTAAATAATCTACGTTGCAAACTCAGTCTTGAATACTTTTTTTGGCTCCCAATACAAGAAAGCTCAGCCAATGAAATATCACCCTGGCCTGCAAAACAATCAACCATTAACGGACATGATACACACTTTTGTGAGGCCTTATTCATCAGATTGAAGTGGTGCCCTCATACAAGAAGAACTTTCTTAAAGTTTAAAAATATGTCCAGTAGGAAAAGAGAAAACAGCATATCCAGCATCTGGCACCATTTGGTGGTGTTAGTTGCATTATGCTCCTCATCATTAATAAAGAGGGTATATTTCGTTTATATTGTATTAAAAAAAGTTGCAGAATGTCAAAAATAAGCAAAAAAGGCAGTGATAGAACAGTGTAAGAAGAGAAAAGAACATTTTGACAGACTTAGCATAGGGAACACTGTATTGAAGAGGTGGTCCGATAGGATATGAATCTTGGTTTTGTAGGGCAGGTGTTTAGTTAATGAGATGGTAGAACACAATTGGCTGCTGCACACTAAGGGTCATATTTAAGAAAGGTGGTGCTGCACACAGTACAGCGCCACTTCTCTTGGGCCCTTTAGCGCCGCTGTACTGTCACCATGTGTGCGCCACATTTAAAATACAGCACACCATGGTGCAGGGTTAGGGGCAATAGTATCATTTTTTTACACTATTGATGTACTCTGAAAGAGTAGCACCAAAATCTTGGTGCTACTCCTGCCAAGTACACAGGGGCCCCTTGTATTCAATGGCATGCCCCCTTCTAATGCCTGCGCAGAGCAGGTGTTAAAAGTGATGAAACAAATGGCCCAAGAAAATATGTTAGATTTCCTTGCACCATTTTTTCAGAACCCCTAATTGGGGAACGCCACCTTTGCATACATTATGACTGGCTCAGGCATAATGTTGTGCAAAGGGTTACAAAGTGGCACAATGTATGAATTGCACCAATTTGTAAATATGGTGTGGCATTTTTGACCTTTTAACCCCACATTAACATTACCATTAAAAATGTATGCTAATGTGGCATTAGAACAGTGAGTGCTCTCTTTAAAAGTTATTTTATGGATTAGAAGTGGAGACAGGTATAGTGTGAAATTAGACCTTCTGATTCAGTTTATGCTCAACACTAATGATGAGAAGAAATATGAGAACACAGATGTCATGATTGGTGGTGATGTAATGAGAAGGGTGATGAGGCACAGATGTATCAGCAGGATGCATTATCACTCATCTAAGTGATGTGAACCAGTTAAAGAAAGATAAGTTGGGGCCATCAAGTGAGGATAGAATAATGTTTTGTTTTTGCTGCCTCTCCGTGATATTTAGAAACTCATGTAACAAGCTCATTATTATGCCAGCAGTCCTCAACATGAGCTCCCAGCCATCCTAAATACAGAGGTGGGCTATAATACATTGTAGATCACAGTTTAAGGTTCACCTATAAATATTGATCCTTTCTTCAGCCTCACCTCCATCATAATTGGGATGTTGATTGTGCTACCACAGAATTAATGGATACAATTCAATTATAGATTCATACCGTTTTTTAAAACAAGAGCTGGATGTAATTTACTTCAGATTCAGGAGATATGTTCCAAGCAGACCCTTAAGATCTTCTGAAGCACTTATGTTGGACATTCCTTGTGTCCAACATGCTTGAAAGGTGGCAGGTATTTTTCCTAATTGGCTTCCAAACTTTGCAACACCATCTTCTTACATCTGTGTGCTGAACCACACCACACCAAGGGCCACATGTAGCAAAGGTTTTTCCCCATTCTGTGTCTACGGGAAAAAGTGTTCGTACATATGGCCCCAAATTTCAGTAAGATGTGTTTTCCCTTTGTGCCAAGACACCATATTTAGGTATTTGTTGCACTTCATAAATAGTCATCATCAACATCATCATCACAGTTGTAGGCTTTTACAAGCAACCCTTAGTCTTGAATGAGAGTGAGAGATACAAATTGTCTTGCTAACAGGAAGCTGTGTGATTATGTTTTCTGAGAAGCACCAAGACTTGGTTTTAATTGTCAAAGCCATTTTTGACAATGTTGTATTAGTATGGGCCAGACAGCTTCTGTCACTTAATGGCTCTCTGGCATTATGCCTGTCCTTTACAGTACTCTGCTGCCTCCTTTTAGCAATGGCAAAGCTCAAATTGTGTCAACAGCTCCATGAGATACAAGCTTCTTCATCTACTCCATCAAAATCTCAAGAGTTTGACAGTAAGCTCCTCCTTGCACTTGAAGGGCCTGGAAAGGATGTGGAGTCTTTATCATTATAGATAGTCACCAGTTGAGCCACACCTTGACCTGTATGTCTCTTTTAATGCAGAATAAAACATTTTTTCCCCACCATTTCCACCAAAGTTGAAATTCTGGTTGTAATGGTAATTCTCCTTGTAAGGTAAAGTTCATCAGGTAAAACATTGTCAGCCCTCTTTAGAAAAATCACTTTGTCTTAAATGTAGGTAATCTTTGCTAAGAGTCCATTCAAACTCTTGGCATACAATTCCTCATGGATTGGCAATGTCAGATGATGTTGGATAAATAAGGGATCATCCAAAGACCTTCAATTTTTCTTTGCCTCAATCCCATGGGGATTAAAAGTTCTGAAGAATGGCCCAATGCTCTTCTGATTTTCACTGACTTCAATTCCCACTTATGATTTTCACGGTCACCCAGCCATCACTATGGTCAGCTCTGACATGAGTAGTGCAAATCGAAAAGTATGTGCAGGCCAACATAACCATATAACTTCCCTGTGCCCCCCAAAACTGGAGGAAGACATTGCCATACAGCTGACTGGCAGTGTTGCCCCTTGTTTAAATTATGAAGCTTTAGAAGAGTTGTTTGGTTGTATGCTGTGTAGAGTAAGTATGGTGAAATGGCTTTCAGCATGCACTTTAACACTTATTTATCAGTCATTTTTAACAAAACAAAACGGAAATTATTAGCAATGTTGAGATCGGGTAGGCACATTTCATTCTGTCATTGATCTGTGACCTAATGGAGCTTTAAAGAAATTTGTTTTTTCCGAATATGCATTTCCCATGTGTTCTCTTTTTAGACCTGGACTTAAGACAGCTCTGTTTGTCTTTGTCTTATCAGACAATTGTTTTCCAAAAACATAATAAATAATATACATATATAGAGGGGTGTATGGTCAGCTGGCTTCATCCACTATTTTTTTGAATTGTCATTCACACTGTTCTTCTGTCAATTGCTAAAATAATTATCTGTATGCTGTTTGCACAGGGCTTGCTATGATTTGTGGTCCAGTTATCTCAAGTGTAAATTTAGCCACTACTCTCCTGGAAGAAAGTTTAGATCCAGGGAAACCTCCTTATTGGTGAGCACAAGATTTCGAGTGAGAATGCCTTAAAGGTTGGTCGTTTTCCTTTTACCGCTGTTTAGAAACTCACTCCTAGCTACATTGTGAAAATTATGGGATCACGTACGCTTTTGCAAGGAGTTAATAACTTGGCCCTAGTCACAAGATTCCTTTTCATTGATTTTTGTAAAGGTTAAATCCCACACGCAAGAATAGTGTTAAAAATCCTGGTAACACAACATAACATATTTTGCCCATAAAAGCAAACAGCACGGGGCAGTGGTTCAGTACACTTTGACCACTAGATCCCATCACTTTGAGTAATTGCACAAAGCTTGCACACATCTGCTAAAGATGGTTAGCTTCTGTTCAGTGCTAAAGCTTTTTCAAAGTGTGTTTTTTAGTATAATGTTGTCTCATCCAAAAAAAGTCTTTTTAATTTGCCAACACTTCAGGTGACTAGTTTGATTGGTGTTTATTGCATGTCTCCATTTTCAAATGTCTGTTATAAAGAGTTTAAGTGGCATAATAGTTCCCTATAATAAACATCACCAGTAAAACAGCCACATTCATGAATGTTTTTATTTTGTAAATTTAGGAATTGTAATACAATACCATGGTATCACAATTATGTTCAGTCTGTTTTCTTATTTTTCCTTTTTGTGGCATTTGTTTGCAATACAAATGTAAAAAAGAATCATTATGCCAGCCTGCCGAGCCCATAAACATTTGGGGGCTGATATAAGAAAAGTGGTGCTGCACCCAGCGCAGCGCCACTTTCCTCACTCGCCTTAGCGCCCCCCCACCACCACCACCATGTGTGCTCTGTATTTAAAATATGGCGCACCATGGCGCAGGGTAGGGGCATTAACGTCAGAATTCCTGACCTACTGATGTACTCTGCAGGAGCGTTTGGCACTACTCCTGCAGAATACATAGGGGCATGACCTCTTTTAATGCCAGCTCTGAGCAGGAGTTAAAAGTGCAGTAACAATTGGCACAAGGATATCGCTTAGATTTCCTTCTGCCATTTTTTCAGCCCCCCTAATGGGGGAACGCCCCTCCTGCATACATGATGGCTGGTGCAGACATAATGTGGCGCAAGGGTTTAAAAAGTGGCACAATGCATGCATTTCGCGAGTAAAAGCCACTTTAGCACCACCTCAGCGTCAAAAAAATGATGCTATGGCAGCACTAAGGTGCCTTTAGGGCTTCTTAAATTAGGCCCGACATTCGTCTCCTCAGCCGATGGGCGTAGAGCAGGCTTTGCTAAAATAATAATAACGAAGAGAGTCCTGCTCACCGCTTTTATTAGATTAAAACCCTGCTCTACAATCGTATGCAGCTTGGTATTTTTCTAGTATTCACAATATAAAATGAAAATGCAGTAACTTGTGATGGTTGCAAATAGACAGCCAATAATGCTTAAGAAGTCTCATCTATAGAATGACAGGGTACCTTCACGATAGGTATGAAAACTGGAGTGGATCACATTGGACAGAACAGTAATGATTCTATTTCACAATGAAAGCAAATCTCACACAATGACACGCCATTGGTATCATTAAATAGGATAGAAATGTCAATCATGCATTGACATTTTTCTGGCGACTGGCCATCAATTCATCAGATATTCTGACAAAAGGAATCCATATGCCTCTGCTGAAGACCAGGAGATGATTTCGAAAGGCAGAGTTTAGATTATGTTTCAGGCTTCGCTATTACTGGCTCAATTTTACCTCTGCGATTTCGCAGACAGTGTTATGAATGCAAGCAGATAACCGGTGAAGAGCATTGTCATTTTCCTGAAATTTATATTCCAGGCATGGGATTTCCACTGTATAATGGATACTTTTAGCGTCAAGAGCATTCACAGAACAGCTGGCCATGTCAGGATAAAATGGATAAGGTTGTCATACCAAACTACTGCACTTATCCGTCCTCAAATCCTAGTTACTGTGTTCCTGGTTCTTATGCCACTTTTACCACCACCAACCGCGTGAGTAAAAAGTTATTAAGCATGCAAGCATGAGACGCGCATGTCTTTTCCATGAATAAGGATGTGGTCGACCACATTAATGTAAAATGAACAGTTTTTTTGTGAGGCAGAGCATGCCTATATTTAGCTTGTCTCCAAGCTTTCATACTTTTGTTTGATTTGGAAAAGGAAGAAGAAGGAGCAATTCCCAATTCATCCCTGGTTAACACAATGTGGATAAAAGATGGAGTCAAATATCGAAAGCAGGTGTTGGATAATCACCAGGGATGCCCGTTGCATTTGCTATCCCTCATATCGTTGCAGGAGAAGTGTTACAGAACGTGCCAAAGATGCTTGCCCTGCGCTTTATATAATATTAATAGAGCGAGTCCATGGTTCAAAGATGCACAGTTGGATGAGACACTTTTATAATTACATTAAGGCCAGGCCCCATGAAAACCAAAGTCATTGCAGATTGCACGTTGCACACTGCAGATGGGGAAAACAAAAAAAAGGATGGGTGGAACACTTGACTAAATTTCACTCACAGGTAATTATTTAGGGCCGTGATCCACTCTAATGTGTTTTTGCCCACCTAGCACCTCAGGCAAGAATCAGCCATATTCAAATTAGATTGAGGGCCTGATTTAGATTTCAGCAGATGGGTTGCTCTGTCACAAACGGTAACTGATATCCCGTCTCCTGAAATGTAGATCCCATTATTTACTATGGGATCTACAGTTCGGCAGAGGGGATATCCGTCACAATTATGACGGAGTAACCCATTTGCCAAAATCTAATTCAGACCCTTAGTCTTGCTTCAGGAGGAACAGTTCAGCCCAAACTATCAGGGCAACACTAGCAAAGTTTCAGCCAGCCCAAACTATTAAGGTAGATCCCCTCTGAACTAGAACACAAGGCAACCTACGCTGATTTTGCCCTATTTGGGCCTTGTCATCAGGGAATAGCTTGGCTCCAGTGCACAGTGTGTGCAGGATTCCTATCTGAGTATGCCTGTCCCATCTAGTGCTTCACACTGATGAACATGACTTCAGAGGTGCTGTTCAAGTTCTCTCATCTGGATGGTTGTAATGCCTTAACACATGAACTCCCCGACTTCATACTGGCATCCCTTAGGGGCACCCTACATGCTGCAGCACATATCATCCAGGGCCTGTAAAAATATGCCCTCATATCCCCATCCTGATGGTACTCCATTAGCTCTCTTTGCTGGCCAGTGCCATCTTCAAAACTAACAGTAACATTTACTAAACTACCATGAGCTCCACCCAGCTTATTTTGCAGATAAACTCACCATATCTGGTGGTTCTCAGCGATGACAACATCAGATTACAGACTAAGAGTAAAAAAGAAAACACAAGAATGTACACCTTTTTTATCTATGCACCCATGATTTGGAACAACATCCCTGCATCCAACAGGACTGTCTTAATTTAGGAAAGAGTTGAAGGCTCACCTCTTTGAAGATCACTGTATTACAATACCTTAACCATCCACCCCCTAGCTTCCTCTCTTCTCTCCTCTTACTCATTGATGTTATGTATGGCTTTGACCATGCCCAGTGAGTACTCCACTGCCTTTACGTACATGCATACTTACATACATATACTTACATACATATACATACATATATACATAATAACAAAGATGTGATGGGTGGAATGTTTGAATTAATCTCAGTCACTGGTAATTACTTGGGCTGTTTTGCAGTCCATCATTTTTGTTTTGCTCACCTTGCCACCTAAAAAAGGAACCAGATATATGCAAATCAGTCTTGGTCCTGTTCCAGTAGGAACAATTGGTGCCAAAGTGCCAAGTCCTGTCCACTATGAATCGCACCACATGCAATGTCAGAAATGTTATGGGCTATTTGGGCCTGCAGCTTGAATCTACAACAGACTCAATATCCCAATACTTCCAAATGTTGAAAAAGTTGGCAGGATCTTCCAGCAGGTAGGATGAAGTGTGTGATGGTTTTTGCCTGGAAATGGTCTCTGGAACACTACTGCCCCCTCCAAAAGGACACTGTTGGTGTGTCACTAACTATACAGTACTTTCTATGTTTTGCATAGTCACTCTGCCTCCTGAGAGCCTCTTTTTTTCAATGCGCTTGTTGCAGGGATGGGGGCAAAGGCTCTGCATGAAATCACACACCATTTATCCGAAGGAATGCCGTCTTGTGAGCACATGGGTGCTAACTGTACACTTGTGTGATTTGTGTTATAAAAGGGGCTGCATAAGCATCTGTGGTCCCTTCTGTAATACAGAAGTTCCCAGAGGTGCAATAATTGAGGCACATGCTTGTGGAATCCTCAGTATTTCCTGTAGTAAATCCACTGATGTGCATATTCAAATACCTCTTGTGCATGTTGTTAGTGGAACCTTTTCAACTTTTCCATACGATTGAAATTAATCTTTTAAATCTGTGCAGCATATTTTATTTAATGAACCTTGCGCTTATGGTAAAACATTTTATGAAATTTACAATCTAAATACTGAGTGCAGATGTAAAATACTAAGAACTAAATAGAAATTTTGCTCAAGGGTTTGAAATGCAAATGTTGTTGTTGGACATGTGCAAAAGTAACCTGCACAGAAAAACCTTTGCCCAATATGGCCTATGGTTACAAATGTATGAGTCAACCTGTATTTTTGTTGGTACATAATTCACAGCTGAATGAGTTTTTGTATACATTATTTTGTTGCATTGTTCTGATTAAACGTGTTTGATATTTTATGCAGTTGATAGCTGGACAGTTAGCAGCGTGGGACTACAATGCCTTAGTAATGGCTTTATCAAACGAAAGATACAACTGCACGTCTGTGCACTATCAAGATTTGTGAGTATTAGAAGTACCCATTATGGCTCTTGCATTAAGGTTATGCTTTTTTAATAAATACATTTGTCAATCCTTTTGGGGAGCAGCTTCCTCAAAGTAATTATAACAAAATACTGTGTATTGCCTGAGTAAAACATACTTTGGCAAAGTCAACAGGTCTGGCTTTAAAACACCAACACTTTTAAACACAGCCATTCACAAATGCTGCAATCATAAGCTGCTTAACAAATGCTGTTTATCACATTCAGGCATGCCCAGTGAGTTCTGCGTACACTTAGAAAAAGTAGCAAAAGTTTCGGGTTCCTCTATAGAATGCTTACAGGAGATGACAAATTCAGTGTGACAAACAGGTTAAAGATGGAGTGTACATTTCAATTTCAAAGTAGTCCCTTTTGATTTCTAATTAAAAGGTGTCCTGCATAACTGAATAATACACCATAGTATGTTGGGAGAGAGGGGTGCAGCACATAACACAGACTACCTTGTTGTGTTAAAAAGGCTGCCTTATTGAAACAGATGCACATCACAAACTTTCACCTGGCAAACCGCCTTACAAAACTAAGCCACGCTAAACATTGAGTGTAACTAGCATAAGTCTGCCACCCCACCCCTACGATTGTCACCACAACCCATCCCTTAGCTATCTTATTTAACTGGAGTACATTTCAACATTTAACTTTACGTGTCCCCCTACAGCCTATGACTACATGTCTGACACCTTTAAGCAACCAAACCCACCTAAATTGAACCCTGAATAACCTGCCTACCCTCCCTTTTTACCAAAGACCTGCAGAACTTTGCATAACCTCGCAAGCACCTGTTCCCGAATGGCAACCCTACATTCTTACAAAACCCTGAGCTCTGTTCTCAACAAGGAAGCTGCTAACACCCTGAACTACCTGACCACCAGATCACCGCAACTAAAACAGGGGCGAAGCACGAGCAATACCCCCATTTATATACTTTGGGCTGTCTACATACGTAGCCCAAATCAAAAATGGCAGCTCATGGGCTGCACCACTCTCTTAATCTGCCGGGGGGGCAGGCCTCCCCATGGTCAGCTGCCCCCCAAATCCCTCTTGTACAAGTAATACTTCTCTGGGTGGAGCCAAAGCATTCTCTTTATATATTTCTAAGCATTGTTAACAGTATGTCTTGCAGACTTTTGCACGGTCAAGCCAGACTAAAAAAATGATGCTAAGCAAATCAAATACACAGCTTTATTATGCGCTAAGGATAGTTTTCTTTTTGTAACACAGACATGTCCCATGGTAGTGCCTTACTGGAATACTCAAGCCCTCTCTATCCGAGCACACTTTGCGTATCATTTATATCTCTGGTAATGTTATAAATGCACCATATTTACCACACGCTCTAGTTGCATTTTTACACACTCTTTGATAGTTCAGAAAAACTGAAAAGAAGATGGCTGGATGTTAAAAGTGATGTGGTGTTATTCGCTCATTTCTTTGCATACTTTGAAAATTTCCGAGTTGTGTTTGAGCTGATGGTGTTCAGCTTATATTCAAGAATGAATTGACTACCTCCACTCGGAGAATCGCTTTGTATGCCTTCCTAGGTAAGACAAATACCGATCCATACTGCTGTATGAATAAAAAATGGAAGTGTTTTAGAGTTGCTGTGTGTCATGCTGTGAGGCTGCCAGAGAAGGTCCTTTGGTAACAGATTGGAATATTAATGATTACAATAATTACCATTTATTGAGTTCAAACCAAAAATTTACTTCTCTCTAGAACCCTATAGCAGAAACGTTAAAAACTCAAGTCAAAAGTAGTCAATTTATCAACATTACAAGATTTAAACATTGAGTTGTGTTGGAATTTAAGACTGAATCAGCAGTGGCATAACAAGAGATCCTTGGGACATAATGCAAGCAAGGAAAATGGCCTCCTTGAAGAGTGGCTGAGTAGTAAAAAAAAGATTTTTGGGTGCAGTGCACCCATCAACCTGGGCCCAAGTGCCACTGCACCAGCTGCACTATTCATAACTATGCTGCTGCATTTTGCTCTGCAGGTGTTCTAGCTATCTGGGCACTATTCCAGTAGGGCACACGTTTCCCCCAGGCCAGAGCATTCAAGATTAAAGTTATGTGTTTTTCTGTACAAGCGACAACCTGTCTGCACTTTCAATAGGGGAGAGAGATCTCCTTGCAGGCGGGTGCAGTGAGTTAGGGGATGTCTAGGGCAGTGTCAATGTGACTTCCCTTCAGAGAGCTGCCTTTAGGAGGTGGACTGAAAATGCGATGACTTTTTGTGATTCCGTGCCAACATCAGTAATATGATGAGGAGCAGAGATAAAGAGATTTCCTCATCTGCATGGGGCCATGTCCCCATGCAAATGAGGGAACAATCTCTTGAAATAGCGCTGGTACTACATGTGCGTCAGCACTATTTTATTACAAAAGGTGTCGCACAAGTGTCTGCAGCCCCTTCTGTAATACCAAAGTGCCCTGGGGCCACACTAAGCAGGTGCAAATGCCTGTTCCACCCCTGTGCAACGTCTTTAATATGGGCCCTGGTCTACCTTGTCAGCAAATAAAACTTCTAACTCCACTGTTGGTGCACATAGGTTGGGTGTGCCACCTGAATATCTATAGCTATAAAGAACGTCTTAGCATATGTCTTAGAGAAGTGGATGCCCAATTGTCATTTGAAAGTGCCAACATGCAAAGGCAAAATGTGAATCAGTGCAAACATTTTGCCTATAGCAATCAGACAGGACAGGATACGAAATGCTCAGAAGTAACTAACGCAAAATATATACACCGAGAACCCATGACAAAAGATGAGCATGGTAAGCACTTCCCCCAAAAATTGTAACAAGGTGTCAGCAGGACAAGATTCCAGAATACTCACAATCAAATCTTAGCAAGGAATGTACTGTCATACAAAGTGCTGGAGAATTACTTGCACTATCTAATAGTCTTATGACAAAACAACCAGAATGTAGATGTGACAAGGTGGGAAACTTCTCGAGCTATAGGTGGGCTCATTAACTAGGAACTCCACAAAGCTAATGCAAAATTAGGAGTTGAACCACTACAACTCCAATATGGCGGTGGTGAGGCGGCCATCAAGCCGACGTCCTCACCATTACCATATCACGTTGTTTCCACCAGGCTGACGGGCAAAAAATTGCATATTACGATGTTTCCACTGGTCAGCCTGGTGGAAACAGTGCTGTGGCATTGATCTCATCTCCCCTGTGGAGCCAATGCCATTGCAGACAGCATCCTCAGAATGCACACTGTCTGTCAAGCATGGGGAGTACACGGCCACTACGTGGCCCCCAGCACTGCCTTTCCACCAGCCTCCTTTTCATGGTGGGGACCCCTCCATGAAAAGGCTGATGGAAAGGGAAGTCCTGAATAGCATGGAGGTGCCAACCTCGGCACTGCTGTGGCTGACCATGACTTTGACTACCACCTACCCATGGGGATCCATGATCCCAGCAGAGGCGGCAGTCTCCTGGCGGTCTTACCACCAGGATCATAATCTGGCACTCAGACCACCAGGAGTGTGGCAGTCTGATCTCCCTTGCGAGCTTGCCTGCCTCAAGACCGCTAAACTCGTAATTAGGCCTTAAGTTTGTGTGTTAAAGACTTTGTGCAGACCTGCAAATTTACATGCTACTACTTCTTTCTTTTAGTTAGCTAAGACAATATTGATCTGGTAAAACATTTATACTTTCAAAAATCCTATGACCCTTTCTTGATCCACTTACAATTTTCAGGGTACAGTATTTGCTGTGACATTGGTGTGGTTATCAATTTATAATATATGGGAGCCGACAATCCCCAGTCTGTGATTTCTTTATTACAGACAACTTGTGACTCATCTTGTCATCTGTAACAAAGAAATGAAGTCACAGCCCAACCATGAAAAGGTTTTAAGGCTGAGTTCCGAATCACAATTACTCCTGCCGGAGCTAGTAGCTATTAGAGAGGATAAAAGGCATGTCACACAGCTGCATTTGAAACAAGGAAAATAGAAACTTGTTTTTTCTTTTCAGTTTTTTTCTCTAAAAAATGTTATCAGTAGAAAGAAGATATTAACGGCAGCATGTTTATTTCTTCCATGTTATAGGTCAATACAGGAAATGAAAAATATCTTTAGGATTCTGACCCACAGTATTTTTAATCTGATTTCATTAAACTGATTCAGATATCTATTTTGCTAAAGTTACTAATTGCTTTTTTGGTGTGTTTTAATATGCAGTACACATTTTTCCATTATTCTCCTGTCTGCATTGTGCATGAAAATGCAAAACACCAAGGATATAAGCAATTGGTGTTTAGGGTGATAATATGTGCCAGGACCAGGAAAACTCCAACCCGACTTGTTCCAGGAGTCTGCAGGAGCCAAGCTGGGACCACAAATCCCCATGAAGGCTGGAACCATGGACACTGAGAGGGCAACTGTGCTCAGGGAGAAGCCCTCAAAGAAAACAGGGGAGGGAAAGAGAAAAATAAGAGATTCATACAACTTCTTCTACAAACTGGGTGGGTGTTGTCTGACTTCCTTTGTTGTTGATCTTCAAAGTTGCACCTTTAGTGGAGCTGAGAATCCCGTCTGTTAAAAGGAAGTAGAGAAAAGGTTATGCTCCCTAACTATTACCCAGTCCCACCAGATTACACCCAATCCCCACTTCCCAGTTGTGATGCCTGTGGTTTTGTTATTCCCTAAAGACACAAAGGGCTTCATTCCAAGTTTGGTGGTCTGTGGACAGCCATAGTAGCAGTGACATTACTACCCCACAACTTTGATTGTCCGACTGCCAGAATATGAGCTTGGTGGTCATACCACAAGAAGACAGTCAGTGCGTTTGGAGTGCAGCGATCCTGACCAGGGTGGCCAATCTTGGAGATTCCAGCATTGTGACAACCTTGGACATTACAACCTGCAGGACCACCAAGTTTTCAACGGCGATCCCACTGCTTTGGAAAGCTTGGCAGTGAGGCAGGTAAGGGGCCAAAACGGGGATAGCCCCAGGAATTACGGATCCATGGAGGGTGAGGCGAGAGTCAATGTGGGCCACCCAAAAAAATTGAAGTTCAGGAGCTCACTGTGTCCCATGCATGATGTGGTGGATTGGCACAGTCCGCCCATCGTGCCGACAGGAAGGGATGCACGGCCAGAAGAATCTCCATTATACTGCCCCTGCCTCCCTTACCAGTCACACCAGCCCTGTGGAGAACTCATAACCTGGCGGTCTTGGGACAGTCGGCCTGGCACCATTTAAATGACTGTCACCAATGCAGTTTGGCGGTCCAACCACCAACTTCATAATGAGGCTCAAAGGGTAAGTTAGCCTTAGGGTTATTTACACAAACCACAAAAGTTTGTGTTCCCTTTAAATCTGTTACTGCTTTTGTATGCTCCTCACCATGTCCTGCTAGTTCTTAAAGTTCAGAGGAGCACCTTGTATTCAGGGTCCTCTTAGTTATTTTGTTGTAAAATGTGAGCTCACACAATTATGTGTGGAGAGAGTTGAAAAATCACTGAATTAATCTCAATAGGGGAAACGCTGGCATTACACTCCCAGTGCAAATGTGTGTTCTACACCAATTCTGAACTCTAGGTGAGTGTGAGTTGGGTGCAAAAGTCTTAGTGCTCTTGGAAACAGTGCAACGACATTGACCTTGGCGCTCTCAGGGAGCCGAGGCCAATACGGCTGTACAGGAGCACCCTCGGAATGTGCACTGTCTGCCACAGCATTGCCCACGGCAAGGTTGTGGGCAGTGCAGCCCCCCCGTGGCAACAACTCTGCCTTTCACAAAGTCTTCTCATGGCTGTGACACCGTCATGACAAGGCTAGTGGAAAGTCGTGATGAGCCCTGTGGGGCCGAACTCAACACAGCAGTCGCTGACCACGACTTTCTCCGTCACCAACCCATCGGGATCTGTGATCCTGGTGGTGGCAGCGGGATGCTTGTGATCTGACTGCCAGCATTGTAATGTTGTGGTCAGACCACCAAGGTTGCAGCAGTCTGACTGTGACCCCAAGTATGGTGGTTCATGGACCACTGTACTTGTAATGAGGCCCTTAAACTCTCAAAGTTTCAAAAATAACTGCTCTGATGTTTAAATCATATGAAGTGGAGGGTATCTCAACATAATGCTAGTAAATAGCAGGAAAAATAAATGTGCAGGGATAAAAAAACAAAAGTGTGCACTGGAAATAGAGAGGTGTTGAGTGGGGCATTCTGCTACTTTTTGTGAACTGTATTATCCTGACATACTCCAACTTAGGAATTGGATTAATTCAGTCACTGCATGCGAGCAAACATGGATGTAGAAGGCCTTAACTGTCTGAGTAAAAAATGGTACAAAGCTATAGTACTCATTGCCTTCTAAACAAAATAAGCAACAAGTAAGATTGATAAAAATTGTAAGTACTAATAAACATAGGGGGTCATTTTGACCTCGGCGGTCTTTTTGAAAGACCGCGAGGGACTGCCGTGCGGAAGACCGCCAGTGGTGGTGGTTTTCCGCTCGGCCAATTATGACCGTTGGCAGCTCTCTGTCCTTTTTCGGACAGAGAGCCGCCAACAGCCATACTGGTGGGAGGCGGGGAAGTGGAGGTTGCTCCACCTCCACTGCCACGGCAACAGAACACCGCCCAGCGAATCACGTCCTGTGATTCGCCGTGGCGGTGTTCTGTAAGCGGTGTGGTGTCGGAGGAGCTGCCCCATAGCTCCCGTCCCCTTCCGGAGGATCGTCGGACCAGGTAAGTCGATCGTCCGTGAGGGGAGGGGGGTGGGGGGGATGTTGGGTGTTGTGTGCGTGCATGGGGGTGTGCGTGTGTGTATGTGAAGGGGGGTGTGAGTGCGTGCATGCTTGCTGGGGTGTTGTGTGTATGGGAATGAGTGCGTGTATGTCTGTGGGTATGTCAGTATGGATGTGTGCGTGAATGTTTGAATGTGGGTGTGCGTGTCTGCCTGTGTGTGTGTGTATGTAGGGATGTATGTTGGCGTGTGTGCGTGTGAGGGTGTAGGTGGTGCCTGCGTGCGTGTCGTGTGGGAATGGGTGATGTGATGTTGGGGGTCGGGGTGGGGAGGGGGGCCCTGCCACCTTTAGGGGGGTGGCAGGGGTGGTGGGGGGGTAGGGGAGGGAGTTGGGGCAGGGGAGACCCCTATCAGTGCCAGGGAAGGAATTCCCTGGCACTGATAGTGCTTACCGCCATGGATTTCATGGCGGTTCAAACCACAGGAAATCCATGGCGGTAAGCCGGGTCAAAATACCGCCGGTGGTATAGTGACTGCCACCGGGCTGGAGACCCAGGTGTCCAGCCCGGCGGGCGGAACGGAGAACCGGCGGATGACCATGGCGGTAACCGCCATGGTCATAATTCCATGAAGGGAGACTGGCAGACTGTTGGCGGTCTTACCGCCGGTTCTCCGCCTTCCGCCAGGGTCGTAATGACCCCCATAATCTTCATATTACAGCTATCATGAAGAATTGTTTGCCTTTTATCTGCAGATAATTCGCTGATTTCCCTACCCTGATAACTCCAAATTTAATGAATGAAAGAGGGTGAGATACTCAGAAAGCGAGCGCCATCAAGTGACTGGCAGAGTAGGACTGAAAACAAAATAAACCTTCTACAGCAGACTTAATGGCTGATTATGTGTTTAGGAGTCAGACCTCCAGACTGCCATGTTGGCGGTCCTAAAAAAACACCTCATTGGCAGACCCCAAATTGGCCGTGTTACACTTTATACAGGCAGGACCGCCGTCAGCCAAGCAAAAAAGGGAGACCGGCAGAGGAGCAACAGTTGGATTTAGGTGGTCCGACTTCCATTGCCATCAGCAAAGTGGCCAACCAAGGAGCATATTACAAACACACAGTCGCTGTGGCAGTCCCCTTGCGGCTGTCAGCCAATGGTGGTAGACCACTGTGGTCCACGTTCAGCAAAGTAACAGACAAGGCAACCTCGATAACCTAGTCAGAAGGCAACAGTCCACAACACCACCTCCCAGCCCTGTTCCATCCACATCATAGAAAACCAATCACCCCCCCAACCTGTGTACCTACCACAGTGTCTAACATCTTGTGCACAACAGGCCTGGATCCTAAGTTGCAGCGCAACACTTTGGAAAAGGAGGGTCCAGGAACAAGTTGGAGACGGCACCATGTGGCAATGGCACAGACCCGTGGGGGTAGTGTGTGTGGGAGGGATTCTATGTGCCAGAGGGCTGAGGCTACTGGGCTTCACTAGGCCAGGACACCATCCTCTTAGTCTTGGGGGTCTATCAGGAGTCCTAAGGCATGATGGGCCAGGTGTTGACTAAACTACAGAAAATCAAGCAGCTACAGAGGGACATGCATAGGAACATGTGTGAACAGATGGAAGCCCACAATTCCAACATGGCCTCCCTAACAGGGGTGTTGAAGGACATACACACAACCCTGAGAAGGGCTTTTCAAAACCAATCTACTCCTTCCTTTGAGTTAACAACAGCAAGCCCATCAACATCGGTGGCAGCCCCAGGACGGGGGACCCTGACAGAGGAACAACCAACCACAGACACCCCTGCCTATTTAGCAGCTTCTCCCCCCCCACAAACCAGGACATTCGGCAAATAATCCAGGAGGTGTGGATAGCTAGACACCCACCACTTCTTGCAATAACCCTCTTCCTTAAGGACCTCCTTTGTGTGTTACACATTCACTTTATGGACTGATCCTGAACCACCTTCCGTTTCCAATGAGAGGACTTCCAATGGTGTGGGATGCACTCCAATGAATTAATTCACCATGACTGACCTCTTCACATATTTGTGTGGTTGATTCATATCACTTATATTTTCTGTGAGTCATAGCTTCACAATAAAATCATCAATTACTAACTCATTGTCTGCTGATTTTGCTCTTATATTTAGACATGTAGATATGTCAGAGCTTGTGAACCATAAGATGATTGTGATACAAGGTATTCGTTGAAGATGGGATATGTTGCATGTACACATCTTCCAGCTCAGGACTACAACCATCCCACACAAGCACATACATACAAGTGTTTGGTCAAAAAAACAAAAAATATTAGTGTTCAGCACATAGGCTGTCCATATGTCGGGAACTATTGAAAATCATAAATGATTGACTCATACTTAGTAAATGAACATATTTACAGATACAGACCTCTCGACCACAGAAGGAACAGATTTGTCAGACATTGTCCTGTAGAATAGGCAAACATTGAAGTGGTTGATGTCATCAGCTTGAGCCTTTTCAAATACCATACCAAAGTAATGCAACAGCACATTAGCCAGGATTCATACAGATGGCAGTACAAAAGTTTCTGATAACAGAGCCAATAAAATCCAATGGTCATGCTTCTAGTGCTATGACACAAACATATGTTAGTGTTTTGGCACAGACGCTGTGGCCTACAATGATGAAACACATCTACAGATATACACAAGTCATACAACTATAACTATATATTTTATGACTACATGATAACAAACATGATGCATCAGGCCCACCACAAGACACAAAACAAGTCCAATGGGCACTTCTGAACTTCCACCCAAACACTGTGCAAGCTGACTTGGCACAGGTCTCAAACACCAAAATTGTGTGACTTACATTATCTGGAACAATCCATATCCACTTCATAGTCAAGAACAGCATAACATACCATACAAAGTCACAACTCTGAAATGCCCACATAAATATATGTCATGGTGAAGGTATCTGTGCAAAGAACAAAACAATAAGTGTAGGCTTGAAACCATACATATGACACGTCATGTAACAGGCGTCTGGAAAACAAAGTACATTGGAATAGTTCTGGCACAAACAAAGCAACATCATCAAGGTGGGCATGTGTCAAAATCTATCCTATCAATAAACCTTTAGCTGATTTTTGGAGAGTATCAGCTCCCTACCTGTTTTGAAAACAACACTCCACACATTCTCACAACTACAGTTCATTGTACAGTCACAGTCATAACATCACATGACATACAGTCATGAGAAGTAGCTGTGAATGAAATCTTGTTGCAAGTCAGCTCCTTCCTCTTCGCCACTGTCATCTTCAGTTGGCGTTTGAGAATTCTCAACCGGTGACACAGCAGACTCCCCCTCCTCTGGGATAAATGGGATTTCCCACCACAGGGAGATGTTGTGGAGCATGTCGTATGCCACAGTGATCTGCCATACTTTTCCAGATGAGTAGAGGAAGGCTCCTCCAGTCCTGTCCATACAGAGAAAAATGGTCTTCAGGAGCCCAAAAGACTGATCCATTGTCCACTGTGTTCTTCATTGGGTCTCATTGAAGTGGACTTCCCCTGACGCAGTTGGATTCATCACTGGTGTCAATAGCCAAGGACTGTTTGGATATGCTGAGTCTCCTGTTAAGGAATGGGACATAAGTGCAACAATGAGTCACTCACTTCATGATTGTAGCTCTGACATTGCTCACACACAATCAGGACAGATGTGACTTACCAACCAGCCAGGACCTCTCTGGCTGCAGTTGTGTCATCAGTTGAGGTATGGTGCTGTTCTGTATTATAAAGGAATCATAGGCTAATCCTAGAAAATGAGCACACACCTTTGAGGTCTGCCAACCAGACAACCTGCATATTGATGGAACGGAAGTTTTTTGTTGTGATAGACTTGTTCAGTGGCATGTGGTGGCACCAAGCCAACATGTGTGCCATCAATGGCCCGAACACAAGTGGGAGACGGGCAAAACCATAGAAGCCATCTTTCGCATTGGCTAAATCATCACGTTGGGGTACCCTGACATAACCATCAATGTGTTTCAACATTGCTTATAGGTAATCTTTCAACACCAGACTGAACATGGGTTGAGATATATCACCAGATAGGGCCACTGTATGTTGGAAGGACCCCGAGCCAGGAAGTGCAAAACTGACATTACTTGTACAATGGTTGGTATGCATTATTACAGTAATACTGTTAGCTGGCCTCAGATCTGGCTCCAACTGATGGCATAAATGAACTATTGTTTTCCTATTCAGATGGTAAAGTTGGATGATGTGGCGTTCCTCCATGGTCTGAAGGTCTGGCAATGGATGATAGGTAGGAGGTTGTAGCAGGGTACCTATGTGTGAAATTACATGATTTGAAACATTAGTCACTGTGTCCACATTAACATACAGAATGCATGCCAACAATATCATTTGGCAAAACATTTCTGACTGGATATACATGACACTTAGTACACATCACAGCTGGCAACTACACAAGGTTCAAATGTGACTCCCATGGTTGTGAATACATGTCCACAACATGGATTCAGGCAGCACCCAGCTATCTGCTACACAACTGCCCCTCAAAATGTGACTGCATTTTATGACTTCCAAAATTACCATAAGCGGTGGTGTCCCATGCACCGCCGTCATGTGCCATCTGTGCCCTGCAACACACTACACTGGTGGTTGTGTAGTCAGACCTACACAAGACAGATTGAGGATGTTTATGGTGATATTAAGCTTATGTTGTTTTTGTGACGTATATAACAGGGCCACATACAGTCTTTCAAGCCACCAAAATGGTGGATGCTTTACCTACTCCACTGGACATCAGGAACTGCTGCTGGCCGGTGGCGGAAGTCGTCTGCACAGTAGGCAGTTCCAACTTCGGCAGACACAGCCATAGGCTAACATTGTTGCCTGTGGTGGTTGCGGCCCAATGGTTGTGTCCGTCTGCGGTGATTACCACGTGAGTGGCGTATGTGTACTCTAGATTGTGCAGAATCAGTCACTTGACTCCTGACACTGCTGCCAGCAACACCTCCACCACTTCAGCTGCTGTGAGCCGCATCTGGGAGCACTCATGCTACGTCCAGCAGATGAAAGGGCCCCTGCCTGGCCTCCAAAGGAACTGGAGAGGCTTGTGAGTGAGGTCCTTCTCCTGTATGGTCAGCTCCATGGTTCACCAGAGGAGCAGGTAAGTACCTTCTAGGCATAATTGACTCTTTTCAACACTATCCTTTCACTCCTCAAAGGCTACAATGTGCCCCTGTGTGCCAGTTCGATGTCTTGTGTGCCTTTTGTTGCAGTCTATGTGGCATCAATTGGATGTACATGGTGCAGGTATTGGAGACCAGTACCATATGTTGTGTTCATTCACTTTGCGTTGTGTGATGTTTTTTGGTGTCCCAAATCATCCTTGTGATGGATGCACATAACTAGGCAAGGAGACTTCACTGCGATCCAATAACATTTCTTTGTTTATGATGTTTGTAAAAGTTAGAGAACATGTATGTGCATGCCACCATGAGCTTTGCATGCATCTTGTCTGAGTCATTTGAAGATCTTGTAAGTAATGTGTATTGTGTCACAAATCTTTGACCCCACATCTGGCCTTGCCAAGCTGTTTTCTGAAAGGCATATCTTGACCCACTGTGCCCTTCATTTTGCCACCCAAGCTACATTGCTGATGGCCACATGATGTACTGTCATGCATGGATGTGATGGAAATGTGAGTGTCATGTAGGTTCTGTATGGTCAGCCTGCAGAGACCTGGGCCTGTCAAATGTATCTCCCACTATGGGACATAGTCCATGCTGTGGGAGAGTCACTGTGGCTATGTATCTTTGGCTCTGTGCCCACTCCCTGTAGACCTGCAGATCCTGTCAGGTGGCCAATTTGAGACTCTAGTGGCAAAGCCTGACCTGCAGGCCTCAGTCCATTGACTATATTAGGAATGGGTACTGAGGTAAATCCCAGAACTAGTCCTTATGCACATTTTGCATCATTGTCAATGTGTGTCTTTGACTCATGACAGGTCCTTTACTACCACAGCTTTGTTGTCACCTACACAGAAGACATATTTGCCCTGTATAGGCTAATTGCACTGATGACAGCCCCACAGTGCAGACTGTGTGTTGATGCATGGGAGGCCATGACATGTGACTCAGTAACTTGGTCTCATAGAAGGAATTGTACGGTACCTTTGTGTGTTGGATGCCATCTCTGTTGGTTAGAAACATATGTTCAAAGGAGTGTTTTGTGGTACTTTGACACATACCACAAAAACGCACCCTGAAGTGGCATGAGTTTGCATTTGATAGGCCACATGTCCACACATGCACAGGGAAAACACTTTCGGTACACACCATGCCAGCCCTTTCATTGTCACTCAAGTGTAAGGGTGAAAACTGTGCTATAGTAGTTGCCTGAAGGGACTGGATGCAGTGAGTCAGTCTTGCAGAGGGTAAATGTGTTTGTCCAGTCAAGCCTAAGGAGTTTTCTCTTCAGATGCCACAATGGTGTATAGTGTTTCATTGTGGGTCACATCACAGTACATGCTGCTTGAGCATGGGCTACCTGATGTCAGTAAGCTTAGTTAGTCATTGTGGGCCATGAGCCGCGTAGTGTGTTGGTCTGTAGACAAATCCAAAAGTGTGTAGTCATGTTCCTGCACGTATTGGCTGGTGTGCTTTACACCTGGGGTGTGTTGACAAATTGTCCTTTTGTGCTTGGTGTTTCTGACGTGTGTGTGACACAACCATTTGGGGAAAAATTTGTGTTTGTAATCGCTGTATTTGCCAATTGCATCCATACAGGTAAATGCCCTTCACAAGTCAGCAGAAGAGACTTGGACTTTGAGAGCCATCAACCAGAAGGTACAGATCCTAGGGGTCCCTCCCTGCCGTCGGAGCGCCCACTGTTGCAAGAGGTGGGAGGACCTGAGACACTGGACCCGGAAAAACACTGGAGTCCAGCTGAGGCTGTCCTCCCAACATGTTGGAGCATTACCCCCCTAATGGCCCGCATTCTGGCGGTGGTATCTGGACCTTGATGGGCACTTGAGGGGAGCACAGAAGCTACAAAGGGGTGAGCACAGGGCATATTCCTGCCTGTCACATGGCCAAATTGATGAGTTAGGGTCTGCCATCTCCCCCTGATGATTGGGGATGGGCCATTTGTGACACTCAAGATGAGCAACTCTTTGTGTATACATGTAATGCGGTGCATACTGATGTGCCTTGCCTATTAGCCCAGGGACCTAGGACGCAACTGAGTAACAACAATAAATATGATCTCCAGGGATAACACATGGCTGTGTACATTGATCAATCAAGTAGTGTCTGTTGTTGTAGTGAGTCTAAATTCTACACAACAGACCACTACTCCTCTGTGTTATAGCCTAAAGAAAAACAAGTGATGGATCACTGTCCTCAGCCATGTGTCTGGTCAAGTAAGTAAATTGGCATCGGCCTCCCAGAGGCCACTTGTCTTTCATGTGACGAGTGCTGATGCCTCAGTACTGTCTGTCCTGTGAAGGTGGCAATCATGCATGGTCTACCTGTGTTCACAGGATGGTTTCTGTTTTCCCTCACATATATGTGCATGCTAACCTGTGTTTGGAATTGGACATATGCAATGGGGCTCCATTTCATGTAGTGCCACAGACAGGAGTGTGTCAACATTGATTGTTGACTCACACATACCCTCATTCATCATTGCATGTCATTTGGTATGTACAACTGCAGTAGGAATGAGGGACTTGACAGTTAGGACTAGAGTTTTTATACCCAATGTGCATTTCCATGCCATTTTTGTGGCATCATGTGGCAAAGTGCACTGCACATGTGAAATGGGGAAGGTTCATTGCCTGACTGCTGGCATGCATCATGAGGTGAACCGCAGTTATGTTGGAATCACATCAGGTTGGATACAACCACTCATCCACAAACATATGGGTTTGCAGCAGCAAAATGGAGATAGTGATGTAGCTTTCCATTAGGCAACATGTTGAGGGCCTTCCACAAGTACTTGCAAATCCCTTGGCCTCTACAACATACAAAAGACGAATGGCTTCTGGTGATGCAATCAGAGTATGTCATTGTAAGGGGTACCAGACAGTTGTGGTGATTTTCCTGGGGGTAGCTGATTCATTATGTTGTGGATTTTAGAGACACGTCCCCCTGTCAATTTGCACATTTTGTCAACAGTGTACATTTCCATGCCAAATGTGTAGTATATCTGAGCAACATTAGTACTATCTCGATGACTCCAATAGGACAAATTACACATGATGAGATATACATTGCTGACATGTTGCCAGTGTGCCATGAGTATTTCCATGCCACCTTCTTCAGGCTACTCTACTGCTGTCAGCAACACAGCAGGATTTTGGGGCAACATTTCATTCTTATTGTTGCGTTAAAGTGTATGTGACAAATAGATGTATTCATGTCATTGTGTGGGATCTGTGGGAATTAACTTGGCATTGCCCACTATTGTAGGACAAAAGGTAACTGAGGTATGAGGTATCCATGGGGGAAAAGCATTGAAGGTGATGTGATCACCTACTTGTTCAATGGTTACTGTGATTCAACATCTTCACCCATGCAATTGTAGTTGTTTAAGATCCTGATTTTCCTGTGGGCAACTGTTGACAGTTCATGCGACATGTGTACATATAGTATGGTAAATGTAAGAGCCGCTTTGATTTAGTTTGTTGCTGGGGCCTACTTGACGTCGAGGTAATGTTTATTAATCACAGCTGTTGTTCAAGTGTGATCAGGAACATGTGGTGACCCTTTACCTTTTTGTATCTGAAGCATCATACCAGGAAAGCAAAGGAGACAGGGCGCAACCATGTGGGGAAGCATCTGGCCACGTTACTTCCAGTCATGCCACCACCGATACAGAGGGACCCAGTGGCCCATAAGGTAAGGGAAGTACCACAGTGGACACAGAGTCAATCTTGTCATCATCAGATTCTACATCCAGTGGACACTCCCTAGTGGTGGCGGACCCATCTGGACCTGCTCCTCTCCATCCTTGTCTGCCACCCCCAGTTCTATTCCCACCCTCCCTGGTGCTTCCCACCCAGATGGTCAAGTGATGAGATGAACTTGTGTGGACTGGCTAATGGTCTTTGCTCTTCCTCAGTTGAATTCAACGAATCCAAGTTGTTGTTTTGTTGGGTATGCATTTGTCCTTCAATTACTTTTCTACCTTTATGCTGTTCCTGAGTAACATGTGTTGTATGCCTACAGTTGTGTGTGTTTCACCCTGATTGCTGATCCATATGCTTTTGTTTGCAATATCCAACATTGTGGACAGTGCTGGTGTCACCCAAGACAAGGGTGGATGTTCACTGTATAGATATCTGTTTGTTAATCCAAGTGGGTGCCACTGCATTGTCTTATGTTTGCCATCATAAGTATTCCATCTTGTGCTGGCCAATGTCAGCATGAATGGTGTTAGAATTGTACCCCTGATATGGATTGTAAATTTGTCTCTTGTGTGCAAGCTAGAGTGTTGTTTGTCCACACATGGAGGGTTTCCATTGGTTCTAGCTTGCTTTGCATTTGATTGATCATGTGCCATTTTGATGTGTGTACCTTGCAGCTACTTCATCTAGATTTATGGCCACGCTGTTGCTGATTAATGTGCTTTCTTGAGTTACATTGATATATTTGGCAGATAGGCATGTCACTTGGCTCAAATATTATTTGTCCCTGAGATATGTGAAGGGCCAGTTCATGTGCAAATGGTGTTTAAATGAGTTCCAGGGCAACATCCTTCCATGAGTGCTCATGATGCCACCATCCCTGTTATGCAGGTATTGTTTGCATTGTGAGCATTGGATGTTTGTCTCACAAACTATTGTGCATCCCATTGTGTTGCAATGTGGGTGATGTGTGGGTCCATTACAGGGATGTTTCATGGAAGGGGTATTTGTGTTCCATGTCACATCCATACATATGTGTCTTCTATCTGACGACAGGCCAAGGCATTTGAAGAGTGTGAGGTGTCAGTTGAATTGGTAGATGTTATGTTGCTGTGTTATTGCGGTTGTATGATATGATGTTCTGTACACATCACTGTCCCTAATCCTGAGATGGGCAGACGTGTGCTTTAGTAGAGTGTGGAGGTGCAGTGTCAGTGACCTCCCCAAAGGGGGCGTTTGATAGCTGTGAATGTGTCATTTGTTGTGAATGACTCCAACTGTGGACCCAATGACAAGTGTAATTGATGCCCATAGCATGATCCCCATATCATGTGGATGGTGGAGCAATAATCTGTTATGGAGCTTAATGATACAGGTAGGTGTGTGTTGTTACCGTTGGTTGTAACCACTGTGGCATGGATTTTGTGCTCCATTAATGAGCAGCAGCAGAGGCAGGATGTGTGTGATGGGCTCCATGGCAGCACAGGGCATGTAACACTGCCTGTAGGTGAGTTGCGTTCTTCAAGCTCTCCTTTTCCACCTTCTGGGACGTGGTGGCTGCACCGCCACATTCACTTTGGTGGTGTGCAACATCATAATATCCCTGATGGACACACTGGCTCTGTCGGCCTGTTTGGTCTCCCTCGCTACTGCAGTGGTCTGTGCTGCCTGTCAGTGTCCGCGGGACCGCATCAGTCTTTCCTCTATGAACCCACCAGCATCATAATAGGGTGGTCAGACCACCAAGCCGATGGTGTTAGGACAGTCGCCATGGCAGTTCACGGACCACCAAACTGGTAATGAGGCCCTAAATCTAGGTTGTGTCTGATTGCTTCTTGAGAAAACATCGGCTTTACCTCTAAAGAGTTTTGCCAAATCCAAGTTTACTGCAAGCAGATTTCCAATTAGCAATCACAAAGTACCTTGATCATGAGACCAAAAACTAATGGTCAAAACAAAGAGAGACAAATGTGAATAAACAAAATCTCACCTTTTTACAAGATGTGTCTAAAGGACCTTGTATTATATGCTGTCAACAAAGGCCCCTTCATACCTTCAATAATAGAAATGTTCAGAAGCTCTTCTAAATTTCCTAAGGATATTTTTCTGCAGGAATGTGATTGAGGGCAGTTGGGTCATTAAAAAAAAATGTGGTCAACCTGTAGATAGAGATGTATTCTGTGGATAAAGTCATCTCATTATGATGTTCGCTTTACTTCTCCTGGACCTTGTTGCATGTGTTCTCAGAAGCAGGTTTCATGAAAGCATTTTTGTAGAATGCTTGCAATGGTATAAAGTAGTAGATGGAGGACCACTTTTCTGGAAGTCAAAGCAAGATCTGTATGCGGAGGATCCATGTGGTATTCCTCTCCTGATTGATTATTAGAGTTTGTGGGAGAGATGCCAGAATTTTGATTAATTTGATTATTTTTTAAAGGTGGTGCACACACTTCAGTCCACCCAACTTTCCGTCCTAGCTGACATTAGACTTTTGATTGAAGGGGCAGCATGGCAGTTTTGATCCTCACAGCAGCTTTTGAGACAGGAGCACATGACATGCTGCTATCCTGCTTTCAGGAGATTTGGTGTCATTAGCCATGCCCTGGATTGTATTGTCTCCTATTTGAACTGTGCTCAAGCTATCCCGCTGCCCCATTTACATCTTCCTATAAATAAGTCTTCTATAGAGTTCTGCAAGGCTCTTCTCTTAGCCCAACATTTCAATGTACATATAACCCCTCTGGCCACTCTCATCCATTCATTTGGTTTTACCCTTATGACAAATGCAGAAAATACACAGATTCTTATTCATCTTGATTCACCGTCAGCCAGTACCTGCATGAATTTTAATTCCTGTGTATTAGCAGTAGTCTCTTGGATAAGAATCAAGGTTCTCAACATCAACACTGACAAAACAGAAGTATCATAGATAGGCAAAGTTCGCTCTTCTTCTGATTAAGAACATTTCTTTTTGCTTGTATTATTTGTGGCTGCTCTAAAATATCACTCTTTTTCTGCTTTGTCTGCCGGTCACACAGTAGTCCAGGTGGTGATTCACTCCAGCTTGAATTATTGTAATTTAATGTACCCCGATTTGCTTCCCTTTTCACTCTCCTAGGATTATCCAATCCAGAAGGCTGTTGCAGGTATCATTAATTAGCTTTTTGGGCACACCCATGTTTCTCCTATTCTTATGTCTCTAATTGGCTCCCTATTCCTTGTTGGACCTAGTACAAACACCTCTGCCTAGTGCATAGAGCACTTTATTACTCTGACATCAGGCATCATCAAAGAAAAACAAAGTAAATTCAATTTTAACACCAATACCCATTCTCTCAGCTCTGCTTCTCCCCCTCTTCTGTCCATTCCCCCAAATCAGATGCTTATTAAAAGGCTGATGTTCTTTTTCTTACCTTGCTGCATATCTTGGATATCTTTACTTCTCTGTATTATGCAAATTGACAGTCCCCTTACATTTAAGTAAGGGACTGAACATTGACCTATACACCTCTGCCTACTAATTCCCCTTAGAGCTCTGTTAGTCCATCATTCAGTGTCAGGGTGCCTTTTGGGTGACAGCATGCTTTACAAAGCTGAAAGACCTACCACATTATTTTAGGATCTGAGCCAAGCATTGAAAAAGTTAAAACTGACCAAACTGGGCTGATGACAAGTTGCTAGTGCTGGCTTGGAACTTCATGAGAAGTCATACGACAGCACTGCGACCCCTGCCCTTTATAGAGTCAAAGACCGCAATGTTACCACATTATTTCATGTGGTGGGTTTGAGGCCCCGGCTGTCTGGTAAAGTCCTCTGACTCAGCATTTGCAATTTGTCACTAGTCGTTGATGCCTCATTTAGTAGTCTTTGCAAAAAAGCCCCTTTGTTAGGTAGGGGTCTGTCAGCCAACTTTAAAGTTTTTTTTTTTTTTAATCTTTCGTAACAAATGTGTGTAAATATGTAGTGTGTGATTCCTGCTACATTCAATTTCATGTTGGTATTAATGTCTTTTGGTGACCACAACTGTGGAAGACAGCTCCCAACCAAGCTCTGACTAAAGTAGTGCGCCGTAAACACCTAATATTTGCCGTGGATTCAAAGTAAATTTTTTCATCAGAATGGTCTGAAATACTACCACAGCATTCCACATCTGCTTGAAACTGATGTTCAATTAACATGGGTTAGAATTCAAAGTTTTACCTGGGCAAGTGACTGAGGCAATCTTTAACAACAGTGGTCTTACATTTAATATTGCCAATAGTGTGACTAGTTCTTCCTTCAGTCTTATGCTTCCTTTTGCAATTTGCTTTAAAGAGAAGTTGGCAATACATCCCAACCATTCTCATATACTTCATCCAAGTGTTTAGGAATTAGATCAGACACAACTACTGAACAGATTTCCACAAATGTTGACTTCAAGATATTTGTGCAAAAGAGACGAGTTCACTATCAACAGTCCACATTACTTGGAGATGTGTAACTAAGTAATGACAAACCTTGTGATAGATTTAAGACAGATGTCATACAAAAGAATGGTCTTAATTTGAAATATTGGGAAAGTCACAAACACCTATTGTTAGACCTGACATGCCTTAGGGTGGTCACCCCTAACTTTTTGCCTGCCTCCCTCCACTTTTTGGACCCTGTTTTGCTGGCTTTTAGACTCTGAGCACTTTACCACTGCTAACCAGTGCTAAAGTGAATATGCTCTCTCCCTTTTAAACATGGTAACCTTGGATCATACCTGATTGGACTATTTATTTTTCTTATAAGTCCCTAGTAATGTGCATTATATGTGCCTAGGGCCTGTAGATTAAATGCTACTAGTGGGCCTGCAGCACTGGTTGTGCCACCCACTTAAGTAGCCCCTTTACCTTGTCCCAGGCCTGCCATTGCAAGGCCTGTGTGTGCAAGTTTCACTGTCACCTCGACTTGGCATTTAAAAGTACTTGCCAAACCTAAACCTCCCCTTTCTCCACATGTAAGTCACCTCTAATGTGTGCCCTAGCTAACCCCTAGAGCAGGGTGCTGTGTGGGTGAAAGGCAGGGCATGTACCAGTGTAGTTTACATGCCCTGGTAGTGTAAAGCTCCTAAATTTGTTTTTGCACTACTGTGAGGCCTGCTCCCTTCATAGGCTAACATTGGGGCTGCCCTCATACAGTATTGAAGTGGTAGCTGCTGATCTGAAAGGAGTAGGAAGGTCATATTTAGTATGGCCAGAATGGTAATACCAAACCCTGCTGACTGGTGAAGTTGGATTTGATACTACTATTCTAGAAATGCCACTTTTAGAAAGTGAGCACTTCTTTGCACTTAAATCTTTCTGTGCCTTACAATCCACGTCTGGCTGGGCTTGGTTGACAGCTCCTTGTGCATTCACTCAGACACACCCCAAACACAGGGTACTCAGCCTCACTTACATACATCTGCATTTTGAATGGGTCTTCCTGGGCTGGGAGGGTGGAGGGCCTGCTCTCACACAAAGGACTGCCACACCCCCTACTGGGACCCTGGCAGACAGGATTGAACTGAAAGGGGACCTGGTGCACTTCTTAGCCACTCTTTGAAGTCTCCCCCACTTCAAAGGCACATTTGGGTATAAAACAGGGCCTCTGCCCTACCTCATCAGACACTTGCTGGAGAAGAAACCTGAACCAGAACCTGCATCCTGCAAAGAAGAACTGCCTGGCTGCCAAAAGGACTCACCTGACTGCTTTCTACAAAGGACTGCTGCCTTGCTGTTGCCCTGCTGCCTTGCTGAACTCTTGTCTGGCTGTAAATGTGCTCTCCAAGGGCTTGGATCGAGCTTGCCTCCTGTTCCCTGAAGTCTCAGGACCAAAAAGACTTCTCTTTTTCATTTGGACTCTTCGTGTGCCAAATATTTCGACGCACAGCTTGCTCCGCGGCGAGAAAAACGCAGCACACCAACGCTGATCGACGCAACGGTTTCGGGACAACCGGAACTTCGAAGCACAGCCTCGCAAGGACAACGCCGCCCGACTTCCAGAGGATAAATCGACGCGACGCCTGCCGTGAGAGCGAAACTTCGACGCGCAACCCTGCAGAACGACGCATAGCCGGAAAACAAGCAGGAGAATCCACGCACAGACCCCGGTACATCTGGTAATCCCACGACCCACAGAAAGAGACTGTCCGCGTGCCGGAAAACGACGCACGACTTCCCCGCGTGAAAAATAACGACGCAAGTCCGTGTGTGCAGGGGAGAAATCGACGCATGCACCATTTTTCCACGTATCTCTTCTTCTGCAGCCCTTTGCGGAGATTTTCCACGTTAAACCAGGTACTTTGTGCTTGAAAGAGACTTTGTTTGCTTTTTAATGACTTAAGACACTTTATATCACTTTTCAGTGATATCTCTACAATTTCACATTGCATCTTTATTCGTTTTGAGCTACAAGTATCCAGATAAATATTATATATTTTTCGAAACACTGTGTGGTGTATTTTTGTGGTTCTGTATGGTGTTATTGTATGATTGATTGCACAAATACTTTACACATTGCCTTCTAAGTTAAGCCTGACTGCTTGTGCCAAGCTACCAGAGGGTGGGCACAGTCTGATTTTGGGTTGTGTGTGACTTACCCTGACTAGAGTGAGGGTTCTTGCTTGGACAGAGGGTAACCTGACTGCCAACCAAAAACCCCATTTCTAACACCTTTCATCTACTTGAGCGGTAAAAAGAAGTAGCACCCTCTTGCGCTGTGCATTGTGCGTCGTGCAGGGGAGGTTTTCTTTTCTTCGCGGACTTCTGCATAGTAGAACTCCACCCAGTCCATTATATCCTGCGGGAATCAGAATACAGCAGTCAAGATATTAGTCATGCTTGTGGCAGAATAACCTATCCGCAAAACTCTAAATCAGGCCCTAACAGAGTAAACTAATACAACTAATATCATAGACCCCATCCAATTGCTTTTTGATAGTAGTCTTATAGAACAGGCTGCAAGTTGCAAGTTGCACTACAGATAATGGAGCAGGACTGTATAATGTTTTTACAATATATTTTGCTGTGCTGATGCTATATTTAGTTTCACTCCCAGACCTTATGTTTCACAAGATGCAGTCTGTTGCAGTCTGCTGCCATCTGGCCCCACAACCTGACTGTAGTTTTGCCAGTTATGCATTTATTCAGCAGGAAGAGGGGGCAAGACAGTAGGTAGTAAGAGGAATGGGCTCAGGGCATAGCCCTCATGTAGCTCTCCTGGTCCTTGTTCCTCGGTCAGCTGTGGCGGTTGTGCGAATATGGCAGATTAGACAGCACCTACAGGGGTGAAGGGAAGAGAAGGGAGGGGGCAGAGCACCGTCCCCTTACCCATACAGTCATCCACTCCACTGGGGCCCCGTCAGCTATCTTCCACCAACCACAGACCGCTGGTTCCTTTTCCCCCAGGAGCGACAAGCCCAGCCAGCTCTGCTGCAAACTCCTGTGCACCAAGTTCCTCCTCCTATGCACGACGTGATGTGTGCGTCTCAGGAGGATAATGATTTAATATCTGTGGTTGTTCATGTAATCACACTTAAGTAAGGCTGCACATTTATTGGTAAGATAACCTTGGAAATATGGAAGTTTCAGCCACATATTTTCACAAAACTCTATAGTATATATATATATAAATATATATATATATATATATATATATATATATATTTATATATAAATACAGATAACATTTGCAAAAAATAAATATGGATAAGTACAGACGGAAATGAAAAAAGTACCATAAAACAGCGAGCCTTACCCATCATTAGCTAAATCAGATCACTCCATTTAATTTGGCTATTTACTCCTATGTCGCATTGTCCATTTTCTGCGTGTCTTAAGGACACCTGAATTTCTAGTCCTGGAATTTACCTTGATAACTAATCCCTTCTTTGTGCTGTAGTCTTCATCAGCTTCTACTGAACCAGTTGTATTAACACATGGTTCACTCCGAGTAAGAACAACAACTAGCCCGACACAACACGATGTGTTCACCCCTCTAGCCCTCGCATACAATACTGCAACTATTCTCAGATAGGCCATGTTATAAACCCTCACTGCACCAAACGAGCACAATGAGTGGGGAGGCCTCTTTCTCTTTCCTCTTCCACCTTTCAACTGTTTGTATCCTAGTGATGGGTAGGAGGTGCTACATAAATCCAATCTGTATTGTCTTACATTTAACACTTAAATACGTCCCACGAGTAATCATTTGCCACACCAGGGCTGTGTGAGTGCCTGGCTAACTTGCATGTGTTCCACATGGTACACCATCATGCATGAACGTAAATTCACTAAAATGCCACGGGTAGAGGGGAGACGTCACTCACCCTTTTCGACCTTCCATTCTACTCACACACACTTACACAAACACACATTCACACTTGCACACACTCGCTCATCTAAACACACTCAAGCACGCACACAACATATACTTAAAAGCATTCTTTTTGCTTACCTCAGCTGTGAGCTAGGGTCTAATCCAGCTAATTGTACTTCATTTCTGTGTTACACTAATAGTGAATACTTAAACATCATTTACTAGCAGTGTGATAAAAATAATGAGAAACCAAAGAGAAAGAAGCCCCAACCAACGTCCATAACGATGTGCTGCCACCGCGTTTCTAGCACTTCTTTTGTCACCTCTGAAGCCAGGGGTCGCAAAGACAGTGCCAGGGGTCGCAAGGGGAAAGCCATGGGTCGCAACTGCGACCCCTAAATGACGTCTACGCCATTATGTTTTGTAAAGGATGGGCGTGCTTCTCGCTTGCTTTATATTTCCTGAAGTGTAGTTGGAGTAACGTGTTCCTGACTGTACCCACATATTTAGCAATTAAGAATTGTATAGCTCAGTCAGAAAGCTTATGTGATTTATATGATATTGCCCCGAACAGCGTCATGTTATCCCTTAGTCTTATCCGAATTATAAGAGGGCATACTAATATTTCCCACGTCATTCATTGAGTGTAATATCCACATGGATCATTTCATTTACTTAGTGTAACATACTTGATGCTGCTTTTCAACATTAAAAAATATTACTGATATGATGATGCTTGCCCTATGCCTGTACTTTTTAGCATTGTTTTAACATGTCTCATTGAAAGGAATCATTGGCACTTAGTGCTTCATTATATGTAATTGTTTTTACAATAACTTGCTAATGTAGGGCCAGTGCACATCATTATGTTGATTGGGCAAAGGCTGCATTGCTAATGGCCTGCATCAGCTGGCTATTACAGACAGCAAGCTGTGCGCCTGGGCTCTGTGACAGTGTGTGATTGCTCTGAAACCAGTTTGGCAGGACTTGTGGTGATGCAAATCTGTGCAGGCACCACAGAGCAGTAGTGACTTTCAGAGCACAACCTTGGAATTAAAGGTCTATTACTTGAACACACATTAGTTCTAAATCCGGGACCAGGCTCCTGCCAAAGCAGCAAAACCTCCAAGCCCTTTCTTTGCTGTTTACAAAACAGAAGTCCTTTTATTGTGTGCGGGTCAGTGATACAATGTTCCCAAATCTGTTTGAAAGGTGTAAGGGCAAATATGGCACAATGCCATCATCGTCACGCTGGAAGTGCCCCTGTGCCCTTCTGATGCTAACTCAGCTGCACTTTTGTGAGCCTGTCCTTTCCCAATGTCTTTTTCATTACCTTGTTTCATTACGAACGGAATGGAATGGAGCACAGAGAGAGCCAGGGCCGGACTGAGGAACTAAAAGAAGCCCTGACAAAAGTATAGAAACTAGCACCGCTCCCTTCCTATCCTCGCTCTGAGCCTGATTCAGGAAACTAAACTTCCAGGATTGTGCACATTTACAATTGTTTGCCTTTCACATAGGTACTATACAAATGGCATCTTCACAACTGCGGATTCTCCGCACATAAAAATATGTCAGTCTTTGTTTTATGTGCGGAACCTTCTCCGTCACAAACACCTAAAATGCCTTTATGAATAGAAGAAAATCGTAATCTTACCCAAAAGTGTGAGTTTACCTTTGTGATTCAGGTACTCGAGGTCTCTCTTTCCATTCATCCATTCTCTCCCTTTCTTTCTCTCATCTTTCTCTTCTCCATCTCTGATCTTTCCCACTCCCTTACCTCTCTCTCTTGAAGTTCCCCTGTGCCTTCTGTGATTAACCTCAGGGAGCTGAGGAAAGTGGCAGATGCACCAGCAGTGACCTGGGCTTTTGACACCGGACTCCAAAGGGTCCAGCCCATCAGGGAAATGCCTGATGGAAGAATGCCTGATGGAATAAAAGATCAGTCCCGCCATGGGTTCTACATTTGTGTTTCTTCCTTAAAATTATTTTGTATTAATTAATAGATACTTAGAAATGTCATAATGGAAAAGTTCATAACACTGTTCAAAGAAGATGATGGCCAATTAAATGTTCCCATTTTGATTAATGTACATGCTTTCCCTGAGTGTGTATGCCCCTAACTTCACACCACTAAACAATACTGACAGAGGCTAGTAAGTTGGGTAATGAGTACATTATTTACGTGCCTGTAAGGTAGGTGAAACTGCAGAAATAAAGTGCCATATAAAAACGCACACTATGTAAAGTTGTTTATTGTATTATTAATCATGCATTTGCAGCTAGGGCACTAGTAATGCTTTCTAACCCAGTCGTTCTGTTTTCATCTAGAGCTACCAGTTTTTGTTTAATCATTTTGATATGTTCTGTTGCAGGCACTGAACCTTGAGCATAGAGGTTTCTAAACCTCCAAAGAGTTGTTGGCTTTCAGAACCTATCACATTTGGAACAGGTGACTGTGCTTGAGTGTGCTGAGGACAAGAGTGCCAAGTCGATATCGTCCCCGTAGTTGGCGTGGCCTCAATACAGGTTCCTGTGTAACTGTTTGTGTGATGTCCTTATTTCCTACTTCAACTGTATCTATGTGCTCTGCAACTGCAGGACTTGCATTTGCAGCATGTGTTCGACTGGCGCCCACTATCATTGTGGTCAGGTACATGCATATGCCTTCTGGCCATTCCTTTCTGAGTGGTCTCATTCTGGAGGTAGATTGTAGGGGTAAACATGTATTGAGAAGACCTTAGTGATTTCTACGTTGGCTACACTTATGACCTTTACTATTAACTATGTTTGCCCTTCTAATTGTTGAATTTTTTGAACACTACATATTACATAATGCACTTTGAAAGTACATAGATTACTACTATTGTATAGTTAAGATTTGGAATTTAGGTTTTTGATTTCACAACAATTTTGAGGGTTATCGATATGTCTACCTGTCTTAATGACACTACTTAATACTGAACGTCTATATTTGACTTATCTTGTGAGGAGCCAAGAAGGTCTGAGGTATCAATTGCACCCACAACACTGATGACGTCTGGGTCAACTGTGTTTTGCACAACCTCCTCAATGGCAGTTGGTGTTAGGACAGTTGGGGGGGGCCTCCTCAACTGGGTTTTGCACAACCTCCTCAATGGCAGTTGGTGGTAGGAAAGTTGGGGGGGGGCTCCTCCAGTTACTACTGTTGCTTGTGACTCAAGCAAATTACCTGCCATCTTCTCCTTCGTTCTAGATCTGAGACCATGCCGTTTCTTCCTCAACTCCTCAATTGATCTCTGGGTGACTTCAACTGTGTTCGATCTTCTCCTGCATCCCCTTCCATATATTTTTCTTCTGGGGCTCAGGCATTGTCAAGGATGACTTGCCAAACAGTTGGTTGTTTCTCTGTGACGATTTCAAGATCTTTTTCTGAAAACTTCAGGTTTCTCTTCATGCTGGCAGCGTCCTTCTCAATATCCTTATGTGACATATTCCTTTCCTAAAAGAACGAATGGCAAACAAACACTGGAATGCAAAATGGAGTCACCTAAGGAGCAGTTGCACCCAATCTCTCCAGATTTAAAGTGAGGCCTACTTCTTGGTTCTGATGTCATCATTGTATGCCAAAAAGCAACTCTCGCTGTTTGCGACTCCAATCACTCTTTAGGAAATCGCTAAATGCAGTTTCCTAAATACCAAACTGACTACCTAATGCATTGCTTTTTATTGTGCAATTCTTTTTGTGCATACATGTTAGCAATTACCAAATAGCAAATCACGAGGATTCACTTTTAGCTAATCACTATTTGTTATTATTGTAGATATGTCTCAAAGTTCTTTGGACAGACAAGTGTATATTATGTCGGGAGTGGTCTGGCCATGCAGGAATATGGGCGATTGATCGAACGGCTCCATGTGCCACGATGGCTCAGCAGAGACCAATGGAGCAAAGTCGGCCATGGGGGGATTGGCACTCATCGCCTCTGTAGCGCCGGTGTAGCAGGGGCAGAACCACAGCATAATCTCTGGCATGATGCCTTGAGTCACTAAACGCCCACCTGCTCTCACTGCTGCAGGTGCCACTGCAGCAGGCAACACAGACTAGGCCAGATGCAGCAGCCTAAAGTGATGAAACTGCCTGCCCATGTCCACCCTGACAGAGGCACCCGCCCCCATGCTGAGCACCATCTAGGGGCCGCAACTTCTCGCTCCAGAAGCCCTTCTTACAGCACATGACTTACCAGCTACATAGCATGCCACAAGGCACCAGGCCTTTACTTCCCCATCCTTGCACAGCCTGCAGCGGGTGCAAGGTGCCCGCCAATTGCCTGTCTAACCCCATAGACCGGACTACTGTGACCTGTACTGCTGCCCCCCACTCACCTCACACCACGGCAAGACGGTTAGTAGAGGGGTGTAGCAATGAGTCACGTGGGGTCACTGCGGCTCCCCAGGCCTGCGGCCAACTCTTTGGGCCTCCTTGAGGGAACCTGGAAAGACCAAGACGGGAGAGCCTGAAACCACAGCAGCCATGTAACACAGTGGCCTACCAGGCAGCTGCCTTTTCCCATCTCTGACCAGGTCAGCATTCTTACCCCAGAAGAACCCACCCTGCCTGTGATACTACATCCCCCACCAGCCCCTAGGATACAGATCTGGCCCATGCACGACCAGGGGATACTCAACCTGCTGCACACCCATTGTCAGCCCCAGAGGCCTTCCCCCTCAAACCTACCCTATTAGGGAGCCTAGCTTTGCCCTCAGCCACTGACTGAAAGCTGCAGGGCCCCAACGATGGCCCTGACTCCAGGGCTGACCCCACATGGGATCCTCTCTCACTGGTCCCCCTCTGAAGTGTCAGGGACCTCAATATGCCACCCCTGGGCCTGCTTCCCACATCCAGCTGATCTACTTGCTGCCCTTCCTTGAGCAAACAGAGAGACCACCACTGACAATCTGACCCTCCCCGGCACCCTCGGGAGGAGTACGGCAGACCTAGAACTTACCTACCTATACTGCTCACAAACTGCTGGACGGACCGTCCTCCACCCAAAGGAACCTGTTATTGTCAGATTCTCTGCACAGAGGACATCCCGGGCCCACTCCTGTAACCTTACAGGGATGTGCAGTGGAGCTCTCCCCCTCTGCCTTGCATCTCCCCTTCTTTTACCTCTGCCTTGGAGATGCCCTCCGGTAGACATGCAGGCAAACTGGCCTGCCAACTGCTTTTCTCAGACGCAGTCTCCCAGCACCACACTATAGTTGTCCCATAATCCACCACTGGACATGTAGTGATGCTGGGCAGAGGTGGCAGATGTCAAGGACTACCTAAAGAGTACCCTACATATGCTCATGGGCCTCCCCCCCCCCCAGAGATCCAAACATGCACATCACATGGGCCCAACAAGACAAGAAACATCGGGGTGACCACATCCTTTGATAGCCTGCTTACTCCACCATAGACAGGCACACAGCTCCTCACTTCAGCGTGGTCCTACAACTCATACTATTAAAGGGGACACGAGATCCGCATCGCTGCAGAATTTTTGTGGGGGACCAACGATGAGAGGAAGGCATTTCTGGCTCTCCGGTCCCAACTCCAGAAACTGGACATCAATTCAGCCTGTTAGAGCCTGCCCAGATGTGGATCACAAAGGGTGGCAGATCCAGGGTCTTCCTTGACCCAGTATGCACTTCTTGGATCATGCCACCCAGATCACCACCCGATGGCCCTCCCTTACCACCACGCCCGGTGGCAGCTGGCAAACTGAGGGAAGCCACAATAAGAGCCGAGCCATGGAGCGACTGCCTCGCTCTCAGGATAACAGGGATTTGGCCCTCAAAGTGGTGGCACCTATCTCCCGGGACCAGGGCAGAGACAAATCCTGATCCCCATTGAAGCCTCCGCAGTCTGCAGGCTAAGTCACACCTCCTGGTATTGTCATGCCAGCTCCCCTAACTGCCATGCACTGAACGGTGCTGAACTGGACACAATCCTCTGCAACTTCTGGCTTCTAGTTGGTGGACAAATGAGTTTACTACTTGCATTTACATGTTATTCTCTGAGGCTGCCTTTGTTGTCAACTGATACTGCATATCGAACAATGGCCGCAATGTATCACAAATGTTACAAATGCTGCATGTTAGAAATGGGGTCTTTGATTGGCAGTCAGGTTACCCCCTGTCCAAGCAAGGACCCTCTCCCTAGTCAGGGTAAATCACACACAATCCAAATTATGCTGTGCCCACCCTCTGGTAGCTTGGCACTGAGCAGTCAGGCTTAAATTAGAAGGCAATGTGTAAAGTATTTGCGCAATAAACCATACAATACCACCATATAGCACCACAAAAATACACCACAGAGTGTTTAGAAAAATATATAATGTTTATCTGATAAGATGCAGATCAAAACGATTAAAATGCAACAAGTAACTGCTGAGATATCACTGAAAAGTGATGTAAAATGTCTTAAGTTTCTTAAAAGCAAACAAAGTCTCTTTCAAGCACAAAGTACCTGGTTCACGTGAAAAATCTCTGCAAAGAGCCACAGAGGAGGAGAAGCATGGAAACAAAGGGGTGTGCATCGATTTCTCAGGCCGCAAACGGCAATGCATCGTTTAGTTTCCATGCAGGGATGGCTGTGCGTCGATTTCCGGCGCTCGGTCGTGGATCCTCTTCGGGTTGGGTCATTGGGTGGTTTTCAGACGCTCTGGGGACGGTGCATGGATTTCTTGCGCTGGCAGGGCGAAGTCACAGGAGCTGGTCGATCCGGTGGGTGTTGCGTCCAATTTTCTATCGCACAGCGAGCATTGCGTCGATTCCTCTCTGGCAGTCGGACTGTGTCATTCCGGCTCGGCTGTGCATCGATAGGATGGCCCATGCGGCGAAGTTCCTGTTGCTACGCTGACGCTGCGTCGATCTTCTCATTGCAAAGTCGGGCTGCAACGAGAAGGCAGGACATGTACCTGTGCACTTTACATGTCCTGGTAGTGTAAAAATCCTAAATTCGTTTTTACACTGCTGTGATGCCTGCTCTATACATGGGCTATTATTGGGGCTTCCCTCATACATTGTTTGAGTGGTAGATTCTGATCTAAAAGGAGTAGGAAGGTCATATTTGGTATGGCCAGAATGGTGATACAAAATCCTGCTGACTGGAGGTACACCCCTCTTACAGGAATGGAATTATCTCCAACTCTAGCACTGCCTCTGGCACTGCCTGAGTCCCCAGAAGTGACCTGTCCTAGTGCGTGGAGCCACTCCCGTGAAGTCATGCCTGGGTTTTACAGTTTAATAAGCCAGCACCTCTTCTCCTGCCCCCTCCTTGCTAAATTCCCACCCGAAGGGCAGTCCCAGCTGTTAACGGACTATGAGGAGGAAGACTGGACAGAACTCCTAGAAGCGCTTGACTGTAGGACAACGGAGGCTTGCCTGAAGTTCTGCCTCTTCAAGACGCTACATGACTGGCATTGGACAACCATGTGGCTGCGAGAGGTGGGAGCGCTACCCTGCTTGTCTTGCTCTGAGGGCCACTGCAATCTATTGCATATACTCTGCGACGGTCAATCAATCCAGCCACTCTGGAAGGTGGTGGGGTCAACACTGCACGAGACGCTCCCAATCAGGACACGCCTTCCCTGCACCCTGCTCTTTCTACATGACACACAGGACAATCCAGACCTCTTCCATCCTCCACACCTCCTCCTGTACATAGCCCTCATCACTGCAAAAATATGCAACCCCCACCAATGGCACTGCCCCACACTCCCTACCCTTGAGGAATGGCTAGCAGCAATGTACCAGATGGTCTCCCATAACAGAATCATCTCTGCTCTCCAAGACTGAGCAGAAGCCTTTTCCAGACATTAACACCCTTCCTCCAGGCCCTTGCCCCAGTTCCTTCCTGTTAGTCATGTTAGCACTATATCCTGGAACATGAGCATGATACCCCTCCCCCTGGGAATTGTGATGGCCAATACATTCTCAAAACATCCCCAGGCCAGGACAAAACCCTACCCCACTTGCTCCACCAGCACTACCACCCACTCACCTTCTTCTCTCTATCCCATCCACAGTGACATCCTCTCCCAGATCCTTTATGAAGGCCCCTTAGACAAATGTGTACCCAGTACAATTCGCATTGCACATGCCAGGAAGACTCAAATCTCTTACTTTGTTTCCCCTGTTTTTTGTATTGAATTGAACTAATCTACTCTGACTTTTCAATGAAGAAATGTAAAACAAAAAGAGTATGTTATGTCTATCCCAAATGAAGGGAAATAAATAAAATGACGTTTTCAGTGAGCACTGATGGACATAAGTGCACATTCAAGCAGCAGGCAGTTTAATCTGTGGCACACATGGGCCATTTAATGGCTCAGAGCAAGAGAAGCTGTTTCATTGTGATATTACTAAATGTGTGTGACGACTTACTCTTGCCCTGATGACATGAATAAGGGTGTGGTATCAGAATATAATGATCTAAATTTCTTCTGAGAAAATATTGTTTCCTAATCAGAGTTAGTAGCGGAAAAGCTAAATCCAATTGAGTTGTGTTTTGGTGAATGAATTTTAGCTCTGATGTTTGTTTTAGATTATATTTATGTTATTAATATTCTCACATAATACCAAGCATTTTTCTTATATTCACATTTAGTGTCCCTGTATGGAAGTGCTCCTTTTTCAGATGAATGTATGTAACGAGTGAACTATTTCCTTGGTCTTGTTTGAGCCTGGAGGTTCTGGTGCACATATGTTGCTTTTCCGAGTCATCATACAACTTATGAATGTCAATCAAGTAAAGTGATTGACACCTACACCTATAGATGTATGACATTGAATTTATTTTGTATAGTAGAAATACCTGAATTTGTCGGCTGAAGTTTTTTTGTTATACCTGCACTCATGATCATACTAGTGTTACACGTTCATTATAGGTAAGTATAATGGGTGAATATAATTCTTAATAGTGTTAAGTATGTAATGTAAAAGCAAACATGATAAGAAGATACTTACCACATTGATGTAATGATCATAAATATATTGGAGGCGATATATTTGGAAGTTAATATTATTGTTCTTGATATAATGTCATATAATGAATCTTTTCCTTTCTTCAAACTCACTGCATTATTCCTATATTAAGGTTCCCTTTTCTTCTTCTTCCATTATTGTCTTCTCATCCTCCATTGACCTCTACCCAGTGGAGGAGCTAATAGGGGAGCAAGGGGTGCCAGGACCTCCCCATCTTGCTGTTTACTGCCAATGGGCCACCTTGTGCAGGAGTGACGGGGTTGGTATTTCAAAATGTCATGCTTTTAAAATTAAAATGCATTAAGTGCATGGCAAGTATTGTATATGGATGTGTGTCTCAGGGCTGGAATGTGAGGGCTGCAGCAGGTCAGGGTTTAGGGGCATTTCACAAAATAAGTGCACCTAAATACTGGAGTAACTGGGGTGCAGCAGATAGGTTCTGATGTGTGTTGAAGCTGTGTTTCTGGGAGGATGAGATACGCTTGCACCATGGGAATATTATAGTGAATGGAAATACCGGCAGTAGAAAAATGATGAAATTAACAGTTTACCCCCAGCTTACGTATATATATATATTGGAGCAGAAATACAGATTCCGTGAAGGGCTTGGTACAGCAAAGCAATGCTCTAATATGCACCTGCTGATTAATAAATAAACAATCGCTAATCAGGGATCCCTTGACCTGGCCTTCATGGATCTGTCCTGCGCATTCCACAGCTTGATGAGGTCCAAAGTCAGGGAGATAATGATAGACAAAAGGATCAATGGTGACCTGGTCCAGTTTCTGAAAGCCCTCTACTTTGACATTCCTGCGTTGGTCCCATATGGCCCTTCAGGCAAGAATACAGAAGGTTTTAAATTAAAATAGGACGTGAGGTAAAACAGGTATGCGTTCTAGCCCCACGCTGTTCCTGTTGTACATAAAAGGTCAGGTACTTCCCTCTCTGCGAAGATCTCTAATGCCCCTTCCAGTGGCAGCAAAAAGGTTACTGTGTTAATCTACACAGATTATGCCATTTCGTTGTCAAGAATCCCCAACAACATGAAGATACTATTCCATGAATTTGTTGCCTTTATGAACTCCCAATGTTTGGCCACTAATTGTTCCAAAACCTTTATAATGACATGCAACTTAAAGCAGAATAAGATGCAGGGTATTAAGTTACAAGGTCACCCTGTGGCTCTCACCCAGGATTTCCCCTACTTGGGAGTAGTTTTTGATGCAAAGGAGAACTGTGGACCTTGTATTTCTGCAGTCCAAAGAACATTTTCAAGTTTGGTTGTGTTTTCAACCTGGTCAGGCGAATTGGGAAAAAAAAGTGGACCCCTTATTGGAGGTAAATAGAAAAAAGTGTCTCCCTGTCTTAATGTACAGTGCTGGTATCTGGGGATATAATAACCCCAAGTAACTTCATGATGTGCATTTTTGTTCCACCTTTATTCTGCCCCAGGTTTTAAGGGTGGAACATGTGGAGGACTTCATTAAGCTAGCCCCATTGTTGTTGTGATGCTCAATATGGATCAACTCGCAGGCTGCTTTTAACAGAGAAATTGTTGATCATGTGACAGAGGGCTGAATATTCCCCGGACAAGGTGTGGGCATTCTGCTCTGTTGGACCTATGGAAGGTGCAGCTTTTTCCTAATCTTAAAACTTTGTCCGAGCAAGATATGGCCCAGGTACATTTTTTGTACAGAACGAAAACACATAGGGCCTGATTTAGAACTTGGCAAAAGGGTTACTCCGTCACAATGGTGATGGCTATCCTGTCCACATGTATCTAAATCCCATTATGTTCTGTGAGATTTCGATTTTGGCAGAGAGGCTATCCGCCCTATTGTGATGGAGTAACCGGTCCACTGAGTTATAAATCAGGCCTATAATCTGAGAGAAGCAAATGAGTCCTCAAAGATTACTGTCAGAGAGCTTGCCACCCTACACAATACCCTTGGCATGGCACCTTAACCGGAATGGATAGACTCCTGTTGCTTACATGCTTTCGCCTAGGGTTTGTGAGATGGCACCTGGGTTTTCCTTTGGGGCACTTTGATGAGTCTAATATTATGACATGTCCATGTGATAAAGTTTCACTCCAGAGTTTGTTACATTTTACCTCCTTTCACAACTTTCATCAGGATTTTAGTAAGATGTATCTATTCCGCATTATTAGCAAATGGGGCATGCCAACCTCGGAGGCAAGCTTGGAATATCTCCGAAGGCTGGAGTCTCCTGCAAAGTGTGTCAGTTTATTCTTCTTCTTAAGATGTGCCATTAATAGGAGGAATGTTGCTATTCAAATTTGCTCTACCTTTGTATTAGAAAAACTATTAAGTGCTGACAGTAATGTTATGCTGTCATTGATTCTCTCTCCAATGAATTGGTGGCCGTTTTTCATTTTGGCTTCCCAGGGATGGGTTCACCAAGTGGGATGATTCACCTGTATAAGCGAACTGTTCGTAATGCTTTGGTGTTTTCAAATGTTTGCATTTTTTAGTGATGTATGCACTTTTATGGTGATAAACGTTATCAATCACTTCAATTATGTAATGTATTTTTTATTTGTTGTACTTTTATGGCCATGTTGGTTTTCGAGATAAAGGTTTTAAACTAAAGCTAATTAGATGTATCAAAATGGAAAGAATGTGCTGTGATGCAGAAGTCCTGAGTTTATGTTCAGACGCCTTTTGCTGTTCATAACACACCTGCACAGGAAAGTATTTTCTACTTCCGCCTACTGGATTAAGTATTATTGTGATCTGGGTCCTGAGGAGATTATAAACATATAAAAGAGCCTATAGTGGGGACAGGGTTAACAGGGTTATTTCTTCTATAATCTCAAATGCACAAAGTGTGTGTTATCACATTGGAGAGACCCCCTGGGGTCTGGAAAATCAGGGCTATCTACTCCTTAATCTGACCATGTAGACATATGTTATTACTGGACACTACAGAGGTGTCAAAAGACACGGGGTTTCTGTGTGCTATGACAGCAGCGGTGATATATTTGGGAAACAATTCTGGGCTCAGGAGACTGATGCACTCTGTGCTATGAACTCCACTCCATAGGGATATTGTTGCTGTTCCTGTGAGAGTTTGTTTGAGAGAACCTTTAGCTGTTTATACTATTGTCCTGCAATGCACAGCAGCACAGTTATTGTACAAAGAAGGCAGCCTTGAGTTCAGGACACCTCGAATGAAGGGAGCAATCAGCCATGGGGTTGATCCATGATGCTGTATTTCAAGATTTCTTGGATTGAATCTAGGCATTTGTTATGAAATGCTGGTATCTATGGACAACAGTTCGGCGATAGTCAGGACTTACAGATGCTACACTTAACACGCCCTTTGGTTACCACCTGCACAGTCCTTGCTACACCCAGTCTCAGGGATCGAAAGCCAGCAACAGGTACAGAAAGCAAACAGGACTCTATAACAAATATATTTTAAGTCATGGGCAAAATGGGCAGATGTCCAGGTCCCCCACATTCCAAGGCCCCTCCCAGGAAAGTGAACTTTCTTTCTAGTGACCTCTGTCTATTCCATTTACCTAACCCTTTCTCCTTACCTTTACTTCTGACTATGTCACTCTATCCAGTTTCATTTTAGGAATGTTTGGTATTCCAGTCAATTCAAACAGTTCAATAAATCTTAACGTCATGTTGGCTTGAAATGTCAGGAAATTGATCATAAAATTCATTTTTTTTCTGAACAGGCCCCAAAAGTATGCCTTGCCTGGACCCATATAATCTTTAAGATGGCACTGCTCTAAAAGCCCACACTTGACTTTTAGCCGTGGATGCTGTGCAGTGTATGTTACACTATTTTAGATGAGTGCTTGCAGCGCTGCCCTGGCAGATTGCTTTTTCCACCACCGCCAGACCGCCTGGGTCCAGGATCCTGGTGGAGCTGGTGGTTCGCTAGGGTTGTAATGTAGCAGTAGGAACGCCGCATCTGTGGCTGTCCTAACCACCACAGCGAGTGTGGCATTCTTAAGACCACCACACACGGAATGGTCCCCACTCCGGGGCTTTTTTGCATTTAATCATTTATTTCCAGGTGTTGTGTAGGACCATCCTAATGAGAAACTGCTTTACGTCTCTTAGATTCTAGTTAGCACTCATTTCCTATTTCTTGTCTCAATCTCCATCTATGTCAGAGTCTATTCAGTTGAAGAGAAAATCCTCAGTTTTACCTTAAAAAGCAAGTATCATAAAGATGCTTTCATGAGGTTCCTTCAGTCAAAGACCTTAAAGCAACAGGAGTATAATAAACGTTACATTATCCGCTTTTCAGTGCAGAGCAACAGTTGTAGCAAGCACATTTTAAAACCATAGCGGCTTGATCGAAAATACAAGTGTAAACCTTTGTATAAAAACCTACAGATGATTTTATAAAATAAAATTCATTGGTATTTTAAAACATAAGAATCAGGCTAAAAGAATGTGTCCTACTTTGTAATGAAATTAGGTGTAGACAGAACAGTAGGTAAACTGAAATTAGCACCAAGGTGTCAGTAGTAATTCTCCCAAAGTATTGAGACAATGAAAGGGTGCTTTACATACGAATACTAATGCACAAGCTTCTCAACATGGAAATATATTCAACATTTTAACCCAGAGGTCTGACTAAACTTCAGGTACAATGCATTTGGGTGCCGCTTGATTTGTAATCTTGGTGCTAATGGGCCATGCAGATTCGAGAAATTTGGCAACAGAAAAAACTATGTACAGCCTAGTATCTGAGCTACAGAGCCTCAGGGCCAATTTATACTGTTGAATTCCCAAGTATCAGTAAAGGGGTACCTACCTTTGCCTGCATTGTCCTGTGTACACTGGGCAAAAAAACAAAAAGTGATTGTCAGTTTCATCAGTTTCCCTGCATGTTGGACAAAGTGCACTGTCCTCAATGGAACATCTCCTTGTGTTGGTTTAGGATGCAAGTGGTAGGGATCCCAGCCTGAACCTTATATAGAGGGATCAGGTAAATGGTGAATGAATCTTATCAAGGAACATATCAAATTTTGAATCAGACTTTAGGTCTAAGAATTACTTTGTCAGTCTACTGTGGCATGAAGATTGAAGCAATTTTCACTTTTCATTACCCCAAAAAGCAAGTTTCAAACGTTTATGAAAAGAGAATTAATAGATGTACGGTGTTGCCAAATGTCAGACAGTTCGAAGGTATAGAGGGTATGTTTGAAGTACTACTGCCATGGTAGTATGACAACACTCCCCGGTATGCTGAGAATATCCTTCAGCCTGACCTGTAGGGGTCCAGCTCATTGGTTGTCCGTAGCCTCAGCCAGTACATCATGGATGTAAATTTGAGTATGACAGTATTTGGTTGCATATCCAGGTCCATTTTAAAGAAAACTCGGGGCATACTTTGTGGACTTTTTAGTGCAGCTCTTCAAAATGTATTTTCAGCAACCCCCACGGGCTCTACATTGCAGTAGCGCTAAAGTTCAGAACAATAAGTAACAGCAGCCACTGCTTTATCTCTCTAGATTTCCAAGAAGGGAGACATTGAATGGAAAGAGATGCTTTTTACAAAGTTCAACGTGGCCGCAGCCCTATGTTTAAGGAGTATCACAATCTTAGTGATCTAGTAAGGTCCAAGTACTTGTACTGGATAGATGGAAACCAAAATGTCTGTGAGGATGTATTGCCATGAATTTGGTTTTGTAGGCATTGAAGGCGAGACCTTTAATGGTACAGAAGAGACTGAATTTATCGAGGAGGGTCCAGAGGCTCTTGGGAGTTTCTTACACCAAAAGAGTGTAGCCCGCAAACAATGAGGCAGGGACCTTAGTGCCACCCAGGACCAGAGAATCATTTTCACAACCTGAGATTGTTTCTCAGTATGTACAAAAAGTTTTAAACAAAGGAGGTCTTCAAGGTTTATCAAGAATTCGACTTCCACACAACAGTATGGGCTTTCACAATCATTTTGCATGTCAGTGTCACCTGGAGGTACCTTTCCTGCACATATATTGTCACTAGAGAGGAAACCTTTGGCAAGCTGTACCCACCTCTAAATGGTTTAAAGCTATTGGCAAGATGGTGTGTTAGAATATTTGAGAGAACATGCCTTATCCATTTTTATCACCCTCTAGCACTTGAGAGAAAAATAACGCTCTGGCTTAGGCAAAGGGAACATGGGAAATTCCAAGAACTATATCAAGGCCAATGATTGGAGACTATGCAAAACTTAGTTCCTGTATTTAAAACATTGCCCATCCCTACTAAATACCAGGTCAGCAGGGACTCACTTCAAAAGATAGCCTAAAGCCCATAGAACAGGCATCACAGTGCTGCCATTGCAAGGGCCACCCTATTGGCCGGGATGTAGGCAATACAATAGAAGGCCAAGAAGGGCAACAAGGATTGTAACTACTTTTAGCACACCAAGGGATATCAACCAGATTAAACACATCCACCTTTAGTAATTGAATGGTACTAATGGATATCGCATACTCTAAGGTTGGAAGAGATCTCTTATAATGTAGCAGGGAAGAGTTTTGTAAACAAAGCAGAATCCATCAACTGCAAAAGGAATCTCAAGGCTTTATAGAATTGTCTACAAGATCCAACCAGAAGCAAACCCAGACAACTCTGGTAGCATGAGAAGAGAACTTCCAGTTTTTGCTGCCCCATAATATACTGTATAATCCTGACGGGGATGTGTGTCGGTCGGAGACTAGGTGGTTTATTGAAAGCTTTTCTTTAACTCTTTGAGGAGCATTTCTTCACACAAGCAAAAAAATCAATGGAACTATACAGGATTACCAGAAAGCTGTGATGAATGGTTACATTTCTGAAAGACTATGAAGGAAGTGCAAGTTGATCGAAGTGAACTTGGAGCTGACCCGATTCCCAACAAGAACAGGATTTTAAAAGGCTGTCCTCCAGGATGGCTTATTAGTACACTCTCTTTTCTTTTCTACATTTGACCATACTGGAAAAAATGAATATGAGATTCCACCCACCTATTCACAGAGTGTTTCTAATTTCTAAAAGGGATTTACATGTTTCATGCAATTTCTTATAGGGCTAGATTCTATACTTTACAATGCTTTGTAGTGGGCTACGACAATCTGCCAGACTAGCCTGATGTTCATATCGTAGGCAGCACTCATGGAAGTTCACTTGGCATTCCTCTCTGCACCTATCTCCATTGCATATCAGGCATCCATGCCACGTATGACTGCTGAACAGTGAAGGAATGAACACTACTTTAGTGTCCAGTCTTCACAGAACTAAAAGTATATGAGGATCATGGTTGGGCCTGCATCTTCAAAAAAGCAAAAGCTGTATGTTGCAGCAAGATGAGGAGTGCTCAATAAAGTAAAAGCTACTAGAGCAGCTAGACATTCACAAAACATTTGGTCTGCTTTCAAGCTCCCTGGAAAAGTCCAGATGAAGAAGAGGTAGCCCAACACTGTGATGTCTATTCATAATGAAGTGTTAACACCCTTGCTGTCCTTTACATTTGCATGAGTCTTTTAATCTTCATTCTAGGGCACTGAAAGAGGAGCTTTGTGATGCAGACTCAACTCATCTATTTATAATAAAGGTCTGCCTATCAAGCCAGCTATTTCCAATGTCTTTGATTCCATAAATGACAAATTGTTTCTTTCAACCCACCGAAGCCTGGTATATTTGATATACTACTTCTGATTGCCTTGAAAATAGCAGCACTAGAGTTACACAGTGTCTTCCAGACAGAGACCGTGAAAATTGGCAATCATAGTGACCGTGTGCAAAGGAAAATGATGCCTGATATGGAGTTACACTACTCAACAGACCATGGCCCTCATTACAACCCTGGCGGTAAATGCCGCCTGCCGCCGTGCTGACGGCCGCCAACATACCATGACCACGGCAAAAATCCACCACGGGTATTATGACCCACACATAGAAATTCGCCACTATACAGACACCCACACAAGTCCGCCAGACCAAAGGTCAGTGATAAACTGGCGGTATCAAAACCCACACCGTTCTGCCAAGAGTAATAAGCCCACAGTATCACGACCCACGAGTCACCGCAGCGGTCTTTCAATCGCAGTAAACCATTGGCGGTACACACCGCAGCGCTCAAAATACACACACACTTACAAAACCACACCACATTGGACAATTCAAAATACACACACCTGACACACGTACACACATCACACCCACACACTCACACCACTATAAAATACACAGCCACATTATCCACACCCCCTCCATGAAATAAAAGACTGCAAACAGAGACAAGCAAGGATCACCCACTCATTCAAAGGCACAGAACACCAGCACCCATACACCATTCATGCACATCACAGAATATATCACAACACATCACCCCACACATCCTCCCACATATCGCTCGCACCACATCCATGGCACCCCAAAGACACCCCAGGTTTTCTACGGAGGAGCTAAGAGTAATGGTGGAGGACATCGTCCGGGTAGAGCCTCAGCTATTCGGATCACAGGTGCAGCAGACGTCCATTGCAAGGAAGATGGAGATATGGCAGAGAATAGTGGACACCCCAGTCCCTTGCACATACACCTATAGTTATTAGTACCTAAATAAACACCATTGAAACAAATATCAATCTGGAGTCAGTCCAATGATTCACAAATGTGTTAGTAAAACATTATCAAAACATTGCAACATACATGTACAGTGAAATCTACTACAGGATGACCTTTGGTAGGCAGCAGTACATATAGCAGGAGCGAGAATGGGACACAGAGATCTGAAAATAGAGACTCCAAAGGGAACAGTCAGTGGCCATAGACATAGGGTAAGAGGCTCCCTTGTACAATGTCCAAAAGATTACTGAAATGTTAATTGGAGTTACAGTCTCTTACCTGTGTGTCACTGGAAGTACTGCTGTTTGATATTTGTTCTGTTGTCAACATCTTCTTCCTCTGCCTCCTCTTCCTCACTGTCCACAGGCTCCACTGCTGCCACAAGACCATCTCCAGGCACATCCTACTGCAGAAAAGGCATTTGGCTTCTCAAGGCCAGGTTGTGCAACATGCAGCATGCAACGATGATCTAGCACACCTTCTTGGGTGAGTAGTACAGGGAGCCACCTGTCAGATGGAGGCACCGGAACCTGGCCTTCAGGAGGCCAAAGGTTCTTTCTATAATCCTCCTTGTATGCCCATGTGCCCCATTGTAACGTTCCTCTGCCCTTGTCCTGGCATTCCTCACTGGGGTCAGTAGCCAGGAGAGGCTGGGGTAACCAGAGTCACCTGTAAATATACGGTGACAACTGTTAGACACACACTAACCCTTAGGGGCAATCCCATACCCAGAAATCAACATATACTGTGTGTGGACCTTTGGCTCACCTATTAGCCACACCCGGTGCCTCTGGAGTTGGCCCATCACATATGGGATGCTGCTATTCCTCAAGATAAAGGCGTCATGCACAGAGCCAGGATATTTGGCATTCACATGGGAGATGTACTGGTCCGCCAAATCACACTATCTGCCATTCATCGAGTGATAGCTTTTTCTATTCCTGTAAATCTGTTCATTTCTCCGGGGGGACACAAATGCTACATGTGTACCATCAATGGCACCAATGATGTTGGGGATATGTCCCAGGGCATAAAAGCCAGCCTTCACTGTGGCCAAATCCTCCACCTGGGGGAACACGATGTAGCTGCACATCTGTTTCAGCAGGGCAGACAACACTCTGGTCAACACTCTGGTCAACACGTTGGAGAACATTGGCTGAGACATCCCTGATGCCATGGCCACTGTTGTTTGGAAGGAACCACTTACCAGGAAATGGAGCACTGACAGAACCTGCACTAGAGGGGATATTCCTGTGGGCTGATGGATAGCTGACATCAGGTCTGGCTCCAATTAGGCACACAGTTCTTGGATTGTGGCACGATCAAGAATGTATTTGATGATAATGTGTCTGTCCTCCATTGTCGCAAGGTCCACCAAGGGTCTGTACACTGGAGGATGCCGCCATCTCATATGCTACCTCAGCGGTTGAAGCCTATGGAAGAGAACGGTGAGCAGAGGGTCATATTTACACATCTTTTGCACTAGTGTTTAATAATTTACTTTACAGAAGCAGCATGTGAACTCGAAAGTCAGTTGATGTGCCAATGTCTGCTGTGACGCAGTTAGGTGCCATGCTCTGTGCCCCCCTGAAATGGCAGCTGCCTGACCTGTGAGGAGGGACAAGTGGAAATTAGGTTTTTGCGCTGGTGTTGTGTGCCGTCGGGGTAGGCGGTCGATGACCGCCGCGCATCTTCGCATTGGTTATCATTGGGTCCTATGGGTTCCAGGAGCCAATGGCGATGTACGCCGGCGGTGACGGTACGCACAGCCGCAGACGTCACTGCCATTTTCTAACTATTTACTCACTTGCTACCTGACCTTCAACAGGAGAGGACCTACACTGCAAGTGCTGCTGTGACCTGTGTCTGGAACGGACCATGGCCCATGTGTCTGGGGAAAGGGCCCTTCCTTCTCTGAGGAGGAGTTGGAGAAACTGGTGGATGGGGTCCTACCCCAGTACACATTACTCTACGGTCCTCCAGACAAACAGGTGAGTACACTGTAAGCATGATGCGTGGGCCATGAATGTATGGAGTGCTGTGGATGTAAGCCACATGTTGGGGGTGCTGAGGTGCCGTGGCCAGAGTGCAGCATGTAAGGCGGTCAGTGTATGTGTTGTCAGGTCATGGGTGGGAACTGGTGGGCAATGAGTATGATGGTCCGGACGGGTGAGTGATTTCCTTTTCTGCTGTCTTTTCCCTCCAGGTCAGCACCCACCAGAAAAAGGGTATTTGGCGTGCCATCGCCTAAGAGGTGCGGATCCTGGGGGTCTTTCACAGGCGGAGCACCCGGTGCCGCAAGAGATGGGAGGACCTGCGCTGCTGGTCAAAGAAGACGGCGGAGGCCCGATGGGGCTGGCCTCCCAGCGTGGAAGGGGTGCCCGTTTCACTATGACCCCCCTAATGTTCTGCATCCTGGTGCTTGCCTATCCTGAGTTGGATGGGCGATTGAGGGCATCACAGAAGCCACAAGGGGATGAGTACAGATTCAGAATCATGACTTTGTGCTACATGGGTGGGGGATGTGGGCTGTGGGTGCCCCTAGGCCAGGGCGAACAAGGCAGGGTAGGTCCCTTGTTGGGCAGGCTCTGGAGCACTCCTACCCCAATAGTGTAAGTGACCATCTACTACTGGGCAGGGTCCTGTGGGTTTCTGGTGTGCAGATGCTGGCGTTAGGCTTTGTACCTCATGGGCTGGTGACTAGCTGTGTAACTTGTAGTGCATGGCCTAGTGCATGGGCAGCTCCCTGTGTGTAGTGTACACCAACGGTGGTGTTGTTGCTGGCATTGACCAAGTGTATCCTCTGTCTGTTCCCTCCCCCTTTTATTTTGTCACCTGGTCCTTGTATGCATTAGCATCATCTGGTGGAGGAGCAAGCACCGGCGACGGAGGGAGCAGCATCCCACATGGCCCCTGAGGGCGAATTCACCAAGGGTGAAGGCACCAGTGGGACGGAGGGCGAGGGGAGCACCACCACGGGGACAGAAGTGGAGACCATTGACAGCGACTCCTCCTCCAATGGCAGCTCCCTGACAGTGGCGGACACCTCCGTGCCCACCCCAACAACAGGTGCAGCCGCTCCCCCATTACCAGCACCGCACTCCCAGCAGCCCCTCAGCGTGTTTCCAGTGCCTGCTCACCCAGGAGAGTGGCATCTCCTTCACCCTAGGCCCCTCAGGCCCTGCCCCAGTCAGCCCTGCTGCCCTCAGTGAGGAGGCTAGTGACCTCCTGAGATCCCTCTCTGTTGGGCAGTCAACCATTCTGAATGCCATCCAGGGTGTTGAGAGGCATTTGCAACAAACAAATGCATACCTGGAGGGCATTCACTTTGGCCTCAGCACTGATGGCAGCCATTGTCCCTGTGTCCAGCCTCCCCCTCTAACTTCCTCTACCCAGTCCCAATCCCCTCAACCCTGGCCTATCACAAGCACACCTTCAGACCAGCATTCACCCAAATCACCACACAAAAGTGGCTCAAAGAAACATAAGCACCACACTTCATCTCACAGGCACTCACACAAGCACCATGCCTAGGCACACACAGCACCATCCACTGCCTCCACTGTCCCCCTCCTACTCATTATCCACCTCACTCACAATATCGTCTCCACTCACACCTGCATGCACTACATCCTCATCCACTACCTCCATCACCAGCACGCCCATCACGACACACCCCTCACTGGCAGTCAGCACCCCCACAACCATGCACACGTCCCCTGTGTCCTCTCCCAGTGTGTCTGTGACCCTTCCTCCCAAAGTACACAAACGCAAGCACCCACCCACCCAACAGGCATCCACCTCACAAAAGCATCCACCCCATGCACCTTCACCCAAACTCAGCAAACAGACACCTCCTACAACCACTTCCTCTTCCTCCACTCCAAAACCCTCTCCATCTTCCCGTCCCAGTGTGTCAGAAAAACTTTTCCTGGCTAACATTGACCTCTTCCCTACGCCCCCCGTCCTTCCGCTCAGACCAGGGTGTCCAGATCCCAGGCCAGCACCTCAGCCACCAAGTCAGCGTCCCCTGTGGCACCTGCAACAGCATGCAGCACGGCCAAGGAGCACGACCAACCCAGCAAGGCCTCCTCCAAAACTCAAGCTGCCATAGCCAAGGTCCCAGCAGCATCTGCCAAGGTGAGGAAAGGGCAGAAAAGCCAAGGAAAGGCACTTCAGACCTCGGAGGCTCCAGGTGAGGGCCTGGGACCCACCATCAGCACCGACAGCCCTGCCACCTGTACCACGCCAAGCACCGCCACAAGCACCACCACCTTCACCGCCACCTGCAAAACCACCTGCCCCGCCACTGCCACAACAACTGTCAGCAGCAGCAGCATACAGGTGACGGCCTGGAGCCTCCCACCACCATTGGAAGCACCCCCACCAGCACTAACACCAGTATGCAGCCTTATTTGCCGCAGGATGGAGTTTGGCCCTGCCTCCATGGAGTATCATGCTACCTGTTCCCTGCAAATTTTGTGCCTCAGACACCCAGGTGAGGGACTGTGACCTGGCACCCCCCAAGTGCAGCATCACTGGGCACAAAGCCCCCTCCAGAACCAGTGGAGAAATGCATCCCCTCCCCCAATCCTAGGCAGGATGAAGCACACTGGGCACAAAGCCCCCTCCAGAACCAGTGGAGAAAGGCATCTACTCCCCCTATCCTTGGCAGGATGAAGCACGCTGGGCACAAAGCACCCTCCAGAACCAGTGGAGAAAGTCATCCACTCCCCCAATCCTTGGCAGGATGAAGCAGACTGGGCACAAAGCCCTATCCAGAACCAGTGGAGAAATGCATCCACTCCCCCTATCCTTGGCAGGATGAAGCACACTGGGCACAAGGCCCCTCCAGAACCAGAGGAGATGCCACCCCTTTGAGAGACTGTGGGCTTGCACTCCCCAGGACCAAGCAGCGGGCAACCCAGCCACTATAGAGACTGTGGCTTTGCACTACCCAGGACCAAGCAGTGGGCAACCCCCCCCCCCACTATAGAGACTGTGGCTTTGCACTCCCCAGGAACAAGCAGTGGGCAAGTCACCCACTAGAGAGACTGTGGCCTTGCACTCCCCAGGACCAAGCAGTGGTAAATTCATCCATTATAGAGACTGTGGCCTTGCACTCCCCAGGACCAAGCAGTGGGCATGTCACCCACTTGAGAGACTGTGGCTTTGCACTCCCCAGGACATCGCTGTGGGCATGGAGCCCCCTCGAGGAGCAGTGGCGTAGTACCATCTTCCGGCTGAGGTGCCCCCTCTTCCACGTCCTCCTGAGGTGCCTGTGTGTTCGCGACCTGATGCCCCTGCAGTATTCTCTCCCTATTGAGGCAGGAGTCAAGTGTGGTCTTGGCCCATGAATTTTGGCCCAGTGGGCCACGGACATTTGTGAAGGACAGTGTACGGCATTCTGTACATATTGTGAATATTTGTATATTCTGTTTTTCTGTTCGTTAAGTATATCTGCCTATTTGAAAAATATCACTGATTTAACTAAATTCCTTTTGTCCTGGCGTTCTTACAGGGGGTAATGGGGTGTAAATGTAATGTCGAGGCATGTGTTTGTGTGTATGGTGTTGTGGGTGGGTAGGGGTTGTTGCGTGTTGCATGTGTGTGTCACTCTCTTCCCCTCCCTGTGTGCTAGGTGCAGTACTCACCATCGTCATCGCCACCTCCTCCTGTGATATTCCTCGTGTATGAGGAGGAGGACCAGCATGGGAGGACCTGCAGCTCGGGCTCCATGGCGTCCTGGTTCTCCGTTGATTGTTGGAAGGTGAGTGATTTCCCTTCGAGTAGTGTTTCCGCTGTGCTTCTGATGGCGTTGGTACCTCCCCGGAAAAGCTGGCGGATTGGCGGGTTGTAATGGGGTGGGTGGTACATTGTCCTCTGCCTGTCTGTTGGCGGTGACCGCCGCAGTGTTTGTTGCTACCACCATGGTGGTCGGAGTGTTAAAGTGGCTGTATGTGTTGGCTGTTTCTGCCGTGGTCATGATTCCATTTTTTTTACCGCCGGCTTGTTGGCGGTATTACCTCTGCTTTAACACTGACCGCCAGGGTTGTAATGAGGGCCCACGTCTCTTTAAAGCAGAGCAATGAGCACAGCCTTAATTTGTGCACTCCTAGAAGCATACCAGTGTCAAAAAAGGATGGGCAAAACAAATCTTATGCCACAAATAAGAGACGATTTAGCACTAATCAATCTATGAAGAAAGCTGTACGGGGTTGTTCCATGGAAAAACAGCTGTTGATCTTTTCTCCTACATGTATTTGCCTTTTCTATTTTACATGCTTGTTATTTTCAGATAGAAGCAAAGAGCACTTTGATAAAACTTGGGTTGGTCCAAATTGCAGAAGTTCAAAACAGGAAAAAAAGATGATAGCTCAAAAACAACTACCCATAACAAAATATAGAATTGACCAGGATAAAACTGCTGTTAGTCATCTTTTAAAAGATGAAAGGTAGCAGACAGAATAAATAACTATCCTAAGTCAGCTGCTTGATGCTTACAAATGCAGTTTTTTAGACTTGCAAAGGATGGCCAAGTATGACAGTGCTCTTCAAAGTAATCATGGTCAAAATTTGGGCACCAAGTCCTCCCCTTTCTACTGGAAGCTGCAACTTGAATAGTGCAATTATATGCCTTCCCTTATTCCATAAGAATCCCACCTGCGTTACATGTAGGGTAACAGTGCTACAAGGAAGATTCACCAGAAGATGATGACAATAATGCAAAAGGCATTTTGACAGGAGCGCTCTACCCTGCACCTAGAGCAGGAGGGACATCAGAATACAACCTGTGGTTGGAGGCAGGAATCAGGCCAGTGGCTTATTCTGAATGGCCCATAGTAGTTTTCAGTGGAGTTCACGGCTCATGTCGAATATGCATCAATATGCACCTGGAATTTGTTTAGGTTCAATTAAACAACCATTTATAGAAGTGCTTGGAGGGGGGGATATGATGCAGTGGAAGGTGGCAGAGGTGGGAACCCTGGGAGATCTGCTCCAGGTTGGAGCACGAGTCCGTTTTGCACATCTGAGAGATGGCAAGATTGTCCCAGAGGGGCACTTCCTGGCATATGTCTGGCTGGTAGCTGAACTTGGACAACTATGGTACTTCACTGGCACAGAAACCAACCAGCACCCATTCATACCAATGATGCAAACTATGGGTAAAGGCTGTGACTTGATTACATGGCTTACACGTGCCCTTTAACATATACCACAGGATCCCTCAGTAACACTTTGCAGGTCCTGGGAGGCAAGCATAGGCCAGGAATTGAGACAGAAGGAATGAGACAGGGCCCGTCTACACCTATGACAGGTCTTCCATAATGACTATTCCAGTACATACAACTCAACATTCTGCACAGGGCTTACCTCACTCCAGCGAGACTCAACACAATATTTCCTGGATTCGCATTGACCTGCCCAAGGTGCATGGAGCCTTGGACGGGCATGCTGCTCATTGTCTGGAATTACCTAATGTTCAAGAGTTCTATGGCTAGAGGTCACAGACAAACTCACCAAAATAACGGATTATACTGATCTATATGGTGTGGCGAATGGCATGCTGGGTCTAAATAAACACAGACATGCCTGGGGCACCACATACCACTTTACCAGATTTGGTCGCAATGTATAACAAAGGCTGGAGTATTGACTGGGGTGGGGCATTAGATTGTGGCGATGCTTAAGTGAGGTAGAGCCAAGGCAGTCATATTGCGGTTGGAGAAAGTGCAGGGCGGCAAAAGAGAGCTATTGCAACAGATTGGGAAGGTTTACAAAATGTCTTACAGCCACCACCGGCGGGCCATGGCTTTCAGGAATGAGAACATTACTTTGTTAACATGACATGTCCCCTTCATTCTTACTAGCCTCCCTCAGTTCCTCTGATGTGCTGAGCAAATAGTGGGGCAGAGAGCGTAAAAAGGTTGCTGATCACGTTTATATCAATAAGGTGATGGGACTTACCATTCCAGGGTAGTGGTTGTGAAGGGCTATTGAGCTCAGGGCTTAGAGGGACTTTTCCACCACCTCCAGTGGTTCTTGGTATGACTGCTGCTAATTGAGATTTTCCTAGCCTTGGTGTCTGAAAGGCTAGATTTTATTAAAGACACGGAGGCGAGTATTATGCAGTCTTTTCTTGCTTTAATTTTAACAGCAGCCAAGAAGAAAAACTACATTTCCCAACAAAAACTACAAAGTGACATCATAAGGTAACCATCCAATAGGACGTCGTAATGCACTACTAGTATCCTGACTGCGAACAACAAATCCTCTTTTCTTGATGCAAGCCACTAAAGAGGAGAAGAAACCAGAAAAATGATATAAAGAATAGAAACCAAAGTCACCAAGTCTGTAAGGCAATCTTGAAGATGGCGAGTGGAGAGAGGAAACCGGGAAGGATGTCCAACGATGACGGAGTCCAGTGTTGAACGAAGGTCGTTGCGCAAATCATGAAGAGCCAACGTTGGGAGCAGGAGTTGGCACTGAAATAAAGGAGCAGGGAGGGTTAAACCAGTGGTGGGATAATACTCGCCTCCGTGTCTTTAATAAAATCTAGCCTTTCAGAAACCAAGGCTAGGAAAATCTCAATTTTATTACAAGACCGGAGGCTCATATTATGCATGTTTAAAGCATAGCAATAACAGAATCTGAAACATGCAAAACTGGTTTACAGTAAAAGGTTCTAAAGGTACTTTCATTCGACCAGTCTGCAGATTTGAGGATATCCTGTAATGAGGATCCCGCCCAAAAAGCACGAGAAGCCATAGCGCCTCTGGCAGAATGGGCTCCAAAACAGTTTATATCAATCCCAGCTAGAGACATGATCCATTTAACCCAACGAGCTAGGGTAGGAGCAGAGACAGGTTTATGGGGTTTCTGGAAGGAAATAAGTAATTGGGAGGAAGAAGATGACCTCAATTCTGCAGTACGGGTCACATAGGCTTTAAGACAGTTGCCAACACACAACCTGGGTTGAGAGGGAAAAAATGGGTAGTTAACCGATGCCAAATTAGTCTTAGTACGTCGTCTGACTTGAAAAGAAACACCAAGCGGAGAAAAGAAAAAGGAAGTAACATCTAGGGCTTTAATATCCGAAACACGTTTAAGTGAGATTAGACACAAAAGCATAGTTAATTTTGCAAACAGTTGCTTGAGGGAAAGAAATTCATTATCTGGCCAAGCTGTAATAAATTTCAACACTAAATTGACATCCCACATAACATTATATTTAGGAGCTGGAGGAAAAACAGATCTTACTCCCTTTAAGAGTTGACAGATGAGAGGGTGCTCACCAATTGGTCTGCCATTAACTCTATGATGCTCAGCGGAAATGGCAGATCTGTAGGTATTGATAGTACGATAAGCCTTACCTTGGGAGGCTAAAGAAGCCAAGAAATTCACAACCATCACTACATCAGCTAAAAAGGGATCTGAATTCCGGTCCAGACACCAGCTGGACCAAATGGCCCATGCGGATTTGTAAGCCTTCGAGGTACCAGGGGCCCTGGCCTGATGGATGAGTCTGAGAGCATCCTCCGAAATTCCTGGGGTTCTCCAGGACGACCCGAAATCTTCCAGGCAATGAGAAACAGAGAGTTGTTGAGAACTAGTTGGTGTTGTCGACCTTGGGGATCCAAGAGAAGATCGGGGAAATGAGGAAGCCATACAGGATGATCGGTTGTTAACTCTAATAGAGTTGGATACTGTTGGACTTTTGCATATGCAGGGTCATCCCCAGTCTTTTTCGCCTCCTGCCTCCTATTTTTTTCTGACATGTTGCTGTTGGCTTTTCAACTCTGAGCACTTTACCACTGCTAACCAGTGCTAAAGTGCATATGCTCTCCTGTTTAAATTGTATGTAAGTGGTTTATCCATGATTGGCATATTTGATTTACTAGTAAGTCCCTAGTAAGGTGCACTAGAGGTGCCAGGGCCTGTAAATCAAATGCTACTAGTGGGCCTGCAGCACTGGTTGTGCCACCCACATAAGTAGCTCTGTAATCATGTCTCAGACCTGCCACTGCAGTGTCTGTGTGTGTATTCTTACACTGTAAATTCGACTTGGCAAGTGTACCCACTTGCCAGGCCTAAACCTTCCCTTTTCTTACATGTAAGGCACCCCTAAGGTAGGCCCTAGGTAGCCCCAAGGGCAGGGTGCAGTGTATGGATAAGGTAGGACATATAGTAATGTGGTTTATATGTCCTGACAGTGAAATACTGCCAATTTCGTTTTCACTGTTGCAAGGTCTGTCTCTCTCTCATAGGATAAAATGGGGGCTACCTTTAAATATGATTAAAGTGTAGATTCCCCTAGAGAGTAGATGGACATGTGGAGTTTGGGATCCCTGAACTCACAATTTAAAAATACATCTTTTAGTAAAGTTGATTTTAAGATTGTGCGTTTGGAAATGCCACTTTTAGAAAGTGAGCATTTTCTTGCTTAAACCATTCTGTGACTCTGCCTGGTTTGTGGATTCCCTGTCTGGGTCAGTTTGACAGTTGGGTTGTTTTTCACCTAACACCAGACAGTGACACAAAGGGAGCTGGGGGGTGATCTGCATTTCCTGATTAGCCATCTCTGCTAGGAGGGAGGGGTGGAGTGGTCACTCTCATCTGAAAGGACTGTGCCTGCCTCTGACAATGCTGTCTCCAGCCCCCTGGTGTGTGTCTGAGGCCTTGCCTGGGCAAGGCAGGATTTCACAAGAAGGTGTGAGTCCCCTTTGAAGAAAGGTGACTTCAAAGACTAAAATGGGTATAAGAAGGGCACCCAAACTTACAAACTTTAGAAACACTTCTGGAATCAAGAGGAACCTCTGCCTGGAGAAGAGCTGATCGCTGAGGAACAAGTGCTGCCCTGCCTGTGACTGTGCTTTGTGGAGCTTTCCTGCAGTGCTGCTTCTGCCTGAGTAAGAGGGCAAAGACTGGACTTTGTGTGCCTTCCATCTTGAAGAAGAAATCTCCAAGGGCTTGATGTAGAGCTTGCCTCCTGTTATTGAAGTCTCAGGGATAGCAAAGACTTCTTCCTGCCAGCACCTGGAGTCTCTGGAGAGACCCCTACTCTGCTCTGTGGTGCCCTTCCAGTTCCTGGGACCCTGAAAGGAGAGGCTGGCAGCCTCAGGACAAAAATACACGCACCGAGCGCCGTGCGGAGAAAAGATCGACGCGAATCCGATCGCGGCTGAGAAAACGACGCGACGCCGGTTCCGCAGCTGAGAAACGACGCCGCAGGAAACGCGACCGAAAAACCGACGCCCGGAGCAGGAGAAACGACGCGCAGCATCGCTGACGGAGGCTGAGAGATCGCACCCTGCGCCGCGGGACTTTCGGATCGTCGTGTGGCTGACTTTTTCAACGCGCACCGCCGTGCCGAGTTGTTTTCGACGCACACAGCCGTGCAGGGTTACTTTCGACGCACACCGCCCGTGCGGGGTTATTTTTGACGCAAACCAGGTACATTTTCACGCTAGCAGCGCTAGTGTGGTGTTACAACTACCTAAAGACTCTTTTTATTTTAAACCTTTAAAAAATCATAACTTGACTTGTGTATGTTGGATTTTTGTCGTTTTGGTCTTGTTTTGTCTAGATAAATATTTCCTATTTTTCTAAACTGGTGTTGTGTCATTTTGTAGTGTTTTCATTAAGTTACTGTGTGTGTTGGTACAAATACTTTACGCCCAGCACTCTGAGGTTAAGCCTACTGCTCTGCCAAACTACCAAGGGGGTAAGCAGGGGTTAGCTGAGGGTGATTCTCTTTTATCCTAACTAGAGTGAGGGTCCTTGCTTGAACAGGGGGTAACCTGACTGTCAACCAAAGACCCCATTTCTAACATTGGTGACCAGCGGTCGGGATTGGACTTGTATTTGTACTTGACATACAGTGATTAAGTGTACACTACTGTTTTGAGCTCAGACCACTACGTGACCACATACTACTTGTCTTGTGATTCTGCTTTTTGTTCTCTGATGTCCTCCTGGAAGTATTGCTAATATTTTTGGACTTTGTTTTTTGGTTGTGAAGCCTTTGCAGAATGGAAGTCAATTTCTGGCACCTATTTATGTATAAAAAGTGGCAGCTTAAAGCATTCTGCATGGAAAGGGGACTGGCTGTGAACAAGAAATCCAGAAGGGAGGATCTTGAGTCAGCCCTGTTTCAGTATGAATTGAAACGTTGTCAGGCAACACCACCAAATGAGTCTGAGGAGGATAACTACTCTGAGGAGGAGGACTACTCCAAAGAGGAGGGCAGTGGCCCTGAGGAGGGAACAGAAAGAGATGATTGGCTCCTAGCTCGAATCCGGAGGCTGGAAGAGCTAGATGCAGAGCTTAAGAGGGCTGAGGAGAAGAGAGCCTTAGTCCTGGAAGAAAGGAGGAGGGACTTAGAGATTAAAAAAATGATTTATGCTTACGAGCTTAAATTGAAAGAGCTGGAAGTCATGAGGGCTGAGTCCAGCTGGAATGGTGGCAGCAACAATTGTATATCCAGTGATGCTGCAGAAGTGCACATGCCCAGAGAGTTGGTGCCCTACTTGAAGGAGGGAGTTAACACACGCCAGGAGGTTCAGGGGTATGAGGTAGCTCCAGTGATGCACAGGGTCCCTGAGGTGGATTGGGGAACTGGCATGGGGAGTCATACTCCTACTGGTGGGAGGGACACTCTACTGACTCTAAGTGAGAGTGACAGGGAGAGGGGTTCCCCCCAGGTAGAAGTCCTGGTTATGGAGTGTGAAAACATCCCAGAAGAGTGTGGGTTGAGTGTCAGGGACAGTCAGGTACTGTCTCACCAGTCTCAGGAGGGTGATGTGGGGTGCTTTTTCAAAGCAGAGTCACTGGATGGTTGGGTGAAGGGTACTTTGGTTAATTCATGTGAGGGGCTGAGTGATGTAATTGCTGGAGAGCATATGTCTAGTCCTTATTTTCCAGAGCTATGCCAACACCAGGTGGAGTGTGAGTTCTCTGACCCCAGGGAGCTTACAATAGAGGCAGACTTCTGGGTGAGTACCAGAGAGTCTGAAGAGGCATTTGGGGGTGCTCCTGAGAGGAGTGGTCTAGGTAGTTCCCAACCAGGTGAGGTAGGGAAGGATTGTAGTGTCCCAGGTAGGTCCCAGTGTAGTGGGATGGGTGAGGGACCCCATGTCCAGTCTCAGAGGAGAGGGAATGGGGATGGGTTGAGGCCCAAGGTGCCCGAGATCCGGTCCCAGGTCCTGGAGGGTTCCCTGCGGGAACACCAGGAGGGGAGCCTAGCCTGTACCATAGGGCCATCTGTTGAGGGAGACCCCACAGTGTCAGGAGAACTTGGGGGGGCCGCTGTAGCCAGCGTCCCACCAGTTCTGGTGTCTGGCAGTACCACTCCTAGTGAGGGGGTGCAGAAGTCCAGACAGAGGGTTGAGAGGGGGTTGCGGACCCCAGTGGAGAACCTGGAGGGTCAGGGGTCAGCTCTGAGAGCAGAGCCCCCCATGAATGACCTTGGTGAGACCATTTCTAGGTTGGGGGGAATCCAGACTCTGTCAGATGGGCAGAGGTCAGGAGACCTGCACCAGCCAGACTCTTGTGTGGCCCTTCGGGACAGTGTGTCCCTTGAGGGGGGTAAGTGTGCCCCCCTGGAAGTCCTGGTGTGCCAGGCAATGGTTCAACCGCAGGGTGGTGACTCTGGGTTGAATGATCAGGTTCAGGGGGTAAACTCTGACCTGATAGGGGGTAGGTGTGCTCCCAAGGAAGTCCTGGTGTGCCAGGCAGTGGTTCAACCGCAGGGTGGTGACCCTGGGTTGGATGACCAGGTTCAGAGGGTAAACTCTGACCTGGTAGGGGGTAGGTATGCCCCCCAGGAAGTCCTGGGTTGCCAGGCAGTGATCCAGTATGTGGGTACAGACCCTGGATTGGGAGGCCAGGTTCAGGGTGTCCCCCCTGACCTGGAGGAAGGGGCTACTGCTAACAGTGCCCCTACCATGTTGTCTTCTGGGGGGGCCGCTCCTAGTTGGGTGGTTCAGGACCCCAGAAGAGAGGGCAGGGGGAGGGAAGCCTCACCCCTGGCCCTGGTCCAACCTGAAGGTACAGACCCCAGGTTGGAGGATCAGTTGCAGGTTAACATCCCTGCACTGATGGAAGAATTGTGCAGGACTGCTTCTACAAGCACCCTGACAGTTTTTGACTCTGGGGGTGCCGCTTCTGCAGGGAGGGTACAGAGCCCCAGAGGGGAGGACCAGGGTCAGGTTGTCATCCCTGACCTGGTGGAAGAGAGAGTGGTCAAAGGGTGCCAGGCACCTGGGGCTACCACCCCCCACTCTCCACAGTCACAGTGGTTAGAGAGGCCTGAGGTCGGGCTCTCATCCCTGACAGTTGTCTGGGGCCACTGTGGCTTGCTGTCCTGGTGGACAGAGTTGCCCCTGGGGGGGGGAGGACGAGAGTCACACCCCGGGGGTGGAGTGGGCAACACCACTGTGTTGGCCCTGGTGGTACTATCTGCCCATTGCAATACATCTGTGAGCAAAGTAAAGTTAGGTGTTGCACAGATGGTGTCTGTAGATGTGGAGAAGGGTTCCCCATGGGTTAGCTTAGTGGGCCCTGAGAGTATGGACAGAGGGATCCAACTGGAGTCAGGAAGGCGTAGAACTGGAACATGCCCCTGCTGTTGTGGGCCTGGGTCCCTGTTCTATCGCCCCAATCAGGGAAGTACATCAAGGTATTGATTGTTCTCCCCTGGCTTTAGGCTGGTAGGGGGTCGTGTTGGACTTTTGCATATGCAGGGTCATCCCCAGTCTTTTTCGCCTCCTGCCTCCTATTTTTTTCTGACATGTTGCTGTTGGCTTTTCAACTCTGAGCACTTTACCACTGCTAACCAGTGCTAAAGTGCATATGCTCTCCTGTTTAAATTGTATGTAAGTGGTTTATCCATGATTGGCATATTTGATTTACTAGTAAGTCCCTAGTAAGGTGCACTAGAGGTGCCAGGGCCTGTAAATCAAATGCTACTAGTGGGCCTGCAGCACTGGTTGTGCCACCCACATAAGTAGCTCTGTAATCATGTCTCAGACCTGCCACTGCAGTGTCTGTGTGTGTATTCTTACACTGTAAATTCGACTTGGCAAGTGTACCCACTTGCCAGGCCTAAACCTTCCCTTTTCTTACATGTAAGGCACCCCTAAGGTAGGCCCTAGGTAGCCCCAAGGGCAGGGTGCAGTGTATGGATAAGGTAGGACATATAGTAATGTGGTTTATATGTCCTGACAGTGAAATACTGCCAATTTCGTTTTCACTGTTGCAAGGTCTGTCTCTCTCTCATAGGATAAAATGGGGGCTACCTTTAAATATGATTAAAGTGTAGATTCCCCTAGAGAGTAGATGGACATGTGGAGTTTGGGATCCCTGAACTCACAATTTAAAAATACATCTTTTAGTAAAGTTGATTTTAAGATTGTGCGTTTGGAAATGCCACTTTTAGAAAGTGAGCATTTTCTTGCTTAAACCATTCTGTGACTCTGCCTGGTTTGTGGATTCCCTGTCTGGGTCAGTTTGACAGTTGGGTTGTTTTTCACCTCACACCAGACAGTGACACAAAGGGAGCTGGGGGGTGATCTGCATTTCCTGATTAGCCATCTCTGCTAGGAGGGAGGGGTGGAGTGGTCACTCTCATCTGAAAGGACTGTGCCTGCCTCTGACAATGCTGTCTCCAGCCCCCTGGTGTGTGTCTGAGGCCTTGCCTGGGCAAGGCAGGATTTCACAAGAAGGTGTGAGTCCCCTTTGAAGAAAGGTGACTTCAAAGACTAAAATGGGTATAAGAAGGGCACCCAAACTTACAAACTTTAGAAACACTTCTGGAATCAAGAGGAACCTCTGCCTGGAGAAGAGCTGATCGCTGAGGAACAAGTGCTGCCCTGCCTGTGACTGTGCTTTGTGGAGCTTTCCTGCAGTGCTGCTTCTGCCTGAGTAAGAGGGCAAAGACTGGACTTTGTGTGCCTTCCATCTTGAAGAAGAAATCTCCAAGGGCTTGATGTAGAGCTTGCCTCCTGTTGTTGAAAGTCTCAGGGATAGCAAAGACTTCTTCCTGCCAGCACCTGGAGTCTCTGGAGAGACCCCTACTCTGCTCTGTGGTGCCCTTCCAGTTCCTGGGACCCTGAAAGGAGAGGCTGGCAGCCTAAGGACAAAAATACACGCACCGAGTGCCGTGCGGAGAAAAGATCGACGCGAATCCGATCGTGGCTGAGAAAACGACGCGACGCCGGCTCCGCAGCTGAGAAACGACGCCGCAGGAAACGCGACCGGAGAATCGACGCCCGGAGCAGGAGAAACGACGCGCAGCATCGCTGACGAAGGCTGAGAGATCGCAACCAGCGCCGCGGGACTTTCGGACCGTCGCGTGGCTGGCTTTTTCGACGCGCCTCGCCGTGCCGAGCTGTTTTCGACGCATATAACCGTGCAGGGTTATTTTCGACGCACACCGCCCGTGCGGGGTTATTTTTGACGCAAACCAGGTACATTTACACGCTAGCAGCGCTAGTGTGTTGTTACAACTACCTAAAGACTCTTTTTATTTTAAACCTTTAAAAAATCATAACTTGACTTGTGTATGTTGGATTTTTGTCGTTTTGGTCTTGTTTTGTCTAGATAAATATTTCCTATTTTTCTAAACTGGTGTTGTGTCATTTTGTAGTGTTTTCATTAAGTTACTGGGTGTGTTGGTACAAATACTTTACGCCCAGCACTCTGAGGTTAAGCCTACTGCTCTGCCAAGCTACCAAGGGGGTAAGCAGGGGTTAGCTGAGGGTGATTCTCTTTTATCCTAACTAGAGTGAGGGTCCTTGCTTGAACAGGGGGTAACCTGACTGTCAACCAAAGACCCCATTTCTAACAGATACCAAGGTTGAGCTTGCCAAAATGGGGTTATCAGGACAAGTATGGATCATCTGCATACTGAATGGGTCTTCCTGGGCTGGAAGGGTGGAGGGCCTGGCACTTACATGTCAAAGTATAGTGGCCTGCCCTCACACAATGGACTGCCAAACCCTCTACTGGGACCCTGGCAGACAGGATGGAACTGAAAGGGGACCTTGTGCAGTTCTAAGCAACTATTTGAAGCCCCCCCACTTCAAAGGCACATTTGGGTATTTAAACAGGGCCTCTGACCCTACCAACTCAGACACTTCTGGACAAGATACCACTAGGGAAGAAACTCTGAACCAGAACCTGCAATCTGCAAAGAGAAGCTGCCTGGCTGCCCAAAGGACTCACCTGACTGCTTTGCTAAAAAGGATTGCTGCCTTGTTGATGCCCTGCTGCCTTGCTGCCCTCTGGCACTGCTGAGAAGTGCTCTCCAAGGGCTTGGATTAAGCTTGCCTCCTCTTTTCTGAAGTCTCAGGGCCAAGAAGACTTAGGCCCTCATTCCGACTCTGGCGGTTTGAAACCGCCAGGGTGGAGGGCAACGGAAGCACCGCCAACAGGCTGGCGGTGCTTCCAGGGCTATTCTGACCGCGGCGGTAAAGCCGCGGTCAGAAAAGGGGAACCGGCGGTTTCCCGCCGGTTTTCCCCTGGCCCAGGGAATCCTCCATGGCGGCGCTGCTTGCAGCGCCGCCATGGGGATTCCGACCCCCTTCCCGCCAGCCTGTTCCTGGCGGTAAAACCCGTCAGGAACAGGATGGCGGAACGGGTGTCGTGGGGCCCCTGGGGGCCCCTCCACTGCCCATGTCACTGGCATGGGCAGTGCAGGGGCCCCCTAACAGGGCCCCACCATGATTTTCACTGTCTGCTATGCAGACAGTGAAAATCGCGACGGGTGCTACTGCACCCGTCGCACCCCTGCAACTCCGCCGGCTCCATTCGGAGCCGGCTTCCTCGTTGCAGGGGCTTTCCCACTGGGCCGGCGGGCGATCTTCTGGAGATCGCCCGCCGGCCCAGCATGAAAGTCAAAATGACCCCCGCGGTCATTTGACGGCGGTGCAGTCTTTGGGCGGTTTCCGCCAGGCGGGCGGTGCCCGCTGCCCGCCGGACTCGGAATGAGCCCTTTAATCTCTGCAAAGAACTCCTTGTGCGGCAACCTTTCTGCCAGAAACGACGCCCACCTGCATTGCAGTGAGAAAATCACTGCATGCCGAACCGGAATGATGTAGCCCGGCTCCCCGAGTGGAGATTGACACAGTGCCAGCGTTGCGACCGGAACTTTGACGCACGTCCCACTAGATCCAAGCATAGCCGAGCCAGAACGACGCAGACTGACTTCCTGCGAGAAGAATCAACACAGCACCTGCCGTATGACAGAAATTTCCCTGCATCGCCCACCGGATTGACACAGCTCCTGTGACTTTGTCCTGCATGCCCAGGATATCTCCACATCGACCCCGGGGTGTCCAAATACCCCTCAACCTGAAGAGGATCCAAGTCCGAGTGATGGAAATTGGCGCAAAATTTGATGCATCATCTGTGTGCACCCGAAGAAACTGATACACACCTTCCTGTTTTCCACGCATCTCCTCCTCTGCGGTCCCTAGAGGATAATTTAGAAGCAAACCAGGTACTTTGTGCTTGCAAGAGACATTTATTGATTTTAAGAACTTAAGACTCTTTTTATCATTCTCTAAAGTGATATTTCAACATTTACTTATCAAATCTTGATCGTTTTTGACCTTATTCTACTCAGATAAATATTGTATATTTTTTTAAACCTGTGTGGTGTATTTTGTTGTTGTTTATACTGTGTTATTGCATGATTTATTGCACAAATACTTTACACAGTGCCTTGAAAGTTAAGCCTGAGTGCTCAGTGCCAAGCTGTGTGATTTACTCTGACTAGAGTGAGGGTCCTTGCTTGGACAGGGGGTAACCTGACTGCCAACCAAAGAACCCATTTCTAACAATGAGTCTTCCTCTTTTTGAGAGGTGCACATGACATATTCGGGGCTGCTAATCAATTAACAATAAAAGAAGTGTTGAGTTTACTAAGCACAAATGATATGCGGAAAGTTTCCCGATCTTTCTTGACTTTGCTTGTAAGTAGTGCTGCTGCTGAAAGAAGTTTTAGTAGTCTGCCACTGATCAAAAGCTACTTAAAGTTGTCCATGTGCTAAGACAGAATTTCAAATCTTGCATTTCTTAGCATAAAAAAGAGAGTTGGCTAACACAGCAGACTTTGATAGTCATGCATACATTTTCAACCATGAAACCCCTAAGAAAATCTTTGTAGTTGACTTCTTTGCATAGTTTTTTTGCTTTTTTTCAACATAAGCATCAGCACTTCATTTATAACTTGTTATTTCTATTTTATGGATGTTCATATGTGTCCTACTGTCGACGAAAAAGCAGTGATGAAAATCTAGTTATTTTAACAAGTAGACAGAGTTGTACCGAGTTTGCTCAAAAGGTTTACATTGAAATGAGGCATGTACACTTTGAAAACACAAACATGGCGATTCTATAACAAAGTGTTTTTCCATTTGACTTTGAAATGTTGTCTTACTTGCCTTGTTTATTTGTAATAGTTTAGTGCAGAAGTCCTACATTTATGAATGCCTGCTAGTTGTGAAAGCAAGACATTATTAGGCTTATTTTAGTTTAAATTATGCTGGCGTTAGTGCCATAATTTTGGTAATTTCATGGTATGAAAATTGCACATTATTACCAAGGTTACGCTGTGACCCACATCACGCGATGAGACACTCGTTTGGAGAGTAATCATACCATAAGATGTAGAGATAGAACGACGGCAGCATCTTCCCAACGCAAGTGTCAGTTTCTTAACACAAGGGGTCCACACAATCTTTTCATGTAGATTTGTTTAACCAAGTGTCCCATTCGAGGTATTTCTGAGTGCCAAATTACAAATCCAAACGAACGAAGCATCAATCTAATCAGGAGCAGTATTTCCTTTAAAGCGGATGATCAACAAACATTTTTCTGACGGACTTTTTTATTCAACCAAACCGTTTGGCTAATTGTTTAGCAACAAACTGCATTGTCAAATGCAAGCGGTAGTACTTTGAATTAGAGTGACCAGGAAATCAAATAAAAATTACATTTACTGAGCATTTAGGAGAATTGGAGTGTGAAAGTATTTTTCAACAGGGACACAGTGCCATAGAGACTGTGGGGCATAATTACAAAGCCCCTGCAGCACAATAATGCCGCTGAAGTGTCACTTTTGTGATGCTCCACTGGCGCAGTGTGCCCTCACACATTTACAAGGGCACGTAAAGCCACCCTGTGTGGCTGTTCATGGCCTTGTAAACATGGCCCCCTTTCATGCATAACCATGCAACACCCATGGAATCTGATGCATTCCCAGATATACAAGGCTGGAAATGCATCAGATTCCTATGCCATCCTAGGAGTGGCACAAAAGTGGTGGAACCAGGAGAGATAACATTATTGTCCCTCATTTTTAGCTCTTTCTATGTGTGTTGCATTCTGCAGCACACATAAAAGGAGCAAAACACCATTAAAAAATTGTTTATGCGCAGGAAGCTGTCCCTTTCCACACATAAACAATAATCCCTGCAATGTTGCAAAGGTGCCTGCATTGGCGTTAGACAGCAAATTGTCCACCAGCACAGAGGAAAGTACAGGGATGCGTCGTATTGCTGTAAATATGATTCACCTTTGCACTTTCCTAATGATGGGGTGTGGCACAGCAATCTGGCTTGCAGTGCCATGTTGAGTAATGTTTTTGTTAAATATGGGCCTGAAATTGTATAGTACATACAGTAGAAACTTCCTTTTGTTATCTTGAAGATGCCATCCTCTACTTTGTTCAGCCCGTGGGTATTTTGGATTTGGATTTTGGGGAGAAAGCATCGGTCTTTTTTTCTGTTATCTCTGCTGCACCCACACACTTGTAATCTTAACTTTTTGGGAAACATAACGTAAATTAATTGCAGCCCTTTGAAAAACGTTTCTTGATTTGTGGGAGGGCATGCATCATTATGTGTGTATTTCTTTTATATCGTTGTTGGTGGGTAGAGGACCATTTGGGATTAACTTTCTTTAGAATAATGCTTGCACATTTTTTAATGGTGGAAGCCTGTGGTTGAAAATACTTTTCACCATTTTCATGAGTGTTTTTCTGTGAATTTTGTATTGATGTGTTTATTGTTTCACTGCAAGGTTTATGTTTTACTGTTTGGGGCATAGTGTGCACTAGAATATGCCTTCAATGTATTTGTGATATATTTCTCACAATTCATACATTTTTAAAACATTTAGAGGCTTGTGGACAGCCTTGTATTAAACGCAAAATGTGGATTATTTTTTGTCTGCATGTGCCTGATAGTGGCTGTGGTCAGAGGGCTTCTAGAATCTAGGCTGATATAGCCAGACATCTTCCTATGTTATGAGCTGCCTTCTTCCCTATGTGCTTACCCACCATTTCTTTCACATTTTGTGCATGTGTGACGTAGTTGATTTATTACATTTTACTTTCTTGGTAGTATGTACAATTATTTTGGTGGGATAATTGATGTTGCCTTAGGTTGTTTGAGGTTAGGGAATTTTTTAAGTTAGTTTAATTTTTATTTTTGCCATTGCTTATTTAATGATGGCGGATAAGGGCAATTCCATATCTTTGCCTAGACACGTATGAGGTGAATGTTATGTCTTAGCAAATCTTTCCCTATTATTTTTTAGGAGAAAATTCTGCAGGCAGGACAGCACAACTGTGTTCTTTGTTACCCAAGTCTCCTTCTTCGATGGTCATGTGAGGTGGCAATTTTGTGTAGCCAGTGTATTTATTTGCCTTAGCCAGACATGTGTTCTCTATGCTTCCTTCTTTGCTTGTCATGCAGTAGCGACTATTTTGAGTAGCCATTGTGTGTTTGTGCTATAGGCGGACATGCATGCGTGTGTATGTGTTTGGTGGCCATTTTTCTTTGATCTCCATGCCTTAATTTTCAATGATCATGTGATTGTTGATCTAGATTTCATTTTCTAGGAACATTTATGAAGGACCTCCATAATATTTTAAATATTTTTTTTTGGGGGGGGTTCCAGATATTTTTATTTTTATTTGTAGCTGATTCTCATAGTGTTACCTTATTTCATTTATTCATTTTTTGCCTGCTCCCCCTCATGACTCTAGCTTACTGTAGAGTCCCCATGGCCTCACACGGACAACAGCAAATACTTAATTAATGTATTCAATGTTTTCCTGCACTTCCTGGGCCCTGCATTGGCATCAGTAAGCATTTTCTTCATTTGTTTGATTTTTCACTGCACTTCTGCCCCTCCTTGAGTTACCAAGGGACTTGGAGGGACAGCAGCAATTATTTATTTAATTAATTTGATTTTTACTTGTACCCCTTGCCTCCCATAGAGCCCCTTTGGGCCCAGAATGGGCAGCTAATTACTTATTCAATGTATTTGAAGTCTTTCCTTCACCCCCTTGCCTCCTATGGAGTCTCTATGGGTCCTGCATGGACACCAGCAATCATTTAATTAATATATTTGATCTTTCCACACACCACTGCCTTGCATAGGGATTCCCTGGGACCTTGAGGGATACCAGACATTATTTATTTATTGTTATTTTGCAATGCATTCCCTGCCTTCAATCGGGTTACCAAGGTCCCTAGAGGGACACCTGCAATTAATGTGTTTGTCATTAATTTCCCCCCATACACCCTTGTCTCCCATAGATACCCCATGGGCCCTGAATAGACACCACCAATTATTTCATTTATTTATACAATTTTCCATGCACCACCTTGCCGGCCATAGGTGTCTCATGGCCATGCAGGTGCAAAAACTAACCTTTGTATGTGTAATTTCATGACAAAAAATATTTAGTTTATAGATGGTTTGGGTACACTGAAGCATTTCTGATGATGATGATAAGGATGACTCCACTTATATTACATCGTCTTAATTCATATTGTCAATGTTTCATTGATGTCCTGCAGGTGCATAATTCATCACACACTGTACTATGACAGAGCAAATCTGTGACTTAGCTGACAGTGACATTTGAGTCCTCCTCTTCTAAGCGATTTTGATTTGTGCTCAGTCTTAACTAACAATGCTAAGAAGATGGCCCCAAAAAAGGAAGTTCCTGCAAAAAAAGTGACCAGTGAGGAGACGAAGAAGCCTGTTGCCATCACTGGCATCGATCCGTCATCTTTTTTCAGGAAACGTGACGTACCTGCTGCACCCTCTTCTGGGCAGGATGAGGCTGGGAGGAGGCTCACTCCTGCAATAAACGGACCATCACCAAAACCTAAGCTAAATTCTCTTCACAGTGAATGAGAAATAGAAATGCTACAGCAGCAATCCGAATTATAGCAGGAAAGTTAAAAGCAAGATCCAAAACCAACAACAGGTCATTCAGAATTAGTGCCAGAATAGGATATAGAGCATCTAGCTGAGCAAGATGTTATCAAGACTGTTTCATGATCTCCAGCAAGGAAAAGAAAGAGCACTCCGCCATTTTTTCCAAGCCCCCGACGGACGACCTGAACATGGATTGGACCCTGAATGAGTTCAAGGGGATAAGGAGTGTTCTCAAAAGCCTTGTGAGTGAGAAAGGTGATGACAAGCCAGTGATCGTCAGTGTGGAGAGCGTCACAGAGGATGTACAGCTGACGTCTATTCAACCTGCCCAGGAATATGGTTCATCAGCACCTCCTGATTCCATTTCTGAAAGAATCCAGTAACCTGCTGCCACCACCACTACCACCCCTCTGACATTCACATCATGCCCTAAGAATGGTAAACAACAAAACCACCTAGCTTCACTTCCTGTTCCCTAGGCTTTGACACAGTAAGAAAGGTCTCCTTTCTTGTTTGAAGCTTCTTTACATTTAGCCGGCATTACCACCACATCACAGAATACTCAATTTGCCACATGAAACGTTGTCATGTTAAATCTGGTGGGGGTTACAATACTGGAGGGAAAGCTCTCCCATCTGAAAACATAATGTGGGAAGAACACCCCTGAACACCCCTGAAAACATGCAGTAGGTGGTGGGAGAGAAGCAGCAGCTGAAGTGATAGAAGGGGGTGAGGAGCATGAACAGGATGTCAGCAGCATTATCCAAATCAGCACAAGAGTTTCCTCCTTAGTGTGCAATAATTACCCATAGTAAAGTCTTAATGGCACTATGGATAGTGGGATAACATTTATGTCACTTCAAAATGCGCAGGCAGCCTATTCGTTGCTGCTACCCATAGGTCACTTGTAGCAGTAGGAGCACACCAAAAACAGACTAGTATTAAAGCTATGTTTATCAAGGAGACAACATACCACGAAAACATTGAAAAAGTATTTTTGTATGATGAAAGGCTGGCACAAATGTTAGCTCTTGACCTCCTTTTTTGTTTGTGAAGAGCAAATGGCTTTCTTCAATTCATGGAGGCCCTCTACCCAAAATTGAAGGCTCCTAGCCAGACTTAGGGCCTCACTTACAAGCCCTGTGGTGCAGAGCAGCACAGCAAGTGACTTCCTGCACTGGCCTGCGCCACCAAGAAAAGGCAGAAATGTGCTGAATCTACAAGATATGGCACATTTCTTTCCTCTCACCCTGAGCTGATGAACAAATTGCTACCATGAACCATGGTGCAGGGGTACCTGCATTGTGGAGATGATTGTTTTTGTGTAGGAAGGGACATCGTCCTGCACAAAAACTATCACAAGAGGTGTTTTCCTCTCTCTACATGTGTGCTGCATTTCATCACTTTTAGTGACGTAAATTTAATGTATACAAGGTGGGTGTACATACACAAATACTAATGCAAGGCTAACACATTGGTATTTACAAAGCAGAAGCTGCAAGATGCACCTTCACACAGTGTATTGCAGTGATCAAAATGAGTCTGAATGCTGCATGTATGGCCCTGGCTAATGCAAATAGTCACACAAATATGTCTTATAAAAAGGCATTGGACACACATCACATTCCCCATACATCTGTCCATGGAGATTGCGATTATTCAAGTGAGTCAACATTTTCATCAACGGCTGCAACACACGGAGGAGGAATGGAAGGCTATTTCAACAGAGGATAAGCCTCATTGATCGGAGTGAGGAGGAGGTGATTCAAATGAACTCTTTGAAGGAGAATTCTTTGGATTTGCTGCAAAAGATTTATTCAAGTCTAAAACTATCAACTGCTCATTTATATGTCATTCCACCCTGTGTGAATTTACTGGCAGCACCACATCTGTAATCTTCTGTCTCATGTTATAGCACTTTTGCCAGGTGGCAGGTATTTATTGGTATGCTTTTTCTTTCTTCATAGCACAAAGCGTACCTGCAATAGCCAGTATCTATATTGATTTGGGGAGCACACAAATCATACCCATATGAGATGCTATGTAGCCAGACAGCATTTATTTTGAGGGAACCAATTCTCTCACCCACAGACCTTGGGCCATGGCCATTACTTTTTGAGAGGGTCTTGGCATAATCATCAGACTCTTTCCCTCTGTCTTGACTTTTGCCAAAGTTCATAGGGTTCCCAGTGGAGCTCTGCTTTCCGATCGTACGTTGCTTTATGCAGCCTGTATGTATAATAAACAGCAATTAGCCACTCTTTTACCACTGGAGGATCAGCTTGTAACCATCGTCTGCATAGTTCCCTTCTGGGCAAAATAGAAAAGAAACACTCTTTGCTGGGAGTCTTGCCCATGCTTGTCGATCCCAAATAATATCATGGTGGGGGCTACCTGCAGGGCACGGCTAACAATGGAATTTTACACCTTGTCCACATTCTGCCAGTAGGTGACCAAGCCTGGCCATTCCACTAATATGTCCACAAATGCCCCCTTGACTCCACATCTTGCACATCTGCACTCATTTGTATTCTTAAATTTTTCCATCTTCGAAGAAGACCAAATACAGCTATAAAGACTGAAGAGATGACTCCTTCCTAATGGAGCAGATTTCACAGTAGCATATAACAATTGTAAAGATACTTGACAAATCTCCTCCATCTGCTCATTGGGCAGGTCGAGCTCCCACAATCCACACAACAGTTTGATCCTTCTATCTAAAACTGTCACCAATCTCCAATACCACAAAGTGATTTCCTTCTTTTCTGGTTCAGTGTCCTGCAGGTTCTACTCCATCCAAGAAATCTCAGCACCATGAAGCAAACACTTCTTAACCAACTTGGCTATCTGAATGCACTCAAACCATGAAAGGTGGCCAGATGTTCTTACCCCCATTGCTCCCACGACAATAGTTTCCCTTCACATAACAGGTCTCCCCAGGTTTTTTAAAAACCTTCCATTTTAATAGCACTGCACATCTTTTCAGAAATACACTTACCAGTCCTTAGTGTGTCCCATATTGGGGTTCCAGCTATAATATGGGATACCCAAGAATTATCTTATGTCATACCACAATTTGGCAGCTGCTTGCGGGAGCTTAAGTCTGATTCTTTAAAAACTTTGGTGACTTGAATTTATACATGAACCCAGTTTCTGTTATGTGTGGCAAACGATTCTTCCATATTTTCCTTGTTGGGCATAAGTCAATTGTTCCGATCAGCCCTCTGCAGTTCTTCAGCTGGAAAGCCCAACAGTATAGCTGTAGATCAGGTTCAGCCAAACCACCTTTAAGCAGTTTCCGTTGCAGCTTTCTCCAGGCAATCCTAACCCCTATAGAGCTCCAAATGAAGCTACTAATCTCCTCTGGAACTTCTGCAACATCTTCCTGTCAAAGATTAGAGGCATTTTATTGAACAGGAAATTTAATAGAGGTTGGATCATCATCTTAACCACATTTACGCAGCCATAAAATGTCACAGCTAATCTTTTTCATCTGGATGGCAAGATTTTACCCTCTTTAATGGGCCTACCTAAATTAATCTCTGCTACAGCCTCATATTCTTTCACCACAATAATGCCTAGATGTTCAATAGACTGCTTCCCCTCACTTTCATCCCAGTTGAGATCCCATGTAATTACCTCCATTTTGTCTTTATTCACCTGATACCCTGGAAAACAACCAAAGCCTGCTACCTCCTTTTGTATATCAGGGTATGATTTGTTGGTGTCTGGTGTAAATAGGGTCAGATCATCAGTGTACAAAGCTAAGTTGTCGGTGACCCGCTCAAGACCACTAAAGGAGACAATACCAGTGTTTGACCTGAGACTTTGTGCAAAGGGTTCCATGTACATGGTAAAAAGAAGTGGTGGGTGGCAATGGGCATCCTTGTCTTGTCCCTCTCTCAATCTTCACGAAGTCTGATAAACTCTCATTAACTAATATCCTGGCCCTAAGGGGGCAATACAAGGCCTTTATTACCCTACAGAATGTATCTCCCAACCCTAGATTATCTAGTACTTTTGCTGGATATGTCGTGGTTGAATACTTTTACACTGTCTAAGGGAATCACAGCTAAGTGTGAGTGGTTAGAAGTGGCCAAAAACATTGTTCCCAAAAGGGAATGCATGAGTTCATGAAGGAATCTACCAGGCATAAAAAAGTTCTGGTCCTCATGGACCAACTTCTCAACTACCTTGCCCAATATTTTTGGTAATATTGCTGCAACAATCTTGTAATCACAATTTAAGAGTGATATTGGCCTCTATAACTCAGATCTGTTGCCACCATGCTAGGTTTCAAGTAAATGGTAGCATCCTGCCAAGATGCAGTCCTCACAACTAAAACACTGTTGAATTGGGACGTCCATACTTGGTTCATTACTTCCTTTAATGTCACATACAGCTCTTAGGGAAGGCCACCCGGCCCTGGTGCTTTTGCTTTCTTGCAAATATTTGTTGCCCCTTCTATTTCTTCCACTTGTATCATGCTATTTAACACTGCCCAGTCTTCCTCATTTAAGGTACTCAGTTCTTTGCTTCCTATCCAGCATTTCAGTTCTGCAATGTCAGGACTTTTACCCTCCCAGTACCAATCACTAAAGAAATGGGGAATTCCTTCTCAATGTCCTTACACGGATTCAGAATCCTATTCATAGGACTCTCCATATTTTCAGTTATCAAATTCCTACTTCGGTCTGCCCTGCATTTCCAAGCCAGCATCTTCCTGCAGTTCTCTCTAGATTGATAAATGCAAACTTTGCTAGCTTCCCACCTCCTCCTCAAATGGATTTCCTGGTGGGCTTCCAATGCCTCTTTCTCCCTCTGCATATTCTGGCATTTAACCCTTTTAACATCTTGCTTCAATCTGTGGTTACTCAAATCCCTTTGAAGAGCAAGGATTCTGCTCTCCTTCTCCCTAATTACTTCCTTATTATTCCTGATGTCCTGAAAATTCAGACTTATCAGTTGCCCCCTTAGAAATGCCTCATACTTCTCATATACTACCTGAGCCCAGATTTAGAGACAAGAATTCAGCAGGCCACTTTTTTAATTCTAATATTATTTCTACATTAATCAACAATTTAGAGAGAAGAGTTCCGCAGGCCACTTTATCAATTCTAATATTATTTCTACATTAATCAACAGTTTCCTGTCTAACGTCCACCAATGCTTCATTTTCTGTCTGCTTCACTCAAACTCTAAATATACCACAGCATGGTTGGATATGTGAATAGGGAAGTGTACTATCCTCCTTGCATTCTTTATCTCCCTCCTATCTAAACAAATTTATCAATCCTTGGAAGTGGCCAGGGGCCAGATGTATGTAGGTCTGGCTTTGCGATTTCCTAATAGTGAATATTAGTGATTCACAATTACTAAATTGCAAACTGGGATGTAGAACAGTGTATTTAACACTGTTTGTGATTCCCAATGGGGTCACAAATGACCTACCTCATCAATATTCATGAAGTAGGTCGCAACTTGAATTTGGTGGTAATTGTGATTGTTTTGCGATTGCATTCATGGTCTCAAAACATTCAGACACCCCCCTGCGACTCGCTATGAGGAAGGGACGACCTTGGCACACCCCTTCCTAATAGTGACTCACAAACCTATTTTACGAGTCGGCAACAGATGAGAGACTCGCAAAATAGGATTGTTACATGGGGGAAAGCTTTTTCTGGGTCGCAAATGGCCCTTCAGGTTTTCATACATCTGGACCCATGTTTCATACAGTGGATGGTTTATTACCTCTGTCTCCCCCGCTGTCTCCCCCAGACATCATACAATCCTAATTCAAACAATCAATCAATCAGCATTTTCATGGCACAGCACTATCTCTCTGAAGGTATCTGGGTGCTCAGAATGCAGGGTCTCACTCGAAAAACAAGGTCTTGAGCTTGTTCCTGAAGTTTGTCCCAGAAAGTGATGTTTGCAGGTGGAGGGGCAGGTTGTTCCAGGTCTTGGGGCTGATGTAGGAGAAGGTGCCACCTCCACTTTGGTTGAGACAGGCGTGAGGGACGTGTGCTAGGGCTAGGGAGGTGGAGCACAGGCATCTAGAGGGCTTGTGGAAGTTCACAGAGCTGTTGATATAAGTTGATCCCTGGTTGTGCAAGGCTTTGTAGGCATGCATCATAATCTTGAACTAGCATCTCTTCTGGTTGGGGAGCTAGTGGAGGTTCCTGAGGTGGGGAGTGATGTGGGATCATTTGGAGAGGTCCAGGATGAGTCTGGTGGCTGTGTTCTGTATGACCTGGAGTCTCTTGTTGAGTTGGGTGGAGATGTTGCTTACAGTGCGTTTCCATAATCGAGTCAGCTGGTAACGAGGGCCTAAGTGACAGCCTTCCTGGTTTCAGTTGGGGCCTATCTGAAGTGGAGCATGCAGAGGGTGTGGAAGCAGAATGAAGAGACTGCATTGATTTGGTGTTTAAAGATAAGTTCACTGTTTAGGATGAAGTCAAGTTTGCAAGTGTGGTCTGTTAGGGTGTGTGTAGGACCTAGCTCAGATGGCCACCAGCTGTTGTCCCAGATAGGGGTGTTTTTCCTGAAGATAAGCATTTCTGTTCTGTCTATGTTTAGCTTGAGGCAGTTGGTTTTCATCCAGTTGGCAACATTTGTCATTGGGTTGCAGAATTTTGCTTAGTGGAGGGAGTCTTCAGTGTCTTCGGTGACTGAGAGGATGAACTGTGTGTCACCTGCGTAGGAAATGATGCTGAGTCCATGTGATGTGATGATGTCAGCAGGGTCATGTAGGTGTTCAATAGTGTTGGGCTGAGGGAGGATCCTTGACGTACCCAGCAAATTATATTTTTAGGTTCTAAGGTGTAGGATGGCAGGCGGACTCCACTTGAGGGTGTTGTCCTGGATGCCGATGCTGTTAAGCGTGTTGACGTTGGTGTTGTGGGATAATGTGTGGAACGCTGCTGATAAGTCAAGGAGGATCAAGACTAATGTCTCCCTGCAGTGGAGGTGGGATCTGATAACATAAATAGTCGCTATCAAGGCTGTTTCTGTGTTGTGGATTTGTGTGGAAGCCGGATTGCAAGGCATTGAATAAGCCATTTCTTTTCAGGTTTTCTGTGGGCTGAATGCTGATGGCCTTCTCCAGGACTTTGGCAGGGTACATGAGCAGAGAAATAGGGCAGTAATTTTTTAGATTGCTGGGATCGGCTGAGGGTTTCTTCAGGAGTGGTCTGACCTCTGTGTGTTTCCATTCATTGGGGAAGTTTGTCATGGTGATGGAGGCGTTGAGGATGTTGGTGAGTTCTATGCTTATTTCCTTTGTTCCCAGGTTGAAGAGGTGGTGGGAGCAGGGGTCCCTGGGCACCTTAGAGCAGAGAATGACATGATGATGGTGGTGGCCAGTGTGGTGAGAGGTCTCCAGGAAGTGATGGATTCGGATGGTGTGAACGGGGATGAATAGGTTGTTGAGGTTGACTTTGGTGGGTTAGGGGTTGAAGTTGTTGTAGACTATCCTGCTGTGGAAATAGTCCAAAGTGTGTCACAGAGTTCTTTGGAGGAGCGCATGGTGTTTTTCATGGCTGACGGGCTGGAAAATTCTTTGACTATGTTGAAGAGTTCTCTTATGCTGTTGGTGCTTTTTTCAATGTGGTTAGTGAGGGCTGATTTCTCAGCGTCCTTGATGTGTTGGTGGTAGTGATTGAGGCCAGTTTTGTAGGTAGTTCTTTGTTGGTGGTGGTGCACTATAATTTCTATAGATGTTTTCAGTGGAGTTTGGTGGTTCTGAGTTCGGGGGTGTACGAGCTGGCTTGTCTTGATGATTTGTTGATTCTGGTTGGCTTCACAAGGGCGACTCTGTCAGTGCATTTCGTGAGTCAGGTGGAGAAGTTCCAGAGGGCCCGTTCTAGATTTGATGCAGCTTCTTGTTGTATAGTGCTGTGGATCTGTGTCCACGGGGTCTCCTTCACTTTGCCCCTGCTGTGTTTTGGGGTGTTTTTATGGTTAAGTGGATGATGGTGTGTTCGTACGAGGTGATCTCCATGGTGTGGCTGTCTCTGACTGTTGCTGAATGTGAAGATTGAGTTCAATGTGTGTCCTGGTTTGTGTGTCGGTTCGGTGGCCAGTTGGGTAAGGCCAATGTTGTTCATGTTTTCCATGAGGGTGGTGGTGTTGGTGTTGTTGGGGTCATCGAGGTGGAAGCTACAGTCACCGTGTAGGATGTAGTTTGGAGTCGATGTCTATGGGAGTCATGAAGTTGTAGATGAAGTCGCAAAAGGTGGGCTGAGGTACCAAGGGTCGATATGGGAGGGTTTCTCTGTTGGTGGTCTTGGTGTTGGTTAGAAGTTGAGGTGTTCCATGATGGTTGTGGGGTCATCTTTGGTGATGGTGCATCGGACGGTTTCCTTGTTGATGATGGCAATGCCTCCCCTGTGCTTGTTGGTGCAGTCCTGGGGTATCATCTTGTAGCACTTCCGCGTTGCAGTGGCTATGTCGGGGTTTGAGGAGGAGTTGAGCTGTGTCTCTGTAATGAAAATAACGTTAGGGTGATGGTGTTCCAGATTTATGTGGTGTGGTTTCCGAGGGATCAGGTGTTGAGACAAATGAACTGCAGAGATTCTGGAGCATTTGCTTTCTTCTGGTGGGGTGTGGCGATAGGTCAATTGTGGGCAGGCAGTCCTGTGTTGCACGAACAGTGGTATGTGTCAGTCCTCTGTTTTGCTGGGGGAGGAGGTGCAGCAATTTTGTCTTGTCTAGGATCCAGGACTCAAAGTTTTGTGGAGGAGTAGCAATGGGTATCAAACAGACAGGGTTTCTGGCACTGGGCATGGTACACACACGGATGGACTTGCCTTTGGCATGCCTTCAGGGGCACCCCTGGCAGGCCCACTGCACACACCTGCTGTGCTGCCACCCTCTGGTCTCCATTAAGTAGCTCCTGGAGATTGAGGGATGCAGGGGGCAGTAGGTGGCACCAGCAAGAAGGGTCGTGAAAGGGAGAGGTGGGATTAAGGTGCAGCAGGAGAAGCTGCAGCACGGGCAAGCACACATAAATTAAATACACTAAAAACAGTGGATGACAAGGAAAACCAGAGAGACGAGCACAGCACAGAGGGTACAAAACTGAATGACAGAGTACAACACAGAGGGCACAAAACTGGATGACAGAGTACAACACAGATGGCAAAAAACTGGATGACAGAGTACAACACAGAGGGCACAAGACTGATAGACAGAGCACAACACAGAGGATGACAAAAGAGGATGGCAGAGGGGGAGACAAGTAGAGGATCACATGTAGTGTGAGCAGCGCATTGGGTGGACCATGAGTCAGAAGAGGAAGTGCACTTGCAGCTGAACCAGAGACAGTGCAGGTGAGAGCTGGCACATGGACCTGCTCATTCATCACAAAATGTAAATATGGGAGAGGTTTAAGAGAACTCACTAATAAACTGGTAGTAGACCACTAGTGTCAGCTGTATAATCCACAACCTCTACTCCTGCTTTCTTTCTTATCAAGAAGGCAACTACCTTGGTGCAACATGTCTGACTAGTACCAACACCTTGGCTGATCCACCTTGTTCCCCTACTGGTTGACAGGTGCTCCTCCTTTAGTAGATGTGTCTCTTGAAGCACAATTATAGATGTCTCATGATCTTTAAGATACTGTCCTACTAAACATTGTTTCCTTCTTCCTCTTAACCCATTAACATTCCAGGTCATTACTGAAATCAACCTGGCCAGGTTATCCTCCTCACCTATCGTTGCCTTTATTTTGAAACACATCCGCCACCCTGTTTCATGCTCCCCCTTTCTCTTTGCTTGCTTATGTCATGAGGAGTTTTATTTTTCTCCCAATTGTGCCCCTCAACTTCCCCTAAATCCCACTCTACCCCCATACTGGAGAACCCTCACAACTTTCCCTCTGTCAATGTCAGGTTTGAGCCTACTCTGCAGGTCTTCCCTTCAGATGCTCATTTTCCTAAATCAGCCTAACCTAGTGATGAGTCTCCCCCTTTATCCATGCAATAAATTGATCCACATTTTCTGCTGCCCTGAAGTTGTGCAGTGCATTATTATGCATAACCTTGAGTAGGGCAGGGAATTTCACTCTAAGAGTTGCCCCAAGAGCCTTTAACTTATCAATCAATATCCTCATCTCCCATTGCCTATCTTGAGTGGATTTAGAGACGTTTGACCTGGTGGTAAAAGAACACCCTTTCATATTCAAAACTCCTGTTTTAAGAGCCACTCCAAGTATCTGATCTTTCACTGAATATGTCAGAAAATTCACAAGGATCTTTCTCAGTCTCTTCCAGGCTGAGTTAACCTTAAAGTGATCCCTATGGGCCCTCTGGATCTTCTTCATTAAATCTATGCCAGAATCAGTCAGGACCCCACACCCCTCCAGTAGACTCACAACAAAAGACTTGACATCCTGCCCCTGTGCTCCCTCCGTAATGTTGATGATGCTTCAATAGTTGCTCCCTGTGTTGTTTCCAGTGTTGTAGTGAATCCTAGTTTGTTTTAATGGGATACCATGAGTTAGCTTAGCCTCCAGCTTGCAGGCTCGTGCCCTCGTCACCTAGTGACTTTTAACCTACTTAGCTTGCTCTGTCTTAGCCCATTTAATTATCCATGAATGTATTTGTTCTTTAAAATTTTTACATTGATGTAAATGTTATGCTATTTTTGGAAAACGATCTGGAATCATCTGGGGGTTTTGCAACATAGGAAGTTAAGCATAGTTTCTGAGCCCTGTTGTGTGAGAGGGAGAGAGCAAAAGTGCACCATACCTACTAAGACATGGTGCACTTCTAGTCCCTCCAAGTGCCGGGGCATACCTACTCCTTTGTACAAGTGTGGCTGCATTGTGGGCATGATTGTTTTTATGTAGATAGCAAAATCATCTTTCCAAGCGTGATGCAGATTGTATCACACATAGATAAAGGAAGTAATTAGATTTATTTTTCTTTTTGTTATATCTCTCTGTGTCAGGTCCAGTATATTGACATAATGCACGGTCTTTGGTAAATCTTGGGATGTGGCAAATTTCATGGGTAGATGCTCAGGAACAGTCATGCTCCATCCATAGTATGCCCACCACTAAGAAAAGAAACGAAAAATAGTGCAAGCTACAGTATTGCATTACATTTCGATACAAAGTCACACAAGCTAGTGTAAATTACTCCTTGTATGGCTTTTTTCATTTTTAAATTATTCTAACCCAAAAGGTACACAGCTCTGATGTTAAATCATTAATAAATATGTGCCTGGACGATTTCGCTAACAATGGATTATAACAAAACGATGTACAAGGCTCAGTACGCACCGCTGATGCCAAACCAGGCTTCAGAGTGAACAAAAACACATTTTTAAGCAGGCAAGACACGCAGGGGCTGCAATCACAGAAAAGGAAGGAATGATACTCAGAATTCAGATGAAACATTAGTTGTTAACATCTGATCAACAATACCAACGGCCTTACAGAAGGCAGTTCTGAAGAAAGGCACAACCTTTTTACCCATATTTCTGACTAACTGTATGAGTCAAACCTACTGGAAACAGAAGTATAATTTTTCAAGTTCAAGCGTAAATTGCAGTAATGCTAAATTTCTGATAATTTGGAACCTTAGGTTTCCAGTGGAGATGAGTCTGATTACTTGGAGTTCAAACCAAAGAGTACATATTGTGCTCCTACATCACATACAACTCTTGATATGTTTCAATCATTGATCAAAAAGGACTTACAGCGAGTTCACTTCAATCACTCCCACGTTACTAATTTGTCTACATGTGAAAGGGATGCTCTACTATTGAAGGCCCATAATAAGGATTTAACATTCCAACCGGCAGACAAAGGAGATGCGTTAGTGATTTTGGACTGTATCTACTATGACATCCGTGTCAGCGCATGTTTCTGATGTGAACACATACATACCACTCGAGCATGACACCACAACTGAATTTGCCAGTACTTTATAGATGATATTGGAAAATGCTTTTGAGCATGGGTGGATTAACCACAACACACATCGCCTTCTATTCACTGATTTTCCCAGAAGACCGGGTCTCTACATGTTACCTAAGATTCATAAAAGGATCACTGACCCTCCATTTAGACCCATAGAGGCTGATTTAAGAGCCCCTTGCCCCACATTAGCATCATATTTATGCTAATGTAGCCCAACGAGGCAAAAATCACTGTACTAAATTTACAAAGTGGCAGAATGCATACATTGTGTCACTTTGTAACTCTTTGCGCTATATTGTGTATGCGCCAGGCATAATATATTAGAAGGGAGCATTCCCCCATCAGGAGGGGCATAATAAATGACGCAAAGAAATCTAAAAGATTTATTTGCGCTATTTATTTTTGGCACTTTTAAAGCCTGCTCAGAGCAGGCATTAAAAGGAGGCATCCATTGTTTTCAATGGGCCTCAATGGATTTTGCAGGATTAGCATCAACATTTTTTATGCTAATCCTGAAAAGTGCTGCAAAGTGCTGAACTAGCGTAAAAAATGTTGACGCTAGTTCCCCTAACTAACTCCATTGTGCGCCTTATCTTAGAAACGGCGCACACATGTTGGCGTTAGAGGGGCGCTAGAGGAGGCAGGAAAAGTGGCGCTGCACTGGATGCAGCACCAATTTTCTTAAATCAGGGCCATAATGTCTGGTCCTGGTTCCATTCAAGAAGGTCTTGGTAATATTTAGATTCATTTATACTACCTTTTGTTCTGAATTGGAGCTCCTATGTTCAAGATAACATGGATTTTTTCTAACATTTGTCATCGCTTCAATTCATTGATATGGATGATTGCTGGCTTTGTACCAATTACGTCACCTCATTATATACCTCCATACCTCATAATGAGTACATCAAATCTGTGGAATTGCCACTTATCAATCAAGATGAGGTATGGGCCAACAAGGTTTTCTTGTTAGAAGTGTTCCATTTTTTGTTTGTTCCACAGTTTTTTTGTTTGGAAAGATACTTACTCTTTACAGAACCATGGCACGTCCACGGGTTTTTCTGGGGTTCCCAGTTATGCTAACATCTTCATGGTAAAGTTTGAGGCTAGTTTCATTTACAACTCTGAGACCTGCAGATTCATTTGATTAAGTGCCTAAGGTACATTGACAACATTTTTGTGATTTGGAAATACTCAATGGGTTATCCAGAACAACAGGTTTCTGAACTGAATGAAAAGACCCCCAAGATTCAATTCACTCATTGTATCCACAAGACAAATATTACTTATTTACATTTTCAGCTTGTACTCACACCGTCTGAAATTTCTACCACAGTATTTAGAAGTAGAATACTCTTTATTCAATCTTATAAATATAGATCATAAAAGAATTAGATTACAATACAATACATAAAAAACACATCGTAAATACAGATTAAAATTCTTCCATAAAAAAACAGACATAAAATCCCACTAAAAAAGAAAAACATAATCTTATTATCAAAAAGCTAAAACAGCAACAACTTATGCCAGGCCACAGTACCTTTTAGAAAATGACCAACATAACTGCATGCATTGTAATCATTCAACTGTTGAAGGAAGAGCAAGGCTACCCTTCAATTAGTCAAATTATTTTGTTGTAAGAGTGTTACCAGATACAGGGGCATATTTATACTCTGTTTGCACTGGATATGCAGCATTTCTTTTTACGCAAATCCGGCCCAACCCTAACTTCATATTGATACTTATCTAGCATCAAAGTTATGGAGTTAGCGTAATTTTTTGCTTGTGAAAAACTACTTTCCTTTAATGAGATGCAAGGTAGGCATTCCCGGGCAAAAAATTACTTTAAGGCCTTTGCGCCTTATTTATCCTCTAGTGCAAAAATGACGCATGGGAGGAGGAGGGCCTTAAATAATGGCGCTAAGCCTGTTTAATGCTATTATTTAACGCCTGGGTCAGAGCAGGTGTTAGGTGACCTGTGGGATCATTTCCATGGTCACAGACCATGGTAGCAGTCCACAGGTGCCCTTCTCTGCACCCAGGGAACACCCCCACCCACACCTGGAGGACAACCTAGGATTTAGGGACCCATCCAAGGTAAGTCCAGGTAAGTTGTTTTTTTTAATAGTGCCATAGGGGTCCTAACTTGCCCCCTCCCACATGGCACTGTGCCCAAGGGCCATGCCCAGGGTACAGAAGTCCCCTGGGCATAGCCATTGGTCAGTGGGGCATGACTCTTGTATTTGCTAAGACAGGAGTTATGTACATGCGGGTTGTGCGTCAAAAATTACACTAGTCAGGTTAGAGTCAATATTTTTGACACTAACCTGACTAGTGCCATTCTTTGATGCACAATCTCCAGTCTCCCCTATGCCTCCCCTACCCGGTTAGTGTAATTTATTTTGATGCTAACCAGGCCTTAGCGCCAGCTAGCATCATTCCTTAAATATGACGCCCGGCTGGCGTCAAGGAATGACGGTAGCCGGCGGTAAACTTTTTGACGCAAACCTGCGCTCGCAAAGGCAATTGAGGGTGGGGCAGGGGTGGTGTTAAAAACTAAGCAGAAGAGACATAAGCATGTAGCCAATAACTGTGTATGGACAGAATAGACAACCTTCCTGACGAATGTGAAGGAATCTTAACTTCCTCCCCGGACAGTGGCCCCAATGGAACTGGGGGAGAGTGCTCCCCTGTCAGAAAGGGCACTGGTCACAAGAAAATTGCTGACATATTTGTAAAACGGGCCAACAGGCTATAGCCCCCACAGGGCAGGGGGAGGGTAGGGATGTCATCACCCATACTCCCCCATTATCAGCGGATAAGCCTCCAACTGATCCCAGCAACCCTATTAGGTTATCAACCGCTTTACCCCTTTAATAAATATCTCAGACTCACAGGACGACCCTGACCCATGCATCAGGGTGGGTGGGTCAGTAGATGTAGATGTAAATGAGCACTCAGCCCTGTCAAATGCACAGCATATGTTATGTATACAAGATTTAAAGAGGGAGGTGTCAGAACTTAAGTCTATGGTTGATTCTTTCATTGCAATAGTCAATCAGCTCATTTCTCCAGACACAACGACTCCCATGAATCCTTACCGCAATCCAATGCCAAACCATTTAGGTACCATGATGAAATTGCCAACAACGCTAGCAAATAGTTGTGCTGACCAATCTCTAGCTCATGCTAAGATCAAGAAATCCAATCAGCCCCCCCACCCAATAGCTTAGGCGCAGAGAAGGCATTTGATGCCTGCTATCAAACTACAAAATCCACAAGCAATACTGTCCCTAAATACACTACACAACCCATCATTGACCGACTCCAATCTACAAAGACTGTTCAAATGGTCAATGTTCCTAAGCTACACCCACTAGCACAAAGGGAAGGGGGAGATTACATTAGAAATAAGGCAGTTCATTGGATTCGCTACGTAAGAGGCTGTTACTCTGTAATACTTGAGGATATAATTGATGCAGTAAGAAGCCCGACACTTTGACATTCTACAGTTGACATTTAGGGATAGGAGTATGGTGGACAACCTGGTGGCCCCAGACGCAAGGACAAGTGCTCCTGGGCAATCCTGTATCCAGTTCAAATATCCTAGTCCACCTCTATACTGTAGGGCTCGTCCCATCCACTGCCCATCAGTCCATCTGCTCTTAGCAAGAATGAATGACTTAAAGCATCATCTGAAATACATGTTGAACTTCCCCCTGACTTACATGAAACAACTGTCTCTGGTCTGGCTGTAGCCCCCAATATTGCCTCCGCAAGCACTCACATTTCTTCTCCTTACAGATCCCACCAGACCACTCGTGATCCATTGCATAGCCGTGATAACATTGTACATTCTTTCACCCGTGAATCTCACTTATTACAGATAGCAAAGGATGAGAATACCGCACCTAGGACCAGGTCAGGTCCCCCAGATGGTTATCATTACTCCATATAGGATTCGCTGGACAATACCACCCTCTGGTAACCAAACTCTCAAATATGTCAGTGGACAGGGTTGTCCATTCAACCACCAGGGTACGACTTGTCTCATGGAATGTGGCAGGTCTGAGATCTATCCTCCCCTCCCGTCCTTCATCTCCTTTATTGAGGAACACGACATATGTCTTCTTCAAGAGACATGGTTGATCGACCCACTCTTTCGAACTGGCTATTCCAACTTTTATATTCCTGCTCTGCCCAGTACCCCTCTGGGGTTCTAGGCATTTGGACTAGAGCATCACTACACTGCTGTATGTCACAGCTATCCATTGATTCCCCCGACCTGCTAGGTCTTCGCCTATAATTTGGGGTTGATGCAGTTGTGATTATTTTTAACATCTATACCAGAGGGGTTGGGGGGGGGTCGGGTTTCCAAAACCCTCTGCATTCCACAGGCATTTTTGCAAAACTGTCCCCGGCATTACAAAATTATTGTGGCAGGTGAATTTAAGTCACATTTGAACCTCTTGACTGGGATGATCTTGGGTCCACCCACGAGGAGGCTCAGGTATGGTCTATCCCTGCCCTGGATATCCCGCCCATTAAAAGGTGGTCACAAGTTGCTGTTCAAGGAAAATCATTGACTATGGAATATGGACTTAGAGCACTCAATAGCAGGACCAAATCAGACTTACAGGGTTGTCACACGTATAACAAAGCTAACCACACCAGTAGAATTGATTATTGTCTAGTCGACATAACATTGTGGCCTTTAGCCATTGACATAGTGGTTATTGAGAGATCTGAAAGTGACCATAATCCTCTCTCAGTCCACTTGTCAGCTTTGAGCAACCACTTGTCCATGATCAACACCTCAGTTAAAGCACCAAGGGGAATCAGTCTGGTTAATGACAAACGCCACCTAAAGTGGAACCAGGTTCTTGCTCAACCTAAACTCATCGACACTGCTAACAAGACCTTGAGGACCACATTGAGGGGCTTAGAGATGGGCTCCACAATCCCCAACAAGGAAAGCATAACTCACACCTCATGTTTCAAGGGTATTGCGGCCCTCTTCTCGGCTGACATAGCCTCTGATAGTAAGAGGCTCAAGGGTAGGCATCGCTGGTTTAACAAAGAGTGCCGCCCCTCAAGCAAGCATTTAATCCAAGCTACCAAATCTAAGGATATAAATGCAATTAGCTTAGCCAGAAAGTCTTACAAATCAACTATTGACAAAGCTAAATGTGAACAAGACGACAAGTGGTGGGCTGCACTTAGTGACGCTGCACAAGAGAGGAACTGCAGCACATTTTGGTCCCTGGCACCGCACGGCCCTGCAAACAGCGAATTGAACATTACAACTAATGTTGCACCAAAGGACTGGGTAGACCACTTTAGTGGGTTGTACTCTTACAACCATGATAGTTCTACCTCTCTACATAAGGACACTTGTCCAAATATTACCCTAACACCCACCCCTCCAGTGTTGCAACTATTTTCCCAAGCGGACATAGCATACTCTTTAGGCTATCTAAAGCGTGGTAGGGCACCTGGTGCAGATGTGTTCCAGCAGACCTATTTTAAACTGATATAGCAATCTGGTCAAGATATATCACCATCAAAGAGAATGCAATAGCATCTGGGGCACAAATCCCTGAGTCTTGGAAGTGGGCCATTGTTGTCCCAATTTTCAAAAAGGACGACAGAAGCCTCCCCAGTAATTACAGGCCAATTAGCTTAATAGACTGTGTGCAGAAAGTGTTCTGTCATTGCTCTCTGGGCAAGATTCAAGACTGGATGACGGAATGCAGCATCCTTAGTCCCCTCCAGGCAGGTTTTCGCAAAACAATATCTACCATTGAGCAATACCCTAGGTTTCTGCTCTTATACTGGAAAACCATTTTATTGGTAAAGGAAACCTGTGTGTTGCTTTTGTGGACTTGAAATCCGCATTTGATTTAGTACCCCGTAACAAGCTGTGGGAAGTTCTTTCCCTAATGGGAATCCCCGAGCACATTCTTGTATTACTAACTCGGCTCCATGAGGGTAACTATGCACGTGTCAGGTGGGACAAGAGGGGGCAGCTAACTGACAGAATTCAGGTGTCAAGGGGTGTGCGGCAAGGGTGTGTCCTTGCCCCCACCCTGTTCTCCCTGTACATAAATGATATCGTCCACTCTTTGCTCAGACTGGAGGCTGACGCACCATCGCTAGGCACACAGAAAATTCCATCCTGCTCTTTGCAGACGATACACTCCTGATATCCAAGACCCCAAGTGGATTACGTAAACTCCTTGTGTGTTTTGAGGAATTTTGCTCCACACGGGGACTTGAAATCAATGCCTTTAAAACGAACTTTCTGACACTTAATCCACACAGATCATTTAGAGGAAAGTTCACTCTTGAGGGAACTCCACTTGAAAAGGTTGGCACTTTTAGTTACCTGGGCATAATGTTTACTAAAAAAAATTCTTGGAAATCACATATTGCAAAGCAAGCACTGAAGTTAAAGCAAACAACGGAGGTCTTAATAAAGGACTTTAACCTCTCACATACTAAACCAATATGCCCGCAATCCGGATATGTGAAACCAAGGCAGTAAGTTCAGCCCTCTATGGGGCTGAACTTTGGGGCTCTGCCAAAGCCCAAGAAATGAAGGTTTCTGAAAACAATTTCTTAAGAAATCTAGTGTCCCTCCCGCCAAGTACTCCACTGTTTCCCCTTTTAAAAGACCTATGCATAAAAAGCATTGACCATAAAGCCCGCCTATGTCCCCTCTTGTATTGGCGGCATCTTTGGACCACCCGGGAACTTGCCTCCTTTACTATAGCCCTGCAGATCAGAAGCTGACCACTCTCATAGTATCCCCTGGTTCAGACACATCAAGGAGCTACTTTACTCTCTTGGGCTTAGAGAACTTTGGGATTCCCCAACCACTACTTCCTTCCCTTCAAAAAGTGATCTGAAAAAATTGTACTGGCATATGGTAGACTCTGAAGACATGAGGGTTGCTTTTCACTCTACACTATCATGTGACTTCACCAACATAAAAGAGACGTGCAAATATGAGGCTTTCTGGGACATAATCACGGTGCCAAGAAAGAAGAATCTATACTTTCAGTTCAGTATTGGCACCCTGCCATTAAGACTATTTACTAGTCGCTGGTCACATGACAAAACATCCATCTGCCCAGCTTGTAAAGCACCCAACGAAAACCTCCCTCACGTCCTATTTGTCTGTCCTGCATACACTGCCTCACGCAGGATATGGCTGGCCCTGGCTTGTAGACTGCTGGGAGCTCGCAGCTCTGACTTAGCTCTCCGAATTCTTAGATCAGACACTTGCCCTATGCTAGTGATTGCTGTTGCCAAATTCCTTGGGGCAAGTTGGATTGTCAGAGGGAAACATCTATCTGTATAATGGTTTTAGCAAGAATGTATAAACTTACTCTGGGAGTGTATTTAATTTTATTTAATTTTATTATTTTATCTAATCACATGTACTGTATATATTTTGTTTAATTCTGTATAATAATTTATAGTTGTTGTGTTTTTGTGGATCTTGTAGCCGAAATGCCGATTCACACATTCTTGAGCCATGGAACAGGTTTGCCTGTGTAGTGCTTTAGATAATTTTTGCGCATGAAAGAATACCTTCTAGCACAAAAATATATTTTTCTGATATTTGCTTTTTGTAAATGTGCTCCAGAATGCAGAACACATGCAAACAGACATTAATGATGATAAATAAGTATACTTTACCTTGTTACACCACCCTCAGGTTGGCACACCTTTTTGTCCAAAACACGTTCACATTTGTTTGCCATTATGGGTTTGTGATAAAAGCAATGGTTGCTTGCACATGTGTGGCCATGCACCACCTATTGAATGCCTCAAAGATGCAAGGAAATGCTAGTTGACCCTATGCATTGAGCTGCGTTATTTTAAATTAATAGGACCATGCAAAATCAGGCAAAGTAGCTTTTTGTGGCACTCTAAATCATAAAATGGCATTTGCATTGTGGACACTCAAAAAAAGTTATGCAACACTGTAGCTAAATCTTGGTATATCTTAGGACATTTTCCTTTTAACATTCATCTGAATTTGTCCCCTTGCATATGAATTCCTGCTGATGACTACTCTAGTTTTTTTCCCCTTGGACAGTGTAATTTTCTTAAAGTGGCATTTAACTGACCTTCACTCTGACAAACATATTTACATCTAATGTGGCCACATGCATCAACATAGATTATACAATGAATAGTGTCAAAATACTCAAAACATACTTTAATGTTTTTACAAATATAGATCCTTGTGCTGCATAATGCAGAACCAAGACATTAATAAAAATAAAAATGAATAAAGTTACATTTGACTGCAATCATTGACTAGGTGGACACGTTGGGGCAAATTTATGAAAAATGGCGCATTATGTCATGATGCGACATTTTTTCTGCTCCCCATTACGTCCCCATAAAGCCATCATGTGCTTGCTGTATCTTCATGTGGTGCACCATGGTATACGTTAGGAGACTAGCGTCATACGTTTTGATGCTAGTATGGTGCTTTGCAGGATTAGCACCAAAACTATTGACGCTAGTCCTGCAAAGTGACAGGAGGCCCATTGAAAACAATGGGAGCCTCATTTTAATGCCTACCTTAGGCAGGCAATAAAATGTATGCTAGAAATGGTGCAGTGGAATCCCATTGATTCCACTATGTCATTTTTCTGGGCCTCCTAATTCTCGAATGTCCCCCCTTGCACACATTATGCATAGCCAGGAATCGTGTGGGGCAAGGTTTTCAAAGTGACGCAATGCATGCATTGCGCAACTTTGTAAATATGGCGCAGCGTTTTTGCCAACCTAATGCCAGATTGGCACAAAAAAAATGGCGCTAATGTGCCGCAAGGTGGCGTTAAGAGCTTCTAAATCTGTCCCTTTATTTCATACACGTTTGGTGAGGTTATTCTGTTTAACAGTTATTAACTAGATGAAAATGGGATGGATGCAAAGATACATACTCATCACGTGGTATCTTAACCACTCAAAACATGATGATAGGCATCACTATTAGATGTGTGGTAGTATCTTTACTTAAAAAAGGTTTATCAAAATTTGGAAATCAATATTCAAAAGGCTCCACAAATATTGACATCCATTTATTGTTGTAGCTGTAAGTCAAAAGTAGCATATGCACAATGTTAAGCGATTACATACTTTGGAACATAGGAGAAATTTTAAAGACTAAAATTAGAAAAATGTTTGATTGACATGGGCTATTATAATTATTTATGGATGCATATGTATGCATAATGGCAGATCAAACCACATTATCATTCAACATAAACATCATTCAAACATTCAAAGCATAGCAAACTTTTTATTACTTAAGAAACCATTGTGTTATTTAAATATTTTAATAAAAACAAAGGTGATAGTGAAAATGTGCCAACTCTCAAATCTAAAATATAAAGGTCGTAACAACTGTTTAGGTAATTCTAAAACCTACTGTACTACTAAATTACACTAAATACTATCTAATATCACACTATATCTAGCCCTTAACAGCAACATAATTCATATTCTATTGTATATATTAAGACCAACACACATATATAGACTAAAAGTTATGTAACATTTGCTAAAATGTATTGCGAATTACAAAAATACAACATTAACTCCTTGCCCTCTTATCAAAATCACTATTCCTAAATACTGTCTTCTAAAATACAATATATCTAAGCATACTTCAACTTACAACTAAAACTATGCAAGTTATAACTATCAAACTAAAATATCTAGTCTTCATTATTAAATCAAAAATGCTACATAATTTGAATTTATTTTAAATAACACATTAAGATAACATTTGCTATTGGATAGTATCCAGAGCCTGCTAACACCACCTCTATGTGCTTAAAATGTCAACTAAATGTATATTTGTTGATTTATTGGATTGATATATCATACACAATAAGGAATTATTTTGCTTTAAAATTAACATTACGTTTTAATGTATTTTCATTTTTTTCATTGTTTCTTTGCCCTAATCCTGTTTTTTCGACATTGTTTTTCTTTGCCATGTTGCTGGAGATGATGATGTGCTTGGTCCTTCTAAAGCTGTGGCTGCATGTTTTAACAGGCTCTGGAAGCTCGTAATTTAGACTCAGATCGCCCCTAGTATTTGCCCATTTTTATAAATTCCAAAGCAATCTTTTCTAGTCTATGGAAACATCCTTTCCTAATGATAAACTTCTTATTTTGTTACACAGTTATCTGAGCTACAAAATGTAAATAATAAAGTAGTGTAACTTTACACCTCCAACATTAATGTTGTGTACCAATAACAAAAATAAAACTTTATTTATAAATCTTGGGGCAGTCTTTTAACTATTTGGCGCAACATAGCACAACAAATCAACTTGATGTGCCAAGTGAAATGGAGAATGTTGAGCAGGGCCATATTCACTAAAATATGATGCAGTTCAGCTCCCTCCTTTCACTGGCACACTGTGCAGCCTAGTGCCAACACAGTCACCCTTGTTTCAAGGTGCATTGATGCATGAATGTTTTTATGCAGTAAGGGACACTCTCCTGCCCAAAAATAATCCCAGCAGCCATATTCATGTTCCTATGTGTGCTGCTGAATGTAGCTCATATGGAAAAAGGAAGTAAGAAGGATAAACAAAGAAATGTCTCCTTGTTGTATCAGCCTTGAGGATGCTCACCATTTTGGCACAAACCCAGATTTACTGCCTTTAGATAATCTGGCTTTCAGTCAAAATACATAGGTGGATTCATGCAGCACACATATAGCACCTTTCCGACGCAGTGTAATCAGCACACAGCACTGTTTATCTTTTTTTTTAGCAAACTATGAAAAGCCACTCAAATTGGACCTTGTGTAGCTTTGCACATCAAAAATATGCCATTGTGTTGTTTGTCTTGCATTTTACGATGCAAGGGTAATGCAGAGGTTCAGTAAACTTGAGCCATAATAAGCTGGTAGGATTAGGATAGTCATTGTGGCACATATTAACTCTGAATTTACTGTTCCTTAGTAACATTTTAGTTGTGCTTGGGCAGCGTAAGAATCTACAGGCAAAATCTGCTATGCACTGATATAAAAATACTATTTGAAAATATAAACATATATTTTTTACTTTAAAGCTTTTGAAGGCCAAAAAAACCTATCAACAAATTTTCAGTTTATGAAACAAAAGTAAGTTCTGAGTATCTCCCAATTCCAAATAACTCATGAAGATTATTAAGTTATTTGGCAATTTGTAAATCCACTAGGAATCACAGCCATCACAGGTGCGTTTGCCTGCTAGGGTCACCAGAACACCATGTTAGTGACTGCTTTTCATATAAGCAGTTTATGAATTTTTAAAGACAGCACATATTTATTAAAGAAGAATCGGATGTGTTTACAAAAATCGATTCTAAATGTATAAATTAACTATTTGAGTAGGCATTAATCCATGGGACCACTGCCTACTCTTAAAAACATTTTGATTCGACATTCACAAAGGGCATGGTGTTTCTTTGGGATCTATTCCCATTTGCAAATGGGCAAGCGCCTCCTTTGTTGAGGAAATACATATTATATGTTTTTATCAAAATGTGTGATGAAAACAATAGTAACACCACTGTGATTGTTGCTTGGATGGAATGCCCTTAACATGCATCTTCAACATAATAATTCATACTTTTTTACACTTCAAAATAGAAATTTTATAACTTGTAAAGAAACCACAATTTGGGGTTTGTGAATAGGAAAGGCATTTCAGGAATGTCAAACTGCATGAATCTGCAAATCGGGCTGTTTGTGATTGCAAACATGTTTAGTACACCTGTGACAATATTTCGTAAAGAAAGGCAAACAGATCTAAGTTTGTTTGCCTGTGTGTCAATAATTTTATTTTTTTAGCAAAAAAAAGTAGAGCATAAGGTTGCCTTGGGCAAGCTTGCAGTCATTTACCCTTACATGGATGTAGCTCAGACAGCCACATTTCTTCCCACAAGAAAGTATAATCAAACTCATATGTACAAATTTTAATGTATTTTCTTTCTAAAAATAGGTTGCACCTGCGCAGCTGGGATCTGAGATCGTGACGTTCATTAATTTGTCCTTGCGTTTTTTTTACTGTACATGTCTGCTCTCTTCTTGTAGCTAGGCTTCACACAATGAGCCTACACAATGTCAAACCATAATTTTACCAGCTTGTTGGCACTAGTTACCATTTAAACTCTCTAGCGTTTAGCAAAACTAATTTAATTGTTACATTGTGTTACCTGCATGTGTATCACATATGTACATACTTCAAAAAAATATTTTATAAATGTTTTACTTTAGAATCATATTAAGAATAACATCCTAAAAAGCTTACCTAGTAGATCAGCAACTTCTATTGCCAGGTGGTTCAGCAAGTCTTCCTCATGAGACATTACAGCAGCTCACTGATGGTGAACCTACTGAACTGTGCCCTCTGTGGATGTTAAGGCAACATGATTGCAATGCACCTCCTTATAGTACTCAGTTTGGGCCACATTTACAAGGCCCTAGTGCCTCCTTGAGCACACTAGTGCCAGTTGTTTATGCTAATGTGACTCATGGAGGAAGTTTTCAACGCACCATATTTACAAAGGGTGCAATGATTGCATTGTGCTCTTTTGCGACCCCTTGCACCACATTATGCCTGCGTGAAGCATTAAGAGCATTAAGAGGCCAGCTAAAATGGCGCTGTGAAATCTACAAGATTTCCGTGTGCCATTTTTGTGTCATTTTTGATGCCACTTAAAACAGCCACTGAATTGACGCACCCATCTTAATCAATAGGCCACCTTGCACTTTGCTGCACTAATGTCAACATTTCTGATGTTAGTGCAGAAAAGTGCCACTATCACGTCAAAAATATTGATGCTATTGGCCTAATGTGCACCATGGTATGCCATATTGTAAATACGGTGCACCCATGGTGTTGTTAAGTGGTGCTGGGGTGATGCGAGAAAAATGGTGTATCAGCACTGATGCACCAGTTTCTTGTAACTATACCCCTTTGTTCCTCATATAAGTATCATTGGCCCACTCCTCCACAGGCTGTTAGCATCTTAGGGAAGTAGTGTACTATCAGCCACACCAGTGCTTTTATGTCCCTCTCACCAAAGTTCTCTTTTCAGACCTTCCCAGATATACCTATCACTTGACAGAAATGCAAACTCTAAAATCACCCCTAAATAAGCCAAAATACCCCCACAAGCAAACAAAGGCTCCCCAGCAATACAGTGACAAAACAATACAAAGACAGACTATACATATTTATTATACAAGGAATGAAATATCCAAAACTAAAACAAATTTGACAATTACAGTGGCGTACAAAATGACACACAACACAGTGACATCAGCAAACACTATTCTCAAACTCATGCATTATGATTTGAACAATATTGCATGTTTTATTCTGCACAACCCCTTACAATCAGTAGATGTGTGTTGATGAGTTATACAAAGCTAAGTATAACCATGCAAATCTGCTGAAAATAATGTAAAACATGGATTATACTTATCTTACATTTTTTATAAGTGAATTAGTTACAAATAAACACATATTTTAAATGTGAATAGAAAAAAATGAAACCCATGTTATTTAAATACAAAGACAAACACATATCACATGTACATATTTAATAGTTAATAGCTTAATATCATACACACAAGCAATCCTTGTATACATTTTCATCTGTCTGTGTGTGCTGGAGAATGCAGCACACATGCAAAGAAGAGATAACAATGAGAAATCCTTATATGCGTGTGCCAGGGCCATATGTTTAAGCCTCATGATTTTGGTTGCGTTCCGTGGTATACTAGCATAATTATTGTAGTACTAAATCACGTTCCTTGGGAGGATTGACAGCAACAACCATTCTCCACCTATAAAACACATACCTTCACAAAATGAAACAAAGCACAGCACAAGCTGCTGCGTTGCCCTACATGCCTTTACAAAGTTAAACATGCCAGCACTATTGTACACATAAAACTGATGGATGGATTGCTTGAATTCATCCACTCTGTGCCACATCCCAGTCCATCATTATTATACGTACACTGCCAAGTCAGTTGGGATCTAGTCATATGCAAATTAATCTTGACCCTGCTCTAAAGAGAACAGTCCAGCTTGAACTGCCAGGCCATGTTGCTTAAGGTGGCATTTTCAAAATAGTAATTTAAAATCCAACTTCACCATTAAAGAGGATTACCATTAAAATGTGAGTGACAGAAATGTTTATTTTAAATTATTAAGAGTAATAAGGTAAACCATAGTTAGTCTATGGGAGGCACGTCTTGCCACGGTGAGAAATGATTTTGTATATTTTTCACTGCCTAGACATGTAAAACTTTCTATACATGCCCTGATTTTTAAATACCATGCACTGTGCCCTATAGGCATTTAGGGCCTAACTTAATGGTTACGCAGTATTAAAAATAAAAACTTAGGCCTGGTTAAAGACTTATTTTGGCAAGTCAAATTACAGCTTAAAACTGCACTATAGGCTGCCGTGGCATCCCAGAGAAATGTTTTACAATGCTACTTTAGTGGATGGCACAATGAGGGCTACAGCCTCATAGCAGCATTTAATTTACATGCCCTGGGAACATGGGGTACCCTGTACTGGAAACATATACATAAGTTAAATGTACCAATCATGTATTTAGCAATTTTACCATGTTTGAACGGAGCGCAAGTGCTTTACCACTGGTTAGCAGGAGTGAATTGTGCTGAGTCCTAAAGGCAGCAAAAATGAGTTCAGATAAAACAAGGTAGTGAAAGACAAAATCTAGGGTGATTCTGAAAAAAGGACAAATTTCCAACAGTCAGCAACATAGAATGTCTTATTTTGTGTGTTTTTTAATTGAGAGTATCTTTAAACTCAAAAAGGTGTTTTTTTGATGGTGAGGGACACGTGTACATTCCTGGTAACATTCTGACATGATACACACATATTGATTCTAATTTTTTGTATTTCGTTTTTTTTTATATAAAGGGTTCATTGAACATTCAATATTTGAGCCCACACTTTCACCTCCCCCACAGTCAACGTAATTTCTTCCACCCATTCCTGCTTGTTTTAATTTTCCTGAAAGTGGGAGAATGGTATAACTATGCAGCCCAGGATGGCCTAGAGGGATAAATATCATAGATAAGTGCAGAAGCATGAGGAAATCCTCACTGGCACCAGAAGCATCACAGGCCTTTTACAAAGAAAGCCCTCGAGCGAAAGATCACCTCATAACACAGAATGGTTAAATCCATTTTGCTGGGCGGGGCCCCAGAATGGCAGAGAATACCCCAGAAGTACTCAATTGTATTTTGCGGGCAACCATGAGAAAAGTAGGACCCCACAAAAATCCTCTGCTGCAATTTTAATAGTATAGAATACTAGGTCTCCAGTGGCCCAGACGCAGTGACCCGACGATAGGTTTGCATGAATTAAAGGCATTCTTAGGCTTGTGATTTGAAAGTTACTAGTACTGTCTGGAATTCTTGACTTGTAGGTTTATTTGTAGTTGTTAGGCACCCTTCTTCAGTAGCAGAAAACAGGTTTGTTTTGCCAAAATAAACTATTTTCTATAGTCAAATTCACTTCAAAAGCCTTATGAATGGTTTAGTGTATATGTTTAATAACTGTGTATGGACCATAAAATTAAAGAATGTTTTATATTGCACTGTTTGTTATATGGTAAAACCCATCGCATAAAGCCATCTGGACACTTTTTATTAATGCATCCCATATGCTTGTTTTAGGCACATATGGGGGATTTGTGTTTTTTAGGAGTTAATGTCTGCTGGAGCAAAAACTGTTTAGAGGTGACTCCAGCACAGGCATGTTAGTTGACCGTTATTTGACCTTTTCAACCCTCCTTTCTGTGTGCCAATTGTACTTTTTGAAGCCCGTTAAAATCTGACTCCATTTTGTATTTAAACTTGTCACTGCGGACATATTTGTAATTTGGTGTACATTATTTATTTTTTGTGAGTTGAACTCATTTCCCTTTTTAAAAGGAAAAGCAGGGATTATGTATTGATTTATTAACTATTGGCACAGCACACAACACTTATCTCTACATACACATAGGTACAGACAGGCCTTTTGTATAGCCACTTTCAGCTACTGGGTGTTCAGACGGCTTTAGAATTGTCCATAAGAGATGCGAACAGCCCAAGCCATTTTGATCTACTTAAAAAAAGTGTACCACAACCCTTGGCATGCATTCATTTTTCACTAGTGTTTTTAATACACTCACATTTTCCATCACACTGCCTAAAGCCCCATCCTCATCCCCATCCCCCTCCCCCAATACCTTGGTCATTATGCATTTTACAAATGTGTTTCACACGGTGTTCAAATAACATATTTGTTGCTTTTTACGAACTCCTCTTTTCCTCTTTGCGGTCTGAACTAAAAACAGCTTTAACTGTCTTATCAGCATCATGTATTAAAAAAAAAAAGACCTTAAGAAAAATACACATATACATACTTACAGTGGCTTTCGTTCAGCCCTCTTCATAAATTGGCCTGCTCAAGAGTCATTCAAATTTTACTTCCGTCCACCACAGTTGAAGGATGGGACATGGGTCAGCCCCCTGCAGTTATTGGCCATCTTGACTGTGACTGATGGATCTGTATCTGATTTCATGCACTCAGCGGCCTGAAAAAAATGAACTTCAGTGGCAGGAATGATGTGCGTGAGCTGGCCTTTAGTTTTACGTTCCCCTAACGTATTGTTATTATTTATTCATTTGTAAGTGCCCGCCAACTTTAAATTTCTACCGAGCAGCGCATTTCATTAATTTCATACCTATTTCACAAAGCTATTGACCAGGCATTATATTGCCCAGAACTATTGGCTTTGTTAATGCGTGTTTTTATTCATTGACATGCACCCATTGGCTTTGTATTGTTATAGGTTTTTTCTGAAATGAATTATATGCATTTTACTATAAAATGCCGTGACGCCGAACGAAGTACACCTCACTGAAAAATAAACTGAACATCAGTGAACTGCAGCCACAAACCTGGCACCTTCACAGCATTTAAATGAAAAACTAATTAAAACGTGTCCGAGGAAAGCAGAAAGAAAATTCCCTCACCCAAATCTGACCCCGAGTACATGGACACGGCATCATGCATTTTACCAGCAAATATTTCTGACCCATGCCCAGCTGTGAGTTTGCTGCACGAATCCTCTGCAGACTAATTTAAACACTTAATGTACCATAGCCTTTGCAATGTCTGTAGCATTACATTGACCTTTCGCTCGATTCTGCTGATGCAACAGTATGTCCACCTGAAGGTAGACATGTCAGGGAGGTACTGTCTGTCTCTGCAATTACCCAGCTGATGCCCTGTCTGCATGCAAATTCAAGCTCTGACCTTATTGACAAACATCTCTGTGAAGAACCATTAGGAAAGTCGCTTTTGTTAATAATCTGCCACCCACTATGTTTATGAATTATTTATATTCCATCTATTAAAAGCTTTTTATTACATCCTACCCGAAATACTGTCTTCTGCATTTGATAGACACAAAAGGTAAGGAGAAAATATAAACTGCACAAACTGACAGTAATTAATTATTCATGTTTTGGACTTTCTGCAAGGATTTCCTCGGCAATTTTTGTAAAACAAGTGGGTGCATTCTGGAACAACGTACTCCTTTTTTTTAATTTGTAAATCGTTGTATTGCGTGAGGGAAGAGGAGGCACTGAACAAGGGCAGAGAAGCTGTAAGCCAGACTGACCTAACACAAATTTGGGGCCGTATTTATACTCTGGTTGCGCCGAATTTGCGTCGTTTTTTTCGACGCAAATTCGACGCTAAACTAACGCCAACTAACGCCATATTTATACTATGGCGTTAGACGCTTCGGGCGCCAAAGTGCCCGGAGTGAGCGTCATTTTTTAGCGTGAACCCCTTCCTTGCGTTAATGAGATGCAAGGGAGGCGTTCCCGTCTTAAAAAATGACTCCCAGGCCTTTACGTGGTATTTATACTCCCGGGCAAAAATGACGCCCGGGAGTGGGCGTGGCCAAAAACGGCGCATTTGCGCCGCTTTTTAACGCCTGGGTCAGGGATGGCGTTAAGGGACAAGTGGGCTCAAAATGAGCCCACAGTGCCCTCCCCTGCCCCCAGGGACCCCCCCTGCCACCCCTGCCCACCCCAGGAGGACACCCAAGGATGGAGGGACCCATCCCAGTGAAGTACAGGTAAGTTCAGGTAAGTATAATTTTTGTTATTTTTCAATTTTTTTTTGTGGCATAGGGGGGCCTGATTTGTGCCCCCCTACATGCCACTATGCCCAATGACCATGCCCAGGGGACATAAGTCCCCTGGGCATGGCCATTGGGCAAGGGGGCATGACTCCTATCTTTACAATGATAGGAGTCATGTTGATGGGGGATGGGCGTCGAAAAAAAAATGGCGCAAGTCGAGTTACGACGATTTTTTCGACGTAACCTGACTTGCCCCATTTTAAGACACCCATACGCCATTTTCCCCCTACGCCGGCGCTGTCTGGTGTACGTGTTTTTTTTCCACGCAAACCAGGCAGCGCCGGTCTGCTTGCTCCGGCTAACGCCATTCCATAAATACGGCGCCCGCATGGCGCTTCAGAATGGCGTTAGACGGCGCAAAAATTTTTGACGCTAAACTGCGTTAGCGCAGTTTAGCGTCAAAAAGTATAAATATGGGCCTTGATGTCTGCCTACGCTTGGAAGGAAAAAAAAAACACTGTATAACATTTTAGAAGTGAAAGACAAACTGATGCACTGGACACCTATACCTTCCAGCGCCCTGAACATGTTAATCTCGTTTGCAGCACGCACCTCCAATTACAGTGAAGGTAGGGCAGCACCATTTAATTGGATCCTGTGTACTGGCATGCTGCTGACTGCCTCGACAAAGGAACTCCTGTAAAATCAAAGCGAATGGAGACAACTGATCAAGTGTGTTATAGTTATTTCTTTAAAGTAGTTCATTAGTGGCCTTGTTCTGTTATCATGTCAAATTTCAAATCAAGAGCACAGAATAAATGTCAAGAAATAATCAGAAATGCAAAGGCATATTCACTGCACAAACACTACCTCAAATTGTAAAGATCAATATCAAGCACCAAGACATGACTTCAAGTTTCCAGACAGAGCTTTAAGTAACCACCTACCCCTACCCCACCCCCCAAATGATTAGGCACAACTACAAATGACTAGTTACTAATTACCGTAAAAAGGGCTTCGATCCTTGCAGAGAAGTGGCTGGGGCAGAGAAGAGTTGTGCAGCCACAAAGTTTGACATTTTCTTTAATAGGAGCAAGGGTTTGTTTCACTGCTGCTCTCAATGGTGGGTCTGTATCATCTTGAATTTCCCCCATTGTGAGTTTCAACCACCTGCGACGATGTGCGAAGCGAATGAGAGATATCCTCAGCAAAATGCTTCCATTTCTTTCCAACTTTGCAGTGCCAGTAGTCAAGGATATTGCCTCAGCTATCTCATTTGGTGGGCTATTCCTGCCTGTTAGAAATTGGGTTTTTGGTTGGCAGTCAGGTTGCCCTCTGTCCAAGCAAGAACCCTCACTCTAGTCAGGGTAAGTCACACACAATCCAAAATCAGCCTGTGCTCACCCTCCGGTAGCTTGGCACGAGCAGTCAGGCTTAACTTAGAAGGCAATGTGTAAAGCATTTGTGCAATAAATCATACAACACCATAGCATAACACCACAAAAATACACCACACAGGGTTTAGAAAAATATATAATATTTATCTGGGTATCTTCAGGTCAAAATGATCAAAGTTGCAATATGAATTTGTAAAGATATCACTGAAAAGTTATATAAAGCGTCTTAAGTCTTTAGAAAGTAAACAGAGTCTCTTTCAAACCTCTAAGGTGCCCTCTGGGGTGTATTTTGCAATAAAATGTACACTGGCATCAGTGTGCATTTATTGTGCTGAGAAGTTTGATACCAAACTTCTCAGTTTTCAGTGTAGCCATTATGGTGCTGTGGAGTTCGTGCAAAACAGACTCCCAGACCATATACTCTTATGGCTACCCTGCACTTACAATGTCTAAGGTTTTGGTTAGACACTGTAGGGGTACCATGCTCATGCACTGGTACGCTCACCTATGGTATAGTGCACCCTGCCTTAGGGCTGTAAGGCCTGCTAGAGGGGTGGCTGACCTATACTTGCATAGGCAGTGAGAGGCTGGCATGGCACCCTGAGGGGAGTGCCATGTCGACTTACTCGTTTTGTTCTCACTAGCACACACAAGCTGGCAAGCAGTGTGTCTGTGCTGAGTGAGAGGTCTCCAGGGTGGCATAAGACATGCTGCAGCCCTTAGAGACCTTCCTTGGCATCAGGGCCCTTGGTACTAGAAGTACCAGTTACAAGGGACTTATCTGGATGCCAGGGTCTGCCAATTGTGGATACAAAAGTACAGGTTAGGGAAAGAACACTGGTGCTGGGGCCTGGTTAGCAGGCCTCAGCACACTTTCAATTGTAAACATAGCATCAGCAAAGGCAAAAAGTCAGGGGGCAACCATGCCAAGGAGGCATTTCCTTACACAACCCCCCCCCCCAAACGAAAGAGGATGAGACTAACCTTTCCCAAGAGAGTCTTCATTTTCTAAGTGGAAGAACCTGGAAAGGCCATCTGCATTGGCATGGGCAGTCCCAGGTCTGTGTTCCACTATAAAGTCCATTCCCTGTAGGGAGATGGACCACCTCAACAGTTTTGGATTTTCACCTTTCATTTGCATCAGCCATTTGAGAGGTCTGTGGTCAGTTTGAACTAGGAAGTGAGTCCCAAAGAGGTATGGTCTCAGCTTCTTCAGGGACCAAACCACAGCAAAGGCCTCCCTCTCAATGGCACTCCAACGCTGCTCCCTGGGGAGTAACCTCCTGCTAATGAAAGCAACAGGCTGGTCAAGGCCATCATCATTTGTTTGGGACAAAACTGCCCCTATCCCATGTTCAGAGGCATCTGTCTGCACAATGAACTGCTTAGAATAATCTGGAGCTTTTAGAACTGGTGCTGAGCCCTGACTTGAGTCTGGGTTTTTGGAGCTACCCAGTCCAGAATAGTCTGGATCTTGGGTTGGAGTGGCTGAACTTGGCCTCCACCTACAAGGTGGCCCAAGTAAACCACAGTTCCCTGCCCTATCTGGCATTTGGATGCCTTGATAGAGAGGCCTGCAGATTGCAGAGCCTTCAAAACCTTCTTCAGGTGGACCAGGTGATCCTGCCAGGTGGAGCTAAAGACAGCAATATCATCAAGATAAGCTGTGCTAAAGGACTCCAAACCAGCAAGGACTTGATTCACCAACCTTTGGAAGGTGGCAGGGGCATTCTTTAGACCAAAGGGCATAACAGTAAACTGATAATGCCCATCAGGTGTGGAGAATGCTGTTTTCTCTTTTGCTCCAGGTGCCATTTTTATTTGCCAGTACCCTGCTGTCAAGTCAAAGGTACTTAAGAATTTGGCAGCACCTAATTTGTCTATGAGCTCATCAGCTCTAGGAATTGGATGGGCGTCTGTCTTGGTGACAGAGTTGAGCCCTCTGTAGTCCACACAAAACCTCATCTCTTTCTTTCCATCCTTGGTGTGAGGTTTGGGGACTAAGACCACTGGGCTAGCCCAGGGGCTGTCAGAGCGCTCAATTACTCCCAATTCCAGCATCTTGTGGACTTCCACCTTGATGCTTTCCTTAACATGGTCAGACTGTCTAAAAATTTTGTTTTTGACAGGCATGCTGTCTCCTGTGTCCACATCATGGGTACACAGGTGTGTCTGACCAGGGGTTAGGGAGAAGAGTTCAGGAAACTGTTGTAGGACTCTCCTACAATCAGCTTGCTGTTGGCCAGAGAGGGTGTCTGAGTAGATCACTCCATCTACTGAGCCATCTTTTGGGTCTGATGACAGAAGATCAGGGAGAGGTTCACTCTCTGCCTCCTGATCCTCATCTGTTACCATCAACAGATTTACATCAGCCCTGTCATGGAAGAGCTTAAGGCGGTTCACATGGATCACCCTCTTGGGGCTCCTGCTTGTGCCCAGGTCCACCAGGTAGGTGACCTGACTCTTCCTTTCTAGCACTGGGTAAGGGCCACTCCATTTGTCCTGAAGTGCCCTGGGAGCCACAGGCTCCAGAACCCAGACTTTCTGCCCTGGTTGGAACTCAACCATTGCAGCCTTTTGGTCATACCAAAACTTCTGGAGCTGTTGGCTGGCCTCAAGGTTTTTGCTTGCCTTTTCCATGTACTCTGCCATTCTAGAGCGAAGGCCAAGTACATAGTCCACTATGTCCTGTTTAGGCTCATGAAGAGGTCTCTCCCAGCCTTCTTTAACAAGAGCAAGTGGTCCCCTTACAGGGTGACCAAACAGAAGTTCAAAGGGTGAGAATCCTACTCCCTTCTGCAGCACCTCTCTGTAAGCGAAAAGCAGACATGGCAAGAGGACATCCCATCTCCTTTTGAGCTTTTCTGGGAGCCCCATGATCATGCCTTTTAATGTCTTGTTGAATCTCTCAACTAAGCCATTAGTTTGTGGATGGTATGGTGTAGTGAATTTGTAAGTCACTCCACACTCATTCCACATGTGTTTTAGGTATGCTGACATGAAGTTGGTACCTCTGTCAGACACCACCTCCTTAGGAAAACCCACTCTGGTAAAGATACCAATGAGGGCCTTGGCTACTGCAGGGGCAGTAGTCGACCTAAGGGGAATAGCTTCAGGATACCTAGTAGCATGATCCACTACTACTAGGATGTACATATTTCCTGAGGCTGTGGGAGGTTCTAGTGGACCAACTATGTCCACACCCAGTCTTTCAAAGGGGACCCCCACCACTGGAAGTGGAATGAGGGGGGCCTTTGGGTGCCCACCTGTCTTACCACTGGCTTGACAGGTGGGGCAGGAGAGGCAAAACTCCTTAACCTTGTGGGACATATTGGGCCAGTAGAAGTGGTTGACTAACCTCTCCCACGTCTTGGTTTGTCCCAAATGCCCAGCAAGGGGAATATCATGGGCTAAGGTCAGAATAAACTCTCTGAACGACTGAGGCACTACCACTCTCCTAGTGGCACCAGGTTTGGGGTCTCTGGCCTCAGTGTACAGGAGTCCATCTTCCCAATAGACCCTATGTGTTCCATTTTTCTTGCCCTTGGACTCTTCAGCAGCTTGCTGCCTAAGGCCTTCAAGAGAGGGACAGGTTTCTTGTCCCTTACACAGCTCCTCCCTTGAGGGTCCCCCTGGGCCTAAGAGCTCAACCTGATAAGGTTCAAGCTCCAAAGGCTCAGTTCCCTCAGAGGGCAGAACTTCTTCCTGAGAAGAGAGGTTCTCTTTTTCTGACTGTGTTGCAGTTGGTTTCCCAACTGACTTTCCTTTTCTCTTGGTAGGCTGGGCCTTTCTTCCAGACTCCAGCTCTACTTTTTCACCCTGTGCCTTGCATTGTGCTCTTGTTTTTACACACACCAGTTCAGGGATACCCAGCATGGCTGCATGGGTTTTTAGTTCTACCTCAGCCCATGCTGAGGACTCCAGGTCATTTCCAAGCAGACAGTCTACTGGGATGTTTGAGGAGACCACCACCTGTTTCAGGCCATTGACCCCTCCCCATTCTAAAGTTACCATTGCCATGGGATGTGCTTTAGTCTGATTGTCAGCGTTGTTGACTGTATAGGTTTTTCCAGTCAGGTATTGGCCAGGGGAAACCAGTTTCTCTGTCACCATGGTGACACTGGCACCTGTATCCCTCAGGCCCTCTACACTTGTCCCATTAATGAAGAGCTGCTGCCTGTATTTTTGCATGTTAGGCGGCCAGGCAGCTAGTGTGGCTAAATCCACCCCACCCTCAGAGACTAGAGTAGCTTCAGTGTGGACCCTGATTTGCTCTGGGCACACTGTTGATCCCACTTGGAGACTAGCCATTCCAGTGTTACCTGGATTGGAGTTTGGAGTGGAACCTTTCTTGGGACAGGCCTTGTCTCCAGTTTGGTGTCCAGGCTGATTACAGCTACGACACCAGGCCTTTTTGGGATCAAAGTTTTTACCCTTGTACCCAGGATTGTTTTGTGAAGAGGCTCTGGGCCCACCCTCCTGTGCAGGTTTTTGGGGGCCTGTAGAAGACTCTTTACTATTTTTATTTTTGGCTGTCTCACCACCTTTCCCCTGGGGAGGTTTTGTGGCCCCTTTCTTTTGGTCACCCCCTGTGGAAGTTTTGGACACCCTTGTCTTGACCCAATGGTCCGCCTTCTTTCCCAATTCTTGGGGAGAAATTGGTCCTAGGTCTACCAGATGCTGATGCAGTTTGTCATTGAAACAATTACTTAACAGGTGTTCTTTCACAAATAAATTGTACAGCCCATCATAATTACTTACACCACTGCCTTGAATCCAACCATCTAGTGTTTTTACTGAGTAGTCTACAAAGTCAACCCAGGTCTGGCTCGAGGATTTTTGAGCCCCCCTGAATCTAATCCTATACTCCTCAGTGGAGAATCCAAAGCCCTCAATCAAGGTACCCTTCATGAGGTCATAAGATTCTGCATCCTTTCCAGAGAGTGTGAGGAGTCTATCCCTACACTTTCCTGTGAACATTTCCCAAAGGAGAGCACCCCAGTGAGATCTGTTCACTTTTCTGGTTACACAAGCCCTCTCAAAAGCTGTGAACCATTTGGTGATGTCATCACCATCTTCATATTTAGTTACAATCCCTTTAGGGATTTTCAACATGTCAGGAGAATCTCTGACCCTATTTATGTTGCTGCCACCATTGATGGGTCCTAGGCCCATCTCTTGCCTTTCCCTTTCTATGGCTAGGATCTGTCTTTCCAAAGCCAATCTTTTGGCCATCCTGGCTAGCTGGATGTCCTCTTCACTGGAGTTATCTTCAGTGATTTCAGAGTTGTTGGCCCCTCCTGTGAGGGGACCAGCATCTCTGACTATTATTTGTGGAGTCAGGGCTTGAGAGGCCCTGTTCTCCCTAAATAGGACTGGTAGGGGGGAATTTTCCTCCAAGTCACTATCTTCATCCTCTGTGTTGCCATCCTCAGAGGGGTTGGCCTTTTCAAACTCTGCCAACAGCTCCTGGAGCTGTAGTTTGGAAGATCTGGGGCCCATTACTATTTTCTTTATTTTACAGAGTGACCTTAGCTCCCTCATCTTAAGATGGAGGTAAGGTGTGGTGTCGAGTTCCACCACATTCATCTCTGCACTAGACATTATGCTTCTAAAAGTTGGAATACTTTTTAAGAATCTAAAACTAGTTCTAGGTTCTAATTCAAACTTTTACCAAACTTTTAAACTCTAAAAGAAATGCTAACAGGGACTAACACAAGGCCCTAGCAGGACTTTAAAGAATTTAGAAAACTTTTCAAATTGCAAAAATCAATTTCTAATGACAATTTTGGAATTTGTCGTGTGATCAGGTATTGGCTGAGTAGTCCAGCAAATGCAAAGTCTTGTACCCCACCGCTGATCCACCAATGTAGGAAGTTGGCTCTGTATGTGCTATTTCAAAGTAAGGAATAGCATGCACAGAGTCCAAGGGTTCCCCTTAGAGGTAAAATAGTGGTAAAAATAGATAATACTAATGCTCTATTTTGTGGTAGTGTGGTCGAGCAGTAGGCTTATCCAAGGAGTAGTGTTAAGCATTTGTTGTACATACACATAGACAATAAATGAGGTACACACACTCAGAGACAAATCCAGCCAATAGGTTTTGTATAGAAAAATATCTTTTCTTAGTTTATTTTAAGAACCACAGGTTCAAATTTAACATGTAATATCTTGTTTGAAAGGTATTGCAGGTAAGTACATTAGGAACTTTGAATCATTTCAATTGCATGTATACTTTTTAAGTTATTCACAAATAGCTATTTCAAAAGTGGACACAGTGCAATTTTCACAGTTCCTGGGGGAGGTAAGTTTTTGTTAGTTTTACCAGGTAAGTAAGACACTTACAGGGTTCAGTTCTTGGTCCAAGGTAGCCCACCGTTGGGGGTTCAGAGCAACCCCAAAGTTACCACACCAGCAGCTCAGGGCCGGTCAGGTGCAGAGTTCAAAGTGGTGCCCAAAACGCATAGGCTTCAATGGAGAGAAGGGGGTGCCCCGGTTCCAGTCTGCCAGCAGGTAAGTACCCGCGTCCTCGGGGGGCAGACCAGGGGGGTTTTGTAGGGCACCGGGGGGGACACAAGCCCACACAGAAATTTCACCCTCAGCGGCGCTGGGGCGGCCGGGTGCAGTGTTAGAACAAGCGTCGGGTTCGCAATGGAAGTCAATGAGAGATCAAGGGATCTCTTCAGCGCTGCAGGCAGGCAAGGGGGGGCTTCCTCGGGGAAACCTCCACTTGGGCAAGGGAGAGGGACTCCTGGGGGTCACTTCTGCAGTGAAAGTCCGGTCCTTCGGGTCCTGGGGGCTGCGGGTGCAGGGTCTTTTCCAGGCGTCGGGACTTAGGTTTCAGAGAGTCGCGGTCAGGGGAAGCCTCGGGATTCCCTCTGCAGGCGGCGCTGTGGGGGCTCAGGGGGGACAGGTTTTGGTACTCACAGTCGTAGAGTAGTCCGGGGGTCCTCCCTGAGGTGTTGGTTCTCCACCAGCCGAGTCGGGGTCGCCGGGTGCAGTGTTGCAAGTCTCACGCTTCTTGCGGGGAGATTGCAGGGTTCTTTAAAGCTGCTTCTTTGGATAAAGTTGCAGTCTTTTTGGAGCAGGTCCGCTGTCCTCGGGAGTTTCTTGTCGTCGTCGAAGCAGGGCAGTCCTCCGAGGATTCAGAGGTCGCTGGTCCCTTTGGAAGGCGTTGCTGGAGCAGAGTTCTTTGGAAGGCAGGAGACAGGCCGGTGAGTTTCTGGAGCCAAGGCAGTTGTTGTCTTCTGGTCTTCCTCTGCAGGGGTTTTCAGCTAGGCAGTCCTTCTTCTTGTTGTTGCAGGGATCTAATTTTCTAGGGTTCAGAGTAGCCCTTAAATACTAAATTTAAGGGTGTGTTTAGGTCTGGGGGGTTAGTAGCCAATGGCTACTAGCCCTGTGGGTGGGTACACCCTCTTTGTGCCTCCTCCCAAGGGGAGGGGGTCACAATCCTAACCCTATTGGGGGAATCCTCCATCTGCAAGATGAAGGATTTCTAAAAGTTAGAGTCACCTCAGCTCAGGACACCTTAGGGGCTGTCCTGACTGGCCAGTGACTCCTCCTTGTTATTCTCATTATTTTCTCCGGCCTTGCCGCCAAAAGTGGGGGCCGGGGCCGGAGGGGGCGGGCAACTCCACTAGCTGGAGTGTCCTGCGGTGCTGTGACAAAGGGGTGAGCCTTTGAGGCTCACCGCCAGGTGTTACAGCTCCTGCCTGGGGGAGGTGTTAGCATCTCCACCCAGTGCAGGCTTTGTTACTGGCCTCAGAGTGACAAAGGCACTCTCCCCATGGGGCCAGCAACATGTCTCTAGTGTGGCAGGCTGCTGGAACTAGTCAGCCTACACAGACAGTCGGTTAAGTTTCAGGGGGCACCTCTAAGGTGCCCTCTGGGGTGTATTTTGCAATAAAATGTACACTGGCATCAGTGTGCATTTATTGTGCTGAGAAGTTTGATACCAAACTTCTCAGTTTTCAGTGTAGCCATTATGGTGCTGTGGAGTTCGAGCAAAACAGACTCCCAGACCAAATACTCTTATGGCTACCCTGCACTTACAATGTCTAAGGTTTTGGCTAGACACTGTAGGGGTACCATGCTCATGCACTGGTACCCTCACCTATGGTATAGTGCACCCTGCCTTAGGGCTGTAAGGCCTGCTAGAGGGGTGGCTGACCTATACTTGCATAGGCAGTGAGAGGCTGGCATGGCACCCTGAGGGGAGTGCCATGTCGACTTACTCGTTTTGTTCTCACTAGCACACACAAGCTGGCAAGCAGTGTGTCTGTGCTGAGTGAGAGGTCTCCAGGGTGGCATAAGACATGCTGCAGCCCTTAGAGACCTTCCTTGGCATCAGGGCCCTTGGTACTAGAAGTACCAGTTACAAGGGACTTATCTGGATGCCAGGGTCTGCCAATTGTGGATACAAAAGTACAGGTTAGGGAAAGAACACTGGTGCTGGGGCCTGGTTAGCAGGCCTCAGCACACTTTCAATTGTAAACATAGCATCAGCAAAGGCAAAAAGTCAGGGGGCAACCATGCCAAGGAGGCATTTCCTTACACAAAGTACCTGGTTTCTGGTGGAAAATCTCCTCAGAGGGCCACAAAGGAAGAGGTGCGTGGAAAAAGGGTGTGTGCGTCGATTTCTCCCCAGCACACACGGACTTGCGTCGTTATTTTCCACGCGGGGAAGTCGGCGTCGTTTTCCGGCACGCGGACAGTCTCTTTCTGTGGATCGCGGGGATTACCAGATGTCCCGGGTCTGTGCGTGGATTTTCCTGCTTGTTCTCCGGCTGCGCGTCGGTCTGCGGGGCTGTGTGTCGAAATTACGATCTCACGGCAGGCGTTGCGTCGATTTCTCCTCTAGAGGTCGGGTGGCGTTGTCCTTGCGAGGCCGTGCGTCGGATCTTCGATCGTCCCAAGAGCGTCGCGTCGATCAGCGTCGGAGTGCCGCGAAACAAGCTGTGCGTCGAAATTTTCGGCGCACGGAGCGTCCAAGTAAAAGAGAGAAGTCTTTTTGGTCCTGAGACTTCAAGGAACAGGAGGCAAGCTCTATCCAAGCCCTTGGAGAGCACTTTCACAGCCAGACAAGAGTTCAGCAAGGCAGCAGGGCAACAGCAAGGCAGCAGTCCTTTGTAGAAAGCAGACTGGTGAGTCCTTTGAGCAGCCAGGCAGTTCTTCTTGCAGGATGTAGTTTCTGGTTCAGGTTTCTTCTCCAGCAAGTGTCTGATGAGGTAGGGCAGAGGCCCTGTTTTATACTAAGTTGTGCCTTTGAAGTGGGGGTGACTTCAAAGAGTCTCTAAGAAATGCACCAAGTTCCCTTTCATCTCAATCCTGTCTGCCAGAGTCCCAGTAGGGGGTGTGGCAGTCCTTTGTGTGAGGGCAGGCCCTCCACCCTCCCAGCCCAGGAAGACCCATTCAAAATGCAGATGTATGCAAGTGAAGCTGAGTACCCTGTGTTTGGGGTGTGTCTGAGTGAATGCACAAGGAGCTGTCAACTAAACCTAGCCAGAAGTGGATTGAAGGGCACAACAAGATTTTAGTGCAAAGAAATGCTCACTTTCTAAAAGTGGCATTTCTAGAATAGTAATATTAAATCCGACTTCACCAGTCAGCAGGATTTTGTATTACCATTCTGGCCATACTAAATATGACCTTCCTGCTCCTTTCAGATCAGCAGCTGCCACTTCAACAGTGTATGAGGGCAGCCCCAATGTTAGCCTATGAAAGGAGCAGGCCTCACAGTAGTGTAAAAACGAATTTAGGAGTTTCACACTACCAGGACATATAACTACACAGGTACATGTCCTGCCTTTTACCTACACAGCACCCTGCTCTAGGGGTTACCTAGGGCACACATTAGGGATGACTTATATGTAGTAAAAGGGGAGTTCTAGGCTTGGCAAGTACTTTTAAATGTCAAGTCGAAGTGGCAGTTAAACTGCACACACAGGCCTTGCAATGGCAGGCCTGAGAAAGGGTTAAGGGGCTACTGAGGTGGGTGGCACAACCAGGGCTGCAGGCCCACTAGTAGCATTTAATCTACCTGCCCAAGGCACATGTAGTGCACTCTACCAGGGACTTACAAGTAAATTAAATAGTCAATCATAGATAAACCAATCAGTAGTACAATTTACCCAGAAAGCATATGCACTTTAGCACTGGTTAGCAGTGGTAAAGAGCCCAGAGGTCAAAAGCCAACAACAACAGGTCAGAAAAAATAGGAGGAAGGAGGCGAAAAGTTTGGGGATGTCCCTGTCAAAAAGCCAGGTCCAACATGACCCCCTACCAGCCTAAAGCCAGGGGAGAACAATCACTATCCTGATGTACTTCCCTGTTTGAGGCGACAGAACAAGGACCCAGGCCCACAACAGCAGGGGCATGCTCCAGTTCTTCGCCTTCCTGACTCCAATTGGATTACTCTGTCCATATTCTCAGGGTCCACTAAGCCAACCCATGGGGAACCTTTCTCCTTACCTGCTGATCCCATCTGTGCAGCACCTAACCTTACTTCGCTCACAGATGTATCCCAGGAGCCGGATAGTACCACCATGACCAACACAGTGGTGTTACCCCCGGGGTGTGACACTTGTCCCCTCCCCAGGGATAACTCTGTCCACCCGGACAGCAAGCCACAGTGATTACTGACAGCTGTCAGGGATGAGAGCCAGGCCCCAGGCCTCTGAAAGCTCTCCAACCACTGTGGCTGTGGAGAGTTGGGGGGCGGTAGCCCCAGGTGCTGGGCACCCTTTAACCAATCTCCCTTCCACCAGGTCAGGGATGACAGCCTGAACCTGGTCCTCCCCTCTGGGGTTCTGTACCCTCCCTCCTGGAGCGGTACCCCCAGAGTCCAACATGGTCAGGGTGCTTACAGAAGTCGCCCTGTACCATTCCTCCACCAGTGCAGGGCTGTTAACCTGCAACTGGCCCTCCAACCTGGGGTCTGTACCTTCAGGTTGGACTAGGGCCCGGGGTGAGGCTTCCCCCCCTCTGCCCTCCCTTCTGGGGTCCAGCACCCTCCAACTAGGAGTGGCCTCCTCAGAAGACAACATGGGAGGGGCACTGTTATCAGTAGCCCCTCCCTCCAGGTCCGGGCGGACACCCTGAACCTGGTCTTCCACCCCATTGTCTGTACCCTCAGACTGGATCCCTGCCTGGCAAACCAGGACTTTCTGGGAGGCACACCTACCCCCCACCAGGTCAGAGTTTAACCTCTGCACCTGACCATTCAACTCAGAGTCACCACCCTGAAGTTGAACAATTGCCTGGCACGCCAGGACTTCCTGGAGGGCACACTGACCCTCCACCAGGTCGGAGTTTAACCTCTGAACTGGGCCATTCAACTCAGAGTCACCACCCTGAAGTTGAACAATTGCCTGGCACGCCAGGACTTCCTGGAGGGCACACTGACCCTCCACCAGGTCAGAGTTTAACCTCTGAACTGGGCCATTCAACTCAGAGTCACCACCCTGAAGTTGAACAATTGCCTGGCGCACCAGGACTTCCTGGGAGGCACACCTACCTCCCACCAGGTCAGAGTTTAACCTCTGAGCCTGGTTCCCCAACCCAGGGTCACCACCCTGAGGTTGGGCAATTGCCTGGCACGCCAGGACTTTCTGGGGGGCACACCTACCCCCCACCAGGTCAGAGTTTAACCTCTGAACCTGGTCATCCAACCCAGAGTCAACACCCTGAGGTTGGACAATTGCCTGGCACAGCAGGACTTCTTGGGAGGCACACCTACCTCCCACCAGGTCAGAGTTTAACCTCTGAACCTGGGTATCCAACCCAGAGTCACCACCCTGAGGTTGAACAATTGCCTGGCACGCCAGGACTTTCTGGGGGGCACACCTACCCCCCACCAGGTCAGAGTTTAACCTCTGAACCCGGTTATCCAACCCAGAGTCAGCACTCTGAGGTTGGACCACTGCCTGGTACACCAGGACTTCCTGGGGGGCACATCTACCCCCCAACAGGTCAAAGTTTATCCCCTGAACCTGGTTAGCCAACCCAGAGTCACCACCCTGAGGTTGAACCATTGCCTGGCAGGCCAGGACTTCCAGGGAGGCACACCTACCTCCCACCAGGTCAGAGTTTAACCTCTGAGCCTGGTTCCCCAACCCAGGGTCACCACCCTGAGGTTGGGCAATTGCCTGGCACGCCAGGACTTTCTGGGGGGTACACCTACCCCCCACCAGGTCAGAGTTTAACCTCTGAACCTAGTCATCCAACCCAGAGTCAACACCCTGAGGTTGGACAATTGCCTGGCACAGCAGGACTTCTTGGGAGGCACATCTACCTCCCACCAGGTCAGAGTTTAACCTCTGAACCTGGGTATCCAAACCAGAGTCACCACCCTGAGGTTGAATCTTTGCCTGGCATGCCAGGACTTCCTGGGGGGCACTCTCACCCCCCACAAGGGACACACCGTCCCCAAGGGCCACACAAGAGTCTGGTTGGCGCAGGTCTCCCGACCTCTGCCCATCCGGCAGAGTCTGGGTTTCCCCCAAACCAGAAACGGTTTCACCTGGGTCATTCCTGGGGGGCTCTGCTCTCAGAGCTGTCCCCTGACTCTCAAGGTCCTCCACTGGGGTCTGCAACCCCCTCTCAACCCTATGTCTGGACTTCTGCACCCCCTCACTAGGAGGGGTACTGCCAGACACCAGAACTGTTGGGATGCTGGCTACAGTCACCCCCCAAGTTCTTCTGACACTGCGGGGCTTCCCTCAAAAGGTGGCCCTACGGTACAGGCTAGGCTTCCCTCCTGGTGTTCCCTCATGGAACCCTCTAGGACCTGGGACCTACCTGGGACACTACAATCCTTTCCCACCCCACTCGGTTGGGAACCACCTAGACCACTCCCTTCAGGAGCACCCCCAAATGCCTCTTCAGACTCTCTGGTACTCACCCAGAAGTCTGCCTCCATTGTAAGTTCCCTGGGGTCAGAAAACTCACACTTCACCTGGTGTTGGCGTAGCTCTGGAAAATAAGGACCAGACATATGCTCTCCAGCAATTACATCACTCTGCCCTTCACATGTATTAACCACAGTACCCTTCACCCAACCATCCAGTAACTCAACCTTGGAAAAGCACTCTACTTCACCCTCCTGAGACTGGTGAGACAGTATCTGTCTGTCCCTGACACTCAACCCATACTCTTCTGGGATGTCTCTACACTCTATATCCAGGACGTCCACCAGGGGGGAACCCTTTTCTCTGTCACTCTCTGCTAGAGTCAGTAAAGTGTCCCTCCCCCCAGTAGGAATATGACTCCCTGTGCCAGTTCCCCAATCCTTCTCAGGGACCCTGTGCATAACGGGAACTACCTCATACCCTTGAACTGCCTGGGGTGTGTCAACTCCCTTCTTCAAGTTGGGCACCAAATCTCTGGGCTTGTGCCCTTCTTCAGCAGTACTAGATGCAAGATTTTTGCTGCCACCATCTGAACTGGACTCAGCCCTTCCGGCATCCAGTTTCAGCTCTTTACAGCTCAGCTTTTGAGCTGCAATCTTTTCTTCTTCCAGGGCTAAGAGACTTGCTGCCTCAGCCCTTTCAAGCTGCTCATCTAGCTCTTCCATACACCGCTGTAGAGCTAGGAGCCCTTCATCTCCCACTAGTTCTCTTTCCTCATCTGAGTAGTCTTCCTCCTCGTGTGAGTAGTCCTCCTCCTCATCTGAGGGGTACTTAGTCATTTGGTTTCTTGCTGCCTCTCTCTCTGCCCATCTTTCTTCCCCCCACACTATGTAGGCATGTAGCATCTCCGCCTTAGTAGATCTCCTTGCTACAGGAAGGCCCCATTTTCTGCAAAGCTTCCTTAGGTCAGCCTTAGTGAGGTGGTCAGTAGGCACAAAGAATGAGTAGGTAAGCAATCTCATTGCTGACAAAGTCTTACTGGCAAGAACCAAAATCCAAAGTCCAAAATATCAATAGTATATCCAGGAGGACATCAGAGAACCAAAAGCGAAAAAGATGAAAAATCAAGTTGACCTTCAACTGTGGGTAGGTAGTGAAATACTTAGCTACTGTATGTCACTTCACAAACACAAGTCCTATCCTCACCGCTGATCACCAATGTTAGAAATTGGGTTTTTGGTTGGCAGTCAGGTTGCCCTCTGTCCAAGCAAGAACCCTCACTCTAGTCAGGGTAAGTCACACACAATCCAAAATCAGCCTGTGCTCACCCTCCGGTAGCCTGGCACGAGCAGTCAGGCTTAACTTAGAAGGCAATGTGTAAAGCATTTGTGCAATAAATCATACAACACCATAGCATAACACCACAAAAATACACCACACAGGGTTTAGAAAAATATATAATATTTATCTGGGTATCTTCAGGTCAAAACGATCAAAGTTGCAATATGAATTTGTAAAGATATCACTGAAAAGTGATATAAAGCTTCTTAAGTCTTTAGAAAGTAAACAGAGTCTCTTTCAAACACAAAGTACCTGGTTTCTGGTGGAAAATCTCCTCATAGGGCCACAAAGGAAGAGGTGCGTGGAAAAAAGGTGTGTGCGTCGATTTCTCCCCAGCACACACAGACTTGCGTCGTTATTTTCCACGCGGGGAAGTCGGCGTCGTTTTCCGGCGCGCGGACAGTCTCTTTCTGTGGATTGCGGGGATTACCAGATGTCCAGGGTCTGTGTGTGGATTTTCCTGCTTGTTCTCCGGCTGCGCGTCGGTCTGCGGGGCTGTGCGTCGAAATTACGATCTCACGGCAGGCGTCGCGTCGATTTCTCCTCTAGACTTCGATCTGCGGGGCTGCGCGTTGAAATTACGATCTCACAGCAGGCGTCGCGTCGATTTCTCCTCTAGAGGTCAGGCGGCGTTGTCCATGCGAGGCCGTGCGTCGGATCTTCGATCGTCCCAAGAGCGTCGCGTCGATCAGCGTCGGAGTGCGGCGTTTTTCTCGCCGCGAAACAAGCTGTGCGTCGAAATTTTCGGCGTACGGAGCGTACAAGTAAAAGAGAGAAGTCTTTTTGGTCCTGAGACTTCAAGGAACAGGAGGCAAGCTCTATCCAAGCCCTTGGAGAGCACTTTCACAGCCAGACAAGAGTTCAGCAAGGCAGCAGGGCAACAGCAAGGCAGCAGTCCTTTGTAGAAAGCAGACAGGTGAGTCCTTTGAGCAGCCAGGCAGTTCTTCTTGGCAGGATGTAGTTTCTGGTCAGGTTTCTTCTCCAGCAAGTGTCTGATGAGGTAGGGCAGAGGCCCTGTTTTATACTAAGTTGTGCCTTTGAAGTGGGGGTGACTTCAAAGAGTCTAAGAAATGCACCAAGTTCCCTTTCAGCTCAATCCTGTCTGCCAGAGTCCCAGTAGGGGGTGTGGCAGTCCTTTGTGTGAGGGCAGGCCCTCCACCCTCCCAGCCCAGGAAGACCCATTCAAAATGCAGATGTATGCAAGTGAGGCTGAGTACCCTGTGTTTGGGGTGTGTCTGAGTGAATGAACAAGGAGCTGTCAACTAAACCTAGCCAGACGTGGATTGAAGGGCACAACAAGATTTTAGTGCAAAGAAATGCTCACTTTCTAAAAGTGGCATTTCTAGAATAGTAATATTAAATCCGACTTCACCAGTCAGCAGGATTTTGTATTACTTTTCTGGCCATACTAAATATGACCTTCCTGCTCCTTTCAGATCAGCAGCTGCCACTTCAACAGTGTATGAGGGCAGCCCCAATGTTAGCCTATGAAAGGAGCAGGCCTCACAGTAGTGTAAAAACGAATTTAGGAGTTTCACACTACCAGGACATATAACTACACAGGTACATGTCATGCCTTTTACCTACACAGCACCCTGCTCTAGGGGTTACCTAGGGCACACATTAGGGATGACTTATATGTAGTAAAAGGGGAGTTCTAGGCTTGGCAAGTACTTTTAAATGCCAAGTCGAAGTGGCAGTGAAACTGCACACACAGGCCTTGCAATGGCAGGCCTGAGACAGGGTTAAGGGGCTACTGAGGTGGGTGGCACAACCAGTGCTGCAGGCCCAGTAGTAGCATTTAATCTACCTGCCCTAGGCACATGTAGTGCACTCTACCAGGGACTTACAAGTAAATTAAATAGTCAATCATGGATAAACCAATCAGTAGTACAATTTACCCAGAGAGCATATGCACTTTAGCACTGGTTAGCAGTGGTAAAGTGCCCAGAGGTCAAAAGCCAACAACAACAGGTCAGAACAAATAGGAGGAAGGAGGCAAAAAGTTTGGGGATGTCCCTGTCAAAAAGCCAGGTCCAACACTGCCTCATACCCGATTAACGAGAAGAGGACAGCTCCACATCACTAGTCTTGCCCACCAGCCGTTCATTGGCAAACAGATATTTTTGGCAAAAGAAAAAACTTGGGGAAAGGGCATCTTGGATAAGAATGTGCCCCTTATTATTATTTGGGACCAATGGTCACTGAAGTATGTAGTTTGTAATAAAACTAGTAAAGGTTTAGAATTCAAAGCATCTCTTTTGCATTTACCCTGAGGAGGCATGATCTGAAACTCTTAGCATTTCAGCCCTACCAATTTTAAGTGTCAAAGGTATGAAACTGTTAGAAATTGGGTCTTTGGTTGGCAGTCAGGTTACCCCCTGTCCAAGCAAGGACCCTCACTCTAGTCAGGACAAAGGAGGAAGACACCTGGTTAACCCCCACTCACCCCTTTGGTAGCTTGGCACGAGCAGGCAGGCTTATCTCAGAAGCAATGTGTAAAGTGTTTGTACCAACACCCACAGTAATACTGTGATCCACTACAAAATGACACAACACACGTTTAGAAAAATACAAATCCACATTACACACTTAAAAATGTGATTTTAGCACTTAAAAACACAAAAATAGTGCCTAAAGGCACAAATGCTGCAAGCTGGTATTAAGCAGCGTTGTAACGGAGTCGTTTCCCACAATGCGATGCCACTGCCGCCGTTTAAGGAGTTGTACGGACCCCCAGGTACAGTACCTTTGTAACAAGTAGAAAACAGGCCAGTGCACAGAGTCGGTGAGCGAGGCGTCGCTGAATCTGATGTGCCATCAGTTCTGGTGCTACGGGGCAGAGGAGCAGAGGCATCACAAAGAGGGTGGGGTCCTTACTACAGAGTGGTGATGGTGAGGCGGCGTCGGTTGTGAGGTGTCAATCTTTTGGTTCCTGTGAAGTCACGATGCTGCGGGGTGACATCGCAATGATATCATCACAGGGCCGCAGGCGCTGCAATGGCATCTGATGTCATGGACGTTAGACTTACGACACTCCAATGTCTGTCACTGTTTCCGTGTAGCTGCGTCCTTACCGAAGTCGCACAGCGTCGTCCAGAGTTTTAGACAGGATTTCACCAGAAATTCACTTCCAGGGGCCCAGGAACTGGAATGGCACCCTCTGGCAAGCTAGATTCCACAGCATGTAGACTCAAAACTGGATAGTGAAGACTTTGCTGTCCCTGAGGCTTCAAAACAGGAGGCAAGCTCTACTCCAAGCCGCTGGAGATACCCCTCAAGCAGGAATGGACAACATAGGGCAGTCTTTGTCCTCTTTAACAGGCAGAAACAGAAACTGCAGGATAACCCAACAAAGCACAGTTACATGCAGGGGCAGCACTTCTCCTCAGCTCTTCAGCTCTTATCTTTGGCAGAGGTTCCTCTTGATTCCAGAAGTGATCTAATTTTCAGGGGTTTTGGGTACAATACTGTTAGACCTGACATGCCTTAGTGTGGTCACCCCTAACTTTTTGCCTGCCTCCCTCCACTTTTTGGACCCTGTTTTGCTGGCTTTTAGACTCTGCGCACTTTACCACTGCTAACCAATGCTAAAGTGCATATGCTCTCTCCCTTTTTAAACATGGTAACTTTGGATCATACCTAATTGGACTATTTAATTAACTTATAAGTCCCTAGTAATGTGCACTATATGTGCCTAGGGCCTGTAGATTAGATGCTACTAGTGGGCCTGCAGAAATGGTTGTGCCACCCACTTAAGTAGCCCCCTTAACCTTGTCTCAGGCTTGCCATTACAAGGCCTGTGTGTGCAGTTTAACTGCCACTTCGACTTGGCATTTAAAAGTACTTGCCAAGCATAGAACTCCCCTTTTTCTACATATAAGTCACCCCTAATGTGTGCCCTAGGTAACCCCTAGGGCAGGGTGCTGTGTGGGTAAAAGGCAGGACATGTACCTGTGTAGTTATATGTCCTGGTAGTGTAAAACTCCTAAATTCGTTTTTACACTACTGTGAGGCCTGCTCCCTTCATAGGCTAACATTGGGTCTGCCCTCATACAGTGTTGAAGTGGCAGCTGCTGATCTGAAAGGAGCAGGAAGGTCATATTTAGTATGGCCAGAATGGTAATACAAAATCCTGCTGACTGGTGAAGTCGGATTTAATACTACTATTCTAGAAATGCCACTTTTAGAAAGTGAGCATTTCTTTGCACTTAAATCTTTCTGTGCCTTACAATCCACGTCTGGCTGGGCTTGGTTGACAGCTCCTTGTGCATTCACTCAGACACACCCCAAACACAGGGTACTCAGCCTCACTTGCATACATCTGCATTTTGAATGGGTCTTCCTGGGCTGGGAGGGTGGAGGCCTGCTCTCACACAAAGGACTGCCACACCCTACTGGGACCCTGGCAGACAGGATTGAACTGAAAGGGGACCTGGTGCACTTCTTAGCCACTCTTTGAAGTCTCCCCCACTTCAAAGGCACATTTGGGTATAAAACAGGGCCTCTGCCTACCTCATCAGACACTTTCTGGAGAAGAAACCTGAACCAGAAACTACATCCTGCCAAGAAGAACTGCCTGGCTGCTCAAAGGACTCAAATGTCTGCTTTCTACAAAGGACTGCTGCCTTGCTGTTGGCCTGCTGCCTTGCTGAACTCTTGTCTGGCTGTGAAAGTGCTCTCCAAGGGCTTGGATAGAGCTTGCCTCCTGTTCCCTGAAGTCTCAGGACCAAAAAGACTTCTCTTTTTCACTTGGACGCTTCGTGCGCCGAACTTTTCGATGCACAGCTTGTTCCGCAGCGAGAAAAACGCTGCACACTGACGCTGATCGACGCAACGCCTTCAGGACGACCGGAACATCGACGCACGGCCTTGCAAGGACAACGCCGCCCGACCTCCAGAGGAGAAATCGACGCAACGCCTGCCGTGAGAGCGAAATTTCAACGCACAGCCCAGCAGAATGACGCGCAGCCGGAAAACAAGCAGGAGACTCCACGCACAGATCCGGGACATCTGGTAATTCCCCCGACCCATAGAAAGAGACTGTCCGCGCGCCGGAAAACGACGCACGACTTCCCCGCGTGAAAAATAACGACGCAAGTCCGTGTGTACTGGGGAGAAATCGACGCACACACTATTTTTGCCACGTATCTCCTCTTCTGCGGCCCTTTGCGCAGATTTTCCACTCCAAACCAGGTACTTTGTGCTTGAAAGAGACTTTGTTTACTTTTTAAAGACTTAAGACACTTTGGGGGTTATTCTAACTTTGGAGGAGGTGTTAATCCGTCCCAAAAGTGACGGAAAAGTGACGGATCTACCACCAGCCGTATTACGAGTCCATTATATCCTATGGAACTCGTAATACGGCTGGTGGTATATCCGTCACTTTACCGTCACTTTTGGGACGGATTAACACTCCTCCAAAGTTAGAATAACCCCCTTTATATCACTTTTCAGTGATATCTTCACAAATTCACATTGCAACTTTATTCGGTTTCACCTACAAGTATCCTGATAAATATTATATATTTTTCTAAACACTGTGTGGTGTATATTTGTGGTGCTATATGGTGGTATTGTATGATTTATTGCACAAATACTTTACGCATTGCCTTCTAAGTTAAGCCTGACTGCTCGTGCCAAGCTACCAGAGGGTGGGCACAGGCTAATTTTGGATTGTGTGTGACTTACCCTGACTAGAGTGAGGGTTCTTGCTTGGACAGAGGGTAACCGGACTGCCAATTAAAAAAAACATTTCTAACATTGGTGATCAGCGGTGAGGATAGGACTTGTATTTGTGCAGTGACATAAAGTAGCTAAGTATTTTCACTACCTACCCACGGTTGAAGGTCAACTTGATTTTTGTCTCTTTTTGCAAATTCGTTTTTTTTTCCTGACAATCTTCAAAAACTAAATCCTCACTCAACATGTCTCTGACTGGGTCTCAAATAGGAGACTTTGACCTAGTCCTGTTGGATACATATACGGTCAAACAGCTAAGAGGGTTCTGCAGGGCAATGAGGGTACCCAGCCAAGGGGCCTCCAAAAAGGAGGACTTTCAAGTGGCGCTGAGGGCCTGGGCAGAAGCCCATTTAGAAGAGGATGATGAGGAAGAGGAGCCAAAAAATGGCCCCTCAGAGGATTTTTTGCCATCTGTGGATGATATTACCACTGCAATTGTGCCCCCTTCCAGACCAGGGAGCAGTGTCTCTGTGCAAAGCCTGACCGCAGAGGAAAGGAGAGAAGAAAGGGAGTTCTAATTGCAAATGGCAAAACTGAAAATTGAGGCTCAACAGGAGGAAAGAAGGGCAGAGAGAGAAGCCAAGCAAGCTGAGGCTGAAAGAGCAGCCAAACAAGCTGAAGCTGAAAGAGCAGCCAAAAAGGTGGAAGCTGAAAGAGCTTTGGCTGAAAAGAAATTATTGTTGGCTCCTGAACTGAGTCTCAAGGAGCTGGAGATCAAGGCGAGACAGTCTGAATCCAGCAATAATGGTGGCAGCATACAGACAGGACCTGCTGGAGAAAAGAAGGTTCGTATACCCAAAAATGTGGTGCCCAGTTTTGTGGTGGGAGATGACATAGATAAATGGTTAGCTGCTTATGAAGTTGCAATAAGGGCTCATGAGGTTCCTGAAGGGCAATGGGGGGTACCTATGTGGGGTTATGTGCCGCCATTGGGGAGGGACACACTTCTCACAATGGATCAACCTGATCAAAACACATACCCACTTCAGAAAGCCACTTTACTTGCCAAGTTTGGGTTTACACCTGAGGGATACCGTCAGAGGTTCAGGGACAGCACCAAACAAACCACACAAACATGGGTAGATTTCTTTGACTTTTCCAGTAAGGCACTGAATGGATGGGTGCGGGGCAACAAAGTAGAGAATTATAAAGGGCTATATGACTTGATTCTGAGAGAGCATATACTCAATGTTACCTATACAGAGTTGCGCCAGCACTTGGTAGATAGTAAGCTGACTGATCCCAGGAAGCTTGCGGAGGAGGCGGACCTCTGGGTTAGCACCAGAGTGTCCAAAAAGGTACCTGGGGCGGACACCCACAAAGATGGTCAGGGTTCCCAACAGAAGAAAGAGGGGGAAGATAAACTTACAGATAAGGAACTCTCAAAAGGCCCCCAAAAGAATTCCCAGGGAGGGGGTAGCAACCATTCCTTTTCCAGATTTGGGAAAAAGCCAGGGACATATGATAAGTCAGGGAAATCCAACCCCAAATGCATGGAGTGTTACCAGTATGGTCACTATAAAGGCGACCCCCAGTGCTCCAAGAGGGCACCGTCCACTACCGGACAGACACCTGGGTTGACTAGTGTAGCGCTTGGAGGGGAGATGGACCCAGATAGCTTTGGGGAGCAGGTGGAGATTTCCCTAGTATGCCTGGGAGAAAGAGAAATGGTGCCCAAAGCCCACATGCCCCGAAATACTTCCAAGTACAGGCAGTGGGTCACCATTAATGGGCAGAAGGTGGAGGCTCTGCGTGACACAGGAGCCAGTATGACTACTATCCAGAGTCAGCTGGTGTCAACAGAGCAGATAGTACCTAATACATTCCACCAGGTCTTAGTCGCTGACAATCGTGAGAGTCACCTACCGGTGGCTCTGGTTCCCTTTGAGTGGGGGGGGGACTCTGGTACTCTGAAAGTAGCTGTGAGTCCTGCCATGCCTGTAGATTGTCTGTGAGGCCATGATCTTGAGCATACTGCTTGGAAAGAAGTAGAGCTCGGATCTCACCTGGAGATGTTAGGGTTACCTGAGTGGGTCTGCATGACCACATGGTCCATGGCTACCCGGGAAGGGAGTCAAGGGTGTCTGGAGCCTGGAAAAATGGCCCAGACAGCTGCCAGAAGGGAGGGCCAGGGGCGCGGGAAACCCGCCTCCAATGTTCCCACGGTGGTAGACGAGGCCCCTGAGGAGGAGGAGGCCCCTGAGCCAACTGGGGAGGACATAGCTGCCCTGGGTAACCTACCTGAACTTACTGGCTGGCAAGTAGAAGCGGGGTCAACCAGGGAAGCATTCTGCAAGGCGCAGAAAGAATGTCCAACCCTTGAGGGTCTGAGGAAGCAGGACACAGACCACGCAGCAGGTGACACCTCTGGTGCTCACGATATTTACTGGGAGAATGATCTCCTTTACAGTGAGCGTAGGATTCAAGGTCCTGGGGCACACCGTGTGCTGGTGGTCCCCCAGTGTTACCGGAAATTCCTACTAGGCCTGGCTCACGACATTCCTCTGGCAGGACACCTGGGCTAAGACAAGACCTTTAACAGGCTTGACACCCACTTTCATTGGCCCAGAATGAGGAAAGCCTCAGATAACTTCTGCAGAGCTTGCCCCACCTGCCAGGCTAGTGGGAAGGCAGGGAAACGGCTTAAAGCTCCCCTGCTCCCACTCCCAGTCATTGGTACCCCCTTTGAAAGGGTGGGCATCGACATTGTTGGTCCCTTGGACCCCAAAACTGCCTTGGGCAACAGGTTTATCCTGGTTTGGTGGACCATGCCACCCGCTATCCAGAGGCAATCCCTCTGAGAACAGTGACTGCAAAGGTGGTGACGAGAGCCCTGTTGGGAATATTTACCCGTGTGGGATTCCCTAAGGAGGTTGTGTCTGACAGGGGCACAAACTTCATGTCTGCATACATGAAGACCCTGTGGGATGAGTGTGGGGTGACCTACCGGTTTACCAACCCTTATCATCCTCAAACCAATGGGCTTGTTGAGAGATTCAACCAGACCCTGAAAGGCATGATTGGTGGCCTGACTGAGGCCATGAGGCATAAGTGGGACGTCTTCTTACCCTGCCTGCTGTTTGCTTATAGAGAGGTGCCCCAGAAAGGGGTGGGGTTCAGCCCCTTTGAGCTTCTCTATGGTTACCCTGTCAGGGGACCCCTAAGCATTGTTAAGGAGGGCTGGGAGAAAGCTCCCAGGCCCCTCCCCAGGATGTGGTCAGCTACATGCTGGCCCTCCCCAAACAAACCCAACGCTTCTGTAAGCAGGCCCAGAGTAACCTCGAGGCCAGTCAAGAGGTGATGAAGGAGTGGTATGACCAGAAGGCCACTCTAGTTGAGTTCTCACCTGGAGACAAAGTTTGGGTGATGGAGCCAGTAGAGCCTAGGGCTCTCCAGGACCGCTGGACTGGCCCCTTTGAGATCAAGGAGCGTAAAGGGGAGGCCACTTACCTAGTGGACCTCAAGACCCCTAGGCACCCCCTAAGGGTCCTCCATCACAACCGGCTCACACCTCACTTGGAGAGGTCTGAGGTCAGTATGCTCCTAGTCACAGATGAAGGCATGGAAGAGGAGAGTGAACCTCTCCCGACCTCCTCGCTGTCAAAGAAGGGAATGGGTCAGTAGGTGGTGTCATTCTCTCTGATGCCCTGACTCCAACCGAGAGAGGGGACTGCTATGAGCTGTTAGAGCAGTTCTCCCCCCTGTTCTCCCTTACTCCTGGACTAACCCACCTCTGTGTGCATGACATTGACACAGGTGACAGTTCCCCTGTAAAGAACAAAATTTACAGGTTGTTAGATAAGGTGAAGGCCAGCATCAAGGAGGAGGTCTCCAAGATGTTGACTTTGGGGGTTATTGAGAAATCCAGTAGTCCCTGGGCCAGCCCTGTGGTATTGGTTCCCAAGGCTACTGCCCCAGGTGCGAAGCCAGAACTCCGGTTCTGTGTGGACTACCGGGGTCTCACCCCCCAAGCTGACGACTTAGTTGACAGGCAAGGCGCTGCCAAGTTCCTGAGTACGTTCGATCTTACTTCCGGGTACTGGCAGATTGGCCTGACTGAGGGGGCTAAGGAAAGATCCGCTTTTTCCACCCCTGATGGCCATTACCAATTCCGGGTGATGCCATTTGGGCTGAAAAATGCCCCCGCTACCTTCCAACGGTTGGTTAACGGGGTCCTAGCTGGTAAAGATGCCTTCTGTGCAGCTTACCTGGACGACATAGCTGTCTACAGTTCCAGTTGGGAGGAACACCTGCTCCACCTCAAGGAGGTGCTTCAGGCTCTGCAACAGGCAGGCCTGACTATCAAGGCTAGTAAGTGCCAGATTGGGCAGGGTTCCGTGGTGTACTTGGGACACCTAGTAGGTGGTGGCAGGGTACAGCCTCTCCAGGACAAGATTGAAACTATCAAGGCCTGGCAACCACCTAGAACACAGACTGAGGTGAGAGCCTTTTTGGGCCTCACTGGATACTACCGCAGGTTCGTCAAGGGCTATGGTACCATTGTGTCCCCCTTGACAGAACTCACTTCAAAGAAACAACCTACGTTGGTGAATTGGACAGAGGCCTGTCAGAAAGCCTTTGATTCTCTGAAGGAAGCCATGTGCACAGCTCCGTGCTCAAGGCCCCTGACTACTCCCGGGAATTTATTGTGCAGACGGACGCTTCAGAGCATGGAATAGGGGCTGTTCTAGCACAGCTGAATGAGGAGGGCTCAGACCAACCTGTAGTCTTTATCAGCAGAAGACTATTACCACAGGAACAAAGGTGGAGTGCTATTGAGAGAGAAGCATTTGCTGTGGTCTGGGCACTGAAGAAGCTAAGACCCTACCTGTTTGGGACTCACTTCCGGGTTCAGACAGACCACAGGCCCCTCAGATGGCTCAAGCAGATGAGGGGTGAGAATTCAAACTCTTGAGATGGTCTACAAAGGACTGCTGCCTTGCTGTTGGCCTGCTGCCTTGCTGAACCCTTGTCTGGTTGTGAAAGTGCTCTCCAAGGGCTTGGATAGAGCTTGCCTCCTGTTCCCTGAAGTCTCAGGACCAAAACAACTTCTCTTTTTCACTTGGACGCTTCGTGCGGCGAAATTTTCGACGCACAGCTTGTTCCGCGGCGAGAAAAACGCTGCACACCGACGCTGATCGACGCAACGCCTTCGGGACGACCGGAACTTCGACGCACGGCCTCGCAAGGACAACGCCGCCCGACCTCCAGAGGAGAAATCGTCGCGACGCCTGCCGTGAGAGCGAAACTTCGACGCACAGCCCAGCAGAACGACGCGCAGCCGGAAAACAAGCAGGAGACTCCACGCACAGACCCGGGACATCTGGTAATCCCCACGACCCATAGAAAGAGACTGTCCGCGCGCTGGAAAACAACTCACGACTTCCCCGCGTGAAAAATAACGACGCAAGTCCATGTGTACTGGGGAGAAATCGACGCACACCCTATTTTTGCCACGTATCTCCTCTTCTGCGGCCCTTTGCAGAGATTTTCCACTCCAAACCATGTACTTTGTGCTTGAAAGAGACTTTGTTTACTTTTTAAAGACTTAAGACACTTTATATCACTTTTCAGTGATATCTTCACAAATTCACATTGCAACTTTATTCGGTTTGACCTACAAGTATCCTGATAAATATTATATTTTTTTCTAAACACTGTGTGGTGTATTTTTGTGGTGCTATATGGTGGTATTGCATGATTTATTGCACAAATACTTTACACATTGCCTTCTAAGTTAAGCCTGACTGCTCAGTGCCAAGCTACCAGAGGGTGGGCACAGGCTAATTTTGGGTTGTGTGTGAGGGTTACTAGAGTGAGGGTTCTTGCTTGGACAGAGGGTAACCTGACTGCCAACCAAAAACCCCATTTCTAACAAATACCTATACCCCTTTCTACCTTTGAAGTTGGTAAACTTCAAAGTGAAGCCTTTCTTGTTTGCAAGATCCTACCTTGCCCAGGCCAGGCTGCAGACACACACCAGGAGGTTGGAGACTGCATTGTGAGAAGGCAGGCGTAGCCCATTCAGGTGCAAGTGACCACTCCTCCCTCCACACTAGCACAGATGGCTCATCAGGATATGCAGGCTACACCCCAGCTCTCTTTGATTCACTGTCTAGGGGGGATTCACAAACAGCTCAATTGTCAAACTGACCAACAGGGAATCCACAAACAGGCAGAGTCACAGAATGGTTTAATCAAGAAAATGTCTACTTTCCAAAAGTAGCATTTTCAAACTACCAATCTAAAAACCAACTTCACAAAAAGATGTATTTTTAAACTGTGAAGTCAGAGACACCAAACTCCAAATTTCTATCTACTCTCAAAGGGAATCTGAACTTTAATCATATTTAAAGGCAGCCCCCATATTCACCTATGAGAGAGAATGGCCTTGCAACAGTGAAAACTGAATTTAGTAGTATTTCAGTGTTAGGACAGGTAACAAACATCAGTACATGTCCCACCTTTAATATACACTGCACCCTGCCCATGGGGCTACCTAGGGCCTACCTTAGGGGTGCCTTACATGTATAAAAAGGGAATGTTGAGGCCTGGCAAGTGGGTACACTGGCCAGGTCGAATTGGCAAGTTAAAACTGCACACACAGACACTGCAGTGGCAGGTCTGAGACATGTTTACAGGGCTACTAATGTGGGTGGTACAACCAGTGCTGAAGGCCTACTATTAGCCTTTGATTTACAGGCCCTGTGCACCTCTAGTGCACTTTACTAGGAATTTACTAGTAAATCAAATATGCCCATCATGGATAGCCAATTACAAATAAATTTTACACAGGAGCACCAGCACTATAGCACTAGTTAGTAGTGGTAAAGTGCTCAGAGTATCAAAAACAGCAAACACAGAGTCCAGCACACATCAACAACCTGTGAAGCAGAGGAAAAAAGTTAGGGGAGACCACGCAAAGGATGCAAAGTCTAACAGAAACTTTATCCATCTCTGACTTATTAGAAACTGATTTGATAAGGGAAAAAAGTGTGAACATTTGAATTGATACACTGTGCAGCATTTAAGAGCTTTCTCGGTTTAACAAAATCCATTAGTTAAAAACAAATAAGACTCAAATTTGCACATGGAGAGACTTTGATGCCACCAGTTTCATCAAATATGCCCATAAATTAAGACCTGCCCTAGTGGAACTCTAAATAATCAATTTTGGAGAAGGAAGGGAGCCTTGGAACCAAATGTAAATCCAGTTACACAATATATATTTCTTATGTGTTGCTTTAAATGGGAAGCCCTACGTACATTCATTTATGTAATTTGTCCCTTTTTCTGTTGCTCTCTCCATCAAATAGTGACATGATGACTATATATATATATATATATATATATATGTATATATATATATATATATATATATGTATTCACTGACAAAATCATAGGTTAGAGGGACGTTATTGTTAGGTTGACATTCTACCCATGCAAAACCATAGAAATTGAGCAGTTATAGTTATACTTATGCTATACTTATGTTAAGAAACTAAAACTAGTTGTCCAAAATTACTGAATAGCACAAGTTATAGTTTCTTCAGATAAATATAACTACAGCTATCACTCCCGAATTTCTATAGATTTGTAGGGTTAAAATGTCTACCTAACATGAGTTATAGTTACCTTAGAGCACAGGTTATAGTTACTGGAAATAACTCTCATAACTCTAACTATACCTGCTCAATTTCTATGGTTTTGTGCATGTAAAATCTGAACATAAGTATAACGTCCCTGTAAATTTTGATTTTTTTAGTGAATTTCTAGGGATAGTTTTTCCTCTGTCTCCTAACAATAACATCCCTGTAACATTTGTTTTTTAATGAATTTCTAGGTTTTTTTTTAAGGTTAAGTAGGATGCCCATCACAATGCATGGTGGGATGGGGTTGGGTTCAGTGCCTAGCCATTGTCCAAGTCCATGCCCCTGATCCCTCATTACAGCCCTTTGTGGCCATTGTTCTGCCACTGCCCTTCCCACCTGCCTTGAACAGTTAGCTTTCTGTCCTAGCCACCCTCCGCCACCCTTTGTTGTCCAAGTCCATGCACCAGACCCTCCCTCCTGTGCTGCATTTCCGATTTCCTGCCACTGCCGGCCATTTAGCCTGATGTCCTTGCCCACTCCTTCTGCTGTCCATTGCCCAATTCTATGTCCCATCATTGCCCTTCTCCAGAGCCTCTGTGCTTAGCTTGCTGACCCTACCCTCTTTTCCCTTGCCCTCCGATGTCTGTGTGCATGTCCCTGCTCCCTCCTTGTTCCATTGATCTGCCACTTATCCTCCTATCTACACTGATGCCCTCATTACGAGTCTGGCAGTGCATGACCGCCAGACGTGCGGTGGTGATCCCACCGCCAACAGACTGGCAGTGGGACTGCCACATTATGACCATGGCGGAGCTGCCACGATTGGACCACTGACACCACCAGGCTGTCGCAAGCCGACAAACTGGCGGTCCCAGTGGTTTTCATCATCCAGGGCAGTAATGCTTGCAGCGCCGCCCTGGGGATTACGAGTCCCCATCCGACAGCCTTTCCATGGCGGTGTGGAAAGGCAGGCAGAATAGGGGTGTCGGGGGGGCCCCCATGCACAGCCACATCACGCATTTTACTGCCCGTATTATGAGTAGTGGAATGCGTGACGGGTGCTGCTGCACCCGCCGCACTGCCACATTGGCCCCGGCTCCATTAGGAGCTGGCGTCAATCTTAAGACTCTGTTCACGGCCGGCACTGCAGTGAATTCCTATTATGGCCTGCAGGGTTCATGCCACACAGGCGGTCTGAAGGTGGAAAGAGTTTGGTGGTTGGCCTCTGCCTCATGGCAAACTCTGAATGAGGGCCTGAGTGTCTGTTGAGTTGCCACTGGCCTCCCACCTCCTTGGCATGGTCAGATAGCTGCCATCTGCCCCTCCACCATGCCTGTTCAAGTACCATTCCCCATCCCCCTCTTGTCCTCCATGGTCCACTTTGCTGTCATTCCCTTCAGCCCTCCATGCTCTGTTGAGCTGCAACTGCTCCTCCTGCCTGCCCGCATGATCTGTTGAGAAGCCTCTTCCCCTTCCCTCTCTTGTCTGTATCCATCCCTTACCCCACCTTTCTTTCATCCATGGTCCTTTGTGCATGCACCTTCCCTCTTGCCCCTCATGGCTATTGTGCAGCCACTAACCTTCCCACTTGCAATGCATGGTCTTCCCACCTTCCCTATGTAGTCAGCCTGCTGTCCCTGATCCCCTCCCACAATCCCATTGTTGTCTGTGTGTATGCCATAATAGATTCACTGTTTCCCTCCATGGTGTGTTGTGCTTCCAGTGCCCATTTTGCCTGCCCTTGATGGTCAGCTTGCTGCTCCCGCCCTGCCCCCTTGCTCCCTTACCCCTGCTTTCTGCTTTCCATGTGCTGGCCCATAGCCCCTCCCTCCTGCCTTGTCTGGTCTGTTGTTGTGCCCCTGCCCCCTCCCTCCTACCCTTCATGGTCCATTATGCTGCAACTGTCCCTACGGTCTGTCTGGTATCATCAGCTAGCTGCCCTTGCCTCTTCCCCTCTGCTACCTGTTGTCCATGTGCATGCCCTTTCCATTCCCTATTGCTTTCCATGGTCTGTTGTGCTGCATGCTGCCCCACTTGCCCTGTGTGGTGTATAATTGCAGGGCTGGCAACCCCTGTCGCCAGCCCTGTAAAGTCAGTTTGGTGCCCCTGCCCATCTCCCTCCTGCCCTCTGTTATCCAAGTCCATGTCCCTAACCTATTTCTCCTGTTCCCCCCCATGATTCAATGTACCATACTTGCAAACGTTTTGAATTTGGTAAGGGGGAGAGTTTGAAAAAAATGCTGGGGAACTGATTTTCTCAATTGACATACATTGAAAAAGAAGAGATTTTAGGCAGGAGATAATTAAAATAAAGCATTTTGGGGTTTAAAAACATTGTCTCCTGCCTGAATCGGGTCTGTTGGCATGTTTGGTTGTACTGCTACTGCCTCTTCTGTCTGCCCACAATGGTCTGTTATATCTGCACAGCCTCTCTTGCTTGGCACGCATGGTTGGTTTGTTGTTACTTCCCCCCTTTCTTCTGTACTCCATGGTCCATTGTGCAGTCACTGCCCCTGGGGCCTGAAGAGAGTGGTCAACTTGCTGCCTCTGCACTCTCCTCCTTGCCCTCAGTTATCCAAGTACATGCCCCTGGCTCCTACCTCCCTACAGTATTCTATTGAACATCTAGATTGCTAACATTCTATATTTTTTACAAAAATGTGGCACGTCTGACATCATCTTGATGTAATCAAAACTGTAATACCTACTGCATTTCCTTTAGAAATTATAAAAATGAGAGGGTCTTATTCCCATCAAAATGATGGTTAGTGCTCTAAAAACTTAAATGAGGACATATTTTCTGAGTTCTCAAATAGCAACAAAGCACTTATAAATAATTTGCTGTCTTCATGATTTTTTATCCAGTTGACCACTTTAATATTTTTTACTCTTAGGGGAGCGAATATGGTATTATGGCCAGAGCTACAGACTTTGCAACTGGGGAACAAGGTCTGAGCTTCAGTGTCAGCTCAAGATCCTGTGATTCTAGACAAATCACTTAACCTCCCCATACCTAAAACCAGAATGAATGTTTCCTTGTGTAATGTAACTGATACTCATCTGCAGCACCCCAATACCTTGCAGTCAAGTCTGCACCATATAAAACTGCAAAGAAACAAAAAGAATACGTGTCGTCAACTCTTCTCTCATTGGGCTACACTTGGGCTACCTTTGAGTAATATTTGTTTCACTTTTGGACTAATTTTTCTCGGGTGGCCTTCTTGGGAAACATATTTGTTATGAGGCTCCCTAATTACCTCATTTACTGCAGTATCCTCAGTAGAAAATTCTTTCAGTTTTCCACTTCGATTTCATCAAGATGAAGTTCAGGTGTGCCACACGTTTGGCATAGTTTCAAAATGTTAGCAGTTGTGGTGCTCATTAGATTACTGTAGTAAAGCTGCTGATCACCAAGGAGTTAACTGCAGTCTGCTGCTGGTGTTAAGAGTGCATTTTACAGTCTGCATGTCAGAATGTTTTAATGAAATAGAAGAGGAAGATATTTGAGGACTCACTTAAAACATGTCCTAATATTTCTTTCTAAGTCACTAACCATAATTTCTATGACAAAATGAACCCCTTCATTCTGGTCCTTTCTAAATTAAATGTTTTAAATTGTACCAGTTTGATACAAACAAGATGGTTTCAGGAGTGCCACAATTTTGTCATAGGTAAAACTGGTAAAGCTCTAGTTGTTCCGTAGAACATTCTGGGAGGTTGCAGTAGAGTACAAAGGAATCAACTGACAAGCTGATCCTGTTGGAACTATATGTTTAACTAAGAAGGACAGTCATCATTCTCATGCGACTGAGAAAGACAGTGTGAATTTACAGAATATATGCTCACATTTTAGGTTCTACAACTCCACAAAGAGGCAGAAGAATGCTCGCCCACCCATTTGTGCTGCTTTATCAGGCCTTTGGTACGTCCCACACTGAAAAATTAGCGTGAACCGCACCACACGGTCTGCAAGGGTGCGGCCATTTTGTTTTACCTGCTTTTTGTTCTGTGAATGGTGCTGGGCCTGATTTTTCTAGCTGTTCTAATCCCCCCATCTAGATCATCCACCTCTTATTAACTTTTTTATGTGTGCCTTTGTCAATGCCACCGCCAAGGGGGGGCATCTCCCCCCATTTTTTCAGAGGCAGAGGTGGCTGTACTTGTTTTTTATGTGCAGCACCACCTCCCCTCCATGCTGACAACAGGCAAAAAGTCTGGGAAGGTGTGCGCCCTGTGGGAGCATTGGTTGGTGTTGAGGGACAGGTGCATGCACCGTAGCACTGTGGTGCAGCACACAACACTGCAGTTGATGCACCACTGGCTGGACATAATTGGCTGCAAACAGGACCTTCTCGACCTGCTTGGTGTCAAGGTTGTGGGGCTATATGATTAATTATTTATTTTTATAAAAATTGTAATATTTTTTCCAGAGGTAAGTTGAGTTTGCATTATCAATATTTGATCCAGCTTGAGCTTACCAGATGCTCGGCTTTACCTAATCATACTCACTGGCGCTCGCTTGGGCTGATTAGTTAATTTAAGATGTCATCCAGACTCCTCTAACCTGCAACTAAGATAGTGGTAGTATATCAGTGAGTTAGCTCTCTCTTCTTTATGCAGCTCAGACAGTCCAAATCTCCAAGTGATGTGGAGTATGCATCTATGTATTGAAAAGGGAGACTGAACTGGCCCAACAAAGGGGGTTGAGAAGCAAACATCATTTGTTGCTGTAATGCATTAGTAATTCCAAAAGTAGTTTAGGAAATCAGGAATAAGGCTTGGGTTTTGAAAATCAGGATTAGGTCACCTCAATACTAGTACGATAGGCAATCTGATTTAGAAAAGTACAATGCTACTGAGTTTGCCTGTCAACATTCTTTTTGGGAGATTAACTGCACCACTAAACCATTGATTTTTATTTTATCTTCTTTATTTGTTACATCAGCACCCATGGGCAAGAGGGCTTCTAAGGAGGGTGAAGGAGGTGAAGGGGCTGCCACCATCACTACCACAGCAGGTGGAACTACCACCAACAGAGACACAGCCACGGCTGATGGTTCTGCTGGTCCCAGAAAGTCCTGTTACTATTTCTCAAACTTTTACCTCGCCCCACTATTAGAATAATTATGCCTTGTTTATTTTTTTCATAAGGTCTCCATGTGTTCAACGTCTCTATCTAATGTTTATTAAATTCTTGTTATCCCAGCTTTATCCTTATTTTGTATATTTCATGTTTCTGTAGCTGACTTCCTCCTGTATTACTAGTCTTTACTAGTCCTTAGCTTTCTTCTGCTTTGTTATCAAGATTTTCCTTTCCCCTTCTTTATCTTGTGTTACTGTACGACTAAGAGAACATGGGCCAGGTGTACCAAAGGATTTTACCCATTCTGTGTCTATAGGAAAAAGCTTTCGTACATATGGCCCCATGTTACTGTGAAGATTGCAGGCCCAAGTAAGCTATTATTCACCACACATGTTGGTTGAGAAGGCTTTCTTTTTCTTGCTAAAACAATTAAAAGGAGGGTGGCCATGGTGGACCCACCCCAATGTTGTGTTATCATACATTTATACAGTATGCAATCAGTTTCCATAACATTGCAGCATGGCAGGAAAGCATGAGGTCCCATTGCATTTGCCAACCAACACCATATGCCCTTCATTGTTCATTATTCCAACCCTTCATTGAGATTCAATGACTCAGAGCCATCATAGCTTTGCTACTCCATTACAAAATGTTTATGGTTGGCTTGAGTACCTGTCTTTTCTAACATTGTCACCCAACAAACCCCCCTATTTATGGTTTTGATAGCAGGGGAGGCTCCTCCATTAGGGTGGAGGCCATCGTCCCCTCCAGCAGCAACAGCTGCTCAACTTTTACTATAAAACGACAATAAATAATGTTTATTATCGTTTTATAGTAAAAGGGGTGGGGCCTTGGGGCTGTGACGGGGACGAGTATGCATGTACGTTTGGCCGGCCGCTCTGGCCGGCCAAACACACATGCGCACCGGGCTCTCTCCCACACAGCAAAACAGGCACTGTGTTGATGGGTTGGAGACAGCAGGCCGAGACGTTCACGGAGCGCCCTGCAGCATCATAAAAGCAGCATTAGGATTGGACGCAGGGCAGGCAGTGGAGGAGCGGATGGTTGCGGAGAGGCACGGTATTGCACAAAAAGGCAATTTTAAAAAAAATTACATTTATTTTTTCTATCCCCCTATTGTATGTCTGCTTGAGTTAATGCAGCATTTGCAAAGTTTTTGATGCATTACAATTACAGAATGAAAACAAGGTGTGCTTCCCAGAGGTCATCTTCTTGTACTTCACTCCTCCATACTTTCCTAAGTTCTGTCACAGCCTACCAAAAACATTGAAAAAATAATTTGTGGCATGTGTCACATCTTTCTGGCTAAGTGATTTATGTATTAATATTTCATGGCTTACATAACGGATTTACGCCTGTTCAAATTCTTCTCTTTTGTCCTTTGTCAACTACAGTGAATGACTAAGCCAAAGCTCAGCACATGATGATCTGTAACTTATCCTGCAGTAGAGTAAGTTTTCTTACTGCCAAGAGAAGGTATTTAGTGGAAATAGTTAGTGAAAAAATTTGTTGTGGAAGGCGAGGCCAGGGAGGTAAGTGGGACTAAGGGGGTCAATAGGAGTTCGGTGGACGGTTTTCACCGTCTGCCGAACTTCCAACAGGGAGGTTGCCACCACAAACTCTACCTCCCTGCCGGCCCCATTAAGAGTTTCCCACTAGGCTGATGGGCAGAAACCTCAGTTTCTGCCTACCAGCCGACTGGGAAACAGGCTACAGCATTGTCACCGGCTCAAAATCAAGCCAGAGGCAATGTGTTACTGCCATGAAAAGGCTGGCAGAGAACGAGGTCGTAATCCCGAGGGCAGCACTGCTTGCAGCGCTGCCCTGGCGAATTAGGATCTCTGCCACTTCCAGATCGCCGGGATCCAAGATCCTGGTGGAGCTTGTGGTTTCCTGGCAGTCCGACTACCAGGGTTTTATGGGGACAGTCGGACCACCACATTGGCAGCGGTCCAGACCGCCACTTCTATAGACTGCCACACTCATAATTACCCCCTAAGTGCCTGAATTATAATTTGATGGATGGGATACTCTGTGACAACCATGCCAAATAAAATCTATATTCCATTCCTTTTCCTGCACTACAGGGCGTCATTTTCCCCACTGTCTACTTACAGCAGTCAGGATGTCCAAGTTTTATACCTGATGTGTGTGACATAGTACTATAATTATTCACCTTCCTCTTTGAGTCAGAGTAGAATTGAAAGGCAGCCGGAGAAGGGCATGACCACTGGAACTAAAGTAAGATAACATGTTCTCAATTACAGCTGCCCTAGCTGCAGACTGCAGAGAGTAGCAAAGTACCAGATGCACTAGTATGTCTCCATTAAATTAGCACAACAAGAATACATATGCTGCATAATGTCTTACTCGTTAATGAGAGGTCCTTTATTTTAGTTTTTACACACAAAGGGGGTCATTCTGACCCTGGCGGTCATGGACCGCCAGGGCCAACGACCGCGGAAGCACCGCCAACAGGCTGGCGGTGCTTCCATGGGCATTCTGACCGCGGCGGTACAGCCGCGGTCAGAAACGGGAAACCGGCGGTGTCTGAGGAAATTCGATTTTTAATACGATCGTATCGACCCGCCATTTTGTGGCCCGCCGCCATTTTATGTTGCCTTCACTCAGGCAGCACAGCGAACGAAGTCCATTCTGCCTTTTCTGCTTATTCTGCAACATGGTGTTCAAAACAGCCTTCTGCCTCTATCTTTACAAGGCTGGTATTAAGGTCTGACCGAGCACACTAATCCCTGTCTGGTTTTCTAATCCTTGTTTCAACTATCTGTAGGCTCACACTATTCTCCGCCGATCTTATCTTATCGTCTGGCCTTCGCTGTCCTTTGCTAGTATTCTCTCATTTCACAACTGTCCTCCAAACGCACACAAACTTATCGCACCACATGCAACTTCGTTGTGGATCGGTTAATGAATTAGTTCAAGGGAGGGGTGACAAACACAGCTGGAGGGGAGGCAACCTTAAGTCACTTGATACTTTGTTTTCCAATTCCTTCTATTGGTGCTGTCTTGTTTTCCGACATTTCTATTGGCTCTGTTCTATCTTTACATTATTCTTACTGGCTCCTTTCTATGTGTTCTGGGAGTGTATGTAGTTAATAAATGGTTTTTATACGGTATATAAGATTGTGCGCCACAAAGTAAAGTGGCAGTCTCCTGAGAACATACCTTGTGTACTTCTTGGACAACTGTACTAGCTGCAGCTAATAAAATCTGATCTTTTACGCCTGACAGAGTGTCCCGTGTCTCTGTTAGTTGAGGCAGGTGAATCCAAGGAGATTTCAGGCGTACCCTGCGCCGCCAGGCCCATAAGGTTCTGGTTCTTCAACTGGCGCCCAACGTGGGGCGACTTCAGCGGTACCGGTTCTGCCTGAAGGTCGTGAGGAACCCCGCAAGAAAATTCTGGAGGAATCGCGAGCCACGTCAAGCGACCCCTGTATGTCGAAGTGGTCCGAAGGTCTTTTTCAGCGCGGTTACTCCTTCCTGACGGCCACTGACGACTGCTGCCCTGACTGCCGCCCTGCCTTGGCCCTTTCTTTGATGATGTATGGTAAAGCGAGACGATAGACGGGCCTCTGTTGGTGTAAGAAGACATCCTTAGTTAAGTATTTGGTGGGTCGCGCCCACAAATTTTGGTCTTTGTTTTGTCCTTAGGTCCTTTAGATTTGGCCATTGCAGTGGCCAAAGCCGAGGGGTAAGTGCATTTGTGCTGTGTAAACTGAAAGTTTTACCCCCTTGATGTTTGTGAACAGCCAGTAAAAATCGTGAGATGTCTGGTCTGACTAAGTTTGGAAAACTTTGTTGCTTTGGTTGTAATAGGGACTCCCAGCTTGAGGACTCCTGTCCGATTCCTTCGGTTGGAACTCCCACATATGAGCTCTATTCTAAACATGGTGTTGGTCCTATTGCCTTTAATAAGACATGGACCCGATATACAAAGAAAGATGGTGTTTTAAAATGGCCAGAAAATGGTAGTTTCGAAACTGATGTGCTAGATAATTTAGAAGCAACGTTATTTAAAAGAAAAGCCCGGCCGGCAATGTTTGACTCTTTTCGCCTTTGGCGTAAGGAAGCCAAACAGAGAGAAATTAAACAAGCGAAACGAGATAGGAAAACACAGGGAATGACGATTATACAGGCTGCTCAGCAATTCAAAGATGATGAAATAGATAATGCAATGGAAATTTCAGACAGACAGCGTCGAATGGCAATAGATAAATGCTATCCGACGTTGCCTATCTCTTCCCTTGATAAGAGAAAAGATTTTGAGGAAGATTCCTTAATGTCCCACTTATTGAAATTGCCTCCGCCCTATGTACAAGGTGCTAATGCACCCCCGATGTTACAGCCTGTTCAGCCGCCAGTTGTGCTTCCGCCTGCTCCAGCTTTTCCACATTTGCCTCCTCAAGTATTGCCTATGCCAGCTTTCCCTTTAACTCCTTTGCCTTCTGCTCCTTTGGCAATTCCTAATGCTCCTTTAGTTAATTCACCTAATACCTTGTCCCCTATCCTTATGTCAAATTCTCCATCTATGCGTAAGCGATTTGCAGATACTGTCTCTGGTCTCTTATCACCTTTCTTTGAAGCTTTAAATGTGTCTCCAGCTTTTTCTCGAAGACAGTCTCGTAGTCAATTCCCAGACTCCGAAGAGCGAGAAAAATTGGACTCACTTGCTTGTAGATGGATCAAGAAGGGTCCCCAATATAGTACGTCTGATATTATGTCCACCTTTCTGCAATGGAATGCACCTACGCAGAGATATGTTTTTAAAGTTATGTGCGATACTCTCGCTAAAGAATGGGAGGATATGAATTTGGGTTTGGTCCCACAGGATCTGTTAGATGTTCAGGCTGACTTTGACAAAGGACTTATTGTGGGTCCTAAGGTTGAAAACGCTGTCAGAACACTTATTTCTTTCAGATCCCTATTGTTCTCACAGACTTTTCCTGATTCTGATCCTTCAGTTAGGACAGCACTGAAAAACTATCCCATGAGAGAGGTTTCTCCAATATGGAAGGAAGAAGTTGCAGCAGCAGGTGCTAATCCAGCTATTCCTGCGCATTTTCAGCGCATATGGATACATGTCCCCTGGAAAAGGTCTGAAGTTTTAGCACTTAAACAGTCACTACCAGATTCACGCAAAAATCCTGCTGGTTACTATAAAGAGTTGTCGCAAACAGTTGATGCATGTACTATGAATCTAGCAGATATTGACATGTTGATGGGAAATGTAGTTCCACAGACAATATGGGCTAAAATTCGTAGAGAGGATCACGCTCAAGAATTAGGCGGCGATTGGAACGCTATTATTGCCGCAGATAGAGGTCAAGTAGGTGGTGCAAAGCCCGACGCTTTGATCTCAGAACTCCCTGGTAGGATTATTACATTAATGAAAACAATGATGCCTGCTTTGAGAGTTAATTGGGATAAGCTAGCAGCATGTAAACAAAAGAAAGATGAAAGTGTTTCCGATTTCTTTACCCGATTCGAGGAGACATTCATTGATCACAGTGGTCAAGATATGGCTACAGAAGGGGGGCAGCGATTATTTGTGGATAAGTTCGTATATAACTTGCTTCCTGAACTATCACACAAGCTAAAAGACTCCGAGAGTTCATGGGCAGTTTCTTCTTCCGCCCAGATATTGGCTACTGCACAATATTATGAAAATAGAGACAAAGAAGAAAGGGAAAAACAAGAGAAAAAGACGAAAGAATTAAAAACTAAAGTTCTCTTGCAACAGGCTTATCCTCCTCGTTATGTTCAGCCTCAGTTTCAACAGCCTCCGCAGTTTCAGAGGTTGTATCAAAAGCCTGAACCATTCATTCCAAGACCTTTGCTAGGTCCCAATCAATGTGCTTATTGTAGGGAGGAAGGTCATTTTAAGAACAGTTGTCCGGCATTGTTGCAGCGTAATGGAGCAACATCTGCTTCACGAGGTCGTGGTGGTCCTCAGTCAGCAAATAGAGGTAGAGGTCGAGGTGTGTTAACCCAAGAGCAGCGTTCTTTTGTTCCTCCAAATTCCGGAAATTACTTTGACCAGCAAAATGTTAGGTCTACACAGTATTACAGTGAGGATCAGTATATTGAAGGAGGGAATGAAAGTCTTCATTTTGAATAGGACAGCCATGGACAAAGTAAGGGGGTTACGTCAATTCCAGTGGATCAGAATGGACCTTATGTTAATGTCACTACAATGGGTGTTTCAGAGCCATTTCTTTTAGATACTGGTGCCATGAGAAGCTCTATCATTCATTCTAAACTCCCTGGCGCACCTTTGTCTGGCTTAATGAATGTATCTGCAGGATTTTCTGGCGCCCCTGTTCGCAATCCAGTTTCTTGCCCTTTGCCTGTTTCAATAGGCCCTTATGATTTAGAAGCTCCGCTTCTTCTGACGAATGGTTGTGGTGAAAATCTGTTGGGTTTAGATCTATTAAAAAGAATGCATGCTACGATATATTGTTCACCTTCTGGTGTATACCTCACTCTAGGACAGAAAATGACTAGTCCAATGTACTTATCAAAAGATCAATTCCCACCTGAATTGCTTTCTCTTCCCGAAACGCTTTGGGCTACGGGTCCGAATGACGTTGGTTGTCTTGAGATCCCACCTTATGTTGTTACTCTTAAGCCCAATGCTGAAATGCCACGTATTCCGCAATACAGAATCTCTACTGAAGGTGAGAAAGCACTTCTGGAAATTGTCCATGATTTGATTCAGAAGGGTGTGGTTGAGGAAACGAGAGGAAATACATGTAACAGTCCTGTTCTTCCGGTTCTTAAACGCACTGATCCTTCTCAGCCTCCTGTTTATCGTTTTGTAATTGATCTTCGGGAGGTAAACAAGATTGTCGTACCGCAGTTTCCTGTAGTCCCAGATATCACTGCTCTGTTGACGATGATACCTTCTACAGCGACTTGGTTTTCAGTTATTGATCTAAAGAATGCTTTCTTTAGTATTCCCATCGCCGAAGAGAGTAGAGATATTTTTGGTTTTTCCCTCGGAGGCCGAAGCTTCCGGTTTAAACGCGCACCTCAAGGTTATTGTGAAAGTCCCTCTATTTACAGTCAAGCTCTAAAATGTCATCTTGATGCCTTTTCCTTACCGTCCGGTGCCGCTCTCATTCAGTACATGGATGACTTATTAGTTGCAGCTGATTCAGAGGAGATTTGCAAAAACGTGACCGTTGCACTGTTGCGTCATTTGTTTGATCTGAATCACAAGGTTTCTCCTTCTAAATTACAATATGTCTGTCGCGAGGTGACTTATTTGGGTCATCTCTTGTCAAAGGAGGGACGACGATTGACCCCCGAACGAATTCAGGCAATTGCACAAATGTCAGTGCCATCCACACAAAGAGAGGTACGTGCCTTTTTGGGTATTACTTCTTATTGTAGACAGTGGATTCCGAGTTTCTCTTTATTGGCTAAACCGCTGTTGGCGCTAACTTTAAAAGATACGCCTCAGCCTCTTCCGTGGACTGACGAGTGTCAGAAGAGTTTTACTGATTTGCGTATTGCTTTGTGTTCTGCTCCTGTATTGGGTACTCCTGATTACAGTAAGCCCTTTACGCTCTATGTCCACGAAAGAGAGGGTTGTGCATTGTCAGTCTTAACGCAGCGTTTTGGAGATCAACAGCGACCATGCGCATATTTCTCAGCTACGTTAGATCCAGTAGCTAAAGCATTGCCTAGTTGTCTTAAGGCAACAGCGGCAGCAGCAATTTCTATTCGACAGTCTGCTGGAGTAGTGCTACATAATACTCTCATTGTTATGGTGCCACATGCAGTGGATACTTTACTAAATAGGACAAAAACGCAGCATCTTACGAGTGCTCGGTTGTCCGGATATGAGCTGACGCTTTTGGCTAGTCACATACACATCAAACGATGTAATACCCTGAATCCAGCTACTTTGTTGCCTCTTCCAGAAGAGAGAGATGTCTCTGAACAGCATGATTGTTTTCTCCGTACTGAAGAAGAGACTAAGGGTAGAATTGACCTAAAAGACACGCCATTAGTGAATCCAGATGGAACACTATGGGTAGATGGTTCTTGTTTCAAGCTCCCGAATGGAGATACAGTTTCAGCCTACGCTATTACTACTTTGCATACGATTGTGGAGACAGCACGCATTAGACATAATTCAGCTCAGGCAGCTGAATTGATAGCCTTAACTAGAGCGTGTGTGTTATCCAAAGGAAAAAGAGTAAACGTGTACACTGATAGCCAATACGCTTTTGGTGTAGCGTTTAACTTTGGGCGCTTATGGAAGGAAAGAGGATTCTTTACTTCCCATGGTACTAAGATACAACATGGTCAATTAGTGACTGAACTTCTTGAGTCACTTACAATGCCTACTCAGATAGCGATCGTGAAGTGTAGTGCACACAAAAAGATTGTGGACGATGTTGGTCGAGGAAATGCATTTGCAGATGAGGTAGCGAAAAAGACAGCCCAAGACAACACAAGTCGAATGTATGTTGCAGGTCCCGCAAACTGCGTAAGAGAAAAGGGAATGTGTGAAGATACAGTAGAGAGTGTGAAATCAATTCAAGGAGAGGCTACGGAGAATGAGTTGAGAAAGTGGAAGGAAAGTACAGGAATGTTAGATGAGATGGGATGTTGGGTTGAATTATCAGAACATCAACGTTGGCTGTTACCAGATGCTTATGTACTACCTGTAGTTACTATGGCACATGGTCCAGCTCACCTAAGTGCAAAAGGAATATGTAAACTTCTGGCTCCAGTGTGGCAAAATGAGGGGATCCCAAAGTGTGCAAATAATGTAGTAAAACATTGTATTGTTTGCTTGATGTACAATCCGGGAAAGGGAACCCCAACTCCAGCAGGTCATTTTGCTCCTCCAACATATCCATTTGAGGTGTTGCAGATCGATTATATTCACATGGAACGATGCAACAACCTCAAATATGTTCTGGTGGTAGTATGTGCTTTTTCTAGATGGGTAGAAGCCTACCCTCTGAAGGACAATACTGCTTTATCAACTGCCAAAATACTTTTGAAAGAATTCTTCCCTAGGTTTGGTTTGCCGCGCATTGTCTGGAGTGACAATGGGAGCGAATTTGTGGGTCAAGTCATGCAAAAAGTTTGTGCAGGTCTTGGCATAAAACAGAAGTTCCACGCGGCGAATCACCCACAGTCGGCTGGTTTAGTAGAATGCTACAATGGAACCTTGAAGCTTAAAATTGCTAAGGTGCAAGCTAGCACAGGACTTAATTGGCCTGATGCTTTACCATTGGCTCTTCTGTCCACCAGAACAGCAGTACACTCTCGTTTAGGGCTTAGCCCTTACGAAGTGATATTTGGTCGCCCAGCTAATGTATGGGGAGTTCCTCGCCCTAAGAAATATTCAGACTTGCCATACCCGATGTTGATTGACTACTTGCATGACCTTACAACTAAATTGCGTGTTCTTCATCAACAGGTTCAGAGTGCTCTACCAGAGGCTTCCACAGACCCAGGTCATTCCATCCGACCAGGTGACTGGGTCTGCACGAAAAATTTCCAACGACAGAGAAATTTGGAGCCCAGATGGAGAGAGCCACGCCTGGTTCTTTTGACCACAAGAACAGCAGTTAAAGTCGAAGGAAAGAAAAACTGGGTGCATGCCGTGCACTGCAAGAAAGTGCCTTTGCCCTTGCCTTTCGATCAGTGGGTCCGTAGAGGCATCAGTGACTCTGAAAGTGAGAAAGTTCCGCAATTTGTACCATTCAGTGATGCGCGTCTAATTGGAACACTTTCTGAGAAAGAGGACGACGACATCCTTCAAGAAGCAATACCATCGCATCGTCGCTTGAACACGACAAATCCAGGAACATTGTTTCAAAACCAGACTGCCTCTGGACAGGAACGCTATAATTTGAGACCAAGACCAAAGAACTTGTAAATTTCTCTCCTATGTAGTACTCTATCCCGGTTGCAGGGTCACGGTAGGAGTCTTAGTTACGACCTGAGTAAGTGGCAATAGGCCTGCAGGACCTCACAGTGTCATAGGACGGTAGATAATCGTGACTACAGTGATTGAGGAAGATTGCCGTGAGCATCCACTTAGAAAGATGGAGGCTACATTAGATAAAAGAGAAAGTAAAAATGTAAAGAATAATTGTAAAGAAATATGTAGTCGTTGTAGTATTGCTCTATGCGTCATTATATTGTCGTGTATTCTTTTGGCATCTGTAAACTGGATCATTATTACTCTGCAGCAAAAAGTTGTCTCTTCTCCTACCTCTACATCTTCTTCTACTATCTCTCCGCACCTATTTCACACTCTTCCCCAGCATGAACTCATCAGAAGAACTGAATACTTTAACAATTCCTTCGTCCAGTTGTTACATCAACATCAGTTAGTGATCAATACAACTGACTGTTGGGTGTGTGGACTCATACCACATACGGTAGAAAAAGGAATGCCATATTTAGTTCTTCCATTCTCCTATGAAGGTTCCGCTTGGGCTTATTTTGTCATTTTCAATAATGCATATCAAAGTAAAATTAAACAACCTGTCAGTTCACATAGTGTTGGTTCAAATTTCAGTCATAGTTTATTGATAAAGGGAATGGTAGCTATGGCTAAAATCATGGAAAAAAGTGAAGCTTCCATAGATGAAAGAAAAGCATATACCAATTGGAACATAACTAATTACATTTCCAGCCTCAATGATAAGGTTAAGCAAGGAAAATCTCCTCCGATACGGGTCATACCCCAACAAGGAAATTTCTGTCTGCAAATAAATGGTAGAACTCCAAACACCGGACAAAGAGAAAGTTTATGTTCCCATACATATGTTTATTCAGCCCTGAATTCACTGCCGTTAGTACCATCTCAAGGTACATACTTCGTTTGCCACGATAGGGCTTATACATGGTTGCCAGCTGATTTCTCTGGTACTTGTTATATAGCTTTTCTTCTTCCCCCTACATACACCGCTCCTGCGAACCATCATAAAAATAGATATGGCAGAGGGATTGTGGATTCGAAAGACACAGCAGGACAAGAGGGAGGAGATTTCCTCAAAGGATTTCTTCCCTTCTGGGGTCCAATGGCCAACAGCAGAAATATAAGGCAATTGGTTCGTGTCGTAGAAACCACCATAGACATCACTGTAGGAGCTTTAAGTAACATTACAGCTGAACTACAGGCTGATCGTCTTATGACCTTGCAGAACCGTGTTGCCTTAGACTTTGTTCTTGCGGACCGTGGTGGAGTATGCAAATTGATCGGATCAAGTTGCTGTATTTTCATACCTAATGACGCTCCGACAGTATACCAAGCTATCTCTAAGTTACACATAATCTCCGAGTCGATTCATCAGGACGAAGGAGATTGGTCCTTTTCAGAGTGGTTTTGGGGATTACTGTCCAAATGGGGTTGGAAGGTATTGACATTCTTTGGAGTAATTTTAGCTTTTATATTCTCTTGTTGTCTTTGTATGCACTGCGGTCCTGCCATCTGCAACCTATGTGCTACTGCATGTATTCCCAAACCCAAGTCACAAAGAGCAGAGAATATCAAAATGATGGTACAGCAACAGCTTGATGACCTCATGGCCATAGACATCGACTCAGATTAACATGAGTTTGTGTATCTTGCCTGAGTTCTGGCAAAAGGAGGGTCTGAGGAAATTCGATTTTTAATACGATCGTATCGACCCGCCATTTTGTGGCCCGCCGCCATTTTATGTTGCCTTCACTCAGGCAGCACAGTGAACGAAGTCCATTCTGCCTTTTCTGCTTATTCTGCAACATGGTGTTCAAAACAGCCTTCTGCCTCTATCTTTACAAGGCTGGTATTAAGGTCTGACCGAGTACACTAATCCCTGTCTGGTTTTCTAATCCTTGTTTCAACTATCTGTAGGCTCACACTATTCTCCGCCGATCTTATCTTATCGTCTGGCCTTCGCTGTCCTTTGCTAGTATTCTCTCATTTCACAACTGTCCTCCAAACGCACACAAACTTATCGCACCACATGCAACTTCGTTGTGGATCGGTTAATGAATTAGTTCAAGGGAGGGGTGACAAACACAGCTGGAGGGGAGGCAACCTTAAGTCACTTGATGCTTTGTTTTCCAATTCCTTCTATTGGTGCTGTCTTGTTTTCCGACATTTCTATTGGCTCTGTTCTATCTTTACATTATTCTTACTGGCTCCTTTCTATGTGTTCTGGGAGTGTATGTAGTTAATAAATGGTTTTTATACGGTATATAAGATTGTGCGCCACAAAGTAAAGTGGGAGTCTCCTGAGAACATACCTTGTGTACTTCTTGGACAACTGTACTAGCTGCAGCTAATAAAATCTGATCTTTTACGCCTGACAGAGTGTCCCGTGTCTCTGTTAGTTGAGGCAGGTGAATCCAAGGAGATTTCAGGCGTACCCTGCGCCGCCAGGCCCATAAGGTTCTGGTTCTTCATGTCCCGCCGGTTTCCCGCTGCCCCTGGGAATCCTCCACGGCGGCGCTGCAAGCAGCGCCGCCATGGGGATTCCGACCCCCTTCCCGCCAGCCTGGTTCTGGCGGTTTCCACCGCCAGAACCTGGCTGGCGGGAACGGGTGTCGTGGGGCCCCTAGGGGCCCCTGCAGTGCTCATGCCATTGGCATGGGCACTGCAGGGGCCCCCTAACAGGGCCCCACATAGATTTTCAGTGTCTGCGTGGCAGACACTGAAAATCGCAACGGGTGCAACTGTACCCGTCGCACCCCGTCCACTCCGCCGGCTCCATTCGGAGCCGGCATCCTCGTGGAAGGGGGTTTCCCGCTGGGCGGGCGGCCTTCTGGTGGTCGCCTGCCAGCCCAGCGGGAAACTCAGAATGACCGCCGCGGTCTTTCGACCGCGATACGGTCTTCTGGCGGTTCCCGCCAGGCCGGCGGCATCCGCCGCCGGCGGGGGTCAGAATGACCCCCAAAGTGTCTGTTTAGTTTTTTACTAGGAAATCCTTTAAAACAAAAAAAATCACTTTATATTTAATCTGGTGGTATTTTGTCTTAATAGTAGGCCTGGGCACAGTTTGCAGAGTTCTGCTATGCGGAACTCTGCGAAGTGCTGGAAAAACTCAGACGTGCTGCGTGGAGTTTTGTGAGCAGTGGAGTGCAGTAAGCCACACTGCTTGTGCTGATGTTTAGCAGCTGGAGTTAGCCACGCACTGTAAAATCAGCATGGGTGGCACAACACGCAGCACAAGGGAGTACTGCGATGTTCCAGTAGATTTTCTACTCAAGCGGCAGCTTACTAAATGTGAGTGGCAGGTTTCTCACTGTGAGGGGTAGCGACAGGCACATGTTTCCTGAAAAAGGTTTTGGATGACACACCAGAGGTAGAAATCTGTTTTTTCATCTTCTCCTCACTTGCCATGTTCTTTGCAGCACCTTTCTATGGGGCCATCTCCAAGCTCTGTCAGTTGGCGGTGGCACTTAAACTGTGCAAATAGAACTGACTGGAGGACCCAAGGACTCACATGCAGTGGCTTATGTCTCTTGTTCACCAAAAAGCAGACAAGCTAGAAAAATAATTAGTGAAACATGGCATTTTTGCAGCAGTTTTATTATTCATAGTACAGACAATATATTTTAGTGTGGCTAGTGTACCCATTCCAAAGTCAAACCACACCACCATAACAAATATATATCATTCTCAATCAGGATAACAACATAGCGATGTAACTGTTTCTTTAGGTGCATCTAAGGGGAGACACCTGTTGAAGGTGGGGGGGCCATGGCAAAATAGAAAAGTCCTCAAAAAATGAAAGCTGGTGTGCACCTATGGCAGGCAGCAGGTATGGTAAAATGGAATAATCCTTAAGAAATAAATGCTGGTGTGCCCTTATAGAGCCAGGGTGGTCCTCGTAAAAATAGAACATCCTTAAAAAATGAATGTTGGTGTGTGTGCAGATGTGTACCTATGGTAGGCAGGTAGTCCAGACGAAAATCAATAATGACAATCCGTAAAAAATGAATGCTGGAGTGTGGCAGAAGCCTATGGAAGGAAAATGTTGGGAAAATATTTTTTTTAAATGTAAATTTGTAAAAAAAATATAAGAAAAGATTAAAAAAGATTAAATAATAAAAACAGTAAAATGAATAAATAAATAAAATTTGGAAGGCAAGTAGATACAGGTGAAAAATGTAAAAACATAATATGCTTGTAATAAAGCACATAATATGCAAATAGTATATAATAATCATATAATCATATAATATTAAACCTTGTTCACACATATACTACAATGATCCTCAAGTACATAAAATGATATCAGATAAAAGTAGAAAAATGAACAAATTAAAAAGACAGCCCTCTCCGATCAATCTCCCTAGAAAATGGTTTTGAAAACTGGAAATAAGTGCTACAAAGGCTGCCTGCACAAAATGCCATCTGGCAACATGGTCAACCAACAACAACAGGCAAGGAGGCATGGCCACAACAAAGAAAACATGCAGGTTAATGGCAGAACCACACTTACTGCCACACAAGATGGCGACCAGCCCTATAGTCAAACGGCAAGCAAGGAGGCATGGACAAAAAAACAAACACATGCGTGCCTATGGCAAAAGCACACTGGCTGCACAAAATGCCTGCCAGCTAATTGATCAAACAATGACAATAGCATACAAGGAGGCATGGAGAACAAAGAACACATGCATGCCTATGGAAAAAGCACACTGACAGCCAATACAAAATCGCGGCCTGCCACATGGTCAAAAAACAACAAGCAAGGAGGTGTGGAAAACAAAGAACACATGCAGGCCTGTGGAAAAAGCATACTGGCTGACTGCACAGAATGGCCATAGGACACATGATCAACAACTGCAAGCAAGGAGGCATCAGAGAGCAAAAACACATGCAGCCCTACGGCAGAAAACACACAGACTGCCTAAACAATATGGCTGCAGGCCACATGATCAAACAACAACAGAAATCAAGGAGGCATTGTAGAATGAAGAACACATGCAGATCCATGGGAAAAGCACACTGGTTCCATAAAAAAAGGCTACCAGCCATATTGTCAGCGAGACCGGATCCTCGGTGTTTGCGCCTGTTCCCAATATGTCCACCTCTTGGCAGCTCCAAACTCTACTAGCTATCATAGCACAGAGTTAAAGAATGGCCAAGCAGGGATGGGGTTTAGTTTGGGAACAGCAGGGAAGGAGACCTGCGGAAGCAATAGCAAGATCATTCACATTAATATTCATGAACTTTGTTTTAATTCTTTATGGTATAATAACATGAGAGATCAAGAACTTTTCAATAACGTGACCTTTTTATAATCATATAATCTGAACATTGAACTCTCTCAAGTTAATCCTTAGAATAGCAATTACATCACAACAAGAGTCAATGAGTACATTTGTTCCCAAAGAATTAACTGCTATAGAATTCATGAATGATACTGTAGAATTGGCAAACTGACTAAACTTGTTTTGTCTAGAAAGATCACACTCTGTTTTATCTAAGTTTCAAGATTCAGTTGCCTAGAAGTGATTGCGCACCTTATTGCCAGACTGCGCATCAAGACTCAAGTACCTGGAATGATCGCGCACTCTGCCGATCTGAACTGCAAGGGTTAATTGCTAAGAATGAATCGAATACACTGTTGCCGATTCAGCCATCAAGATTCAAATTCCTTGAAATGATCGACACTCTGCCGATCCGAACTGCAAGGTTTAATTGCCAAGAATGAATCGCGCACACTGCTGCCGATTCAACCATCAAGATTCAAATGCCTCGAAATGATCACGCACTCTGCCGATCCGAACTGCAAGGATTAAGTGCCAAGAGTAAATCACCCACAATGTAAATCACAAAGCCAAAAACTCAAATGTTTCTAGAAAACGGAGTTGAGGCCTATCCTGAACTACGCCTTACCGCCCTGCTTGAAGATCAGCAAGATAATGAGGACAAGGCCAGGAAATGTCCAAGTAGGCCTCCGGAACAGGAGCCTGGGAAAGTGCTGCTGCTCTAAACCGGGACCTCTGAATAGTGAGCACGTGGAGCTGGGCTGGGTTCCTTAAATAGACCCAAGCCCCGCCCACATGCCACACCCAGCCAGGCTGCAGGAAAGGCTTGAAAATTAACAAGCTTGAAAATAAACAATACATTATAAACATCATTAATGACATTTCAAGATAAATACCTGCAATGCAAAAAGTTAAAATGCAATATCAACACACAATGCATGAATTATTACATTGCATAAGGTTTGTCAATTTGCATTATGTTGCCCATAGAGCGCGCACTGTCCTGGTGTTGACACATATGGTCAAACAACAAGCAAGGAGGCATGGACAACAAAGAAAGGCACATGCAGGCCTATGGCACAAGCACACTGGCTGGTTACACAAAATGGCCGTCGGCCACATGGTCAATCCACAACAGAAAGCAAGGACGAATTGTAGAGCAAACAACCCATACAGACAAATGGGCAAAGCACACTGACTGGCTAGACAAAATGGCTATCGGTCACAGGGTCGAACAACAAGCAAGGAGGCATGGACAACAAAGAACAGCACATGTAGGCCTATCGCAAAAGCACACTGGCTGGTTACACAAAATGGCCACTGGCCACATGGTCAAACAATAAGCAAGGTGGCGTGGATAAAAAAGAACATATGCAGTCCTGTGGACACTGACTACACAAAATGGCCCCCGGCTACATTACATGGAGAACAAACAAAGACAAATGGTGGCCTATGGCAAACACACACACACTGGCCAGACAAAGGAGGCATGATAACAATGAAGAAAACACTATCATCAATTCAGCAATGTCAAAAATCTAAATTATGTGAGTTATAAACATCTTACAACAGCACACATATTCCAAAGCCATCAACTATTACCCCAACAACATACACTTTTTGCAGTAAAAAAAGTGAAATACAAAAACACACATTTTTAATTAAATCCAGTGCCATCCGTGGCCTAATGATGATTTAAAACAACATATACCTCAGAAACAATTGTTTTCTGTACCCATCAATAGTAATGGCTGGATGGCCAATGGGCAGACTAGTTAACAAAGTAAAATAAATGAATAGTGAAAGATTAACAAACATGGAGAAAATGTACAGAACTATGCAGCCTTTTTTCCTCACAAAAGATAAGAAATTAAATGCTAAATTACAACTAGGCCCCCACTGAAACTCCAGGCCATCTACCACAACTACAATCAAATTTAAAAATCAACTAAATGTACAAATAAATACCCAAGCATGCCTGCTGAACAGGAAGAGTAAATGGGAGTCTCTGAGGTCCTTTCTTCCTGTTGAAAACAAAAGTGAAATAAAAAAAAATGCTTTTTGCACTAAAAAAGAAGCTGAACGGTCCATTGTGTGACTCCTATTCAAATAGTTTTAGATGCTTCTTAAGCAGAAAATCTGCTCGAGAAGCAGCTGACCACCAGCATTACAAAAATGGTGAAGGAAGGCTCTGCAGTGACCAGAAGCCATGGGAGTGGGTAGCAAATCTTGTGTGCACCCGCAAGCGGCCTGCAAATCTCATCGCACTCACCAGTGTGCGCTAAAACAAGTCTTGCACACGCTAAAGCAAGTCACACGTGAAAAGAAAAATAATTTTGCCAGATGATAGAATTTAGCAGGAACTTCATGTTATACGTGTAGCGTGGAGTTCCCAAATTCTGCCAACTCCACATGTGGAATCATATTTCCACCCTGACCTACTCAAGGCCAAATGCCTGATTAATTACAGGTAATTTTCATTACTCCGACTCCAGGTCTTCCTCGTCACAGTCCTTAAGTCTGAGTTTATCACTTAACCATGCAGAGAATAATCACCAAACTTGAATTTACTTTCCCAGTCCAAAATGTCTGCTATCAAAAGGATGGTACATATATGTAATTCCCTACACAGGACTGCCTGTAAAAAGTAAACCCAGAAAATAAATCAGTTGCACGTCCGGGAGAGGTGGGTGAGTATTCAAGACTGTGACTAGGAAGACATGGACTTGAAGGAATTAAAAGTACTGGTAAGTAACCAGGCATTACCTCCTCCTTTGTGTTTCTCTCACAGCCCTTATGTCTGACTATGTACCCAAGCCAAAGAACTGATTTCTACAAAAACAAACACAGCATATGTACAGTTAAAAGTACATTTAATACAATGTCCCAAACAAATTATACCAAGGGAGGACCCTCAGAACTCATACTAGCATAACCAAAATTAGAGGATACATCTCCCTGCAGTTGTAAACGATCATCGGTCATAAAAGTGTGAGGGAGAGCCCAAGGGGCAGCAAAGCAAATGTCACGAATGGAAGCACCCTTAAATACTGCCCAAAAAGCAGAAACACCCCTAGTAGACCCTCCAGGGGGGCGCCAGAACAGACTGTCCAGCTAAAGAATGGGAAAATCTAACAGGATAAGGTAGAAAGATAAGTTTTAATATCTCTGTTGGCTAAGCCAGGCATAAAAAATAATACATCAGACCAGTGAAACAGAGCAGTGTGCTGCAAATAAGTGGACATGAAGAGTATGCAATCTCACCACAGCATCTGACACAGGAAATGTACAAAAAGTAGGTAAGCCAATATTCAAATCTATATGAAAAGAGGAAACCACCCCAGGAGAAAATCCATACTAGGCCGTGGCACTACCTTGTCTGGAAAGAACCGAAGGGATGAAGGGGAGGACAAGAAAGCCCCAATCTAACCCACACCTCTCCCTGAAGAAATGGCCACAAGAAACATAACCTTGGTCAAAAGAAACTTGAACTCAGAGGAATTCAAGGGTTCAAAAGGAGCACCCTGCATCCCCAGTAGAACAACAGGCAAGTCCCAAAGAGGCATAGGGGAATGAACAATGAGACATCTGAAAAAACAATTCCACAGCAAATGAGCCACCAGCAGGACAATAGAAAGAACCCCAGCCCCACAAAAAGCCTAAATAGCCACTAACAGACTAGGGAGGGTAGACACAGCCAAACTCAGCAGAAAACCATCCCGAAGGAGCTCCAACAACACAGCTGGACCACTAGAGGAAGATGACAAACTTCTTTCCTGACACCAGACAGACAAATTCTGCCAGTGATGGCCAAACATTTTAAGAGTAGGTGGCCGCTGGGACTGCTGAAACAACTCAGAAACTTCTGAAGATCACCCTTGCTCTAAGAGGGACTACTTTTTAAGTGCCAGACAGCAAGAGTCATCTTGTGTAGGGTGTCCAGTGGAAGAGGAATCTGACTTTGTGGTGACGGATGAATCGGCAGAAACCAATGGGGACAGACCAACAGATGAAGAATACAAGGGAACCAAGGGCACATCGTCAATCAACAAAATCTACACCTGGTCCTGCACTACCTTCTGAACACAAGGAAGATGAGGTATGGATGGAAAACACTAAAGGAGACCCCTGGCCAGTGAACAGCCAGAGCATCCATGAGCACACCTTTGAGGAAGGGACCACACTGCAAAAGAAGGGAAGCAGAGCATTGTCCTCTGTCATGAACAAATCCAGCCATGGGTGACTGAACTTGAAAAGAATAGACTAAAAAAGTGTCAGATACAGACACAGTCATAGAGGACATGAGCCTCTGACTCAGAGCATCTGCAGGCCCATTCTCTCTCCTCAGAAAGTAGACTGCAGAGAGTGGCAGGAGATGTGATTCTGCCCAAATCCACAAGGAAAAGAGACACATGCCGCCCTGGTAATTCAAATAGGAGGGGACAATCTCATTGTCTGCCTGTCTGTACACACTCTGCTTTGTGCAGCAACAGGGGATGGAAAAACAGGAAGGCCTTTAGTACCACAGCCAACTCTTCCAGTTTGAAGAATGAGGATTCTCTACCCAATTCCACTTCCTTCCTGTAGCGGAATGTCCCAGGGTTGCATCCCAGTCCATCTCAATGCCATTGGTCATGAGAACGAGAAAAAGGAAGAGGAGTCAAAGAGAAACCTCTGTTCAGATGATCGGGAATCAACCAAACCACCAATGGAGATCCCTGTGTATCTGAAGGGGTCACTGGAGCCACTGACTCCTACTCCTGAGATAATGGGTTCCAATGACTTAGGAGATGGTGAACCAAGGGATACAGGTATAACCTCCCCCAAGAGAGAAGGGCCAGAGTAGATGCATCTCCCCCTGACTGCGGAGCCATGCCTTCACAGATGCCAAAGGATGTAGAAGGAGAGAAGACAAATGGGAGCAGAGTTGAACATAAAACATTTCTGACACAAAGACCTTCCCCAAGTCCGTCCTGAAGTGAGCCCAGATGAAGAGAATATCCTGTGATGGCTGAACATGGGATTTCTTCCAGTTTACCAAGAAGCTCTACTCCTGCAACAGGGTGGTTACCTGGTGAACCTCCAACTTGGCCTTGGAAAACGAACAAGAGGCAATTAGCCAGTAGTGAACCTCCAACTGTGCAGTAGAAAAAGAATAAGAAGCAGTTAACCAGTAGTTCAAGTAAGGGTAGAGTATGATACCGTCAGAATTGAAAACATCCACCAACGGCGCTAACAGTTTCATGAACACCCTTGGTGCAGAAGCCAGCCCGAAGGGCAGAACCCGAAACTGATAGTGTGTGCCGTGGACAGTGAACTGGAGGAATGTCTAGTGAGATGGAGGCACAGGAACATGGAAGTAGGTATCCATGAGGTTGATGGAAGCCAGGAAATCGCCCGCTTGCAGCAGAGACAGAATCAGCTGGAGAGACACCATTTTGAATGACACATGAAGAATGTACTGATTGCTTGAGGTCCAGCACAGGGTGGAAATCCCCCAGTGCCCTTTGAACCAGAAAAATCAGGGAGTAAAAGCCATAGAAAACCTCCTGAGGAGGAACTTGACTTCTGGAGAAGCATATGGATCCCCTGATTTAGGGAAGACAACTCCTCCAGTGAACAAGGAGCAGGAGTCCTGAAAAAGTAGTGAGGTGGAGTGTCACTGAAATTTCACTTGCAACCATCTAAGACCACTTGGACAGCCCTAGCACCTAGAATGGTATGATCCCAAAGGTCCTGAAAATACAGCAGATGACCCACCCCCCCCACCCACTGGATGTAACCTGGAGCAGTTATACCTTTGGAGGGGTGGGGGTAGAAGTTGGCTGGAACTGGGACCTATCAGTGACAGGTGCACCAGGGCCATGACCCTTGCCTTGAAAGGGCTGGTGTTGAGGGGCCTTACACCCAGGGTTAAAAGCCAGTTGGAAGTAAAATCTGTGCCTTTGGAGACCAGCCAAACATAAGTAACAATCTCCTTATTCTCCACTGATTTTTGTAAGCAGCTCTTCCAATTCACTGCCAAAAACATAGCCACCAGTAAAAGGAAGTTTCAAGAGGACTGCCTTCTGAGCTGTATCCTCCTTCCAGGAGTGCTTCCAGATGTTGCATCGGGCTGCAACGGTAGTGCTTGAATCAGATGCTGCAGAACACAGGTTTTCAAATGTGATGCTCTAAAGAAAACAAACCTGCAGCTTGCATCAATGCCAAGAGAGCTGAGAAATCTGCACCTTCCTGTACCTTCTCTGCATCAGAAGGGAAGTCCATTAGGAGTGACTGTCTGGCATAGGTGGAGTAGGTATTTGTTTGGGTTGCAACATTTGAAGCCACATATGCACATTTCATCGCCTCTTCTACCTTCTTGTCTAACTCATCAGATGGCAAGTAATCCTCTGACACCACATTACTCTCTGTGGACAACCCAGCCATGATGTTGTCAATTTTCACATTGCCTGGAAACTCCTCCCCAAGCTTGTTCAGAGGATAACATTTCAAAGGGAAGCAATAAAAAGAGTGTTTCTTAACATCCTTCCAGTCATTAATTAGCACACGGCTAATGGAAGTGTGAAAAGACAAAGATTCCGTTTTTGCATGCTGACTCTGTGAAAAATGGTCATCATTAGCGAGAGACCCTGATCAGAGGAAGCAAACCCCAGATTTTCACACACATGCTGCATGATTTCGGCCAAATCTGAGCTTTGCACAAAACACCCTTTGAGGTTCTCATCATCACCATCTTCAACAGAAGTATCGATCCTGGTAGGGTCCAGGTAGGAATCCAAAGAGGCTGTGTCAGTTTCAACAACCAGTCCGGCAAAAGGAAAAATATCTTGATAAAGCTGAGTGTCAAGGCCACGCTGTCCTCCTGTGATGTGCTACCCACGGATACCATAACAGGCAGAAGCGCAGGGAGAAGCAATATCAACCAAGCCTGGTGCCATGTTGAAAACAGGCTGATGCCACAGGACTGCCTGTTTCAATGCCAACAAATGCCATGAAAGATGAAAGGAGTGCCTTGGACCCCATCCAAACCACAAAACGAGGGTAAATAAACATAAAAATATCCCCGAGACTTTCATAGGCCACCTTGCAAGGCCAGACCGAACCTTGATCATGTATACCCATCACACGAACATCAATCACATAAAATAGACAATAAGATTGCTACAGCAGATATTAAATAAAAATAAGAGTAAGTACAAGAAAATACAGGAAAACCTGTATCCAAGATGGAAATCGATTGACTGCAGAAAAGAAAACAGGAAGTCCTGGGCGGGAAATGACATCTTTGTACACTCCATTTGATGGGGGCCATATTGGATTAGGAAAGTAAATTCAAGTGTGGTGATCATTATGCGCATGGCTGTCGTACGTGAGTTAACGCACGAGGCCGGAGGGACAGAGCTAGTCTGTCTTCTATGTTTAGACGCCTCATGACGCCACGACCAATCTGTAACGAGGACGGTCGTGACGTCAGGGGGCGGCGCAGCGGAAAGGCAGAGGCGCGAACAAAGCGCGGTGTTGCGGCCGGCCGGCTGCTCGTGGGCCTTATTTCTTGTGGCAAGAATAAAAGATATTAACATGAAATCTGCCTCCCTCGCATCCTTCATACTTGCCACTACAAATGGCGACGAGGGTCACAGCTTCTACCAAGGCCCACGAGTGTAGCCCACCTTACCTGGTGTTTCGGGAGGCCAGTGGAAAGCACTGATATCTCTTCACTGGGGACTACGTGCAACCCCTAAGGCGCTGATGCTGCGGTCTCCACACGATTGACTTTGACGACTCCTACCATTCTGCGCAGCCCAGTAGCCTCCCGCTTTCCGGCCATGTCGCAGACAGGTCATATCTGCGTACCTCCTCTCTTCCTGGACTCTCCCGGTAAGCCATGCATGAAGTGGAAAGGATGGCTGCGCGCATTTGAGAACTATATTATCTCAATTGATGGTCAGGGGTATAGCCCCGAACGGAAAAAGTCTTTGCTATTCGGACTGTTGGGGAAGGCTGGACAAGAGGTTTTCGATAGCCTGCCGGTATATGTGAATCCCCATGGAGCCACAGCTCCGCTGAATGAGTACCAGGAGGCTGTACGGCGGCTTGAGTTGCAGTATGCAGAGGAGTGCAACATCATGGTGGGGCGCCATAAATTCGCACTGCGGAAACAAGAGGAAGGAGAGACTATCGAGGAGTATATTGCATGTCTACGTGTCCTAGCTCAAGATTGTGAATTTGCAGTGATGACTGATACGTACATTGGAGACCAGGTGGTGTTCTACTGCCATTCAAAGAAAGTGCAGGAACGTTTGCTTTCATGCAGGAATCCTTCGCTGAAGGACGTAATTGCCATTGCAAAGGCAGTGGAACGCCCCATGGTATCTTCCAAGGGACTGGCGAACACTAGTCAGGCTTCAAATGTGTTCTATGTACAGGACAGCCGTAAACATGTGCCCGGAAATTCAGAAAGGGCAGCGAGTGATAGAGGGGGAGGCAGGAGGCAGCTCGTCTGTTATAGATGTGGGTCAAAAGATCACTTAGCGGATAGCAGGGCCTGCCCTGCCGTGCACAAAAGCTGTTCTAAATGCAGGAAGTTGGGCCACTTTGCGGCAGTATGCAAAGCAAAAAAATATAATACGGGCATGAAAGTGAGCTCGGTAAGCGAGAATGATACTGATGCGGATGCGGACATGGTGTTGTCCATTGATGGTGAGGACGGTAGAGTGAAGGGTCCCATTGGCTCCGTCATGATTGGTGTGATAAAATTGCCATTTACGGCTGATTCTGGTTCCCCCCTTACCCTGATCTCTGATAGGACATTTGATTCGAAGTGGCAAGATGTACGACTGCACGAGACGGATGTGAGTCCAAAGGCCTTCGGGGAACACGACATAGTGATGAAAGGTTACTTCTGGGACTCCCTCACCTTTCGAGGGCGCACTGTGAGAACAAAGATATATGTGGCTGAAAATGGGAGGAGCCTTGTAGGATGGAAGGACCTGGCGAAGCTAGGTGTGATGCTAGTCCCTGGGGCGGAAGATCCCATAGTTCTGAGAGATAACTGGGTCAATTATGTGCAGCCTGATGATTTACATGATGGTTTAGCTGAGGTCCTCGAAATGTTTGACTCCGTTTTTGAAAACAAGGTAGGGTGCGTAAGAGGATTTGTGCATGCTATACGGCTAAAAAAGGGTGCCCTACCCATAAAACACAAAGTCAGAACAATTCCTCTTTCAGTAAGGGGGGAGCTTAAGGCTGTTCTTGATAAGCTGAAAAGGGAAGGAGTAATAGAGGAAGCAGGTGCATCAGAATGGGTGTCCGCAATCGTGGTGTCCAAGAAGAAGAGGACAGGGGACATTCGGTTGTGTGTAGACCTGCGATCACTGAACAGAAATATCCTGGTGAACTGCCATCCACTGCCCAACATTCAGGAGATATTGTCGGCCACAGCAGGATCGAAGTTTTTCACCCTGATAGACCTGAAGTCTGCATACCACCAAGTATGTCTCACGGAGGAATCCAAGGAACTTACCACCTTTATTACCCCGTTTGGAGCATACAGGTACATCCGTCTTCCATTCGGCCTTGCATCGGCCTCGGGCGTCTTTCAAAAGCTAATGGACCTCCTCTTCTGCGATATGAAGGGGGTTGAAGCATTTCAGGACGACATTCTGATACACACGGAAGACGAGAAGGGGCACTTAGAACTGCTGCGCAGAGTGTTGGAGGTGCTACAAAAAAGGGGGATGACAGTCTCCAAAGACAAGTGCAAATTCATGAAAAACAAGATAGAATACTTAGGGCACGTGCTTACCCCAAATGGCATCGCGCCGAAAGATGATTTAGTGAGGGCCGTACGAGATGCCCCTTGCCCAGGAGACAAAGACACCTTGCGATCGTTCCTGGGACTCAGCGAATACTATTCCAAGTTCATGCAAGGATACGCAACCACTGTGGAGCCTCTAAGGAAACTGCTACGGAAGAACGAAAAGTATACGTGGACACAAGAACAAAGCGCTGCCTTCGAATCCGTCAAACAGGCAATCGCCGCGGCCCCAGTATTACGACCGTACAACAAGGACCTCCGGAATGTAATCACGGTTGACGCCAGTGCCAAGGGAATCGGTGCAGTATTTTGCCAATTCCAAGGGAAGAAGGAGAACACTGTTGCATTCATATCGCGGTCATTGAGCGAAGCAGAGAAGCACTACAGCACCATCGAGCGGGAGACGCTCGCGTGCGTCTGGGCCGTGGAGAAACTGAGAAATTATTTGTGGGGCAGGGAGTTCGAATTAGTCACCGACCACAAACCCTTGATATACATGATGGACGGTGAAGGACGTGGCAATGGCAAAGCCAGCTCTAGGCTCCTACGTCTACTGTCTAAGTTGCAAGAATATCACTTCACCGTCAGACACATCAAAGGGGGCCTCAACTGCAGGGCGGATTGCCTATCTCGCATACCGATCCCGGACGAGGAGAATGATTCCCTGGACGACACGGAGTGCGTTGTGGCAATGGTTGACGCAACAGCCATGTGCGAGGGATCCATATCAGAGGAAGAATGGTTGACGGCTCAGGAGAAGGACGGGACTATGCGGAGGGTGATGGACCACATGAAGGCTCATTGGCCCCCTATCCGGAACTTGCACGGGGCACTCAGAAGTTTCCAACAGATTAGTCCCGAACTCACCATCGAAGGCGGCTTTGTGAAGAGACACGAGCTGTTTGTACCTCCGGAAAGTTTAAGAGACAAGCTAATCAGGATTGCCCATAAAGGCCACCCGGGCAATACCGCTACAAAGAATCTCCTCAAGCAGTACTACTGGTGGCCAGGGATGTGCAGCGATGTCAGCAGATTCATTGATCGGTGTGGACCGTGCTTAAGGGCCGATAAGCACTGGAAGACGACAAAAGGAGAGTTGCAGCTGGTGGACATACCTGCCGGCCCGTGGAACAAGATTGCCATTGATTTTGCGGGCCCATTTACAAGGCTACCTGACGAGTGTAGACATCTCATCGTCCTTACGGATTACTTCTCCAAATGGATTCACTACAAGTTCGTCAGGGAAGTTACCACTGAACGAGTGATCAAGGCATTGACGAAAATTTTCGCGATTGAGGGACAGCCGAAGATCATGGTGTCGGACAACGGCACCCAGTTAGTGTCCAGGCGGATGACGGATTTTCTGTCCAGGTTGGGGATTAAGCAGGAGAAAACCCCGCTGTACAGCCCGAAGAGCAATGGGCAGGTTGAGCGTATGAATAGATTCCTCAAAGAGGGCGTGCAACAGGCGATCGCTTCCAACATGAATGTGAAAGCGTTTCTGGCGGACAAGGTGAACACTTTCCACAACACGCCCAGTGAGGTTACTGGACACACTCCGTTTTATTTGATGAGAGGGAGAAGATGCATGAGTGAGCTTACCCCCAAATTCAATAAGTGGTATGACATGAACCGGGAAATTGAGGCAGAATCTGATGAGAGATTGAGAGTCAAAGCAAGAATAGTGGCCAAACAGGAAAACAATAAGAGGTACGCTGACATGGTGAATAGAGCCAAAACTAAAAATATAGCGCAAGGGGATTGGGTATTGGTGAAGAAACCCAACAGGGTGATGAAGGGGGAGTCTGTGTTTCAAACCCCGGTGCGTGTGCAAGGAGTGACAAGAGGGGCAGTCTGCCTGGAAGGAGCGGGGTGGCGGAGCAAGGACGACATAGTTAGGCTCAAGGCTGGGCAAGAGAAAATCATCATGAAAGATGTCCGTGTGGATGGGGCCGAAGGCACGGATGATGTTGACGAGTGGCAAACTCACGAAGCCAGGGATGTAGTCATTGATGAGGAGGAATGTGTGAATACGCCTTCCAGGCCAGGAATAAGTGGACAGGGGAGTGCGGAGCGATGCGAGAAGGCATGGCGTGGCTTGACGGCTGCCTCAGGACAGAATGGCTGCAGGCCCGAATCTGTGGAGAGCGACAGTCACAATGTAATGGGGTCAAGCCTAGAGGATGCGTGCGCCGTCAAGGCGAATTCACTTCAGTATGTTACTCCGAGCAGGCCAATTAGGCGTATCCGAGCACCCAAGAGGTTCGAAGATTTTGTTATGAGGTGAAGTTCCTTAAGTTTCTTGTTCTGTTGAAAAGGGAGATGTCGTACGTGAGTTAACGCACGAGGCCAGAGGGACAGAGCTAGTCTGTCTTCTATGTTTAGACGCCTCATGACGCCACAACCAATCTGTAACGAGGACGGTCGTGACATCAGGGGGCGGCGCGGCGGAAAGGCAGAGGCGCGAACAAAGCGCGGTGTTGCGGCCGGCCGGCTGCTCGTGGGCCTTATTTCTTGTGGCAAGAATAAAAGATATTAACATGAAATCTGCCTCCCTCGCATCCTTCATACTTGCCACTACAATGGCTAAAAGATAAACTCCTATGTAAGGACTGCGAGAGGAAGACAGATGAAGAAGTAATGTTAATTTACCATATACTCGATATAGGTCCGTGATTCATATCCTTCCTTCTTCCCTTTGCTTTGCATTCTGGGTAAATGCTACTGTTGCCTATGGCGTGTACTATTGGTGCACACAAAGTATGTATTTTCAGTCTTGGGATAATGCAATTTGGAGGATGAAATAACAGTCTTGATAGTATTCTACATGTGAAGTTTTATATAGCGCACTTGGCCAGAATGTGAGGTAATTTATAAAGTATTCACTAATAAATTTAGATGAGGTATAATATATGTCAATTTGTTAATTTAAATAAACTGCGAGGAAACACAGGATTTGATAAGAAAATCAATGAATATTGTATTTATATAGTTTACTTATAATCCAGGAATTATATCAAGTCATTTTTCTTGAAAAGGATTTGTATAAGTAGTCTTGACAGGATGACTAACAATTACGAATTGATTTGCAAGCCTTTGTTGTACATTGCATGACAAAAAGTCCTCAATCAAGTGTGGAGAATGGAAAAATAAAAGCACTTTTAAACACAATTTGTACATAGTAGAAGTAGAAGCTCCAAGAAGCGTTCTATTTATGAACATTTCACACAATCTATTTTGTCAAATGATAATCTTGCTTCAAAAATATCAAAAAAGCTTAACCTTTGCAGATTGTTACTAGACTGAAAAACAGAATTCCAAAATAAACATGTTTTATTCAAATTTAGCCATTAAAGTTGTATCTAGCTTTCTATAAAAAGGCAAGAAAACAATTTCAGTGACAGTGGTATTTGTTCCTTGTTTTTCTTCATCTATTTTCTTTGTAATGCTGTTTTCGAATCCTGTTCAGTTTGCCCTCTGAATACTAAAGACGTTTATATAATCAGTGAAGGACTTTTTAATGCGATGTCGCTTCTTTTTTTATAATCTTTTCTTAGGACTATCTTGCGAGTTTCTCAACACAAATGACTTGGATACCTTCAATCAATCAATCAGGTAGTATTTGTATAGCAGGACTGCCGGTCTCATTTGAAGAGCCAGGCCTTGAGCCCCTTTCTGAAGTCTGTCAGTGAGAACGAGGTGCAGAGGTGAGGGGGAAAGTTGTTCCAGGCTTTGGCAGTGAGATGGGAGAAAGAGCGTCGTCCTGTGCAGCAGTATCATGCGTGGAGGATCTGTGCAAGGGTAAGGTGTGTTGAGTGGGGCTTCCTAGACGGGTGGTGGAAGTGTAGCTGATGGTTCAGGTAGGTGGGTCCCTGGTAGTGAAAGGCTTTGTAGGTATGGGTCAGGATCTTGAATTGGCGCCTCTTCAGAACAAGGAGTCAATGGAGGTCTTTCAGGTCCTGGGTGATGTGGACTCTTTTGTGTAGGTTGTGGATAAGTCTGGCAGCTGCATTCTGTATTGACTGGAGTCTTTGCATGCGTTCAGTGGAGGTGCCTGCATAGAGTGTGCTGCCATAGTCCCGTCGGCTGGTGATGAGGGCATGCGTCACTGTCTTCCTGGTGTTGATGGGGAGCCACGTGAAGATATTGCGGAGCATGCGGATCATGTGGCAGCAGGCCGAGGTTCGGCGTTGACCTGTCTAGTATGATGCCGAGGTTGCATGTGTGGTATTTCAGTGTGGGTGTGGGTCTGAGTTCTGATGGCCACCAGCATTCTTTCCAAAGGGCTGTGTTTGCAGAAGATGAGGAATTCCATTTTGTCGGTGTTGAGTTTTAGGCAGTTGTCCCTCAACCATGCTGAGACATCCTTCATGCAGTTGTGGAAGTTAACCTTCATTGTGAAGGGGTCGTCGGAGAGCGAAAGGACCAGCTGGGTGTCATTGGCATAGGAGATGATGTTGATGTGCGCTCTGATGATGTCTGGGGAGTCATGGAGATGTTGAAGAGTGTGGTGCCAATGGATGAGCCTTGGGGGGAACTACATATGATGTGATGGAGGGATGTAGATCTTCTGGGTGCATCCTGTGAGGAAGGATGCCATCTATCTTAGCTCATCCTCTGTTATTCCAGTATGGCATAGGAGATTGATGAGAGTATGGTGGGAGGCCGTGTCGAAGGCAGAGGAGAAGTCGAGGAGGACCAGTGTGGCTGATTCTCCTCTGTCAAGTAAGAAACGGATGTTGTCGGTTGCGGCGATCGAGGCAGTCTCTGTACTGAGATTGGTTCTGAATCCTGACTGGGAGAGGTCAAGCAAGTTGTTTCTTGATACCTAACTTAACACCCAAAAACACCAATACCATGCAGAAACAGAAACACCTCACCAGTAAATGCAATCATGAGTTAATCCGCAAGGTGAGGAATAACTGTGTTACCCTTGTTTTCCATGTGGAAATCAGCATGGAATTTCCAATTCTGTGCGCAGTTTAGGTGATAAAAGGTAAGGAGAGGGCATGTGCTAGGGGCATGAGAGTCAGTGTTGTGAGAATGGCAGGGGTTAGAGAAAGATATGGACCAGGAGTGGGGCATTACATTCTCCTCCTTTGCAGGAGGAGAGGATTGAGGGCAATGTAGAAGAATGCGCAGCTCACATGGCCACTACTTAGGCAATTTCATCAGCCAATGTTTCTAGTTAGTTTATTTGGGTCTGGCAATTCTGCACCAAGAAAATCAAATCAACAGTCCACTGACTATGTGGAGCAGAGGTCCACCCGGGATCACGCTCTCCTTATGTCTCAATCAGCACTTAATTTTGAACTTTCTGTTGTGAGTTGTGATACATTTATACTATTGAGGTGCTAAAATTCTCCCAGCAAGTGCCTGCCTTCTTTCCAGGACCAGTGTGCCCTTTGAAGAACAGAAGAAGCCATAGAGGGAACGTGTACCAGTGGGGAATCCTGGTGAGTGAATCTCTGTAGCAAGGTCTAAGGAGACAGCTGCTGCACTGATTGGGTTGTTTCCTATGTGCAGGTTCAAACTGGTGACCTCTTATGCTAGAGGGGCTGCCATGAAGTTAACTTTGGTTGGCATCACTGTTGTGCCAACCATAGTCCATTTGCAGAGTAGAGTCAGCAACCCTGTATGCCAGAAGGGGCAGCTGTGAAGATTAATGCTGTGCCCATTGGACCGTAGCCCCGGTGCAGAATGAAGCCAGCCACCCCGTATTTCAGAAGGGCCCGCCATGAAGAGGAAATTACTGCTTTTCTGATCGGGGGCCTATGCGTGGACTAAGGTCGATGACCTCATATGTCCATTTAAAAGGACACAGATTGTTGCATAGTTCAAGACATCATCAAGAAAATAGGCTAATGTCATGACCTGTTTGGGCCCAAATCCCTGACTGAGGAGCAGAACCGGAGTGATCAACCCCCCACCAGTGGAAAGGATCAGAGGAATTTACTATCCCAACAGAGGAAGTGCTGCGGACGCCCAGCTGTTGGCCCAACAAAGCCACAAGTTCTACCCACCAACAGCAGCTTTTGTAGCTCTCTGGAATGTCTGTGGGTGAAATGCTCCTGGAGACTCTGGTTGTACAAATCCTGCAAGAGTGAGTAAGACTGATCATAGGACTGGAATTTTACTCTGCCGTATACCACTTCCGGTGCTAGAACACTTGGGGCTCTTGCGACTCAGACTATAGTGGGGCTTAAAATGTATGTCACCTATAGTGATCAGGGATTAACCACTAGTGTTAATGAGAGAGAAGTGGTACTCTAAGATCTGTCTATTGAACACTAGAGCCCTGAACTCAGTAGGCTCCATGTATTGTTAGTGTATTTACTTTGTGTTCATATATAAGTACTACTTTTACATATTTCACTGGACAATCACGTATTGCGGCAATTAAGCATATTTTGAGTTTTGAGCTGTTATAATCCTCCTGCATCTACTTCTCCCTGTGGAGCCTTGGACTGCACAACCCATGCTTCTACTGAGAGTGAAGTGCTGAAGGGGTACATGGCCCAGCAGCTCAGGATCAGTAATAAATTGGGCTCCCAGACATCTGGAGTAAAGGGTCTCAACCCCATGATTTGGTCCTGTAGCTCCTGCTTCCACTTAGCCCTATGAAAGGAGTTCTATATACAGTATATTCAGAACTTTTTTGGAGGAGAGAAGGGGTATCTATATAGCACACAAATAACACTGGGAAGTGATGGAGCTCTTAAAACAAGGGGAAATACATGCCGTCCAATTCTGATCACAAAGACAGGAGGAAACTTTTATAAAAGTAAGTTGGCTCTTCACATGAATATCTAATCCACATCACCTGAAGAATGTATATAACATGCTTGAGCTGTGGATTTGCCTAATTCGCCTAATGTGTTAAACCTGCCTGCCTGAGTGTCTGTCTCTTTAGGAGGAGAGACTTTCTCCAAGAAGAAACCTGGCTGTATTCCTGGTGTGTGGAGTACTTAGAAGTGCCGTTTGGCACAGGGTTAGTACCAGGGTTGACTGCAGTTGTGGAGAGTCTCCCTGGCTCCCTTCATGCTTCATGTAGTTAACTTTTCAGATTTTCTGCAGCAGTTCCTCTGTCTTTCTAAATTTCTCAGGATGTCAGAGACAGCATTTAAGGGTGAGCACTCAGCCCAGAAAAGGCCACTGGCAGGGTCCAGTACAGGTCCAGTCGCTACTTATTAGATGTCAACTCCATAAAAAAAGCCAGCTGGGAGCTTGTTTTGTCCCTGTAGCCACACAGGAGATAAGTCAAATGACCCATGGAGTACACTTTCAGTCCTTGGTACAACTGAAAACAGGCCAAGCCCTTCTGTTCTCACCACACATCACAGGCAGTAATTCCAGTCCTCTTTACTTCATTTACAGACCCAGATGTGCTATGATGAGCTAGGGGTGAGGAGTAACGTTGTAGGTTTCAGTTGCCAGTGGGTGAGGTGGCTCATGGACGTTCCCTAACCACTGTGAAAAACATACCCAAACGCAAACCTTCTCAGTTTTGCATCACATTCTGTTTGCCTTACTACAACCAAAACAACCCAGTATTTTACTATTCTGAGTTAAATCCAACATGGCATGTCCTAGCCAGGGGCTTCGTCTAGGAAAATGATCAGTTTTTTCCTCGTCAACCACAACAAACTGATTCTGAGAATAGCTCTCACTCCCACTCAGATGGCACCAAGCTGGGTACACTGTACCCTGGGATCTATAGGCTTTTCTTCTCCAGATCTCTGTTTGTTTGACTACGAAGACTGCTCATTTCCCTAGACACACCCCTGGATGGAACACCTCTTCCCAGAATTTCAACTCGAAACTCCAGCTTCTTTCAGCAGGGGTACTCGCTGGACGAAAGACCACAGAACTGCAGAGTTACGATGGATCCCATAATCATGATGAGGGTGGTACCTTCTATTGCAGACTACCTTGAAAATGGGTCCTAGTTCAGTTGCATACCAGTTTTTGCTTTTTTCAAAAGAAATTGTACTCCTTGTGCAGATTAAAACAAAGGGCCAAATTTACAGCATTTGCTTTTCAGCAAGCAATTTTGCCTAATTATAATTAAGATCCAGTTCAAACACAAATAATCCTCTGAAGCATCCATCTAGAGGATCATTCTTGTGATTCTGCTCACTTTAGGAATAAAAGTACCAGACAGAGGCTTGGAACCAACATTGAGGAAAATCTGCTTGTATAGTACAGCTTTTGTTTCCAGTCACATTGTAAAGGATGACAGGGGAAGAATGTAATTTCTTTAATTGTGCAATTACCAGTAATAACAGTAGTTAATTTCACTCTTTGTTTTATATTGTAATTTCAATGTCATGCATTTTTAGGCACTTTACAGTACACAGTATGCATTTTTACTATCTTTTTAAACACATATTGAAATCCAATCAACATGATGCAGGAGGATAATTCAAAGGTTTTCTGTATTTGCAACTATGTTGGCTACATTAACTACTCTAGAGTTCCAAATGACTTAAACGTACATGTACCCTAGTCACCAACCAGCATCTTAACAAATAACAATGGATCTGATATAATAATGATTTTAATGGTTGCAAGCAGTTCAGTTCTATGTTTACATTCATTAAAATGCTGTTTCTTACGTCCTAATCACATTTGAAGAGTCTGTGGGTATCTCCTCCAAACACTAAATCAGTAGCTAATGTATAAATGTTTTGCAACCAAAATTCAGTAGCAAATCATTGTTACTTTACCAACACTTCAAAGGATGCATTTGCTAAAGGGCCCCTTCCCATTTGTGAATGAAACAAAATGTTTTCTGATGAGTAGACAGTGATCCAGGTAACACATCCAACGTGTAAACAGACAAAAAACTAAGGCCCATATTTATACTTTTTTAGCGCTGCATTTGTGCTGCTTTTTGATGCAAAAACGTCCGCAAACCTCCAAAATACAACTGTATTTTGCAAGTTTGCGCCGTTTTTGCGTTAAAAAATGACGCAAATGCGGCGCTAAAAAGGTATAAATATGGGCCTAAAACTTTTCTTTCTGAATGCAGTCATGTTGCCTACATGAAGAATGGACTGCATTTTAGAAAACATAGAGTTTACACTATTGAAAGGTAATCACTGACATGGTTGTCTGCTAGCCCCCAAAAGGCTACTATCCCTGTGACTGCCCCATTCATTGTGAGTCACAATTTACAACTTATCCCATCAATATTCATAAAATTGGGACCCACTATGTTTTGGATTTTTAAGAACTGACCTATTTACTAACAGTAGTTTGCTACCACAAATTGGTGTCCACGTATTCATACATTTGACCTCTAGTTACTGCAGTTTCTGTTGCCGCAAAAGTCAGCCATCTCCTGATTGTAAGAAGCAAAAAAAGAAAAATGAAAAAGATCTTCAAATGGAGTGTCTTCTCTGGCTTTAAAATGAGAAAGGGATCTTCAGTTGATGTCTGTAATGACAATTTCTTTGATTCGAGTCCTTGATACCCTAATAATCTACTCAAATTGGCAGCAATATTGGTGATATCCGAAAACTTCACCTTCAGTCAAATGTAGGCAATAAATGTGTACCATAAATGAAAAAGGCATGTTACAAGAGAATCAGAGTTCGAGATACAAGCCCTTTCAGGAACTCCCATAGTCTCCATTCATCTCTTCCTGACATGCCACACCAAGTTGGTCCTCTTGCCCCTCTTCACCACAAACGCTGTCAACCTCATCTGCAGGGTTCCACAAGGATCGTCGCTCAGCCCCCCTCTGTTCAACAACTGGTTCACCCCACTCATCAGCATCATCCATGCCCACAGAGCCAACATCATATCCTATATTGTCAACAGTCCGCTCATACTCTTCCTTTCTGACAAGGCACTAAACACCATGACCAATTTCTCCTCCTGCATGACCAAAGTCATCAGATGGATGAAAAACAACTCTCCAAAGCTCAACACATGCATGATAGAATTATTAATCATCCTCAAAGAAACCTTGCTTTGGTACTACACCAGGTGGCCTGCCAAATATGGACACAGACTCCTCGCAGTAACTCATTCAATAACATCCGAGTTAGTAATCGACAACCAAATCACCATGATGTTCCAAGTGAATGCAGCCTCTCTCTCCTTCTTCCACATGCTCAAAATGGTCAAAAATATCTTCAAACGGCTCCCATCAACACTCACAGAACTGTAACCCCAGGCACCAACACCAGCAAGCTGGACTACTGCATTGCACTCTATGCTGGTATCAACACTTAACTGACCAGAAGTCTCCATACCCTACAAATCTCAGCCACCAGGCTCAACCTCCCAACCTGCACTCTCATCACAACTCTCCTTAAAGAGGCTCACTGGCTACCAATCCAAAAAAGGTCCCTCTTCAAATGCCTCACACACACATACAAATACTTACACACTATTGACCCCACATAACTCATCAACCACATATATTTATACAAACCTAATAGACACCTCTGCTTAGTTGCACTCCTACTCACACACACCTCCCACACACATCAGGCATACACAGAACCAGTTCCTATGGTCATGCCTTCTCCTACCTTGCTCCTAAAGCCTGTAACGACCTGCCCATGAACCTCAGAGCTTCTCTCTCATACTTGAATTCTTGAAGTCTGCAAGAAACTGAAGACCTGACTCTTCACCTAGCCCTGATCCTGGCTTGACTGATACAGTTCCTGATTCAGTGCCAGGATGTCTTCCTGAGTGAGTTGTGCGCTAAAGAAAAACACATATTATAACATAACAAAGCCCAATTCATACCCTAGGGTGGACTAGAGAGAAAGGTTGGGCCTTTATGGAATCCCACAAAGATAACAAAATGTCCATAGCTGCAAAATGCAACATAGGGGGAGAAGAAGATTCTAATCTACAATCAGAATGCCTTCATTCATAAACTGAAGAGTGAATCGTTATAGAGAACAGAAAAAATTGGAATTCTGAATACTTTGAAATAGGCCATCAGTTACACATGTGACCGAGACAAGTTTCTGTAAAAGTCCTTCTGTTATACAAAGGAATGGAAAGGGCTGCCAAGCTGCCTCTATCTCACTCCAGGTCTTGAATGGAGGACAGAGAGACTGATGAAAAGCAAAATAAGTCCAGAGGAACAGGAAGAAAAAACAAAATACTCTAGGGCAAGGAGCTAAAGTAGCAAGCCCCTGAGACATCTTTAAAGGACTTCAGTAGTATACTGTGGATAAACAGGGATCTAAAAAGGTGGTCATCATAAAATATATTCATGAACCTTAATTGAAATCTTGGGCATTGCAAGCTTAGCTTTACCACCTCTTCAAAAAAGGGGTAATCCCTTCAGTCTGCTGGGTAGCTTAAACTTCCTGTCCCATGAGCTGAACGACATATAGATACTGGGCCAAAATAAAACATTATTGCCCTCATCACAACCCTGGCAGTCAGTGATATAGTGGCGGTAATACTGCAAACAGGCCGGCGGTAATAACTATGAAATTATGACCACAGTGGAAATTGCTCAGACAGCCACTTTAACACACCGACCATCAGGGCGAAATCAACAGGCACCACATCGGTAACTGCCTACAGCCAGGTGGAAGACAATGTTCCCCCCACTGTATAATGACACACTGTAGGAGGCTGGCCTGGCTTGTAGTGGGTACCAGAGTTACTTACACCTTGTGCCAGGTCCAGTTATCCCTTATTAGTGTAGAAGAGGCGTTTCTAGCAGCTTAGACTGATAGAAGGTAGCTATGGCAAAGCAGCTTAGGCTGAACTAGGAGACATGTAAAGCTCCTACTATACCACTTGTGTCATATGCACAATATCATAAGAAAACACGATGCACAGATATACTAAAAATAAAGGTACTTTATTTTTATGACAATATGCCAAAAGTATCTCAGTGAGTACCCTCAGTATGAGGATGAGAAATATACACAAGATATATGTACACAATACCAAAATTATGCATTAATAGCAAAGGAAGTAATGCAAGTAGTGTAAAGTTACAATAGATTGCAATAGGAGCACATAGGTATAGGGGCAACACAAACCATATACTCCAAAAGTGGAATGCGAACCACGAATGGACCCCAAACCTATGTGAGCTTGTAGAGGGTCGCTGGGACTGTAAGAAAACAGTGAGGGTTAGAAAAATCGCCCACCCCAAGACCCGGTAAGGTAGGTGTAAAGTGCACCTACAACCCCCAGAGAGCACAGAAGTCGTAATAGGGGGATTCTGCAAGGAAAACCAACACCAGCAATGCAACAACAGTGGATTTCAGGACCTGAGTACCTGTAAGACAAGGGGACCAAGCCCAAGAGTCGCGACAGTGTCGAGAGTGGGGAGGAGCCCAGGAAATGCCAGCTGAGGGTGCAAGGGAGCTGCCACTGGATGGAAGAAGCTTGGTGTTTTGCAAGAACGAAGAGGACTAGAAACTTCCCCTTTGGAGGATGTATGTCCCACATCGTGAAGAAGCTTGCAGAGGTGTTCCCACTCAGAAAGACCGCAAACAAGCCTTGCTAGCTGCAAGGGTTGCGGTTAGGGTTTTTGGATGCTGCTTTGGCCCAGGAGGGACCAGGATGTCGCCACTTGGAAGAGGAGACAGAGGGGATGCCCAGCAAGTCAGGGAGCCCTCACAGAAGCAGACAGCACCCGAAGAAGTACTGGAACAGGCACTTGGAAGAAGAGTGAACCGGAGTCCACGTGAAGTCACAAAAGGGAGTCCCACGACGCCGGAGGACAACTCAGAAGGTTGTGCACTGCAGGTTAGAGTGTCGGGGACCCAGGCTTGGCTGTGCACAAAGGAAATCCTGGAAGAGTGCACAGCAGCCGGAGCAGCTGCAAATCACGCGGTGCCCAGCAATTCAGTCTAGCGTGGGGAGGCAAGGACTTACCTCCACCAAACTTGGACTGAAGAGTCACAGGACTATGGGAGTCACTTGGACAGAGTTTCTGAGTTCCAGGGACCACTCTCGTCGTGCTGAGAGGGGACCCAGAGGACCGGTGATGCAGTCTTTTGTTGCCTGCGGTTGCAGGGGGAAGATTCCATCGACCCACAGGAGATTTCTTCAGAGCTCCTGGTGCAAGAAGGAGGCAGGCTACCCCCAGAGCATGCACCACCTGGAAACAGTCGAGAAAGCCAGCAGGATGGAGCGATACAAGGTTGCTAGTAGTCGTCTTGCTACTTTGTTGCGGTTTTGCAGGGGTCCTGAGCAGTCAGCGGTCGGTCCTTTGGTGGAAGGTGAAGAGGGAGATGCAGAGGAACTCTGGTGAGCTCTTGCATTCGTTATCTAAAGAATTCCCCAAAGCAGAGACCCTAAATAGCCAGAAAAGGAGGTTTGGCTACTTAGGAAGGAGGATTGGCTACTAAGAGAGGTAAGAGCCTATCAGAAGGAGTCTCTGACGTCACCTGCTGGCCCTGGCCACTCAGAGCAGTCCAGTGTGCCAGCACACCTCTGAATCCAAGATAGCAGAGGTCTGGGACACACTGGAGGAGCTCTGGGCACCTCCCCTGGGAGGTCCAGGTCAGGGGAGTGGTCACTCCCCTTTCCTTTGTCCAGGTTCGTGCCAGAGCAGGGCTGGGGGATCCCTGAACCGGTGTAGACTGGCTTATGCAGAGATGGGCACCATCTGTGCCCATCAAAGCATTTCCAGAGGCTGGGGGAGGCTACTCCTCCCCAGTCCTAACACCTATTTGAAAAGGGAGAGGGTGTAACACCCTCTCTCAGAGGAAGTCCTTTGTTCTGCCTTCCTGGGCCAGGCTTGCCTGGACCCCAGGAGGGCAGAAACCTGTCTGAGGGGTTGGCAGCAGCTGCAGTGAAAACCCTGGAAAGGCAGTTTGGCAGTACCCGGGTTCTGTGCTAGAGACCCGGGGGATCATGGAATTGTCCCCCCAATGCCAGGATGGCATTGGGGGGACAATTCCATGATCTTAGACATATTACATGGCCATGTTCGGAGTTACCATTGTGACGCTGTACATAGGTAGTGACCTATGTGCAGTGCACACGTGTAATGGTGTCCCCGCACTCTCAAAGTCCGGGGAATTTGCCCTGAACGATGTGGGGGCACCTTAACTAGTGCCAGGGTACCCTCACACTAAGTAACTTTGCACCCAACCTTCACCAGGTAAAGGTTAGACATGTAGGTGACTTATAAGTTACTTAAGTGCAGTGGTAAATGGCTGTGAAAGAACGTGGACGTTATTTCACTCAGGCTGCACTGGCAGGCCTGTGTAAGATTTGTCAGATCTCCCTATGGGTGGCAGAAGAAATGCTGCAGCCCATAGGGATCTCCTGGAACCCCAATACCCTGGGTACATCAGTACCAAATACGAGGGAATTATATGGGTGTACCAGTATGCCAATGTGAATTGGTGAAATTGGTCACTAGCATGTTAGTGACAATTTGGAAAGCAGAGAGAGCATAACCACTGAGGTTCTGGTTAGCAGAGCCTCAGTGAGACAGTTAGTCATCACACAGGGAACACATACAGGGCACATACTTATGAGCACTGGGGCTCTGCCTGGCAGGGTCCCAGTGACACATAGACTAAAACAACATATATACAGTGAAATATGGGGGTAACTTGCCAGGCAAGATGGTACTTTCCTACACACACTAATCCGCCACTTTTTCCGAGGCGGTACCATCAACATCAAAAGCCTGGCAGAAACACTGCACAGAAGGGAAACCACTCACCTCTGGAGACTCAAGGAAGAACCACACCGCCATGGACCCAGAGTTGCATGTGTTCCCCAAGCTGTTCTATGTTCTGCTCCACTACAAACACCAACGCCGGCGAAGAGGACCACGGTGAGTACTGCCGCCTAGCACACAGGGTAGGGGGTAGGAAAAAGAGAGTGACACACACACTCAACACGCAACCCCCAACACCATACACACAAGCAGATGCAGTAACATTACATATTCACCCTGTACCCCTCAGGAATAGTGCAAGGGCAACTACAATAGAGTAAAACAAGTGTAATAAGATAAATATAGTAGTAATACGTGCATCCAAATAAAAAAGTATATACATATTCACAAATCAAGGGACACTGCCCAGTCCTCAATGTTCGTGGGCCACAGGGCCATATCACAAAGTCCAAGGCCCCACCTCACTCCTGCAACAACACGGAGAGAACACTGAAGGGGCATCAGGTCGAGTATAGCCAGGCACCTCAGGTGGACGGGGAATGGGAGGGCACCTCAGCCAGAAGGTACAACGCCACTGGTCCTGGAGGGGGCAACATGCCCATCACTATGTCCTGGGGAGTGCAAGGCCACAGTCTCTCAAGTGGGTGACTTGCCCACTGACTTGTCCTGGGGAGTGCAAGGCCACAGTCTCTCAAGTGGGTGACTTACCCACATGCTCTGGAGGGGGCAACATGCCCTGTGCTTGGACCTGGGGAGTGCAAGGCCACAGTCTCTCAAGTGGGTGACTTGCCTACTGGTTCTGGAGGGGGCATTGTGCCCTGTGAGCTCCATCCTGGGGAGGATGGGGTGAGTAGATGATTTCTCCACTGGTTCTGGAAGGAGGATGGGGTGAGTAGATGGCTTCTCCACTGGTTCTGGAGGGAGCATCGTGCCCTGTGAGCTTCATCCTGGGGAGGATGGGGTGAGTGGATGGCTTCTTCACTGGTTCTGGAGGGAGCATCGTGCCCTGTGAGCTTCATCCTGGGGAGGATGGGGTGAGTGGATGGCTTCTCCACTGGTTCTGGAGGGGGCATTGTGCCCTGTGAGCTTCATCCTGGGGAGGATGGGGAGAGTGGATGGCTTCCCCACTGGTTCTGGGGGGGGCATTGTGCCCTGTGATACAGATCTTGGGGAGTGCAAGGTCACAGTTTCTCACCTGGGTGTCATACCCACAGGATTTGCAGGGCCCAAGCCGCACAACAGCCAATGGACGCAGGACTACACACTGTCTGTTGGCACTACTGTGCCCCTTGACTTTGTGGCTGAGGTGCTTGCCTGGGTTTTGACCACCCTGGCCTGATGTGAGGGACGGGGGAGGGCTAGGGAAGAGGTCAATGTTGGTGAGGAAAAGCTTCTTAGGGACATTGGGGTGGGAAGAGGGAGATGGTTTGGGAGTGGAGGAAGAGGTGGTGGTGGTAGGATGTGTCAGTCTGCTGTGTTTGGGTACAGTTGCAAGGGCTGGATGCTGTTGGTAGGTGGATGGCTGTCGGGTGTCTGAGTAGTTGTGTTTGGGTACTTTGTTAGAGGGGGCACAGACACAGTGAGAAAGGACACAGGGGACATGTGCATGGATGTGGGGGTGGTGACTGCCAGTGAGGGGTGTGTACTGATAGGTGTGCTGGTGATGGTGGTAATGGCTGAGGATGTGGTGCATGCAGGTGTGAGTGTAGACACAACTGGGAAGGAGGTTGAGGACGAGGAGGAGGGGGACACAGTGGAGGGAGTGGTTGTTGGTATGTCTGATTGTGGATGTTGTTTGTGTGAGTGCCTATGGGATGAAGTGTGGTGCTTGTGTTTGCCATGTCTACTCTTGTGTGTTGTCTTGGGTGCCTGCTCGTCTGCCTGTGTGCTTGGGATAGTTTGGGGTTGAGGGGAATGGGATTGGGTGGAGGAAGTTGGAGGGGGATGGTGGAAACAGGGACAATGGCTGCCATCAGAGAGGAGGCCAGAGCCTGGATTGATCTCTGTTGAGTTGCCAAGCCAGTGTGAATGCCCGCCAGAAATGCAATGGACTGTTGCATTTGGGCTGCCAGCCCCTGGATGGCATTCACAATGGTTGACTGTGCAAAAGAAATGGATCGCATTAGGTCAATAGCCTCCTCACTCAGGGCTAACTGGGGCAGGGCCTGAGGTGCCTGGGGCGAAGTAGATGCCCACTCTCTTGGGTGAGCGGGCACGGGAAACTTGCTGAGTGGCTGTTGGGAGGGCGGTGCTGGTATGGGGGTGGCAGCTGTACCTGTAGCTGGGGTGGGCACAGAGGTGCCAGCAACCACCAGGGAGCTTCCATTGGAGGAAGAATCCGTGTCTGAACTGTTCCCTCCAGTCTCCGCCGTGGTGCTCTCCTCGCCCTCCGTCCCATTGGTGCCCTCACCATCGGTGGATTCGGCATCTTGGGTCCTGTGGGATGCAGCTCCTTCCATTGCCGGTGCCTCTGCTCCTCCACCAGATGATACTAATGCACATAAGAACAGGGTGACAAAACTAAAAAGGGGGGGGGAGAGACAAAGGGTACACTTGGTCAGTGGCGGCAACAAAACCACCGTTGGCGTACACAACACACTAATGCACAGGGAACAGCCCTGCGCATTAGGCAATGCACTACCAGTCACAATGCTAGTCTCCAGCCCATGGATAAGGACATCTAATGCAAATTGCAGAATACCTGAGACCCACAGACCCCTGCCCATTAGTGGATGCCTACTAGCTTGGTTGGAGGACTTTCACATCAGAATCCTGCACAGCATGGGACCTACTCTGTAATCACAGACCAGGCCTAGGGGCACCCACAGGGCCCCCACCCCCTACCCGGATACCACCCCACCAACCCAAAGTTTTAAATAGGGCACTGTACTCACCCTCTTGTGGCTGCTGTGATGCCCCCAAGCACCCATCTAGCTCCGGATAGGCCACCGCCAGTATGCGGGCCATCAGGGGGTCAGGGTTCGATGGGCACCCCTTCCTCGTTGGGAGGCCATCCCCAGCTGGGCTTCCACCGTCTTCCGTGCCCAGTGTCTCAGATCCTCCCACTGTTTCCGACAGTGGGTGCTCTGCCTGCCGTAGACCTCCAGGGTCCGTACGTCCTTGGCGATATGCCCTTCTTTTGATGGGCGTTGACCTGCAGGGAAATAGACACAGGGAAAGGTAGTAGTCTGACCGTCCTGCCTGTTACACTCATGGCCCACTTTCCCATCCCATTAGCACAGAAATGGCCCACCATACATGCTCTACGCTGTCCAGGGCCCATCCACCAACCCCTCACACATGAGGCCTTCACACACAGCACTCCATGCATTCATGCCCCATGCATCGCTCTCACGGTGCACTCACATGTTGATCTGGAGGCCTATACATCAGTCGGTACTGGGTTAGGACCCCATCCACCAGTCGATCCAACCCGGCTGAGGTGAAGGCAGGGGCCCTTTCCCCAGTAACACGAGCCATAGTCGGTTCCAGACACAGGTCACAGCAGCACTTGCAGTGTAGGTCCTCTCCTGTTGAAGGTCAGGTAGCAAGTGAGTGCACAGATAGAAAATGGCGGTCACATCCGTGGCGGTGCGTACTGTCAATGCCGGCTGTCATCACTGTGAGCCTCTTCTGTGGGGGGACTGGATGTTGCTGGCACCTCTTCGCCGGTGACATTGGCTGAGTTTCTTTGTGTGACATATTGTGCATGGGTGTGTTGCCCTCTTTGGTTGAATTTGCCCTGGCAGCTTTTCCTTGTGTGAGTTGTTATTTGGTGGGCTAGGTGATTCTCTCTAGTGTGCATGCTGTGGTGATAAGTGTCCATGCAGGTCTGTGAGGGGTGTCCATGCATTGGTGTTGCATGCAGGGCATTGGGATGAGTGGGTTGTGATGGTGGGGTGTGTGGGAGGTGGTGGAGTGATGGGAGTGAGAGTGAGGGTGGGATATGTGATGGCATGCTGGTAGGGAGGTGGTAGTAATAAGGAATTGACTTACCATAGTCTAGTCCTCCTGCTACTCCTGACAGGCCCTCAGGATGCCTGATTTCCAAGACTTGCTCCTTCCATGTTGTTAGTTGTGGGCGAGGAGGTGGGAGTCCACCGCCAGTCCTCTGTACAGCGAGTTGGTGTCTTGCTGCTATGGAATGTACCCTTCCCCGTAGGTCGTTCCACCTCTTCCTGATGTCATCCCTTGTTCTGGGGTGCTGTCCCAAGGCGTTGACCCTGTCCACGATCCTCTGTCATAACTCCATCTTCCTAGCAATGGATATCTGCTTCACCTGTGATCCAAATAGCTGTGGCTCTACCCGGATGATTTCCTCCACCATGATCCTTAGCTCCTCCTCAGAGAACTTGGGGTGTTTCTGTGGTGCCATGAGTGTGGTGTGAGTGGTGTGGGTGAGGGTGTGTAGGGTGATGTGTTGGGGTGTGTGTTGTGAGGTGCGTGGGTGGTGTATAGGTGATGGTGGTATGTGGCTCTTGTTGTGTGGATGCTCTTGCTGTCTCTCTCTTTGTTGGCAATGATTTGTAGTTGTAAAGGGTTCTGGGTAATGTGTGTGTGTGTTTTATAGTGCTGTGGATGTGTGGGTGTAGTGTGTGTATAGGTCTCAGGTGTGTGTTATTTAAATTGACCAATGTGGTGTTGTTTTGTATGTGTGTGTGTTTACCGCCATTGAATGTCCGCCGCAGTGATTTGTGGGTCATAATGTTGTGGGCGTTGTTCTGTTGGTGTAACTGTGTGGGTTTGGATAGCACCAGTTTATCACTGACCTTTGGGCTGGCGGACTTATGTTTGTGTGGCTCTATAGTGACGGATTGGTATGTGTGTGTCATAATATGGTTGGCGGATATCCGCGGCCTCAGCGGTATGTTGGCGGCAGTTGGCATGGCGGTAAGTGGAATTTACCCCTAATGTCATAATGAGGGCCTATGTGATGTAACCCTCAAACATTTATCCCATACAACACTGCTGCACACATTTAAAGTGATTCTGATATCCAAAATGAGAAGTGAATCATAAATATTCTTGCTGAGCCCACATACTCACTTTACCTTCACTTTTTATCTTTTCTATTGATCTAGCCATTGAGCCTTGACTCTTGTAGTCAGTTTTGTGCTTTATGTTTCATTCTACTGATTGGTAGCTCTTGTCTGTGTGCACAAAAGGATAAACTCCAAAAGAGTGCTAATGCAGCATAAACATAAACTCTTTAAAGGAGCATGCTATGAATACCATATACGTTAACCAAGACCTAATAAAATGAGTTTACTGAGGCATAACACCATATGTGTCTGAATGCTCATTAGATAAAAAATTGATTAGAGCAATAATCTTCATGTCTCACAACCATATGTTATACATTAAAGGCAAGTTAAAATCAATTTCAATAGTTATTAGAAAATGTTAATTAATTTAGTTAATTAAGACCATTGTGTTGCCATGACAATATTATATAATGGAGAAGGGATAGTTTGCAGTCATAACTACTTACCATACAGATTAGTTGGCCTTGTTGTTGTGATTTGTGTTTTGAAAATTGTTTGGATAAAAAGCATGAAGAAAAATTTAATAGAAGTACAAATAAATTAGTATATGTGTTTAGCAACCCCTGGATCGAGTGAACTCATGTGAGACCATATGCATGACAATGAGAAAAAGGATGCTATGTCATAAATTCCTGATTTTAAATCGGTAGTCATTTAGTGGATGAGTTACAAACTTTATAAACAAACAGTCATTCTCATAAAAAATCATGTTTAAGCTCAATTTGAATTTTTTTTTTAGAAACCCAATGGCAAGAATTAATATTTGTCTTTTAAATTATTACTTTTGCCTGGTTTAAATTTTTTTGTAATTATTAAACAGTGAACCGTGTAGGCTTAAAGCCCTGAGTATAAGCAAACCAGTAGTTCAGATGAGGCCAGCAACAGGATGTACCATAATCACCAGCTGCATCTCAATTAAAGCTATTTGTACTTACACATAGATAATGGACATGCAATGGTCGCTAATTCTCCAATCACACCCCCAGGCATACTTGTAAGAAGGTCATGAATAAAAATCAAATATATCCTGTTGGATATACCGTGATGGGTAAATATGTGGGAGTTGTAGATAGGGCAGATAGGGATCACAATGTTCTCAAGTTACTGCTAACAGGCATTCCTATTGATGATATAGCAGTGAATGCTAATCAGTCAGCTCCCATATTTCAGTCCGGTAATAGAAGGACTATTTCTGTAGCATAAACGTTATAAATAAAGTTTTTTTAAATTGTGTGATGAAACTAAATGATAATAATGTGTGCTTTTAAAATTGAATACTGAAAACGTATGTTTTGGTAAATATGACCTCTCTGGTAGTAACCATAATCTAGTTCAACATAATAATAATAATTAGCTGACTAATGAAATTTGTATGTTTAGAATTAGAAGATTAATAGTTTAAAAGTTATGATTTGTTGTACATTGCACATTGTATAATTGCTTTAAAATGGACCACCCTACAAAAGAATGCAGCAATGTTTGAACTACTAACATTGTGAAATGTGTTTCTAAGCATCCTGTGGCATGATCTTTGCTTGCAGTAGGAAGGTTATGTTCTTATGTTGCAACATGTGTCTGACATCCTGAAGGTAACGTGTACCTGGGAACAAAAGTGTACTGAGTTTATGAATAGGTTTGTGTATAATTTGCAACATTTGTATTTTGCTGCTGAAACTAATAGTGAACGCAGAAAAATGAAAATGCTCCATCAATGTGCAGTGAACTCAATTGGCTTTTGACTCAAACCAACCCATAGACTGACCTATATAGTTTTGTCTAGTGGCTCTCTAGGAGTTTACTATTACAGAATTAGGTGATGTAAGTTTCAGACTTCTTCTGTTCCTGTGTGCCTTGCAGCACTTAGCTATGTTTAGATGTGCTTTAATTTCGGCTAGTGAATATTGTGCTATGTGATAGCTTTCTGCTATTGACAGTTCAGATGCATTAAGGCCAAACCTTACCAAACTGTTTTCTATATTGTCACTGACCAATGAAAATGACTAGAAGATGCTTCACTGATGAAGACTTCGCTGCCTGCTGATCCATTTAGGAGAGGTATAACCAAATGTGCAATTATTCTTCTTGTTGATATTTTTATGTTCTCTATTTTATAAATCAAACCACTATTTTTGATTAGTGCCATAGTAAGATGTTTTCCAAATTATTTGTTGTCTTCTTTTCTTTTTGCATGAAGCCCAAACATGCTTCTCTGATTAGAGTAATAGTTAGGGATGCCACATTCTAAATCTGACTGTTTCATAAATTGAATGCAAACAATTCATCTGCAATTACTAAATGTATTCTGTATCAATCATTTATTTGCCATGGTTGTTATTCTGCATGGTGGTTCTTGAATGCTTAATGATATATTTTGTCTTGACTGAGATACTTCCAAAGGTTTGGTCAGCCTGTTTTATTCATGTATTTTTGCCAGTTGGTCTTGTGCTTGGTTTACGTGATTTTAGAATTGTTAATCTATAGGGCAATAAATGTTTGAACTGTACTAAACTGGCATGGTGATTCATGGCCACATGGGTCATGGTGTGTGTAAGTAACTGACTCCAATATGAAAAGTAATGTTAATTGATTTTATTTTATTATTGATAACCATCTCACTCCTATCTGATTCCTAAGATCTGTGTTGACCTCTAAGGGTAATTGATGTTTACCCTATATGTGTCACCTTATAAATAAATTATCAAAAGAAATATAAGGCTAGACACTATTAGATGGCCATGTATTGAAGGCTGCCCTAAAAATATGGTGACATTTTTGGAACTGTTGCTGATTTATGAGAACCATATTCTAATATCTCTTACAATGTGATAGCCATTTTAACCATTCATGGTTGTATGGTAGATCACCCCAAAGATTAATTTCAAACTAGATTCATCGTATAAATGTTTAGCTCTTGGAACCAGACTCATGCAGAAAGACCGAGGAGCAGATTTAAGAGCCCCAAGCGCCTCCTTGCACCACATTAGCATACATTTTTGTATGTTAATGTGGCCCAATGAGGCCAAAATTGCCTCGCCAAATTTACAAAGTGGTGCAATACATGCATTACAACACTTTGTAACCCTTTGCACTACCTTATGCCTGCGCCAGGCATAATGTATGCAAAGTAGGCATTTCCCTGTTGGGTGGTGCGAATAAAGGGCTCAAAGAAATCTAAGAGATTTCTTTTCTTCATGTTTTCAGCACTTTTAACATCTGTTTAGAGAAGGTGTTAAAAAGAGGCACACCATTGTTTACAATGGGTCTCATTTGGCTATACAGGATTAGCATCAAAATTGTTGCAGCTAATCCTGCAAAGCTCCAAATTAGCATAAAAAATGTTGATACTGGTTCCCCTAACTACCACCATGGTGCGCCGTATATTAAATGTGACACATACATGGTGACATTAGGGGGGGACTAAGTAGCGCAACGAAAGTGGCGCTGCACTAGGTGCAGCACCACTTTTAATAAAATCTGCCCCCATTTCTGAGTTAATCAAGGAAATCAAGAGGGACATGAAAGATGTAATTTCAGCTGCTAGGAAGAAGTATACACTCTTAAGAGTCAGACTGGCCGTACAGGGCATTGGGCGTTTCCCCATGAGGCTGGAAAAGTGGGGAACACTTTTGTTACTGGGGGGGGCAGTTTTGTAGCAGCGCAGCAATTTTAAAAGCACTGCAGAGTTCCTTGTATATCCAACAGATTTCAGTCAAAAAACAAGTTGCAAACTACTCTGGTGATTATTGTACCTGCTGGAGAAATTGGTTTTGTCAAATGGCAGTTTTGACTAATCTAAGGTAGCACAGATGGTTAATATGTCTGCTGCCAAGAACACATAATATGCAGATCAGAGAACAGTATTTTATGTGCATAGCTCAGAGGGATACTGTTTTTGTTACAGAGCTCCTTTTGTTACTTTGTTGTTCATAAGTTACAATCATAATCTAGCACAGTGAGATATGACTTGCCATCAAAGCGCGGTATGCAAACTTTATAGTACAAACTGCATAATAGAAAGGTATGTTTTTTCCCAGTCTTGATTATACTAATTTTACTAAAAAAGGGTTTGTTTTGGTATGCATGGCATGTGAATCCTATACCTTGAAGTCCCCTTTGTCATCATTTTCTATACACTGATTTACACACATATGACTCATTGTCTTGGTATGTGTGGGTGATGTAAAGAGCTCCAAAAACCTAACCTGGTAAGAGAGGTGCTATAAAACAAATGACATACATGTTAGAGATGAGGTATGGTGAGATGCACTGTTAGAGGGTGGTATCACTGAAGGACCCCAATAAAGATTGCTGTATCCTGATGCACTGTGAGGTCATCATTTACTATGATTTAAAAACTAATACAATTGAATATATAATGAAAAATGTGTTGTAGAATGTGCTGTTTGGCCCATGTATTTCCCTAAAATATCTTGTGGGGGTGGGGGAGTACACCACGTCTGGTTCTGAAGCTCATCCAGATCACCAGTAAGAGGGAGTTGGAGGAGGTAAAATGGCACGATATAACCAACAATTTGAAAAATATAAAGAACAAGGAATTCTGGAACCTTTATGCACATGAACACAGTGATCTTATAAAAGGTAGATGAGTTTTATATCCAACAATAAATATGGTTCAAGCACTTTAAGAAGCTATATTCTTCAGACAACGCAGTGGCGTAATGAAAATGAAGGGGACCCCTCTGCAAAGAACATTGAGGGGGCCCCCTGTGGACTCACTAAGACCAGGTGCTGTGCTGAGGGGGCCTACTGAAGCTCTTGAGCCCCCTCGTACCACAGGGGCTGTGGGGGCCTTTGTTATACAACTGAGTCAACTGGGGTCCTGACCCTCATGATAATACCAATAGGCCCTTAAGCAGTACAGAGGCAGGCAACTTGGATCATACTGTTTTCACTTTAGATGAGACTGTGATGGCAATTAACTCAATGATGGAGGGTAAAGCAGCAGGACTAGATAAAATACTGGCTGAACTGTATCGCTTGGAACCAACTATCAGGAGTACATTTTTTAACCTACTTACAAATGCAATTATAGCATGCTCGGATATTCCTGCCACCTTGAGAGGGGCTGAAATCATCCCAATTTTTTAAAAGTCTTTAGGGACAATCTGGCTAATTATCAACCTATTAGCCTTATTGATAATGCCCAAGAAATCTTCAGCAGACGGATCCTAGTTAGAGTCAGGACTGAATGCAAGAAGCAAGGGTTCCTCTCCACTTGCATGTTGGGTTTAGGTAAAATACCAGTGCAATTGACCAAGACCTCCACTTCTCCCTTCTGGTTTGGAAGGCTGTTAGGTTGAGGTGTGAACACACCTTCATGTGGACTTCATTGATTTGAAGGTAGCTTTTGACCTTATCCCTAGGGGGCAGCTATGGTTGGTTCTCTATAAAAAAGGGCTTGCAGATTCATTGCTATCCCTGATTGTACAATTGTATAATAACAGTTATGCACAGGTCGGATGAGGTGAAAAGGGGAAGCTGACAGTTAAAATTGTAATCAAAAGGGAAGTTCACCTAGGCACCAACCTTGTGTACTCTTTATACTAAAGGAGTAATTAAGCATTTGTACAACTGTAACAATGAATGCCTCAAATTAGGAGGTGAGAAAATCCCTGCCCTTGTTTTTGCCAAAGATACCCTCATACTATCAAAATCCATGAGTGGCCTGTAAACTGTGCTAGGGAAATTATCTAGTTTTTGGAATTTGTTTTGGGTAGAAATGAAACAAAGTTTATAGTGTTTAACCCACCTAGGTCCTTCAATGGAAAAATATATATGGAAGGTGCCCCCTTAGAGGGACTGAGGGAGTTATATTATCTTAGATTTTGGTTAACAACTACTCTTTCATGGTCAGCTCAAACAATGAAAAGCAAGGCACTTCTGCAACATAGGGCTGGAAGTGTATCGCGGGCTTTAAAACCCTCTACTTTTGCCCCGTCTGACCAGTATTGGAGATCTGTCATTCAACAACAGTCAGTGCAACTCTTTATGGTTCTGTGGTGTGGGATTTTTGTAATGTATCCCATTTAACAACAATTGGAAATAGGTTTATTCGATCCCTTACTGACCTTGGATTTGGCCCAACAAAATATCTCACACATTGCAAACCTCAAACCTCTCTTGTATTGGATAAGGTTGTGATTGACTAAAGACCTGACATATTAACAACTAGCACTCAAGGTGCTAAAAGATATGGATGTTGGAGGTAGGACGCCCTGCCTAAAATCTGTCAAGACCTGGCTCTTCAACCTTGAGATCAGTGAGCTCTGGAATAATCCATCCATGTGTAATAAGGCGATGGTGGAACAATGAAGAGCAGATATTATGCATTTGTCAGTAATAAGTTTTATCTAAAGCCTTCTTTAGGTAGTCTCAGTCTGACAGAAGCATTTCTGGATGTAAAATGTGCACCACTATTTGAAGAGTTTCTTGATAAGCTTGAGCCTCCTGCAGCGAGAGTCTTATATTTGAAATTTTGATACAGCATCCTGTGAACACGGTTAGGAGCAGTTGGAGTGTGCAGTCCCGAATAGCCCCAAAATGTCCGACCTTTGTATCCACCCTTGCAACAGTACCAAATGTTATGTTTTTCTGACCAGCATATGCTGGTATTAGGAAATCTTGTTTGGTCCCTGTGTGCAGAAAATTGGGAGTGAGAAACTTTGCAAATGCCTTTAGGTTTTTAACAACAGATAGTACTGATATATATGTGTGTGTACTGTGGCCAAATATTTGTACAAAGCCTGGAGATTAAGAAACAAGTTTGGTGCAGTGCAACTGTGCTTATGAGATGATTGCAAAGAAATGCTGACTTCTATATACGATTATGCCATATTTTTACATGCTGAAGATGGTTAAAAAGTTGTTGATGGGAGATTGGTAAGGTCAAACTCATGTTGGTCAATTTGATTTGTAATAAGAGGGATTGAATCTACTGATGGACAAGCTGTACTCCCGGCTATGTAAGCCTTATTAGTTTTTATCTCCTTTTTATCACTGTTGCCAATGTAAGTATTGTATATTATCACTTGAATTGCAATATTTCAATTTTTTTTTCATTTATGTATGATGAATATTTTTTTTAACTGTGTTTTTATGATGTTCTTTTATGGACGTGATTGGCCAAAATAAAGATGTATTATTATTATTATGATGATGATGAGGGTGATGATGATGAATTTTATTATTATTATTAATATTATAATTACAGGGTAAACCTTATCCCATAAATAAATGATACTATGTTTTTAGGTCACAGTTTATAAACTATTCTAAACTATTGCAGTTCTTTTTCCTAAAATAAATTAGTTGCAGACTGTTATAAATTGGGTATTTGGTTGGCAGTCAGGTCACCCCCTGTCCAAGCAAGGACCCTCACGCTAGTCAGGGTAAAAGAGAATCACCCTCAGCTAACCCCTGCTTACCCCTTGGTAGCTTGGCATGAGCAGTAGGCTTAACTTCAGAGTGCTAGGTGTAAAGTATTTGTAACAACACACACAGTAACTTAAATAAAAAACTACAAAATGACACAACACAGGTTTAGAAAAATAGAGAATATTTATCTTAACAAAACAAGACCAAAACGACAAAAAAACCACAGTACACAAGTCAAGTTATCACAGAAAATGCAAAGTTAGTCTTCATGTAATTTTAAACACACACTAACAACTGTTAGCGTGAAAATGTACCTTGGGTGCGTCAAAAATAACCTCGCACGGGCGAGTGTACATCAAAAAGGGCTTGCAATGCATCGATATCACTCACAAGCGAGACTTTGCGGAGTTTCTCTTTTCATCAGATCAGGTCAGGGCACGTCGTTTCTTCTCTCCGCAGGAGAGCGATGCATCGATCCGGTCAGCACTCTCGAGTCCAGGCATGCCTTGCATTGTTTTTACACACCCAGCGGTGTTTGAGTCGGAAATCCAGCTGCACAATGATCCAAAAACCACGCTGCACGGGTTGCGTTCTCACCAGCCTCCATCAGTGATGCTGTGCTTTGTTTCTCCAGCCCCGGGCGTCGATCTTCGGGTCGTGTTGCAGGCGAGCATCGATTTTCAGCTGCAAAGCCAACGACGCGTTGATTATTCAGCCGCAGATCAGAGTTGCGTCGATCTTTTCTCCGCACGTGTGTGGATGTCTTCCTCTTAGGCTGCCAGCTTCTCCTTTCAGGGTCCCAGGAACTGGATGGGCACCACTTGGCAGAATAGGAGTCTCTCCAGAGACTCCAGGTGCTGGCAGAGGGAAGTCTTTGCTGTCCCTTAGACTTCAAACAACAGGAGGCAAGCTCTAAATCAATCCCTTGAAGATCTTCACAAGATGAAAGGAACACAAATTCCAATCTTTGCCTTCTTACTCTGGCAGAAGCAAGAACTGCAGGATAGCTCCACAAAGCACAGTCCCAGGCAGGTCAGCTCTTCTTCTTCATCTCTTCTCCAGGCAGAGATTCCTCTTGATTTCCAGAAGTGTTCTAAAATCTGTGGTTTTGGGTGCCCTTCTTATACCCATTTTCTCCTTTGAAGTAGGCCTACTTCAAAGCAAAGTCTCTCATGAAATCCTGCCTTTCCCAGGCCAGGCCCCAGACACTCACCGGGGGTTGGAGACTGCATTGTGTGAGGGCAGGCACAGCCCTTTCAGGTGTGAGTGACCACTCCTCCCCTCCCTACTAGCACAGATGGCTCATCAGGATATGTAGACTACATCCCAGCTCTGTCTAGTGTGAGGTGCAACCAGCCCAACTGTCAAACTGACCCAGACAGGGAATCCACAAACAGGGAGAGCCACAGAAATGGTATAAGCAAGAAAATGCTCACTTTCTAAAATTGGCATTTTCAAACCCACAATCTTAAAATCAAATTTACTAAAATATGTATTTTTAAATTGTGAGGTCAGAGACCCCCAAACTCCACATGTCCATCCGCTCCCAAAGGGAATCTACATTTTAATCATATTTAAATGTAGCCCCCATGTTAACCTATGAGAGGGACAGGCCTTGCAACAGTGAAAAACAAATTTAGCAATATTTCACTGTCAGGACATATAAAACACATTACTGTATGTCCTACCTTAACCATACACTGCACCCTGCTCTTGGGGCTACCTAGGGCCTACCTTAGGGGTGTCTTACATGTAAGAAAAGGGAAGGTTTAGGCCTGGCAAATGGGTACAGTTGCCAAGTCGAATTTACGGTTAAAACTGCACACACAGGCACTGCAGTGGCAGGTCTGAGACATGATTACAGAGCTACTTATGTGGGTGGCACAACCAGTGCTTCAGGCCCACTAGTAGCATTGGATTTACAGGCCCTGGGAACCTCTAGTGCACTGTACTAGGGACTTACTAGTAAATCAAATATGCCAATCAAGGATGAACCAATTAATATACATTCTGTATAGGAGCACTTGCACTTTAGCACTGATTAGGAGTGGTAAAGTTCCCAGAGTAACAAAAACAGCAAAAACAGAGTCCAGCACACATCAACAACCTGGGAAACAGAAGCAAAAAGTTAAGGGAGACCAAGCCAAGGATGAAAGTCTAACACAGACCAGTTAGCAAAATTGTCAAACCCCTAAACAATGTATTTGGAAAAGTTTACTATAGCTAAATAGGAGTCCCCAACTCACAATTAATGGGCAAAAAGAATTTGACAAAACTACCTGAAAAATAATTTGGTCAAATTGTTCTAGATTCAAATACCAGAACAACTAAACCGTCCTGGTAATAAGTAATAACAAGGGCCTTTGAATTATGTGATTGTGCGTCCACGGCGTTTATGCATGATTATAGATTTTCACACTTGCTGCATAATCCATCATCTCATGCATACATGCCAGATTTTAAGAAAACAATATTTTGCATTTAGCTTAAACAGTTTAAAAGTAACGAACATTCTGACACACTTTTTGTTGTGTAGCGCAGGTCACCTTTCAGTTGCTAATCTGGGGTATTTAGGTTTTGAAGTGATTCTTATGAGGGGACCCATTTCCCAGGAGATTTTTAATGTAAGAAAATAACAAAATAGTGAAGTAGTACTGTCAGAAAATCTGCCACATTATTCCACATAATGAGTCTGTTTCCTGCAAAATCTGGTTCTCTACTGCTGCATAATTTCAATGGTCCTGCTTATATAGTGACCACAAACAAGGACTTTAGTGGCATCATATACATATTGCATATCAGGGTGAACATTTCTCATTTACTGTAAAAAAAAGGCTTCCCCCTCAATGTAATTCAGTTGCTGCCATCCATATTGGATGAAGTCCGAACACAAGCTTTAAATTTGACCAAAGTTTGATGAAAATCATTCTGCTACTTAAGTTTCTTTCTGGTGAATAATATCTATCTAAAAAAAAACTACATTTCAAAAAATTCATAGACTACAAATGAAAAGGCAGTTAGGAAAATTTGATTTAGCAGGGATAAAAAATCAGGAAAGATCTATTTTGTTACACTTGAGTGATTCACTTCAAAAAGCTACACCCAAAACTCCAAGCTGGAGAAGAGTTGATGGGTGGAAGACCATTAGTCATGTTCCTTAAAGTAGATAGGTGTCAGAATATAAAATAAATTGATAGACGGTGTTGAGATGGAAACGTTTTTTGCATGGTAAAGACAGGTACTCCTGCTCTGAGTGCCCAACTGTACTGCTGTCTGGGTCCCTAATGCTGCTTTTTGTCATAGGGGACCAGGGATCATGCATGTGCACCATGATATAGGCCTGTTTCACAGATTGCAGTCTTGTTTGACCAGGAGGGTCGCTTCTGCCTTCACCTGGAGTTAAGCAGCACAAGCACGGTGGTGGCAGTATACAGTGTAGTAATCAGTAGTAGTGAACAGGACAATTTAACCTGTGTCACTTGAGTGAGGCCTTGAGGCTCACTCATCTATTTTAAAAAAAGCTCCTCTGCTCTGTGCTTAGCGCACCCTTGGCCTACATCAAGTAGATGTGGTGTGTTGTACTGTGCAGGAGTGGTGACTCAGGGTTGGGTGTATGTGTGCCTGAAAAGGGTACAGTAGAAGGATGGTCATTATTGTGCAGTAAATGTTTGATTAGTGCACACACAGGGTATATACGCTTGAAAGTATTACATTGTGTGAGAGATGTAGGGCCAGATGTAGGTAGTTTCGAATTTCCGAGTCGCAAATTCATATGCAGAATGGTGTCTCAGACACCTTCGGCGAATCGCAAGGGGGTCGCAAAGACCCACCTCATTAATATTAATAAGGTGGGTCGCAATTTGCGACCCCCTTGCGATTCCCTGCACTCACAGGGAGACAGCAGACCTCCATGTCTGTGACTGCTTTTTTAAGAAAGCAGTTTTTTTTTGTATTGCAGCCCGTTTTCCTTAAAGGAGAACGAGTTGCAATACAAAAGAAAAAATGAAAGAAATTTGGCCCTGCTCTGAAAAAATATTTTGGGCGACATTCACAAAAAGTAGAAGGGGTCCCATAGGGACGCCTTCCCTTTTGTGAATGAGTTAGCACCCACTTGACATGGGTGCTAACTGCGAATTGCTTTGCGACCACTGTCACAAAGCAATTCCGCATCGCGGTGCGAATCGCAAATAGGAAGGGAACACCCGTAATTAGCGTACATTTCATTACAGTGAAATAAAAATGTTTCATTATTGTATTAGGGATGACTTCACATGCATCCCTGTTTTATTAACTTAATGATGTGAATAATGAATGTACCAAAAGTAATACTCCAAAACACAGAGCAAAATGTATTCTTTTTAACCATTTTAAAGATTAAAGAGAAGTACTAATCTGCACCTAAGATTATTCCTTAAAGGGACCACCTAAAGCTATTCTTGATACGAAGCTCACATTTTGAAACTGATTCATAATAATGTTTAGGCAACTACCATGAGCTTACCTACATTCAGTTGTTTTTGTCAAGATAACTAACTTAGAACTCACAATATTTACCTTCTGTTACTGATTGCTTTAGATTTTAATTTATCTTTGGTGCAGCTGAAACATAATTATCTTGCATTAATATTCGGTGAGACCTAATGAGAACCACACATTTATCATGGACTACACAACACATGTTCCACATATGTACATCCATATTCATATACATATCATTAATCATATTCTTGATGCTAAATTCTTCCCTCTACCTATCGTGAAATCCCAAAATTCAAAATTGCAGCTCATCTTAAAATTATTACCTAAATCCAAATGCTCACACAATAGTTCAAAATCTGTTTCCCAACACAATTTGATTTCCAGAATACTTCTCTGTATTCAAAAGTTCCCTTCTGCAAGTTCTCAATAAATAAATGTGTTCCCAAAGTGAATCACAAACATAGAAAGCAAGGTCCTCACAGTAACAACATTCATGTTAACACCATTTTCTAATATTTATGCAGATGACTCCTTGAACAGCACCTGCCTTTCTATGCTTGAAAAAAAGAGCAAGCTGGTTTGCAGTATTAAACCGACATGCTGTTGAACCATTAGTGATAAGCCATGGCTGTCGATGTGCTTCCTAGCAGGTGTTTGGCATAATGTATGGAGTGCCTTAAGGTTGTGAATGATTGTTTTGACTGATACTGGGTGACCCTTTTTGTCTGAACAAACATATGCTTCTCTGATAAGCTCTATTGAAAGCAAAACACCTGTGAAGAGGTGTCTTTTTTATTTCAGTTTGCCGGGGGTGGTATACCAATTCAAAGATGGAATACTGTTCACTGGAATGGTTACTTGTCCTTGTCAGTTTCAGCTCTTTGAGAATATCACTAGCTAATCCAAAGGTTAAAGACTTCTCAGCAAAAGTGGCAAAAATCATTATCACTTTTCCAGCTTTGTATGGCTAGCACTCTGTTAATCCAATGTGTAAACGTCTTGTGGGAAAACAAAAACACAAGGGGGTAGATTTAGAGTATTGATAGTGTTAGCAACAATTTTGCACTGAATGTTTAAAAAATACATTCACTGTGAGTTCATCATGGCAAGTTTTGTGCAGCAATGTCAGATGAGAGCTTAGAAGTAGGAGGGGTGCTAAAATTACAGTTCCCATTTTAACCTCATAACATTTTTTCTTCTTAATACAGAAACAATAGCTGAAGGAATTACACCAGTCTTGGCATGTAAAATAACTTTACCTGTGGAATGTCTTTGCTTGGTTTGGTGTAATTCTGTTTAGGAATGATAAAAGAATTTGTATTTAAAAAGTGTTCTGGACATGAAGAGTTTAACATTTAGAGACATTTTAACTGTTAATTTGTGGATCCTTTGGGAACTCACACTTCTATGTGGAACTCACAAATCTAATTTAAAAACAAAAGCACACTATTGTACGAGAGAGCTTTTTTTCCCAGTGTAAATGTGGATCCACTAATCTGGCTGTAGATTTGTGAATCCACTGGAATAGAATTAGCTGCCCTTTACAGATTGTTGTGATCACTATTACCCAACACAGTTCATGGGTCGGTGTGTTGAGAAAATGAAAAAGAACCCAAGCTCCAGGGAAAAGTTACCCTGACCCCTAGGTCCAAGTGGGCAGTCCCCAAATGGGCTCTTAGAGTACTAACATTGTCAAATAATATTTTTATCACTGGATTCACAAAATCTATTGTAGATTCATGAATTCTTTGCTGTCCATGGGCCATGCAGACTTTCAATGGCATTAGGATTTCTGTTGAAAAAATGTAAATAAAAAATGATATAGTGCACTGCTGCTGTGCTTGGCCAGTGAAGCAGGGGTGTGTCCCATGGAGTAGTGTGAAACAGGAGGCTCTTGAATTTTGTATAATATAAATAAAAAGAATCACTGAAAAAAGGTTGAATTTAAATGATGGTTACTTCTCATAATAAGACCTCAACAAATGTTTTTTAAAGAAACTCAGAAACTAAACTAACTAAAAATACACAGCTGATCCTTACCTGATGAGCCGCCCCCCACCCCAGTGTCAAGCTTTTTTCTGACAATAGGGGCAATTTCCTCTTAAGCCTTCATAACATTTCTTTCACAAAAGTTGCCTCTACAAAATCTGTAACCTTTTTTCCATATCTCAGGAATTCAAAAGGTAGCAGTGTTTGTGGATTTTCCCAGGAAGAATCGAGAAAGTAGGCAAAATTTTGTATTTTGTTTGCTAAAGGAAAAAAAACTGCTGTGCAAGAATGCTTATATTTTTCTAGATATGTCAAGAACAAAATGCTTTTGTGCTAGGATCACCATCTTCTCAGCATTCTGGAACACCCAGACATGTGATGAGAAACATTCTTTTACCATTGTTTTTGTATTTTCTAAATGGAAATCAATTTTTTCTATTTTATGTGGTTTCTACTTATTGGTACTGTGTGAGGTAAACAGGTATGAAATCCATGGGTAAACTAAACATTTTTGAAAATTCTGAATTCAGCACAGGTCATTCTCATCATGCTCATCATTTTTAAAAAAAAACTAATCATTGAAATAAAAAAAAGAAATAATTAGGAAAACATAGCAATTGGAGTCAGCATATTCATCTGTAATTTTTTGCCACAAAGGCTGATTTGCAAAAGTAGTAACTCATTAGAACATTCTTGTTGCAGGAATTTATAGTGAATGATGGTTGTTCAAAACATTAAATACCCAGAGCCAACAACTCAGCTGCAGATTATATTTATATTTTCATTGTTTACCAATCCTGCTTCAAATAAAGTAAAATGGAATAAAAGAAAAATGTATATGAAGCAAACTAGGCATTTTTTAAATGTGCAGTAGATTCTATGTTTAGGAATAGTGGTTATTTGTACAACTTTAAATATGCGATTATCCATAATAGCATTCGATTCAGAAGACAATTAGCAAAATGAGTTATTAATTGCACACTGGATTACATTTAAAAACAAAAATGGAGAAACAAATCATATGATATTTACAAATGTTATACTATTTTAACATTCAATCTCATGAATATGGAGTAAATCACATTTCACATTGTGTTTAAACCACGTACTGCCTTGCTAATTAGACAGTGTGTTTGAAACCTAATTTAGCAGGAACTATTATGTTGGGTTGTCATGATTTTCAATCCAGAGTTCAGCACATTTGGCCAGTTCCCACTCAGCAGCTGTGATCTATTACCTGGTAGGGCCTTGTTACAAGCAGGCGGAGAAGACTGCCATATTGTGACCATCACGGTGTTCCCAACAGAACACAGCCAAAATATTGCCAGTACCACCAGTGTGTGTGGACCCCCATGAACAGCAGTAGGCATCTCCAGGCGGACTGATACCATGTCCCTGCCGACCATATTATGACCCAGCACACCGCCACGATTTCTGGGACGGTCTCACTGCCACGAAAAGCCTGGGGGAAGCAAGCAACATAAAAGGAGACACTCACCTTCAGGAATGCACAAAAGTCCTTAGCCGCCATTGAACCCGAACTGGAAGTCTTCCCACTACTCCTGCTGGCCATACAACTCCAGAACCAGAGACGGCAATGAAGACAACCCCTGTAAGTACACACACCTAGCAGCCCTGGAGGGAAGGCCATTAGTACACACTCACACACAACACAACCCCTGCATGACTAGCCATGCCCACACACACATACAAACATACATCCATAGCAACACACAAACACATCTACATACACACTCTACACAAACAACATACACATGCCATACACACACCACACGGCACACATACCACTGCCACTGTCAGACACATCCACAAATAACACCAATGAACCACACAACCACAACACCATCATAACCACACAAATGCATTGGCAGAGATGAACTATGCACACCACCACAGGAAAACACATACTGCCAGTAACCCGTAACAACAGCACACAACCAATACAAACAATAACACTACCAAACAACGTGTCATATCACACGCCATGTCCACCCAACAAACAAAGTACATCACAGATGCATTACAACACACACACCACTGCCACACAATGCCACAGAACAACAACACAACATTTCACAGCAAGTCCATAGCACAACTCACCCACACAACTCATGCTGCTACACAAACACATCACATACACAGAGGACACACACCAAATCTCACAGATACAACACAGACCTTTGGAAGTAAAGGCAGGACAAGGTTGATAACCTCGAACACAACGGGTGACTGGTGCAGACGTATTAAAATAAAGGTCCTGTTAGTAAAATCAACTATATACAGAGGCCTACTGGCCGGTCCAAAAGTGTCCATTGCCCTAGGCACACTGGGCAGAGTATCTGGACCCAACTTGACTCCTGACTGCAAAGTGGCCTCCATATGACAGGGGCATCAATGGGGCATGTAGGCACCTCAGTGGCGATGGGGGGGGTCGAGGTGCAGGTTTTGGTTTTGAGAGGGGGGGTCCTATGGTTTGGGTTTGGGAGGGGGGTTGTCAGATTCTGACTTGGAGGGGTTGGCTTTCCCCTTTGTATGGCCCTTTTGAGGAGGGCTCTTGTCCTTTGGTGGGGTAGTAGTCTTTGCTGGGGGAGGGGGAAGGGGAGGGGCAGTACCGGGGGGGCAAGGGAGGACTGCAAGGTGGAAGGACTGGGTTTGGGGAAGGCATGAGGACTCTTGGGGGGAACAGGGACAGGGTCAGCGGGAACAGGGCAAACTCATATAAGAATTGTTTTAGGGACACAAGGGCGGTCATGGAAAAAATGGGTGGGAGTGGAGGGAGAGGGATTGGTTGAGAGGTGTATCTTGGTAGGTTGCCTTGGGTGCAGGTGAGTGGGTGGATGCCATGAGTGTGCTGGGTGTCTGTTGGGTGGGTGGGTGAGTGCGGACGTTTCAGTGTCCTTGGAGGAGGGGGAGAAGATGCAGGGAGATTGTATGTGGGGGTGTCGCCAGTTAGTGGTGAGTGTGCATGTGGTGAGTGGGGTGATGTATGGGGGTCTGCTATTGTGGTGGCAGTGGGCATGAGGGGACTTGTGAATGGATCTGGGAGAGTTGATGTGGTTAAAGCAGGTGTGAGTGGTATAGTGTCTGTGAGAGAGGAGGTGGAGGGGAAGTCTGTGTAAGGAGTGGATGTTGTTGTGTCTGCATGTGTCTATTGTCTGTGTGCATGGCAGTGGTGGGACTTGTGGTCCTATCTTTGTCTTTGCGAACCGTGTCTGTTGACGTGGATGAATGCTGGTCTGACTGTGTGCTGTGGATGGGTTTGTAGATAGGGGTGTGGGATTGGTTACAGGTAGCTGGAGGGGGCACGAAATATGAAGGGACACTGGCTTCCATCAATGAGGAGGCCAGAGCCTGGAAGGATCTCTGCAGGCCCATCAGAGCACTGTGAATTCCTTCCAGGAAGGCATTGGTCTGCTGTATCTGTGATGCCAGACCCCGTATTGCATTCACAATGGTTGACTGTCCCACAGAGATGGACCTCAGGAGGTGAGCAGCACAGCACTGGGCAGGGGCAGAGGGGCCTGCGGCAAAGGAGACACCCACCCTCCTGGGTGAGCTGACACGGGTAACTAAGTGGGGAGATACAAGGAGGGCGATGCTGGTAAAGGGGGTAGCAGACAAGGATGAAGCTGGGCTTGTCCCAAATGCGTCAACCACCGCCAGGGAGCATCCATCGGAGGAGGAATCCGAAGGGGATGTTGTAGATCCAGTCTCCCCCATGGCACTCCCCTTGCCCTCCATCCTACTGGTCCCCTCGGCTACACTGGTATCAGCCTCCTGGGTCCCGTGGGCTGCTGCTTTCCCACTCACCGGTGCCCCTTCTCCTTCACCTGATGACGCTGATGCACACAAAGACAGAGGAGGAGAGGGAAGGAGGGAGGGAGGGATAGAAAGAAAGAGTGCAATGGGCCTATACCTAGAAATGTTAAGCTTTGGGAAATCAAAGGGGAGCAGGAGCTATGCACTCTAATCCAAATAATGTGGGAACATTGGCACTTTTGACTACTGAAGGGTCATACAATGCACAGTGGCACAGTACTTGGCACACACCCATTGTCGTAAACATAGACCTACCCTGTACTCCTTACTCTACCAATTCCTGCATGGCAATGTAGCATGAAAATAAATCCTAAAACAATGTGGCCAGTAACATTTCGTTCCCTGCAGCCATCTACACCTACAGTCTGAGGCAGCTGATTTAGATCAGACCTATTACCTCTGTCATAGTGACAGACTATCAGTGATGGCAATGCCCTGATACCTCAGGTACACTGCTGATGCTAATGGAAGGAGCTGGTCACCCAAAGATGACAAATGTCATGAGACAATATCCACAATTCATTTTCCTACCCTCATGAGTCACCGTTTGCATGCTACTGGCCATCATAACTTATACAATTCCTGCCAGAGTGGCTCATACCCATAGCCGATGTGCAACTACCAATGATCTACACAACATCTACAAACTTTTAGCCTACCCAAACCCATACATGCCTACCATTAGGGAGGTGTGAGTCTGTACTTACTCCCTTGTGGCTTCTGTGCTGCACTCAAGCACCCATTCACCTCAGGATAGGCCACCACCAAAATGCGGGCCATTAGGGGGGTCAGGGTCCGACAGGCACCCCTCCCTTTTTGGGGAGACTCCAGCTGTGTCTCTGTGATCTTCCGGGCCCAGCGTGTCAGGTCCTCCCACCGCTTTCTGCAGTGGATGCTCTGCCAGGCATGGACCCCCAGGCTCCTCACTTGCAATGGCATGCCAAATCCCCTTCTTCTGATGGGCGCTGACATGCATGGATGACACAGACAGAAGGACAAAGTCATATAGAGTGCCATCACAACAAGAGCAGTGGACTTCACACATCAGTCACATCTCATGACCACACAAACGTGTCTTCATGGCACTTCTGCACCCACTACTGTGCCATCTGCATGCATCTACTCCGTGTGCGTTGTCTCCATGCCATTCAACCCCACACACATCACCATCAGACAGGACAGGAACATTGTACTCACCTGTTGCTCTGGTGCCCCATACAACTGTCCATACAGGTGTAAGACCCCTCCATTAGCTTTTCCAATTCCTCCTGGGTGAAAGCAGGGGCCCTATCTCCTGAAGGATGTGGCATAATGGCTCCCAGAGACAGAACACAGAAGCTCACGCAGTGGAGGTGTTGCTTGCACTAGTGTCAGGAGTCAAGTGAGCTATGCAACAAGAAATATCATTTACGGGCCGCTGCGTACATGACCTCTACCACTGGTGGTGATCATCATTGGCCTGAGTGTTTAATAGGCAACAATGTTATCCAATGAGGAGTTGCACGCCAGTTGCAATCGCCTACCACCATGACAACTAACGGGGGCGGAATTAGGTCACTTCCATCTGTCCTTTGCTTGCAGGATAGGCGGCTGCCATTTTACATGTATCTAGTGTATGGTAAGTGAATGAAAAGTGTGTCATGTATGATCTTTAATGACATGTGCATGGATTAACCATGTTTTCACCTCATAGCAAAGTTCACACATGGACATTCATGGATAGTCAAGTGAGTGTACTGATAACTATGACCCAACATGTACAGTCACTTGCTGCCTCGTAGACAGCCTAACCAAATGTGTGTGTTACCAAGCTACATGTATAGTGTTAGGTGGCATGTGAACTGTCGACATCACCGTGTGGCTTTTCCTCTCTCTCATTTCTAGATACCATGCAATGGGGAGAATGAGACATGCACGGGTGCACCTGCCCCTAGTCGACCTTGCTATTTTGGAAGAGAGATACATCATTCAGACCTATTGTCTGAACCGTCAGAATATCTGTGTACCCTGTTGGAACCGGAGCTCTTGCCAGCCATCCGTAATCCCCATGCCATCCCGCCCACAGTACAGGTCTTATCTGTGCTACACTCCCTTGCCTTCGGCTCTTTCCAGATGACAGTGGGTTTGGCAGAAGGGATGTCACAGCCTATGTTCAGTAGAGTGGTGAAAGGTGTACAGTGTGCTTTACTGGAACACCTGGACAGCTGCATCAGGCTCAATCAATCAATCAGTTTTTGGAAAGTGCTGCTGCTCATCCATGAGGGTCTCAAGGCGCTGGGGGGAGGGGAGGGGCCTCATCCGAAGAGCCATGTCTTGAGGTTCTTTTTGAAGATGGTGAGCGATGGGCTTTGTCTGAGGTGCAGGGGGAGGTTGTTCCAGCTCTTTGCTGTGATGTAGTTGAAGGATTGTCATCCGGCGGTGGTTTTACGAATACGAGGGATGGTGGCCAACTGGGTGGAGCTGAGGGATCTGGAGGGGGTATGAAAGGAGACGCGGTGGTTCAGGTAGGTCCTGCGTTGTGTATGGCCTTGTGGGTGAGTAGCTAGAAGGTGATTCGATTCTCAACCAGGAGCCAGTGGAGGGTCCTTAGGTGTTGGGAGATGTGTTCTCGGTGTGGGAGGTCCAGGATGAGTCTGGCGGCAGCATTCTGGATAAGTTGTGGGTTTTTTATATTTCTAGTCGAGGTGCTGGCATAGAGGGCATTTCCATAGTCGAGCTTGCTCTCTGACCAGTATCTCTCACAAGTGACAGCCAAGTTTCCAGGATCTGTGCATGACTCCTACATCCTGAGGAACAGCAATGTCCTAAATATGATGGCACAACTAAAGAGAGAGAGGGCCTGGCTCCTTGGTGTGTATCCAATAGTATGTGTACATCTTTAATGACACCTTTCTTCACATTATACCCTATGTTTATGCAGGTATTGTGGTAGGTCAAACCTTTGTGCACACAGGTGACTCTGGCTATCCTACCCTTCCGTGGCTGCTGACGCCAGTGAAACAGATGGTGAAAATCTTTTCAATGAGGCCAACGGCAGGACGAGGCGAGGCTAAAGCCAGATTTAGGTGTCTACACATCTCAGGAGGTGTCGTGCTCTACAGATCACTGAAGGTCTGCCAGATTGTAGTTGCATGCTGCATGCTACACAATCTGGCTCTGAGGCATCACATACCATTACTGGATGTTTAGGAGGTGGCAGCTTCACCTGCGGATGATGATGGTGATATAGACACTGATGAGGAGGCAGATGATGAGGATGTAGCTGACCCCAGGACAGAGTTGATCCAACAATACCCCGATGATCTACAGGTAAGTGTTAAGTGTCTTTTTTTCTTTTTTTGTCCTCATACACCTCCGAACTTTGTCACACCTTCATTCCCCAAGTTTCTCACTTTCCATGACCAAAAGTGTAAAGGTGGACACGCAGCCCAAGGAGGCCCATCTCACCCACTCAGCCTTCCTGGGATCACCCTCGTGGTTGCCACAAATGAAAGAGAGGTTTTTAAATCATTAGACTGTACCCCAACAGTTGTCTTTCTTTTAGCGGCTCCTCATAATAACTATGTCCTAGCATTTTGATTTAAAAGGGTTGGGGGAGCCCACTCCAGAAGAGTAGCGCATAACTTATTTTTCTTCAGTCTCTGCTTGGGGCCACCCACCTTTAAATCTAGTTTCGCCGTATTCAGAAGACCTTCAAACCAACTCCTGTGGATGGGTGGCACCGTAACCCACTTCAAGCCGATCTCCCTTCTAGCCAAAAGAATAGCATAGAACAGCAAATTCCTCTTTCCCTAGACCAACCCTTCAGATCTTGTGGTTTCCCAAAAATAATGAGGTGAGGATTCACAACTATCCCCCTCCCTAAAACCTGCGACAATGTCCCCCCCACCTCAGTCCAAAAGGAAACAACTGCTGGACACTCCATAAACATATGGATATCAGTAGCATTTGGGGCACCACATTTAGCACAGTTCACCACCTACCCTTTCTTTATTTTAGGGAGCTTTGCCAGGGTAATATAAGCTCTATGTATCACATGCAAATGATTTTTCCTCAACAGGGCAGCTTTTACTACCTCAAAACACATTCTCATTGATTCTTTCCATCCTACCTGTGCCAATTCCCTCGTCATGGTGCCTCCCCATAGCTGCTCAGGCAATTTGAAGTCGCCATCAATTAGCTCCAGAATCTCCCAGTACCACATTGAGATTTATTACTAATAGAGGAGCCATTAAAGAGATCTTCTGCTAAGGGATTTTCCACCCGCCGACTTAATCAAATGAACTGTGCCCAAGCTTCCACTTGGATATATTTAAACCTGGCCAGAGCACCCCAGTTTTGTCCCTTAATTCTTCCCAGGAGAGTAACACTGCTTCCCGTAAAAGTTCACCCCAAAATTCCAGACTGGCTTCCCTCATTGGTTTGGCCAATGCATCATTCAAACATTCTGGTGTGCCCAGAGAGTCCCAAATCGGAGCCCGCTGGTCGTAGTAAGCTATCTTAGTGATCGTTTTAACCTGGTGCCAACACATTGCTGCATCCTTCAATACTTTTAGTCTTATTTTCTTGAAGAAATTGGATCGCCAAACTTAAAAAGAAAATGATTTGCAGCTCCATGAAGAGCCTTAAACATAATGCCAATCACTGTATTATCCGGTGAGGCAAATAACAACCTTGAATTCCTCAATAGGAAGGCCCATGCATATAGCTGTAGATCCAGCAATGATAGGCCTCCCTTCTCTCGCCTCCTCTGCAATGTTTTCCATGCAATTCTGGAATCCTTGCATGCCCAGATGAGTGAGTTTATAGCTTGTTGGAGCTTATTGAGGTACCTGCCATTCATTTGCAATGGGATAGCATTCTGAATGAAATTTCTTTTGGGCAAAATAATAATCTTGACCAAGTTTACCCTCCCCAATATCGTTGGTGGGAGATAAGCCCATACCTTAACTAAATTAATGCACTCCTCTAAAAGCTTTTCCTGATTTTTACTGCAAGTTTCTCAATGTCTTGTGTGATAACTAAATCTAAATAGCTCATTAGTGTCTTCCCCTGCCGTACCTCCCCTTCTTGATTCCATGCCATTATTTCAGTCTTTTCTGAGTTCACCTTATAGCCAGAAACAGAGTCAACATCCTCAACTAACCTTAATAAGGTTGGAAGTGCAGTGGACAAATTTGTGGTATACACCATTAAATCATCCGCATAAAGTGCTACTTTCCTCTCCCACTGCTCCCACTTAAAGGGGACTATTAGAGGATCCTGTTTTATTCTTCTAGCGAGAGGTTCAATATACAAATCAAACAACAGTGGAGATAGAGGGCAACCCTGTCTGGTACCCCTAGATATCCAAAAGGGCTTTGTTAGTTTCCCGTTAATCAAAATACTAGCAGAGGGAACATGATAGATCCCTCTTATGGCCCTTCAAAAGCTATCTCCTAAATTATGATTCCTCAGCATTAGAGTTAACTAGTCCCAATCGACCCTATCAAAGGCTTTCGTAGCATCCAGAGTTATGATTCCTAAAGGGATATTCTAGGCGGTTGCCAGATCTATTGCCCCAATTAAGGTATGGGTAAGCTCATGTAGGTGACTACCCTTAATAAAACCCTTCTGATCTACATTGATCAAATCTTTCACTTTGGCATTTAATCTATCCGCTAATATCTTTGCAAATAGCTTATAATCACAATTCAACAAAAATATGGGTCTATATGACTTGCACCTAATCGGATTTTACCTGGTTTCAGAATCAGTGAAATGATTGCCTCATTCCAGGAAGATGGAATAGGAGAGTCATTTCCAAAAACTTCAGAGAATAATTTTAACAAGAATGGTATTAGTGCCTCCTCCAGTACTTTATACAGTTCACCCGGGAGACCATCTGAGCCTGGGGCTTTTCCTCCTTCACTACTCCTTAAGACAGCTGTTATTTCAGATAACATAATAGGTCTATTTAACCAGAGCTGCTGCTCTGGTGATAAGGTAGGAAGAGTATCCTTCCCTAACCAAGTTTGAAACTCTGCTTCCCCACCCTTATCTCTTCAGTATAAAGTTGGGAAAAAAATTGCAAAAGGGCACTATTTATTTTTTCACTCTGTGTGGTCTTTTCCCCTCGATCTAACTCAACTTCCTTGATACAGTTTCTCACTTGATCCCTTTTTACTTTCCACGCTAATTACTTCCCTGGAATTTCCCAATATTTGAAATGTGCCAACTTGCTTGCCTCCCTTCGCTTTGCAACTCTTGATTGTGAAAGGCCTTCAAATTGCTGTTTGATAGTGTCCAGCTTTTGTTGCCCCACCAGCTTCTCCCTTTCATCCGTACTCTTCAATAACTGCTCTATACATCCCCTCATCTCTGTTTCTAAATACTCTAACGCCGCCCTATTTTGCTTGTTCTTGTAACTAGCAATATTCATAATTACCCCTCGTATCACTGCTTTACAAGCGCCCCAGACCACATTAAATGAGGCTGAACCTAGATTCTCCTTAAAAAACTCCTTAGTCTCTACACGCAGCTTGGTTACAACTTCTTCATCTAACTATAAAGTACGATCTAACGTCCACCGGTTCGCCTCTCTCTCCTTTAGTAGGTTCATTTTTAATACTACAGCTCCATGATCCGATAAGTGAGTGGGAAGGTACACTATGGGGGTCATTCTGACCTCGGCGGTAAAAGGCGCTTACCGCCGGTCAGAAGACCGCCATAACACCGCCGCGGTAAACCGCCACAGTCATTCTGACCCGCCACTTGAAAACCTCCAAAAACCCGACATCCACAAAAGTCCGCCCCACCAAAGGTCAGCGAAAAAATGGCGATGACCAAACCTCCACCGTCACGCCAACAGAAATACGCCCATGCCATTACGACCCACGAATCCAAGCGGCGGTCTTTCAACCGCGGTATTCTATTGGCGGTACACATCGCCGCTCTCAAAATACACACACATTTACAAAACATCCCCACATTGGTCAATTTGAAACACACACACCTGAGACACATATACACACCACTCCCACACACCCAATAAAAAATAAAACACACACCCACATCACCAACAAACCCCTACGACAACAATTGCGAATCAAGGACAGAGAGAGACAGCACTGCTTAGAGTAGACCATCACACAGAGGCAAATCACAACATCACCCACACAATTAGCACGCACAAAACACCATACACCACCACACACATTACACTCCACAACACATACACCACCCCTCACCTCATCCACACCACCCCATGGCACCCCAAAGACACCCCAGGTTCTCTGACGCAGAACTCAGGGTCATGGTGGAGGAAATAGTCTGTGTAGAGCCCCAGCTATTCGGGGCACAGGTGCAGCACACCACAATAGCTAGGAAGATGGAGCTATGGCAAAGGATAGTGGACAGGGTCAACGCGGTGGGACAGCATCCACGCAATCGGGATGACATCAGGAAGCGATGGAACGACCTACGGGGGAAGGTGCGTTCCATGGTATCAAGGCACAACATAGCGGTGCAGAAGACTGGCGGCGGACCCCCACCTACTCCCCCAGAATTTACAGCATGGGAGGAGGAAGTCTTGCACATCCTGCATCCTGAGGGCCTCGCAGGAGTATCTGGAGGAATGGACTCTGGTAAGTCAAATCTTAACTACTACTTCCCACCCCCACCCTACCTGCATGCCAGCACATACCCCCACCCCCATCACACCAACTCCTTGCAAAAGGCTCACCATCACAACCCACCCATCCCAACACCAAGCCCTGCATGCGACCACAAAGCATGGACACCCATCACCAAAGCATGCCCACTGCACACACACACATCACCCCCACAAGCCACCCTCACAAAAGCCCCCACAAGGGAATGCCTGCACTTGGGTACACGGACAAACACCCATCACACGAAATGCCACACACAGAAGCTATAACCATGCCTTAATACCCCTGCAGGACCAGAACGCCACCACAGCGCCACGGAGGGTCCAGAGATGTCCATCCCACCCCCAGATGAGGCCCCCAGGGATGACAGCAGCTCTGTCTCCCTGGACCCAGATGACCAGCCCGGCCCATCGGGGACCTCTGGACAGTCGGTTCCCCACAGACAGCCACAGGCTACAGCAGACCTAACTCCCTCTGGGAACACCAGCACAGCTCCCACCCAGCGGGCCCATGCCTCTGTCTCCAGGACACGTCAATCAGCGGTGTGTCCGCCACTACAGGGCACCCAGGTTGACCCACCACCTCAACAACCACAGGGACCTGGGGGCAGTGGTAGTGGGCACACCGTCCAGGGGACAGAGGCCCAGGGAAACAGGGGAACTGGGAGGGCTGCTGTGCGACAGGGGGGGGACAGGCCCAGGGAACCCACTCTCCAAGAGGCCCTCTCCTCCATCATGGGAGCATACCACCACTCCCAGGAGACGATGGCGACGGTACTTGCCAGGTTCCAGGAGATCCAGGCACAGCAGGAGGAACGGTACATGGGGTTCAGAGAGGAACTGAGGAACATCGGCTCCGCAATGGGGACAATCGTCCTGGCCCTTAACCAGATAGTCACCACATTGCGGGACCTTGTGGCACCACAAAGGGCCCCTGTCACTAGCCAGGAACAGGCTACCACATCCGCCGGCGCTAGTGGACAGGAGGCCCCCACAAAACGACAGTCCACCAGAACCCCACCTCCTGCTGAAGAAGAACCACCCCGCAAGCGGAACCTGAGATCTCACAAGAAGACAGAGTAGGATTGCAAGACCCCCGCCAGCATATGATACCCCCTGATGTCATCCCACTGTCCCACATTGTCACCCTGTCTAACCTTGAACTGCCCCTGCTCCATCCATCCACAGGCATATGGACAATGCACCTGTGCGACTGAGAACTGGACTCTGCCATGGACATTACTCCACCCCCACCCATCACCGTCTTACAATCATGTACCTATATGTAGCACTTGAAATAAATCACTCATTGCACTTAAAATAACACGAGTCTGCTTGTATTTTTCACAAATGTATTACACATAACGGTGCAATTCTGTTCAGTTACATTGTGATGACAACATACCAATGTCAATAAGCTTTAGTCCATGGGCAAACAAAGCAGTAGTCACGCAGTCGGTCATACAGCTCTGAAAAGGGAAGGGAAAGTCACAATTAACTTAAAAGGAACTGGGGGGAAACACAGACAGTAGAGACGCAGGAGGCCTTAAGTAAATGTGAAATGGCGTGGTTGATCCTTACCTGTGTGCTACTGAAAATATTGGTGTATCACTGTATCCCTGTTGTCTGTGTCGTTCCCGTCGTCTTTCTCCTCTTCACTCTCCACAGGCTCCACAGCTGCTACAACACCACCATCTGGACCATCCTGCTGCAGGAAAGGCACCTGGCATCGCAAAGCCAGGTTGTGAAGCATACAGCAGGCCACGATGATATGGCACACCTTCTTTGGTGAGTACATTAGGGATCCACCTGTCATATGTAGGCACCTAAACCTGGCTTTCAGGAGGCCGAAGGTCCTTTCTATGATCCTCCTAGTTCGCCCATGGGCCTCATTGTACCGTTCCTCTGCCCTGGTCCGGGGATTCCTCACTGGGGTCAATAGCCAGGAGAGGTTGGGGTAACCAGAGTCACCCAATAACCACACACGGTGTCTCTGTAGCTGTTCCATCATATAAGGGATGCTGCTATTTCTCATAACATACGCGTCATGCACTGACCCAGGGAACTTGGCATTTACATGGGAGATGTACTGGTCAGCCAAACAGACCACCTGGACATTCATCGAATGATAACTTTTTCTGTTTCTGTACACCTGCTCACTTCCACTGGGGGGAACCAAAGCCACATGGGTCCCATCAATGGCACCAATGATGTTGGGGATATGTCCAAGGGCATAGAAATCACCCTTCACTGTAGCCAAATCATCCTCCTCAGGGAAAACAATGTAGCTCCGCATGTATTTCATCAGGGCAGACAACACTCTGGACAAAACCTTAGAAAACATAGGCTGAGACATCCCTGATGACATGGCCACTGTTGTCTGAAAAGACCCACTTGCCAAAAAATGGAATACTGACAGAACCTGCACCAGAGGGGGAATCCCTGTGGGTTGGCGGATGGGGGACATCAGGTCTGGCTCCAGCTGGGCACACAGTTCATGTATAGTGGCTCTGTCAAGTCTGTATCTAAGTATAACATGTCGTTCTTCCATTGTCGACAGGTCCACCAGCGGTCGGTACACGGGAGGATTTATCCTTCTCCTCGCAAGTCCCAGCGGACGGTGCCTAGGAAGGACAACATGGAGCAGAAAGTCAAGCAAACCACAGGTTCGTTCACACAGCTTGCACAGTAAAAGAATCGCAATGCATTGAAAGGCTTGTATGAGTGGCAATGCATGGCCTAGGCCTGTGTGACGCAGTTGAAATTATGCCATGTGGGCCCTGGAAATGGCGGCTGCCTGACCTGTGAAGTGTGACAGTGGGATGTGAGGTCAATGTGCTGGCGTGGCACACCGTGGCGGTAGGCGGTCGAGAACCGCGGTGCGAAGCCGCATTGGTTAACATTGCACCCTATGGGTTTCATGAGCCAATGACGATGTGCGCCGGCGGTCGCGGTACGCACCGCCGCGGTACGCACCGCCGCGGGCGTGACCGCCATTTTCTATCTGATTAATCACTCAAGACCTGATCATCCACAGGAGAGGACCTATACTGCAAGTGCTGCTGTGACCTCGGTCTGGGAGATACTATGGCTGCTGCGACTGGGGAAAGGGCCCCTGCCTTCACATCTGAGGAATTGGAGAAACTTGTTGATGGGGTCCTCCCCCAGTATGCGCTACTCTACGGTCCTCCAGACCAACAGGTTAGTACACAGGGTGCACGCTGAATGGGCTATGCCTGTGTTGAGTGGGGTGGATGTAAGATGGTGGGGAGGGGAGCGAATGAGGAGTGCAACGCACGACAGATGGGAACATGTGCCACATGGCAAGGTTGGGGAGGGGGGGCCCCTCACATCGACCATGCAGAAAAGTGATGATATTTCCTTTCCCACCCTGTACATGTCAAATAGGTCAGCGCCCATCAGAAGATCGACATTTGGTGTGCCATCGCCAAGGACGTCCGGGCCCTGAGGGTCCACTACAGACGGGGCACCCACTGCCGAAAGAGGTGGGAGGACATCCGCCGCGGGACCAGAAAGACCGCCGAGTCTCTGCTGCGGATGGCCTCCCAACGTAGGAGGGGTGCCAGCCGCCAATTGACCCCCCCTGATGTCCCGGATCCTGGCGGTGGCCTACCCCGATTTGGATGGGCGCGTGAGGACATCACAGCAGACACAAGGGGTTGAGTATCAGCACATTCTGCTATCTTTGCGCGCAGTGGAGGTGTCTGGGTTGGGGAGGAGGGCTGTGGGTAACTCAAGGCCAGGGCGCTTTCTGTAGGCTAGTCCCCTCCGTTAGCCATGGCCCTGTGCCCCCGCCCCCCAACTCTGTAGGGTGCCAAGTACAGCTATCCATGGTCCTGCATCACCCATGTGTGCATTTGTCGTCCATAGACCTGTAGGCCTAGTCACAAGAACTGAGTAGTGTACCCCGATTGCGCAGCGTAGTGCAGGGGGCTTCTGTGTCTGTCCTCTCCGCCAACGGTGTTGCCAATGCATGCACTCAACCTGTCTTCATTTCTCCCCCCCACCCATTTTCTTTTTCTTCCTGTGCATGTGTGCATTAGCATCATCAGGTGGAGGAGAAGTGGCATCGGCGCACGAGGGAGCTGCATCTCACATGGCCCCGGAGGGCCATGCAACCGACTCCGAGTTCACCAGTGAGACGGAGGGCGAGGGGAGCTCCACAACGGGGACCCGTGGAGACGTCAGCGACACCGACACGTCCTCGGAAGGGAGCTCCCTTGCGGTGGCGGCAACATCCGTGCCCACCGCCACAACAGATACAGCCGCCACCCAGCGCACCAGCCCCGCCCTCCCAGCAGCCCCTCAGCCTTCGCTCCGTGCCCGCTCACCCAGGAAGGTGGGCATCTCCTTCACCCCAGGCACCTCAGGCCCTGCCCCAGGTAACCCTGCTGCCCTCAGTGAGGAGGTCATTGACCTCTTCCAGACCATCATTGTTGGGCAGTCTACCCTTTTGAATGCCATCCAGGGTGTAGAAAGGGAGGTGCATCGGAGCAATGCATACCTGGAGGGCATTCATTCGGGTCAGGCTGCCCATCAGCGATCGTTCAACACTCTGGCCTCAGCACTGACGGCAGCCATTGTCCCTGTCTCCAGCCTCCCTCTTCTAACTCCCTCCACCCAGTCCCAGTCTCCTGTTCCTCAGCCTATCCCATCCACACCATCAGACCAGCCTGCACACAACTCAACACCCAAGGGCAGCTCATCCAGACATAAGCACCACAGATCCCACAAGCATTCACACAAGCAACATCCAGATGCAGACATGCCAACAGTCACTACCACCTCTGTGTCCCCCTCCTCCTCGTCTCCCTCCTCCCTCCCTGTGACGTCTCCACTCACACCTGCATGCACACCACCATCAGCCAGTACTTCCATCACCAGCACACCCTCCATTACAGTCAGCACACGTGCAGTCACCACCCCCACTGCCATTTACACGTCCCCTGTGTCCTCTCCCACTGTGTCTGTCACCCCTCTTCCAAACCACACAAACGCAGGCAGCCACCCACCCAACAGCCATCCACCTCACGACAGCCTCCAGCCCAAGCACCTGCACCCAAAGACAGCACACTTGACTCTCCTACAACCACATCCTCTTCCTCCACACCCAAACCCACTGCACCTACCCTTCCCATTGCTCCTAAAAAACTTTTCCTCTCCAAAATTAACCTCTTTGCCTCACCTGACCCACCCCCTCCATCTGGTAAGAGTCCAAAGAGCACCTCAGCCACCACCAGCCCTGCATCTAGTATCACCATAGTGCAGGGCTATTGGAGTCCACCAGCTCCTAGGGAAGGAACATCGCCCAGCAGCAAGGGGACAGCCAGCCCACCCCCTGGGAAGAGGACAAGAAAAATTAAGGGCCGGCGCAAAAAGCCTGAGACGGCTGCCACCAAGGAGAGTGGCCTTGCCCCGTCACCTGCCACATCATCTAAGGGAGGCAAGGGCCAGAGAGCTGCAGCGAAGGAGGGCAAGGGCAGAAGGGCGGAGAAGACATGCAGCAGGCGAGCGCACCAGGAGGGCCCCACCAGCCCCATACCGGGTATGACGGACGACACCCACGGGCCCAAGACTCCATCACAGGAGGGCCCCGCTACCGCAAGGTCGGGGGGCGACTAAGCGGGGAGTCTTGGCCTGGTCTGGCTCCCTTGAAAGACAGGACAAGCACCGCTGAACACGGCCCCGCCAAGACAGGCACCGCAGAACAGGGCCCCGCCGTGAAGAGCACCGCTGAACAGGGCCCCGCCAAGACAGGCACCGCTGAACAGGGCACCGCCGTGAAGAGCACTGCAGAACAGGGCCCGCCGTGAAGAGCACCGCTGAACAGGGCCCGCCAAGACAGGCACCGCTGAACAGGGCCCCGCCGTGAAGAGCACCGCTGAACAGGGCCCCGCCAAGACAGGCACCGCTGAACAGGGCCCCGCCGTCTCAAGCACCGGTCCGCTGGACCCTTCCTGTCAAGCACCGCTCCGCTGGGCCCTTCCTGTCAAGCACCGCACCGCTGGGCCCTTCCTGTCAAGCACCGCTCCGCTGGGCCCTTCATCTCAAGCACCGCTCCGCTGGGCCCTTCATCTCAAGCACCGCTCCGCTGGACCCTTCCTGTCAAGCACCGCTCCGCTGGGCCCTTCCTGTCAAGCACCGCTCCGCTGGGCCCTTCCTGTCAAGCACCGCTCCGCTGGGCCCTTCATCTCAAGCACCGCTCCGCTGGGCCCTTCCTGTCAAGCACCGCTCCGCTGGGCCCTTCCTGTCAAGCACCGCTCCGCTGGGCCCTTCCTGTCAAGCACCGCTCCGCTGGGCCCTTCATCTCAAGCACTGCTCCGCTGGGCCCTTCATCACAAGCACCGCTCCGCTGGGCCCTTCCTGTCAAGCACCGCTCCGCTGGGCCCTTCATCTCAAGCACCGCTCCGCTGGGCCCTTCCTGTCAAGCATCGCTCTGCTGGGCCCTTCATCTCAAGCACCGCTCCGCTGGGCACCGCCGTCTCAAGCACCGCTCCGCTGGGCACCGCCGTCTCAAGCACCGCTCCGCTGGGCCCTTCATCTCAGGCACCGCTCCGCTGGGCACCGCCGTCTCAAGCACCGCTGGTCCATTGACAGTGCTGGTTCTGTGTCGAGCAGGTGTTCACGAAGCACTCTCGGCACCATGCCTCCTCCAATACCAGTGGAGTCGGTTATCCATCTGATGGACTGTGGCTTTGCACTCCCCAGGATTGAACAGTGGGCAACCCTCCCACTGTAGAGACTTGTGAGACTGTGGCTTTGCACTCCCCAGGATGGTACAGTGGGCATGGAGGCCTCTCGTGGATCTGGCGTCGTGGACTCATGTGGCTGAGGTGCCCCCCTTTCCCTTCCCCCTGAGGTGCCTGTTGTTTTATCATCTGATGCCCCTGCAGTGTTCTCTCCAATGGTATCCGGTCTCCTGTGTGGGCTTTGCCCATGTGTTTGTACACATTGGCCCACGGACTATGGCAATTTAACGAACTGTGCAGGACTTATTGACTATGTTTATGCTTTGCACTATGATCATTATTTCTTTTGTATATTTCATATGGCATATTTACCATGACTTCAATGAACCTATTTTATACATAAATTTAAAACTTCATTTTAATTATGTCTTTGCATTCTTCCGGGGGGTTTGGGGGGTGTCACTCTGACTTGTTGCTCTGCATTGGTGTGTAGGTATTGGGGGGGTGGGGTGGGGGGGTGGGTGTATGGCGTATGTGTGTGCCCGTAACCTTTCCTCCTCCCCCCTCCCCTGTGTCGTAGGTGCAGTACTCACCGTTGTCGTCTGCGCCGGCGTTCGTACTCGTGGTAGATGAGCAGGTAGACAATAGCTGCTAGGATGTTTAATTCGGGTTCCATGCTGTCCAGATTCCTCGTGGAGTGTGTGGAGGGGAGCGTTTTCCTGTTCGTAGTCTGTTTCCGCCTTGTTTTTATCGGCGGGGCTCCCGCCCCGGAAAAGGTGGCAGATTGGTGAGTTGTGATAGGGTGGGCGGTACATTGACTGCCGCCTGCCTGTTGGCGGTGACTGCCGCGCTGTTTGTCGGTCCCGCCGAGGCGGTCTGAGTGTTAAAGTGGCGGTTTGTGTTGGCGGTTCCCGCCAGGGTCAGAATTGCATTTTTTGGACCGCCTGCCTGTTGGCGGGTTGGCCGCCGCTTTATCACCGACCACCAGGGTTGGAATGACCCCCTATATCTTCTTCCACATAACACCATGCCTGGTCCACCAAAAAATAGTCAATACGTGAAGAATGACTGCATTTTTTATTATTATATGAAAAGACCTGCTGCAGACCTGCTATGTCCTTCCACCAATTGTACAACGCCCTTTCCTTCATCATCCTTTTAAAAAATTGCTTAGATTCAGAGTTAACTGCCGATCTGCTCTTTGTTGATACATCAAGCTTACTACTAAAATTACATTGAAATCTCCTGCCATTAATACTGGATCAGGAAAATCCAAAAGCTGACAAAACAGCTTCCTGAGTCATCACGGTTGGGGCCATAATTTCCAACCAACGTAATGAGTCTTCCGAATAGCCGTACTTTTGCTATTATTTATCTACCTGTGCTTTCTGTATTGACCTTTAATATTACTACATCAATCTGATGTTTAAACAATATTACCACCCCCTGTAGTATTCAAATCTTGTTCGGTACATACACAAAGACAGACCCATTTCTGTTTTCTAAACAACTCTTTACATTAATCCCCGGTGAAATGAGTTTCTTGCAGTATCAAAACCTGGGTGGGAGAATCTCTCAGGTACTGTAAGATCCTGTCTCTTCTACCTCTCTCCCTCAAGCTGTTCACATTCCAAGACAAAATTTAAAAACCTTGGTTACGACCTGTCCCTTGGGCTACCCCCTTCCTATCCATCTCTTGCGGTTTATTTAACGACTTCTGAGGTGCACAGGACTCTTTTTTCCAAAATTTTCTCCCATCTGCTCCTCACCCAGTGCTCCCCAAACCTCCCAACCCCACCGTGCCCCCTTCCCACCCTTGGAGAACCCTCCCTTCATACGGACCGATAATGGCCCAATTCTGAAGAACCTTGGGTCTTCCGCAGTGGGTGCAGTACCCTCGGCTATTTCTCGATATCTATGTCTTTATTAGTCTCCAATAGCTCATCCGCTGCTTTAACCTCTCTTATATTATACATTTTGTTATCATACATAATCCTGAGGGTTGCTGGAAATCTGAACTGTACAGATGCACCCAGTTTCTTGAACTCATCCATCCACCTCCCAAGCTCACAGTGCCTATTTATAGTCACGCTCTAAACAGATCTGACCTGACTTCAAATGTAAAATGATCTCCCTTTAGCTGTGTTAAGTGTCTTGTTTGTGAACTGTACTCCTGTCTGCCTTGTGACATAGCTCATCCTGGTGTGTGCCATCAGTGGAGATGTTAAGTGCAGCTATCCCTCTGTGTGGGTTTGTGGCAATTAGAATTTGCTCATCAGGGGAGGTGTTACAGTTCATATGGCAGTGCTATATTAACTCTGCAGTTGGCTGCCTTCTCATCTGCAAGGGATTGTCCATGTTGTATGGTCCCAGCAATACATTGTCAACTGCAAAAGGGCTGGCAACCAAGGTTGTCTCTACAGTATATCAATGTATCCTCACTATGCACAACAATGGACGGATATGGTAGCTAACTCATATTGACAGTGGAAATAGCCTTTCTTTGGGTACTGTGAGCTGTGAGGCATGGACCATTGGGAATGGATGTCATGAAAATGTTGATCTGCTATGGTATTTTGTGTCCACAGGCCACTTGGGTATATGCACTAGAGAGGATGACAATTTACTGCATGTGTGTTGGCTGGCCAACAAGGACTCCTATCATGATGGTTGCCCCTGTCTTGGTGTATTTGCAGGTAAGTTTGGTCATCCTACTCTGGTTCTTGCCTCGATTGGTAGCTCCATTCACACAGAATTTGAGGATGAGTCTGTTCTACTACCAATCTTGCTGAACAAGCCTCTCCCTGATGTCCACCTTACAGACCTTTGCTGATCAATGGTTTAAGTAAGCTGACATATTGTACAACAGTTAATTCATACATTTTGCACTAAAGAAACATAAGAAGTAGCTGTTCTCAGTGGTGTTTATTGTGATTTAGAAGTACAATGGGTGATGTGTGGGGTCATGGTGGATGAAATCGTCAGAGCAGTTGGCCCATCTGTAAGTAGTACAGGTCAAATATCCAAGAGCCATGGGAAAATGGAGAGATGACAGTGGACAGTCAAGAGGGTGTGTCAGTGGCACACAAGGGAGAATGTTCAGGAGAGTCTCACTTCCTAGCAGTGGTCTTGGTCTTGGCATCAGTTCCTGCAGGATGTCTGGATGGATTATCTTGTTTGTGTGGGGGTTCCTCAGCTACAGGGGAAGGGCTGTTAGTGGCCTGTGGGTCCTCTGGCAGGGCCTCTATTCCACTAGCTGAGGTGGAAGTGGATGGCTCAGATGGAATGTGGCTAGTGGAAGGGAACTGCCGGTGGGAGGAGGACACATGAGGGATGGATGTGAGTTCCTTTAGCACCCGTGCAATGGAGGACATGGTGGCACTGTGTGCCTGCCGCTGCTGCATGGCCTCCAAGTGGTAATTTCTCTGCAGCCTCTGGTTCTCCTGCAAGGTGAGGAGTATCCGGCCCATCTTGTCCTGGGATTGCTGATATGCTCCAGGGACTTGGGAGATGGCCTCCTGGCCAGTCCTTTCCCTTGGGTGCCCCATCCCTTGGCCCACAGGTGCCCTCCAACTGGCCCCCTGTGACTGTGCCCCAGGCACAGTTTGCCTACTCCCAGCTGCAACAGGACCTTCATCGTCTTGGGTGTGAGGGGTAGACTCAGGTCCCTGTATTGTGGGAAACACTGCTGATTGAACAGTCCTTGGGACATAGGTTTGGGGATGAGGGGCTGTCTGTATTGTTGTTGCCACACGTTTGGGGAGCTGAGATGTGGGCGGGGTGAGGCTGGTGGTGGTGGACTGACCAGATGTCCCAGATGAGCCAGGTAAGTCTTCAATGTCCAGACATCCAGAGCTGTAGTCCTCACTGGGGCCTTTATCCTGGGGAGGGCTGTCTTCCTCAAGCATCCTCTGCAGGGTGGCAGTGGCAGGGGTACCTGTGGATGGAGAGGGGGAGAGTTACATTGTGGATGTGTACTTGTTCGTATTATTGTCTGATGCATACAGTGGCTTGACTTGCTTCCCTTGACGGCGATAACAGATGCAGCACTGCAGACTTTGTTAGTGGGTGATGGATTGTGGAATTGGTTCCATGTTCCATGGAGGGTTGTGGATTGGGGATAGCATAGCTTTCATTGCCATGTAGTAGTACGCAATTGAAGCATTCAGTTATTGTAGCTGGTGCAATGGTTTTAGGTGCATGTGTTAAACTGTGAAGGGGTACTGGCCGATTTTCATGTGTGGGAGTCATGCATTGGGGAGTTGTTGTGCTTGCCATTGTGAGTGCTATCCGTGCAATAGGGTGGACTGTGCGGGAATGGTGGCAGTTAGGTGGCTGGCATGCAGGGGAGGGGCATTGGGTGATTGGGAGGGGGAGGAAGTGTGAGGTGTGTTGAATTATGGAGTGAAAGGGTAGTGGGGATGCATACTTTACAGGAGTCGTTGGTGGCAGGGGAGTGTTAGTGACTTGCTGGAATCCAGTCCTCCTATTATACTAGTCAGGCCTTCAGGCCTTCAGGATGCAGGATATCCAAGACCTTGAACTCTGGAGGAGGAGGTGGGGGCCCACCGCCAGTCTTGTTTATGGCAATGTAGTGTTGTGATGCCATGGAACGCACTTTCTCCTGTAGGTCGTTCCACCTCTTCCTGATATCCACCCTTGTTCGTGGATGGTTGCCCACTGAGTTCACCCTGTCGACGATCCTCCGCCATAATTCCATTTTCCTGGCTATGGATGTTTCCTGGACCTGTGCTCCAAACAGTTGTGGCTCTACCCTGACAATTTTATCGACTATGACCTCAACTCTTTGTCTGTGAATTGTAAGTGCTTTTGAGGGGGCATGGTGGAGATAAAGTGGATTGTGTGGGTGCTGTGCTCAAGGGTGGAGTTTTAGGTGCTTGATGGGGTGTGTGAGATGGTTCGGTTGATGTGGTGGTGAGTTGTGGTGTTTGTGTGCAATTGTGCTGTGTGTGACGTGTGAGTGTGCCAATGGTGTATATGTGCTATATATTGGGTATGGCAGTATCTCTGGGTCTGTGTGAATCATTCCTTTTGCAATGGATTGTGGGAAATGTGGGGGGTGTTTTATAGTGGTGTGTGTGGGTGTGTCTGTTGTGTGTTTGTGGCTCAGGTGTGGGGTATTCGTACTGTCCAATGTGGCTTTAGGTTCTTTTGGAGGTGTATTTTTGAGGGCCGTGGGTCACACCTCCAATGTTTTACCATCATGGAAGGACTGATGTGCTGATTTGTGGGTCATGATTTGGAGGATGGTAGGATGTCAGCGTGGCGGTTCTGGTGGTGGGACCGCCTCTCTCCCGCCCTCGGCCTGCCTGGCGATGTAGGATTCGTGGCTGTTTTTGCTAGGTCTTCAATTTGTGACTCGTAAAACGGAGGTCGGAATACCGCCAACACTAGGGGCCTTTTGGCAGCCGCCACCATGGCGGTCTTCTGAAAAGACTGCCAAACTCGAAATGAGGGCCTAAATGTCACCAAATTATGTATGGGAAACATAAAAGGTACGTAGGTAACTCTATGCACGCACAATTTCTGATCCGATCAATCAGTCCTGTTACTGCCCCACCTGGGAATTACAAGGGCCTCTTAATGGGACCAATAGTCAGATACACTCAGCTACTCTATTACTTCTTGAGGCAGAGGTACCTCAATCAAACTACCCTGAAGGCACCATCATTACATCCACTTATTCATAGCACAAAAACTAAATGAACCTGCCTCTCACTGTGCCTGTCAACAAAGATATATTTTATGCTTAGCAGTTTTTGTTTAAAATGCATTGACTTAATTACTAACTGAAAGAGTCATTTAGACACCGACTATCCTCACATTTAACATTCAAATTCTATTTTAATTCAGATGCAATGTGTCAAAATAAATAGTTTGTTGGCTAAAAGGACTAAGGATGTTTCCATGTGCTTTCAGTAATAACACAATGTCACATCTGGAACTACACTATTCTTTGAGATCTGACTAGTGGGAGTGGAATTCTTGTCCCTTTTCAATTTGGAGTTATAAGTAAGTAAAAAATGTTGTTGTTTGATTCATGAAAAAACTTTCAATAAGTGAGATCACCATAGACACTTGAGCATACCACCATGGCATCAGGTTATATCCATAACAGATGGAGGTAATGTGAATACTAAGTTTAAGGTGTGTATAACAAGATATTGGCACTGTTAAAACAGTTGAAAATGGATTAGAAAGTAGCTCTGTATTATTATAAAACACATGATACAAAAATTATTAGACAATGAAGACAACTAATCAATATATTTGCGTAAAAGAGAAATCTGAAACTTTGGGCCTGATTTAAGAATGGTGCTGCACCCAGTGCAGCGCCACTTTTCTTGCACCCCTTAGTACCCCTAACCCCACCTAAGATACGACGCACCATTGTGGTAGTTAGGGGAACTAGCATCAAAGTTTTTGATGCTAGTTCAGAGATTTGCAGGACTAGCGTAAAAAATGTTGACTCTAATCCTGCAATGCCCATTGAAAACAATGGTATACCTCCCTTTAACTCCTGATCTGAGCAGGCGTTAAAAGTGCCCATAAAAATGACGCAAAGAAATCTTTTAGATTTCTTTGCGCCATTTGTCCACCCCTCCCCCAACGGTGGAATGCCCCCTTTGCATACATCATGCCTGGCACAGGCATAATGTAGATCAAAGTGTTACAAAGTGGCGCAATGCATCCATTGCGCCACTTTGTACATTTGGCCCAGCGATTTTGCCTAATTGGGTCACATTAGCATAAAAAAATACGCTAATGTGGCGCAAGGAGACACTGGAGGCCCTTAAATCAGCCCCTTTATGTGCACAAGACAGTACAGATAAGTCAAGATCTTATTTAGCCCAAAGTGCATTGAGGTGGTAAATTACAGAGCGGATCTAAAATTTTAAAACAGAAAAGTGACATATCAAATGAGGTCATGTTTTAAACTGCACATGGAACATTGATCTCATCACATGAATGGCAAATTATCTACATTCAAGAGCATAAAGAATTTTGATAAATCGACAGGTCGATTGAATGTTTGAGCACTCCATCCCAATAATCATAACATGTTCGCAGGTTCTTATTTGCGGCACATTAAATAAGAGCTTTAGGAGGTGGATTCTCTCTTCCTTGAATTCCGGACATATGCCCAGCATATGCACAGCTGTCTCATGGTGGTAGTCACAATAGCCGTAAAGCTGCATGAAAGGTGACTGCTCTCATGGGGGAGCCTGGTCGTTTGAAGGCAAAGCACCAAGGGGCAGATTTATGGAAAGTGGTGCTGCACCAAGTGCAGCACCACTTTCCCTGCGCCCCTTAGTACCCCCTACCACCACCATGTTGTGTGTGCTGTATTTAAAATACAGTGCACAGTGGCACAGGGTAGGGGGCAATAGCATAATTTCTCATGATGCTATTGATGTACTCTGCTGGAGTAGTGCCAAAATATTGGTGCTACTCCTGCAGAGTACATAGGGCCCCATTCTAAAGAATGGAAGCCCCATTTTAACGCCTGCTCTTCAGAAGGTGTTAAAAGTTCTGTAAAAAATAGTGCAAGTAAATCTCATAGATTTCCTTCTGCCATTTTTCCAGCTCCCTTAATGGGGGAATGCCCCGTTGGCATACATTATGCCTTACACAGGCATAATGGAGAGCAAAGGGTTACAGAGTGGCGCAATGCATGCGTTGCGCCATTTTGTAAATACAGCACAGAGATTTTTGGCCTCGTTGAGCCACATTAATGTAAAAAATAATGACGTTAATGTGGCAGAAGGTGGCGCTATGGCATTATAAATATACCCCCAAATCCTTAAAGCAGAATTCTCTTATTTAGAGTTAGCAAAAATGAAGCACCTAGGTGTTGTTTTGGACTTACAACTTCTTAAGAATTGTTGATAGACCATACTTGAGATTGGCCATGTCATCCTCCATGAGTAATGCTTTTTTGGCCCTGGAGTTTGCAGTCTTTTTGAAAAGGTTGTGCCTTAATGGGATTTGCCAGATATCATGTAGCCTTAGCTGTCTAAGAGAACCTCTTAGTAGATTTAGCCGTTGCCTTACAATGCCCTAGGGATTGTAATCTCATTACACATGTGCTAATTTAGCACGTTTTGGTTTTCATCTTTAATGTTTATGCATTACTTTAATGAAAGCAAGTTTCCTTCCCGTGTGCATGTTGGGGAGCCAGAACTGTCGGCTGCTTTGAGTCTGAGCAGAGTGAGTGGGTAAGGGACACATTTTCCTGAAAGTGATTGCTATGATTGTTTTTAGGAATTACGTTATTCCTTTTGGAAGAACTGCAAGTCCTTAAATTAAAATTGGTTCTGATTTGCTTTGAACCACTTTCAGCAGTGGTTCAAGAGACTGACCCTGTAAGTTGCTGTATAACCTTTTAACGGCAACTGTTAAAGCTATAGCTTTTGATTTTATGCCCTTCGCTGCTAGGCCTTTTCCCCCTAGGTCTGAGCCTTTTTTTTGGCTATCAGTTGTAGTTTATGCATAGTATCCCATACTTTTTTGTCCACATAAGGTATTGTGTCAAATTTGTGTCCTTTTTTTCCAAAGTCCTGGCAATTTAAAAATTACCCAGGGTTTGTGAAGTCCCCTGGGGGGGGGCAAGAAATTAGCCAAAATATGGCTACATGTTTTTTTTTTTTAAATGGGAAATAGAGCTGCAGTTTTTTCCCCGTGCAAGGGCATCAATGAATGGTTTGTGGTGCTAAAACCACCATCTTCCACGTTTTCAGGAACAGGCAGACTTGAATCAGAAAATCAAAATTTTCAACACAATTTTGGCATTTTTCTTGAATATAGCCTATTTTTCCTGTTTTCGTGATTTCAATCTCCTTCCAGTTAGTGGTAGAAATGGGTGGGAAACCAATGATGGATCCCAGAAAGCTACACATTTCTGAAAAGTAGCCAAATTCTGAAATCAGCAATTGTTCATTTGTGTAGATACTTCAAGGTATTCCTCTAGAAAGTAATAGTTGAAATACAAATATATTGAAATTGAGTTGAAATGACAGCCATTGGTGTTTTCATCTGTAACATCTTCTAAGTATGGAAGATTTTCAAGAGCAATATACCGTTATGTCCATTGGAATCTTCTGGTTATGGGGATATATAGGGCTTGTAGGTTCACTAAGATCCCTAGGTACCCAGGGCCAATAACTGAGGTGCACCTTTTAATGGTTTTTCACTGTGTATCGGAAAATAGAAATTAATTTGGTAAAATATAAAGAGTGAAAAATAGGTATCAAGGAAACCTATATATTTATGAATTGGGAACAAGTTATGGAGTTTAGAAGCAGTGGTTATTTGCACACCTCTGAATTTGTTGATACCCATGTTAGCATGTGAATTTGAGGGCATTGCTCAAAGTGACTTCTTTCTTATACACTGTCTTACAATTGGAAGGCACAAATGCAGAGAAAGTCAATTGGTAATAACACTTGTTCTACTATTCTTTGTTACCCTAAGTCTCCCCAGAAAAAAGGTACCTCACTTGTGTGGGTAGGGCTAGTGCCTCTGGCAGAAAATGGCAACATGGACACAGCACATTTTTCCACTAGAAACCTGACCCTTTTTCTGAAATGTGCCTAGCTGTGGTTTTGGGCGCTAGCTCACCTTGCACTTAGGGAAACCTAGCAAACCTGTACATTTTTAAAAACTAGACACCTAGAGAAATCCAAGATGGGTGACCTGTATTGCTCTCACCAGGATCTCTTACCCAGAATCCCTTGTAAACCTCAGAATTTGTCTAAAAAACATATTTTCCTCACATTTCTGTGAAGAGAAGTTGTGGAATCTGAGGGGAGCCACAAACTTCCTTCCGCCCAGCACTACCCCAAGTCTTCTGATAAAAATGGTACACCACAGGAAATGGCTCAAAATCGCAACATGGACACATCACATCTCTCCACTGAAAACTGACCCTTTTTATGCAATGTGCCTAGCTGTGGATTTTGGGCCCTAGTGCAGCCAGTATCTTACCTAAGGAAATCTAGCAGGCCTGTGCATTTTTAAAAACTAGACACCCAGGGGAATCCAGGATGGAGTGACTTGTGTGGCTCTCGCCAGGTTCTGTTACCTTGAATTCCATGCAAATCTCAAAATGTGTCTAAAAAACACATTTTCCTCACATTTATGTGCTGGAAATGTCTGGAATCTGAGGGGAGCCACAAATGTCCTATCACCCACTGTTCCCCTAGGTCTCCAGATAAAAATGATACCTCACTTTTGTAGGTGGACCAAGTGTCTGCAACAGGGAAGGGCCAAAAACATGTAGGAACTGAGGGGGGACAAAAGCGGGCCCAAAAGCGCAGGTTTTTTTTCAAGCATTTTTAGGCTGACTGCGTTGGGAAGAGGTTTTTTTCAGTACAGATATGGCAATGCTGGCTGGTAGGAACTTAGTGAATTCCTGCAAATTCCGGAAGTTTGCATTATAGAAATGTAGGGAAAATGTGTTATTTCAGGCAAAATTGGAAGTTTGCAGGTCATTGTGGGTAAGAAAATGGTATGGGGTGCATTGTGATGTATACCATACTTGACTCCCTCAGATACTTAGGGCCCCATTATTAGTTTGGCAGATGGAAAACTCTGTCTGCCAAACTCCCGACAGCATGGCTGCCACCTATGTGTTGACTGCCACACCGGAGCAATTATGGGTTTCCTGCTAGGTTAGCTGGCGGAAACCTAATTTTCTGGCTACTGGCCTAGCCAGAAACATGCTACAGCATTGTTTCCAGCTTGTAATTGAGCCAGCTGCAATGCTGTTGCCTGCAGGTGGCTCCAGCACCCTTGCAATGTTCACTGCCTGTAAAGCAGACAGTGAACATTGTGATGGTGCTGGCCAAGGAGGCTCTGCACTGCCTATGCCAAGTGTATGTGAAGTGCAGGGCCCCCGTGTACCCCTGTGCCTGTTCTCCGCCAGCCTTTTCATGGCGAAGCTAAAGTAATGAAACCGTTGGCAGAGAACATGGTCATAATCTGGTAGATTAGGATGTCTACCACTGCCAGACCCCGGAGATCCAAGATCCTGGCAGAGCTGGCAGTTCTCTGATGGTCAGACCACCAGGGTTGTAATGTGACAGTCGGACCGCCAACACAAGTGTGGCAGTCTATAGACCGCCACACTCATAATAAGGCCCTTTGTTTTAAAAAGTATCTGGGTCTGGTAGGTTCTTCCAGATGGTAGCATACCCAAGTCCAAAAAGTGGAGCTGCTCACAATTAAAAGTGGGATGATATTGGGAGTTAGAAAATCTCTCTTGGTCCATATGTAAAATCGAAACCCTAAAGAGTCAAATGTCCTCTTGCTTGCCTTTGGGAGGAAATACTTTTGTCCACAGGGGCAAAAAGACTATTTCACCCTTCAGTTAGGGTGGGGGCATAACCATGCCCACGACTGTGGGCAGCCCCCACCCCTCTATTTTTTTTCTGGTATCTAGTGGCCTTTCTACCATCCCTGGAGCAGATCGGAATGAATTACCCTATCTGCCCTACAGGGGGCCAAAAAAACTTTTTTCCCCATTTATGTGGGGCGGTGGGATGACCATGCCATTGGTGGACAGCCCCCACCCTTTGTTTATTTAAAAAAATAAATCACTGGTGTCTTGTGCACTTTCTGCCCCCCCAGGGGTAGATTGGAGGTAATAACACCCAATTAGCCCCCAGTGGACCAAAATGGCTTCCTATTTTAGGGAGCGGTTGGAGGCATTGCCATGCCCATTCCAGGCAGCCCCACACTTAGAATAACAAAATAAAATCCCTGGTGCCTAGAGGGCTTTTTGACCCCTGGGAGGGCAGAATGACTATGCTGATTTTTTGGTAGGGGGGATTGAAGTGCCCATTCTGGGCAGCCCCCAACCGTAGATGTATGAAAAAAGATAATCTCTCATCCCTAGTGGCCTTTCTGGCCCCCTGGGGGGTACAGCTCAAGGGCTATTGCCCCGTCTGTCCCTCGGAGTCATAAGGACTGTGCTGATTTTTTGGGAGGAGTGGGGTCATTGCAGTGTCAATTTTGGACAGCCCACACCCATAGAATATGAAACAAATAATCCCTGTTACCTAGTGGGATTTCTGTCCCACAGGGGGGAAGATTGGGGGTTATTCTACCCATCTGCCCCCCGGAGGGGGGGCAAAAAGCCTGAATATGCCCCTCCAAAAAATAGGGGGAGCAAAGCCCTTGTCCAAGGGGCCGTTCCCCCCTCCCTGGTGTATAGTGGGTGGATGCCTGCTTGGCAATCACCCTGCCTGCGTGATCCTCAAGCAGGGATCCACTAGGGAAGGGTACCATTGGAAAGGGGAGATTCTCCCCTTCCCAATGATACCTCTTTTGTCTGCCTCAGAGGGGGCTGAGATAGCCCCTTGAGCACTGAGGCAGTGAAAGTGAAATGAGCTGATCAGCTCAATTTACTTTCATTTCCAGGTCTCTTTCTCAGCTCCTGAGGCTGTTTTTAGAAAAAGCAAATCCCTTTGCTGTAAACAGCAGAGGGATTTGCTGGTCATGGTCAGAGGAGGTAATGGGTACATCCTCAGCACATGGCCACCATGGCTGAGGAAATAACTGTTACATCCTCAGTACAGAAGTGGTTAAAGATGCTTTATGTTCTTTGACGTTTGCCTGGTTATCAAATCAGCTGTTTGAAGGGGTTAAAAGGTTTAACTTTCCCAGAGTTTACAAACCACTCCCCTTTTCTCCTGGATCTTGGCAGGTCCAATATCATACTCTTTGTTTTTTTTTCTAGATTAATTTCACTTTCGTTTGTTTGTCAGAATGATCCTAGAATATCCAGCAGGCATTGCAGGCCTATTGATGTCTTGCTCATCAAAAGTGTATTGTCTGCCTATTGTAAAATGGGAATGTGTAGCTAGCCAATTTTTGGAGCATCAACAATTACTGAGTCAGAAGCTTGTATCAGGTTGAAAAGAAAGGATCGGAATGTGGAATGCATTGATGTAGCTATTTTCTTTTAAATAGCTCCTTGATTCCCAATCTTGTTTCGAACCTGGTGTTACAATATAAAAGTTGGAATGTGTTCCAGATGTGTGGAGGGATTTAGAGTTTGGTAAGTTTACATCATAGGAGTGACTTTGAGATTTGGTAAGAAGCTGATTTGAGGTAGGCTTGGGCGGAACTTGTAGAGTTGTACTCAGCGGAATTCCTGTGAGTTGCCTAAAAACTCTGGGATTCTGTGGAGTTCCCTGTGCAATGGAATTCCAGTTCAAGAAGGCATTGCCCTATCAGCAGCTCTGTTACCCCATCCAGACAGTGCCCTCTTCAAACAGTGCTTCTTTCTGCTGACAAAATCATCTGCATCCACTGCCATTCCTCATCATGCAATGTGGCCTGCTTGCCAGGTAGAGCAGTACATACCTAGCCTCAGTGTAAATAGAAGCAATGACCCGCAGCACTTCCCAACTGACAGCCCCCAGCTTACCTCTCCCGACATCCTCCTTGTAGGTGAGGAACCCTATGTGGGACTCCTTGGCTTCCATGGCACTCTCATTCTATGATGGTGTGCTCTCTGTATCCCTGCTGCAGCTCCGTGTCTGTCATCTCCTGACATGAAATGTTACTTGCTCCTCTTCCTTCTCACCCTCCCAATGCCTTGATACTAGGTCATGTGGCAGAAGCAGTTTTTTTTCTCTCCCCTCGGTCACCTGGCAAATCTGCAAGGAAATTGGAGTATCAGCGATGCTAAAGGCCGCGCTCTCAGACATAAATCTTTGAAAAATGGACTACAAGATGAGTGGAAAGTTGCTGATGCGATTGTGTATCACCAAGGCACTCATATCTTACTAAAAGACTTTGGGGATCATTACGACCCTGGCGGACGGTGTTAAAGCAGCGGAAACACCGCAAACAGGCCGGCGGACAAATAAATGGAATTATGACCCTGGCGGAAACCGCCAACAAAAACAGCCACTTTAACACTTCGCCCGCCACGGCGGTTCAGACAAGCAGCGCAGCGGTCACTGCCAACAGACAGGCGGAAGACAATGTACCGCCCACAGTATTACAACCCGCCAATCCGCCACCTTTTCCGGGGCGGATTCACTGTGGATAAAAACACGGCGGAAACAGCTTTTGCTATGGGAAAACGCTCACCTTAACATATCCCACGGGGAACGAGGAATCCATGGAACCGGAACTCCAAATACTCCCTGCCCTTGTCTTTCTGCTCCTCTGCGACCAACAGCTACGTAGGCGCCGCAGACAACGGTGAGTACTGCACCTACGACATGGGGGAGGCAAAAGTTAGGGACACACACACCAAACACCCCCACCCTCGCATATTAAAACATACACACCAATGCATTCACAAAAACTCACAGTAACAACCCACAATCCCCCCGGAAGAATGAATACACAAAGCGAAAATCGGTCAAACAATGTAATGTGCCAATATACATGTCATACAAAAATATACAGATATATATTTGAAAATCAGTCATAATTATATACAAGACGAGAAGTAGTGCAGATATGTACATAACAATGTCCGTGCACCAACAGTCCAAAAATGCACGGGCGAGGCCCACAAACGATACCTGACCATAATTGGAGAGAACACTGCCGGGGCATCAGATAGAAATACTACAGGCACCTCAGGGGGAAGGGAAGGGGGGGCACCTCAGCCGGATGACTGCAAAGCCAGATCCACGACGGGGCTCCATGCCCATTTATGCCATCCTGGGGAGTGCTAAGCCACAGTCTCTCAAGTCTATACAGTGGATGGGTTGCCCACTGTGCCATCCTGGGGAGTGCAAAGCCACAGTCTCTCAAGTCTCTACAGTGGGTGGTTTGCCCACTGTGCCATCCTGGGGAGTGCAAAGCCACAGTTTCACAAGTCTCTGCAGTGGGTGGTTTGCCCACTGTGCCATCCTGGGGAGTGCAAAGCCACAGTCTCTCAAGTCTCTACAGTGGGTGGTTTGCCCACTGTGCCATCCTGGGGAGTGCAAAGCCACAGTCTCACAAGTCTTTGCAGTGGGTGGTTTGCCCACTGTGCCATCCTGGGGAGTGCAAAGCCACAGTCTCACAAGTCTTTGCAGTGGGTGGTTTGTCCACTGTGCCATCCTGGGGAGTGCAAAGCCACAGTCTCACAAGTCTTTGCAGTGGGTGGTTTGCCCACTGTGCCATCCTGGGGAGTGCAAAGCCACAGTCTCTCAAGTCTCTACAGTGGGTGGGTTGCCCACTGTGCCATCCTGGGGAGTGCAAAGCCACAGTCTCTCAAGTCTCTACAGTGGGTGGTTTGCCCACAGTGCCATCCTGGGGAGTGCAAAGCCACAGTCTCTCAAGTTGATGCAGGTCTCTACTGGTCTTAGCGGGGACTGGTGCCCAGACTGGATGTCCTGTCACTGTCCCAGCTGCACATGGGATAAGGATGCCTGATGTGGCGGTCCATTCATTCCTACCCGGTGCATTGCCCTGTTCAGCAGTGCTTTGCCATGGCGGTTCAAGACTGTTCAGCGGTGCTTTGCCATGGCGGTTCAGGAATGTTCAGCAGTGCTTTGCCATGGCGGTCTTTGGACTGTTCAGCGGTGCTTTGCCATGGCAGTCTTTGCCCTGCTCAGCGGTGCTTTTCCATGGCGGTCTTTGCCCTGTTCAGCGGTGCTTTGCCATGGCGGTCTTTGGACTCTTCAGCGGTGCTTTGCCATGGAGGTCTATGCCCTGTTCAGCGGTGCTCTGCCATGGCAGTCTTTGCCCTGTTCAGCGGTGCTTTGCCATGGCGGTTCAGGACTGTTCAGCGGTGCTTTGCCATGGCGGTTCAGGACTGTTCAGCGGTGCTTTGCCATGGCAGTCTTTGCCCTGTTCAGCGGTGCTTTGACATGGCGGTCTTTGCCCTGTTCAGCGGTGCTTTGCCATGGCGGTCTTTGGACTGTTCAGCGGTGCTTTGCCATGGCGGTCTTTGCCCTGTTCAGTGGTGCTTTGACATGGCGGTCTTTGCCCTGTTCAGCGGTGCTTTGCCATGGCGGTCTTTGCCCTGTTCAGCGGTGCTTTGCCATGGCGGTCTTTGCCCTGTTCAGCGGTGCTTTGACATGGCGGTTCTGATAAGGACATTGGTGTGTGGCATGACGTTCTATACACTGGACATTGGTGTGTGCCATGACGTTTCATCATTGCCCAGCGGGGCTGTGGCAGCCGGGTGTCAACACCAGGACAGTGCGCGCTCTACGGGCATCTAGAATGCAAAAACCCAACACTCGTAAGATAAAGTAATTTATGCATTGTGATGATATGTTATTGTTTAAACTTTTGCATTGCAGAATTCCATCCAAAAGATTCATTTTTAAGGTGCTTATAAATACTGAACATTTACAACGTATTGCTGCAGACATTCACAGTGTGTTAGGGTGTGGTCCCTTTCCAGAGCCTTCTGGAGACTTTCCCTGCAACATGCCTGGGCGTGGTTCTAGGCTGGGCCAAGGCTCTATAAAAGAGAGTCAGCCCAACTTCCAGTGCTCACTATTCAGAGGTCCTGGTGCAGAGCAGCAGCTTCTTCCTGAGCTCCTGTCCCGGCGGCCTATTTGGATTTTCCAGTCTTCTGCACTCATCTCTCATTGGTGATCACTGTTTCCAGGCGGTAAGACTGTGTTTGGACATTTCCCAACACCGTAATTGAGAATCTTCATATTTTTGATTTTAATTCTTAAATGAATAACAGATTACTTGTGCGCTGCCATTTTTTGACATTTGTATGGTGGTTTGCAAATAGGGAGGACGCGCAATTTATTCCATAAAGATTTGACTTCGTTATTACATTATTGTTCATTGCGCGCTGATATTTCTTGACATTTACATGATGTTTTACGAGTTGGCAAGACGTGCAACTCATTTCATGAGCATTTAACTTTGTTGTTCATTGCGCGCTACCTTTTCTTGACATTTACATGGTGGCATTCGAATCGGCGAAACGCGCGATTCACTTCTCGTGTGTAATTCATGCTGTTCATTGTGCGCTACAATTTTCTGGCATTTACATGGTGGCATTCGAATCGGCAACACGCGTGATTCTTTCCTTGAGTGTTTTTTCATGTTATTCATTGTGCGCTACCATTTCTTGGCTTTTGTATGGTGGCATTTGAATCGGCAAGACACGCAATTCTTTCCTCGTGTATAAATAATGTAAGTTACTGCGTGCTACCATTCTAAGACATTTTCTTGGTAGCATTTCAAGTTGACACGTCGCGTGATTTATTCCTTGAATCTACGTTGTGTGATTTCATGGTGCACAAACCTTTATGGTGTTTAATACTCATGTAAAAATCTGCATTGTGCGCAATTTACTTCCCAATGTTTTTTTTTCTGAGATGAACACAACAATACCATAGTTCTAGATGTAATGCTGTGTGTTCCTGATATGTATTCCTAAAAGGAGATTCATATGGTTGTTTAGAAATTGCTCAGAGTGTTTCCTGATTCTCATGCTAAAGAAAGTACTCGAATCTGAAAGTCCTATTTAACTTTTCCTGTTTCCTCCTCAGGTATTCGGTCATCTAAAGCCTAGTCAGTTTTAGGATTATTCTAGGGTTGTTCATGTTTTTTTCGGAAAAGACGTAGCTTAGAGTTGTAGCATTGTACTGATTTCATGAGATGTAATTTTGATGTTGTGTTTTAACCTTTTGCTTCCTACAGGTCTCCTTCCCAGCTGTTCCCGTCCTAATCCCCTTTTCCCCACTTGGACTCTCTTAGACTCTGTGATAAATCTAATCAGAGTATTGGAGCTGTCCTGTGGTGGAAGTGTTGGGAACGTGCACGGACCCCGAGGATCTGGTGACTCTGACAGAATAGTAAGCCCACAAATTATTATCCTCCTGGTTTGTGTATGTTCTCAGCATGGCCACACTGGACGAGCTAGTCAAGGTTATCACCCAGCTCCAGTCAGAAGTGGTATCATCAAAGGATTTGACAAATAGTCTAGCTGAGAGGGTGAGTCAGTTACAGAATAAGGTTGAGAAGAAAGAACAAAGTCCCATAGGTGTGTCTTGGCCAGGTACTTCTTCTCAGACTTCTGGAGGTAGTCCGACTAACATTTCCCTCAATGTTCCTTCAGCCATTCCTTTAGCTCCCCCAGAACGCTTCTCAGGTGATCCCTTGAAAGCGCAATCTTTTCTGGTTCAAGTGGAACTTCACTTCACCTGCAGACCACATACTTTCCCCGATGTCCAGTCTAAAGTAGCTTTCTTGTTGTCATATCTGTCTGGAGATGCAGCTACCTGGGCTATTCCTCTTGTGCGTAAAAATAGTCCCCTGTTGTACAGCTGGAAAAATTTTGTTCGTGAATTTGAGAGAGTTTCCGATCGTAGAACTGTAACACAGTCAGCAGATTGTGAATTATTAGACTTACGCCAAGGGAATCAGGACTTAGGGGGTTATTCCAACTTTGGAGGAGTGTTAATCCGTCCCAAAAGTGACGGTAAAGTGACCGATATACCACCAGCCGTATTATGAGTTCCATAGGATATAATGGACTCGTAATACGGCTGGTGGTAAATCCGTCACTTTTCCGTCACTTTTGGGACGGATTAACACCTCCTCCAAAGTTGGAATAACCCCCTTAGTGTCATATTTAGCCAACTTTAATCGGCTGGTCGCTGAGACATCCTGGCCTGAAGAAAAACAAGCGGCCTTGTTTTACAGGGGACTCAAAGAGGAGCTAAAAGACATCTTAGCGCAAATCGACCCACAACCTGCAAACTGTCAAGATTTAATAAACGTTGTCTTGAGGCTTGATCATCGTTTAAATGAACGAAAAGGAACGCGTAAAAAGACTGAAAAATATTCTTGGCATGCTCATGATAACAAAGACTCAAGAACTCCGAGAGAAAGAACACAGGAACCGATGGAAATTGGAACCATCAGGAGACCTTTGACCAAAGACGAAAAGGACCTATGCAGAAAAAAAGGGCAATGTCTCTATTGTGGGCGGAAAGGTAATTTCGCCAAAGAATGTCCAATCAAAACAAGAGCAAGCGAGGCCCAGTTCAGAAAGTTGCAACCAATGCATCAGTCGAGTTGGAAAATCTAAAGCACCCAAGTTGCAGAGAAGGGTTGCTCTTGGGTGTCACCGTGGATCCTTCACAATCCAAACATCTAAAATTGGGAATAAGAGCTCAGGTCAAGAAAAAGACCTATTTCAAGAAGGCTCTAGTCGACTCTGGGGCTACCGGAAACTTTGTTGACGCCCAATTGGTTCGTGCATGGGGGATCTCATGTATTGAAAAGAAGACTCCAGAAACCATCCAGGCAGTTGATGGAAAACTCTTGACTGGAGGTCCGATAACTCTTCAGACTGTCCCCTTGACAATAATTTGTGAAGGTAAAAATCAAAGAAAGAAACATAAAGAGGAACTCATCCTTGACGTGATCCATGCTCCCCAGTATGGGATCATCCTTGGCTTGCCATGGTTAACTCATCACAATCCAGAGATTAATTAGGCTGAACGAAAGATCGTGTTCTCATCAGTGCTATGTAAAGAACATTGCCTCCAAAGGACTCAAGAATCAGAAGTTCGCCATTCTTACATAGCTACCGCCGCAGAGAAAGAAGTTCAGTTGCCCAAACAGTATTCGTCTTATGAAGATGTATTTGATGAGAAGGAAGCAGAGAACTTACCTCCTCATAGATCTTATGACTGTCAAATTAATCTAGTTCCAGGGGGAATACTTCCCAACTGTCGTGTGTATGCCCTGTCAGAACATGAAAATCAACATTTACGAAAATACTTGGATAAATTCTTAGAGAATGGTTTCATCCGCCCCTCTAAGTCTCCCACAGCTTCTCCTTTGTTTTTTGTTCCAAAAGTGAACGGAGAGCTTCGAACTTTTATCGACTATAGGGGCTTGAATAAAATCACCATCAAGAACAAATATCCTTTGCCTCTAATTCCGGTCTTACTGGAACAAGTAAAGAAAGCAAAAATCTACACGAAGCTTGATCTTCGAGGTGCTTACCATTTGGTAAGAATGAGAGAGGGTGACGAATGGAAAACGGCATTCAAAACAAGATATGGCCTTTTTGAATACACCGTCATGCCTTTTGGTCTGTGCAATGCTCCAGCAGCATTTCAATTTTTCTTAAATGACATTCTTAGAGAGTACCTCAATATCTTTGCCATAGTTTACATTGATGACATTTTGATCTACTCAGACAATGAGAATGAACATGTTCAACATGTCAAGAAAATTTTGGCAGCCCTTCGTAAACACCATTTATATTGCAAGCTAACCAAGTGTGAGTTTCTTGTTACCACAGTTGAGTTTTTAGGGGTTATCCTTACCCCTCAAGGTATGGTGATGTCAGAAAGGAAAGTAAAAGCTGTATCTGAATGGCCCATCCCAAAGACTGTTCGTGATATACAATGTTTCCTGGGCTTTGCAAATTTTTACCGGAGGTTCATCAATCATTTCTCCCAGACAGTGGCTCCAATTACTAAGTTATTAAGAAAGAAAGAAAAATTTGTATGGTCCCCAGAAGCAGACCAAGCCTTTTCAACTTTGAAAGAAGCTTTCTCCACTGCCCCAAGTCTTGACTCATCCAGATGCGGATCGACCTTTCATAGTGGAAGCTGATGCTTCAGATGTGGCGATAGGAGCAGTCTTGTCACAACGAAACAAAGACACTGGTCAGCTTCATCCTGTAGCTTACATGTCTCGGAAGTTGAACGAAGCCGAACAGAACTATGTCATTGCTGAAAAAGAGCTTCTGGCGATTCGTGACGCCTTTAAAGAATGGAGACATCATTTGTTGGGAGCTAAATATACTGTCACAGTATATACTGATCATCGCAATCTTCAATTCATGAGTTCTGCCAGACTTTTGACTCCTCGGCAATTACGCTGGATGCTGTTTTTTGCCGAGTTTGATTTTGTGGTAACCTTCTGGCCTGGTAAAGTTAATCGCAAAGCGAGTGCCTTGTACCGCCAAGAGTCTACCACAATGCCTGCAGTTCAAACCTCCAGAGCTATCATTGCTCCTGACAAGGTCCTATGTATCATAAAAACAGAAGAGTTCTTTGAAGACATCCGCAATTCATTCACTGTTGAAAAATGGCAGGCGTGGGCCCAAGCAGATCCGAAAAGATCAATCAAGCAAGGATTACCCTTTTACGATGCTCGTTTGTTCGTGCCCTCTACCAAACTTCGCAAGATAGTGTTTCATTGGTTGCATGTTATACCTACAGCAGGTCACCCTGGTACTCCTAAAACTCTTGAATTAATCCAACGCTATTTTTGGTGGCCTACCTTAACAAAGGATGTAAAAACAATGGTAAACAACTGCAAAGTCTGTGCTCGCACTAAAACAAGTCATTCAAAACCGAAAGGGTTGTTACACCCACTCCCAACCCCAAGTCGTCCGTGGGAACACATCTCTTTAGACTTTATTACAGGTCTGCCAGCGGTTCAACAGCATTCAGTAATTCTGGTGGTAGTAGATAGTCTCACGAAATATGGCCATTTCATTGCCTGTAAGAAATAACCCACCTATAGTGAACTGGCAACTATCTTACTGAATAGAGTGGCTCGTTATCATGGCCTGCCAAAAGTGATCCTCTCCGATCGGGGATCGCAATTTGCCTCCAACTTCTGGAAGACATAGTGTAAAACACTCCAAGTGACATCTACCCTATCTACTAGCCACCATCCTCAAACAGATGGTCAAACGGAGAGACTAAATCAGACTTTGAAGCAATACCTACGTGCTTACGCTGAAAAAACACTTAATTCATGGACATCAATGCTCTGGTTAGCTGAGTTAGCCTACAACAACTCCTTCCACACTTCTACTAGCGTTACACCCTTCTTTGGTTTGTTTGGCTATCATCCTGACACCTTGCCCATCACAATTCCTCAAGAAAGCTCTCTCACTCCAGCTGTGTCAGAAAACATTCAACATTTGCATCAAACTCAGAAATCGATTCAACAACATTTAGAAAAAGCCAAACAAAAATACAAAAAGCATTATGACAAGAAACATTGTGAGGGACCGCAGTATCAACCTGGTGACAAAGTGTGGCTTTCCACAAAACATATGGACTTCAAGACGAAGCACATGTTCAACCCCAAATTTATAGGTCCTTACACTGTTCTTCAGCAAATCAATCCTGTGACCTATAAACTACAATTGCCAAAATCATTACGGATTCATCCAGTGTTCCATACTTCCCTCTTAGAAAAGGCAGTCCAAAAGGTCCGCCCTCATCCAGCTCCTGTTCTAGTACAGGGGGAAGAAGAATATGAAGTCAAGAAAGTGTTGGACTCTAAACTGAGAGGGCGTAACCTATGGTACTTAATCTCATGGAAAGGTTATGGCCCTGAAAGTAATTCATGGGTTTCCGCGTCTGATGTTCATGCTCCAGTACTTGTGAGATGCTTTCATCGTCTTAATCCAGATAAACCAGGCCCTAGAGCGCGCCTGGGAGAGGGGAGTACTGTCAACACCAGGACAGTGCGCGTTCTACGGGCATCAAGAATGCACAAACCCAACACTCGCAAGATAAAGTAATTTATGCATTGTGATGATATGTTATTGTTTAAACTTTTGCATTGCAGAATTCCATCCAAAAGATTCATTTTTAAGGTGCTTATAAATACTGAACATTTACAATGTATTGCTGCAGACATTCAGAGTGTGTTAGGGTGTGGTCCCTTTCCAGGGCCTTCTGGAGACTTTCCCTGCAACATGCCTGGGCGTGGTTCTAGGCTGGGCCAAGACTCTATAAAAGAGAGTCAGCCCAACTTCCAGTGCTCACTATTCAGAGGTCTTGGTGCAGAGCAGCAGCTTCTTCATGAGCTCCTGTCCCGGCGGCCTATTTGGATTTTCCAGTCTTCTGCACTCATCTCTCATTGGTGATCACTGTTTCCAGGTGGTAAGACTGTGTTTGGACATTTCCCAACACCGTAATTGAGAATCTTCATATTTGTGATTTTAATTCTTAAATGAATAACAGATCTTGTGCGCTGCCATTTTTTGACATTTGTATGGTGGTTTGCAAATAGGGAGGACGCGCAATTTATTCCATAAAGATTTGACTTTGTTATTACATTATTGTTCATTGCGCGCTGATATTTCTTGACATTTACATGATGCTTTACGAGTTGGCAAGACGTGCAACTAGTTTCATGAGCATTTAACTTTGTTGTTCATTGCGCGTTACCTTTTCTTGACATTTACATGGTGGCATTCGAATCGGCGAAACGCGCGATTCACTTCTCGTGTGTAATTCATGCTGATCATTGTGCGCTACCATTTTCTGGCATTTACATGGTGGCATTCGAATCGGCAACACGCGCGATTCCTTCCTTGAGTGTTTTTTCATGTTATTCATTGTGCGCTACCATTTCTTGGCTTTTGTATGGTGGCATTTGAATCGGCAAGACGCGCAATTCTTTCCTCGTGTATAAATAATGTAAGTTACTGTGCGCTACCATTCTAAGACATTTTCTTGGTAGCATTTCAAGTTGACACGTTGCGTGATTTATTCCTTGAATCTACGTTGTGTGATTTCATGGTGCACAAACCTTTATGGTGTTTAATACTCATGTAAAAATCTGCAATGTGCGCAATTTACTTCCCAATGTTTTTTTTTTCTGAGATGAACACAACAATACCATTGTTCTAGATGTAATGCTGTGTGTTCCTGATATCTATTCCTAAAAGGAGATTCATATGGTTGTTTAGAAATTGCTCAGAGTGTTTCCTGATTCTCATGCTAAAGAAAGTACTCGAATCTGAAAGTCCTATTTAACTTTTCCTGTTTCCTCCTCAGGTATTCGGTCATCTAAAGCCTAGTCAGTTTTAGGATTATTCTCGGGTTGTTCATGTTTTTTTCGGAAAAGACGAAGCTTAGAGTTGTAGCATGGTACTGATTTCATGAGATGTAATTTTGATGTTGTGTTTTAACCTTTTGCTTCCTACAGGTCTCCTTCCCAGCTGTTACCGTCCTAATCCCCTTTTCCCCACTTGGACTCTCTTAGACTCTGTGATAAATCTAATCAGAGTATTGGAGCTGTCTTGTGGTGGAAGTGTTGGGAACGTGCACGGACCCCGAGGATCTGGTGACTCTGACACTGGGGCCCTCTAGGGCACTGACTCCGGCTGTGGTCTCCTGACCAGTGACGATACTTGGGCCCTCCTGGGCTATGACTCTGGCGGTGGTCTCCTGACCAGTGACTATAATTGGGCCCTCCTGGGCTGTGACTCCGGCGGTGGTCTCCTGACCAGTGACGATAATTGGGCCCTCCTGGGCTGTGACTCCGGCGGTGGTCTCCTGACCAGTGACGATAATTGGGCCCTCCTGGGCTGAGACTCCGGCGGTAGTCTCCTGACCAGTGATGATAATTGGGCCCTCCTGGGCTGTGACTTCGGCGGTGGTCTCCTGACCAGTGACGATAATTGGGCCCTCCTGGGCTGTGACTCCGGCGGTGGTCTCCTGACCAGTGACGATACTTGGGCCCTCCTGGGCTGTGACTCCGGCGGTGGTCACCTGACCAGTGACGATAATTGGGCCCTCCTGGGCTGTGACTCCGGCGGTGGTCTCCTGACCAGTAACGACGGTGCTGGCGGTTGTGTCTCGACCGCCGGAAATGATGGCGCACTTCTCTGCCGTGACACTCACAACTGGCTGGGGAGACTTCCTCAAGCCCTTCCCCACCTTTGGTGGAGTCACAGCTGACTCTCCAATCCCCTTGGAACCCATGTCAGTTGTTTTCCCACCAGGAGTCTTAACACGGTCCCGTCGTCCACTCTCCAATTTTAGAGCCTTTACAGGGGGTGGGCTGCCAGTGCCTTGGCTCCGGGTCCTACTGCCTGCCCTGGTGGACGGTGCACTCCAAAAACCTTGAACAGGCACCACTGGTATTGGAGGCTTTTTGGCTGAGGCGCTATGACGGGACTGATGAATTGGAGGGGGGGCAAAAAGGTCAACTTTACAGAGGGACAGTTTCTGACGAACACTGGGATGGGTAGCTGGAGGGGGTCTGGGAGTGGAGGAAGAGGAGGTGGTTGTAGGAGGTGTCACTTTAGCTGTTTTGGGTGCAGGTACTGGAGGCTGTCGTGAGGTGGATGGATGTTGGGTGAGTGATTGCTGGCGTTTGGGTACTTTGAGAGGGGGCGTCACAGACACACTGGGAGAGGACACAGGGGACGTGTAAATGGCAGTGGAGGTGGTGAGTGCAGGTGAGCGGCTTGTGGTGCTGGGTGTCCTGGTGAGATTCATGGTGCCTGTAGATGTGGTGCATGCAGGTGTGTGTGTAGACGAGACTGGGTGGGAGGAGGAAGAAGAGGAGGAGGGGGACACAGTGGAGGCAGTGGATGTTGTTGTGTCTGTATGTGGCTGACACTTGCGTGAGTGCCTGTGATGTGTGTGGTGCCTATGTTTGCTTGAGCTACTTGGGTGTGTTGACTTGTGTGCATGATGGTCTGTAAGTGTGCTTGGGATGGGCTGGGGTACAGGAGATTGGGTCTGGGTGGAGGAAGTTGGAGAGGGGAGGCTAGACACAGGGACAATGGCTGCCATCAGTGCTGAGGCCAAAGATTGCAGGGTTCGCTGAAGGACAGCCTGACCAGAATGAATGCCCTCCAGGAATGCATTACCGTGTTGCAACTCTCGTTCTACACCCTGGATGGCATTCACAATGGTAGACTGCCCAACAGTGAGTGACCTGAGGAGGTCAATGGCCTCCTCACTGAGGGCAGCAGGGGTGACTGGGGCAGGGCCTGAGGTGCCTGGGGCGAAGGTGATGCCCACCCTCCTGGGTGAGCGGGCACGGGGCGAACACTGAGGGGCTGCTGGGAGGGCGGTGCTGGTAGGGGAGGTGGCGGCTGTATCTGTAGAGGTGGGGGGCACAGATGATGCCACCACCACAAAGGAGCCCACATCGTCGAACGAGTCCGTGTTGCTGCTTGGTGATCCGGTTGCCGACGTGAAGCTCCCTTCGCCCTCCGTCCCACTGGTGCATTCAGAGTCCGTGGTGTGGCCCTCCATGGCCATGTGGGATGCAGCTCCCTCGTGCTCCGGTGCCACTGTACCTCCGCCTGTTGATGCTGATGTACAAAAGGACAGGGTTTTAGTGCATGGCATACCGCTACCGTTGGCGGACAAGACAAACGCAGCTGCCCCCTGCATTACACCGTGCTCCTGCCCTCTGCACATGCTATTTCTGGGATCTGGCCTATATGGCAATGGTGGACATCTGCGCACATGGATGCCACAGGGGCAACTATACCTCGACTTGGCACTCTGCTGAGGTGGGGTAGAGTGCCACATGGCCTACATTACGGAGGGGCCTTGCCTACGGAACTCGCCCTGGCCTAGGTACACTCACAGCCCTCCTCCCTCACCCAGACAACTCCACTGCACGCAAAGTCCGCAGAATGAGGTTGTACTCACCCCCTTGTGTCTGCTGTGATGCCCTCAAGCGCCCATCCAACTCCGGGTAGGCCACCGCCAGGATCTGGAACATCAGGGGAGTCATGGTGTGACGGGCACCCCTCCCACGTTGGGAGGCCATCCCCAGCTGAGCCTCCGCCGTCGTCTTGCTGCAGCGGCGAATGTCCTCCCATCTCTTCCGGCAGTGGGTGCCCCGTCTCTGGTGGGCCCCCAGGGTCCGGACCTCCTTGGCGATGGCACGCCAAATGTCCCTCTTTTGGTGGGCGCTGACCTACATGACATGCACAAGGAAAGAGGAACAGTCATTATCAACTGCACCGTCATTGTGAGTGGCCCCCTCCCTACTCTGGCCATGTGGCCCATTCATTCACATGCATTAATGTTCTATGAACTCTGCCCCCTTCCCTCTTCCAACCAGCCCTCTCCACCCAGGCCTAGCCCATACAACGTGCTCCCTGTGTACTAACCTGTTGGTCTAGAGGACAGTAGAGTAGCGTGTACTGGGGGAGGACCCCGTCTACCAGTTTCTCCAACTCCTGTGCAGTGAAGGCAGGGGCCCTTTCCCCAGACGCAGCAGCCATCGTCGCTTCCAGACCGAGGTCACAGCAGCACTTGCAGTGTAGGTCCTCTCCTGTCGAAGGTCAGGTATCTAGTGATTGTACAGATAGAAAATGGCGGTGACGTCCGCGGCGGGGAGCATCATCACCGCCGGCGCACCTGTTCATTGGCTCATGGGACCCATAGGGTCCAATGTTAACCAATGCAGCATTGCGCCGCCGTCTACGACCGCCTACCGTGACGGTGTGCAACGCCAGCGCAGTTACCCCACAATCCCATTGTCCCACTTTAGAGGTCAGGCATCCGCCATTTCAGGGGCCCACATGGCTTCATTTACTACTGCGTCACTCATAGCTAGGCCTACACTCAACACACATCCAGGAAGGGTTTTGTGAGTGGTGTAGTCTTGTGTGTGACTGTGGGTACATACCTGGAGGAATAATGACTGGTTCTTCGCTGTTGTCCTTCGTAGGCACCGTCTGCTGGGACATATGAGAAGATGGCGGAATCCTCCCGTGTACCGACCGCTGGTGGACCTGTTGACAATGGAAGAGCGACATGTCATCGTAACCTACCGGTTTGACCGTGCCACAATCCAGGAACTATGTACCCAGTTGGAGCCAGACCTGATGTCACCAATCCGCCATCCGACTGGAATCCCCCCTGACGTGCAGGTGCTGTCAGTGCTCCAATTCCTTGCAAGTGGGTCTTTTCAGACAACTGTGGCCATGGCATCAGGGATGTCCCAACCTATGTTTTCCAACGTGTTGTCCAGAGTGTTGTCTGCCCTGCTGAAACACGTAAGGAGATACATCATTTTCCCTGAGGTGGAGGATTTGCCTACAGTTAAAGGTGACTTCTATGCCCTTGGACATATCCCCAACGTCATAGGTGCGATTGATGGGACCCATGTAGCTCTGTTCCCCCCCCCACAGGGGTGAACAGGTGTACAGGAACAGGAAGAGTTATCATTCCATGAATGTACAGATGGTATGTTTGTCAGACCAGTACATCTCGCAGGTAAATCCCTGGCTCTGTGCATGACGCCTACATCCTGCGGAATAGCAGCATCCCTGATATGATGGGTCAACTCCAGAGGCACCGTGTATGGCTATTGGGGGACTCTGGTTACCCCAACCTGTCCTGGCTTTTGACCCCAGTGAGGAATCCCAGGACCAGGGCAGAGGAACGCTACAATGAGGCCCATGGGCGGACTAGGAGGGTGATCAAACGCACCTTCGGCCTCCTGAAGGCCAGGTTCAGGCGCCTCTATATGACAGGTGGATCCCTATTCTACTCACCGAAGAAGGTGTGCGACATCATCATCGCCTGCTCCATGCTCCATAATTTGGCTTTGCGACGCCAGGTGCCTTTTCTGCAGGAGGATGATCCCGATGACGGTGTTGTAGCAGCTGTGGAGCCTGTGGAGCCTGTGGACAGAGATGAGGATGAAGCTGATGAAGAAGACAACGATAACAGGGAGTCAGTCATACAGCAATATTTCCAGTGAGACACAGGTGAGAACCTTTTCATTTTTTGCATTACATTAACTTTCACACGTCTACCTCTATCCTGTTTTTCGAATTCAATCACTATTTGGTAACTGAGTTGTACCCTCCCATAACGGTTTCACAGGTGTGGTTACCCTGGTGTCAACTGCTTGCATCCTTCAAGGGCTTGTGATGTGTGACATAGGTATGTTAGCTTTACAATGGTACACCCATTATGACACTGTCATTGATAATACATTTTTACTAAATCTCAGACTGACTCCAGATTGGTTTGTGTTTCAAGGGTGTTTATTGAAGTGCTCAGAAATGGGAGGGGGTTGTAAAATGGTGATGGGTGATGGCGGAGGAATGTCCATGGCAGAGTCCAGTCTATTAGTCTCACAGGGGCATTGCCCATCTGGGCATTGGAAGTGGAGCTGGGGCAGTTTAAGTATGGACAGGGTAACAAAGTGGGACAGTGGGGTGACAATCAGGGTGGTCTCATTTCCTGGCGGGGGTCTTCCCATCTTGCTCTGTCCTGTTCCTGGATCTCAGGGACCACTTGCTTGGTGGTTGTCCTTCTGCAGGGGGTGGGGTGCTGGTGTCTTGGTCCTGTGGCGGGGCGTCCTGTCCACTAGCGCCGGCAGAGGTGGTGGGCAGTTCATCGTCCATGCTAGTGTCAGGGGCCCCTTGGAGTTCCACGGTGTCCCTCTAGGTCTGCTGTATGTCCTTCAGCACCCCTACGATGGTGCCCAGGGCGGAGCTGATGGTCCTGAGCTCCTCCCTGAACCCCAAATACAGTTCGTCCTGCAGGCGCAGGGTCTCCTGCAACTTGTCCAGGACCGTGGCCATCATCTCCTGGGAGTGGTGGTAGGCTCCCATGATGGAGGAGAGGGCCTTGTGGAGAGTGGGTTCCCTTGGCCTGTCCGCCCCCTGTCGCACAGCAGCCCTCCAAGTTCCCCTGTGTTCCTGTGCCTCCGTCCCCTGGACTGTGTGCCCACTACCACTGCCCCCAGGTCCCTGTTGTTGTTGGGGTGGTGGGTTATCCTGGGTTCCCTGTAGTGGTGGACACACCACTGATTGACCTGTCCTGGGTAGGGAGGTTTGGGCCCGCTGGGTGGGTGCTGTGCTGGTGTTACCAGTAGGTGGAAGGTCGGTGTTGGGCTGTGCCTGTGCAGGGGGAACGGACTGTCCCGAGGCCCACGATGGTCCGGGCTGGTCATCAGGATCCAGTAGGGCAGAGCTGCTATCGTCACTGTGGGCCTCTTCTGGGAGTGGAGTGGTGTTGTCTGGACCCTCTGTTGTGGTGACGGTCCTTCGTGTTTCTGCTTGGGCATAAGAGCATGATTATTGCATGTGTGTGTGTAATGGTGTGCAATGGGTGGGTGTTTGTGTACCCCAGTGCAAGCATTCCTGTGTGTGGGGTTGTGTGGTGATGGTTGTGGGGGTGTACTGGGTATGTGCAGTGGGCATGCTTTAGTGCTGGGTGTCCATGCTTAGTTGTGTCATGTAGGACTTGGTGTTGGGATGGGTGGTTGGTGTCATGGGTACATTAGTGAGGAGTTGTAGTGATAGGGGAGGGGGTGAGGGAGGGGGTATGTGATAGCATGCAGGTAGGGTGGGGGATATGATAGTTAAGATTTGACTTACCAGTGTCCCATCCTCCACCGACTCCTGCGAGGCCCTCAGGATGCAAGATGGTCAAGACTTGCTCCTCCCATGTTCTTAGTTGTGGGGGAGGAGGTGGAGGTCCGCCGCCAGTCCGCTGTACCGCGATGTTGTGCCTGGAGACCGTTGAACGCACCTTCCCCCGTAGGTCGTTCCACCTCTTCCTGATGTCCTCGCGATTTCTTGGGTGCTGTCCCACGGCGTTGACCCTGTCCACTATTCTGCGCCATAACTCCATCTTCCTGGCTATGGATGTGTGCTGTATCTGTGAGCCAAATAGCTGTGGCTCTACCCGTACGATTTCCTCCACCATGACCCTGAGCTCCTCCTCGGAGAAGCGGGGTGTCTTTGGCGTGCCATGGGGTGGTGTAGGGTGGTGTATGTGGTGATGGTTGTGGTGTGTGTAGTGGTGTGTGGTGTTTTGTGCGTGGATGTTGTGTGGGTGATGGTGTTGTGTGCCTCTGTGTGGTGGGGTTATCTATTCTGTGCTCTCTCTGTCGCCTTCGTCTCTGATTTTTGGTCGTAGGGGTTTGTGGGTGATGTGGGTGTGTGTTTTATATTGTATTGGGTGTGGTGTGTGTATGTGTATCAGGTGTGTGTATTTGGAATTGTCCAATGTGGCGGTGTTTTGGAGATGTGTGTGTATTTTGAGTGCGGCGGTTTGTACCGCCAATGGAATACCGCGGTTGAAAGACCGCCGCGTGGATTCGTGGGTCGTAATAGCATGGGCGTGTTTCTGTTGGCGTGGAGGTGGAGGATTGTTTTCCGCCAGTTTATCATTGACCTTTGGTGTGGCGGTGTTGTGTGGGTGTCTGATTTTGGGCGGATTCCAAGATCTGTGTCATAATAGCTGTGGCGGAATGCCGCCGCCGCCGCGGTGTATTGGCGGTCTTCTGCACGGCGGTAAGCGCCTTTTACCGCCAATGTTGTAATGACCCCCTTTATCTGATCACCAAGCAGCATGACACTAAAATACAGCTCTCATAAGCCATGCCATAAACCGACATACTTTTCTATACATACCCTTCACTTAAAGCTTTTGGTAGCTCATCAGGGGAATGACACAATCTATAAATGCAGCCACAGTCCAATTCAGAAAGTATAAACACTGCATTTCAAAATAAATGAAGTAACAGCGCATTTTGGCCATGTCAATACTGTGGACAGAGACAAGAGTGGAGGGCTTCAAAAGAGTCCGCCACCTGTCAGATTATCAGCAATGCTACTCCAGCACTATTGAGCCACTGGCTCGGAATGTAATCTGTTAATTTATTTCCACTAGACCAGTACTCTTCTAAGCTCCATGAATGCTGTTGTCAAGATATTAAATATTTGGGTAGCTTTTAAAACTGTGTATGTCTACAGTATATTGGCATCAGGGATAACAGCAGACACAAAGGGAGGAATGTGCGGTTTCTGACGTTCACTGACGAAATAAATAAATATATGTTAGTAATATACACTGATGCTGATGTCCGAGAATGACTGGTTGAGGTCAGAAATGGTGCAATATTTAAAATGCTTTGAGGGTGCCCAGTCACTCTTGCACTGACTGCCGCTGGCTCCCCTGAGGTCCTTATATAAAAGGCTGCCGGAAGATCACCTTACCAACACAATGCTACGCGCCGGGACCTGTAACAGGTTTGGTGCCTGGAAGGCCCAGAGATAACTTGCATCATTGTTTAGTGTGTAGACCTGGTAACAATTGTTACACCGGTCTTGTATTTTAGGCCAGTAGTCATATTTGAAGTTTTGCTTTTCATGGAAACTCGCTCAGGATGCTTTGATCATGTGCATTTTCTGGTGAAATCTCACCCTAAGGGGTGTGTAAAGTAATTACCAAGACCTTATCAGGTTTATCGTGTACACTCTAGTGAAACCCTACTTGGAGCATTTTGTCACTGATAAGTAAGTCTTCATCTTCAGTACTGTGTCACCTGGGTGCACTGGGCGGCTTACACTCCACTCCGCTGACCTCTATGCTCCAAGCAGAGCACGGCATGCCAAAACTTTGCAAACTTCCACAGCCTCACCCAATACAACAAGGGTTTTAAAGCCACCACCAAGTGTATAGGGTTTAATGCTAAGTCCATCCTCAGTGGCAACAGTGGTGTGCCCTTAAGTAACTTAAGCATATTCCTAACAAAATTGTTCTCAGCTGTTAGAAGGACAGTTGCATACATGAAACCCCAAATCTCTGCCCCATAAGTGGCGGCCATGAGGGCGGTAGCTTTGTATATCTGGTGAACCCGGTACACTGCACCACCCTCTGTTTTCTTCTGTTTCCTGCTGATTGGGTATGCCTTCCGGGTAAAAAGATTTTTGCTCTTCACCAACTGATGGCCCCAAGATATTGAATCAGACAGTCAGACCCCTAAGTATTCAAAGTGTTTGACTTGTTCAATTGTGGAGCCATTGATTAACATTCTCCCTCTAAATGTCTTGTTGGTGTTTATCCCCATAAATGTTGTTTTTGCTGGGTTGATTTCCAGATCCCTTGCCGTACAAAAGGCCGCAAAGGAGTCCAGTTCTGCCTGGAGGCCATTGGAATTCTAGAGATGAGCAGGGTATCGTTGGCGAACATTAATATCGGGAGCGGGATTCCAGCAAGCTTAGGGGCATCATGCATACATTGTGAGAGCCATTTTACTGTCCCATTAATGTAAAGACTGAAAAGTGTTGGGGCCCGTACACAACCTTGTTTTACCCCTCTGCGAGTTTAGAATCGGTTCTGTTAAATCCCCCCATATTCTATCTCACTTTGTCATAAGTGTTTATGTGGAGTGCTCTCAAGATACGTAAAAGGTCAGACGGCACCCCTTATCCTGCAAGTATTTCCCACAAGTTATCCCTAGGTACCAGGTCAAAGGCTGCCCTAAGATCTGTAAAGGCAACATGCAGGTGGTCCCTCTTTAGGGTGACATACTTCCAACAAACGAAAGACCTGATCAACAGTACTGATCTTTCTCCTGAACCCTGCCTGGGCATCCTCAAGGATATGATTATCTATTACCCATGTTTGTAGTTTAGCCAGACCCTGTCTTCAAAAGCTTTTTTGAGAATTGTCCAACAGTCTTATAGGTCTGTAGTTAGAGGGAACATCCCTACCTCCTTTTTTGAATATGGGTGTGATAACGGCTCCTACCCAGGTCGGTGGAATGGTCATGCCCTTCATTATAGCACTGCTCAGTGCCTTCAGGTAGGGAATCCAGACATCTGGGTGAGAGAGGAAAAGATCTCCAGGAATACCATCCAGGCCAGGGGCCTTCTCCTTCTTCATTTGCATCAGGGCTACCTTGGTTTCAACCTGGGAGAAATATGGGCACATGGACTCTGCGTTAGCCTCCATCTCAGGAATGTTGGAAAAAGCCCCCAGGCCTACCAAGCGATCCCTCTCAATTAGTTCCTCCCTGCTTCAAGGTGGTTATCTATTAATTTCGAGCTGGATGCCACCAGTGACCAAAACATCTTCTGATTCTTACTCTTAAGTGCGTTGGTAAGTTCTTCCCATTGGGCCATCTCACATTTCTGTTTAGCCTTTTTTAATATAGCCTTGTAGTTATTCCTAGCAATGGTTATTTTTGGCTTGCTACAATGCTTCAAAGCATCTAGGAGACCGAGCTTGGCCGACTGACAGTCCTAAGTGAACCATCCTGGGGCAACTTTGTTGGAATCCCCTCTTTTCCTAATTTTAGTAAACAGAGGCCTAAGCTGTTCCATGAGCTGACAATGCACAAGAACCATATTGGGCTCATACCCCCTTAACGATGTTACTTCAACTAGGTTATCCACAAGTAGTTTGTATATTTAAGTTTGAATTCCCACATTATCCAAGACTTCTACCCATTTCTTGTTCCTCCTGTTATAAACTGACTGTAGGGGATTTGCATGGACTACTGCTGACAGATTACAGCTAGTAAATATAGCAGGAAAGAATAAAGCGCTTAAAGCCTCATGATCGCTATCTGTTCGAGGGATCACTGCCATGTCTGTCAAGAGCGGCCCCATTTCCAGGTCGACCAGGAGGTAGTCAATGTAAGAACTTAAAGTTCCTCTCTTAAAGGTTGGGTGCGGAGGTTATCAGAACAGGTGTTGCTATTAGCAATTACTAAGCCTTTCTCCATTATCAGATATTCTAGTTGGCCAGCTACCATGCTTAATTTCCATGCCGTTTGTGGGGCTGTCCCAGAACCAATCAGGGCACCTTGGAGATCCTGAAAATAGACTATCTCCCTCTGCCCTTTTCCAAGTGTCATATTACAATCACCTGCAATCAATTTTAAGGTGCCTCCTTTTAGGCGCTGAATAGTATTAGCGAGATGAACCACTGTGAGGGAGGGGACGTTTACAGGGACTGATCTAATGTAGGCCTTAATTATCGCAATGTATCTGGCCCCAGTCGGTGTTTTGACTTTTATTTCTACCCTAGCAAGTCCTTACTTTCTGTTGGAACTACTTTCACTAACAGGAGAAGATCTAGTTTCAACCAAATAAGAAGACCCCCAGAAGCTCTACCCATGGATGAAGGGACCGCATTAGCAACAAAGGTAATATACCCACTTTCATGTAATTGTGCCACTGCCCACGTCTCCTGCAAAACTATAATCTGATGGTGATCAATGAACTCACCCCACTCTGGGTCTGCAAGCTTAGTACGGACGCCTGCTACATTCCAAGTTAGAACTCTAATGGAGTTTTCGGCAATCAGCCTGCCATCCCACCTCGGTCCCACCCTAGCACCTGCTTGTTCAGCCATAATAGAATGAATCTTACTCTGTGTAGCTGTGTCCCTCACATCATCACCCATGGCAATCAGCTCTAGGTCCTCGATGGTGCATGCTGCAGTATGCCCACTCATGCCTCCCTTAGATGTACAGTTAAGGAGAGGACTTGTCCTCCCCCGATTGTCAATCAATGCCTGCTAAATTGGAGCATTCCCTCACTAGTGTGGTGTGTTGGAGGCGAGTTAAAGAATTACACCTTCCTGAGACCCGGGGTTTTCCTAGTCGGCTGGAGGCGTTGAATTTAAGGCATATGTATGTTCTTGATTTAGGTCTAGATCTTAGTTCCATGGATATCAGCTCATCCACCAATTTAGGACTCTTAAGCTTCACTCCTATATGATCCCATTGGTGTGCAAATGGGCTACAACGTGAGGCAGATTATATGTCGTCCCTGATGATAAACGTACAACCCCTGGTGTGGCTAAGCCAGTGGATTACTTTGTTAATGCAAGATTCTTGAGTTTCACTCGCTCTGTGTGTAAGTTTGGGGACATTTGTCAGATAAATAATGCAAGACAGACGTGTACTCTGGTTGTTATTTAGGGAATATTGACTCCCACAATGAATCTGGCCTGTTTGGCAGGCGGTTGGCCGAGTGGGCTGTGCACTGTGTTGTCTGAGGGTGTATCTACCTCCAACTAATTCTCCTCTTACAAGGTTAGGTGAGGTTAAGTGAGCTACGCTAGCAAACCCACCATTGTCAGCAGCTGATCCAATACCCTTAACTGACTGTGGCTTTGGGTGGGGTGCTTGGCTATAATGCTTTGCCATTGGGTTTGCACCGCCTATCTTGGTTCCCAAATTTTCCACCAAAGTAGATAATTTGGCCACCTTTTCACCTAATTCGACAGCCATCTTGTTCATACACTCACGCAATCCCTGTATCTCTCCTCTTAGTGCCCGTCGCTGTATCTGTGCCAGCGGTTCCCCGATCATGGGCTAATTTACATCTACTGTGTCTGGGTGCTTTGCCAGATCAAATGAGTCAGGGTTCCCATCTACTACAGTTCCTTGGTTAGCTAGGAGGGCAAACCGGTTGGAACAGTCGATATTGATAGCGGCTGTGCATTCAACCTGAGAATGATCTATTGAAGGGGTCGGGCAGCTGCTAATGTGCCTACTCTTAGATGCTCATCCCCTGGTCCATAGCTATCTTTTTGGTTAGAGCTGTACCTGGTGCCACTCCCCTTTGTGGTTTTCTTAAAGTAGGTCTGTATACCCTTGGGAGGTGTAACTCGTTTCCCCTTACGCTGAGATGGGTCTGCGTTGTTTGTGGCCAATAAACCCTCTACTTCCACTATCAGATCGTCAGTTTCATTAAGGGTACAGTTCTCTGCAGAATGCCTTGCGAACTTGGTTATGCAAGCCCCCAAGGGTTTTTCAGTGGCCTTTCTTCTTCCCATAATAAATGAGATACTTCCAGAACTACGAAAGAATCTTGTGTGCCTCAACGATGTGACAGCGGTTTACATATGGGATGCTTTATCGATAAAGCCAGCTCAGCCCTTTTACAATGCGATACCCTCTCAAGTGTTCACCCTACACCATTCGAGGGATTATGCCCCATAAGCCCAAGCCCCTACACCCCGTGCCAGGACTATGACCGGCTAAAGGAAAGCCTTTGCAGTCTCTTCCCTTCTTTCCTGCCTGCCCCACACAAGAGTTTCCACACAAAGGCCAAATGTAGTGACCCTGCCCTGCCTCTTCCTGTCGCTTATGGGCACAGGACGGGCCGGCCATTCGCCCAGGCGCGGCCCACGCACGTCCTGCGCTGCGGTATGCCTTCTTACGCTTTATAGCGCTCATTGAATCTGGCAAGTGAGAGCAGGTGATGCAGAAAATGACTGCCCCTTTGGTGCCTCAAAGCAGTCTGGGATCTGTAGTCCCTCTGGCCTCTGGTCTTGTTCAGCACATCCCACGCTGCGGTATGCCCCCTTGCGCTTTATAGCGCTCGTCAGATCTGGCAAGTGGGAGCAGGTGATGCAGAAAATGGCCGCCTCCTGGGGCCGCAAAGCAGCCTGGGATCTGTAGTCCCTCTGACCTCTAATTGGTCAAAAACTTATAGTACACCAGTATTGTATTGGAAAACCAAAGTCATGACCTGAGCAAATTGGCATGTGTTACAACAACCACAGCGGAAAAAAACCTTTGGGTGGTGAAGGTTACCAAGTATGGAAGGAAGTACTTTCTGGTCTCTCCAGGTTTATTTTCTAATGTGGTCTTTATGCTCATCTAATGATGTTGGATTAACAAGAAAACTACAGGTTATAATTTTGTTTCCGCTCATTTCACATAATAGTGACTTCGAGTACATATATGTTACTTCTCTTTTTCTAAACCACTCTTCTCTTTGTCCATTACTTTCTCTTTCCCTTCTCGTGTGTTAGGAGAATGATGGTTACATTCCATGCCATGCTACTTGTTGGAATACTCTAAAATAAGAGCTTTAGATATATATCTCCTTATTCTCCTCATCCTCTCACTATATACCTGCACTTCTGGGTCTCTGCATCAGTCTCATCATCATGTACAGTGCTTAAATTCTTTTACATGCTGTATTTTACATCTTTAATTTGTTTAATCTTCTATCATATTTTCACATCACATGACATTGTGGGCCTTTAGGCCACTTTGCACGAGGATGCACTTGTCCTTTGTAGGATGATGTACTCCCATCACCTGCAACTGGTTTCATGGATATATTTCTTGCATTACCATATGTGTGCAGAGTCATCCCTATCTACACTGTGTTAATGCACTTATTGGATTTAGGGTGTGGCTTGTTGATATCATTTTACATAAATATTTAAATATCAATTAGCTTTGTATTGGACTATTTGCAGCCTTGATAAAGTCCAGAGGACAAAACTCTTGTTGGCCGCTGCACTGCAGAGGAATTCACGGGACCTTGACTTCCTATGCAACTAACTTCATCTACGTTAGACACGCTAAACTGTGTTATTACTTTTACGGCGTGCCTTGGTGGTTTGGTTTAGTATGTTGACTTGTCTGACTGAGGAATCCACTTAATCCTTTACCATGCTTCAGAAGTTGTCTCACAAAAGGGTGTAACTGAAGGACTAGAGTTTGCACATAGCACTCCAATAGGTCAAAATTGTTGAAATCTATTGGGTGCTTAGCAGAAAATAGCAAAACATGCATACTTTAGCGTGTTAAACACTGGTTCTGCATGTTGTGTCCCATTTCCAAAGAAAAATCTTTGTAGGGAAAGGTCTTTACTGTGCCCAGAAAATGTCTCACCCTTTGAGCATGATGTTTACCAAGTGAATTAAATACGTTACACTTTTCATACCTGCTTAATATTAGAGGCCGAATAGCTGATAACACGGGCGTGCCTAATGAAGTTCCTTCTTGTTACTTTCTCATCCAAGTACTATACAGGAAGCTAACAATCACATCTTAAAATGTGTGTCTAACCCCTTATTTCAGGTTAGCACAAAAAGAATTCACTGATCTGTAATTTTAGCACTACTTTTTGCCACTGACAGTCCAATACAGGGCAGTACAAGACTTCTCTGTTGAATTGGGCACCACTTGATTTCAATACCTCGGAACTAGAGATTGTTTCAAGTTAGATAGATCAGAAGAGCAGATATGACATGCCAGACTTCAAAATAGTTAATGGCAGTAAGTGTACTGAATTATATGCATACAGAATATATATATATATGTTTTTTTTTCTTTTTTTTTCATTGTTAGGACAAACTATTCCATAAATTATCCTAATACCTAAATCTACAGGAAAAACACGGACATTGGTGGTCAAAGGTTTACTCTCTACAATAACTAACCTGCAAACGTGTAATATTTTAGAAATGTCACTTTCCGATTGAAATGTGACTTTCATTTGCTCAAATTTCTTCTGCTGGCACCTTGAAGGTCAATTTGCAGCCAAAATCGGGAATATCCCCATGAAGGTTGAAAAGTAAATCTCACTCTGCCATCACAACTCTCCGATTTGAATGTATCTCGTAAAACCTGTAACTAAAACCTGCATGCTGTTGTCATTTTTATATACATATTCTTCAAAGAAAAAGATTATTGTTTTAAAAATAATACCAGAAATGGAGAGAAAAGAGGAGAAACCCAGCTCTATCTTGTTATAATAATTGGAAATTGAATACTTTAGATTAAAAGCTATCTGTCAATGATACATGTTATCATTAGTGTAAGTGTCTGACACAAACTATGACACCGAGAGTTTCTTTCATTCCAATATATTTCAGCCTGGGCCGTTTAAGATAAGCTTATCTCTTCAAATAACACTTTTATGTACTTTAGGAAAAGTAGTATTAGCGCTAAACTCAAATTCTCAGCAGAAAATCCCACTTTTAATAATAAAAATATTGTTTTCATCAACGATGGCTTGGTGCAGGTTCTTGTCTGTCAATCACTCTGGCAGGCAGCAGGCGACCTCAGTGAAACATTGGGTGAAGTCATTGCCTTAGCTGCGGAAAATGAAATAATTCGACTGTCAAGCATCTGCTCCTCAGATGAGAAGAGTGGTCAATCTGTCTGTACCCTGAACTCCTGCATGACCCATAATTTTGGAAAATAAGGTGGAAGGTAGGTAGAATCTCGTCAGCGGAAGTAATAAAAGGTGTAACAGAACTGAAGAATTGGAAAATCAACAAAAAGATAAAAGAACGATACAAAAAATAGAACTCCAGCCATTTTTCAGGTAGCCAATAGCTCATTCTCCCAAGATGGTGATTTTTCAGAAGTTTCACACAGGCCTGTTAGAGAAACAGTTAGAGGATGTTTGCGAGTTTGTTTAAGACATAGGTGACAGAAGTTATTGACTTATGGGAGAGAGGTAAACAATGCTCATACATGAGAAGAAATGGAAGGCAGACATTTATTAGGTAAAGAAGGAAACGGTGGATACTGCTGAAAGAGACAGGGAAGTTGAGTAGTTTAATATGGCAAATGATGAGGACGCTCTGTTTTTACATCAATAAAAGACTGAATAAAGTAGAACTCTTACACCTCTCATAAAGGCCTATTGACAAACTACATTCTGTAGTACTTTTTTTAGTACTGCAATAGTATTAAAATCGTACTACCTACAAAATGCTATTCATAGACTTTTGAGCGGAGGTTATGCGTCCGCCTCTCCCATCTTTTTTCCTGGTGTGGAAACCTCTACTCCTACTGTGAAGACTTCACACATGTAAATATATAAATGTATTAGTAGTAAATGTGGGAGGGAAAGAGGGAAGTGGCTAAAAAATGAAGAAGACTTACAACTAAAGGGGAGTGAATTAGGGAAGAATACGGAGGGGTTCAGGAAGTATTACAAAGTAATTTAGGGAGGGACATGCACCCACCCACAAAGGTGAAAACTCATTGCTATTAAACTCATTGTTATTCACAAACTGCCATTCCAAAGTTACTACATCAAAAAAGAAAACCAAAACAGTAGTAAATTACTCCACCTCAGAATCCAAGTAAGTCCAGCATCACATTTGGCCAACCACAGGTACTGCAAGACACTTCCACAGGCAGTAACGGTGGTAGGGACTTAAAATAAAATTTTGTAGCAAATAAAGTTAATTAAAATATTTAAAACAGTTGAAAGTATGAACATTTAATTTAAATGTAATGTAAAAAAAGAAAATAAACATATTTATTACTTTAGTTTGAAAGATTGTAATAGTAACAATCTTATGAACTTAATTAATGTAAGATTACATTTAAATAAAATATTGTTATTGTATGCATCAGTTTTAATATTAACTAGTCATAATAAAACATGCATTTTTTTGTGTGAGTATTTATTTTTCATGTAAACATCAGCAACCTGTTTAAGTTAATTTAATATATTGAAATGATTAAATATTTAATTCAAAATTTAAATTAAAAGTGCTGTATCATTTTCTTCTTTTGTTCTACATTTAAAATAAATATATGAAATTATTTACAGTAATATTAACCTAAAAATATTTTTTTCTAATCTACTTCACGTTAATTAAACTTTTTTATTTTTCCTTTACTTTTATATAGGGAAACTCTGCAGTCAGAGTGGAGATCTCCTTGTGGCAATATACGGGGAAAAGTAAAAAAGTCCTTTCTTTAAAAAATCCAGACTGGATTCATCTTGCACTGTGAATTTTGTGAGTTTTGCAGTTGAGTGCTCAGATGTAAGATGTCAGAACCTTCAGTCATTCTAAGCAGGTATGATGGATTTAGATGGCCCCCCAATCTTTTAGTGAATAATCACAGAATAAATTATCATCCAACCCTTTTTAATATGTATTGGTAGAATCTGATTGAACAGTTGTTGAGTCTCTGTTTCTCTTGCTTGCACATCTGACTAATCTCTATTAATTTCTTTTGGGACATGAATTATGTTAGAGTGCTCCTAGCAGTTGTAAGGTTCTATGTGCACTACATATGTATTAGAGTTGATAGACTTTGGATTTCATTACTGATGAGGTTGATACACGCTTAGGGTACCTTTTTGTCTTCATTTTGTCACATTTGATCAATAGGAATTTGAATTACGGAGCAGCATTTCAGAGTCTCAGTTCTTCTGCAAAATACCCTTCCTTTCTCTTTGGAGGATAAACTCTGTAAGACATATTCAGTGGTCGTGCACAAAGCTTCACCTGTATGTGGTGCTATTATAATCATTCAGACATAGAGCCTGATTTAGATTTTGATGGAAGGGTTACTCCATCACAACAGTGACAGCCATCCCATCTATTAAAATATAAATCCCATTATTTCTTATGGGATTTATTTTTCGGTGGAGAGGATGTCCGTCATCATTGTGATAGAGTAACCCATCTGTCAAAATCTAAATCAGGCACATAGTCTGTTGGTTTTCACTCAAAACACCTACTTCTTACTTTTGACTTGTAGGATATGACATAATAATTTAGAGTATTTGAACTCAATTCACAAAGGTAATCTTGGACTTTTTTTCTAAATTGACTAGTTCTCGTTTTTCACAAAGGTAAAGTTAAGAGTAGTAACTTTACTGGGGCGGGGTCTGTGCACTCGTGAGACATCACCCTGCTGATTGAAGGCTCCACCTCTGGGATGGAACCTCCAGCCTGAGTGGGGAGACTCTGCCCCAAGTGCAGAAACTCCCCCCTCGTAAAGTTACTATTCATTACTTTACCTTTGTGAATGCCCAAAAGTATTAAACTTAGACTAAAATCTAAATTCACCTTTGTGAATTGGGCCATCTCTTTGGGTTATTTTCTCCAAAGCACCCCACAAATGTATTATGGTAAATGTTGTATTTCCTGGTACTGAGTAACCATCTTGGTATAGAGAAATGCACATTAAATATCGTTTATGTGGCTAAATACTACCATGCCTTAGTTGTGGAGTTTGCAACAACATTTGTGTTGCAAAGTTTTTTTTTTCGAAGTAAGATGAGTGTTTATAATCTGTGGGGCTCTACAGTGTTTATGTATGCTTTTACAACTTGTGTTTATGCAAGTGCTGCATGTTCCACAAAAATAGTAGGCTTGTGCTGTCTACCTGTTTCAAAGTGTTGTTGGGAGTCATTATGGCATTCATTCAGGTCATTATACTAATGATGAACCAAAAGGTGTTAATTCTCCCTAGTAATAAGATGTACAAGTTTTACCCCCTTACGTAAGGTGTTGGAGACTCTTATGTTTCAATTTGTTACAGTGAAGTTCCCACAATTAATTTTACAACTGTATTTTTGAATTACGCCTGTAGACAGGGATTTCTGCCTCTGCTGAACAATTCAGAAGGGAAAAGTATAGGGAAACAGCTTCCGTCTGGTCTAAATCACACACACCTGATCTGATCTTGCTAGCACATAAACACCACCCACACTCTAGGGTCTACGTTCTTCCATGTGGACCATGTTACTTTTGCTTTTGAACAGAGTCCAATACCAGTTCAGGCTCAAGGATAATTCCAAGCCCCCCAATTGAGGATGAGACAGACCTTGTAATGACCTCTGTTGCTGATCAATATAGGGTGGTAACTACTTTGTCTGCCCCTTTGTCTCCTCTCCCTCGATGACTGTATCCTCTCAACCATGCACTCTGGTTTTCTGTATGGCTATATCGATTCCCTGTTCTCAGAAATCCTAACATCAGAAAAAGTAAGAAACTGTACCCCTCCACCTATCAACTATATTACTATTCCTTCTCATATCACACTCCCCCCCTCTCCTAACACAGGCACAAATCTTACAGAATCAACTAATATTCTGCTTTTACTTCTAATATATTGAACATTTATTGTATTATTCTTTTTTCACTGTATCTTCATTTTTTCAGTCCCTATATCCTGTGCATTGGTTGCAACAGTTGGAGTAGGATAGGAGTAGTCTCTAATATGGCAGGTTGACAACCAAGCCACAAGTCAGCATACATCCTTACCACCCACACACATATGTCACACTGAGATCAATAATTGGTCTCAACAGTTTCAATAAAAAAGAAATCACATATTCATCAAATAGCACAGAGGATTACAACCACAAAAATCTACAAAAAGAAAAAGAAAATGGCTGACATGACCAATTATGAAAAGTTTACATAAACAATTATTATAATGTAAATATTTGATCTGTAGCCAATAATTGAAAAAAACATGTGGTAAGTGGATAGAGTGGACAAACTGTACTAATCGTGCACAAGAGACCAGAGAAAGGTGATCATTCATGAAAACTAAAACACAAACACCAAAAGACCATACAGAATTCTATATATCGACAGCACTGATAGATGATAAAGGTCATTATATTATATTTGATATATAGCCCAGGACAATAGAGCCATCACAATGGGTGGTTAGCAAAAAATCTGACTTGGGTACAGAAGAGATGAATCCGGGGTAAAGTAAAGAGCAGAACTGCCCTTGAGAAACTTTACCTATTTCACATGAGAGTCCAAAATACCAGGATCCCTTGTGTCACCAAGTTCAGTGCTTGTTTATGCCATGTGTAACATTAGTATCTTACTACACAAGCACATGATTTGTGAAACCATATCTACAAACGTTTTATCTCGCTTCTCAGCTTCAGTGATGCAATGTCCACTGGTGCCCATGCTACACTCCAACCAACATGCAATATTAACAGACAACCTGCAAGCAGCAATTTACCCCACTACCATGTACAGGTCTGGTAAGTCTGTGACATGACTACATGAATTTCTATCTACAGTCATTTTAAATTTATTTTCACCCATTATTATATCTTAAAAAATGTGTGTCCAATTATCTATATTTGATTTTAAAATGTCATACACTTTTGTGATGTGATGACATTTACAAACTCCTGGTTCTAGGTAGAAATATATTCCACCTTTTTCCATGAGACAAAGTCAGCAGATGACATGTACAGGTCTGTCCATAAAGGAAGCATTCATGACAAGAGCAACTAAGACTTAACTATTTCATATTGCTTTACCTATATGATTTTATAAATCAATTGTAGGATTATTTTCAGATATGTATACAGCCTTCCTAAAAATCCTGTGCATACATTCTAAAATCGCCAATAATTCTTGTCAATAATAGGATGATAGGAGAGCCCCGAGCCATTTCCAGACTCCTATACAAATTCCATTCATCCCATATTCTGTGGTGATTTGATGTACAATTGCAAGCCTTATAGATGAGGACTTCTAGAACCATGCAATGATTCATTCCCTTAGGCCAGCACTCAAGATCAGAAAGACCATCACACCACTTTGAGAAATGTCCCTTTTAGCTAAAAAATTACCTTTAAGGAGAAAGGGGTAGAAATATCTATTCATGTCCAAGACACAAAGGAAATTAGAAAGAGCTATTTTGGGGGTAAGTTCAACCTGCCAACCAACTACCCTTGACAGAGATCGGGCAATGGCATTCCAAAAGGAGCAAGGTTCTCACATGACAACACCATCTGAGAAATCTTCTAAAGCGGACCACTTTAACAAAGGTATCTGCTCCTATTTCTCTGTTTACGGTGCAATTCTGGTGCTATTTTCACCTTTTTAAACTTTTTTTTAATTGACTGAATTTTGTATTTTAGTGTTCTCATGCCCGTGTTCAGTGGCATCCTTTAGGCTCACCTTATTTAACATGACCGCCATTTTTTTCCCTCCACTTTGTTCGTACTAGCGCCGCCACCTTGGGAGGCGGTCTAGTCTTCAATTAGCTGCTTTTCCAGCCCATTATAAAGGGCTCCATGAGGCGGACACGCACAGCGGGAGCGTCTTAGGCAAGCCCATCTGCACCCGTCCGCACCCTGCCAGGACTAGGGGCCAGGAATGCTACTCAGGTAACTCCGAAAAGGCTAGTTTATTCAGCACATCAACTTTTAGCCTTTAGGAACTACACTCTATATCCCTGTTAGCACTTTTTAAATCTTGACATCCCTATTAAAACCTGTAATGTGTGTCAATGGACTCCTTAGCTCAAATCTCTATCTTAGCAGAGGAATAATTTAGAACAGGTCGACAAACTTCTGTTAGTTAACTGTTGCTCCTCACCTGCTCATAAACTCCATATTTATTCACTACTGACTGACTGTGCCCCAGAGGCTTTATTTTTAACAGAAACCTGGCAAACTGAGGACTCCTCCCACGATATAGCCATGGCCCTGCTCCAGGACTAATCCAGCGACTAGAAAGACCTCATTCCAAGGGAGGGGGGATTGCAATAATTCATAAAAATTCCATCAATTGTCTCACTCAAACGTTGTCTATTCTTGACTGTGAAAGTCTGTCCTTCTCTTTAGGAATTAATGCTACCCTTACCTTCTCTGAAATATTGATTCATCACCCTCCTGGTCCTGAAAGGAAGTTCCTTCAGGCTTTACCAGAAGTGATAGCAGATATTGCGTGTAGGAATTCTAATTTCACCATTCCGGGTGACTTTAATATTCCCATACACGACGAACACAATAATTCTGTGAAAACTCTGCTCATGGATCTAGCAGCCTTAGACTTGACACAGTTTATTTATGGCCCCACTCACATTAAAGGCCATACTATTGATTTGATGTTAAGTAACCTTTTAAATCTATCAGCCCAGGCCCGCTCCCCTTGGTCTGATCTGATCATTTTTTAATTTCGCTCATGCTTCCCACAATTTCTGCACCTACACAACCACTATCTAGCAATTCAACTCTGTGCCAATGGTCTAAGTTAAGTTGTAAAGGCTGGACAGACACTTTAGAACACTATCACCCTTCTTTTTCTACCAATAAGCTTTGTTAGGCAGATATATTTAACAAATGGATTTCCAACTCCCTTGAGACCCTTCTACCAACTAAGACTGTCCATAAAATTGCCTGCACTAAGAAATCTCCTTGGCTCTCTCCCCAGTTGCGGCAGCTTAAAAAGGAATATAAGCAGCTAGAAAGGAAATGGAGGAAAACCTATGATGATGCCTCCAAACACGAATATAGAAGAGCCATTAGTTCCTACTATGCGGAAATTAAAGCTGCACAGGGAACGTTCTAGTCCTCTAGAATAGAACAATATTCCAACTCCCCTAAAGAGATCTTTTTAATTTTTAAACAACAGACTCAAGATCCCTTTCCTAACAGTTTAATTCAAGCCTCTATGGAACACATCAGCAACCTAGCAGACTTCTTCCAAGAGAAAATTCTCGATATCCAGGGAACTTTCTCTCATAACCTTGCCCAAGAGACCAAATTGGCACCTCAAGATGAATTCCATCCTCTGAGAGCCACTTCCTCAGTCTTTCTGCCTCTGACAGAAGATCTAGTAGGGAACTATCTGTGTACTATAAAATCAGGCTTACCCCTGGACCCTGCCCCACATATATATTAGCCTTAGGTTCGGACGCCATAGTGCCTGTCCTAACCAACGTTCTTAATAGCTCTCCTACATCTGGTCAGCTTCAACAACATTGGAAGCATGTTGTTGTTAAACCTCTACTAAAGAAACCCAGGCTGATCCAACTCTCTTGAGTAATTATACATTAATCGTTCTTCTCCTGATAGAATCCATAATCATTGAAAAACACGTCAATAAACAAGTTACACGCTTCCTTGGGAAACTTAATATTCTTCATTACACCCAAATGGGTTTAAGACCTCTACACAGTGCGGGAACTGCCCTTTTGGCCGTCACAGAAGATACTCTTCAACGCCTGGATTCAGGCGGATACGTAGCAATCATTTTATTAGATCTGAGTGCTGTATTTGATACTGCGGATCACAAGATATTACTACATAGAATATCTCAAATAGGATTTGTAGGGACCTCCTTTATGTGGCTTCCTCCTTCCTGGAGGAAAGGACCTTTCAAGTCTTGGATTGATCTTTTTTCTCCAATTCTCTTCCCCTTAGTTGTGGGGTGCCACAGGGCTCTTCTCTGAGCCCCACCCTTTTAACATCTATATGTCCCCTTTGGCAAAACTCATTGAACCCTATGGTGTATCCCTGGTGTCTTATGCTGATGACACTCAGAACAGGCCACCTTATCTTCCTGTCTTCTAGATGTTACCAGATGGATGTCAGATAGCAAATTCAAGCTTAACGTCGAGAAAACAGAGGTAATGATAGTTAGGAATCCTTCCTTACTCATGTCCCCTCTTCCAGCTATGGAGTGGCTAGACTCACGTCTCACTATAGAATACCATTCCAAGAAACTGGCAGCCACTTGCTTTAGTTTTCTGAGAATTCTCAGGAAAATCTTTAAGCTTCTTCCTTTCCCTGCCAAAAGACTCCTCCTGCAGGCCCTTATATTGTCATGTCTCGACTATGGGAACGTTTTGTACCTGAGCTCTCTCTCTTATGTCCTAAAGAGACTACAGGTGGTGCAAAATGCTGCCTACTTACGAACACTCCCAGACATCTGTTTGCCAACCCAGCCTTGGTTTCTCTTCACTGGCTTCCTATTGAACAACGTACCATCTTTAAAGCTGTGTGTTTTGTGCACCGAGCCCTTCAAAATAAGGGACTGGTCTTTCTTAGACAAATTATTACACCCTACACCCCTCGGAGAACACTTAGATCTTCATCAGCTTTTCGAATTAACTCCTTCCGCACTGAGAAAAACAGATGTGGAGGCAGATCCTTTGCTTGCAAGCAGCTTACTTTTATAACTCCCTCCCCTTAGAGCTTCACCAAGATACTTCTGAACTCTCTTTTTGTAGAAAACTGAAAACTGCACTATTTTCAGTATAGTCCTGGTATTATCTCTTTGCGGTCCTCTGTCAGCGCTGGGAAGTCTTCTGATAGCCATGCGCTCTAGAAATCTCATCAACTAAACTACTGAACATCCACCTCTGAGACATTCAGGGGAGGCTTGTTTCCCCAAAAATTCCACAGCTTTTAACAGGTACAGTATATGTAATGTAGGTATGTAAACTTTATTAGTCTAAATCGGGTTGCACATGCTGCCACTTCATGGGAGGGGGGCATCATTGCCACCCTCCAGTGTTTCTTTAATAAGGGTCCCAATTCTACCTCTCAGGCAGCCCAAAGAGCTGAAAAGTAGTTAAGGTTTTGATCACTAAGAATGGGTTGAGCTGTGAAATTGGATTCCCTCCCATCTCATGTATTAGCAGTTTGCCTTCTAAGGCATTGAACTCTGGGATATATGGGAAAGATAGCATGCATGGCTGCAAGGAATGAAAGGGTTGACACTTGTGGAGGCCAATTCTGTTTGGGGGTCTAGAAAGGGATGCATAGCATTCTGGGTGGTCACACCTCCGAGTTTAGAGATGCCAACATTGTCCCAACCCCTGAAGCCCAGCATGGTTACCACCTTACCTAGCATAGTTTCAGTCTGCAATAGATTTTCTTTTGAAATTCTACCATTCTGTTAAGTGGTAGGCAGATTTTTTACTATAGTTTCAAAATGGTAGTAGTAGCCACTGGAAGGCCAGCTGGGCATTCTCACCACATAGGAAATGTAGCGGTTGCAACTGTCTCATATACCTCCTCTGAACAGCAAAGGCAGGATAGGTATGTGGGCCCTAACAACAATTCATTTGTAACTACTAATTTTGAGGCACAGTAATATGACATCATATTTGCCAAACCCAGGCCTCCATCAAAGGGAGACTCGACACATTTAGCAATTGACATCCTAAGAATTCCATGATATTTGGCAGAAACACATTAAGCAAGGTACTGAGTGAAATATAGAAATCGAAGGAAATTTTATGCATGTAATTTTGACATTTATGTGAAAGTTGGGCAGCAAATCATTTTAACATTGGAAATTCAGTCCATAAATCATTAATTGCAGGGGATCAAAATACAAGATCAGATTATTTTCCATCAATCGCTTGAGCCACATTTCTATGCCAGCTCAACATTTTTCCAAGGATATACACATGTCTAGACATACAAAGTCATATTTTGCTTTTTCAGTCCTGAGGGACAGGATAACTCAGAGGTGAACCCCTGAATTGGATAAACCACTGTCTGGGACCAGTTGCCCTTGAGTCCAGAGAAATGTGTAAAAGTGCTTAGTGTTTTCATTGTTTTTTAGTCTGATATAGTAGGATGGTGATGTAGGCAGATCAGTGGTATAGCTGCATATAATGCAACATTGTAAGAAAGTGAATTATTAATTGGGGTCGATGGGAGTTCACCACATGTAATAAAGTCAAAGGCTGATGGGTTAGAATGAGAAATTGTTAGTCATTAGACAGATTGTAAGCACTCTCCCATCATCTTTTGTGTGCTTGATGTAGCCTCCTTAATGGACAACGGTATACGCAGATGTGGGTCCTTAGTTCACGGGTCAACTGGAATCAAGCTACATCTAACTACCAAGCCACAATCAGGGTAGACCTCTTCTTGGTTTACTATGTGTTCAGAGAGGATCTGGCTAAGCAATTCAGGTGGCACTGTTCCTACTGGAGCAGGAGCAAGATTGATTTGCTTAAGACTTGTTCTAATCTGAGGTAGAATGGTGGACAAAAGAAGCATGGATCGAAATATAACCCTGAGAGATTGCCAGTGGTTAGACTTATTGCAAGCATCTTCCCATAGCATTTTGTGTGTTTGATGTAACACTCTTAGTGGCCAAGGGTATGCACAGACATGGATCCCTTTCTCACCATGAATTGGACCTGGCGTTCTGTTGGGTCCTTCCCAAATATTTTGCATGACCCTCCACTTTTTCTCTGAATTCATTCTTGTTAGCCTTAAGATTCTGTGCACTTAACCACTGCTAACCAGTGCTAAAGCAATTGTTTTCTTTGCTTAGAACATGGTAACATTGGTTCATACACAATTGGCATATTTAATGTATTGTGGGTTCCTAGTAAAGTGGCACTACATGTGCCCAGGGCCTGTAAATTAAATACTACTACTGGGAATGCTGCACTGATTGTTCCACATACTCAAATAACCCTTTAAACATGTCTCAGGCCTACTATTGTGTGCAGCTTTAAACTGCAATTTCGACCTTACAGAATAACCCTTTTGCCAGGCCCAAACCTTCTTTTTTAATACATATAAGTCACCCCTAGGGTAGGGCTTGGACAGCCCAGAGGGTGCAATGTATTTAAAAAAGGATTTTTCACTGCTGCAATGTGATCTCTCCCAGGGAATAACACTTATTAACCTTATTGCATGTTATATGTGTAATTTACAATTGGGAAGAGATAACAGGTCACGTTTGGTGTCTTTGGAATTGAGGTGAAAACCCCTATTTAGAGGTTCTAGGAAAGTGCCCTTTTTGGATGTTCACCCCCACACATTTTACTCTAGATGTTGTTGATAATGACAGTGACAATGCTCCCTTGCTAAATTGATATCCCAATTGACAAGTACTTTAACCCCCTTATAAGTCTCTAGTATATGGTACAAGTGGTACCCTGGGCATGGGGGTCACAGGGGTCACCAAGGACTGAAGCACTGGTTGTGCCACTCTAAGTGACCCAAGTAAACTTCTGACAGCAGACCTGCCATTGGAGACTGCAGGAGCAGTGCATATTGCTCAAAGTTTACTGTACCCACACCATGTGTGGCACAGCCCCAGCACTGCCTTAATATATGTCAGTAACCCTTAAGTTGCTCCTCGTGAACTGAGAAGGCAAGGTGCATTGTATTAAAGCTATGGACATATAAGTGTATGCGTATAGGTCCCTATAGTGGCCTTTTCCATTAAAGGAAACTATAAGTGGACAACGGTCCATATGTGACATGGGCTGGCACCCGGGCAAACCGAAGTTGCCAGCTCCTTTATGGTACCGCCGAAGTGGGTCATGTTTGGTATCAAACAACATGCCTTCTCATCCCTGATATGAATATCAGCCGAGAGTGAGGTGGCATAAACCCAGAAAGCAACCTTACAGGTCGTCTACCTAGTTACCCAGGTTTTCTGTGCTCTGGCTACCAGCACACAGCTGCTGTAATCAAGACATAATTCTGACTCCCAGGGCAGAGGTGTGAAGGGTCCCTGGAGTTAGGACAATGGCCTGGATGGGAAAGAGGTCACACCTCCCTCCTGCCCAGGAAGGCTAGTGAAATGGGACATCATGGTGGTGCGCTTCAAATGGCATACTGTTTTTGGTATGCAAGCAGGCTGTTCCCCCAAAGGAGGACAATCTGTCCCCCTGCCCCCCAGGCACATTTGGACCTCGGCAGGCAGAAAAATGAGTAAGTCAGGAGGCGTACACCCCCAGAAGTCTACCCACACCTTTAAGGTGGGCAGCCTGGTCTGTATGGAAAAGGAAGACTTCTGCCATCCTAGAAAGAGGGCAGAAAAGAGGGTAGAAAACGTGTCACAACCCACCAGATGTGGTCACCTCAGGGGCAGATTAGCTGCTGGGGCTAGTAGCCCATTGGCTACATACACCCATACCCCTAACATCCATAAATCTAGGATTTAAGGGGCTCCACTGGCACCAGAACCTCAGATCTGCAACAATGTGCAAAGAAAGGACTCAAAACAACCCACATCGATGACAACAGGACCTTCACTAACAAAAGGTGTAATACCTTGAACCCGTGGCAACCTCCTGGAACTGCTCGACTGCTGCTTGACCTGTACCAAAGACTGCTTGCCCCCACAAGAGGGAACCCTTTGTGAGCCAAAGGCAAAACCAGACTCCTTTGGACTAGTGGCACTAGTTCCCTGACTACCGCAGGTAAAAAGTACTCACTGGATCCAAAGTGCTGGCCATCCGGTCCTTTGAGGGATCACCCAAGACAGGTGGTCCAGTACCTTGTGGGAACTGGTGGTCCTGCCAAGTTACACCTGGCTACGATTTTCCATTGGACATCCGGAAGGGAGAAATTATTTCCTCCACCTTACCATTGCCAAGGCTTTTTGGTGGCCCGTATGGTCTTCACCACCTTTACTGAAACACTGCACGTCGAGGGCACACTGCATCATCTTTATCCAGCACCAGCTACAGCTCTGTTCCTGAGTTTGTACATCCATTTCCTGGCCCGCATTGTCTCAGTGGTAAAACCAGCAACCTCTGCACCAGTTTACCTCCAAGGATAGCCAAGCCCACCTATGCACCCGAGACTCTGAGACTAGGTGGAGTTGTTCTGCCTGGTGAATCCTGGTCTAGGGGCCCACCCAAGCTTAATCCCCAATGGGCAGCCACAAAATTGAACAGCATGTGAACGAGTGTTCAAAGTTCCATTTTCAGTATCCGCAGCTCCCCTGTTCAGCACCAACGACAGTCAGGGTACCTCCCCACCAAGGTCCATGGAGGCAGGTAAAATTGGTCTGACTGTTGCAGCTTGGTCTTGGGACCTGCACAACCTTAACTACAAGTAGGTTCCTCTGACCTCACCTCGCAAGTGACCAAGTGCCTCACCTCGCAAGTGACCAAGTGCCTCACCCCGCAAGTGACCAAGTGTCACTAATGACTTTTTCCATTTACCACAATAGTGACATTTGACAGCTTGTAAAATGCACTGATTTTATTTCTGCTTTAAAATCAATAACTTTGGTTATATGTAACTGATTTGCTTTATTTTGGTGTCTAAAAATATATACAAATCTGCTCCATTTTTATAAATTGGATTTCTTACCATCAATGTTGGTACTCTGAAATGCTCAACACATGCTCCTCTAGTAAAGCCTTACTGCTCTTTGCCACACTACCAGGATTAAGCTACGGATTTTTATTGTGAATCAGAGGGACCTTCTATGAGGTATGTGAGAGAATTACTTTGTGAAACCTAACCATCCTTACTGCATAATACTCTATTTTTCTACAGTGGTGAAGTAGGGTCACAATTTTGAAACTTTTAGAAAGTTGCCATTTACCTGCCCTTAGTCCTTTTGTGCCTGCAGCCTGTCTGGGGTAACATGATTGGGTGTAACTGACAGTTAGATTTTGTGAATACCTCCCAGACAGTCAAATATTATAGGGATTAGGTGTGCCTGGATGGACCATCTGCTGCTATGATGAGGGGGTTAAGCTGAGCACAGCCCCACTTACAACTGAATGGCCTGTGAATGGCCAGTGCTCTGCCTTAATACAAATGGCCAAACAACCCTGCATTTTCACTTCAGCCAGAGCAGCGGAGGCAGGAAATTCCATGCACTTCAAAGCCGCCACTGGCTAGAAACTTCTCCCACTTTCCAGAGCAGGACACCAGGGTATAAAAGTAGGACCCCAGACACCAAGAGGAATATTTATGGGGATCTGGTGCAGGGCAGATCAGCAAGTAACCTTGCTGTGCTGCCCTCCTTTAAAGTAATAGGGCACGAATGCCAGAAAGGGCATAAAGTGGCTTTGCATGCCCTATGAGATATGGCTGCAAGGTTTGTACCACCATTGCATCACAAAAAGTGACACAACGGTGGTGCAAGGGACTCATAAATATGCCCCCAACTGTTCAGTAAACTGCTGGACCTGTGGATATTCCAGGACTGCTGTGCTCATACAAGGATTGCCACTCTGCAGGAGCTGCTGCCCTGTTGTGCTGACCTGCTGACTACTGCCTTCTTGCCAGGGAAAGAAGAACTGGACCTGCAACCCTTCTTGAACCCAGGACCCCAGAGTGATTAAAGGTCTAGTCTGCTAGCCTCCTGATCTGAGCCTCAGTGACATAAAAGCCTCCCCAACAGCCCTGGACCTAACTTCAGTGAGTTTCTGACCTCAAGTGGTGCCCCTCAGGGGCTAGAACCTTGGTGTGGCTCATTGCGCTCTTAAATCAAGCTTTTGGGTTTTTTGTGACTGTGAGCAGGCCTGTTCACTCCAGAACCATGCCTCTTGCACTGAAGGTTATCATGAGCTGCTGCCACCGTGTCTCCTCACACAGCAAACATCGCTGCCGGTGAGGACCGTAGCTGCAAATCACCAACCCACCCAGCTGTGACCCCCAGCCTGCTCTTCCCACCACACTGACCTCTGCCTGTGACGCTCTCCTTGCTCCCTGTGGTCCTCTCCTAAAGTGAACGTGACACTAGGCACAATACTTGGAAAGGTAAATCTTCAGCAGGACTAATCTGGGACTGCATCTGACCCATGATCCACTGCAGTCAGCCTCAATTTTTGACTTTACCCAGGTCCAGTGTGACCAGATAGCTATGCTTGGCACTTTATGCTTTTAGGCAATATTTTACAGTTTATTCTTTAAAATGTCATAACTTTGGTTCCACTGATTGGATTTATATATATAAATTCGGAATGGAATTACTCCAAATTCAGTGGGAAGCTAGATCTTGGTCTGCAGATTGTGCTTTTTTGTGATTTAGTGGTCAGTAGTTTTTGAGAAATGAAGGGTCAAAAAGAATAGTATATTTTTAACTGTTGGGGTCAGAGTCTCAGAGTTTCTTGCGGGAGTGCTGATTTAAACATAGAGCTCTCTGATAAGTGCAGGAAGCTTTATTTCCCTTGAGACATCTTGCTCCCGAAGTGAGACTAAGCATGCTGATTGGTTGCCAGGAACTTGAGAAAAATGTTGCTGGCAGCCATTACATGACTCAGGGACTTAGGGGGCTGATTATGAGTTTGACAGTCAGAGGACCACCATTTTGGCAGTGGCAGTCCAACTGCCAACAGGCTGGTGGAGCAGACAGTCATATTATGAGTTTGGCGGAGGAGGCAACAGAAGACTACCAGCATTCCGCCTCCACCGCCAGCCAGCAAAGACCGCCACGGTCTGTCTGAGCCACAAATAGGCTGGCAGAGACCATGTTTCTGCCGGACTTATTAGGAGGTTGCAGATCACCAATGTGATTGTGGCGGTCCAACCACCACGTATCAGGAGGCGGAAACGAACAGCATAAATGGAGACACTTGCCTGCAGAGAGCCATACATATCTGTAGCCTCCAAGGAGCCATTCCTTAATGAAACCCTCTAGAAACAGCACGCTGCGTCGGAAAACACAACATAGGGAGCGGGTGGCGGGCAGCAGCTACACCTATCATTCTAGACACACACACTCACATACTGCAGCAAGGACACCAACACATTCACAATACACACACTTCAGCCAGCACACACAGCACGGTAATACTATTCATATACACATGGCTATACAGCACGGGCTCAGGGACACTGAAGGCCACACAACATAAACACATACAGCAACCACAACAGAACTACTGCACACATACAAATGCATTTCACACACTCACAACCAACAGTGGCCAGAGACTGCCCACACTTACAACACACATATACATCCATGTGCCATGTAACACACATCAAACAATCCTGTAATCGACACACAAATCTCACACACACACATTGCACAATGGAAGCACAATGCCATGCACAATACACACAGAGACACATAGACAAATGACACAAAGTTCACCACCACAACAAGACCCTCCCAGCTGCGAAGCAGCAGTAGGATCATACATGAAAAGAGGCTGCACTGGGAAACATATCATGTTCAACAAGGCCCCACAAAACATATGCATAGGAATTGTCCACAACTGGATCCCAAGGGCAAGCAATACCATTATCAATTGGCATGCACAGTCATAATGGGTCAAGGGCAAGTCAACGAAGCACACACAACTCACACTCCATGTGACATACCCCTACACCAACTAGCTCAGAGGGACATACACTTAAACAGACACATGCACATACAACTGCAAAGCAACCTACCACAGCTCAACATACTCCATGTCTGCACTGACAAAACTCAAGAACACACACACCACATGTAGACATCAGCCAAAACAGGGGACAAGTCATACACCATACATGCCCACATCGCACAACACAAAAAGAAACACACACCAATACAAACACAACAAAATGTCATGACACCAATATTTCAGCTACATAGACATACCCATCACACAACACACACCCTAACCTTTGGGGACAGCAGCATTGCACACAAACTCACAAACTGCAAAAAAACAACATGGAAGAGCAAGCAGCACAAACACACACAGCTACAGGCACATAACATATGTAAGCCTGGAACAACAGAAACCTAGGGAAGGAAATGCAGGACAAAAGTGTATCCAATAAACCAACAACTGGTTGGCATTAATAATAAATAAGTCCATTAAAGAGTTTTTTGTCCAGGCCATAGCCCAGTTCAAAGTCTGTAGCCCAAAAGACGCAATATTGGGTCCCAACTCAACTCCTGACTGCCAGGTAACCTTCACAGGTAGGGGCATCAAGGGGGGCAGGCAGGCACCTCAGGGATTACCTGGAGGTGGTGGAGGAGGGGTTTGGGCTTAGGAAGGGGTTTGGGTTTGGGCTTGGGAGGGGGGAGCCTTCTGAGGAACGGTGGCCTTCTCCTTAATGGGGGAAGGGGCATAGGTGCTTGCAGAAGGGGCAGGGGAGGCCTTGGAGGTGGAAGGGAGGGACTTTCTGAGGGAAACTATCCTTTTGGGGATGGCACAGGGGGCGAACAGGCGACAAAGGAAAACTTTTTCAGACACACAGGGATAGTCATCAGAAGGGGGTTGGGATTTGGAGGTTGAGCGAGTTATTTTCCGAAGTGTAGGTGTGGGTGTCTTGGGTGCGAGTTTGTGGGAGGTATGCTTGTGTGTGGTGGGTGTATGTTGGGTGGGTGAGTGAGAATGTTTATGTGTTTTAGGCTGAAGGGGTGTTGGTGCAGAAGAATGCTGTGGTGGGTGGGGGTCAGTCTGTTGACGTGGTGACTGTAGGTATGGTGGATGTGCTGCATGTAGGTGTGTCTGTGGGGTCTGTGGTTGTGGTGACTAGGATGGATGTGTGAGGGTGTGCTGGAAATGTGTCTGCAGGTAGGATGGGTGTGGTGGCTGTTTCAGTGACTGTTGATGTGGTGCCTGTAGGTGTGCCAGATGTCGTGTGTGATGCTGGGGGTGGGGGATGTCAGGGCAAGTTATGTGTCTTGTGGTGCTTGTTTTTGTCTGTGCTTCCCTTGACTGTTTAGGTGGATGCATGCAAGGCTGTCTGAGTGCTTTGACTGGGTCAGGGAAGGGGGGATTTGGACTGAGAAGAGGAAGGTTGAGGCGGGGCGGTGAACAAGGGGTGACTGGCTGCCATCAGTGTGGAGACAAGAGCCTTAAAGGATCTCCGTAGGCTGGCCATTGCACCGTAAATTCACTCCAGGAATGCGTTAGTCTGCTGGAGTTGTGTCAAAAGTCCCTGGATGGTATTCATGACGGTGGACCGACCCGCATAGATGGTTCTCAGGAGGTCAATAACCTCCTCACTGAGGGCAGCAGAGCTAATAGGGGCTGGGGCAGAGGTGCCTGCCGCAAAGGAGATGCCCACCCTCTTGGGTGAGCAGGCACGGCCAACTGCGTGGTGAGCAACAGGGAGGGCAGTGATAGAATGGGGATGGCAGACAAAGATGGCACTGGGGTGGTCCCTGAAGGGTCCGTCACCACTTAGGGGTGGCCACTGGAGGAGGAATCCGAGGATGTTGAAGCTGATCCAGTCTCTCCTGTGGCACTCCCCTCACCCCCAGGCCACTGGGTCCCTCTGTGTCAGTGGTGTTGTGACCTGAGATCCCGTGGCCAGATGCTTCCCTACTTGGCTTGGCCTCGTCTCCTTCGCCTGCTGGCGCTGATGCTGCCAAAAGAAAGTGAAGTAGGGTCACAATATGTACATGATAACACATCATTCACAACTCTGAGATCCAAAACATACCATCATGTCAAGTGGCCTCCTGCATGAATTAACAGCAAAGTGGCACCATCATGTGCCAACACACTACCATGCATGCCACCTTCAATTTCAAAGGTAACAAATGAGCACATTTTGGTCAAAGATGACTACAATAGCAGGGAAGAAGTCTAGCTATCACACTAACAAGACCACAACTAGGTGACCACTCCATACCAAACCTGTGCATCATGCAGCACAACACAGTGAGCCAGTAGCCAACAATTGAATACCATTGTAAGGTACCCTACCAATTACACAGACACAGTCCTATGCCCACATCTACGTTGCACTGATATCATTCACCAACAAAACAGATGTTGCTAGGGAAAGGCTGACAACACTGGTACCAACATGCAATTCCTTTATTAGGTGACATGGAAACATCCATGTCAATATGGACACATTCCAACAAATTACAGCTCTACAAGTAACACCTGCCCTAATCGAGTCAAGGAGGTAGTAGCAAGGTCATGTAGACGTGCCCCACATGTGGTGTTGCAACGGACAACAATGAAGACAGGTCCAAAACATCATGGAGAAATGTTTTCAGATTACACACAAGAATGGTCTTGTAAAGCCCAGGATAGCCCCCACCAATGTATCATACCTATTTCCATGTCAACTTCTGAGTGTGTTTGTAGACGACAACTGAAGGAGGGAGACAGACCTTGCAATTACTAACAAGAGTACACCAACATTTTGTACAATGAGAACCAACATCACTACCCACATATCAGTCGTGCCAAGCATGGCATTTGCCTGTGGAAGAATCCCTGTCCCCAAACACAAGTAATGCAAACATCACTGTAAGTCATTCCATGATGCATCATAACAGTCAGGTGCACATTTTCCAAACAAAACACAGGTGTAGTGCCCCTACACACACATACCCCATCAAGGTTGCAATAGATCATGAAGAGAATCAATACCCTGGCCCTACCTGTCCTGTCCATCATAGCTAATTCAGTTATACATGACAAAGTGTACACCATGAGACATGAATGTATCTGTCTGACTACATATGATGGTGACACAGCCCTGTCTGGGGCAACACAGTGAATGGCCAACCATTGCAGAAGTATGATACAGACAACAGGACCCCATGGACATACATGTGAGAGATTTCAGACACCATGCCATCTGCATGGCTAGCACAAGCTTACATCTAATCCATACATATGTGTCCTAGTAGAAATAGAGCACTTGCACACAGGTATGCAAAAGGCATGTTGGCCACACCTATGAGACACCATCCATGACAAGGGAAAGTATCTTGCTACATCTGTCTAGATTTCACCATATAAGTAATGTCACATGTATGATGGAAACCCATGCATCACAGACCGCAGTGAGACATCAGCACCCAACATACAATGGAGTAAATTTGCCCTTGGCTTAAATATTTCAACCTAGACATATCCCCAGATACATGGCAGAGGACAGTGAGCCACATCTTACCCACCTTTGTACTGTGACATTTTGGGAGGAGTGATCTGCTGGTGGAAACTAGCACCCACCAGGGTAGTTAATGCAGAATAATTGAACAGTAACTAAAGTCATATGTGCTCCCTGGTGTGCAATTGGACTGAGGGGTCCCGATTGTTCAGTCTCAGGTCCCAGACCCAAAAGGCTGAGCACACCAGTTGGGAACACATGGCCCGTCTACACCAACATGATCACAGATGATCTGTGTGACATGACACTTCCCACATTGTCAGGGAGAGAATTCTGTCCCTCACTCAATCACTGGCAGAGGGTCAATAATGTAATTGCATTGTACTCACACCCTTTTGGCTGCTGTGCTGACTTTAAACACCAATCCAAGGTTGTTTAGGCCACTGCCAAAATGCAGACCATTAGGGGGGTGAGGGTCGGATGGGCATCCTGTCTTTGGCTTTGGACACAGGGCCATAACTGCAAACACTTCCCAATAGGGTGCCCTACACGCTCCAGATCAGGCCCTGTACTGACCAGGAAGGAAAACAATGTATTTTGTAGAACATGAGGGAACCACATGACATTCACCTGGAACACGATAGAACACATCACAGAAAGTGGCAAGTGACAGGTACATGACACAGCTAACCAATGCACAGAGAAAACACTACCTCTGATAGTCGCCCACTGCATACAGTCCCTAAAGGTCACAGCCAGCCTACAGACAGATCCATTGAGCTTGGACCACGTTGAAGGGAGTGACATGTTGGGCACAAAAAGAGGCAAGTCTGTCCATGTGTGCACATGTGCAGATACATATGCAGGTACCTGCAACTACTGAGGGTGGGGGTCTGTGTAACACATCAACATTGATATGCACACTTCCACACAAGTGTGTACACAAAATCCATAGCATTGTAAGAGAAACCTGACCATGCATTGTGGATGTCTTGCCTCATGGCCAAACCACAGAGTCCAATATCATGGCACATCAGCAAACAACACACAGTTTGCAATGTGCAAAATGCAAGGAGCCTGCACAGGCCACATCAGAGCTGGATGAAAAGACAACAGGGCTGGGGGACCTTGGGATCTGTCAAGGATATGTGACACACAATGTCAGAGTTGATATGAGCACAGCAGTCACAGATCAACACCATGGACCCAATGCAATTTGCATAGTAATCAGTGGACATAGGCTCAAGGAGCTGCATATAGGCAGTGAGGCATGATTTGACAGCATCACATGCTGTCTTGGGATACAGGGTGTAGGCAGAGTGTCACACTTGCAATGCAAAAGGGAATATATATCAGCCCAGATTTCAGGCTTTTGATGGAGTAACAATTGACAATGCCCATTCTCTGCAGGCTGAGCAGACAGACCTACTCAATACACCATGTCCAATAAATCACACGCATCACAGAACATTATGTAGCCCACAGCCAACTACAAATGGGTGTCTATGTGCAGAGCTGAGGGGCATTGTGCGTAATTACCTGGCTTCAGAACAACAGTCTGAAAAGGACAGATGTGGCCAAAGATAAATGTGCAAACACGGTAAGGACTCAAATAGCAATCAACTGACCAATACAACATGCATTCACCTCTCCTGCTGTCATGCAACCACATGTGACCACACATTTTCTACAACATCTGGCAAGATTTGCCTGAGGATGGTTGTAATGACACCTCACTTAGCCATGTGCAGCCAACACAAGTTGGGTCAGGGAACACTCAATGCACACTCACCACATTGCCTTAAGACTCCACAACTGTCACTTGACATCCGTACATGCCCATTGACTCTACCATTTGATGCACACTGATAGTACCTAGAGGGCTTTGAGGACATAATCTGGCAAGTGGGGCCTATGATTAGCCTAACTAAAGCTAAGTAGAGGTACAGAGATAAGTGTGCACATGGCACACTTACTTTCTCCTCTGGTGCACCATAGAGGTGTTCATACAGGGGTATGACCTCCTCCACAAGCTTCTCCAGCTCTTCTGGTGAGAAGGCAGGGGCTGTCTGTAGGACAGAGGCAGTACACAGCAGCTCAGGTTGTGGTGATCTTGCTGGCAGCAGTGTCAGGAGTCAAGTGAGAGATTCAACAGAAGATGGCAGTCACGTTTGCCACGTACCCAACCTTCACCGCTGGGGGACACTGCCATTGGCCTAAGACTGCCACAGACAGCAATGTTTTCCAATGGCAGTGTCTGCCGCTGTAGCATCTGCCTACCACCATGACGACTTCTGCCGGGGGTCACTGGTGGTTCCTAATGTCCAGTGGAGTAAGTCAGACAGCTGCCATTTTAGAGTCAAACGCTGCTTTTAGATGCTAATTTTGGATGCGTCACAATTGTGAAAATGATGTCTGGTCAAACCTTGGGTGCTGGCCTTGTTCTTTCATGAAGTTCAATTGTTTCAGTGATCATACTGTTATGTTGTGCAGCACATATTATAACATAGTTCAGGATACAGTCACCACCCTCTCACCGACAGGCAATCCATGATCTTGGGCATTTACTCACAAGCAGAGTTGGAAGTTAGTTGCACATAATGTTGCAGTCAAGATACATGATTTGAACTCATTTTTTGAAAGGCAAGGGCGTAACGTCATACAGGTATGCTATTGTTAACCTTGGTGTGTGGTGTGTATAAGGTTTTCACTGACTCACATGACATCACAGGTTGTATATGATGTGTATTATGTAAATTGCAAGGGACACAATGAGTGACGACCATAATTTCCTTTTGTCCCACATAGTTACAGTGGGAGGAGAGGGATCAGACAACCTCCTATGTACCATCCACTAGCACCCTTGCAGGTCATGGAGAACAGACATTTGATTCAGATCTGCCACCTGGATCAGCAGAAAATCACGGATCTCTGTTGTCAGTTGGAGACAGATCTGATGCCTGCCATCAATCATCCAAATAGCATACTACCCATTGCACAAGTCATGTCTGTGTTGAACTTCCTGGCCACATGGTCCTTCCAAAATACAGTGGCCCTACCTAACTGCTGGGATGTCCCAGCCTATGCTCAGTCTGGTCTTGAAGAATGTTCTCTCAGCAATGTTGAAGCAACTGGACAGCTACATCCATTCTCCTCAACATGAGGATTTTGCCCATGTGAAGTCAGAGTTCTGTGGTTTTGCACACATCCCACGTGTTGTGGGAGCCATTGATGGTACCCATGTTGCCTTGGTTCCACCACATGGCAATGAACAGGTCTATCAGAGCAGGAAGAACTTCTGATCCATTAATGTCCAATAGTTTGTTTGGTAGAACTCTACATTTGAACATCTCACAATGGTAAAAAATGACTAGTATACATTGAATGTGCATTTGTTGTGTTTATTTACATGTGGACAGGACAGGAGGGTGAACATGTGGTGGATGTAATCATTAGAGTACCAGTCACAACATTTGAAGTCCAAGGTCCAGTGTCCTACTATCATGGAAAATGGACAGTGGTTGAAGAACAGTCAATAGAGTGAATCTGCGGCACACAAAGTGGTTCCTTCAGTAAGAGCCCACTTCCTGTCATTGTGTGTGGGCTTGCCATCTCTACTTCCTGGATGTTTGGGTGGATGTCCCCGCTTGTTGGGGGGCTTCAGCTCCAGAGGCAGAGGTGTCTGAGTCAAGTCCTTCCCCTGGCAGGGCCTCCCTTCCACTGGCTGCCACAGATGTAGAAGGGGCTGGTGTTAGTTGGCCAATGGAAGGGGCCTGGTATTGTTGATGATCCCTGCTCAGAGTGGTGTTGATGTCTCTCAGAACCCCTGTTAGAGAGACCAAGTTGGTATTGTGGGCCTCCCACTGTTGCATAATTTCCTTGTGGTTGTCCCTTTGCAGCTTCTGACTCACCCGAGTATGGTAAATACCTGGCCCATCACATATGGAGATTGTTGGTAAGCTTCCAAGACTTGAGCTGATGGTGTCCTGGCCAAAACTATCTCCAGCAGCCTCATGCTGCTGGCCCACAGCATCCCTCCCATGCACCCTACCCCCACGTGCCTACGCCCTTGGAACAGCTTGCCCCTTGTCACTGGTTCCAGGTCCTTTATTGTCAGATGTGTCTTGTTGTGAATCTCGTACTTGGACTGGGGGCACAAAATGTTTGTAACTGTCCTCAGGACACTGGTTTAGGGGCGACTGCTTGCCTGCAATGTTGATGAAACAGGGCTGGGAGGAGTCGATGTGAGCAGGGTGGGGCTGACAGGTGTCATCTGACCAAGCTCCCCAGATGTGTCAGAGCAATCCTCAATGTCCACACTTCCAGGGGTGCTATTCTCACTGAGGGCTTTATCCAGGGGGAGGGGTGGCAGTCTCTAAAGTGATCTCAATGGTTCCAGTAGCAGGTTGACCTTTTGAAGTGAGAAACAGAATGTTAGTGGTTGTATTGTGACATGTAGCTGCAGTACAGGTTACAGTGACATTTGTTTAGGGGCATGTACACATCGGCTTTGCAGTTTTCCCTTATGTGACAGGCATACCTGCTATCGACAGTTTAGAGCTGACATTTGGTTAATGGACCATTTCCAGTTAAAGCCAACTTGCTACAGGATGTCTGTGTATCTTAGCACTTGGAGGCCTGTCCATAGACTCATTACATTCCAGCAGTGCGGTGAAAACAGTGGCTGGGCATGATATGACTTAGGTTATCTTAAAAGAGCTAGTTGACTGTTATGCCGGCAGACCAGAAGCCTTGTTGTATCTGCTAGTTGTTATCATGTAGTCAGTGCAATGTGGATGTGTGTTCTGACACAAACATTTAGATGATGCATCTTGTGACCTTTGATTTGTATTTCATTGATGTGGCTTTGCTACTCAAGATGGATCTAGTTGATTAGGCACATCACAAGGTGAAGCATTCTCTGTTTCTGGGTTCTTCCCAGGTATGTAAACTTCATTTGTGAGTTCACAGACAGCTGCAGAATGCCATGTGGATACAGTCCTGTTCATTGGAGGTAGAACGACTGGTCCTCCTGGGATTTACAGTCATATTACAGCAAATACTACACACAGCATACATAAGTCATCTTCTCAGGTGAGTACAGTTCCATTGCGAGTTAACGTACAAGGATGTTAGGAAAGATGCACAGTGGGCTGGTGTTTTGCATTGGGTAGAGAGTGCCTGCTGGCTTTAGCATTCCTGTCATTGTCTGTCCTATACCCACACACATTAGAGTTGAGATAGTCTCAGATTAGTACAGTTCAATAGCTGAGTAGTGGGAGAAGGGTCATAGTAGCAGAGGACAGTGTGGTTGCTGAGTAGAGTGTGAGTTCCAGTTCCTGCTGGCCTTAGCATTCCTTGTATTCTCTGTCCCATACCCACACACTATACAGTTGAGATCCCCTCAGGTGAGTACAGTCAGTGGGTGAAGGGTCATAGTAACAGAGGACAGTGTGGTTGCTGAGTAGAGTGTGAGTTCCAGTTCCTGATGGCCTTAGCATTCCTGTCATTCCCTGTCCCATTCCCACACACTTACAGTTGAGATCCCCCTCAGGTGAGTACAGTTCAATAGCTGAGTAGTGGGAGACGCGTCATAGTAGCAGAGGACAGTGCTGTTACTAAGTAGAGTGTGAGTCCCAATGCCTGCTGGCTTTAGTATTCCTGCCATTGCCTGTCCTACCCACACACTATACAGATTGGATCCTCTAAGATTAGTACAGTTCACAAGTGATTTGCACAACAAGGTCATTTTGTGTGTGGTACACTGTTGTGGTTTTTGTAATGGTAGAACAATGCCTGCTGGGAGTGGTTGTGCCGTCAGTCCCTGTACTACACACAGCATACACAGATGTTATGCCCCAATGTGAGTCTACTTCACATCTGAAATGTCAGACTGGTCATTTGGACAGTTGGAAACAGGAATGGTGAGTGGAGTGACAGTTACAGTGGCAAAAGGTGATCAGTGAGTATGCATGGCAATACATTTTTATGTCATTTGTATTGTTGTGACTTACCTGAATCCACTCCCCCGGGCATTCCTGTCAAGCCCTCAGGATGCAGGTTGGCCAATGCCTTTTTCTTCCATGATGTAAGATGTAGGGGAGGAGGTGGGGGACCACTGCCAGTCTTGTGGAACACCAGTTTGTGCCTGGTGGCCATGGAACGCACCTTCCCCCTGAGGTCGTTCCACCTCTTCATGATGTCCTTTGTGCGTGGGTAGCTGCCTACAGAATTCACTCTGTCAACTATTCTTTGCCACATTTTCATTTTCCTCACAATTGTAGTCTGCTGAACTGGGGCCCCAAATAAATGTGGCTCTACTCTGATGATTTCAGCCACCATGACTCTTAAGTCGTCATCTGTGAAACGGGGATGTTTCTGTGGCGACATGGTTATGGGAAACAAGGAACAATATAAGTAACGTAATTTAGGTGCTGTGTAATGAGGGGGTGACGGGGAGCAAATTTGGTGTAGAGGTGTTATTATGTTTGGTGGGGGTGATTGTGAGGGTGTGGGATGTGTGTCCAGTGAAAGATGGAGGGGTGCCTAACCTATGATACTGTATTTTTAAATGGCGCTCTTTCTTCTGTGTGGCCCGTTGTAGATGCAAAGGATTGTGGTGTGTGAAGTAGTGTGTTCTATAGTGTAATTTGTAGGTGTGGTAAGTGTGTGAATGTGTTAACTGTATGGTTTTCAAAGCTCACCAATGTGTTGTAGTGCATTACTCTGGGGACCCCTGACCGCCGTGGTTCACACCACCATCAGAAGACCACCAGGACATGACCGCGATGCCGATTTTCAACTTAAAATAGGTTGGGGGGTAGGTTGATGGGCTGGCAGTTCCGGTGATCGGACTGCCTATTTCACGCCGTCCTGAGTCCAGAGGGTGTCAGGTTTTTTGGTTGTCTTTTGGGGGGCCTGGCTGTGTGACTCATAATACAGCAGTCTGTAAGACCGCCAGTATGGTAGTCTTTTAGTGGCCATCACCATGGCGGTCTGGAGGTTCGACTGCCAAACTCATAATGAGGCCCTTAGTCCCCTGTTCTGAAGTATAAAGAAAAATAAGGCCATATGGGGGCAGGATAGATATACCCTGAACCCCTAGGCCCCAAGGGGGGATCAGAGGGACCCTCCTTGGGGCTAAAAAGAAAAAAAGGGAAAACGGTTCATGATTCGAAAAGATTCTCACATGATTGGGAAAAAAAACAAATTGGTGGCCAGGCTGCCTTTAAATACGTATTGGCCCAGGGAACCTACCTTTTGGGTTTATGTATTATAGAAGAAGGGGGCTGTGTCACTCCCTCCCTGAGCCTCCAAAGGCCCTAGGGAGCCCTACACTGGGGCCAAAAAATGCGTGTGTGGGGCGGGGGACGCACAGCTCCTCTCCCCAGACAACAAGGGTGTCCATGGAGCCCACCCTTCGGGATGACATTTCTTTGTATGGGTGAAGGTGGGGCATGCTCCCCCCTTGCCATGCATCAGGAGATCCTGGGGAGCCCACCCCTGGGGACAATTGATTAAAGAATGGGAGGGGACTCTCTGAGTCTCTAAAGGCCCTCAGGAGCCCACCCCACACCAAAAATTCACAACATTGAGAAGGGCTGTGCAGCCCTCTCCCTGAAATTGGAAAGGGGCTGGGAGCCCACATCCGTGGCTGATTCCTTTAAGGGAGGGTTGCCACACAGCCCCACTCCCTGAGCCATTAAATACTCTGGGGACCATTCCCCAAGGGCTTGCTCACAGTCTGTCGCATAGGTTCTCATTATCCTAATGAGACTACTGGATTTGGGCAGCAGAATCACCTGAATTGTGGGGTACTAAGTACGGTCCCACACCATATGACATCCGTCGGCCTACTCTGGGTTTTCTGGCCAACTAGCAGTACCTCATCTCCACCTGAGAGTGGTGATGATTTTGGCAAATGGGAGAAAGACAGAGAGTACTCCTCAGTTACATTAGTGTCACACAGGTAAAGACAAACAGATGCAGAGTATAGTTCAATAAGGTTTATTGAAGTAACTGCATCTTAGATAAAATGGCATGTATTGCAATAACTAGGATGATAAAACACACTAGAAGCAATATTGTGAGAAGGAGAGTGAAACACAAAAACAGTCCCACCATACTGTTACTAGGAATTATATATATATTTCCTACCTAAGCTATGTTAGAGCACAGCGTGACAAGCCCTAATCCGCCCTTCAGGTTTCCCCCCTGGGAAGACATAATTCCCCAATACCTGAGCAAGGAAGTCTGTTGTCTAGAAAGACACCGCCCGATATATGCCAGGGATTCAGCAGTCTAAACAAGCAGCTGTAGCGAAGACACTCAGCGATCAGCATGCAGTCGTGGTCATCTGACTGGAATCTCCCTCTAATGTGTGTGGGACAGAGAAGTGTTTTATAATAAAACAACTGCTGGTCTAAGAAAAGGTCCCCATGTAAGGATTTGTATGTTTCTGTGAATGTCGGAGACACAGCCTACTAGTTTTGCCGGGAACCCTATCTGACTGCTGCCTTGAGGAAAGCACAAAGTGAAATGAATGCAGTGCTAAGAACGTGATGCTTTCTTAGGCGAAAGAACAAACAGATGGAGAAAATAAAACAACACCGCAAATGTGGCTAATGTTATAAAAATAAAGCAATGCTGAATAAAATGTAACTGGGCTAGTACACAACAGCAGCCATAGTTTGATAAATTAACATGTCTAAAACATGGCTAAAATAGCTACACAACATGGCTATGTCCCAGGAAGCCCATCCCAGGACAAAGTAGTTTCCCTGTCTACAGAGGTGCGGACAGGGAAACTTGTTCTTGATCCTGCTTGGTGGAAGCATTTTTAAATCTCCTGCCAAGAAGGAGTCATACACCAAATCCACTCCCAGCTGTTAGGAGCTTCAAAAATGCTCCCATCCCCTGGGAACAGACTTTCGATCTGTTTCCTTAACCACAGTGATGCAGACAGGGACACAGATCTAAATATTGCTTCTGCCCAGAGGGAGCTGCATTATTAGCTGCTCCCTCCAGGCAGGAGCAATGCTGGTTCCACCTGAATGTGGGGAGCCGGCTGGGGCTGTGGGGCATTGGTGCTCACACTGTGACCCCCAATTACACCAATGGTGGGTACCCTGCATGGGCACCAGGGCACCCACCCTTAATGGTGCAAGGTCCTGAGACATGGGGGCCATAAGGACAAAATTGGCCCAGGGTGGTGGGCTGCGTGTCCCCTCCCCTGCGGAATTTCACTGGCCCTGGGGGATGGGGTCCCCAGAGCTTGAATCAGCCTAATGAGGGAAGCTGCCATACCCCCTCCCCATAAAATGTGCAGTGGGCCCCAAGAGATGGGATCCCAGGGCTGAAATCAGACTGGGGGGGCTGTATGCCCCATGCCCCAAACATGCACACTGGGCAACTGGGAATAGGGTTCTCAGGGCCCAAAATTGGCCAATAGAGGGGGACACATGCCCCCTCCCAGTGATAGCAAAGTTAGGCCCTAGGGCCAAAATTGGCCCAGAAAGGGGGGCATGCCTACCTCCCCCTGAAAAGTGAAACAGGCCCCCTGGGGATGGGGTCTTTGGGGCTGAAATTGGCCCAGGGAGGAGTCCCATGTGGTTCCTTCTCATCACCATCACACCGGGTCCAGGGGGATGGGTCAGAGCCTGCAGCCAACCCCTCACCATGCACAGCCAAAGATCGTGCATGGAGAGAGGTTGCATTTAATTAAATATTAAAACTTCTAGAACTTCACTGAAAAAAAAGTCCCCGCTCCCTGAGCCAATAGTGACCCTGAGGACTCCATCCCCCAGGACCAAAAAATATTTGTAAAGGAGAGGTTGGTGCATGGATACCCTTTCCCTCAGGCTTTTAAAGAGAGAGTAGTGCATAGCCCTCCCTCAAGCCACTGTCCCCGGGAACTTCACCCCCTAAGGCCTCAGGTCCTTCTGGGCGGATTTTGCAGTGCCAACCGGGACACCCACCAAACACCATGTCAAGGGCCATGGGAGAAGCCCAGAGCCGTGTGGCCCCAGCTGGCTTCCTGCATGCACTGGTCCTGGGTGCTGTAGGAGCCGACATTGTTCTTGCCTAATGGGAACAGCTGTTTTTTTTCCTCCAGCCTGGCAGGAAAGTCTGAGTTCCCCTGCCCACAAGAGCGCTGGGATGGAAACAAAAGTCTGGCTCCCACCAGGCAGGAGCATTTTTAAAGCTCCCACTGAGTGGGAGCAGATGTGCCTTCCTTGCCCACGTTCCCATGAGCGGTGAAGGCATGTCTATTCCCACCTGGTGGGAGCTTTGAAATCACTCCCACCAGGTTAGAGTAGCCATATGTTTCCCTGTCTGGACTCTTGTGGGCAGGGAAACTATTGTGTCCTGGGAGTAGGCTCCCTGGGACACAGTGTTTGAGATGACCCATAAAATAGGGTCCACTGGGCGTTTAACATCTGGGGAGGGAGGTCATGTGCCCCCCTCCCATTTAGTTATATGTTGGCACCAGGGGATGCCCTAGGGTCTTTACAAGCTTGGGTAGGAGGGCAGTGCACCTTCTCCTCTTTAATTTAACATTAACCCCAGGGGATGGGCTTGCTGGGACTCTACTGATCCCCTATTTTTGAAAATTCTCCCCTGTGAGTCCCATTCAAGTGAATTGGCCCAATGGACCAAAAGTCTCATGGACCATCAAAAGGCTTTATTTTTTTTTAATTGGGTTTGAGGGGCTCTCTCAGGGGTCCATCAAACCCAACCATTCAGATTTGCAAATATTTTTGTAGCCTAAGATCTCAAAAGCTACTGAGCGAATTTACATCAAATAAAAAAAAAAACTTTCTTGACCATGATCTATCTTCCTGCCAAATTTGGTGTAATTCCTACGGGAAATGCATGGGGATTTTACATTTTGCCCCCCCCCCCTTTTAAATCAGTCCCAGCCCCCGGAGTTGTACCACCCTGTTTGATAGCCCCATACAATAACCCATCGTTATATGCTCCATTGTTATTTCTCTGACACACTTTGCTTTGTAGGTTGCTTTTAGGTTAGGTTATAATGCCTCTGTTAGCTTTATGTGAGATAACTTCCAAATTGTATTCAAATGCAGGAGCTCCTCCCTATACCTGGAGATGAGGTTAATGCACAATAAAGAAAACAAATTATAATTTTTTCATTTACTTTGTTTTGATCAAGTTTAGGTAACCATACAGAGTGAGCAGAAAGGAATAAGGTCAAGTAAATGTTGTTATTAATTTCACGTTGTCTGGGAATGTTGAATTTACCTAGCACTTAATGCTGCATGTAGCTTAAACTATTAATTCAAAAATGGTTTTGTGTTAATTGCTTTCGTTTTTTTCCATGTTTCACAATTACTTACAAAACTAAGCCTGGGGCTTTATGTGTTATTAAACACACAGCTCACACATCAAAACACTTTTTTTCATTAGCATTGTTAGTCACTGAAACATGCATTAAATCCTCCAGTAATTTTAGGTAACGAGTTCAAGAACAGCGAGTGCTAATTCCTACCATTAGACTTAATGGGTTTTAAAGTGTTTCGTGAAAGTAGGGTAAGGTCTCTGCTATTATTTTATTTGGCTACAAAGATACTTAGTCGAGCTTTTAAGCCACACAGGCGAGAGCTACTTAAAAATCACAGTTGAATCAGGATTCTCGTTTTAAATGATGAAAAAGATTTGCTCGTAAATCTTTATTCTAAACTAATACTTACTAATTAAGGGTATCTTTTAACGCTGCATTAAGGTATTTACCATATTCATGTTGATTCATATTGCCAGAGACTACCACGGAAATGGTGGAATAATCGAAGAACGAAGTGCTAGCACTTGACTCCTTCTTTTTGGGCAGAGGTACAGTAAGGCACCCTTCTCCCTCCAGCCACTACAGTGTCATTCCAGATTCCGTGTCCGGGGCAATGATATATACAATATATACATGAAACCCCTATAATAAAGAGAATTCCGCTTGCAGAAATACAGATGACAAACAACTATAACTCAAAAGAGAATTGGCCATTCGACATCCATGTCTGGATTTCTGCTGTCTAACTGAAACTCATTCTCACTGCAATTGCAGTGTGCTTCAACTTCAGAACAGGTCTCTTCAACGTGCACCTCAGCACCATCTTGGCCAACCGTCTGCACTTGGATCAGGTCCAAATGCAAAACCATCTGTCTTTCACAGCCCATAGGAAACATAGGCCTGAGGCACAATGGTACAAATTGTGTACCCTCTTAAGAATCAAACCATATTTTATTACCAAAAACTCCACTGAAGGCACATTACATTTTTGTTGCGTTTTTGATAGTACTTGGCAACAGTTTTAGCTTGTGTAGTCCCATAACAAAACTGGAAAAACGCCAGAATTTCTAGCCCCAGTTTGTATGACCTATGACAGAAAACTCTTGAAACAATTTTTATTTTTTACATCCAAGATAAAGCGGTGAAAAACTTTCACAAAACAAGCATCAGTAAACATCACCGCCCTAGAGACGTGGATTGCAGTAATATGAAGGGGGGGGAGTCAGACATTCTCCTCCTACACCCTGATATGCAAAGTGATGCTAGTCGAAATGTACCGAGCTCTACACAACCTCTGCTTCCGAAAAATGCTCAAGACTTTGCTCTTTGAGTATTATCACATACACATTCATTTTCAGGATCCCTTACTGCCTAAACATGCTTCCCATTTAATACCCCCAGTAATCCCTAGCCCGGCACTGCTACTCGGGCTACGTTGAATTTGGGCCCATATTTATTCTTCTTTAGCGCCGCATTTGCATCATTTTGTGACGCAAAAGCAGCACAAACTTAGAAAATATAATTGTATTTTGTAAGTTTGCGCCACTTTTGCTTAAAAAATTTACACAATATAATACAGCCCACTTCTCACGTTTGTAATAAACATACTTTTATTAAATAAGTTATTACTTATCAGAATGTACTATATAAAACATTTTACCTTTATAAGTATATGCAGAGAGACAATAATAAAACCATGTATGTCACCCAAATGGAACGCAGAAACAAAATAACAGTATGGAAATATATTTCCAACCTTGGTACCATAATTCCACCCAATATGTACCACTGATTAAAAAAAAAAAACGAAATGCAAAGGATAGTGAACTTACTTACTGAAAGACCACAAGAGGATTATGACTCATTTGAAAACCTCACAAACACAGAATGTAATGGTGCAACCTGTGAGGAAAGACAACAGGATTCTAAAACAGTAAAATTAAGTGTTTCAGTGCTTGCCGTTGAGAAGTGATCGACACACTCGCTCTCTTGAGAGCATTCTTTTACCTTGAAAGGTGGATATCTTAATCCCTAGGTGTTGTAGCAACACCCAGTCATTAGCTCCACGTGCATCAGGGACATTTCTTCATGCTCAAGTGGGCAGTCTGCAGTCAGAGGCAATGGGTAATCATAGTGCGCTCACAAGCACAACGATACACATTAGGACCATAGGGTATGTTTATGACTTTTCGGGATGTGGCTCAGGACAGATCAATTGAACCCCAAGTGTGGCCACTCAGACCAGTGAAGAGGCTAAAGGGCCCAAGTACTCACCACAGTAATTGTAGGATAGTGGGCACTGTGCAAGCACCAAATTGCAGAAGGGACCAGCAAGATAAATCAAAGCAAATATTATCACAGGAAGTGATTGTGATCTTCACACAGACTAATCACCAGTCCGTTCACCTGCTATTTCAGAAAGAAGTTCAGGGTCTACTATCTCTGGTCATGGGTGAGGGTCCATAAGACCTTTCTGACAGTCTAGGCCTGATTTATTGCACCTTAGTGCCCCCTAACACCACCACGTGTGCACCGTATCTAAGATATGGCGCACCATGATGGTAGTTGGGGAACTAGCGTCAAAATTTTGATGCTAGTTTGGAGCTTTGCAAAAATGTTGACGCTAACCATGCAAAGCCTATTGAGGCCCATTGGAAACAATAGTGTGCCTCCTTTTAATACCTGCTCCTCATTTCAGGAGTCTGAGATGTTGTGGTGCAATGCACAGGATCATCTCCAACAAACATTGCAGAAACAGAAATAGTGACTTTTGTGACATGGAAGGAGTTTTGTGTTCCTCTGTGCATCTCCCCTGTGTCCTGATACAGCCCAGTGTTCGAGGCTGTTGGTTCTAGGGCTGTGATTGGTGGATAGGGCTGGGATTCTGATTGGCTGTTGGTTCTAGGGCTGTGATTGGTGGATAGGGCTAGGATTCTGATTGGCTGTTGGTTCTAGGGCTGTGATTAGTGGATAGGGCTGGGATTCTGATTGGCTGTTGGTTCTAGGGCTGTGATTGGTGGATAGGGCTAGGATTCTGATTGGCTGTTGGTTCTAGGGCTGTGATTGGTGGATAGGGCTGGGATTCTGATTGGCTGTTGGTTTTAGGGTTGGGGCTGTGATTGGGGGTCAGGAAATAGGGCTGTGACTGGTGATTAGGGCTGGGTCTCCCATTAGTTGGCTAAATCAGGGTTTAAAATCGGATTGGCTAGGGTTAGGACCTGCTTCTTACTGGCCAGTAGGGCTATAAAAGGCTAGGATTCAGGGCGTCTGAGCCCGGGCGTCGAGGCAAAGGGCGGAGAGGACAAGGGCAGTTGCCTGTTTGGGCCTGTTTGGGACAGGTAGGGACTAGGGCCAGAAATGCTGCCCAATTCTCATTCCACCAGGAGTGGTTTCTACCCCAACACATCCCTCAACATGCAAACATATTATCTGCAAAGATATCCAACTCATGGATCACAAACTGACCACAGACATATTGCATTGCCCCACCACCCAACACAATACCCTACATACAACACATATACACATACACCCCATAACTACTACAGTCAAACACCTTCATTCTCACAGCAAACACTACTCTGTCCCCTCCCACTAACACTACTTGCCACCACCCACACAATACAAAACTACAACATACAATTCTCTCAGTTTCAGTCTCCCAGATACACACTCTCTGCTCATACTAACCAAAAACACTATCCGCTGTTCGCTTCACACAGACCGCCTGTCTTCATAACAATGCCCAAACCCTGCCTTCAAACACATCATCTACAAACACTCTTCCCCTCTGCTCACCAATTACACACAACCATACAATCCCCACATTTCACTCCACCACACATATTACCTCTTCCAGTCATCTCAACTAATACTTATCTCCCTGACACACACCCATCACCTCTTACACACCTCATACATTCATCTCAAAAACACATCAACACCCCATCTAACACTCAAATTCCACTTAACAGCACTAACTCACATACAAGTCCCTCACCAAAAACAACTACACCAATAGCCCCTCTCATTATTCCACAAAAACAATACCGACCACAAACATCAGCACATCAAAGCAACACAATCTTACATTACACTCATCATCATACCCACTCTCACCCCCAAGACTACACAAAGGATACAAATTCCACCCTATCTCCACCCCTACCCCCCCTCTCTTCACAAACACCTACCAAAAGCACCCCATCCCAGCAACCTTCATTCACTCGCCTCTCCTCCATTGCACAATTTAGAGCCTTACATCATGATCCACATGCTCCTCCACCACCCCTAACCCATACTCCATCCACACTAAACAAACGCAAACAAAATAAAAAACATGCCACTCATAGCAACCTCGCATCCCCTTGTTTGTTTCATAATAAAACTACCCTACAAAAAACACTACACTCCTCATGGCTCTCTCAGCCACCAAGTCCACCACCCACACACACAGACCCAACAAAATGCCTCCTTAACCTGCTGCAAGAGGAACACTATGTTGAAAAGCAAGACTATTGTGAGCCTCAAACAGTTAACACAACTAGCAACACTCCTGCTTCAAGCTCACATTATACTACTTACCCTTCTACTAAACAAAACAACACTACCACTAACACACCCTATCTAAACTGCCAGCTCAGAAATGCTCGATCACTCTCAAAAAACAAGCACCACATCTACGACCTGCTCACAGACACACAACCTGACTTACTATTCATTATGGAATCCTGGTTGGGAGATGACATGGCATCAGTATTGCACGAAGCCCTTCCTCCGGGCTATCAAACCATCACACAAAACCGTATAGGCAAGAGAGGAGGTGGACTAGCTATTCAAACAGGCAATGAACCTCAGTAAAACAGACAACATCTCCATACAAGGTTGTGAAGCCCTCCTTACCAGATGCCACCCTACTCCAACTTCCACCTGTAACTTTCTCCTCCTTTACAGACCTCCACCTAACAACTCCACTTTCCCAGATGCCTTTCTTGACATAGTCTCAAACCTTATTACACTATACTCCAATCTATGCATTCTTGGGGATCTAAACATTTGGTTTGACAAACCCAATATGCCCCATCCAAAAGCTATCACCACTGGCCTACTCGCATTGAATCTACATCAGATTGTACACAATCCCACACACATCGCTGGTCACATCCTGGATGTCATTTTTGCTAAGCCTGAACTCGTTACTATTCATAGCATCACACCAACCACCTGGTCAGACCACCATCTGATAACTTTCCAACAGACAACTCCACAAATCAACACACCCCACAACCACTTACATACATACACCTATCGACCATGGAGAAAACTCAATTTGGATCACTTAGAAACATAACTAACAGCAAACACAGATCTAGATACAATCAATTCTGTACCAAAACTTTATGAGTGGCTACAGGAAGCTTTTGATGTCCTAATACCACTCAGAAAAACTAAACAGGACAAAAGAAAACCAACACCTTGGAGAAACACAGAACTTAAAAAGATAAAGCAACAAATCAGAAAGTTGCAGCGGACCTGGCTCAAAACAAACAACAGTCAGGACAAACTGCAGCTACACAAACTTAACAGGATATACAAATCATCAATCAAAAAAGCTAAAAAAAGATACTACTCAGACAGAATTCTAAATGCTCAATCTACAACCAAGGAATTTTACAAAATTCTCAATGAATTTCGAAAACCCACATGCATGGAAGGAAGTCATCCCACCACTCAAGATTTCACTAACAAATTGGCAACTGACTACACAACCAAGGCAGACACATTGGACTCCTATTTAAAACAGAAGAAAACCATCAGCACCAACCCCTTTACTAAAATACCCTTTAAGAATAAACCATCCCAACCTCTACAGTCCTTCAAACAAATATCCCAGGATGAATTTATGGATTTGGTCAAAGCAAGCAGACCTTCTGGTTGCCCTTCTGACCCTTGCCCACCACAAATCTTCAAGAACATCCTGCTATCTACTTCTGCTGCCACACCTGTAAGAAGAATCATCAACTACTCTTTAACTTCAGGAACTTTTCCTACAGACCTGAAAAAGGCATACATACGACCATTATTAAAGGAAACAAATCTAGACCTGCAAGACCCCAACAACTACAGACCTATCACAAATGGACCTTTCCTGGGCAAATTGATAGAAAGAGCAGCATTCGCCCAGAAATTCATTGAAGACAATTCTATACTTTCAGACTTCCAAACTGGATTCCGCCCAGGAAGAAGCACTGAATCGGCACTCATGGCAATCTGGGACAATCTTAAAAACACAGTTGACCGAAATGGAGTTGCTGCACTACTTCTCTTGGACCTCTCAGCTGCCTTTGATACGGTTGACCATGACACCCTAACTCAAAGACTCCACGAAGCCGGCATACAAGGGATTGCTCTCGACTGGATTACTTCCTATCTCCAAAAAAGAGCAAATATCATCCACTCACCCCCCTTCTCATCCGAACCCTACCTCACAAAAACAGGGGTCCCCCAAGGGTCAATCATCTCACCTTTGCTTTTTAACATCTACATGATATCTTTACCAGAACTGATCAATGATTTCCATCTCACATGCTACAACTATGCAGATGACACACAAATACTACTTCAATTAGAAGACCCCAAAAACATTGGAAACTCACAAATCTTCAGTTGCCTCAGAGCCGTTGATCAGTGGATGACCTGGAGCCACCTCAAACTAAATACCTCCAAAACTGAAATACTCATATGTGGTGACTGGAAACATTATGACCCTCTGTGCGTCTGGCCTGACGATCTCGGACCACCTCCTCAATTATCCAAGGAAGTGAAAAACCTAGGAATCACCATGGATTCCAAACTAACTATGAATGCCCAAGTAGACAAATTAGCACGCGCAAGCTTCTTCAACTTAAAGACTTTACGACGAATTTTCCCCCACCTCGGATTTCCACACAAGGTGCAAGCTACTATCTCACTTGTATTATCCAAACTGGATTATGCCAATAGCCTCTACCATGGATCATCTCTATCTGTTATGAAAAAACTACAACGTATCCAGAATTCCGCAGCCAGGCTACTACTACATATAAAGCCGCAAGCCCACATCTCCCCTGCCTTGAGAGCACTACACTGGTTACCCGTTGCCAGAAGATGCACTTTCAAGCTGCTTTGTATCACCCACAAAGCTATACATGGAACAGGACCGCTTTTTATCAGAAAGAAAATTACCAAATACATCCAACAAAGAAACCTCCGCTCAAGACTGGCACCCCGCCTTAGAACACCACCATACAAGAAAAAGACTGTAGGTGGTACATCCTTCTCCGTCCAAGCAGCCAAACTATGGAATTCATTACCCCCAACTATAAGAGCCACAGATAACTTTCTTGTTTTCAGGAAACTACTCAAGAGTTGGCTCTTTCCTTCATAACCACCTTTTTCAAACAACTATAAACTGCATATGCCTATGTGGATAATTATTTTTTTTCAGATTATATGTATATTTCTATTTATTTATAGTTTCTTTGGAAAATATGTATTGCTACTGTCATAACAATAAAATACACACACACTCTTCTAAACCTGTCTAAGTATTTTTTACCCATGATTCTAATTATGTATTGTATGTGCATATGTGTGTGTATTCATGTGTGTGTGTGTATAAATATATATATATGTGTATGTATGTGTATATGTTGTTTCTGTGCCTGGCATGTTTGTGGATCATTGCATGGCTCCTGGTTTTATTTTTTTGGGTTATTATACTAGATATCTATGAATTTCTGCTCTCTTTTTATCACACTTATCTACTCATCACTCTTATGTCATGTCTCTATCAAACTATCCTCCTTTCTCACTCTGACTCATCCCAAATCCCTTCGACCACTTTCATCTCCTAAATATCTCTGCCTAAGCTCTTCCCTCCACCTCCACATCAAACTCACCAAACCTCACTCTACCTCTGTGACCTCCCACACAACCCTACTAAATTCTCCTGCATTCATCTCACCCTGCTACTATGCTCTCCCTAACCCTTCCACATCCTCTTTCCCCTCCGCCCCCCTTTTATTCATCCCAAGCCTTTGGATTGAGTAAATGAAGGATAAACTCCCAATTAACACTTCTGGATTTCTTTCCTCCTCCACCCCTCCATTACTCTAGTCAATCTAACTAACAAACTCTCACATCCGCAACTCAAATGAACTCATAATAATACTAAAACTGTACTCATTATTAAATTATACTAATCCATCACTAATTCTTGTTGGGTACCGGAGTAGCGTGCTACTCATCGAAAAGCGCTTCGACGCCTCGTCAGGGGTAGTAAGCGCTATATAAATACGATTACATTACAATACAATACAATATTGGTGGATGATGTACAATGTGTAAATTGAGGTGGACTGGTATTACATGCGTCTGCTTGACATAAGATCAAGGGAGGGCGCGATTTGTTCACAGAGCCTCAATGGAATATCATGAATTAACTTACACCTTTGTTTCACTATATCTTCACGATTTTCATGCAATTTCCTGATCACTTTGAAGATTTTCTCCCTGCTGAGCCTTCTCCTGTACTCATTTTTGGCTAACTGCAGCACCACGATCCTAGTCACCGTCCCTTTTGAATTTTCTGTGAAAGTAAGGCCAATGATTCAAGTGTCTTTTATGTGGAGTACTGTTGTCAATAATTGCACCTGCTTTAATCCTACGCAATTTAAACATCATGGAAATTAAGAACTCTCACCCTTCTTTGTTACATTTAAGTTGACACGTTAGAGCTGATGGCTAAGTGAGTTTCCCTGTTCCTGTCCTATACTGCCCATTCTGCATGCATTATCCAGTATTTGAGCCACGTAGCATAATGCATGTATGTGTGTTGTTCTCGTGTCTCATTTAGGTTTAAATAGCCATGCCCTCCAAAAGTTGATTGACACTTTTGTTTGTCTAGGCCTAAGTACTGAGGGCCTTATTTCTAAGGCAGTTTTGCCCCAAAAAGTTTTGCACCGGCTTGCACCATTTTTTAGCACCAGCTGGGCACCATATTTATGGAATGGTGCAAGCCGGTGCAAAGGGTAGGCAAGCTTAAAAAAAAATGACGTTAGGCAGTTTTGAGTCAAAATAAATGATTCTGACCAGATTAACATCATTTTTTGACGCTAAGGGGCATATTTATACTCTGCACTGATTTAGCGTTTTTTTTTTTTTTAACTCTAATTCAGTGCAAAACTAACTCCATATTTATACTTTGGTGCTAGACCCGTCTAGCACCAAATTTATGGAGTTAAAGTCATTTTTTGGAAGTGGAAACCTACCTTGCCTTAATGAGATGCAAGGTAGGCGTTCCCGTGCAAAAAAATGACTCTATGGCCTTAACACCATATTTATACTCCCATGTAAAAATGGTGCAAGGGAGGGAGGAGGGGTCAAAAAATGGGGCAAAGCTTGCTTTGCCCCATTTTTTAAGACCTGGGTCAGGGCAGGTGTTAGGGGACCTGTGGCCCTATTTCCATGGTGGAACACCATGGAATAAGCCAGAGGTGCCCTCCCTAGGCCCTAGGAGCACCCCCACCCACACTAGAGGGACTGCGAGGATGGGGGACCCCATCCCAGGTAAGTACAGGTAAGTGCATTTTATTTTTGAAAGTGCCATAGGGGGCCCTGAAATGGGCCCCCATACATGGCACCGGGTGCAATGGCCATGCCCAGGGGAACCCTGTCCTCTGTGCTGGCCACTGGGGTGGTGGGCATGACTTCTGCCTTTTCTAAGGCAGGAGTCATGTGGCATGGTAGGTTTAGCACCATAAAATGACGCTAATCTGGTAAGAGTCATTTTTTTTTACTCTAACCTGCCTAAAGCCATTTTTTGGTGCTAAACCCTCTTCTTCCATACTGCCAGCCCCACCCGACTAAAGTCATTTTTTAAAACTCTAGCCTACCCTTTGCACCGGCTTGCACCATTCCATAAATATGGTGCCCGGCTGGTGCACAGAAATGGTGCAAGCCGGTGCTTAACTTTTTGGTGCAAAACTGAGTTAGTGCAGTTTTGCAGCAAAAAGTATAAATAAGGGCCAATATTTTGTAAGTTTGCGCCACTTTTGTGTCATAAAATTACGTTAATGGAGTGCAAAAAAAGTTTAAATCAGGGCCTTGGTGCTAGATGGGTCTAGCACCAAAGTATAAATATGGAGTTAGTTTTGCACCGAATTAGAGTAAAAAAAATGACACTAATTCAGTGCAAACAGAGTATAAATATGCCGCAGAGTATAAATATGCCCCTAAATATGGCGTTAAGGCCATAGAGTCATTTTTTGCACGGGAACGCCTACCTTGCATCTCATTAAGGCAAAGTAGGTCTCCACTTTCAAAAAATGACTTTAACTCCATAAATTTGGTGCTAGAGGGGTCTAGCACCAAAGTATAAATATGGAGTTAGTTTTGCACCGAATTAGAGTAAAAAAAAATGACACTAATTCGGTGCAAACAGAGTATAAATATGCCCCTGAGTGTGCACAGTATGGAAAACTGCATTTTTGACATTGCTATAGGACAAATGAGAATAAGGAGAGCAACAAGAGGGTCTTCCATGCGCTGAAGCACACTAGCTTGTCAAAATCATATTCTTGTTTCCGCTTGTATGAATCTGTAATTTCGTTTCTTTTTTATTTATAGTTGTTCAGAGATCACAGTAAATCATGGTAATCAATCACAGGGGACAGCAGAAAGACCACCTAAAGTACTATAGCTGAAGCTTTGTAAACGTGAACGTGAAGATTTAACATTACACAAGTCATGTAACTGACAGACTCAAGTACTGTAATCTTGTCTCAGTGTTTAACAGTGCATTACACCTCATCACCAGGGGGTGGCAAACAGTTCAGAAAATGATTTCTCCTGGTATTCATTTTCAGCACTGATAAGTGGATGTTCTAGGTTTATGCACAGTGATATTCTACAGGAAAATAGGTCAACAATCAGATACCTTGATCATAGATGTGTCTCCATGATCAGACCTCATACCAAATAACCAGCATATGCCCTGCAAGAAAAGAAATCTGTCTAGGGCATTGTGGCATTTTGATTCACTTTTATTAAAGAAGGTGTGCTAAATGAAACATTATTTTGTGAAGTTTCACAAATTCCATAAAAATTTGCAAACATATGCTTTTAGAACTAAAAGCCATTTTCAGGAATCTCATGTTATTTTTTTCATTCAACATAACACTCCACATGCAAAAATTGCGAGATTGCGGCAAGAGGCTAGTTCAAGCAGAACATTTTCACTTGAGGAGGCATCATCTAGGAGAACAAGCTTTCCACTCGTGAAAATATGCAAGACTGCATAATGTGACATTTAAGGAAAAGTTTAAATTTCACAACGAAATAAAAAAATTAGACACATTTCACTGCCATAATAAAAATTTACCCAAGCCTAGTGGAAACCCTAGCGTGGAGGGCATTTCAGAATTTTGTTTGCAAAAAAACGGCTGTCTGGCTTGGGCGACATAAAGTAAAAAGGCTACCTTCCAACATTTCTAAAGTTTATAGTAAACAATCGCATTTTTTTCTTCAAGTTAACATCTTAACATGGTTTTACATCATTACATTTCTTATATGGTAACTGGAACAACTCCCGCAGACCTGTTTCATTAACATTTATAAATCAATCATGGATCGATTTAAACGATGTTGCACATGACAAAAATAGGGAAAAAAAACAAGATTTATGCTCTTGAGAACTGATATTTATTTATGTTAAGGAATGTGTCTGGTTTTAAAACCAAAATCTTTTTCGGTTTCATTTTGCACTTAATAATTGTGTATTAGTTTGGATCGATCAAAATCTTTGCTTCTCAGTTTTACCAAATAAATAATATAATTTATTTCTCATTTGATACATTTACATGAAATGTATAACAATGAGAATAATTTGTACAGTTAGTGACTAGTCTGAAAACAATTTATAATTAAAAAAAAAAAATCCATGTAGGAGATCCTGGACAGTTATTGAGGGCCAATTCATCACAATATTGATACTTGGGTCCTCATTAGAAGTGCCCTCTTAATTCCGATTTGGCTGGTGACAACAGATACCGAACCCATTGGAGCTCTTAATTAATTTCGCCTGGCAATTCCAGTAACTTGAAGGGAAATCTCTTGGTGACAGTTCACCCCAAATGAGGAACTAACAAGGAATCGAAAATGGGCTACCAGTTCCCCTAGTAATGCCTCATTTCTGAGTGGACCCTCAGCGTCTAACTCGTACTGGTCTCGATTTTCTCCTCCCCTGGAGTTACAGGTACCCTCAGTATGAGGACCTCGGGGAGTGGAGACCATCAGACCGATTCACCGAACCACTGAAAATGATGGCCTAAATGTCATTGTGATACTACATCCTTATAAAAAATATTTTCCTTCAGAGTAGCAGCTGAATCACCTGGCAAATGCTGCTAGATTTCCATTGATGCCATTAAAATGCCATAATCTAGAATTCTCATAATCTCCTACAGCTAATCTTTTTATCGTAAAAATGTGCTACACAAAGGGGAATGATCAGACACTCAGGGGGTCATTCTGACCTCGGCGGTAAAAGGCGCCTACCGCCGGTCAGAAATCCTCCATAATCCCGCCGCGGTCGCGGAATCCCGCCACGGTCATTCTGACCCGCAGAAGGCAAACCTCCGAAAATCCGACCGCCACAACAGACCGCCAGACCAGCGGTCGGCGGAAAGGTGGAGGTGACCAAACCTCCACCGCCACGCCAACAGAAATACGCCCATGCCATTACGACCCACGAATCCACGCGGCGGTCATTCAAACGCGGTATTCCATTGGCGGGACACACCGGCGCGGTCAGAATACACACAAACGAACAAAACTCAGCCACATTGGACGATTTGAATCCCACACACCTGATACACATACACACGCCACTCCCACACACACAATACAATATAAAACACACACCCACATCACCCACAAACCCCTACGCTTAAAAATTCGTAAAGAAGACAAGAGCGAGACACCAGCATCCAAAACATAACAGCCACAGCCACTCAACACCATCACCCACACACTATCCACACACAAAACAACACACACCACCACACTCAACTCACTTAAATACACATACTCCACCCCACACATCATACACACCACCCCATGGCACCCCAAAGACAACCCCGCTTCACAGACGAAGAACTCAGGGTCATGGTGGAGGAAATCGTTCGGGTAGAGCCCCAGCTGTTCGGCACACAGATACAATACACCAGTATTGCCCGGAGGACGGAGCTATGGCAGAGGATTGTCGACAGGGTGAACGCAGTGGGACAGCACCCCAGAAATCGGGAAGACATCAGGAAGCGATGGAACGACCTACGGGGGAAGGTGCGTTCCATGGTATCCAGGCACAACATCGCCGTGCAGAAGACTGGCGGAGGACCCCCACCTCAACCCCCACAATTCACATCATGGGAGGAGGAAGTCTTGAACATCCTGCATCCTGACGGCCTCGCAGGAGTCGGCGGAGGAATGGATACTGGTAAGTTGAAGCTTCAATACTGCCTCCCCCCCACCTGCATGCCAAATCAGACCCCAACCCTCACCCCCATCCTCGAACCCCACCCTCACCCCCACCCCCATCCTCACCCCCACCCTCACCCCCACCACCATCCTCACCCCCACCACCATCCTCACCCCCACCCCCAGCACACCTATTCCCCGCCAATGTCTCACCATCACAACCCACACATCCAAAAACCTAGGCCTGCATGCGTCCACTAAGCATGGACACCCATCACCAAAGCATGCCCAATGCATATACACATCCCCCCCACAAGCCACCCTCACCAAAGCCCCCACACACGAATGCCAGCACTTGGGGACACGAGAACCCACAGATACACCCATATGCCACACATTGAAACTATAACCATACCTCTATACCCCTGCAGGACCCGACCGTCAACACACCGCGGCGGAGGGGCCAGAATTATCCACACCCCCCACCCAAGAGGCCGTCAGCGATGACAGCAGCTCTGTCGATCTGGACACCGATGACCAGCCCGGACCATCGGGGACCTCTGGACAGTCGGTTCCCCTCACACAGGCACAGGCCACAACAGACCCTAACCCCTCTGGGAACACCAGCACAGCTCCCACCCAGCGGGCCCATGCCTCTGTCTCCAGGGCGCGTCAATCTGCGGTGTGTCTACCACTACAGGGCACCCAGGATAACCCACCACCCCAACAACAACAGGGACCTGGGGGCAGTGGTAGTGGGCACACCGGCCAGGGGGCAGAGGCCCAGGGAAACAGGGCAACTCGGCGGGCAGCTGTGCGACAGGGGGGGGAGGAGAGGCCCAGGGAACCCACTCTCCACGAGGTCCTCACCACCATCATGGGAGCATACAACCGCTCCCAGGAGACGATGGCGACGGTACTGGCCCGGTTCCAGGAGATCCAGGTGCTGCAGGAGGAACACTATCGGGGGTACAGGGAGGACATCAGAGCCATCAACACCACCCTGGTTACCATGGTAGGGCTGCGGCAGGACCTCGTAAACAGCAGGGCGGACACTGAACAACACCCAAGGGCCCCTGCCACTAGCCTGGACCAAGAACAGCCATCCACCTCCGCCGGCGCTAGTGGACAGGAGGCCCCCGCACAGCAGCAGCCCACCAGACCCCCACCTCCTGCAGGAGAAGAACCACCCCGCAAGAGGGCCCTGAGATCTCGCAAGAAGACAGAGTAGGATGTCAAGACCCCCGCCAGCAATGGATACCACCTGATGTCATCCCACTGTCCCACATTGTCACCCTGTCCATCCTTGAACTGCCCATGCTCCATCTCTCCACAGGCCTCTGGACAATGCACCTGTGTGACTGTTACTCTGGACTCTGCCATGGACATTCCTTCACCATAGCCCCCACCCACTTGAAACCACCCATCCCATTTTGAGCACTTCAATAAACACCTATTTTGCACCAAAATATCAGGAGTCTGGCTGTGATTTCAATAGATTGTAATTGACATGACAGTGCAAATATGTCCTTGTACATGGTGAAGTCAACAAACAGCTGCCACAAAGCTGTAGTCCATGGGGAAACGAAGCACAGGACTCGTAGTGGGGACCCCAGATCTGAAATAGGGAGGGAAAAGCCAAAACTCAGTCATCATACACTGGGGCAAATAGACAGGCAGCAGAGATGCTGCAGAGTAGTTAACATTTACTAAATTATCTTTGAAATGTTACCTGTGTCCTATTGGAAGTACTGTTCAATGATTCTGTCCCTGTTGTCTGTTTCAGCCCCGTCGTCTTCCTCCTCGTCACTCTCCTCAGGTTCCACCGCTGCCACAACACCACCGTCTCGACCATCCTCCTGCAGGAAAGGCACCTGGCGGCGCAAAGCCAGGTTGTGAAGCATGCAGCAGGCCACGATGATGTGACACACCTTCTTAGGTGAGTACATTAGGGATCCACCGGTCATATGCAGGCACCTAAACCTGGCCTTTAGGAGGCCAAAGGTGCGTTCGATCACCCTCCTAGTACGCCCATGGGCCTCATTGTACCGTTCCTCTGCCCTGGTCCGGGGATTCCTTACTGGGGTCAGTAGCCACGACAGGTTGGGGTACCCAGAGTCCCCCACTAGCCATACACGGTGTCTCTGTAGCTGTTCCATCACGTAAGGGATGCTGCTATTCCTGAGGATGTAGGCGTCATGCACTGACCCTGGGAATTTGGCATTTACATGCGAGATGTACTGGTCAGCCAAACACACCACCTGGATGTTCATTGAATGGTAATTTTTTCTGTTCCTGTACACCTGCTCCCTGTCTCTTGGGGGAACCAAAGCCACATGGGTCCCATCAATGCCACCAATTACGTTGGGAATATGTCCAAGGGCGTAGAAATCACCCTTCACTGTAGCCAATTCGCCCACCTCAGGGAAAATGATGTAGTTCCTCACGGATTTCATCAGGGCAGACAACACTCTGGATAACACCTTCGAAAACATGGGCTGAGACATCCCGGAAGCAATTCCCACGGTTGTCTGAAATGACCCACTTGCCAAGAAATGGAGTACTGACATGACCTGCACCAGAGGGGGAATCCCTGTGGGTTGGCGGATGGGGGACATCAGGTCGGGCTCCAGCTGGGCACACAGTTCATGTATAGTGGCACGGTTAAGACGGTAGGTCAGGATAATGTGGCGTTCTTCCATTGTCGACAGGTCCACCAGCGGTCGGTACACGGGAGGATTCATCCGTCTCCTCGCCCAACCCAGCGGACGGTGCCTAGGAAGGACAACATGGAGCACACAGTCAAGCAACCCACAGGTACGTACTCACAGCTAGCACAGTATACGATTCTCTATGCAGTGAATGGCGTGTCTGAGTGGCTATGCAAGGCCTAGGCCTGTGTGACGCAGTTGAAATTGAGCCATGTGGGCCCTGGAAATGGCGGCTGCCTGACCTGTGAAGTGTGACAATGGGATGTGAGGTCAATGCGCTGGCGTGGCACACCGCGGCGGGCGGCGGGCGAAGACCACGGCGCGAAGCCGCATTGGTTAACATTGAAGCCTATGGGTTTCAGGAGCCAATGGCGAAGGGCGCCGGCGGTGTCGGGACGCACCGCCGCGGTACGCACCGCCGCGGACGTGACCGCCATTTTCTATCTACTTATCCACTTGCGACTTGAACTTTCACAGGAGAGGACCTATACTGCAAGTGTTGCTGTGACCTCGGTCTGGAAGGGACAATGGCTGCTGCGACTGGGGAAAGGGCCCCTGCCTTCACTGGAGAGGAGTTGGAGAAACTTGTGGATGGGGTCCTCCCCCAGTATGCGCTACTCTACGGTCCTCCAGACCAACAAGTGAGTTTAATTCAATATGGATTTGGGGCCACTGGCTGGCTTGGGGGCCTGGCGGGGATGGGGGGCATGTTGGGGCTGGCGGGGGGCCTGGCGGGGATGGGGGGCATGTTGGGCATTGCGGGGGGCATGGCGGGGGGCCTGGCGGGGATGGGGGGCATGTTGGGCATGGCGGGGGGCCTTGCGGGGATGGGGGGCATGTTGGGCATGGCGGTGGGCCTGGCGGGGATGGGGGGCATGTTGGGCATGGCGGGGGGCCTGGCGGGGATGGGGGGCATGGCGGGGGACTGGCGGGGATGGGGGGCATGTTGGGCATGGCGGGGGGCCTGGCGGGGATGGGGGGCATGTTGGGCATGGCGGGGGGCATGGCGGGGGGCCTGGCGGGGATGGGGGGCATGTTGGGCATGGCGGGGGGCCTTGCGGGGATGGGGGGCATGTTGGGCATGGCGGTGGGCCTGGCGGGGATGGGGGGCATGTTGGGCATGGCGGGGGGCCTGGCGGGGGGCCTGGCGGGGATGGGGGGCATGGCGGGGGGCCTGGCGGGGATGGGGGGCATGTTGGGCATGGCGGGGGGCCTGGCGGGGATGGGGGGCATGTTGGGCATGGCGGGGGGCCTGGCGGGGATGGGGGGCATGTTGGGCATGGCGGGGGCATGGCGGGGGGCCTGGCGGGGATGGGGGGCATGTTGGGCATGGCGGGGGCATGGCGGGGGGCCTGGCGGGGATGGGGGGCATGTTGGGCATGGCGGGGGGCCTGGCGGGGGGCCTGGCGGGGATGGGGGGCATGTTGGGCATGGCGGGGGGCATGGCGGGGGGCCTGGCGGGGATGGGGGGCATGTTGGGCATGGCGGGGGGCCTGGCGGGGATGGGGGGCATGTTGGGCATGGCGGGGGGCCTGGCGGGGATGGGGGGCATGTTGGGCATGGCGGGGGCATGGCGGGGGGCCTGGCAGGGATGGGGGGCATGTTGGGCATGGCGGGGGGCCTGGCGGGGATGGGGGGCGTTGGGCCACTGGAAAGGAAAATGCTGAGAAACTTGAACGTGGTATTTCTCCCTCCCTGTACATGTCACATAGGTCCGCGCCCATGAGAAGATCGGGATTTGGCGTGCCATCGCCAAGGAAGTCCGGGCCCTGGGTGTCCACCATCGACGGGGCACCCACTGCCGCAAGAGGTGGGAGGACATCCGCCGCGGGACCAAGAAGACCGCCGAGTCTCTGCTGGGGATGGCCTCCCAACGTAGGCGGGGTGCCTGCCGTCAACTGAGCCCCCTGATGTTCCGGATCCTGGCGGTGGCCTACCCTGAATTGGATGGGCGCGTGAGGGCAGCACAGCAGACACAAGGGGGTGAGTACAAGCATTATCTACTCTGTTGTCGCGCAGTGGAGGTGTCTGGGTGGGGGAGGAGGGCTGGGGGACCCCCTAGGCCAGGGCGATATCTGTAGGCTGGGCACCGCCGTAAGCCCCTGTGTCCCCAGCCACCACCCTCAGTAGTTTGTCAGTACAGCCATCCCTGGGCCGTGTCATCCATGGGTGCAGTTGTCAACTCTAGGCGTGTAGGCCATGTTCCACGGAATGCGTAGCGTACCCCAAGTGCGCAACTTAATGCAGGGGGCATCTGTGTCTGTCATGTCCGCTAACTGTACCGGAGATCCATGTACTCAATATCCCTTTATTTCTCTCTCCCCCCCCCTTTTTGTTTGTCTTTCTGTGCTTGTGTGCATCAGCATCATCAGGCGGAGGAGAAGTGGCATCGGGGCAGGAGGGAGCTGCATCTCACATGGCCCAGGAGGGCCATGCCACAGAGTCAGACTGGACCAGTGAGACGGAGGGCGAGGGGAGCTCCACGACGGGGACGACTGGAGCCTGCAGCGACACGGACACGTCCTCGGAAGGGGGCTCCCTTGCGGGGGTGGCACCATCCGTGCCCCCCGCCATTACAGGTACAGCCGCCACCCAGCGCACCATCTCTGCCCTCCCAGCAGCCCCTCCTCGTTCGCCCCGTGCCCGCTCTGCCAGGAAGCCGGGCATCTCCTTCGCCCCAGGCACCTCAGGCCCTGCCCCTGTTACCCCCGCTGCCCTCAGTGAGGAGGTCATTGACCTCCTCCGAACGCTCATTGTTGGGCAGACTACCCTTTTGAATGCCATCCAGGGGGTGGAGAGGGAGGTTCATCGCAGCAATGCGTACCTGGAGGGCATTCATTCGGGTCAGGCTGCCCATCAGCGATCGTTCCAGGCTCTGGCCTCAGCACTGACGGCAGCCATTGTCCCTGTCTCCTGCCTGTCTCTACTAACTCCCTCCTCCCAGTCTCCTGTTCCTCTGCCTGTCCCACCCACACCATCAGACCAGCCTGCACACACCTCAACACCCAAGAGAAGCTCATCCAAACATAAGCACCACAGATCACGCAGACATTCACACACGCAACATTCCGATGCAGACATGCCAACAGTCACTACCACCTCTGTGACCCCCACCTCCTCGTCTCCCTCCTCCCTCCCTGTGACGTCTACACTCACACCTCCATTCACCTCACCATCAGCCAGTGTTTCCATCACCAGCACACCCTCCACTCCAGTCCGCACACGTGCAGTCACCACCCCCACTGCCATTTACACGTCCCCTGTGTCCTCTCCCACTGTGTCTGTCACCCCCTCTTCCACACCACACAAACGCAGCCACCCACCCACCCAACAGCCATCCACCTCACGACAGCCTATCCCTCCTGCACCTGCACCCAAAGACAGCAAACGTGACTCACCTACAACCACATCCTCTCCCTCCACTCCCATTCCCACTGTACCTACCACTCTCCATTGTCCCAAGAAGCTCTTCCTCGCCACTACTAACTTCTTTCCTGACCCTGAGCCCCCCCCTCCTTCTCGTCGGGGTAAGAAGAGCACCTCAGCCACCACCAGCCCTGCAGCCCCCTTGACAAGGGTGCAGGGGTATTGGAGCCCGCCAGCCCGCATGTCTGGATCTTCGCCCAGCAGCAAGGGGACAGCCAGCCCACCCCCTGGGAAGAGGAGCAGAAGGCGGAAGGGGCGCCGCAGGAGCCCGCCTTCTACATCCCCCCCGGACACCACCCAGAGACAGTCACCAGCCACAGCTCCAAAGGGAGGAAAGGGCCACAGGCCGACGACTAAGGAGGGCAAGGGCAGCAAGTTGGAGAGGTCAGGCAGCAGGCCTGCTGCCCAGGAGGAGCCCACAACCCCCATAGCCGCTGCCCCGGGAGGAACCAGCACAGCTGCCCCGGGAGAGCCCACCACCCCCATAGCCGCTGCCCAGGGAGGACCCAGCCCAGCTGGCCAGGAGGGCCCCACCACCCACAGCCCAGGTGGGCAGTGAAGGAGCACCATCCCCGCTGCCCAGGAGGGCACCACCAGGCAATTAGCAGTTGGCCATAGACCGTCCGCCGTCTCAAGAACCGCTGAACTGGGCCCCGCCGTCTCAAGAACCGCTGAACTGGGCCCTTCAAGGCAAGAACCGCTGAACTGGGCCCCGCCGTCTCAAGAACCGCTGAACTGGGCCCCGCCGTCTCAAGAACCGCTGAACTGGGCCCCGCCGTCTCAAGAACCGCTGAACTGGGCCCGCCGTCTCAAGAACCGCTGAACTGGGCCCCGCCATCTCAAGAACCGCTGAACTGGGCCCCGCCGTCTCAAGAACCGCTGAACTGGGCCCTTCAAGCCAAGAAGCGCTGAACTGGGCCCCGCCGTCTCAAGAACCGCTGAACTGGGCCCTTCAAGGCAAGGAGCGCTGAACTGGGCCCAGCCGTCTCAAGAACCGCTGAACTGGGCCCCGCCGTCTCAAGAACCGCTGAACTGGGCCCCGCCGTCTCAAGAACCGCTGAACTGGGCCCCGCCGTCTCAAGAACCGCTGAACTGGGCCCCGCCGTCTCAAGAACCGCTTAACTGGGCCCCGCCGTCTCAAGAACCGCTGAACTGGGCCCCGCCATCTCAAGAACCGCTGAACTGGGCCCCGCCGTCTCAAGAACCGCTGAACTGGGCCCCGCCGTCTCAAGAACCGCTGAACTGGGCCCTTCAAGGCAAGAACCGCTGAACTGGGCCCCGCCGTCTCAAGAACCGCTGAACTGGCCCTTTGGCAGACGTGGCAGGGCAGGATCTATCTCGGGCAGGGCTGCAGGATGTCCTCTGGCCAACTTGCCTCCTCCAGTGGCAGTGGGGTCTGTTATGGACTGTATGGACTGTGGCTTTGCTCTCCCCAGGATGGCCCAGTGGGCAGGCCACCCACTGTATGGACTGTATGGACTGTGGCTTTGCTCTCCCCAGGATGGCCCAGTGGGCAGGCCACTCACTGTATGGACTGTATGGACTGTGGCTTTGCTCTCCCCAGGATGGCCCAGTGGGCAGGCCACCCACTGTATGGACTGTTTGGACTGTGGCTTTGCTCTCCCCAGGATGGCCCAGTGGGCAGGCCACCCACTGTATGGACTGTATGGACTGTGGCTTTGCTCTCCCCAGGATGGCCCAGTGGGCAGGCCACCCACTGTATGGACTGTTTGGACTGTGGCTTTGCTCTCCCCAGGATGGCCCAGTGGGCAGGCCACCCACTGTATGGACTGTTTGGACTGTGGCTTTGCTCTCCCCAGGATGGCCCAGTGGGCAGGCCACCCACTGTATGGACTGTATGGACTGTGGCTTTGCTCTCCCCAGGATGGCCCAGTGGGCAGGCCACCCACTGTATGGACTGTTTGGACTGTGGCTTTGCTCTCCCCAGGATGGCCCAGTGGGCAGGCCACCCACTGTATGGACTGTTTGGACTGTGGCTTTGCTCTCCCCAGGATGGCCCAGTGGGCAGGCCACCCACTGTATGGACTGTATGGACTGTGGCTTTGCTCTCCCCAGGATGGCCCAGTGGGCAGGCCACCCACTGTATGGACTGTATGGACTGTGGCTTTGCTCTCCCCAGGATGGCCCAGTGGGCAGGCCACCCACTGTATGGACTGTTTGGACTGTGGCTTTGCTCTCCCCAGGATGGCCCAGTGGGCAGGCCACCCACTGTATGGACTGTTTGGACTGTGGCTTTGCTCTCCCCAGGATGGGCCAGTGGTCATGGAGTCCCCTCGTGGATCTGGCGTCGTGTACTCAAGTGGCTGAGGTGCCCCCCCTTCCCTTCCCCCTGAGGTGCCTGTCCTATTTTCTTTCTGATGCCCCTGCAGTGTTCTCTCCGTGGAGTTCTTGTCGTGGGACTGGGCCTTGCCCCTTTGCACAGGACCCCTGTGATCCACGGACAGTGGTTGGACTACATTTAGTAGCTGTATATATTTTGTACATAGTTTATTTATTTATTGGGATTAATGGTGTACATATTTCAATATATCTGCCCGTTTATGATCTCTTCTTTTGGTCTTTGCATTATTTCGGAGGGGGGTGGTTTGTGGGTTGTGACAGTGATCTGTGGGAATGCATTGATGTGTGTGTTGTAGTGGGTGTGGGTGGGTGGGTGTGTGCCGGTAATCTTTTCCCTCCCCTGTGTCGTAGGTGCCGTACTCACCGATGTCTTCCGCGCCGCCGGGCGTGCTCCTGGTATATGAGGAGGAATAGGAGTGCGGGGATGACCTGCAACTCTGGCTCCATACTGCCGGAATCTCGCGTGGAGTGCGTAGAGGTGAGCGTTTTCCCGTTCGTAGTCTGTTTCCGCCGTGTTCTTATCGGCGGTGCTCCCGCCCCGGAAAAGGTGGCAGATTGGTGGGTCGTAATAGGGTGGGCGGTACTTTGTCTGCCGCCGGGCTGTTGGCGGGAACCGCCGCGCTGTTTGTTTGTACCGCTGTGGCGGTCGGAGTGTTAAGTTGTCGGGCTGTGTTGGCGGTTCCCGCCAGGGTCAGAATTGCATATTTTAGACCGCCGGCCTGTTGGCGGCTTGGCCGCCGCTTTATCACCGACCGCCAGGGTCAGAATGAGGGCCTCTGTCTCTGCCCGCCTGCTGAGTCTTTATGTCTTAGCTATCTTTTGGAATGTCTGCCTCTGTTATATTCACAGCCCAGTGCTGCCTGTCTAACGTGGCCTGCTTCGCTCTCAAAATGTGCTGTAAAAGGTAACTATTTGTAACTTAGTATTATTTAAAAGATAGAAATAACATTTGTTATTGTTGCTGTAAAGTTACATTTCTCTGAAGCATCTTACTTTTGAAAGAATTTTAGATGTAATTCACCACAATTACTTCTGAGATTGAAATGCAAACATTTTTATAGAAGTGAATAACATTTTTAAAGAAAATTTGGATCTTTCCAAAAATATTGAAGTGTCTAATTTACATACTACTTTGGGTATTAAAATGACCACCTTTGGGGAGTGAGGAAGGTACAACCACCACCAGAGACATCTAGCCATGGCTCTTCTGAGGAGATACAGATTTTTGGTAGACCTCTACTCGAAATGTTTTGCAGTGGAACACATTGCTAACTTAGAGAATCAAAATCTGACCCCAATCGCATCATTAAGGTAAGTTTTATAACTCTGCTGTGGACATGATTGAAGTGCTCTAATGTGATCAGCAAGATGTTAGAGCACGTGCATATTGACAAAGCCTGTGGGTAATGTTTGAAGATTGTTCTTTAGTGAAGTATGCCAAATTGTAAAAAACAAGACTTCGTGAGTAATGTGTATGTGTTGCAGGCACCTGTGCAATAATGGATGTGAAAATGCATTTTTCCCAAACAAATCTTGCAAGACAAAACATGATAGAACATGCATGAGAGGCCTTTTTTGAATAAGGTTCTCAATCCTTTATGCTATTGTCCCCGTTTTCAAATTCATCCCACCCATACCACTCCAGGTTTGTCTTTTTCCTTTCCATTTGTCCATTTCGTACTTCACGTCCAACTGCTTTTTCTACTGAGCTAAACACTGTTTCCAAGGAGTAGTTGGTGGCACTTATGTTTTTATGTGCTCCCACACGTCTCTTCGGGGCAGGCACAGACCAAGCAAGAGGTGTGTGTCGCTCTGAATAAACTGCAGAACCAGCATCAAGCAGTGCAAGCGGCAGGTCTAACCTCTCTGGGCAGACATCTTGGGAGAGGCAGAGGGTAAGAGAAATATGTAGAAGAAATGGTACTGCAAATACACCAAATTTGACAGAAAGTGAGATCTTTTATCAGAAGGTGTGCTTTGCGTTATTTGGTGTAAATCCAGTCAGCCATTTTAAAGAAATCTGCATTTAAAGAGGTGCATGAAAGATTTGAAAAAATAGTGAAATCTGGACTTTTGGTGTCCAGGTCTGCTTGGACTGGCCACCATAAAGACTACCAGTCAATCCTGATTGGCTGGCTACAATCTGGACAATATGTTGACAGTCATTACAGGACTCAGGCACATGGTCCCTACCTGTGGTGGCTGGTGAATGTCGAAAATGGTGGGGCCAAGAATTAATTGCTGCCTCATCAAAGAGAATCATTTTGCGGAATATAATATACAAAACATACACAGCACCATACTAATGGTTTAATCTGCATACATAGGCTCTCATTATGAGTCTGGGCTTCTTCTGACTGCCAGACTTAAGGTGGCGGTCCCACTGCCGAGGGTCCAGCAGTGAAGACCGCCACATTACGAGTGTGGCGGTTTGGCCTCTGCAAAACCGCCATATCTCCCCTGCTACTGCCAGAGCGGTCGGACCACCAGGCCGGAGATCAACATCTCTGACCCGGCGGTCCACTGAAGACCGCTGGTGGTGTTACGAGTCTCCTTTCTGCCACGGTTTTTGCTGTGCTAGTACCACCACGAAAACCCTATTGGAAAGGCTGCAGGCATCAGGAAATTCTTTCCTGTCTCCAGCAGACGACTCCCCCAAGCCCCCCCTGCAACTACAATACCCCTGAACCCCCCTGCAACTACAATACCCCTGAACCCCCCTCCCTGTCAGTACCCCACTCCACCAACAGACATGCATTCACACAAACATTCCAACATGCACTCACCTATACAATCATACATGCATTCAAACATATATTTAAACACCCATACACACACGCATTCATACACGCATACACAGTTACATTCAAACACGCAGACAACGCCCACTCGCACACACACACTCAATACCCCCCCCCTGCTCCCCCTACTCAGCCCTCCACATGACATACTCAGCCCCCCACCCACGGCAGACATACATACTCCCCTCACCCCTCCTGCAGACACGCACACTCCCCCACACATGCACACACTCACATGCACACACGCACACATTCACAACACTCACACAAACACACACATTCACAATACTCACATGCACACATTCACAACACTCACCCCCTTCCCCACATCCATAGACACATCCATGCACACACACACAACCCCCCTTCCCCTGCTCTCCTGTTGGACGATCACCTTACCTGTTGCATCGAGGTGGTCGTCCAGGAGGAAACGGGTCCTGGCGCTTCCACCAGTGTCCCGCCAACAGGACACGCCACGCCGTATTTCAAATCGAAATACGGTGGGCGGAGTCGCGTTGGCATGGCAGTGATGGCAGTGGAATCGCCTTTTTACAGCCGTCCAGCAGTACGCCTGCTGGCGGTTTTCCACCAGAAGACTGGAGGAAAGCCGCAAGCAGTCGTAATATGGCGGTCTGCAGACCGCCGCCCACACGGCGGTCAACTCGTAATTACTGCCATAGTCTAAAAGTAATTATAGTAGCAAAATAAACCTCCAGCTTGTTTTTTTAACATAGTCTTCAAAGGGACATTGTAAATAAATACTGCCAGTTTTTGTTACTAACAATGGCCTCAAAACGTAAATTACTTGCAAAGCAGGTTATGTATCTGTCGGATTTCAAAAATCAGTTTGGGTTTCTGGCAAATCATTTCCTTGGACATAGTACGTGCTCGTAAAAAAAAGGGATTATAGGTCGAATGCCAACTTTAACCTGCATGTTTAAATCATATGGTTGGATGAGACCAATTAGCCTTTCAACCTTTGGAAGACATGGGAACTTCTGTCTTGAACAGAAAAATAATGGAACACTTTCTTAGATATCAAATGAACATACTTACAGCCCAGTTGTACCATTTCCCTCCCTCTCCTTAAATTACTGTCTCTGAAAAGATGTCCCTAGACCACAGCTCTCATTTGATTTCTGCAGGCATAGACCAAATTCCAAAACCCTGCATGTGGAACCTGTAGCATAGGCAGTTCTATCCTTTCTTTGACTTTGGTCTGTCCTGCATTCTCATAGGGTTTTGGATGATATGACAGAAAACACACCACCTCACAAGCAGGCTCCTATTGTGTCCATTGTAGTGCTACACAGAGGGTGCGCAGCTTGCCTATGTATTGAGCATGTCTGAGGGGAGCGGAAAAGAAAAGCACCCGTCAAGCATGCACCATCCATTTGCTCCATGTATTCCCCTCTCCTGTGCTACTGACATGCAGACTTTGCAATGTTAGCAAAACATGAATCAGAAAAGAAAACACTGAAGTGACAGATCAGTCAGTTTGCCTATTTACATTTTCTACTCCTGCTTCCCTTTCAGTAATGTTTGGTAGATGGGGGCGGCACCTATCGCTCCATCATGGTCCTGATGCCTGCATCCTGAAAATGAATAAAAAAAATACAAGGGGGCATGGTGAGAATAAAATGTCATATTCTGAGTAAAAAATATACTTTTAACAACAGCAGTAGCTGGTCAGATGAATACCTTGCATTCTACTGCAGCTTCCCACAGTGTTCTTATGAACAACAGGAGTGCCAATATTCTGTATTTATGACAGACCTGTAGCACATATGGAACATTTTGATGAGATCAAAGCATACAGCACTTTCTTTAGAAATGAAGAAAATTAGGTGGGTTGTTTTGTCATAGAAAATGTGGATAATACTACAGAAAACTGACAGACACATTATCTGTGAGTTCTCAGGATCCTTTTCATTCATGTCAGTAAAAAATTATGATATGCAGAAAGAAATGTCTACTTTAAACACCAGTGGCAGTCTGTCTTTTAACTCCCCCAGTATTCTACAGCAGCTTCCCACTGTGTAATAAGGAACAACTAGAGCACTAACAATCAGTATTTGTGGCAAAGGTGTGGCATACATTAAGCCATCTATATGGTACCAAAGCTGTAATGCTTAAATAAAATCATGTAGAGAGTAAAACATAAGGGGTTTCTTTTAGTTAAAGAAATTATAGTTACTGCTCTAGAAAGCTAAAATGATGACTTATTTTCTATGAGTTCTCAATATATTCCTCCTCTGTTAAAGTACAACATTCTGACTAGCATCAGCCAGTCAGCAACCATCTAGTAACTAACTGAGGTTTCCCACAGTGTCCTAAGTAACAACTGAAGTGCTATCATTCTATATGTATGCCAAAAGTGAGGCACCCAAAACACCACCTTGATGTAATCATTGCTCAATCAATCAATCAATCAAAAAAATTCTTAAGCACACCACTCACCAGTTAGGGTCTCAAGGCGCTGTGGGTGGGGGGGGGGTTGCTGGTTACTGCTTAAAAAGCCATGTCTTGAGGTGCTTTCTGAAAGTTAGGAGGTCCTAGGTCTTGCGTAGGTTGCTGGGAAGGGCGTTCCAGGTCTTGGTGGCAAGGTGGGAGAAGGATCTGCTGCCGGAGGTGGTGCGTTGGATGCAGGGGATTGTAGCGAGGGCGAGGTCAGCGGAGCGGAGCTGACGGGTTGGTATGTGGAAGTTTACTCGTTCGTTGAGGTAGGCCGGTCCAGTGTCGTGGAGTGCTCAGTGAGCGTGGACGAGGGCTTTGAAGATGATCCTTTTGCCGATGGGCAGCCAGTGTAGGAATCTGAAGTGGGTGGATATGTGTTTGTGGCGAGGGATGTTGAGGATGAGATGTGCGGCTGCATTTTGAATTCGCTGGAGTTTTCTTTGAAGTTTGGCTGTGGTCCCAGCGTAGAGGGCGTTGCCGTAGTCCAGTCTGCTGCTGATGAGGGCATGGTTGACCATTCTTCTTGTTTCTAAAGGAATACATTTGAAAGTCTTGCGTAGCATGCGAAGGGTGTTGAAATAAAACTTGCTGAAATAAAACTTAAGGCATTTCCTTTAGAAACTTACAAAATGAGGGCTTTTGATGGTTAGAGTTCTAGAAAGCTAAAGCAGAAGTTAAAAGCTTCACTTCATCCATAGACAAATCCACTCAATTTCAGACACTTTCTGACATGGGACATGAAGTAAGAGGAAGAGACAGCAGCAGACGGAGATCCATCGAACTTCCAGCTGACAGCAGAAAGGAGACACTGGAGCCTTTGTAGGCAGCTAGGTCACAGTTCCCACCCCCACAGCAGTCTCAAATAGCCACCATTTCTACACCCACACAGGATCTCTGAAAGGTATATTAGGGCCTGTAGACTTTACAAAAGAGCAGGGTGAAAAGAAGCAAAGACTATCTATTTTGGATCGATATTTATTGTAATGATTGGGTCTACTGCAGGTGATTTGTTTGTTGTGAGTTGGGGAAGTATTTCATGAGTGTACCTTTTTATGGTTTATGCAAGTGTTGGGTGTATTGCTGATGGGTGGAGTTAGGAGTAAATTGGATAGTGTGTTTTTAAGAGTTTGAGTAAGGGGTGGGTCTGTTGCCCTAACATGGGGAAGGAGTATGTTAGATATGTCAGCCTTAGGGTGGTCTACCCAAAAACGTTTGCCTACTTACCTCCATTTTTGTGCTGAAATTTGTTTTTGTTTGCCTTAGGACTGCTAACCAGTGCTAAAGTATTTGTGCTCACTCCCCTAAAGGTAATTTAGCTGGCCTACACCTGATTGGCATCTTTAATTTACTTACGTTTCTTGTAGAGTGATATACCATATATACAGGGCTTGTAAATTAAATGCTGCTAGTGGATCTGCAGCACCTTATTGTGCCCACCACTTATGTAGCACCTTAAAACATGTCCCAGTCCTGCCATTTGAGCCTGAATGCAGTTTTTAAACTGCCTAATCGACTTAGCAATATAACTCCTTTGTCAACCCTTAAACTCCCATTGTATTGCATATTTCATCCCTAATGAAGACCCGAGGTAGCTTGTAGGGGAAGGTGCATTGTAACTATAGGGTTGGACAAGTACTTTTTATTTTTTTGTCCTGGTAGTGAAAAAGTCCTAAATTTGCTTTTCACTACTGTGAGGCCTAGCTGTCCATTAGGATAACATTGGGTTGCCTTATTATATTTAATAAATGCCAACTTTTGATTGGACCAGGTAACCAGTTCAGTTTGGTATGCATTGGTTTGTAATTAAAATCCTCTTTAATGGTAAAGTCATATTTTAATTATGATTCTGAAAATGCCACTTTTACAAAGTTGACATTTTGCAGACCTTAGCCCTTTTGTGCCTGCAGCCTGTCTTGGGTAACCTGACTGGGTGTAACTGACAGTTAGACTTTGTAAATTCCTCCCAGACAGTCACACAATTGGAGGGTTAGGGAGCATATTTAAGAGCCCCTAGTGCCACCTAACGACACATTAGCGTCAATTGTTTTTACGCTAATGTGGTGTTAGATGGCCACAAACGGTGCACCATATGTACAAAGTGGTGCAATTCATGCATTGCACCACTTTTTAACCCCTTGCTCCACATTATGCCTGTGCCAGGCATAATATATGCAAAGGGGATGTTTCCCCATTAGGGGGGCCGAAAAATTGGCAAAAACAAATCTTAAAGATTTATTTGCATATTTTTTTCAGCATTTTTAACGCCTGCTCAGAGCGGGCATTAAAAGGGGGCATGCCATTGTTTTCAATGGGCCCCTTTGTACTGTTCAGGGTTAGCACCAAAACTTTGGCACTTACCCTGAACAGCACATCAATAGTGTCAGTAATTCTGATGCTATTGCCATCTACCCTGTGCCATGGTGTGCCTTATTTTAAAGCTGTATTTGTTAGTGGTGCTACATGTAATTTAGTGCCATGTTACCTAAATCTAGCCCTAGGTGTGCCTATCTGCTGTTTGGATGGCGGGAGCAGAAGGGAGCATGGACCAACTTGCAAACTAATAAGTTGTGCTCTGCCTTGTGCTCTGCCTTCACACACAGGACTTGTCATCTCCACATTGTCATTACAACCATCTTGGAGCCAGGGCAGGAGAGTCAAGAAATCCTGTGCACTTCAGGGAAACTTACTAGAAGCTTCTACCAGCTTCTTATCGGATGGGTACCCGGTATAAAAGTAGGACCCTCAGAAACACTCTTCAATTCTCTTTATGGACCTGCAGAAGGACTCTCAGAGGACTGCCTGCTCCTGTTACGTTCTGTAAACTCTGCAAGACTGACTCAAGGTACCTGGAAGGACTGCTTTGCTATCTGGAGCCTTCCTTGAATCTTCAGAAGCCAGCTCTGCTGTTTGAGCCCTGCATCTTCACCTGAGCCCATAACTACTAGAGTGACTGAAAAGGCTAGTTTGCTGGCCTCCTGTGCAGAGCCAAAGGGACTGAAAAGTTTCCCATCAACCTAAACCTGCACCTGGACCCAGCCTAAGTGAGCCATGAACCTCCAAATGATGTCCCACCAGCTCTGGACTCTTGGTGGTGGTGCTAAATGTGCCTAGATAGCCAAAATCCAAAACAGAGAAAAACTGTCCTGAGAACCAATGGGAGTCTAGGACCACTCTGCTTGTTTACCCGGCCCGGGGTGCATCTCCAGTTGGCCAGGTTTCACTGCTTCTCCAGCTTTGTTATGCTCCACTGCAGCAAATCTTGTTTAGCGGTCTTTTGCCAAAGGGGTATCCAAGCCCCTGGAGCTGACTTTGGCAACAGCCTTTTGTCTCATCCTACTGGAGATTTTCTATTTCCAAGAAATAGACTAGGGGCCTGAATTAGATCCCGGTGGAAGGAATACTCCATCACAACATGACGAATATCCTGTCTACAGTATTAAGATCTTAATGGGATAAAATGGGATCGTGAAACGGTGGTCTGGATATCCCTCACATCTGTGAGGGAGTATTCCCCTCCATCAAGATCTAAATCGGGTCCTGGGTCTGAATTTAGAAATCTTCACCACAGGTTCAACTCAAGGCTCCCCAACAAAGCCTTGCCCCGCTGAACTTTACCTTCTCAGAACATTTCTCTCAAAATTTCTTCTAAGTCTAAGGTAAGCAATGGCTAGGCTTAATACACTTCAGCGGTCAGCCATATTTTTCAACTATGACATGGTCTTACGCACCAACATTTCCAAGATCGGCACTATGATCTTTTAAGCGCTAGTTTTTACTAAAAACTTAAAAAAATTGTAACTTCAGTCCTACTGATTGGATTTTTGTCATTTTTATGTCAAATAATTTATTAAAATGTACTCTGTTTTCAAAATTTGGAATAGAATATTTCTTCTCTTGTGTTTTTACTTTATTACTGTTTGTGTGCTGCATAAATTCTGTACACATTGCCACTAAATTAAGCCTTAATGCTTTTTGTGCCAAGCTTCCCAGAGTTCAGCACAGGTTAAATTTATAACTTTTTTTTTTGTTCACTTTGCAAGGGATTGTGGCTGATGCTTGACCAGAGCTCCCACCGCAGTCAACCTACAACTCAGTTTCTCACAGTGCAGATTGGTTGTGTGTAGGTATTAGGCTTTAGGGATCAGGTTAGTTTGGTGTGGGACTTATGGGTTTCTGTTTTCTGTCAACTAAATCTATATTATTGTCTTATAAAAATAATATCCTCTTTCTTTCTTAGTTAAGAAACATGATTTAAAGGTACTGATTATTAATCAGTAGAATACAAGGTAAGAAAGTGATGGTCCAAATGCTAACGGAAACACAACCGTGTCCCCTCACAATTAACACATATGTTTCATCATCCACTTTAACTCCTTCTATGTTGCCAGGCCATACCCAAAGCAGGCCTCCACAGTTTTTGCAATCAGTACTGAAAATTTGAACATACTATGAACCCTACCCCCATGTGTCACATTAGACCCCTTCCATTAGTAATAGATATTTAATTCCATCTATACTCAGGTCATCAATAAGTCAATACCTTAGTGTACCATTGTAACAGGGTTTCCTCATGGGACTAACTACAAACCCAAACAGGCTCGTAAACAAGAAACCCTGGGGCAAGCAAAACAGCAATAGTGGTCTGCATCATGAAAGAAGACAGAGTCAGAGACAAATTCAAAGCAAAGACCAGCACCAGTTAGTACAGTACTCTTACGCTTTAGACAGTTAGAAAATCACACATCTCACATATTACTAATACGCAGTTGAAATGTGAAAAAAAACAATTGTAATATATATAAGCTTTAGACAAAGTATTAAATATTATACGCTAACATACAAGTCATAAATAATTCAACAAATGGATTGCCTATAGGGCACAGACTACCTATCTAACCACTGACTGGCTAGAGCATGTAGATGAGACACGGGCAGGCGGTGGTATTGGTGGCTTTACTTTTTTCCACTGATTCTCGAGAGGTTTAACATTTGTTTCACCACATCTGCACCACCGGGTGTGGGATTTGGTAATAGTAAAAATGGATTACAGCACAATAGTTCTCACAGTTGGGTAGAGAGGATTAGCAAATCAGTCAGTAGTATTCTAAAGGTGTTCTCAAAAGAAAGGTAGTCACCAGACAACCTTTAGGAACCAGGCAAACTCTAAGAATGAAGAATTCTTTTGCAGGAGGCTGGCCCTCTATGTAGTGTTCAAAGCTAGGCATACTGTGTAGGGGGTCCAGGCAAACACACATTGGTTTACAGGGGTAAAAACTACACCACCTAATGCTCTAGTCGAGCAGTTAGGCCAATCCTAGAGAAGTGCAAAGCATTTGTTGTACTGACAGCATCAATCTTGCAGCTTTCAAAACCAAGATATTTAAGAGTGGTGAAGTACTTTTTGAGATATGAATTTTTGAAATTTAATAAAAAAGTATTTTAGTGCATTATTACGCATCACAGGAATCAATGGAGGATTACCTTTACAAAATGCATATACAATTCTACAGTAGGTTTACCAAGTCCTTCTTTTGCAGGTTGGCTGAGGTCGTCAGTGGGCACACTGTGCCAGCCAGAGAAGTTCGGGTGGTTCCCGGTTCCAGTGGGAGCAGTGGGAAAGTCTCTGAAGCTGGTGCAGGGCCACTGCAGGGACCACTTGGAAAAGCACTGCACAGGTAAGTTTAAAGGTGGGTAATGGGGGTCCCATTGGAGTGTCAAGGTTGCAAAGGGTGAAGGACCCTTAAAGCACAGCTGGTTCTTCAGTGCAGGGCACAGGGCAGCCGGGTGCAGAGCGAATCGGTGAGCCAGGAGCTGTGCACAAGGTTGCCCTCAGAAGCAGGAGGTAGGTCCGTTCAAGGGTCGATTGCAAGGAAAACTGGGGCTCTCTGGTAGAAGGTCCAGGTTGTTTCTGAGGTTTCTTGACAGGGGGTTCCTCCTGGGCCTTTTAAAGTCCCTGTGGGCTGTTTTTTGGGATGTTTGAAATCTCGTGATCAACACCCAGGGTATTAATATGGTTCAGCCACTGGAGAGAGCATTGCCAACAAACTTGGCACACTGGCAGGGTTTGTCCTCGCAGTCTTTGGTATGAAGTTTGGTCTGGCTGTGATGTTTGATTCTGGAGTTCTTATCCAGTAAGTGAAGCAGACCTCACTGGTTCCTTGGTTCCTTGTGGATTTAGAGTGGTACCTCCACTCTGAAGGGAGTTCTCTGGCAATTTGCAAAGCCTGGAGGTCCTCTGGGGTGCCTTAGAGTTTTCACAGTTGTCCTTCAGCCCCTCAGAGGTGATTGTCTGGTCTTGGGTGAAGCAGGCAGGGTTTAGCACCTTTTCTTTGTGCAACAGGTCAACAGTTCTTGTGGCTTTGGATCTTCTTTTTTCTGGAATTCTTCTGTCTTTTGAATCTGAGTTCTTGGTGTTGGGATTCCCACTAAATACTGTATTTAGTGGGCATTTTTATGGAGAACCTGGTTCGGATCAATGGTTCATCTACCTTAGGGTGGCTTCACCCACTAAGTGACCACTTCCTCTGGGCAGAGATCACTTCCCTACACCTGATTGGCTATGGTGGAGAAAAATGAAATGGAGAGCCCACCTTGCATGCAATACCTTTGGTGTGGTGCATGATAGGTAGGGCCCTTAATCCTGCCCTTTGTTTGAGTTTCCTGCCGTTGCTCCCACCAAAATAGGGTTGTGCAATGGGGACGGCCATCTGCTGCTAGCAGCAGGCCTGGAGGTTGAGTTTCAAAGGCGGTAAGGCCTTTGAAGCTCGCCGGCAGGAAGGTGCACATTCCTGATGTAGGAGTAGTTGGCACCTCCACACAGGAAGGGCTTTCTTCTGAATCCCAGAGGGCAAAGGCCCTCACCCCAGGGATGCAGACATGTGTCTGGAGGTGGCAGGCTGGATGAGACTGGCCAGCAACCATACCAGGGTAGTTACCCTTTGCAGTGGACACCTTTAAGGTGATCCCTGTGTACATTTTATAATAAATCCAACACTGGTACCAGTTTGGATTTATCATTCTCAGATGTCTGATACCAAACAACCTATGGTTCAGGGTGGCCATTATGTAGCTGTGAAACTCATACTGACCAGTGTCTCGTACATGCATTTAAAATGACTACTCTGTTCACGCACTATGTCCCATGTTTGGCAAGGACACAGTGGAGGCATATTGTTCATGCATTTATGCCCTCACATATAGTATAGTGCACCCTGCTTTAGGGCTGGAAGGCCTGCCAGAGGGGTGACTTACCTATATTGCATGCTGTGTGTAGTGGAGTGAGTTTGCATTTTAGGTTTGCATCAGGACACTCAGGCCCTCATTATAAACCTGGAGGTCGGTGACCGCCAGGGCTATTGTGGCGGTAGTACCGCCAATAGGCTGGCGGTACTGCCTGCCTCATTTTGACCATGGCCCTTCCGCCACTGTAATACCGCCGGGACCGGCGGTATACCGCCATGGCGGTCCCGGCGGTCATAATCCACCAGGGCAGTGCTGCCCTGGGGATTTCGACTCCCCTTACTGCCAGCCTGTCCATGACGGTAGACACCCCCATGGAAAGGCTGGCGGTAAGGGGACTCGGGGTGCCCCTGGGGGCCCCTGCACTGCCCATGCACTTGGCATGGTCAGTGCAGGGGCCCCCAGGCACAGCCCCATCGTTCATTTCACTGCCCGAATTTCAGTCAGTGAAGTGCGCGACGGGTGCTACTGCACCCACTGCACATCAGCATTGCCGCCGACTCTTTTACGAGCTCCCAGGGTGATCCTAACATCTTCGAGAAAAGAAGAAGGATGCATCAGATATGCCATGTTGAGCACATTAGTTGAAAAAGAAAGGAGTTTGATGACTGTCTGTAGTGCTTGGATTCTTCTACACACTGGCCATAATATTGGCAGAAACCTGCTTCTTATGTTTCATCTTTTTGACATCTCATTGGTTAGCATTTACCAGAGAGGTCTCAGCACCCCGGTTTAAGTCACAGAATTGCCTCTGTCCGGGTTTCATTCACCTGCACAGAATAGAGATTGAGAACGAAAACTGTCAGACCCGGCTATTCTAGAGACTGCTCATAGAACAATAATGCCAGTTTGTAAATTAATTGCTATATAATGCATTAAGTTAGAAAAAATGTTTTGAAAAGCTCCTATTATAAAAGGTTACAGAAGTCAATACCAAAATTATTTTCATACTGACAGTTGATGCAATGAATTTGAAATAATTCCAATATAAACATCCAAAGATGGGTATGTTGAAGAGAAAGAGATAAAAAGCACATGGTGCACCTTAGAACCCATTGGACCCCTATTAGACCATAGGCATGCTGTCAAAAATCATGTTTAATATTCAACTGCTTGACACAAACATATCCAGATTTAACAAAATGGTGGACACGCACATGGTAAGCAAGGAGAGGCATGGACGACGAAAAGAAAATGGCTGTCTAACACATAAGGGTTTGAAAAAATGGTGGAGAAGCACATGGAAAAGAAAAGAAGGGGGAGGCAAGGAGGACAAAGAGAAAATGGCTCCCTCCATTCCTCAACCACGAACTAACAAATGACACACTGCTGGGCAAGAGTAGCAGTGTGAAAATAAAACATGAATTATATATGTATGCATGTATATATATATATATATATATATATATACATATATATATATATATATATATATATATATATATATATAGCTTTATATAGATATATATATATATATAGATAGATATGTAAATATATATATATATATCTATATAAATATATATATTTATCAACGAAAATACCGCAGTCTCACACACTAGTAATAAAAAATTATTTAACTTATCTTTTGTGAAACTTGTAATATGTCAATACACTGTGTTTTATCTAACATGTTGTATGTAATTTACAACCTTGAGAAGTCTTCCCTCCTTGAAATTGTAATTGCGGTATAGTCTTTTTTGCTATTTTTAGTAATGAATTCCATTTGTTTCAAAGGGTGGTGGTGCACTCTGTGTTTGTAATGGCTGTGAGAAAGATCTCTTCGAGATCGAAACGCGTCGCCATTAAACTATTCTTTGTGTGTATATATATATAATATCTATAGGACCTACAATCATATCAATTAAAATAAGATTTTAAAATAACACTAGCACAAATGTAGGAAATAATTTCTCAATGATTGAAAGTGGGTATTAATTAGGGTGGATGTGAGTCCACCACAAGGATTAAAGTCACAAACATGTCAGGGTAAAACACAATTTCAATGGTTTAAACGTGGGTTCAGCCCCCTAATTGCTATGGCACAGAGCAGACAGGTTGAACTTAGAAAAATGTGAAAAGCAATCAGCATTAAAAAATGAGTTAAATAGTCAAAACATATTAGAATAAAAATCCTATTCCAGTTTTTTTTTTTTAAACAGAGAAACATTTAATGAGTAAAAATGCCTAAAATGTAAAAAATCCAATATGAGGAACCAGAGATATGAATTATTAAATATTTAAGGCAAAAAATCACATAAAAGTAAAGCACTAATCAGTAGTCAGTTTTCATTGGTGACAAGGACCTAGGAGCAATTTCCAGCTGACCATGATGGAGGATGTGTTGGGCACACTATTAGGGCCAGCCCTGTAAAAGATTTTGCCTTCTGACTTAGGCCATCATTATGACTTTGGTGGTCTTTTTGCAAGACCGCTGAAGCCGCTGCCGCCAACGGATAGCTAGTGTTGGCAGTCCGAAGACCGCCATATTTTGAGTTGCTTCAGATTTCTGCCCATTTACGGTTGGAAATCCGACCCCGTCAGCCTACCCAATGGAGGAATAGAGGCGGTTCCAACGCCAGCACCGCCACACCAACAGGACGCCGCCCGCTGTATTACGACTGCCAAGATGGGGCCACTCACCTGAAAAGCAGGATGTCTGTAGGGGCTATGGTATGCCCCCTGACCTCCTAGAACACCTCTCAGCACTTCCTGGTGGACACAGAAACCCCGGCAGGTGTCCCAAAAAAAAGGGGGAGTGGAAGAGAAAGAGACAAAACACTGCCACGTCTTGCCGGTCCAGCCAGGCACCCTGTATCTTCGGGGGGCAGGTCGTTGTTGACAGAGTGATAGTAAAGTTAGTGCACTCAGCTTCCTTGAAACTGAATCTCTCTTTCTGATGTGGGCACGGGAGCGGTAGAAGAACACCAGGATGCTCCAGCACTTTTCTTGGATAATAATAACTGTTGGCACAATTACTAACACTGCATTACCAAAAACCCAAACTGAGTACCATACCAATAAGTACTGCAACACTAGGGCTGGCTTCACAGAGATTTACTGTTGCACACTAGAATTAGAACTGTGGTTGTACTTATCATGCACAAGAAAGACAAACTAGAGCATTAATTATATCACATATAATGTTCCTGCATGCATAGGGTAAAACTAAAAGGAACAAAAACAATCCAAGAAATACAAATGTCCACTCTGGGTTTAAACAGTTAAGGTGGCACAGTTTGATTTGGTTTCACTGTGTGTGTGAAAAATCCTTCAAAAGCAAATTCCTTAAACCTGAAACACAGGCATGAATGACACAATTTAAATCCAAGAGTTATGCTATTAGAGAAAGAAAAGTCACGTAAATGCTCTTTTTAAATTGCACTGTCACTTTTTGTAGTACTTGAGCTCAAGCAGATTTCCTGCAGCACATTTAGGCAAGTAACTATCATAATAATGTAGAATGTTGAGAAATGCATTTGTCTCTTCAAGATAAGCTTCCAAAATACAAGGTCTGAAATACACCAGCTGTTCTAGGAATGGGCGGTGCTCAAAGAACAATCTCCCTGGAGAATACTAGTCACTTAGCTACAGTCTTTTCCAGAGTGCTGGGAATGCCTGGGGTCAGCTGGTACAGGAACGAAGAAAAGAATACGAGGATGACAGCAGGGGCTGGACTGCCAAATCGGATGCTGAGATAAGGAAGCAAAACAAAGCCAAGCAGGGAGGCAAGCTTCACTCTGCTATTTATAGCCAATAAGGAAAGCAGTTGAGTTTCCACATGTGGATGAGTCACCACACCCAATTAGAAGCACATGTCTACAACACACCCAATTATAAACACATGTCTACACCTGCTCACATTAGCAAACAAGCATTGTTAAAACGAGAATTGATAAAACCAATTGTGTAACACAGCACATTATGTTTACTTAGAAACATGAAGGTTTAATCAAGAACAGAGATATGATTTAACCCTAATCCCTGGGGATGCTGACAGATAACGCAGGAGGCACCTTGGGGATTCCTGACGGTCCTCCCCAACAAGGACCCTCTCAAAGGGCAGGGCTTGAAAGGGTGCAGGAGGTGGGATTTTTTATTATGACGTGGAGCATGAACTGTGGACGTGGGTTTCCAGGAATTGTCCTCAGGCTCACCCAATTAGAAGCACATGTCTACACCACACCCAATTATAAACACATGTCTACACCTGCTCAGTGACAATGAGTTGCTGAATTAGCGCCAAGGAAACAAGGATCTACTGTCCTATATCACCTCTTTCAATTGGTTGGTGGCAGAGACCGAGTGGCCCGAGGAGAAGAGGACCTCCTTCTTCTATCATGGCCTTCGGGACGATCTCAATGATGTTCTAGCCCAAACTGTGGATCCTCCTACAGAGTGTTCCGAGTTCATTGGCCTGTTGGTACGATTAAATCGCCGCTTGAGTGAACGTAAGGGAGAAAAATTCTGGGGTGACACACGCTTAGTAGTGCTCAAAACTGAGGAAAAGGAGTCCACCATTCCCACTCATTATACACATGAGTCCCTGCAAATTGGCAGTGTGCGGGGCACACTATCTAAGGAAGAGAAAGAACGTAGGAAAAAATTTAAACTGTGTATATACTGCGGTAAGGCAGGGCATTTTGCTCGGGAATGTCCTAAAAAGCCTACTGCTCCAAAGAAAGCAATTGGAGCGGTTACAGGGCCTGAATTCTCTCTTCCTGACCAGGCGGAAACCTAACTGGCTCGATAACTTCTGAGACAATTTTATTGAGCGCTTCTTTCAATATGGTCTCACATCTTCTGGCTAATACCACCAGTCCAGTACCTCAACATCTAACTCTTATTGTGACATTAGTGTTGTCCCCTCAGGTTTGTAAGGTCATTCCCATATTGCTGGACTCTGGGGCTACTGGAAACCTTTTAGACTTGGGTTTGGCTAAAACCCTAAATATTACAACTGTCAGAAAAGACGTCCCTGAACCAGTCAGAGCCGTGGATGGCTCAGAATTGTCCTCCAGGCTCATCGTTTATCAAATAACACCCTTGTCCATGCTTTGTGCAAACAACCATACAGAACAAATTCAGTTTGACCTTATAGATACCTGAGTATTTGGAGCCATTTTGGGGATACCGTGGCTTCAGTTACACAATCCCAAAATTGACTGGGCAGCAAGGACAGTGACATTAGACTCTAAACATTGCTGGCACTCCTGTTACCAAGACAATCTATTACTAGTGACACCCTTGCATTGTGGGTCCACACATAGTACGGCTATCAAGCCAAACGACACACTGGCCATTCCTGCACCTTATAAAGACTTCCATGATGGCTTTAGTGAACAGGAGGCCACCCAGCTGCCGCCACATAAGTCATACGATTGTCGTATGGACTTGATTCCAGGGGCAACGTTACAATGTAGTAGGGTGTATGCTCTTTCTGAGCCTGAGAATCGATACCTGCAAGACTACCTGGATGATCTATTGGCTAAGGGTTTCATTCATCATCCAACATCACCAGTATCGTCGTCTTTATTCTTCGTGCCTGAGACGAATCGCAAGCTGTGCGCCTGCATAGATTATCGCGCAGTTAACAAAGTGACCATAAAATAACGGTATCCACTTCCGTTGGTCCCGGTACTTTTAGATCAGTTACGTCAGTTGACCATTTATACTAAACTCGACCTCCAGGGTGCCTACCACTTGATCCGAGTGATGAAGGGGGATGAGTGCCTTGTAATCTGGCTGGCCGTATGAGGCCGGCCCGGAGGAGCACACCGCCAGCCGTGTCGGTGCAACCACACTGGTGGGCCAGGCGGTGTTGTGGCAGGTTTGGATTCGGCCATCCCGGCCTACTTGTAATGCGCTGGTATTTACCTGCAGGTCTGTGACGGTAAGACTGCCACAGCAGATCTGGTGGTCTTAAGACCACCACACTTGTAATGAGGGCCTTAGTCTTTGAAACAAAAGTTAAAATTCCTCTTGAAGCCAGGTAGCCATTGGACAAGATCCAGCTAAAGCTGTTGATTAAAGAGGGAAGAGCTCTGAGCTCTAAGCAAATTTCACAGATGCCGAGTCCTCATTTCAGGCAGATGCTTTTTATATCTTTGCCTTGTCAAGGTTTCTATCTGCAGATTAGGGCCTGTTTTAGATGTTGGCAGGGAGGAAACCCCTTCGCAACGGCAACTGAATTCCCGCCCTACAAACACATTGGTCTGTCCACCAGATTTAAGTGCAGAGATACCATAGGATTGGCTACAATTGTGACTACTCCATCACCACCATAGCTAATCTTCTGTGACAGCCTGAGGAAGTAAGGGCTAATTGGTTATGTGTCCATCTGCCCAATTAAGATGGACAGACATATATCTGTTTCTCATGCAATATTTTTACTTTCCATCACTACCAGGCAAAACCTGGCAGTAAGGGACAGTAGAAAACAAAAAATGTCCCCCTCGCCATAGGAGACCGTCCCATGGTGATGGAAGCGTCATCTTTTTTATTTTCAAAAATGAAAATCCTGCTTTTTTATTTTTTTGTAAGTTAAGAAGAAAACAGTTTTGTGGAAGTCTCCATAGACTGCAAAAGGCATTGATAGGAACCTATGTGGTGGCAGTTCCTGCAAATGCTTTAGACATGACTCTCAGTTGGAAGGTTATTTCTAAATTTAGTGAACATAATTTTCATCAAAACTATGGACTAATTTACTCCATCACCTTGGCAGAGAAATGGGCCACTGGCTGGAATATAAATCAGGTCATTAGGTTTTTTGTGCGCTCAAAATACTCCAGCAGAGCAAACCAAAAGTGCTTTAAAAATTAGACGCCTTTGTAGCGAGAACCTCTGATGCATCAAAGGTCTTGCAATGTTAAAAATTCTCCAAGTCCTAACTTTTGTGAATTTCTGGAGCAGCTTCTCTTGGTCACTTCTAAGACTTAGAGGACATCAGGGACAACAATAAGGGGCCAGGATACAGTCTAGAAGAATGCCACCACTAGGGTCGAGTTCAGTTCCAGCTGCAAAAAGTCATTTAGTTACTTCAGGTAAAAGGCCTCTAGGCGCTAGTTGTGTCCCTGTCACCACACAGGAGGTCAGCTAGTTAAATCTTTGAGTCGACTTCTCAGTCCTGAGTATAAGTGGGAGAAGGTCCAACTCTTCAGGTCTCCACAAATTTCACAGGTAGACGGTATAGTCCTCTTCTGTTACTCCTAAGGTCCGGAAAGTATACTGCTTAGCTGTGGGTGAGGTGCTACGTTTGAGGATTAACTATTCAGTGGGTCAGAATGACTCCAAAACACAATGAGAAAAAATCCTAACTGTACATCTTTCCACTTTTGTAGCTCATGTTGCCTTACTGCAAACTATCACAAAGGCACTATTACACATAAAATCCAAGATAGTACAGTGTTTCTGCCTTTGGATGTGGCTTGGGAGCAAGCAATATATTTAGGATAATGAGTAGTCTTCTCCTTGGGACCACTTCTCCATCTAACTGGGCTAGTGTCAAGTTGGCTACCAACAGCAATGGAAATAAAAGGTTTCTCTTTCATGGGTCTTTTTTACACTTAACTGTGAATGGGCTTACCACATCCTGGTTCCTTTCAATTTAATGAAGTTAAATCATCATCCAACTTTAGTGAGCTATGTGTCACATACTTCATACCTGGGTCTTCCTGCCAAAAGACTGAAGCCATTGTTTCCGATCTGGGAGCAGTTTTCACACTTCATTAAGGGGACGCACAGACAGGTCATTTGCAGGAAGGCCATTGCTAATGAGTTCACAACTTAATTTAATTTTTTATAAGAAATATTGGTTGCACTATTCCAGTAACTTAAACTAGAGATAGCATAGTCATAATTATATTCTGAACTTTGGTGTTTCACATAGGACAGCTATAGTCCTTCACAGTGAAAATAACATTTGGGGCTAGTCACTGTAGGTAAATGTCATCATTGAATTCTTGCATATGCCCCCCTAAGTACCAGTCACTCATAATTGTAGACTTCAAGGCCTTCTTAGGAGTGTCTTATTTAATATTTAAATGTATGATTCTTTCTTATCAGAAAGGGTTATTTTGACAGGTTCTCCTGCCGGTTACAAAGCCCCCCAGAGTATGGCCCCGTGAGTGGGCTTGAAACCATGTTCCCTGGTCAGCCTAGTGGAAGGCACAACATGTGCTGCAGACCACAGGTTTCTTTTAACTTTGCCATGTTGTTAGTCTATGTCCTGTACCACATACTATAAACCTATTAGGAAATTAAACGTTCCAATTAGGAGTTAGCCTAGTTTAGCCTGGGTTAGGGGTCAGGGCACATACAATGGGTCCCAGAACGAAGTGCTCCAGTGTGCAGAGTTCATACACCAGCAGCACCAATCAGCAAAAAAATAAAAATAAGGTTGGCCAAGCAATAAGAGGAATGTTATCACAACCTAAGAAAACACTTGTAAAAGTTGCAGAAAATATGTATTTCTCAGGTATCATATTTCTCATGTATCTATCTCAGACAAACACACACACACACATATGTACATTCACACAAAAGGACTAACAGGCACATAGCAAGGGAGAGGGAGGCTAAGAACAAAGGAAAATACCTGACAGACTAGGCCTTGAGCCTCTCATCTACCAGCCATCAACATGGACATAGAAAGAGCATTGCCCTAAAAGGAGCAGGAATTCAAGACCATTCATGAACCTACAACATCTCTAGCCCAACAGCAGTCAGAATGTGATACATCATTTCAAATAACTGAGAAAAACTTCTACTGCATATGTCAGACAAGGCACCAAGCAAAAACACATAGCAGTGTAGTACAATATTTGAAAAAAAAACACAAGGAAAATGAGCAAATATATCCTCAGTCCTCCACCATGCCAAAATGCCCATCGACACTCTTGGCACTTACTCCCCAAACAAAACTTCCCTTCACCCCAGTCCAAACTCCAAATAAAATAAATTTAAAAATCGGAACAATTGTGGTGTCTGCCCACCTTTAGACGCCATCCCATAAAAAATAAATATTTTGCAAATAACTATGTTGTACTTACTTAATTTTCCAAATGAAATAAAAAAAATGCAGGGTGGATGGTGCAGTTGATATTACAGACAAAGATTTGTGAAGATTTCTCTACAACACTCTAATCAATAATGGTCAATGACTCATCAAAGAGCAGGGCCAGGCCAGGAAGAGGAAATGCTATGACATTTCAAAATCCTTGGCACAATCCTTGTAAAAAATGGATTATGCAATCAAAATGATTCCTAAATAGTGCTCCTTAGTGAAAATCCATTTTAAATGAATTTCGCTCAATAATCAGTGCTTGGTGACAAACAACAGCACATATAACTGTTGCCTTCATTTGAAAGCCTTCTCTAGCGTGATTCGCTTTCACCCTCCTGCTGTTTTTCTTTAAATGAAATCTTGATTTTGGGAAATGGCATAATTGCTCTTTAGGATTTACGTATGACAAGCATTTCATGAAATGCACAACATTACATGACATTATTGCCAGTGTATTTAGAATGTCACCAATGCTTAACCTGGACCCTGGAAGCCAAATTCGGTGTACTCCTGTCCACATTGCTGAGTGATCTAGGAAGAACAGTACACAAGGTCTTAAGAAGCCCAATTGCACTATTGACATCCAAATGTTGGATTGCAAGTGTGGCAGTAAGGGCTGGATGATCAATCTCTTAGGGCCAAAGGTATGAAGCCTTTTTGTATTCGCAATAGGTCTAATTAGCAGAATATCGCCATTTCCGACCACAAAAAGTTTTTTTTTGATCAAGTATGAAAATAAATGTGCAATTCTTTAACAAGCTAATGAATTGCAATTTGAGTTTGCAAACAAATATTGATTTGGTATTTGGAATGAGCATGTATAGGGCTTCCTTTACAAATCCTGTCGCGCCGCTGCACGCGGCTCGGGCCAGAACACGCGTTTCCAAGACGCGGCGCGCCCCCAGTCTGCTGTGTGCTTTCCGAGCCCCCAAATTGGGCATGGGGCCTCGCACTTTTTCTGTGCACCGCGTTTTTAAGCATTTCTGACCCCCACTCACCTGTTCTTTTCTTCTCTTTTTTCTTTTCTTCTTTTCTGGGACATCTGGTTGTACCTTCCTTTATGTTTTTTCCCACTTCCCATGTTACCTTTCTCTTCCCAGCATTCCTTGTTCCCTATTCTCTATGGTTCCTAGTCCATTCTGTTCTATGTACTTTTCCCTATCTAAGATGGTGTCCTTATACTTCCTGTTTGTTGGTATTTAAGGGCTGTGATTCTTTCTCTCCTTGCGCTGCAACACTTTCTGTTTGGATGGTGTCTTCGCTCCTGATTCCTCGTATTCTTGTGCTGGTTCTCGATAGTTCGGAATACTTTTTCCTGTATTTGCTCTTGTTAATATCTCTTCCTTTTAGTTCCTGTTTTAGGAACATATCCTTGTGGAGGTTTTTTCCCCTTTTCTGTTTTTTTTTCCCTCTGGCGCTACTTCTGAGGGACACGGACTGCCCATTGCCTGCAGCACCGTGGCTACCAGAAAGAGTTGCCCCTACTTGGGCCAAGGCCAAACATTCAAGAACAGGATCCACGCCACTCGCTCTACGGCCTCCAGGGTAAAGGAGCACGTAAGTCGTGACAGATTGCAGCGCCCAATACTCCCAACGTCATCTAACATCATGGATGATACAGTGGCGGCTGATGCAGATCCTGAGCAATCTCTTCTGGCAACCATTCAGCAACAGGCTCAGGAACTGCAACAATTACGCAACGAGAATGCTGCTTTACGTCAAGCTTTGGCCTTTCGGAGTGCGGATGTTCCGGCGTCTCCACCTCTTCTCCTCGTTTCTCGGGTGAACCAACTAAACTGCAAGAGTTCCTCGATGTATTATCTGTGTATTTCGCCTTCCGACCTACCCAATTCTCCCACGACAAGACAAAGGTGGGATATCTTATCAGTGCCTTATCCGGTCCTGCCTTGGCCTGGGCAACCCCAATGGTATCCTCCAATGACCCAGTATTATCAGACTATCCTGCATTTGTGAGTCGGTTTAAACAGATGTTCAGCCGTCCAGGATTGGAGGCCTCGGCGGAGGAAACCTTATGTGACATCCAACAAGGCTCACAAGATGTCCTCCAATATATTACCCGCTTTCGGCAGCTAGCGGCTGAGACCACTTGGGTGGAACCAACTCTGGTGACCTTATTTCATAGAGGACTTAAAGAAGAAATCAAAGATGAGTTAGTACACTCCCCCCGAGTTGAAGATCTTCGTTGTCTGATGGATCAGGCTCTTTCCATCGAATACCGTCTCCAAGAGCGACGTATAGAGAAGAGAAAGAGTAGAGGATCATCTCAGCCAAGCACTTCACGTGTCTTTATGCATCGTCCCGAGGAACCTCGTCCTCCCGCCAGAGACGCCGAAGGTGAACCTATGCAGGTGGATACCACTTGAGGACCACTTTCCGTTAGCGAGCGGGAAGACAGACGTAGGAAGGGATTATGCCTGTATTGTGGTACTGCCGGCCACATGCTCCGGACCTGCCCTGTTCGTCCTCAAAGGCCATCGGGAAACGCCACTTCCCGTCCTCTGTAAGAAGGGAGGGGACGGGATCATCAGCTATACCTTCCATCAGTTCCTTTAAAGACAATGCCACTACTTTGTTTATGTTACCTGTGACTGACATTTACCGGACGGCCGTCAAGAGAGAACACTGGCTTTACTTGATTGTGGTGCCAGTGGCATATACATGGACAAGACTTGGGCCATGACTCAACAAATATCAACACAACCCAAAGAAACCCCAGAACAAGTTCACACAGTGGATGGGTCTTTAATATCCTCTGGTCCAGTTGATACCACCACCATGACACTGAGTTTACAATTTGGAAACCATCAAGAACACATCTCTTTTGATCTAATATCATCCCCCAGCCATACTATCATTTTGGGAATTCCGTGGTTCATAAGACATAACCCTTATGTAAATTGGGAAACCCAGACTATTTCCCTGTCCTCCCAGTTTTGTCATGAGAACTGCTTTGCTTCAGACACTTGTTGGTCACCCAAGAGGTTGATGCCTACTGAAAGTATTACTGGAAGTTCCATCAATACAGTTCAAGGGGTTCCTGATCAATATCTAGAATTTCAAGATGTGTTCCAAAAACTAACTAGACCTGTGTTACACCCACATCGAGATTACGATTGTGCTATTCCCTTGGAACCCGGAGCTATCGTTCCCTTTGGGAGGATCTATTCACTCACTGAAACTGAAAGAGAAGTACTAAAAGAATATCTGCAAGAAAACTTACAAAGCGGTCTTATTGCACCATCGTCCTCTCCGGCTGGGGCTCCTCTCTTTTTTGTACCCAAGAAAACGAAGGATCTTCGTCCCTGCCTGGATTTTCGCGGGCTAAATAAAATAACTATAACGGACCGTTATCCTTTGCCTCTCATTAAGGATATTCTAGAGGCAGTCAGAGGGGCTCAACGATTTACCAAACTGGATCTTCATGGAGCCTACCACCTTTTGCGTATTAAAGAAGGAGACGAGTGGAAGACTGCTTTCCGGACCCCATTTGGTCATTATGAGTACAGAGTTATGCCTTTTGGTCTTACTAATGCCCCCTCCATTTTCCAAAGATTTATGGATTCAGTATTCTCTGATCTCTTGATCCATACGGTCGTCATCTATTTAGACAATATCCTTATTTATTCTAAACGTCCTGAACTTCATTCCTCTCACGTTAAACAGGTCCTCCAAAGACTCCGGGAACATCAACTGTCCTGTAAACCTGAAAAACGTGAGTTTGACAAGACTGAAGTCAAATATTTGGGATATCACCTTAGTCCCACTGGCATAGCTATGGACCAAGAAAAGGTACAAGCCATTCTAGATTGGCCTTCTCCTTCCTCTATTAAGGAAACACAATGTTTTTTAGGATTGGCTAATTTTTATCGGCAGTTTATCTTGGACTTTGCAGAACAAACCAGCCACATAACACAAACATTAAAAAAGGAAAATCTAAAGAAAGGGTTCGTCTGGACCAAGGCGGGTGAACAAACTTTCAGAGTCTAAAAAGGGCCTTCACTCAGGCACGGATATTGAGGCACCCAGATACCAACAAACAATTTATTGTTGTTACAGGTGCTTCCGAAAGAGCCATCGGAGCTGCCTTACTCCAACAGCAAGAAGATGACGGTCTTGAACATCCTGTGTTCTATTTGTCCCATGTACTTTCGGCGTCAGAACAACATTACTCAGTAATTGACAGGGAGTTGTTAGCCCTGAAAACAGCCTGCCTTGAGTGGAGACAGTTTCTTATGGGTTCCAAAGAGCCCTTCGAGGTATGAACAGACCATCGCAATCTACAATGTTTGCGTAACTTTTTATGCCAGAACAGTCGTCAGGCTCATTGGGCCTTCTTCTTCAGTCAGTTTGACTTTAATGTCACTTATATTCCTGGATCCCAAACCATTGTGGCTGATGCCCTATCTCGCCGTTATCCAGATTGTACTTCTACCCCATCACAGTATCTTCTTGAGCCCAGTAAAATCATCGGAGTAGCTCAGTCTTTCCTGGATGAGGTACAACTGGAATACTCCAATCTGACTCATCAAGAAATAAAGAAACTGAACATATGTAAGATGCAAGGATATTATTATTATAAGAACTTGTTGTTTCTCCCTACTAATGGAGTCAGAGAAAAAGCACTACAAATGTGCCATGATTCACCGGTTGCTGGTCATAGAGGCATTAAGGCCACACAAGAACTTCCCTTGCGCTCTTTCTGGTGGCCTACCTGGAAATCAGATGTTGAAAGATACGTTCAGGCTTGTCCCATATCTGCTCAAGTAAAGATTCCACATACCAGACCTGCAGGATTACTACAACCATTACCTATTCCACCGGCTCCCTGGCACACCATTTCTACTGATTTTATGTGTTCATTACCTCCATTAGCAGGAAACCGGGTTATCATGGTCACCATAGATTCTTTTAGTAAGATGGCTCACTTCACTGCTCTGAAAAAACTACCTAATTCCCAAGAACTAAGTCAGATATTTATCCAACATAATTTCCGTCTCCATGGACTTCGACACAGCATTGTATCTGACAGGGGACCTCAGTACATCTCCCGGTTTTGGAAACATTTTTGTAAGACACTGAATATCAACATAGCACTCTCATCTGGTTTCCATCCTCAAACCAATGGACAGACTGAGCGTCTCAACCAAGGATTGGAGCAGTACCTTCGCTGCTTTTGTAATTCTACTCAGAGCAGCTGGAACACTTATCTCCCTATTGCTGAATTCTCCTACAATAACTCTGTCCATAGTGCCTCCAAGGTCACTCCTTTTTTCTGTTCTTATGGCTATAATCCTACCTCTTTTCCTACTACTCCTCAGTCTACCTCTTCTCTTCCTGCTGCTACTTCATTCTCCAGATGACTTTTACAGACTCATAGATTGATTCGCTCTAAGTTGTTGAACACCAAGAGATACATGAAGAGAATAGCAGACAAACGGAGGGATGCTCCAGAATATCACCTTCAGGATAATGTCTGGCTTTCATCTAAATTTCTACCTTTGCGCCTTTCTCAGAATAAGTTCACACCTCGTTACTATGGTCCTTTCCAAATCCTTCAGCTGATCAATCCCGTCACTGTCCATCTTCACTTGCTTCGTACCTGGAGGATTCACCCGGTCTTTCATGTTTCTCAGCTAAAACCCTATGTACCTGATCCTCACTCTCATCAGTTTCCCTGTCCTCCTCCTGTGTTAGTGGATGATGTACCTGAATATGAGGTACAGGAGATCTGTGATTCTCGTATCTTTCACAAATGTCTTCAGTGCTTGATTCACTGGAAGGGTTACCCTCTCAGTGAATGCTCGTGGGAAGATGCATCTTCTGTTCACGCACCTCTTCTGATTCGTCATTTTCACCTCTTGTTTCCGCACAAACCTGGGCCTTCGGGGGGGGGGTCCTACTGTTGCGCCGCTGCACGCGGCACGAGCCGAACATTCGGCTCGGGCCGCAACACACGTTTCCAAGGCGCAGCACGCCCCCAGATTGCGGTGTGCTTTCCGATGCCCCAAATTGGGCATGGGGCCTCGCTCTTTTTCTGTGCACCGCGTTTTCAGGCATTTCTGACCCCCACTCACCTGTTCTTTTCTTCTCTTTTTTCTTTTCTTCTTTTCTTCTTTTCTGGGACATCTGGTTGTACCTTCCTTTATGTTTTTTCCCACTTCCCATGTTACATTTCTCTTCCCAGCATTCCTTGTTCCTTATTCTCTATGGTTCCTAGTCCATTCTGTTCTATGTACTTTTCCCTATCTAAGATGGTGTCCTTTTACTTCCTGTTGGTCGTTTCCTGTTTGTTGGTATTTAAGGGCTGTGATTCTTTCTCTTCTTGCGCTGCAATACATTCTGTTTGGATGGTGTCTTCGCTCCTGATTCCTCGTATTCTTGTGCTGGTTCTCGATAGTTCGGAATACTTTTTCCTGTATTTGCTGTTGTTAATATCTCTTCCTTTTTGTTCCTGTTTTAGGAACATATCCTTGTGGAGGTTTTTTCCCCTTTTCTGTTTTTTTTTCCCTCTGGCGCTACTTCTGAGGGACACGAACTGCTCTTGGCGTACCCATTGCCTGCAGCACCATGGCTACCAGAAAGAGTCGCTCCTACTTGGGCCAAGGCCGAACATTCAAGAACAGGATCCACGCCACTCGCTCTGCGGCCTCCAGGGTAAAGCAGCACATAAGTCGTGACAAATCCCAAATTAGAATGGTATGTATTAATATTTTAGGACCAAAATCTGGGTGTATAATTTACAAAAATGCAGTCGTAACCCAATTGCAAATTGGTAAAGGTCCTCAGGGGTCCCCTTTCCATTTGTGAATGTAGACAAAAACTACTGTTAAAAAAATGTTACCTAAAATTTTCTTTTTTTAAAACCCATCACATTTTCCTTTGAGGAAAACATGTTGTATTTTTTTTATGTTTTATTTAAAAGCAATCAAAAACAGAGTGGTCTGCTCACCTCAGCAGGCCACCATACCTGTGATGGCTATGTCTCATAGTGGGTTGTAATTTGTCACCTACATCATTTTTATTCATGTGGTAGATCAATTTGTGACCCAATAAGAATCAGGTCTTTGCAAACTGATCTATGAGTACATAGGTTGGTTCAGATAAGCAAAATGGATTTGGTAAACATTAGCAAAACAATTTGTGATCAAGTTTACCAATTCCGTACTTAGTATATCAGGCCCTTATTTTTTGTAGCACCCAAAGAAATACAACGTTAAAGATTGTGAGAGGGTCACAGCAGGGTGTGAGGGATACTGGCAGGTTGTTACTTGAAAGTGCCCTTTATTCAGCTCTGTATTTGTGATGGTGAAGACTCCTTTATGAGTAGATGGGATGGAGATGGATAGAGGACGTAAGTGCAGCCCAAGAGATGGGAAGTGATTGAGACTGCTCACACCATCATTACACAACTTTGAGTTATCATTTATCATTGCCATAGTAGAGTGTGTCCTAGATTCAGAACAGAGGGATAAATAAGGGTTTGCAGCAGCCCCTCTGCTTGCATAAAAAGGTCCATATGTGCCGTGCAATGACAAAGGTCCATATGACAGAAGGAGGTGCAGTATAAGATGGAGCCCTTTGAGTAAATATACTGTAGGCTGGTTAACTCCAATTAAAGGCAAGCTGTCCTGATTTTAAATGAAAACTCCTGTAGATGTTGTTTGCTGTTTAGCATTATGAGGCAAACAAATTTATTTATGATTACTTTTCCCAGGACCTTCTTGCTGGATCCAAATTCAAAGTAAAGTCAGACTCATAAAGGGAACAAATATAACAATATTAACATGTACTTTATTCCTACAGCATTCAACGAATCAGAAGGGCTCTCAGGAGAGTTACTGATGAGAAGTTACAAGTGAACTAATCAACCCTTAATGAAAGAAGAGCTAAGTCTAGCAGACATGAACTCCAAAATTCAAGGTGATTTACAGCAGTGATAGTAGTGTTAAAAGACATTTGGTTTTCAGAAAAAGGATTGGCTCAACAGAGGGTAGGGTTTCTTGGATTGGTAACTGATCAATTTAGAAGGAAAAATTAAATAGACAGTCTCCCCAGTCCTAAGGCTGCAGAGATATATATAAGGATATGGAAAATCAATCAAGGATGTAGAACATTGGGATTAAGCAGCAGAAGGTGAATATTCTTTTTCCAGAGTATATTAGGCAAACTGTGAAAAGCATCAAACATTTCAAAGTGCAAAAGGGCATGGTGTTTAGGTTGGGATCATTGAGAAAGGAACCAAATGTTAAGCCAATGCATGTAATGATGAAGTTCCATGTTGTCTCCCTGAACCAAGCCAAGAGCATTCTGACGACACCCCATCAAGCATCTAAATGTGCAAACAGGATAAAAGGTTCTCAGCATAATGTGCTTCTCAGAACCAATCAGCATGATACCCTCATGCACAATGTCAATGTCACAATCTAATGGAAAAATCAGAAAGCCTGTCTAACTGATAAAGCATTGATTTAGTGTCTTTCATTCTTTAATTAATGCTGTATTGTCATAGTTTGGACTCTTGCTCTGAGCAAGACTGCTAGTTTAAGGATGACAGTACTTTTGTTTGTAGGCGACTGCGTCTGTCCTACAACAAGTCGCAACTGTTATCCCAACCTTACCGGCTCACTAGCAGCACCTCACCAGAAACACAATTGTAAAAGGTGATTTATGGCAGCTGTTTATGCATGGACTCGAAAATAAGATATCTCAGGAAGTGTCGTGGTTAAACGGAGATTACCCTTTTCTCACAGATATATTATGTCTCATACAAACACAGGCAATTACACAGATGCAGTAAAGTTAAAATAGTTTTTATTTAACATAACTGCAATTTGCGATAAGTTGCATGGGCTACAATGATTAGGATAATGAATAAAGCAAGAAATAGTATTGTGAAGACGAGAGTCATTATTACAAAGACCCCCACCATCTTGCAATATATAAAAAAGATATATGAGATGTATTATGCCATAATACCCTAATGTGAAAAGGCTTAACCTCCTATCTAAAGGAGAGCTGGGTTTGTTAAACCTAATCTGCCAATGCCATGTCCATGAGAGGAGCCCCCAACCCTCGTTACCTTGGAATGAGGTCTCTATCTCAGACTCCGCAGGGACACGAAGACTGGGTCATCGTCAAGACGACTGCAGCATCGGATCAGCGATGGTGGCGATGCCCTCTCGTCGGAATCCCTCTGATTATCTGTCTAAAGTGTGATATATTTATACAGATCTACAAGGTCCCCTGACGTAGGTGTGTTCCTAAACAATAGATAACAGACATGCTTGGGACGGCAATTAATATCAACAATCCCTCGAAAGTATAGAGAGGGAAAATCCCTAAGTGTGAACACCTACTGTTTGTTTGTCTTTGGTGCTTGATCTTGACGCCTTGGCGCGGTGACACTGATAATGTTACCCATAACAAGTGGCCTAACTATAAACAAGGCAGCCATCTTAGAAGAAATAAATAATTAAATGGGGTAAGACAGAGCAAGCTAAGTAGGTTAAAAGTCACTAGGTGACGGGGGCACGAGTCTGCAAGCCAAAGGCTAAGCTAACTCCTGTTATCCCATTAAAAACGAACTAGGATTCACCACAGTATCTCATTATTATAAATATATTCTTGGTAAATACTGTGGACTCAGTAAGGTCTCATAATCATTATACAAATATATACGGATAAAAAAACAGTCCCCTCTGAGTATCAAAAGAAAATACCGACAATGATAAGAAATACATTTTTCAAATAAAGACTGAGACACAATTAATTGTTAGAAGTGGGACTTCCTCTTTTTTCATTAAATCCCAAGTTGCCGAGTATACATAATTTTCAGCTCTGTCTTCCAAGAATCTACTGAGAAGGAATTGGTTGCACTCAAAAAACTAAACTTGCTCAAGAAGAAAATGTTATTTTAATTGATATTCATCTCAAAGTTATTTCTAAATACTTCACAGCAATTTGTTAGAGCCAGGAGCATTTATTATCTCCCACCATTAAAGATGAGTGACATAATCTGGTCATGGCAAATACAAAGAGGGTAAAGGAAGTGAAAGGAATGTGGGAGAAGGTGGACTGGGGTATAGAATGACATTCCTTTGAAATAATTAAAACTAGGGGGCATATTTATAAGCCACTAGTGCCACCTTGCGCCACCTTACACCACATTTGCAGCATTTATTTTGACACAAATGTGGCGTTAAGGTGACATTTCCCACATGCCATATTTACAAAGTGGTGCAATTCTTGCATTGCTCTACTTTGCAAACCCTTGCACCACATTATGCCTGCACCAGGCATAATGTATTCAAGGGGGGCATTCCCTCATTAGGGGGGCCGAAAAAACAGCATTTCTTGCACCATTTTTTTTTGGCACTTTTAACAACTGCACAGAGCAGGCATTATAAGGGGGCATACCGTTATTTATAATGGGCCCCTATGTATTCTGCAGGAGTAGCGCCAACATTGTGCCACTACTCCTGCAGAATACATCAATAGCATTAAAAAATGACGCTATTGTCCCCATTTCTCTGCTGGTCTCCTGGGAAGATATAGTAGTAGAATATTAACTCCAAAGTAGTTTGAGTTCATTAAAATTATTTATTGCTCGTTAAATTTAATAATTTTCCACATTTTTAAAACATCTTAAAGTTATTTGTAATCTTTATTTCGGCCACTCACAGCCATAAAAAATCATTTTGATAAAACAATAAAAGTTCTTCAACATTAAAAAAATACATAAAATGTATGTGCAATAATTACAATCTAATTAACAGAATACAACAATTGGAAAATGAGTAATAAAATACAAATTTAAATCAGTAAATGAAAACATAAAACAAGGCCAGTAACAGCCAGCTGTCAAGTTATTGTCAATTAACGTATCATTGGCATGGCTTTGGATCATTGGTACAAATTCAAGCAATATCCTTTTAACTGCCTATTAAGTGGGATATATGAGCATCCTCAATATGAACTCCAATTGACATTCAATGGACCAGCCCTAATTGTGCCTTAAATAAACTGACTTTCAAACTCCTGAATGGAGAATTGATCCGTAATTACCTTATATCTTAACTTCCGGGTTTTATACAAGTATTTAGCCACAGCAAATGCAAATACATCAGTGCTATCTGTGGTTAAAATTCTGAGGGCATTCACAAAACTCCTTTCTCAAAGATTTCTGAACACGGGGAGCAGCCAAGTTTTCCTAAAGCCCTGGTATGAGGGACAAAAAGACATGAAATGTCTTACAGTTTCAAGAGGGGAAGTCCAGCACAGGCAGTTTGGAGATATTCTAGGCTGCACATTCTAAGCGCTTCTATACATATTCACTGGTTAGATTCCGTACCAAAGTTTCAAGTATAGGCATCTTGCCTGAGGGGGGTTCAATATCGCCAAAACGTACTTCAAATTGAAGAACACATTTCACATCTAGAAACTTTTCTGTTAGACAACCAGAGCACAACTTTAAAGAAATGCTTGCCATCAACAAGAGCCCAGTACCTACTCTTCAGTTGACTCATCATCCGCTTGTTACACAATGAAGGATTTTGCCAGAGGTCACTCCAATCAAGGTTAGAAAGTCATATCTTAGCAAATTTGAACCAGGGTGTCTTTACACCAAGATCCATGTATTTTATCTCCTTGAGTGCCATTGGATAATGCTTCAAATCTTCAGACAACCACTACCTAATCCAATCCAGGAGGGGTTTAAGATTTGCAGTATCTGCAATATGTTGTTGCCCCAGATCCTGCCAGAAAGGAATCAGAGGGGCACATTGTGGAAGGCCAGTGAAGGTGTAAATACAGCTGTTCTCTATTGTTGTCAACTGAGACACATTACCAACCTACCACACCTCTACACCACATAAAACTGCACTAACAGCATTTGCTCCGTATATCAGTAATGCTGGTGATAGGAGATAAAAAATAGATGATTTTATGGCCCTCAGAACATTCCAGCTCTATGCTGCAGCAGTGCCTTACTTTTCAAGGTTTTTGCTGAACACGATAGAGGGTTTATCAGTCGAACCCCAAGACAATCAAATTCCCTGACGACCTGCAGGGGACCACCTAGCATATATATTTTGCCATTGAAGGACCTCTGGGTTGAAAGCCATATACTTGGTTTTGTTAACATTAATTTCTAACCCAAACAATCACAAAAACTGGCAAATTTTTCAAGCAATGTTTGCAGGCCCCTAGAAGTTTTTGATAATAAGAGAGTATTGTCTGAAAACAGGAGAGCTGGAATCCTCTCCCCTCTCATCTTTGGGGAGTCATTAATACAATTGTATAAGAGCTCAGTTACCTCATTTATATAAAGAGTGTCTAAGGTTTGGGCTAGCGCACAGCCATGGCAAACTCCTCTGTCTAATGATATTATGTCAAGTCCACCATTGCCCACAATCAAATCTGTGCATAATTATTACTGTACAGGTGTGCAATCACGGACAACAGTAGATCTTTTGCAAGGCCAGCCAAAGCTAGCCACTGGGAATGAGGTAAATGGCTGCCCTTAAATCAATATATCCTACATATAGATGCTCCAGCCTCAACTTTACTGTCTTCCAGACCAATAGGGAAAAGCAAAAAACGTGGTCAATTGCACTAATATTTTCCCTAAACCGAGCTTGTAACTGGGAAAGGACCTTTGTCTCATACATCTAGTCCTGTACTCTACCTAAAATCTGCCTTCTAAATATTTTTTGGATAGTATCAATATGGCTAATAGGTCGATAGTTAGCCAGATTGTTTCAGGAGACCATCTTAAAAATAAGGATAATTTTTTACCCCTCCAAGTAGCGGGATCATATGAACCCTGCATTAGCTAGTAAGTTAAGATACTGATCCCACACAGTTATTTCTAGGTAGGAAAAATCAGCATGATCTCGTCTGATCCGTCTGCTTTGCCCCCCTTCATGGAATTGATTGCTCCAAAGTAAATAGAACAGGTTCCAATCCTCCCTCGTCTATTCTCTTGGAGGCCTGTCTGCAACAGCATGAAGATCATTACCCTAGTCAACTACTGCATACTGATCCCTAAAATGCGTGTACCATACAACGGGTTAGATGTGAAACGTGTCTATCTTACAAGTATAAGTACTGCCCTGAGAGAAAAGATACCAAAACTCCCTGCTACTATTATTTTCCAAGCAGTCAATTAAATTGCACGATTTCCTCTCCTCTCACTCCCTCTCTCTCGTGCTTTGTGTGAGCGTATATTTCTTTCTGACAAATATGATCACATCTCTCTCCCCACTTTATGGCCTTGGATAATTCAAACTTTACCTTTCTACCGGAAGTACTAAATCAGCCAGCTCCTGGGGACACAATTTTCTGAGATGAAAACAACTTCAAGAAGTGATCTTAAAGCTGGTTTACCATGCAGTGATGAACAGCCATAACTGGAATTCCCTCAACAGGGATGTTAGGGTATGAATCTAAAAGGTCGGCAGCAATTCCATAAATTGCTGCATTTTTCCCCAGTGAATCTTTAATGAATTGCCATCTAATGGTCCTCCTTTTTGTTAGAATGAAAGAAAGGTACAGCCTGGGGAGGAGACGCCATCCTAACTTCAATAAAGACATCTGTTATCAACAGTGTAAGGGCATTGTGACTATCCGCACTGTCAATCACCTCCATATACCCCATATTTGCGCATAGGCATATATTCAGCATGACATAGTCTATCCTGCTTTTACTATTGGCTCTCTTAAGGTTAAACCTAGCTTTATGTTCGGAAGGAGACGTCCCATTGCATGTGTGCAACCCATGAGTAAGAGCACAAATCCCTAATTGAGAAGCTGCAGTGGTTATCTTATTGAGGTTAGGTAAATCTAGCTCAGGAATGTTCCAGGCTCTTTCTCCTCCTCTCACCAGCTCACTTAGTTATTTTCCCAGCACTAGAAAAGGATAGATGTTAATATCATGTTTTAGGTATTCATCCAATATCTGTATGGTTATGTAGTCCCTCCTACCTTTGGGATGCCGGATGTGAACATTCGCATTTTTACATAAGGGAATCTTTTAAAAGCGACAAGTAGTGTCAGGATGTCAGGGGATCTTATGTCAAGTGACTTAGGTGGTCATTACAACCCTGGTGGACGGTGTTAAAGCGGCGGTAAGACCGCCAACAGGCCGGCAGTAAAAAAATTGGAATTACCACCGTGGCGGAAACCGCCAACAAAGACAGCCACTTTAACACTCCAACCGCCACGGTGGTACAAACAAACAGCGCAGCGGTCACCGCCAACAGACAGGCGGGAGACAATGTACCGCCACACTATTATGACAGGCCAATCCGCCACCTTTTCCGGGGCGGATAAAAACACGGCGGAAACAGGAATTTGGAAGGGAAAACGCTCACCTCTACACACCCCACGAGGAACGAGGACACCATGGAACCGGAACTCCAAATTCTACCTGCGATAGTCTTCCTGCTCCTCTACCAGGAGCACGAACGCCGGCGGCGAAGACCACGGTGAGTACTGCACCTACGACACAGGGGATGGGGGAGGGAAAAAACAGGGACACACACGCAACACCCCCACTCACTACAACACACACACTAATACATGTTGATACATTACAGTTACACCCCCCAAGCCACCCGGAAGAATGCAAAGACAAAAGGAAATGATTGTAACAATTGCAATCCATTAAAATCCAGTACTCCAAAATATATATACACTATAAACAAATATATACACCAATAATACAAGTCCAGGTATTGCACCATTTATAGTCCGTGGACCACTAGGCCCAAAATGCATGGGCGAGGCCCACACTCGATACCCGATCAAAACAGAGAGAACACTGCAGGGGCATCAGGTAGAAATACATCAGGCACCTCAGGGGGAAGGGAAGGGGTGGCACCTCAGCCGGATGAGTGCACGACGCCAGATCCACGAGGGGGCTCAATGCTCACTGTTCAATCCTGGGGAGTGAAAAGCCACAGTCTCTCAAGTCTCTACAGTGGGTGGCTTGCCCACTGTTCAATCCTGGGGAGTGCAAAGCCACAGTCTCTCAAGTCTCTACAGTGGGTGGCTTGCCCACTGTAACATCCTGGGGAGTGCAAAGCCACAGTCTCTCAAGTCTCTACAGTGGGTGATTTGCCCACTGTTCAATCCTGGGGAGTGCAAAGCCACAGTCTTTCAAGTCTCTACAGTGGGTGGCTTGCCCACTGTAACATCCTGGGGAGTGCAAAACCACAGTCTCTCAAGTGGATAACAGTCTCCACTGGTTCTGGAGGGGGCTTTGTGCCCAGAGTGCTTCATCCTGCCAAGGACAGAGGTAGTGGATGGATCTCTCCACTGGTTCTGGAGGGGGACTGGTGCCCAGAGTGCTTCATCCTGTGAAGGACAGAGGTAGTGGATGGATCTCTCCACTGGTTCTGGAGGGGGACTGGTGCCCAGAGTGCTTCATCCTGTGAAGGACAGAGGTAGTGGATGGATCTCTCCACTGGTTCTGGAGGGGGACTGGTGCCCAGAGTGCATCACTCACCCTGTAACGGACCCAGTTGTGTCAGTGCCCCTGCCGCTCATGGGCTAGTGCTGCTTAAGTTGGCGGTGCCCTGTTCAGCGGTGCTTGAGTTGGCGATGCCCTGTTCAGCGGTGCTTGATTTGGCGGTGCCTGGCCCAGCGGTGCTTGAGTTGGCGGTGCCCTGTTCAGCGGTGCTTGAGTTGGCGGTGCCTGGCCCATCGGTGCTTGAGTTGGCGGTGCCCTGTTCAGCGGTGCTTGAGTTGGCGGTGCCCGGCCCAGCGGTGCTTGAGTTGGCGGTGCCCTGTTCAGCGGTGCTTGAGTTGGCGGTGCCCGACCCAGCGGTGCTTGAGTTGGCAGTGCCCTGTTCAGCGGTGTTTGAGTTGGCGGTGCCCGGCCCAGCGGTGCTTGAATTGGCGGTGCCCTGTTCAGCAGTGCTTGAGTTGGCGGTCCTTCATGGCCCAGTGGGGCTTGTGCTGGCGGTCCTTCATGGTCCAGCGGGGCTTGTGCTGGCGGTCCTTCATGGCCCAGTGGGGCTTGTGCTGGCGGTCCTTCATGGCCCTTCATGGCCCAGCGGGGCTTGTACTGGCGGTCCTTCATTGCCCAGCGGGGCTTGTGCTGGTGGTCCTTCATGGCCCAGCGGGGCTTGTGCTGGCGGTCCTTCATGGCCCAGTGGGGCTTGTGCTGGCTTATGCTGACGGTCCTTCATGGATCAGCTGGGCTGGGGCTGGCGGTCCTTCATGGCCCAGCGGAGCTTGTGCTGGCGGTCCTTCATGGCCCAGTGGGGCTTGTGCTGGCGGTCCTTCATGGCCCAGCGGGGCTTTTGCTGGTGGTCCTTCATGGCCCAGCGGGGCTTGTGCTGGTGGTCCTTCATGGCCCAGCGGGGCTTGTGCTGGCGGTCCTTCATGGCCCAGCTGGGCTTGTGCTGGCGGTCCTTCATGGATCAGCGGGGCTGGGGCTGGCGGGCCATCCTGGGCAGCTGGGCTGGGGCTGGCGGGGCCCTCCTGGGCAGCTGGGCTGGGGCTGACGGGGCCCTCCTGGACAGCTGGGATGATGGCGGTCTTCTCCGCCGTGCAGCTCCTCCCAGACTTGCCGGGTTTCTTGTGGACCTTCCCCACCTTGGGAGGTGTCACAGCTGACTCCACACTCCCACCGGGACCCCTGGGAGCGGCTTTGTTGGCTGGAGTCTTCCCCCTCTCCCGCCGGGCACTGGCCATCTTCTGATGCTTCACAGGTGTGGGACTGGCTGTGCTGTGGCTCCGTGCCACACTGGCTGTCCTGGTGGCCGGTGCACTCCACATACCGGTGACTACAGGCACCACTGGTCCCGGAGATGTTGTGGCTGAGGTGCTAGTTCGGGACCTATCAGATGGACGGGGTGGGGGAGGTGTTGGAAAAAGGTCAAGGCTGGACATGAAATATTTTTGGGACACTCTGGGACAGGTAGCTGGAGGGGGTTTGGGAGTGGAGGAAGAGGTGGTGGTAGTAGGAGGTGTACGTTTGGTGACTTTGGGTGCAGGTGCATGCGCTGGAGGCTGTCGTGAGGTGGGTGGCTGTTGGGTGGGTGTGTGGCTGCATTTGTGTATCTTGGGAGGGGGCGTCACAGACACACTGGGAGAGGACACAGGGGACGTGTGAATAGTAGTGGGGTGGTGAGTGCACGTGAGCGGGGTGTGCTGGTGGGTGTGCTAGTGAGGGACGTAGTGGCTGAAGAGGTAGTGCATGCAGGTGTGAGTGTAGACAAGACTGGGAGGGAGGAGGGACACAACGAGGAGGGGGACACAGTGGAGGCAGTGGATGTTGGTGTGTCTGCATGTGTGTGTTGCTTGCGTGAGTGCCTGTGGGATGTGTGGTGCTTATGTTTGCCTGAGCTTCCCTTGTGTGTTGACGTGTGTGCATGCTGGTCTGTAGGTGTGCTTGGGATAGGCAGAGGTACAGGGGATTGGGTCTGGGTGGAGGAAGTTGGAGGGGGAGGCTAGTGACGGGGACACTGGCTGCCATCAGTGCTGAGGCCAGAGTTTGAAAAGCTCGGTAAAGGGCCGCCTGACCAGAATGAATGCCCTCCAGGAATGCTTTAGTATGTTGCAACTGCCTTTCTACACCCTGGATGGCATTCAAAATGGTAGACTGCCCAACAGTGTGGGACCTAAGGAGGTCAATGGCCTCCTCACTGAGGGCAGCAGGGGTGACTGGGGCAGGGCCTGAGGTGCCTGGGGCGAAGGTGATGCCCACCCTCCTGGGTGAGCGGGCACGGGGCGAAGGCAGAGGGGCTGCTGGGAGGGCGGTGCTGGTAGGGCGGGTGATTGCTGTACCTGTAGATGCAGGGGCACAGATGTTCCCGCCACCACAAGGGAGCTCCCATCAGAGGACGCGTCTCTTTCACTGGTGTCAGCTCCTGTCCCCGCCGTGAAGCTCCCCTCACTCTCCGTCCCACTGGTGAATTCCGAGTCCGTAGTCTCGCCCTCCAGGGCCATGTGAGATGCAGCTCCCTCGTGCTCCGTTGCCACTGTACCTCCGCCTGATGATGCTAATGCACACAAGAACAGGGAGACCACAAAAAGGGGGGGAGACGACAGAAGAAAGACATCGTGAGTGCATGGATTACCGCTACCGTTGGCGGACAAGACAGACACAGAAGCCCCCTGCACTACGCCGCGCTCTTGGGCTCCACTGTTCAATTCCTGGGAAATGGCCTACAAGGCTATGGATGACATCTGCACTCATAGATGACCCAGGGGCATGAATAGCTGTACTTGTCACTCTACAGAGGTGGGCTGGGGTGCCACATGGCCTGCCTTACGGAGGGGCCTTGCCTACGGAACTCGCCCTGGCCTAGGGAAACCCACAGCCCTCCTCCCCCACCCAGACACGTCCACTGCGCGCAAAGTCAGCAGAATGCGAGTGTACTCACCCCCTTGTGTCTGCTGTGATGCCCTCAAGCGCCCATCCAACTCCGGGTAGGCCACCGCCAGGATCCTGAACATCAGGGGGGTCATGGTGCGACGGGCACCCCTCCCACGTTGGGAAACCATCCCCAGCTGAGCCTCCGCCGTCTTCTTGCTCCAGTGGCGAATGTCCTCCCATCTTTTCCGGCAGTGGGTGCTCCGTCTGTGGTAGACCCCCAGGGTCCGGACGTCCTTGGCGATGTCACGCCAAATATCTTTCTTCTGGTGGGCGCTGACCTACATGAAATGTACAGGGGAAGAAGAGAAGTCATCACCAACTGCACCGTCAAAGTGATTGGCCACCATCCCTACCCTTGCCATGTGGCACATGCATTCACCGTCTTTCATGCACTCAGCAGTCTGCCCCCTTCCTTCTTACATCCAGCCCTCTCCACACAGGCATAGCCCATACAACATGCTCCCTGTGTACTTACCTGTTTGTCTGGAGGACCGTAGAGTAGCGTATACTGGGGGAGGACCCCATCCACGAGCTTCTCCAACTCCTCCGATGTGAAGGCAGGGGCCCTTTCCCCAGACACTCGAGCAATTGTCTCTTCCAGACCGAGGTCACAGCAGCACTTGCAGTGTAGGTCCTCTCCTGTCGAAGATCAGGTATCGAGTGATTGAACAGATAGAAAATGGCGGTCACGTCCGTGGCGGTTACGTCCGCAGCGGTGGGTACCGTCACCGACGGCGTACATCGTCATTGGCTCCTGCGACCCATAGGGTCCAATGTTAACCAATGCAGCATTGCGCCGCGGTCTTCGACCGCCTACCGTGATGGTGTACAACGCCAGCGCAGTTACCTCACATCCCATTGTTCCACTTTACAGGTCAGGCAGCCGCCATTTCAGGGGCCCACATGTCTTCATTTTCAACTGCGTCACACATACCTAGGCCTAGTCTCAACACAAATACAGGCCACCTTTTGTGTATGATTGGTGTTCTGGGTAAACTGTGGGTACGTACCTCTGAGTTGTTTAACTCTGTGCTTGCTGTTGTCCTTCATAGGCACCGTCCGCTGGGACATGTGAGGAGATGGCGGCATCCTCCGGTGTACCGACCATTGGTGGACCTGTCGACAATGGAGGAGCAACATTTGATAATCACCTACAGGCTTGACCGTGCCACAATCCAGGAACTGTGTACCCAGTTGGAGCCAGACCTGATGTCAGCAATCCGCCATCCCACAGGAATCCCCCCTCAAGTGCAGGTGCTGTCAGTGCTCCATTTCCTTGCAAGTGGCTCTTTTCAAACAACTGTGGCCATGGCATCATGGATGTCCCAGCCTATGTTTTCCAACGTATTGTCCAGAGTGTTGTCTGCCCTTCTGAAACACCTGCGGAGCTACATCGTTTTCCCTCAGGTGGAGGATGTGCCTACAGTGAAAGGTGATTTCTATGCCCAGGGACATATCCCCAACATCATAGGTGCCATTGATGGGACCCATGTGGCGTTGGTCCCCCCCCACAGGAGTGAACAGGTGTACAGAAACCGGAAGAGTTATCAGTCTATGAATGTACAGATGGTATGTTTGGCAGACCAGTACATCTCCCATGTGATTGCCATGTTCCCTGGCTCAGTGCATGACGCCTACATCCTGCGGAATAGCAGCATCCCTTATCTGATGTGTCACCTCCAGAGGCACCGTGTGTGGCTATTAGGTGAGCACCCGGAAGCAAGCCAGTGGGAATGGTTGTCTAGGTCTGGGGTTATCCCTCCAGGTTAGTGTGTGTCTAACAGTTGCCCCTCACCATTTGCAAGTGACTCTGGTTACCCCAACCTGTCATGGCTACTGACCCCAGTGAGGAATCCCAGGACCAGGGCAGAGGAACGCTACAATGAGGCCCATGGGCGAACTAGGAGGGTGATTGAGTGGACCTTCGGCCTCCTGAAGGCCAGGTTCAGGTGCCTCCATATGACAGGTGGATCCCTATTCTACTCACCAAAGAAGGTGTGCCAGATCATCGTGGCCTGCTGTTTGCTTCACAACTTGGCTTTGCAATGCCAGGTGCCTTTTCTGCAGGAGGATGGTCCAGATGGCGGTGTTGTGGCAGCTGTGGAGACTGTGGACAGTGATGAGGAGGAAGCAGAGGAAGAAGACATACAGAACAGGGACTCAGTGATCCAGCAATATTTCCAGTGAAACACAGGTAAGAATACAATCCTGCCTACTACATGTACTTTTACACTACTACCTCTCTCCTGTCTGTCGTTTTCACCCAGTGTATGGTCACTGAGTTGTCACTTTTCCTTACGGTTTCACAGATGTGGGTCCCACTGTGTGACATCTGCTTAGATTCCTCATGGACTAGAGCTGTGTGACATAGGTATGTTGACATTACTATTTAAAAAATATTTTGTCACTGTAATTGCTAATACACTATTTCAAAATCACAGACAGACTCCAGATCATTTTGTGATTTAGGTGTGTTTATTTAAATGCAAAATATTGGAGGGGGTAGTGAAATGGTGAGGGGTGATGGCGGAGGAGTGTCCATGGCAGAGTCCAGTCTATTAGTCTCACAGGTGCATTGCCCATATGGGCATAGGAAGTGGAGCTGGGGCAGTTTAATTATGGACAGGGTGACAAAGTGGGACAGTAGGATGACAATCAGGGTGGTCTCATTTCTTGGCGGGGGTCTTGGCATTGTTCTCTGTCTTGTTCCTGGATCTCAGGGACCGTTTGTGAGGTGGTTCTCCGTCTGCAGGGGGTGGGGTGCTGGTGTGGTGGTCCTGTGGCAGGGCGTCCTGTCCACTAGCGCCGGTGGAGGTGGTGGGCAGTTCATCGTCCATGCTAGTGTCAGGGGCCCCTTGTAGTGCCACAGTGTCCCTCCTGGTGTTGAGTACTTCCTTCAGCACCCCTACGATGGTGCCCAGGGTGGAGCTGATGGTTCTTAGTTCCTCCCTGAAGCCCATATACTGTTCCTCCTGCATGCGCTGGGTCTCCTGAAACTTGGCCAGTACCGTTGCCATCGTCTCCTGGGAGTGGTGGTATGCTCCCATGATGGAGGAGAGGGCCTCGTGGAGAGTGGGTTCCCTTGGCCTGTCCGCCCCCTGTTGCACGGCAGCCCTCCCAGTTCCCCTGTGTACCAGTGCCTCCGTCCCATGGACCGTGTGCCCACTGCCACTGCCCCCAGGCCCCTGTTGTTGTTGGGGTGGTGGGTTATCCTGGGTTCCCTGTAGTGGTGGACACACAGCTGATTGACGTGTCCTGGGGACGGAGGTATGGGCCCGCTGGGTGGGTGCTGTGCTGGTGTTTCCAGAGGGGGGAAGGTCTGTGGTGGCCTGTGCCTGTGTGAGGGGAACCGACTGTCCAGAGGTCCCCGATGGTCCGGGCTGGTCATCTAGATCCAGTTGGACAGAGGTGCTGTCATCACTGTGGGCCTCTTCTGTTGGTGGTGTGGACATGTGTGGACCCTCCTGTCCAGTGACATTGGGTAGGGTTCTTGCAGGGGTATAAAAGGATGTTTGTTGAATCTGTGTGTGTAATGGTGTGCAATGGGTGGGTGAGCGTGTACCCCAGTGCTAGCATTCCTGTGTGGGAGCTTGTGTGATGGTGGTTTAGGGGGGTGTATGGGTATGTGCAGTGGGCATGCTTTAGTGATGGGTGTCCATGCTTTGTTGTTGCATGCAAGGCTTGGTGTTAGGATGTGTGGTTTGTGATGTTGGGACATTTGTGAGGAGTTAGAGTGATGGGGTGAGGGTGAGGGTGGGGGTATGTGCTGGCATGCAGGTAGGGTGGGGGATGTAATAGTTAAGATTTGACTTACCAGAGTCCATTCCTCCACCTACTCCTGCGAGGCCCTCAGGAGGCAGAATCGCCAAGACCTGCTCCTCCCATGTTGTTAGTTGTGGGGGAGGAGTTGGCGGTCCGCCGCCAGTCTGCTGAACCGCCAGGTGGTGTCTTGAGACCACGGAACGCACCTTCCCCCGTAAGTCGTTCCACCTATTCCTGATGTCCTCCTGATTTCTTGGGTGTTGTCCCACTGCGTTGACCCTGTCCACTATTCTTCGCCATTGCTCCATCTTCCTTGCAATTGAGGTGTGCTGCACCTGTGCTCCGAATAGCTGTGACTCTACCTGGACGATTTCCTCCACCATGACCCTGAGCTCCTCCTCCGAGAACCTGGGGTGTCTTTGCCGTGCCATGGGGTGTGTAGGTGATGTGTGGGGTGGAGTGTGTGGTGATAAGTGTGGTGATATGTAGTGGTGTGTTGTGTGAGATGCGTGGAAGTTGTGTGGGTTATGGTGTTGTGTGCCTGTGGATGCTGTTGTTCTTGCTGGTGGTGTCTCTCTCTGGCCTTCTTTCTGAATTTTTGGTAGTAAGGGTTTGTGGGTGATGTGGGTGTGTGTTTTATATTGTAATGGGTGTGTGGGAGTGGTGTGTGTATGTGTCTCAGGTGTGTGTATTTTGGATTGTCCAATGTGGCTGTGTTTTGTAAGAGTGTGTGTATCTTGAGCGCGGCGGGGTGTACCGCCAATTGAATACCGCGGATGAAAGACCGCCGCGTGGATTCGTGTGTCGTGATAGTGTGGGCGTATTTCTGTTGGCGTGACGGTGGAGGATTTGTTTTCGCCAGTTTATCACTGACCTTTGCTGTGGCGCACTTGTGTGGGTGTCTGAATTTTGGCGGATTCCGAGATGTGGTTTATAATAGCTGTGGTGGAATTCCACGGCCGAGGCGGTGTGTTGGCGGTCTTCTGCACGGCGGTAAGCGTCTTTTACCGCCAATGTTGTAATGACCGCCTTAATGTTTATGGCAAGTGAGATTTTGACCCACATGGTTAACCCCTGAGAAGGGCGACCATAAGTTGATGGTAATGCAGCTACGCTATAGTTTAAAAACCCTGATCTGTGTGTTTGCAAAACTGCCCAGGTTTCCTAGAAGAAACACACATGAAATGAATCAGCAAAATTACCCCAGCTAGGATCCCCAGGGTTCGAGTTGAAGCCAACTGCATTCCAAGAGAGAAATCTTAGTACATTCCAGCAATGGCAAGGTTCCCCAACCAGTCTGGGATACATGCTAGATGGAAAATCTGAACCTAGATCCAGCTGCCATAACCCACAGGAAACAAATGCCTGTGTCTCTTGACCCTAGACCCTGGATGTTGGTTCATTATGTCAATAATTGTCACCTAACACTGCTAGGGTTGAAAATCGATTGTAGGTGGCAAAAGGGTGAGATACACATATCGCTGGATGGGGGTCACACCTTATACTCAAGTACCCAGGCCTTGGCACTAAGTCTCTGTAGAAGTAAGCCAGGGGTATGATCTTTACACTGCTTGCCAATGTCAGACCTTGATAAGAAGAATGCATAAGGTCACCCGCAACAGACAGGTTTGCAAAATTAACAACCACACAATCTCCCCGAACACCTTTTCTAGGTGGCCCACCAGGCTACTCTGTGAACGAAAAAAATGCATGAGAACAAATTGGCCTTGCATCCAACATAAGAATGGAGCCAGAGGGTGGGTAGTGCTTTCGGTAACTTTGGGAACAAGTTTGGGAATATTGGCCAAAATCACTACATGCAGGCAAGCAGCAGGTGGTAGATGCAGCACCAGTGAGTGGTCCCTGCATTTCGCTTAGACTGAAACTACAGGTAAAGCCACCAATGGAGCCTGAGGTAAGGATGGCATACAAGGTTGTTGGGGAAGTAGAACAGCAGGCACCTGCTGAGAAGGAAGCTGGCGCGGGAGCGGTTGAGTTATATTAACTGTTTTAGTGCCTACAGAAGTTGAGATGCGTGTGATGGGAGCATCCATGGCTCTGTTGAATTGGTGTTTGTAATCTAATATCAAATAAACGTGTTAAAAACTATACTTTTACATATATTTTTAATAAGCAACATATTTTCATTTATTCATTTTTCAGAAATTGAAATTTAGTTAGTTTTTATATTTGTATGGAAAATATTTGTATATAAAAAGTACACTTTTTTAATCCAAACTAGTGATAATCATATTTCTTATTTTTATTATTTCATCGTTTTTTAACATGATCTTTTTGTAGCAGATATCTATCTTAAATCAAATATCACTTTTACATTATTATATTTTTATTGTTATTTTTCTAGTTTTTTTAAACATACAATTTTTTACTGTCATTATTTTTGTATTTGGCATATAAATTCAGTATCTTAGATATTGATATTTTGACTTTGATATGTTTGCAGCTGGCATATTTTTAGTTGACGTTCCCCTTGAGAAAAGGGGAATTGCAACAGGAACAGAAATTACCACAAACTTGACTCCAAGCCCTGTAATTCTTCGCTTTTCATTCGATTCCTCCCTACTGATTTCAACTTGTCTTTGCTTAAAATTGAGACTGACGTTTCTCGAGACAAAACCCTGTAGTCATTTATAACACTGCAAAGGAAATCATGATACACTTAAGGAGCTGGGAACAGGAATGAAACAGGAAACAAAGTAAGAGGGTGACAATCCATCCATTGACTCTCTGGCCCTCATTATGAGTCTGGCGGTCCATGGACCACCAGGCTCACGGATGGCGGGCGGACCGCCGCGGTAGTGGCGGTCCACCCGCCATATTATGACCCTGGCGGAGAACCCACAGTGGAAACGCCGCCACCACCAGACTGCCGCCACCATGCAGCCTGGTGGTCTTGGTGTTTCAAATCTGACAGGGTAGCACTGCAAGCAGCTCTGCCGTGGGGATCATGAGTCCCATTCTTTGCTTGGTGGTTTACACCGCCAGGGAAAGGCTGGCAGAATAGGTGACTCGGGTCCCACTGGGGGCGCATGCATAGCCCTGTCCTGCATTTCGCTGCCCAAATTACAGGCCGTGAAATTGGCAAAAGGTGCTGCTGCACCTGCAGCACCGCCACATTGGCGCCGGCTCCATTAGGAGCCAGCATCAATGTAAAGGCCTTGTTTCCCGCTGGGCCGGCAGGCGGAAACACTTTTTCTGCCTGCCGGCCCAGTGGGAAAATCATAATAGGGCTGGCGGGGGCTTCACTGCACTGGCAGTGAAGTGGGGGGAATGAGTTCGGCAGGCGGTGGTGCCGCCTGCCCAACTCATAATGACCCCCTTTGTCTTTCTCACCTATCTCTCTTCTCCCTCTCTGATCACTTTTGCTCTATCTTCCCCCTTCTAGTTCTGTTTTCCCTCTATCTCGAAGCCTCCGTATGTGTGATGCAGTTAACTTCAGGGAGCTGGGGCAAGTGACAAACTTACAATGAGAGGCCCCCTACCCTAAACAATGGTCACCAGGTGTTCCAGCCCTAAATGAAATGTCGATGGAATAAAAGGCCTGTTGGCCCTGCACAGTGCAAAAACAGATGAAGTCTTCAGCATCCATTTTATATAAAAAACAGTGACATTGTTTTGCCACAAGACTTTTCCAGCAGCTGATAATGTCTAACATGGTTGCTTCGTGAGGAGATGTTTGGTATGTGTGCTTTGCATTTTCGAGATGATAGTTTGTTACATGCCTCTTATGTTAAAAAGTGAATGTTTTTTGTCCTGGTTCTGGAAGGTGAGAGGAATTCCCTTCCTCCCCTGCTATGGCTCCGAGCTAGCTGGAATGACAATGCAGGGTCTTTAAGCCCTTTATGTGTGGACAGGAGAGAGCCCATTCAGGTGTGAGGCTGTGTTCAGCACCTCCCTTCCACCCCGCCCTTGATGGCCTATTAAGTCACACCTAAGCTCCCATTGTGTGTGGCTGTCTAGGAGGAATACACAAAGCCCACCTGCCATCTACACCCAGTCAATTGACCAGAGACAGGCCCCATGCACCAAATGGCTAAGCTAAGAAATTGCCAACTTTCTAAAAGTGTCATTTTCAGTATTGTAACTTAAAATGCACTCCTCACCATGAGTTAGTGTTTTAAATTAGAATTCCAGAGACACCACTCTTGAAGGGTTTGTCTTTCCACATTAAGAAGTTACACTTATAAAATGTAATAAGGAAACTCCAATGTTATCCTATGGGAGAGGTAGGGCTTGCAGTAGTGAAAAACTAATTTAAACGTTTTTCACTACAAGGACATGTGAAACTTAAAAGTACATGTCCTATTTTCTAAATACACTGCACCCTGCCCTCTAGGCTTTCCCGGACCTACCATAGGGGTGACATATGTATTAAAAAGGAAGGCTTAGTCTGGCAATAGGTTTATTTTGCCTGGTCAAAATGGCACGTTAAACTGCACACACAGGCTTTACAATGGCAGGCCTGAGATATTTGTAAAGGCCATTTGTAGCATTTCATTTACAGATCCTCGGCATATGTCATGCACTCTACTAGGGTTTTATCAGTAAATTCAATATGCCAATTGGGTATAAGTCAATGTGACCATGTCTAGAGGAGAGATCACAAATACTTTAGCACTGGTTAGCGGTGGTAAACTGCACAGAGTCCTAAAATCAACAAAACCAAATTCAGCAAAATTAGGAGTGAAGACAAAATGTTTAGGGATGACCCTGCAGAAAGCAACCACCACCTCCTTACATGGCAGACAGTAGTCCAGTGCCCAGAATTAGGGCATGCTTGTTGCACAACTCGAGGTGACAGACCAGGTTCTGTCCTCACACTGTCAAGAAGAGGTCTGGGGCTCAGTGCATACTCTAAGGAAGCATGATACCATGGCCAAAATAAAAGTCTAGTTACCAGCTTCACATGCAGTCTGGCACTCAGGGCAGGGATACACTTCGATTTATCATGCAGGGACATTGCCTTCCCAACAGTGGTTTTAGAACTCATATTGTCCTTAGTCAGCTCCCCTTCCTACAATCTGTTGAATTTGCACCCTTCAAGCTCCTCAAGGATCACAGTACATTTCAATAACCTGGCCTGTGAAGAGGATGTATTTTCTTACTCTACATAAAGAAGTCATGATTTTTATTGTAGGTTGCACTACTCAGCATTATGAAAAAAATTAACTTTGAACCAATAAGGATTAGGGCTCACTCTTGATTCTGCAAACTTCTTTCATCAATTTAAACCCTTCCAATAATTGAAAATACTCCAGAGTTCTTATTTTAAAGATTTTTTAAAAAATATCTGTATTTAAAAAAATAATCATATTTATTGTAAGATTTAACAATTCATCAATAATCTTTTAAGATCAGTATCACAGAAATGACAGTACCACTGCAGTCAATTTATGCACAATTTAGAATAAAGGGATTTGATGAGATATGATATCAAATAGCCCGTCAGACTTTGTTCTGACATTGAGAGTGTCAAGGATCACCGGAGAATACAATGAGAGTATAGCTTATTTGCTGCTGTGTGTTATGTTATATGCTATCATGTGAAATATAGCATATTTCCTGTAACTACCTACATCGGTGTGCTGATTAGCACATGTACCCTACAAAGCCTCAATTGTTCTATGTTACTACAGTGGTTAATCATCAGTTTAAATTTGAAGGAGGAAATATACTTCCTTCTCTAAGGGTACTAGAAAATTGCAGCCCATTTCCTGGAAAGGAGTGCACCTTCTGTGTGTAAAGAAAGCTATTTTTTAAAATAGCGTGCACACAACTTTGTTGCCTTTATTATACTGTTCTGGCACTCCTTTAGATAGACTTACATTTTGAATATTCTGTGGTGTAAAAGTCATGAGATCAATGTCCATTGTACAGCTGGAGACCAAACTGGAATTCTCCCTAGAAGATGCTATAAGATCAAACAAGATGCTTCTCAACTGGCTAACATAGAAGGCACATCCTTCCGCTTCAAAACATGCCTTTCTCTACTTTCTAATATTACCTCAAATGGACTTCCCTGCATTCGCCCTCATTTCTTAGTGGACACTCCGTGTCTAGCTCATTAAGGGATGGATATTCTGGCCCACTCATAACAGGGGCATAACCAGAAGAAAACATTGTCTCATTTTACAATTTAATGACAACCCTCATTACATTTGTCATTATCATTTCACATTGCGGAATATATGGGGTGGTATATTGCAACAGGGTCCACTTGTATAATTGCCTAATTATAGCTTTGTGTATCTGATCGGGCCATGCCAAAAGATAAAGGGGGGGATACAGCAGGACACCTTCAAGGATCACGGTACCAACAGCCTTTCGGAATACTTTAGCATGCCAGAGAGTTTAGTTTCAAAGGTTTGTGTTGTATACAATGTGTTCCCTATCCAATCTGTTTCAGGTCAGGCTCGTAGATGCCAACGACTTGCATTGGTCGAACAGAAGATCAATACTCAATCTTGCCAGCTGGTAGAGCGAGCTTCAGAACGGCTCAATCTACTTTTGGCGGGCCGAACTCGTGGGCTAACTTCTGCATAATTTGATGCACTTTACCGTACGTGCATCTAAGCATTTAAACCTAAATACGCGGGTTGCGAATAGTTATCCACTCAAAACAATGCCTTGGGAAGTCTCGAGCCTCTGAGATTTGCTGCAATAATTTGGATGCACGCTTTTGTCCTGAAATCCCCTCTTCTGCACCGATTTGTTTTTGTTTAAAGAGACGTAATTTACAAGTCTATGCCTGACAGAAAGAGAAGGCTGTTGTTGTCAAGCTTCTACAGATGTCTCATACGTGATGGGTGCAATAAAATTCAAAAGAATGCATATAAATGCCGAATTTCCTTTGCTAAGCATTTTCTTATGCTGCAGGAACGCTCTTCATTCGTCCTTCCGAGGATCTGCAAGGCTTCTGTGGGCAACGGAAGTAAATTAGAGATGTCTCGCTTTTCCTACCAATCTCATTCGGTTTGTTTTCCAGCGCATTTTCGTTTTCACTGCGGCTAACCGAGCAGTCCAAAATGTTTTGAATCAAAGTAATAACTATAATTTTGCATAACATCAAGCGAAAGTGCGATAATATAAAATGAATGGAACGGAGCTAAACCAGACTACCTCCATAAGCAAGAAGAGATAAGGGAAATTAAATGCCCTGTTATTTCCGAGTCCACTGCTCAGCAAACACAATTGTAGCGGCTGGGGCTGTAATTTGAAAGCATGTTTTTGTTTTATTCACAGAAAGATGAGTTGTATTACATTTGTTCGCCGTCTGTACTTAATGACTTGTTTAGAAGCACTAGCCCGACAAGGTGACTATCTGTGAGCGGACTTTAGTTCGTGATTTTCTATTTCATTTGATTTTTTTTATTTTAACAAATGGTGCCCTGTTGCATTTGCCAGCCACAAATCAATTCATGCTTAGTAATATGAACAAGGAAACGAAAACCATTGACTCACTTTCGAGAAGGAGAATTCCAAGCGGTGCCTTTTGTGGACGGAGGTTACAATAATTCGAATTTTATAAGTTTAAGCCGTATCACTGAGAGTTTGTATAAAAAAATAGAAGATTTGGGGACGCCCTTTGAGCTCTGTCTATAAAGAAGTTTGTCACGAAAGCACTACGCATGCTTTCGCTAATTGCAACATTGCACGCCAATGAGAAAATTCCTGAAGAACACTCACAAAAAATGTGTTACATTTTAGATTAATTTTGGACAAATTTATGGGAAATAAAAAAATAAAATAGGTAATCACCGATCTGCAGCTTAATTCAATGCTATGGCTAAGCAAAAGCCTTGGAAAGGAAGACCATGAACTGGTCTAATCCATGATGGCACAAGGCTGTTTTATATCAGTGACATCATTAACAATCGAATCACTATGGGAGTCACTCACATAATATGTCCCCAAACGCAGCATCTGATGCCAGAATGGGCTACTGGGACATAAAAATGTTAGAATTCAAATATATAGCAAAAACATGTATTTTTCCTGATAAAAACCTATGAATTGACCTATCGCTCTAGACAGGAGAGAGCTAAAATGGTGACTGTCTGAAGTCAAAATTATGCCAATAAAGTGCAAATTTTGCCACAGTTTTTTTATCAGGTTCTGTCTCATGCGATGGACACACCGTTGCATGTGGGGTACTATTTTATCAGGGAGCGTTTGAGAAGCGAGGATGGTAGAACTTTGGCTGTTTGCTGGTCATTCCACAGTTTTCTAATACCTATAGTTTGACATTGGCAAAGCATGCTGGGTTGTAAAATGTATTGGAATCCACACAAACTAACCAATCTGGACTCCTCTGGGTTTACATACAAATCCATGCATGATAATATTAGTTGTTTGTCAGCTGACCCTGGGCCCAAGAACTGCAGCCTTCCACCATGAAAAGAGGGCGAATTGGGGCTTTTACTAGGTACGACTTTGACATTTGCATGGAGTTTTGTCTTGAAAGTCACTGTGGTATCCATGCAAGCCATTCTGTCCAGGATTCCGCTGGAGGTCTACTTTTCATAATTTCCTGTGCTTGGTAGTCTATGCTTAGTTCTTCACTGACCCAGTGCCCAAATACAGCGACTACACCCCAGAGAGGGAGAAAATGGGTTTTTACACTTTTGAAATTTGCAGGGCACTTTTGGTAAGAAAATTTGATTGAATCCATGCAAGCTACACCACCCCGGATTTACCTGGTCGCTAGCTGTGAGAAATGCCTGAAACTTTTAGGGTTCCCTGGCTGATGGCTGACCTCATACCCAAATACTTTAGTCATCCCTCATAAACCATCAAGAAGGAGGAGTTTGCTGGGGAAAGATTTGATGTTTGCATGGAATCCCCCCCTCAAACTGGAGAATGATTTACTATACTCTGTGCATGGTGGGATGCCTAGAGATGTGAGGACAAGCCTGCTGCTCATCCTATTCCCTTATATATAATTTTCCTGGTGATCAGTGACCCTTTTCCACCTCTGAGGTGGGCAGGTTGAGGGTAAACCAACCTTTTGGGAAGTCCCATTAGACACCAGGTCATGGGGAAAGCCTGACAAGTTTACTCTCGTTTTCCATTTAAGTCCTACAACAGATGTCCAGTTGCTAACGGTTTTTGTGGTTTTTATACAGGTTGACACAACTGAATGACACCTCAAGATCCTCTATCCTCTCCCACCCCAGGGAAGTAGTTTCAACATCATGTAGGCACCCCTGATCAGAACCTGGACCACTTATTCTGCAGGTTTAGGGAATGTCAGGTTTCCTAAATCCTTAATGCACCTTACAAGTCCAGAAGTCAGTGCAAATCAAAAGGTGCCATCTACACCCCCTCTCCACAGTGAGCATGTAGTCTTCTCTCCTCTCTGTTCTGATTAACTCTTTCATTAAAGTCATATTCTGTCACTTTTTAAAAGCTGTATTCAGAAGAGACCGGAGACAATGTTATAAACCTATGATAGCATGCTTACAAGAAAATCCTGTAACTTATTATGATGATTTCATGGTGTGACAGTTGTGCCTCAATGTCTAAGGTGTCGATCTGGGGTAATGATTTGTGCTAGGGCTTGGTGTATTCAGTTGGTGTTGCTCAAGTGGTCAATAATTCACCATTATGTTTTGCACATAGTCCCAGTAACTCTGCCCCTTTGATTATTTACCCATTGGCAATAGTACTGGTGAAAAGGGAATTTCAAATGTATTTTGGATCGGATGTTAGATTGCACCAATTCAAAACAATCATATCATATGAGGAATGCAAGACCAGCTATTCTTAAATAATTTCAGTGCTAAGGCTGGTAGACTGATGAAAATAGTCCCAGATAGGGGAACTGGGTATATGTTTAATTAAACCCAACATAAGCAATATTTTCACATTGATCAAGTTTTAATATCTTAATACATTTTAAGACATATGGATATTTACATTTTCCTTGGACTACCCTCTGAAAGAAATTCTATAGCCATCTATTTCTGTTCATTACAAGTTAGGGAATGTGTGCCACTATGGACCTTTGAGAGGCCACTTTTGGGAGCTGTAGATTTTTCAGAGTAGATGAATTAAATCTATAAAGAATTTTGTGACATACTGTAGGGATACCATAACAGTTGGGATAAAGTGTGATACTTTAAAAATGACAATAGAGGAGCCACACATAGGTATTCCTAGAAACAGAAAACCTCACAGTGCATTCAACACTCTAAAGTAGCTAGTAAATATGCTGGGAAAAAAACACAAAAATCAAACAAAGGAAGGCTACATAATGAAACTGAGATTCATGTGTGGTTCTCAATTTACGATGATGCCAAGCACTTTAGGGAGACAGTTGGAGCATCATAATCATAGTATTGAACACCAGAAGATGTTGATAGTATGGATACTGATTAATTTGAACGAGGATCTTGCTGATAATAAAAGCCAATCCAATTTGAAGGCCAGGACCCTATTCTACTCAAATTTTATAAAATATTCAGTGATATATTAAAGACAAAATGTACACTTTTTCAGTGAATTTCTCGGGTTTATAAATACTTAGGGCCAGATGTAGCAATTTCCGCATTTGCGATTTGGAAATTGCGAGTCTGTGCGACTCTCAATTTCCGAATCGCAAATCCGGATGCAGAACGGTGTCTCAGACACCGTCTGCGAATCGCTATGGGGTCGCAAAGACCCACCTCATTAATATTAATGAGGTGGGTCACATTTTGTGACCCCATAGCGAGTCCCTGCACTCACAGGACTGGTGGCCTGCTGAAGACAGCAGACCTACATGTCTGTAACTGCTTTTTAAATAAAGCAGTTTTTTTTTGTATTGCAGCCCGTTTTCCTTAAAGGAAAACGAGTTGCAATACAAAAAAAATAACGAAACGATTTGGTTTCATTTTGTCAGAGTGCCTGCTCTGAAAAAACATTTTTGGCAACATTCACAAAGGGGAAGCGGTCCCATAGGGACCCCTTCCCTTTTGCGAATGGGTTACCACCAGTGTGACACTGGTGGAAACTGCAAATTGCTTTGCGACGGCGTTCGCGGTCACAAAGCAATTTAGCATTGCGGTGCGAGTCGCATATAGGAAGGGGACACCCCTTCCTATTTGCGAGTCGCATTCACATTTTGCGAGTCGGTACCGACTCCCAAAATGTGAATGAGCATCGCAATGAGCATTTTGCATGGCACCAACTGCGATTTTCGCAGTTTGCACCATGCAAAATGCTTCCTACATCTGGCCCTAAGAAACTAACTACTCCAACATGTTTGTCCTGAGACTATTCAACATCTTACTTGCTGTAACTAACATTTTCAGAAATATACCCAGCATACGTTTCATAGTCTTTTTTATCTTTATATAAATATCACGTTTATATTTCAAAAAGACACTGATACATTTTTTCTTATACTGTATGGACATGTTTACAAGAAAGTGGTGCAGCGGTCCGGTTGAGGCACTATTATTGCATGCTCCTACTGCCGCCATAGACAGGCTTTAAAAAGGATGCTGAAAATGGCTCAGTGAAAGTTTGTTACTTTTACGGGCCTCATAATGGGGGAACGCCCCCCTTGCATATATTATGCCCGGAGAAGGCATAATGTGGTGCAATGGGTTACAAAGTCGCACAATGCATGCATTGCTCCACTTTGGAAATATGACACGACCAAAAGACCACATTAAGGCCACATTTGGGTAAAAGAAAATTAAACTAATGTGAAGCAATGTGGCACAATAGGCTTGTGTGCACCTATGTGTTTTCATCTATTTAACATGTGTGATTGCTCTTGCAGGAGGCTTGTGGGTGGCTCGCGGGAGACTTGCAAGATCATAGAGTTATGAATGTCATTCTAATTTGTTGTATAGGGTTCTTTTTCATCTTGTCAGTTATTATTGAATGCTAATCTTTAATAATAAAGTCAGTACAGTATATATATTATTTTGATTGCAAGCTTACGGCTCTCTTGAGAGACGATCAGAGGAGCCCAACATACAATTCTCTGCATGGACTATGAGGGAGATGTACTTCCTGTCCAGCCGTCGTGATCCGCTCTCAAGACCATAAAATTGGAATTAAGTTCACAACAGTGTATTTTTGCCATTTGTGAAGAAAGTAGGACAAAAGAAGTGTTGTTTAAAGTGCAAAAACAGTTGATGTATTGTTGCAATTGAGATGTTAAGAAAGTTCTCTGCTTTTTAGGATCTTGTGGGCCTCTAACGAGACACTCAAAAGGCACCCTGGAGAGAAAAGACATCCCAAGGAAAGTCTGTAATTGGTTCATATGGATGTCTTTATTTAGCAAAGAAAGAGTCCTTCCTTGTTGCATTATTTGCCTTTTTCTCTGATTACATTTCATTGGCCACCTCTCTGAGTTTGCTGATTTTCTGTGCTCAGAATGTCATCATATGTTTCAGATGAGAACCCTTCTCCTTTTCCTGCAAGTCAGCTATCTTAGCCACCCAGGAAGCTCTCGGACTGGCAATTTTTTCAGATGAGGCCTGGTGTGAAGAAAGTGTTTGACAAATATATAATTTGTAACAAATGCAAAAAAAGAGTTCAGAAGGGGAAGCCAGAACAAGCAACATTCCATGAGTACTACTGGGTTATGGTGACTTTTGAGAGCTATGCACTCTGAACTCCTTGCTCGGACTGAGTTAGACTGTGCGGTATAGCTTGATAAATCCTCAGGGGCACCCACATCTTTTCAACCTGTTGACAGTTTTCCTCCCATGGTACTCACTGCACAAGCAGATAACAACCTGGCATATCTGAACAAAGCCCTTTTTTGCTGTTTATGCAAAGATTATTTCTTCTTCTGAGACAAACAAGGGTGCATGGGACAGGTTTGCCCAGGATCATTATCACCCACCTAGGCAGTCATTTCTTTAAAATATTTTTTTCTACATTTTCCTCCTGTTTGTTTTGAAGGAGATGTTTTTTTTCAACTCCCAGTTTCTTGTTTTTGTTCGATCCCTTCAAAAAAAAAAGTTTTAAATGTTAAAAAAACACAAGAAAATGCAGTTGTTCAAAATGTGACTTGAAAATGCTCTTTTCAGAGTTATCCTATACTTCAGTATGTATGTTATTTGTACTATGTCCCCCCTTTTTTCCTTCATGATGACTTTTGTGAGACACTTGTGAGAACCATGAATCTCCCATACACAGCATGTGTGATTCTCGTGAGCCTCTCATGAAAACCAAATGCACAGTCCTCCACTTCTACTGTGAGGTGATAGTGTTTGCGTTCTCGAGAGTCTCGGCAGACCGTACTCTTATGATCAGATTTGCATTTTCACTGAAGATATCCTGTTGTAATATGTATAATTTATATGCACCAGATTTTAGCTACTCCACCACATTTTGTTTCCTGTGATCATGCAAGACTCTTGCAAGATAGTAAAAACACTTTAGAAAAAAAATGTCAGTTTCCTTCATTGGTATAGTTATCCCTTATAATCTCTACTACTAGACTATGAGGGGAGACTGGCCTCTCCACTGGGACCTTGCATGAAGATAACCACTCCATAGAGTAGGGTGTAAAGAGACACTGGTGGTCATTCTGACCCTGGCGGTCTTTGACCGCCAGGGCGGAGGACCGCGGGAGCACCGCCGACAGGCCGGCGGTGCTCCAATGGGGATTCCGACCGCGGCGGTAAAGCCGCGGTCGGACCGGCACCACTGGCGGGGTCCCGCCAGTGTACCGCGGCCCCATTGAATCCTCCGCGGCGGCGCAGCTTGCTGCACCGCCGCGGGGATTCCGACCCCCCCTACCGCCATCCAGATCCCGGCGGTCGGACCGCCGAGATCCGGATGGCGGTAGGGGGGGTCGCGGGGCCCCTGGGGGCCCCTGCAGTGCCCATGCCACTGGCATGGGCATTGCAGGGGCCCCCGTAAGAGGGCCCCTACATGTATTTCACTGTCTGCTGTGCAGACAGTGAAATACGCGACGGGTGCAACTGCACCCGTCGCACAGCTTCCACTCCGCCGGCTCGATTCCGAGCCGGCTTCATCGTGGAAGCCTCTTTCCCGCTGGGCTGGCTGGCGGTCTGAAGGCGACCGCCCGCCAGCCCAGCGGGAAAGTCAGAATTACCGCCGCGGTCTTTCGACCGCGGAACGGTAACCTGACGGCGGGACTTTGGCGGGCGGCCTCCGCCGCCCGCCAAGGTCAGAATGAGGGCCACTGTCTCTCCATTCAAGCCTTTCCCCTGGCTCAGTAGTATGCATTGTAGAATGGGGATGGTACTCACCTCATGTGTAAAACCTCACTATTCAATATTTAGTATAACAAGTACTACCCTTCTGACGGAAGAGAAATAACCATATTCATTGGTATGTGGTAATGGATTCCCCTATCCACTCACAGCTCTCCCCAGCCTGTCAGATATATACAGTAGATTATAGGAAACCTTAAGCTGGATTTAGATGTCGGCCGAGGGAATACTCAGTTACAAACTTGACGGATATCCCGTCAGCCCTATTATGATCTCCATAGGATATAATGGGACTGAAATATGTTTGACGGGATATCCATCATGTTTGTGACGGAGTATTCCCTTCCACTGACATCTAAATCAGGTCCTTTGTCTTCTGCACTACCACCTATCTCCATGACAACTTGGATGTACAATACGGTGCACAGCACCAGTGGCATCTGCCATCATACCTTTCTTTAGTTAACAGCAGTGCTATCTGGGAAGGATGCTATCTCTCTTCTAACACATTTACTACTGTCCCTAATAGGGTTTAACAGAAATGTTTCACTCTACTCATACCTCTTCTCATGGTGGCAGATATGCATAGTTGGCTGTGGGGAGAAACTGCCCTGTTTCCTGAGACAAGACTCTTGCATATTAATTCTTCATAGTATAGTGTGTAGACAGACTGGCTTCTCTCCTATGATGTGTACCTGGGATACTGCATGTGCAAGTTAGGGTATGAAAAGTGGCTTACCTTTGTGATCAGACCTCTCCCCATTATGAAAGAAGTACATGTAAAATATGCAGTTAAAATTACCTGCATACTCGGAAGTATATCTTGCATAACAACTTTAGAGACTATGATATTAAAACACACAGCCCTCTCAGCTGAGAGTCCCAATAAAACCACATGTGCAAAATACTAGGTGGGTAGAGACTGCTGCCTTGTGAGGGGTGTGCATGGTATGGTGTGTGGAGAGAGATTGACCTCATCGCCAAGACCTCTCTCTTGTATGACAGGTGTGCCTAATGTGCACTGTCCTCCCTGTTAACTCCCCTGTCTCTGACAATGGATGTGCAAAGTAGGGTGTAGGAAGGGCCTGTACTCTACTCATAACTCCTACAAGGCTGATGGGCATAAGTAGTGCACTCTGACAAACACCATCTCCAGGAATACTCCTTCCTACAGTAGCTAGAGTGCATACTGCAGTGTATGCAAAGATCACTTCCTCCTTTCTACTTTTTACAATCCCACGAGAATCTCCAGAGATTGTAACTTTTTAAAATAAGTATTAACCATCTACTCTTCACAGTATTTATCTCTTACACACTTTAAAAATAAAAAAAAACACCATAATATCAATTGCTACTAATGTAATATGTTGTGAACTTGTCAACTCATTTTTACTATTTATGATCCCACAAGAGTTCCACAAGATCTTAAAAATTATTTAAAAGTAATGCATATTTATAATCTTCATAGTAGTTATCCCCTAGACACCTCACCTCTGAATCTAGGGGGGCAGAATTTCCTTCTGATGTTCCCTTATATATCTTATTTACTTCTTTTCCACATTACCTCCAATTTTTCACAGGAAGCAGTAATGGCGGTCATTTAAATTCTAACATTCCAACAGCACCCACAGCACCCGGAGTGCTTGCTCCTGCTGGACTTGTGGGAGCCTCTCGCTTCTATAACAGCATGAAGGCTCACAGGAAAAACGGGCCTCTTGACCAATCATAGGGCTGACTTTTTAAATTTTCACTCTCTCCATGGAGGCTTGTAATAGCTTTGCGAGCCTAACTGCTAAAATACACAATTATTTATTACACTTAATTTCTCAAAAACTACTGAACAGATTTACAGCAAATCACAAAAAGCACAATCTGTGAACCACAATTCAGCTTCTGTTGAATTTGGTGTAATTCAGTTCAGCAGTTTTTGCTAAAACATATTGTAAGAACCACCTGGACCTGAGTTGGTCACTCCAGTTTTTAGCTTCATTTTACATGTTCATAATTTATTCATTTTAGCAAAGTTATTTTAGTAATGACATTTACACTAGGCCTGGGTGTAGGACTCTTCTCTGCCAGATTAGTTTGCAGAATTCAGGAACTTCACAATAAGCAGAGTGGCATGGAGTTCCCGAATTCAGCATGGAGTGGAGTTCATTTGTGCATGGGTGATTTGGTTTTGGCACTTTCTTGAGAGCGCTGTAACACTCTAGGGCCGCTAGGAAGCGAGCGTGAGACTTTGCATTCGCTTGTGATGTTTTTGGCCGCACTCGTAAGACTTCACGTTTACCAGTGCTGCTTCCGGCTGTCACAGCAGCCAGAACAGTCCCGCTTACAAGCACAAATGCACCTGGAGTAGATTGTCTACTTGAGCTACTTCTAAATCTGGGCAATAAGAGGTTGTTGAGCAGATTTTCTTCTCCAAACGACCCTTCACATTGTTTTTTAGTGTGAGAAGCTTTTCTTCTTTTTTCAAACAGGAAGGAAGCGCCCCAGAGACTCCAACTACCTGTCCCTGTCCAGCAGGCTTCTGCCAGTGCTTTGTCCATCTCCTGGTCACTTTTCACTTGTATTTCGGGGTGGAAGGATCACTCTTTGTGTCTCCTGAATATACAGTTGGATTTAAGGACTTTGATTTTGTGAAATCACACAAGTTCCAAAACTATTGAAGAAGGGTGATATTTGTTTGCTTGGGCAAGCATCAATATTTCTTTGTAATTCAATTTGCTTTAAAAAATTTATAGTGGTGGGTGGCCTGGAGATTAAGTATGGGCCTAGTTATTTATTTTGCATTTCATTGATTTTTCAACTTTTCTAAAGGAAAATTCTAAATTGTTGCACAGCACAGTACCTTTTCTACATGTTTGTAACATTTGCAATATTATTTGATTATGTGGCCTAGATTTCCAAAGGGCCACCTAGCCGTTAGTCATACTACTAGTGGTCATCAGTAAATGAAATAAATGTTTTAGTGATATGTTTTTAAAACTTTATTTAGGGCAGGGATGGCATTGGATTAAATTAAAAATGCTAGCTATTGTTTGCATTTCATGTCTATTGTTGTAGTGAATTTTTTATAGCTCAGTTAACGCTTGTGTTTTGCATTACTGAATTAATGTTAGTGTTTTCTTCAGTGTTACCACCGGGCCTCCTTATGGCCAGTGTGTGTGTATATATATATTGGTCATCATCCACCATTTGTCTTTGACCTCCATGCCTTGTGGCTAATGTCCATTTTGTGTAGTCTATATCATTAGGCTTGCCTATGTTCTATGTTTTTCATGCCTCCATGTTCGCAGTTGTCCTTTGACCATGTGGCTGGTGGCCATTTTCTGCATCCAGGCTGTGACCCTTTGCCAGAGGCTTGAATGTAGTCTTTGTTTACCATGCCTCCTTGTGGTTGTTTTACCATGTGGCTGGCAGCCATTTTGTGCATCCAGCTACTGTGCCTTTGCCGTAGGCTTGCATGGGTTCTTCTTTGTTCTTCATGCTTCCTTACTCCATGTGTTTGTTTTACCTTGTGGCTGGCAGACATTTTGTGCATGAAGGCATTTGTTTATTTTAATATTTTAGGTTTATATTTCATTTTTTGTTCTATGTTTTATTGTAGTATTGTATTTTGCATTTTTTTATTTTAATTTTCAATATTATTTTTTTAGTCTCTTGTTTTTATTTTAAGTTTAATTTTAGTTTTTTGATAAAACTTTCATTTTTTTATTTTTTTTATTGTTTATTAAATTGTAATTAATTCTGTATTTAGCTCTGATACATCCATCCATTCACATCCTTTCCTCCTTCCATTCATTCATCCATGCATCTATTCACCAAAGACGCACAGCTGCGCTTCAGCATTCAGTTGATTTAGGTGTAAAATAATTCTGTTTTCTCCTGTACACCCTGGTGGCAGTGCACTGCAGACAAATCTGCAGCATCATAATTTTTTTTTATGATTGTTCTATTTCCCCTAGACCACCTTGCCGTAATACTTTTTTAAACAACTATTCAATTTACCCATGTACCACTCCATGACTACCACAAGTGTCTCCTTTAAAACATATGGAGATAATGCAAAGATAATGCAAAGATCTATATCTACATTTTGTGCTGCTTGATTGTAAATGGAATTTTATGGTGTGTTGGTTTGGTTTGACTTTACAATGCTTGAATAAATTGGGATCTATTACCTAAGTAACCACCACACTAAAATTGCACTTGTCTGTACTACCTGAACTTGCAACAATGCAACATTTCACTAACTAGATGTTTTTCTTGCTTGGTGGCTTTTAGGTACACAAAAGATGAGACATCAGATCACCCGCAGTGCTGCCAAAGAGAAAGCCTGAATAGTTAGTCCTCCAATCTCTTCCGCTTGTGCAGCTTAATGCCACTACCAACTGAGAGCTTAAAGATGGGCCAAAAGAAAGTTGCTCCCAAGAAATTAGTCAGTGAGAAGAAGCAGCTTTCCACCAGTGGTGTGCTGACTGCATCTTTTTTGGGAGACGTTTGCCTGCCACAAAGGTCTTCGGGGAGGAACCTGAGAGCTGCACTCCCGTATCAACAGATCCACCCAAACTAAGCCCAAGATCATGTCCGTCAGTGAGGCAGCCACTGCAATCAAGGCGATGCCGACGAGCAGTGACATTGAATTGGATTTGTTCCTTTCTCAAAGTAGTTCCCAATCATTTAAGAAACAGGGCAAAGTGGACAGCAGCTGCAGCCAGCAACAGTAGATCTTCCTTCCTGAAGTTGGAACAGAACAGAAGGTTGAGCTTTCTGCTGAGCAAGAATCTCATCTTTTAGAATCAATGACTCCCCAATTTCCAGTAAGAAAAAGGAGGGATACTACTCCACCATCTTCTCCAAGCACCACTTCTGATGACAATGATAGAGACATGAAGTGAAACCCGGCAGAGTCCGGGAGATGCCAGGAGAGGCAAGGGAAAAGAAAAGTTCCACAAAGCCTTAGAATCATGGAAAGGAATGACAGTGTAGAGGAGGATGACGAACATCCAGTCATTGTGGAAGCTGGCACAGGGAAGTCTGACAGAACTATCCAACCTGCTCTGAGGGATGTGGCACAGGCAGCACCACCAGCTCCAATATTTGTAAGGCCCCAGCAGACACCTGCACCAACCTGTACCCCAGTAGAAGAATGCACTGCAAAGAGGCAATCATCATACCCACCTACCTCCAGTTCTTCCTCAGGCATTGGCCCAGTAAGAAAGTACTTCTCCCTAGTTTTGGACTTTTTTATGATTAGCAAACAGAAGTAGAACATTTCAATATTCCCCATTTGCCACAAGAGTGTTTGTCAAGGTAAGTCTGGTTCACATTATAGTACTGGAGGGCAGAAAACCCATAGGAAAAAAACATCACTGAATCCCGTTGGAGGAGCATCTTAAAAATATGCTGAATGTGGTTGCAGTGATGAAGGTGAGAAAAGCAGGAAAACATTAGCTACAACAGGTCAAGTCACGGTGGAAGGTGAGGAACAAGCGGATGGCATCCTCATGCAAAGCAGCCTTGTCCCCATCAGTGCACCAGAATCACCTGCCTCAGCGACCTCACAATGGCACAGAAAGACTCAGAGTCAGATTGAGACACCACCGCACCAGTGACGCTGGTGACTGCACCAAGACACACATTGACTCTCTCACTACCTACATCTCAAAAGTCACCTGCGTCAGTGGCCCCACAAAAGAAGAAAATCCAAGCTACTATTATGGGCACGTGTAGGCAGAAGGGGCCTTAAGACTACAACCACCCAATGGCACGTTTGTACAATGGGAAGCTGGCAAAAATGTTAGCAATGGGCCACCTCCCTTTTTCTTTTGTGGAAGGAGTGGGCTTCTTAGAGTTTGTGGTTGCCTCAAATGGAAGGTTCCCAAGTCGGACCTATTTTGCCAGAGTTGCTGTTCCAGTGCTGCATCACGATGTGCTACAATAGGTTGGACAAGCTTTGTACCAAAGTGTTGTCCACACTATCCACCTAATGACAGACATGTGGACCAGTTGTTAGGCTACTGAATACATGTGCATCACTGCACACTGGATCTCTTTTGCGTGGGTAAAGTAAAAGCTATCTACAGGTAACAACAGTCTGAATGGGTGTGAACCAGAAGTCACTGATTTGAATTTGTTGCCACGGACAATGGCAGTAACGTAATCAAGGCCATGATAGGCTGCGGCCATTTCAGGGTCCTGTGTTTGGCGCACTGCATCAACCTGGTTGTGCAAGACTTTCTGGAAAAACAAGACATAGGCTCTCATCCCAACCCTGGCGGTCGGTGTTAAAGCGGCGGCTAACCCGCCAACAGGCTGGCGGTAAAAAAAATGGAATTCTGACCCTGGCGGAAACCGCCAACAGAGACCGCCACTTTAACACTCCGACCGCCACGGCGGGACAAACAAACAGCGCGGCGGTCACCGCCAACAGACAGGCGGGAGACAATGTACCGCCCACCCTATCACAACCCACTAATCCGCCACCTTTTCCAGGGCGGTAGCCCCGCCAAGAAAAACACGGCGGAAACAGACATTTCAAACCGAAAACGCTCACCTCCATACACCCCACGAGGAATCTGGACAGCATGGAACCCGAATTACACATCCTACCAGCTATTGTATTCCTGCTCCTCTACCAGGAGCACGAACGCCGGCGCAGAAGACAACGGTGAGTACTGCACCTACGACACAGGGAGGGGGGAGGAGAAAATATTACGGGCACACACATACGTGACACACCCACCCCCACCCCCACCCACTACAACACACACATCAATGCATAGCAATACATCACTGTTACAACCCCCAAGCCCGCCCGAAAGAATGCAAAGACAAAAGGAATAGATCATAAACAGTCGAATATATTGGATCACTGCCTTATAAAAATATCACACATTTAAAACTAATATATACATAAATATTAAAAGTCCGATAATTCTAGCTGTCATTGTCCGTGGACCACTGGGCGCAAATCACATGGGCAAGGCCCACACAAGATACCTGACCTAAACGGAGAGAACACTGCAGGGGCATCAGATAGAAAAACTACAGGCACCTCAGGGGGAAGGGAAGGAGGGCACCTCAGCCACATGAGTACACGACGCCAGATCCACGAGGGGCCTCCATGCCTACTGTTCCATCCTGGGGAGTGCAAAGCCACAGTCTCACAAGTCTCTACAGTGGGTGGGTTGCCCACTGCCATATCCTGGGGAGTGCAAAGCCACAGTCTCTCAAGTCTCTACAGTGGGTGGGTTGCCCACTGTCCAATCCTGGGGAGTGCAAAGCCACAGTCTCTCAAGTGGATAACAGTCTCCACTGGTACTGGAGGGGGACTAGTGCCCAGAGTGCTTCGTGCAGCTCTGCCCGACACAGGTGCAGGCCTGCCCCTTCCGCCAATGGGCCAGCGGTGCTTGAGATGAAGGGCCCAGCGGAGCGGTGCTTGAGACGGCGGTGCCAGCGGAGCGGTGCTTGAGACGGCGGTGCCCAGTGGAGCGGTGCTTGAGATGAAAGGCCCAGCGGAGCGGTGCTTGAGACGGCGGTGCCCAGCGGAGCGGTGCTTGAGACGGCAGGGCCCAGCGGAGCGGTGCTTGAGATGAAGGGCCCAGCGGAGCGGTGCTTGAGACGGCGGAGCCCAGCGGAGCGGTGCTTGAGATGAAGGGCCCAGCGGAGCGGTGCTTGAGATGAAGGGCCCAATTCAGCGGTGCTTGAGATGAAGGGCCCAATTCAGCGGTGCTTGAGACGGCGGTGCCCTGTTCAGCGGTGCTTGAGATGGCGGTGCCCAGTTCAGCGGTGCTTGAGACGGCGGTGCCCAGTTCAGCGGTGCTTGAAACGGCGGTGCCCAGCGGAGCGGTGCCTGAGATGAAGGGCCCAGCGGAGCGGTGCTTGAGATGAAGGGTCCAATTCAGCGGTGCTTGAGATGAAGGGCCCAATTCAGCGGTGCTGGAGACGGCGGTGCCCTGTTCAGCGGTGATCGAGATGGCGGTGCCCAGTTCAGCAGTGCTTGAGACGGCGGTGCCCAGCAGGGCGGTGCTTGAGATGAAGGGCCCAGAGGAGCGGTGCTTGAGATGAAGGGCCCAGCGGAGCAGTGCTTGAGATGAAGGGCCCAGCGGAGCGGTGCTTGAGATGAAGGGCCCAATTCAGCAGTGCTTGAGACGGCGGTGCCCTGTTCAGCGGTGCTTGAGATGGCGGTGCCCAGTTCAGCGGTGCTTGAGACGGCGGTGCCCAGTTCAGCGGTGCTTGAGACGGTGGTGCCCAGTTCAGCGGTGCTTGAGACGGCGGTGCCCAGTTCAGCGGTGCTTGAGACGGCGGTGCCCAGCGGAGCGGTGCTTCAGATGAAGGGCCCAGCGGAGCGGTGCTTCAGATGAAGGGCCCAGCGGAGCAGTGCTTGAGATGAAGGGCCCAATTCAGCGGTGCTTGAGATGAAGGGCCCAATTCAGCGGTGCTTGAGACGGCAGTGCCCTGTTCAGCAGTGCTTGAGATGAAGGTGCCCTGTTCAGCGGTGCTTGAGACGGCGGGGCCCAATTCAGCGGTGCTTGTGATGAAGGTGCCCTGTTCAGCGGTGCTTGATTGAAAGGGCCCAGTTCAGCGGTGCTTGTTTGAAAGGGCCCAGTTCAGCGGTGCTTGTTTGAAAGGGCCCAGTTCAGCGGTTCCGGCCCAGGCATGGGTGTCACTCGCCACCTGGCATGAGGCTGGCAGGGCCTTCCTGCCCATCTGTCCGTTGGCTTGCGGGGCCCTCCTGGGCTGCCGTACCAGGCCTCTGGGTGTCCTCCTGCACACCTGGGAGGGGGCTGGTGGGGCACTCCTGGGCAGCTGGCCTGCTGCCGGACTTGTCGGGCGTGCTGCCCTTCCCACCCTTCCCTGGTCGTCTGTGGCCCTTTGACCCCTTTGGCGGTGTGCCAGGTGGCACCCCACTTCCAGACGGAGCCAGGGAAGGGATTTTGGTCCCTGGTGTCCGTGGCCTCTCGCGCCGGGCACTGCTCACTTTTGGGTGCTTTTCAGGGGGTGGGCTGGACGTGCCTTGGCTCCTCGCCGGAGTTGTTGCCCTTGAGGGTGGGGGACTCCACAGTCCTTGGACAACAGTCCTGATAGGTCCTGGTTTGGTGGTGGCTGAGGTGCTGATTGCAGTCTTATGAGATGGACGGGGTGGGGGAGTTGTTGGAAAGAGGTTAAGGTTGGCAAGGAAAAGCAATTTGGAAAGAGAGTGACGGGTAGGTGTAGTGGGTATGGGAGTGGAGGAAGAGGATGTGGTTGTAGGAGTGTGAAGTCTGGTGTCTTTGGGTGCAGGTGCTTGGGCTGGAGGCTGTCGTGAGGTGGATGGCTGTTGGGTGGGTGGCTGCTTGCGTTTGTGTGGTTTGGAAGAGGGGGTGACAGACACTGGGAGAGGACACAGAGGACGTGTACATGGTAGTGGGGGTGGTGACTGCACGTGTGCGGAGTGTTCTGGTGGGTGTGCTGGTGATGGACGTAGTGGCTGAAGATGTTGTGCATGCAAGTGTGAGTGGAGATGTCACAGGGAGGGAGGAGGGAGACGAGGAGGAGGGGGACACAGTGGAGGCAGTGGCTGTTGGTATGTCTGCATGTGGATGTTGCTTGTGTGAATGCTTCTGTGATGTTTGGTGCTTATGTCTGGATGAGCTTCCCTTGGGTGTTGAGGTGTGTGCAGGCTGGTCTGTAAATGTGTCTGGGATAGGCAGAGGTACAGGGGATTGGGTCTGGGTGGAGGAAGTTGGAGGGGGGAGGCTAGAGACAGGGACAATTGCTGCCGTCAGTGCTGAGGCCAGAGCGTTGAACGATCGCTGATGGGCAGCCTGACCCGAATGAATGCCCTCCAGGTATGCATTACTCCAGTGCACCTCCCTTTCTACACCCTGGATGGCATTCAAAAGGGTATACTGCCCAACAATGAGCGTCCTCAGGAGGTCAATGACCTCCTCACTGAAGGCAGCAGGGGTGACTGGGGCAGGGCCTGAGATGCCTGGCCCTGGGTGAGCTGGCACAGGGCGAAGGCTGAGGGGCTGCTGGGAGGGCGGTGCTGGTGCGCTGGGTGGCGGCTGTACCTGTTGTTGCGGGGGGCACGGATGTTGCCGCCACCACAAGGGAGCTCCCTTCAGAGGACGAGTCGCTGCCACTGACATCAGCACGAGTCCCTGCTGTGGAGCTCCCCTCCGTCTCACTGGTGAAATCCGACTCAGTTGCATGGCCCGCCATGGCCATGTGAGATGCAGCTCCCTCGTGCTCCGATGCCACTTCTCCTCCGCCTGATGATGCTGATGCACACATGAACAGGAAGACCACAAAAAAGGGGGGGGAGAAATGAAGACATGTTGAGTGCATGGATTACCGCTACCGTTGGCGGACAAGACAGACACAGAAGCCCCCTGCACTACGCCGCACACTTGGGGTCCACTACGCAATCCGTGGGACATGGCCTACAAGCCTATCGACAACAACTGCACACATAGATGAGACAGGGCCATGGATACCTGAACTTGGCACCCTACAGAGGTGGGGGGCGGGGGCACAGGGCCATGCCTTACGGAGGGGCCTAGCCTACAGAATTCGCCCTGGCCTAGGGAGATCAGGTATCGAGTGATTAAGCTGATAGAAAATGGTGGTCACGCCCGCGGCGGTGCGTACCGCGGCGCACATCGTCATTGGCTCCTGAAACCCATAGGATTCAATGTGAACCAATGCGGCTTTGCGCCGCGGTCTTCGACCGCCTACCGCCACGGTGTGCCACGCCAGCGCATTGACCTCACATCCCATTGTCACACTTCACAGGTCAGGCAGCCGCCAACTCAAGGGCCCACATGGCTTAATTTCTACTGCGTCACACATACCTAGGCCTTTCCTCAACACTCATACACACCATTCAATGCATAGTGAATCGTGTTGTGTGCAAGCTGTGTGAACGTACCTGTGGGTTGATTGACTCTGTGCTCGCTGTTGTCCTTCCTAGGCACCGTCCGCTTGGCAATGCGAGGAGATGGAGGAATCTTCCTGTGTACAGACCGCTGGTGGACCTGTCGACAATGGAGGAACGACATGTCATTCTGACATACAGGCTTGACCGAGCCACTATACATGAACTGTGTGCCCAGCTGGAGGCAGACCTGATGTCACCCATCCGCCAACCCACAGGGATCCCCCCTCTAGTGCAGGTGCTGTCAGTACTCCATTTCTTAGGAAGTGGGTCATTTCAAACAACAGTGGCCATATCATCAGGGATGTCTCAACCTATGTTTTCCAAGGTGTTGTCCAGAGTGTTGTCTGCCCTGCTCAAACACATGCAGAGCTACATCGTTTTCCCTGAGGTGGGGGATTTGCCTACAGTGAAGGGTGACTTCTATGCCCTTGGACATATCCCCAACATCATAGGTGCCATTGATGGGACCCATGTGGCTTTGGTACCCCCCAGAGAAAGTGAACAGGTGTACAGGAACAGGAAAAGCTATCATTCGATGAATGTACAGATGGTCTGTTTGGCAGACCAGTACATCTCCCATGTTAATGCCAAGTTCCCTGGCTCTGTGCATGACGCCTACATCCTGCGCAATAGCAGCATCCCGTATGTGATGGGGCAACTCCAGAGGCACCGTGTGTGGCTATTAGGGAACTCTGGTTACCCCAACCTTTCCTGGCTATTGACCCCAGTGAGGAATCCCAGGACCAGGGCAGAGGAACGGTACAACGAGGCCCATGGGCGGACTAGGAGGGTGATCGAGCGAACCTTCGGCCTCCTGAAGGCCAGGTTCCGCTGCCTCCATATGACTGGTGGATCCCTAATGTACTCACCAAAGAAGGTGTGCCAGATCATCGTGGCCTGCTGTATGCTTCACAACCTGGCTTTGCGCCGCCAGGTGCCTTTTCTGCCGGAGGATGGTCCAGATGGTGGTGTTGTAGCAGCTGTGGAGCATGTGGAGAGTGAAGAAGAGGAAGCCAAAGAGGACGACATAGACAACAGGAACACAGTAATAGAGCAATACTTTCAGTGACACACAGGTAAGAGTACACACCGGCATAGTACATTTACTTTAAGACTCCTACCTCTCTACTGTCTGACTTTTTCCCCCAGTGTATGGTAACTGTGTTGTGACTTTCTCTTCCGTTTTCAGAGCTGTGGACCCCACTGCGTGACATCTGCTTAGTTTCCCCATGGACTACAGCTGTGTGACAACGTTTGTTTGGCATCACTATGTGAATAACAATTTTGGCACTGTCATGTCTAATACATTTGTTAAAATCACAGACAGACTCCAGATTGTTTATGTGCAATAAGTGTGTTTATTCAAGTGCTCTAATTTGGATGGGTGGTTGGAAATCGGTGAGGGGTGATGGTGGAGGAGTGTCCATGGCAGAGTCCAGACTATCAGGTTCACAGGTGCATTGTCCAAATGCCTGTGGGAAGTGGAGCAGGGGCAGTTTAAGGTTGGGCAAGGTGACAATGTGGGACAGTGGGATGACAATCAGGGCGGTATCCTTTGCTGGCGGGGGTCTTGACATGTTACTCTGTCTTCTTCCTGGATCTCAGGGCCCGCTTGCGGGGTGGTTCTCCTTCTGCAGGGGGTGGGGTTCTGGTGGCCTGTTGGTCTTCTGTCGGGGCCTCCTGTCCACTAGCGCCGGCGGTGGTGGTAGCCAGTTCTTGGTCCATGCTAGTGTCAGGGGCCCTTTGAGGTGCCAGAGTGGTCCGCAATGTGGAGATTAACTCATTCAGGGCCACTACGATGGTACCCATGGCGGTACTGATGTTTCTCAGTTCCTCCCTGAACCCCATATACTGTTGTTCCTGCAGAAGCTGGATTTCCTGAAACCTGGCCAGGACCGTCGCCATCGTCTCCTGGGAGTGGTGGTATGCTCCCATGATGGAGGAGAGGGCCTCGTGGAGAGTGGGTTCCCTAGGCCTGTCCCCCCCCTGTCGCACAGCTGCCCTCCCAGTTCCCCTGTTTCCTTGGGCCTCCGTCCCCTGGACCGTGTGCCCACTACCACTGCCCCCAGGTCCCTGTTGTTGTTGGGGTGGTGGGTTAGCCTGGGTTCCCTGTAGTGGTGGACACACCGCTGATTGACGTGTCCTGGGGACAGAGGTATGGGCCCGCTGGATGGGTGCTGTGCTGGTGTTCCCAGAGGGGGGACGGTGTGCTGTGGCCTGTGCCTGTCTGAGGGGAACTGACTGTCCAGAGGTCCCCGATGGACCGGGCTGGTCATCTAGATCCAGGGAGACAGAGCTGCTGTCATCACTGTGGGCCTCTTCTGGGGGTGGAGGGGACATTTGTGGACCCTCCTGCGCAGTGACCTGGCGCTCGGGTCCTGCAGGGGTATAAAAGTATGGTTATTGCTTCTGTGTGTGCCAATGGCGTGCAATGGGTGGGTGCCCGTGTACCCCAGTGCTGGCATTCCTTTGTGGGGGCTGTTGTGACGGTGTTTTGGGGGGGGTGATGGGTACGTGCATTGGGCATGCTTTGGTGATGGGTGTCCATGCTTTGGGGCCGCATGCAGGGCTAAGTTTTGGGATGGGTGGGTTGTGATGGTGTGACATTTGCAAGGGGTAGTTGTGAAGGGGGTGAGGGTGGGGGTATGAGTTGGCATGCAGGTGGGGTGGGGGGGATGAAGTAGTGAAGATGAGACTTACCAGAGTCCATTCCTCCGCCTACTCCAGCGAGGCCCTAAGGATGCAGGATGTTCAAGACTTGCTCCTCCCATGTTGTAAATTCGGGGGGAGGAGGTGGGGGTCCGCCGTCAGTCCGCTGTACCGCGATGTTGTGCCTTGATACCATGGAACGCACCTTCCCCCGCAGGTCGTTTCACCTCTTCCTGATGTCATCCCGATTTCTTGGGTGCTGTCCCACAGCGTTGACCCTGTCCACTATTCTGCTTCATAGCTCCATCTTCCTGGCAATGGTGGTGTGCTGCACCTGTGTCCCGAACAGCTGGGGCTCTACTCGTAGGATTTCCTCCACCATGACCCTGAGTTCAGCATCTGAGAACCTGGGGTGTCTTTGAGGTGCCATGGGGTGGTGTGGATGATGTGTGGGGTGGAGTGTGTAGTGATAGGTGGGGTGCTATTTAGTGGTGTGTTGTGTGAGGTGCGTGGAAGTTCTGTGGGTATTGGTATTGTGTGCCTGTGGATGCTTGTTTGTAGATTGTGGTGTCTCTCTCTGGTCTTCGTTCGAAATTTCTGGTCGTAAAGGTTTGTGGGTGATGTGGGTGTGTGTTTTATAATGTATTGGGTGTGCGGGAGTGGTGTGTGTATGTGTATCAGGTGTGTGTATTTCGAATTGTCCAATGTGGTAGTGTTTTGTAGGTGTATGTGTATTTCGACCACGGCGGTGTGTACCGCCAATAGAATACCGCGGTTGAAAGACCGCCGCGTGGATTCGTGGGTCGTAATGGCATGGGCGTATTTCTGTTGGCGTGACGGTGGAGGTTTGGTCATCGCCAGTTTATCGCTGACCTTTGGTGTGGTGGACTTTTGTGGATGGCGGTATTTTAGCGGTTTGCCTAGTGTGGGTCAGAATGACCGTGGCGGTTTACCGCGACCGCCTGGCGGTAAGCGCCTTTTACCGCCGAGGTTGTAATGACCACCATAGTCAGCAACAATCTGACCACCTGCAGATGAATCTGCACTCACTTCAGCCATTCTTTCAAAGCCTGGAAACAGTTGCTGATTATTCAGAATAGTAATAATAATCAGTAATAATCAGTTTAAGCCCTGAAACAGGAGGTGCCAACACGTTGGAACTCAACATATTATGGCCCTCATTACAACCCTGACTGATGGTGCAAATAGGGCAGTAAGACCGCAAACAGGCCGGCAGTCATTACCGTCCCATGATGACATTGGTTTGGCATATGCCAAACCGTCAATGTCCCGCACCGTCTCCAGCCCGGCGGCCGTCACTAGTCCGCCGGCGGTATCAGGACCCCGCATATCGCCATGGATTTCATGGGGTTTTCAACCACCACGAAATCCATGGCGGTGTGCACCATCAGTGCAAGGGAATTTGTTCCCTGGCACTGATTGGGGTCTCCCACTCACCCCTCCCCCTCCCCTGAGCCCATCCCCAATACCAAAGATCCTCCTACCACCCCCCCAAAGGTAGTAGGACCCCCTCCCCACCCCGCCCCTGCCCCCATTGAACCCCCCACACATACCCCCACACCCCCTACACTCACACCACTCACACACATAAACGCACACATACATGCACACATGCACGCATACATACATGTCACATTTCCCCTTCACACATTACACCCCCGCATACATACACGCACTCACACAACCCCTCTACACACTCACCCACACCCCCCCATGCACGCACACAACACCCTCCCACCGCTCTCCCCTAACGGACGATCACCTTACCTGTTCCGTTGATCCTCCGGGAGGGAACAGGATCTAAGGGGGCTGCTCCGCCACCAGCACCCCATCACAAGAGCACCACCACTCCGAATACTGAGACGTAATTCAGTGGGCGGTGTTCTGATGACGTGGCGGTGACAGTGGACCAGCCTCCACTACACCGCCGACTGCCAGTATGGCTGCTGGCGGCTCTCCATCCGAAAAAGGGCGGAGGGCCACCAGCAGTCATTATATGGTTGGCTGAAGACCGCCAACACTGGCAGTCTTTGGCCCCGCAGAACCTCAGCGGTCTCCAGAGGAGACTGCCGAGGTTGAAATGAGGGCCTATATGTTGCAACGTCTGTTGGAGGAGGACAGACAGATCGATGACTACGTCTTTCCAAGAGGAGAGGATGCACTTGGGAAAGCTAAGACAATTGCGGCCTGGTCAAATGCCTCAAACAAATTAGAGAGGTACCCTTCTAATCACTAAAGGGACAGGGTTAATGTACATATACAAACAAAACATTCCCTTTAGGGATATTAACAATATAAAAACCCTAATTATAATACTGGCCCACAACTAATGTTACTGGAACTGAGTTAATGGTTGTCTTATAGCCGTATAGAAGCCTTATTCAAAATAAATACCCTTCTCCAGTCTCAATTTGTTTTATAGCTTTTTCTTTCTCTTTTATTTTCATAATAAAATTTCAATAAATAAACAATATTATCACTCAATACATTATATTTCGTATCTCATTAATTGTACTGTATTGTATTGTAATAGTATTTATATAGCGCTTACTACCCCTGAAGAGGCATCAAAGTGCTTTTAGGCAAGTAGCACGCTACTCTGGAACCCAAAATGAATTAGTGGTGAATTAGTATAGGGAAATTTGAGAACAGTTTTAGTATTAATATGAATTAATTTGAGCTGCGGATATGTGAGTTTGTTAGTTGAATTGACTGGAGTAATGGAGTGGTAGAGGAGTAAAAAATTAATATTTTTATGTATTTATAATTATATATATATATATATATATATATGTGTATATTTATATGTATATATATATATACACACATGTTTAAATCATTATTTTTATGTAATTCATTATTCATTATTATTATTATTATTATTATTATTATTATTATTAATATATATATTTTTTAATTTACTTATTGAATATATGTTCAAGTAATATAATAATGGGCATAATATGAGAAGAAAAGTAGTATTGCATAAACACAGACTTTCACGATTTGTATTATTTGAAGTTAATTAATAAGTGTACTTTTCTAACATTTATTTATCTTTACTCAATTTTTGAATAGCCAAATGTTTATGATAATAAAATATTTGAACAGTGTGATATAAAATGAGAGAAGGGATTCATAATTATCTAATATTACTACTTATCTAGGAGCTATGCAATGACTTATAAACATGTCAAGCGTAGAATAACATACACACACATATATATATATATATACACACACACACACACACATACATACACACATGAACACACACACATATACACATATATATATGTACATACTTGTACATATTTAAACCGTGAGTAAATATACATTAGTTCAACAGGTTTAATGAGTATGTGTGTGATTTATTGTTACGACATAGTAGTGATACATATTTCCTAAAGAACTATACATATCTAGAATATACACATAATCAGATTAAAAATGTTTATCAACACAGGCATATGCAGTCCATAGCTGTTTGAATATGGTGGTCATGAAAGAAAGGGACAACTCTTGAGGAGTCTTCTGAAGACAAGATAGTTATCTGTGGATCTTATATTTGGTGGTAAAGGATTCCATAGTTTGGCTGCTTGAACGGAAAAGGATGTACCACCTATAGTTTTTTTCTTGTATGGTGGTGTTCTAAGGCGGGGTGCCAATCTTGAATGGTGGTTTCTTTGTTGAAGGTATTTGGTTATTTTGTTTCTGATTATGAGCGGTCCTGTTCCCTGTATAGCTTTGTGAGTGATACAAATCAATCAATCAATCATAGGATTTATAAAGCGCACTACATACCCGTGAGGGTTTCAAGGCGCTGGGGGGGGGAGAGCTGTTGTTACTGGTCGAAGAGCCAGGTCTTGAGGAGTCTTCTGAAGGTGAGCTTGAAGGTGCATCTTCTGGCAACGGGTAACTAGTGTAGTGCTCTCAGGGCAGGTGAGATGTGGGCTTGTGGCTTTATATGTAATAGTAGCCTGTCAGCAGAGTTCTGAATACGTTGTAGTTTTTTCATATTAGAGAGATGATTCATGGTAGAGGCCATTGGCATAATCCAGTTTGGATAGTACAGGAAAGATATTAGCCTACACCTTGTGTGGAAATCCGAGGTGGGGAAATATGCGTCGTAAAGTCTTCAGGGTGATGAAGCTTGTTCGTTCTAATTTGTCCACTTGGGCATTCATTGTTAACTCGGAGTCCATGGTAATTCCAAGGTTTTTAACTTCCTTGGATAATTGAGGAGGTAGTCCGAGATCGTCAGGCAAGGCGCACATAATTTTTCCAGTCACCACGTTTGAGTATTTCTGTTTTGGAGGCATTTAGTTTGAGATGGCTCCAAGTCATCCACTGTTCAACGGCTTTGAGGCAACTAAAGATTTGTGAGTTTTCAATGTTATTGGGTCATTTTAATTTAAGTAATATTTGTGTGTCATCTGCATAGTTGTAGCTTGTGAGTTGAAAATCAGTTCTGGTAATGATGTCATGTAGATGTTGAAAAGCAAAGGTGAGATGATTGATCCTTGGGGGACCCCTGCATTTGTGAGGTACGGTTTGGGTGGGAGGGGGATGAATAGATGATATTAGTTCTTTTTTTAATGTAGGATGTAATCCGGCTGAGGCAGTCCCTTCTATGCCGGCTTCGTGGAGTCCTTAAATTAGGGTGTCATGGTCAACCGTATCAAAGGCAGCCGAGAGGTCCAAGAGAAGTAGTGCAGCAACTCCATTGCGGTCGACTGTGTTTTTAAGATCGTCCCAGATTGCTATGAGTGCCGATTCAGTACCTCTTCCTGGGCAGAATCCAGTTTGGTAGTCTGAAAGTATGGAATTGTCTTCAATGAATTGTGACATCTGGGTGAATTCTGCTCTTTCTATCAGTTTGCCCACAAAAGGTCCATTTGTGATTGGTCTGTAGTTGTTGGGGTCTGCGGGTCTAGGTTTGTTTTCTTTAATAACGGTCGCTTGAATGTTTTTTCAGGTCTACGGGAAAGGTTCCTGTAGTTTAAGAGTTGTTGATGATTCTTCTTACAGGTGTGGCAGCAGAAGTAGATAAAAGAATGTTCTTGCAGATGTTTGGTGGGCAAGGGTCAGAAGGGCAACCGGAAGTTCTGCTTGCTTTGACCAAATCCATAAATTCACCTTGTGATATTTGTTGGATATTTGTTGGAAGGACTGTAGAGGCTGGGTTGGTATAATATAAAATATTTTTTTCTTTTTATAAAAACAGCATTTGTATACAAATAAAAACTTTCATATGAAATCTAAAAAATTGTCGATGCAGCGTTTCGGTGATATTTCAGTTGGTTCACCCCACCTTCTACAGGACAAGTTTTCTCATACATATAAGTTCACAAACAGTTTTTTTATATGTAAGAATTAACTGAAAAAATTCAAAAACAATATTTACAATTTCATTCTATATAAATCTAAGGGTTAACAATGGCCGTACATTATTCACCATATATATTTCACTACTATCTCTATACTTCTCTTTCTTGTAAAAAGGTACCATAAACATCACTATTTATAACCTCTATTTAATATTTTTCATCAAGCCCCTATTTTTTAAAAATCATACTATTTTATTACAATCTCTATTGTGTGCCAGCGTGTCCTTTTACTATATTTATGAGCTCAACATTGTTTGTTATATCTTTTTCTTCAACTTAATTGTTTCTTTGTCAAAATGCAACCCTATATTTCAGTTGCTCACTGCTGTTTTCACTGTTTCTTATTGTGCAATCATAAAAATAAAAGCTTCCTCTATTTCACTATTTTTTCTACTTCGAAATTTAATTTAGAAACTCATTCATCACACCCCTATTCTTTGAAAAATAATACATTTTTTTATAACAATCGCTATCGTGTGACAGCCTGTTCTTCTACTATCTTTATAGATTTAACATTCTTTGATATATATTTCAACTTACTTGTTAATTTGTCAAGTGACAACCCAGTGTCAATCAATCAATCAATCAAAAAATTTGTAGAGCGCGCTACTCACCCGTGAGGGTCTCAAGGCGCTGGGGGGGGAACCCGGGGGGGGGGTCAGGGAGGGTCACTGGTCGAACAGCCATGTCTTGAGGTTCTTTCTGAAGACCAGTAGGTCTTTGGTTTTGCGAAGGTCGGTGGGGAGGGAGTTCCAGGTTTTGGGGCGAGGTAGGAGAAAGACCTGCCTCCTGTGGTGGTGCGCTGGATGCGGGGGACTGTGGCTAGGGCGAGGTCGGCTGATCGGAGGTTGCGCGTGGGAGTGTGGAAGTTTACTCATTCATTGAGGTAGGTTGGGCCGGTGTTGTGGAGGGATTTGTGTGCGTGGATGAGGATCTTGAATGTGATTCTCTTGTCTATGGGGAGGCAGTGAAGGGATTTGAGGTGTGGTGAGGTTCGTTCGTGGCGGGGTAGGCCAAGGACGAGGCGCGTGGCTGTGACCAGTGTCACAATTCTTCACTGGTGTTCTCATTGTTTCTTTATTCTGCAATCATTAAAATGAAAGTTTCTTCTATTACCATTATTTTCTACTTCGAGATTTCATTTGGAAATTCATTAAAACTATTGATAAACTTACTGTCGAACAATTGGTGAGCTTTTGTCTCCAAAATTCTATTGAATCCTCTCACATGTGGGACTCTTTTTTGCGTTAAATCACCCCTTTGATCCAGATCCAATTTATCGCTTCCAACCACCATGCTTTTTTTCTGTAATTGTATCTGCACAGCGCGTATTGTATCTCGTTGTAACTCCGCTTTTACCCTGGTCTAAAAAATAGGAATTGAAATCCCTCTATCAATCACACCCTCACGTTTTACAGCGCTTTTGCTCTCTAAATCAACTTTCCATAGCTATCTTGCTCACCTATCGGGTAGGGTTCCTTGCCTCGATTCTTCTTTCAAAATCAGTGTCTGCCATCTTAATAACTATATTTATATACTACGCATTACTAAAACGCGCCTTTCTCCCATCTGTCATCTACCTCCGCAATTTTAACATCAGACTACACGGGACCGCTATTAATGCAGTTCTTTATAAACATATTTATTTATTTCCACAATTGCTATAATTGGGATCTTAATCTTTTCAATTAAGGTTTTAAAATGAACCTGTCATTTAAAGTAATAAAAATGTCCTTTTGCTCCTGTGTACACATTTTTTTTCTTTTTTTTATGTTTGTTAGGTTTGTTTGCAATCAGCATCAGATTCAGGGCCCACCATTTTAATAGCCATATTTATGTTCTGCATTACTGAAACGTTCCTTTCTCCCATTTGTCCAATACTGCCGCCATTTTAACAGGCGCTGTTTTTTATAAACATATTTATTTATTTCCGCAAATTACTATAGTCGGGATCTTCACTTTTACGAATTAACCCCTCATTTAAAATAATAAAACGCGTTTTTGCTCCTGTAGAAAAACAAAGATTTTTTCTTTTTTGTATTTATTTATACGTTTCTTTGTAATCGACATCTCTTGAAATATCCCTGTATTCTTATTAAACTCCATCATGGCCCTTGCAAAACACTTCATCTACATCTAACGTTTTAGTAATTGCTACTTCAGTTTGCATTTCTACTGGTTGTCTTTCCTGGATGCCATCCTAAACTCAGGCAAATTTAATAATAGCTCAGTTTTCATGTAATTGTAAATTCCCAATTAATTGAATCTTCTTCCCATGTGTAATTTTAATACTTCCATGCATCTCTCTATTATTAATTTTCGATTATTAATCTTCATTGCCAATCTAATAGTTGTTACAGTGCCATTATATTTGCACTTTGGCCCTCATTCGGACCTTGGCGGGCGGCGGAGGCCGCCCGCCAAAGTCCCGCCGTCAAAATACCGTACCGCGGTCGCAAGACCTCGGCGGGTATTTTGACTTTTCCCCTGGGCTGACGGGCGGCCGCCGAAAGGCCGCCCGCCAGCCCAGGGGAAAACGACCTTCCCACCATGAAGCCGGCTCGTAATCGAGCCGGCGGAGTGGGAAGGTGCGACGGTGAAATACTAGCGGGGCCCTCTTACGGGGGCCCCTGCAGTGCCCATGCCCATGTCCATTGGCATGGGCACTGCAGGGGCCCCCAGGGGCTCCGCGACACCCCCTACCGCCATCCTGTTCCTGGCGGGCGAACCGCCATGGGGGATTCAAATGGGCAACGGAAAACCGGCGGGAGACCGCCGGTTTTCCATTTCTGACCGCGGCCAAACCGCCGCGGTCAGAATGCCCAAGGGAGCACCGCCGGTCTGTCGGCGGTGCTCCCGCCCCCGTTGGCCCTGGCGGTGCAACACCGCCAGGGTCATAATGAGGGCCTTTGTCTCTTATATTTTCTATCTGTGCGATGAGTGGTCCGGGTCCATTTTATCCTTTCCTTACTAATGATTCACATTCTTCTCTGGTATTCAGACCATCTTTATATGTTCTAAATTTGCACATATACTATTGTTCTCTTTGTTTCCTTTTTCCTTTTTTATTTATATCTCTTCCTCGCTTTGTTCCTTTTACTCTTTCCAAAATACATCATCTTAAATCACTTTCCTTGTGATTCTGCTCCACATAATGTTCAACTAAGGGTGTATTTTTCTTCTTTGTTCTTATCGCTGATCTATGTTCATTTAAACATAACCTTATCTCTCTGCCTGTCTCTCATGTGTACCCCATATTGCATGGGCACAAAATCAAATACATCACATTTATTTGTTCTACAATCCACCATGTCTGTAACTTAATGTCTTAGCCCATTCAGTTCCACTACTGTCCCTTTCTTGATGGTATTACAATTACCACAGGTACCGCATGGGACATTTCCTTTAATTTTACTCCCATCTCTTGTGTCTCTCTGCTGAGCCACCTTTGGTTCTCTATACACGTGTACTAAGCAATTTCTTATTGTCCTATTCCTTCTAAAGGCAAAACGAGTTTTTTCTAGATTCTCCATATTCCCTCTAATTAGAAGTGTCCAATTTCTATTTATCAAATTCTTTATCTTGTTACTACTAATGGAGTAATTTGTAATACAAACAATTCTGTTGATTTCCTGTACTCTACCCCCCTCAAATAAACTTTCTCTATTGTAATATTTTGCTCTGGTGTAGGCTTTCCTTATTAGTTTTTTCGGGTAACCTCTATACAATATATTTTCTTCTAGTGTCCTAGCATGTATCTCAAAATTCTCCATATTTGCACAGTGTCACCTAAGCCTTAGAAACTGGCCAAATGGTATAGTGTCTTTTTGACATCCAGGATGATTGCTAGTATAATGCAATAAAGTATTTTGATCGGCAGGTTTTGTATATAACTCAACCTCTAACCTCATCTCCATTGCTTTTATCTTTACATCCCAAAAAATCACACTGTAACCAGCTAACTGTTTAGGTAAACTTTAGATTTGGATCCCCACAGTTTAAGCAAAGAATCTAAGGGCCAGATGTATCATCTGATTTTGCACTCGCAAACAGCAAAATCGGCCGTTTGCGAGTGCAAAATCACGGTCTGCAATGCATCAAATGCATTCGCAGACCAAAAACAGAAAATCGCAAAAATTGCGATTTTCTGCGCTGCGACCTGGATTTTGCGAATCGCAATTTGCAATTCGCAAAATCCAGGTCGCAATGCAATTCTGCAAAAAATCGCAAATTGCGATTTTTCACAGAATGGTATTTTGCAAGTGCAAAATACCATGACCTGCAACCAGGTGGTAACCTGGTGCAAAATAAAAAAATGCAGTAAAACTGCATTTTAAAATTTGATATGTAAAGCACACATGCCCTTTTGGCATGTGTGTACTTTACATGTGGAAAAAAAAAAAAGGGGTGCAGGAGAGGGGGTCTTAGGCCCCCAGCACCCTGGCCCTTTGCTTTTCCCAAATTGCGATTTCTGTTTCAGAAATCGCAATTTGCGAAAATGCAAAAAATTCACAGCTATGGGCCAACAGGCCCATAGCTGCGAATGGGGCCTGTATCGCAATTTACGATTCGGTAATTGCATTTGCGATTTTTAAGAAATCGCAATTACTGAATCGCAAATGTGATACATGGCCCTTTGCGATTCGGTAATTGCGATTTCTTAAAAATTGCAATTACCGAATCGCACTGGGCCAGATTCATACATCTGGCCCCAAATCCTCTCTGTTTCCCTGCCACATAAAAAATATATTATCAATGAAACTTGCACAATTCCTAACATTCTCGAAAAATGGGGCCATTTCATTGTATATATGCTTTTCCTTAAAATAAACTACATAGAGGCATGCCAAGCTTGGAGCAAAAGTAGCTCCCATGCTGGTCCCTTTAACCTGGCAAAACATTTCATCATTGAATAAAAAAACGTTATTCTTCAAAATAATCTCCACCCACTCTAATCAAATCTGCATGAAGAGACAGATCGCCCTCTTCATCACATAACATACCCTTGAGCATTTCTACTGTGGCATCCTGCAGAATATTTGTGTATAGGGCTTCAACATCAAGGGTTACAAGCCATTCCCTATTTGAAACAAAACATAGTCCTTCTATTTCACAATTCATATCCATTGTACCCTTAATGTACGAAGATTGTTTATGTACAAATGCCTGAAACAAATGCTGCTCCCTTTTGAGGTTTTCATGCTGGAAGTTAGCAAGAAGGATAGGGCAATGGGCCAAGCTATCCCACTGTTGCATCTGCTACTGGAGCAGCTAAAGAAGGTTGCTGAGAGGTTAGCACTCAGAGGTGTGACTGAAAACTCAGAAGTGCATGCCTTGGTTGAGAGACTAAACTATTGGTTGACTTGTAATGCAAGGCTGTAAAATAACATTATCTAGCCCAACGAGTATATGTGTGTCACCCTACTTGGTCCATGCTGCAAAAAATTCTTCCCACTTCCTTCCTTTTTCTGAAGGGGATGTTTCAAAATATAAGAGGTGGATTGTTGAGCAAGACAGAGAACTGGAAGAAGAACAGATGGAACTTAGAGTCCCACTCTGCATTTCTGGGGTGCCACCTTCAACTTTGAGAGAGGGCATTCTTGTCTTGCAGCAGCCAACACCAGCAACAAGAACACTAGCAACAACAGCATCTGTAGAATCTGACCCATCCTCTCTATTGGCATGGTTTCAAGTGGCAGGTCTTAAGTCCAGTGCAGAGGTGAAGGGAAAAGAGGTTGAGTAAGTGGCAGCACCAATGACACTTCAGAGGATGTGCCAAGAGTATCTGTATAACCCAAAAGAGGTGTATGTGGATCAAAACGGATTGGTGTGTTACTATGGTAGATGTGCCAAATGGCACAGCTCACCTAGCTGGCAATAAAGTAACTGGCTTGTCCTGTAGCCATTGTGTTTGCTGAACATGTGCTCAGTGCAGCTGACACAGTTGTTATAGTAATAAGGACCAGTCTCTTCCCACAAAACGTGGAGAGACTGAGCATCAGCAAAATGAACCAGCATTTTATACCACCTGATTACAATGTTCCCGAAACTCTACGGGAGGAGGAAGAGAATGATTGGTCAGAATCAAGTGTGTTTTCTGACCAACCTCTGGGTGAACCACCTGAGTTTGAGGACAAACTCTACTACCCAGACTAAGTATGCCAGTGCCACAATAGAATTTTTTAATTATTTCTCGTTGAACTTCTTTCTTCCTTTATTTCTTTGCAAAAAAAACAGCTAGTGGAACATTGTGTCGGATTTATGATGTGTCACCATTTATAATAATTGCATATATGGGTGGATTGGAGTTAAACCCATGTGCAGTGAAGAAGCCCCCACATTCTCTTCAGGACGTTTGAGACAATGCCTGCCTCCCTCACAGGCCATTGCCTATCCTCTTCTTATTTTTACATTACCTAGCAGGGCTGCTGCAGAAGATCATTGGTTAAAAGACTGCCAGTGCCAATGCCAAATTCCAATGTCCTGCTACCATCAAAGAGGAGATAACATTTTATTCAACCACCGTGCTTGGAATGGAAGAGGTAACTACTAACTATTGCACCAATGAGTGGTGATATATTGAGGGAGTATGAATGATGATTGATGATGTATGTGGTGACAGACAGTGAGGGAGGGAGTTCAACAAATTTGTAAACTTGTTTCTGATGGTTTGCAATGTTTTGGGGCTGATGGGTGATAATTGTTTCCCGAAAGTGATTGGCCTTTCAATCTTAGTGAAGTTTACCTACAGCATCCACTCCTTTTTTCAGGTTCCTCAGACCAGACCCGTCACTTTAGTTACCAAACGCAAATCAACACAACGTACTCCAGTTCTTTTTCTCTAATTGTTATTCACCAACAGTGCACTACACAGGTCTACTTCACTCGGTTTGTGACTGGGATGAAGTTACTCAGAATCAGGAGGAGGAGGATGGAAAGTCTCAGGGCGGGACTACCTCAACAGCTAGAAAGAGAAAGTTATTGACTACAAAGAGAAACCATGATGATGCGAAGACTCTGAGGCTGAGTGCTTACTCAGCTCTGTGGACTAGAGAGAGGTGTGTTGGTTTGGGAAATGCTGCTGAGTGTGTTTATCGCATTGCTGGCTCAAACGTGAAACACCTCTTATGTTCTTGCTCTGTCTCTGACTCTGCGTGGTACACTCTGACTCCTCATGAAGCTTACCTTGCTTCCTTTTTTCCTTCTCCTTTACTCTAGAATGTAGTTACTGTGTTTTCAATATGTAGGCCTTCTCCTAGTCCTATCCTGCAAATATACTGAAAACTCAACATTTCAGCTCACCTACCGGACAGGTTTAGCCAGGCACCTAAGAGTGACGATTATTCCAAGAGGAATAGAGATGCACTGCCCAATTTGGCAATACAGTTTCATTTTCCTTTTAGCAATCATAATTTTGAAAACTGGGTGGTTTAACTTCATTCTTCCATAATTTGTATTGTTCAAACCTAGAAGAAATAACATTTAGAGATATACTATCTTGGGTATCTCTGGGGCAGAAGAACTGTTTGCAATGCCTTTAACTGAACTGTATCATACTTATCCCTTTCTCATTTCCTCCCACAACAAATTGATGTTGGTGTGCTGCTCGTTACCCGGATGATTATTATTATTGTGTTTTTTTGTGTTGTGCTTGTCTCTGTCACACCTTTCCTCAAACCCCCTTTCGCATCCATTCATCGAGCCCCAAACTCTCTGCCCCCGGGCTGTGTGATTTATTGAGGTGTGACTTAACTTTACACCATAAATGGTTCACATACTTGCTGGGGCAGATGCGGTGAAAGCAATACCAATTCACTGCATGACCTTCTATTACCAGAGCAATATTCCACACCAGCCCCATCAACCTCATCATTGAGGCCTTTTGTTGGGTTCTGCATAATGCTTAACATTGTCCAAACACTCCTGACTTTGGGCCCACTCCGATTGACTCAAGGACTTTATTTTCTAAGTTTAGTTTTTAAATACTAGCTCCTCATTGCTCAGAAGAAGTTGATATTGATAGTTTTCATTACCATATCAGGTCTTGTTTGCTGTGTGTCAAATACTGTCATTGTGGTAGTCTGGTCTCAGTCTTCCTAAGGTTATAATATATGACCCAGTAACTCTCTGTCTTCTTACAGTCTGGTTGACAGTGATGGCCATCTTGTAAAGGTATATAAAGCAACCTGCCTATAAAAGGATACCATAAATATCTGCAAATTTCTTACTTGATAAGTGCCAATTCATATATCATATTGTATCAACAATTATTTATAAATATATAAAATATGTTTCAAATTGCATATTCGATATTATAGTTGTTAAATATGTAACCTTTTGTTATATATTAAACATATCCAATTACATTTAATACCTTCATCAAGATAAATACCCCAAAATAATTATAATTAAAATTAGAATTCCAATAAAGACTTATAAAGTCTCCACAGTCTCATCATAGAGGCTCGGAAAATCCAGTACGTTAGTCACTTAGCTGCCAAGATGAGTATTCATCTCCTCACTCAAATTTAGCCCATTTGGATACAGAGTCATAAATTTGATAATGTATTTTGATTCCAAAACCCGTAACATTCTCTGTCTATCTCCACCTCGTGAATTGAGTTTAATTTGGTCGCAGACCATATATGTGAGTTGTTTTTCATCACCTTGATGTACTTCATGAAAGTGTCGTGCCACAGGGTAATTGCGATCAAAATTGCGTATAGCTCTTACATGTTCTAACATTCTCTTTTTCGCTTTATGAATCGTGCTTCCCACGTATATCTTATTACAGGGGCATCGTAAGCAGTACACACAGAATTCGGTGTTACATGTAAGAAATCCATTTATGACATATTCATCTTGCCCAGAACCCCATGTAACGCTCTTGCAATCATTGCTGTATCTACATGCTTTGCATTGATGGCAACAATAAAACCCTGAGATATCAGATTTCTCACTCTTGGATTTGGTATTACTTAGCACTATATTGGGACTGAGGTTATCTCTGAGCGACCTGCCCTTGCGGTAAGTTATTGCTGGGCTATTGCACACAAACTCCTGTAGATCCGGATCTGTCTGAAGAATGTGCCAACTCTTAGTAAGTGCTTGTCTCAAATTAAATGTTTGATTAGAGTAAGTTGTAATGAATCTAATCCTCTCATCAGTGATTGTACGATGGTGCATACGATATAGTAGTTGTGATCTTGTCATCCCCTCAACTTTTTCTACAGCCTGCCGAATGATGTTAGCGCTGTATCCCCTTTCACTGAATCTAGTACACAGGGACCTACATTCTTGTTGGTATTTTTCATCAGTACTACATATTCGTCTAGCTCTTAAAAGTTCCCCATATGGTATACTTCTAATCAAGTTAGGAGGATGAGTGCTCTTAGCATACAATAGGCTGTTACCTGCTGTTGTTTTCCTATAGAGTCTGGTATGTACCTGATTATTTTCAACATTTAGTTCAACATCTAAAAATTGAATGGACGTATTACTATGCTGCTCACTAAGTTTAAGATTACATTGATTGTTATTTAAAGTTGCTACAAAATCAAGCGCCGAATCAACATCACCTTTCCAGATGATAAAAATATCATCTATATACCGGCACCATAGTACCACATTGTCCTCATAGTTTGCTATATTGGAGGATACTTGCTCCTCCCACCAGCCCATGAATAAATTTGCGTAGCTGGGGGCAAAGCAAGTACCCATCGCGATTCCCTGAGTCTGCTTGTAAATTTGGCCATCAAATAAAAAGAAATTGTTGGTAAGACAATACCATATCATGTCACAGATTATTTCGGTGTGCAAAAGGTATGATAAAGATCTTGCTCTTAGATAGTGTCTGACTGCTTTCAGACCCAATTCATGTTGGATACAGGTATATAGGCTGGTAACATCTAGGGTTAAGAACAAAAATCATCTTCCCAGCCCAAACCATCCATCATTCTTACAAATTGTGTTGTATCCTTAACATAAGAGGGTAAACATTCCACAAAAGGTCTGAGAAAGAAATCTATATATTGTGACGTATTTTCAAGTAATGAATTCATTGCTGACACAATTGGTCTGCCAGGGGGATTGTGTTTATCTTTGTGCAGTTTGGGCAAGAGGTATAGTACTGGGATTTTGGGGTGATCACATTTCAAAAAGAGGTATTCATCCCATTCCAGTAAACCCCTGTCTCTCCAATCCAACAGTTTTCCATGTTATCAGAGATTAGACATTTTTAGCTCTGCCTGATTGGCATAGACATAACAGTTACGGTCACTTAGCTGACGTGTTCCTTCCCGCAAATATTGTGTCTTATTTAGAATAGCTACATTGCCCGCTTTATCAGATTCACGAATGACAATGTCTGAGTCCTTTCTCAGACTAACCAGAGCCATTTTCTGTTTTTTAGTGAGATTAACATATTTAACATTTCTAGAGACATATCTCATTTTTTTAAATTGGTTAATCATATCTTTTTCAAACACTTGGATGGCTTCACTCTGAACAATTGGCAAAAAAATTGATTTTGGTCTAAAAGGACTAGGACAAGGCAAATCAGTTTCTATATCTAAATTCAATAGATTTACAAATGGGTCATCATGTGCAATAGTATCATCATCCAACACAGATAGTGTGTGTAATAAATCAACATCCGAAATGCATAATTTGCTAGTGTTGTTGGTTTTTTCCACACTCTTGTCTGCCGTTGCTTTATTTTTATACCATTTTTTTATTTTTATTTTTCGTGTAAAATGAAATAGGTCAATCCGAGCCTGTACATAATCAAAGTTGGTGGTAGGACAGAAGGATAAACCTAGGGCCAGGAGATTTTCTTCCTCATTGGTCAATATTCTATTGGACAGATTAACCACAGTCATTGTGGAGCTCTGCGTGCCCTTGTGGTCATTGTTGTTATTGTGGGAATAGGTGCAGCAAATCTGACAATTTTACTTTGGATTCGCCTACAAAGGTTTTGCACTTTGGGTCTTTATTTCGTTTGGCTCCAGCAACCCACTTGGGGCAAAATGAAAAAATTGAAGGACCACCACAACCAGCATGCACTGCTCACTTGAGAGGCCCACTGGGGCGGACTAGTATTTAAAGAGACTAATCAGGTGCCTGTAATTAGACAAGCCGAAGCCATGCCGGTCTTTTCAGTAAGTAAGAGATGCCTGGAACACCTCCAGCACTGGCTGCACCTATGAGGGTGAAACACTTTTATATTTTTCTCTGCTGAAGAAAGGATTGACCTTGAAACACGTGTCCAGAGATGATTTTATAACTTAAGGCCTGGAATAATTAAACTGCTTAAAGAATTCACTGTGAGTTGCTGGCTTTGCTTTTTCTTCCCATTTATATAACCTGTTGGGAGTGCGCTTTCATATGAGGACAACTTCGTTTTTGATAATTAACCGGCCTGTCCAGCCGGGAAGGCAGCACCACTGCACATCGAAGCAGGTCTGTGTGACTAAAAATGGATTGTCACATAAGAGCAATCAGGTTGGGTTATTCACAGCAAATCTGACAATTTTACTTTGGATTCGCCTACAAAGGTTTTGCACTTTGGGTCTTTATTTCGTTTGGCTCCAGCAACCCACTTGGGGCAAAATGAAAAAATTGCAGGACCACCACAACCAGCATGCACTGCTCACTTGAGAGGCCCACTGGGGCGGACTAGTATTTAAAGAGACTAATCAGGTGCCTGTAATTAGACAAGCTGAAGCCATGCCGGTCTTTTCAGTAAGAAAGAGATGCCTGGAACACCTCCAGCACTGGCTGCACCTACGAGGGTGAAACACTTTTATATTTTTCTCTGCTGAAGAAAGGATTGACCTTGAAACACGTGTCCAGAGATGATTTTATAACTTAAGGCCTGGAATAATGAAACTGCTTAAAGAATTCACTGTGAGTTGCTGGCTTTGCTTTTTCTTCCCGTTTATATAACCTGTTGGGAGTGCGCTTTCACATGAGGACAACTTCGTTTTTGATATATATATATATATACATATATACATATATATAATAAATCACCAAACTGCCAGGCATCCAAGGCTGCTAATTAGGTAGCGGTCCGGGCGTGGATCTGGCTGTCCACCAAATATTTCGTAGTCCTTCTAATAACGTATAGAAGATTCCCGAACAGCAAATGGAGGTCCAAAATACTTTATTCACCAGTGCTTCCTCCCAGTACAACGCGTTTCAGCCCTAGCCTTGCTCACGTACAATATAGGAGTTTGCTACACATAAACTATATACCACTCCCTGACTAAACACCAAAAAAGGACTATAAGAAAACATGGTTACATTACACTGTGCAAATTTAAGCGCCATCTTAAAATGTCCAAATCCATATAAAAGTTCAAAAACAATCTCATAGTCATAAGTTCATCAACATTATTCGTTATTTAAATATTATTAAATATTATTTAAATGTTACTACACTGGCTACAAAACTTCTTGTTGATTTCCCATCACCTTTCCAAATTACAAAGATGTTGTCGATATAACGACACCATAAAATGACCCTCTCATCATAATCTGATGAACCCATAGACAACTGCTCCTCCCACCAGCCCATAACCAGATTCGCATAACTGGGTGCAAAGCAAGTCCCCATTGCTGTACCCTGAATCTGTCTGTACAGCTTATCATCAAAAAGAAAAAATTTATTACTGAGACAGAAGCTGATCATATCACAAATCATCTCTGTATGCATCAAAAATGAGAGCGATCTTGCCCTCAAAAAGTGTCGGATCGATGCAAGCCCCAGATCATGTTGAATGCAGGTATACAGACTGGTGACATCCATGGTGAGAAGAAGGTAATCATCTTCCCATTGGATTCAATCAATTAGCCTCAAAAATTGTATTGTATCTTTTATGTAAGATGGAAGACTCTCTACAAAAGGTCTCAAAAAGTAATCTATATATCTAGAAGTATTCTCCAAGAGAGAACCTATGGCAGATACTATAGGTCTCCCTGGGGGGGTGACACTGTTTTTTGTGTATTTTGGGTAATAGGTACAAAATAGGGGTCACTGGTGAGTCACATCTCAGGAACTGATACTCTTCCCAATTTAGTAACCCTTTCTCCCTCCAATCAAACAACATGTCAAAGTACTGTGTGTTGGATTTTCTAACATCAATCCAATTAACCGGTATATAGCATGTGTCATCATTTACTTGTCTCAATCCTTCTGCTATATAAACACCCTTATCTAAAACACCAACATTCCCTCCTTTGTCTGATTGTCTGATTACAATACTGGCATCTTCCTTTAATCCTTGTAGTGCCTCCCTTTGTCCCTTAGTCAAATTATGCTGTTCATTCTTACTCATGTGATATCTCACCTTCTTCAATTGCTTAATAACATCCCTTTCAAAGACATCAATAGCCTCACACTGTATAGCAGGTAAAAATACAGATTTAGGTTTGAACTAAGTAGGACACGGGCTGTCTAATTCGATGCCCGAGTCCTCTAAGTTTAACACAGGATTTTCATGGGCTTCAATGCCATCATGTAAACATGATAATGTATGCAGTATCTCGACATCAGAGATAGTTAATGTACTAGCAGTATTCTTTTCTCCACCATGCATCTCTGAAGTAACTTTAGTGAGAAACCATTTCTTTAATTTCAATTTCCTAACCAGGTGAAAGAGATCAATTCTTGTCTGTACATAATCAAAATTAGTCCTGGGGCAAACAATAAACCTAATGCCAAGAGGCTAGTTTCTTGTTTTGTTAATATTCTCTTCGATAGATTTACTACCGTTTTCATATCAGTTTCCGGGCTCTGGTTGTTACACCTGATTGCCTGGAGTCTTCTTTTCCTTGCTCGTATCTTTGCTGCCCGGTTCCTCTTCCTCTGCCTCTTGTGCCCCGACCCCTGCCCCATTGGGGAAATGCTTCTTTTCTTTGGTCTGTCCTTCCCTGATTTAAGAGGCAAAATTGTTTCAAAAAATTTGACCTGCTTTCATTCTTATCAACAACCGGTCCTTTCTCCAGGAGGGAATCTGGTACATCAGACTGGTTACCATTCTGAAACATCGCTTTCCTCCACCTCTGATGTGAGATCTCTACTCTTATTCCCAACTGTTACTTCTTTTTCATTTTCAACATACATATGATCATATTTGCGGTGGAAAGTTAAGATCCTGCCAGATTGATAATCTTTGAAGTCACGTATAAACTTCCGTTGTTTTTTGGACATAATGTCTTCTTCAAATCTACTTAGTTTTTTCTCCAAATTTTTCTTGAATTCTTCCATAACATCCTCCGATGTAAGAGATACAATCTCTGTTGACACTTTCTCAATCTCCTCCAAGATCTTCTTCCTTTCCTTTGATGCATATTTGCTTAAAATCTTCATCATATTCAATTAACTAGCTTTTGAATTCTCTGCCCACTCCTTAAGCATGTCCGGATCCGGATCTTCATAGGTAGGTATAATGTATATTCTCAAACCTCTTGGTATTCTTACTACATCAATATACCTCAGTAGAGATTCAATCTCCCACCATTTGGAAATCTCCTTTCTCGACAGTTTTTCCATTCTTTCATAAAGTAATTGCAATTTAAGTTCTGAACCACCATTAGCATGACTCTCCGTTCGTCCCTTTATATCTGACATATGGGCAGAAAAGAGTTTGCTGGACTTTTCTTTCCGTATAACCTCCAGGGAGGAAGTCATGTTGGTGACAAAGAAATTGGACCACCAAATGTGGACCCTCAATGTCTATGGTCCACTATACCACAACAAGAATATTCTGATCTTCTACAATTGGGTTGTATCATACTGATAAAAATTTGTGGTGGTAGAGTGGATTCACAGTCAACCCTGCAGTCACAAATTGAACCATACTGCATTTCGGTCATGGGAGATGAAATGCCATGGGCAGGGAGGGGGTTGATGAATGATGATGGGTGGGATACAGATCTGCCTCACTTAACAAATACAGTGAGTCAAGGTATTAGAACAAAAATGAAAATACCCCCACTTTGAACATTAGCTTTCATAACCATATAACAAAGTAAGTGAAGTAGATGAGCAGTATGCACCCCTCCAGAAGAGCTCCCTTGTTTAGTCATCCAAGCAATCATTCAATCATTCTTTCACTCTTCCTACTATATTGACCTATAGCCACCATGGTTTAAGCTCCACTTTCTCTCATCCAGAATTCACTAAAATATCCAGTCCATTATCTGTCCATTCAGCTTCCGCTCTTTCTTTCAATCATCCTTTCACTGATCTATCCATTTACCCAATGTTCACTCATGCACCCTTTTACCAAAACAGGCATCCTTTTCTTTCAGTCATTTCACCCATCCTTTCTTTTAACCTTCCATTCTTTCCCATTTCCTTCAAGCCATAATTTTTAGCGTACATTATGTGAGCTTTGTCTGAGTTGCAGATAGAAGAGGCTATGACTTAACCACCTCTGTAGCTTGTAAAGAGGGGGGTTCACAATCATGAGTCACAATGACACCCTTGTAGCTAGTGAGTAGAATAGTAATTGTCAATAATCAAGCAATGTGACTTACCTCTGCCCATCCCTGCCACCACTTCTCCAGCTCAACTGACACTTCTCCTGCATTGGCACTTCAGCCAGCATCACTGGTGGTCCGTTTGGCTAGAAAAAAATATTACACAATTTTTAGATGCCAGATACACCTCCCCTTAATTTTTTTAATCAAAAAAATACAATTACAATATGTCACTACAGTTTGGTTAGTACTGCAATACCTTCTATCAAAAATATAATTGTGTTAGTTCACAATGTTAGAAAAGCCATGTAGTCGAGCCAACCAAAAACTATTCATAATGAAGAGGCAGAGCTATAGCCTATGATGATGATGACCCTGAATCGTTGAAGCACAATTAAGGGCTGCACTGTCATGGGAACTGCAGGCATACTGTATACATGAATTACACACCCCAACATTGGGGGTTGGGGATGGTCCATGACCATGGCCACTCTTGTTAACTGTTAGATCATGAGCAAGAAAAAAAGCTATCTCAACAAACATACATGGTGAATATTATGTATAATACTGGCTTACTAGGGGCTGCAATCTTCACAGTGGACAGTAAAGTACCAAAAATATACTCTTAGTCTTGTCTTACAGCACCACAAGATAAATAGGGGAGAGGAAAAGATTGCCAATAAAGCAGAAGACATTTACAGACTAATACAGACTGGAAATAGTCAGCTACCAAAAAAATGAAATAATGAAAAAAAATGCAGGGACAATAGTACTTAAACAACATTTGGATAGGGTAGTTGAAACAAATGAGACAGTATAAAAAATAAATAAGGCAAAATTAAAAGTAGCATAATAGACAGCAGAGGTAAAAGCTAGGGAAAGTATCATAATTAATAGTTGGACTTACTGGGATGAGCAGAGACCTCAGCCTTGGTACTGGTGATAGGCTCCTCATCCCTAGGTCTTGCTGGATCTGCCTATGTGCTGACTCTGTTCTTGCCCTTGGATGCTGATGTAAAAAATAAAGAAGATTAAAAAAAGATGTGTGGTACAGTTAATCTCCACAAACCTTTATAACAGGCAAACACAGTAACATTGTACTTATTTAAATCAGATCACCTTTGGTATTAATATTGACTATCGTTGAGTTAGCTATACTCCTAAATCCCTATTCCAAATTTCCTTTAAAAAAAACTACATTTGGAACTAATGCATTGCAATGAATGATCTCTGATTCTATTTTTATTTCTCAACACCCTTGATGGACCAACTCAGTTTCCTTTTTTGCAATGCATAGATGCATACTAGCACTACATGGTGTGAAATTGCTTGGGCCTGTACGGGCTACATAAAGAAAGTTACAGAAAATGCTAAGTCACTGATATCACTAATTCACTGTGGTGTCAGGAGGACAGAGGAGTCTGCATTGCAATGGTTTCTTAAATAATCAGTCAAAGCGAGCACCAACGAGTACGATGAGGTAGCGCCCAGCACCTGACCAGCTCAAACTGGATCACATAAAAATGTTCTTAATTTAAACTAAACGTAACTTACCTCTGAGTGTGAGCAGCATGCTATCTGGAAAAAAAAGTTATAATTGTAGAACACTAACATAGCAAATAATATATTTAATACTCACTGAACCCCATTATCTTGTCGCCTAGCAAGTCCTACTCACGGTCGAGGATTCCTGCACAGCAGTGCGTCTGCTGCTGTGTGGTTCACTGGACCTGTCTGGTGCGCTGAACCCTCCCCCAAAGAAGCTGGTGCTCCCCCAGGGGATACCTGCTGCCAGACCTGCCACCTGCTGCCAGCAACGAGGGGAGCTGCATGAAAAATAAAACAGTGCTTCCACCTCCACCTCACAAAATATGGGCCGGGGCTGTACCCCTTGATGACACAGCAGCAAAACAAGGTAGGCAGCTACTGCAGGTTGTTCGGGGGGCCTGGCATCATTGTCCCCTGCTCGCCACTTTGCTCTACGATGGTGCTGGGTGGGGGAAATAAAAGAAACAGGAGAAGGAAGAATGGAAGAGATAAGGAAATAAAGGGGGAAAATAAAAATAGAAAAAGTCACGAAAAGCACAGAAAAAATGAAAAAAACACAAAAATACACAGACACAAAAACACAACCTAACACAATAAATAAAAACGAGGGGTAGATTAATTAGGAGCGTGGAGGATAGAACAGATAAGAAAGGGATTCAAAAAATCCAAAAAAAGAGGCCCGCAGTATGAACAGAGTATGAAAACAAGATGGCCACGCCCATGTGAACCGCCTGGTGCTGTTCATGTGCAATTCTGAACATGAGAACATACTGTGTTTTGCATTTAACATAAAACTCAATGTGAAAGGGCTTGACAGGGAATATCTGCCCATGGCATATTTTTTAACTGCTCTTTGGATTTCTGCATTGCGCAACTCCGCAAACTCTGCCCAGGCCTAATTTGCACATACTTCTTGCATCGTAGTCTTCTAGGAATCTGTGGTACTAGTTGCTTGTTTAGTTAGCCTTTGCACAACATGTAATCTGTACTTTCTATTCAAGGCTAGGATCCACTGTACATGATATTCTAGTTCTTATGTTCTTATTTTGTCCATTCAGGAGATGGCTTCTAATATCTAGACATAGCATTGCATCAGAACTGCAGTTCAAACACAGTAGGATTTAATTATATAAAGGGTGTACTGACCTGGAAGGGGCAGAGGGTGTTCCATCGAAGAACATCCTGGTGCTAATCTACCAGCCTCCTGAGAGGATTGTCATTTACACCACAGGCTGACTCCTGAAACTGTCTTGAAGTATAGGTTTGGGGCTAATCCATTGGATAGGGGGAGGCATGAGAGTATGCCTGCTATGCTTTCAGCATAGTTTGAGGGTTAAGGAGAAAGCCCAGGAACATTCCAGAACATCTGGAACTACCTTTACCATGGTTGGATTGTTTTTCTTCTGTACTTGTTTGTAATGCTGATTACTTTGCTTTGTTTCACCTGCCTAATTATCACAGCTCACTCTCTTTATGCTAGATTGCAATTGTTTCAATAAATGTATTGGAAACTTATCTTTTATCTCTTTGTGTCTCACCTTGGCATGACTGAATAATACCAGGAAAGGGGAAGCTCTGTTTCCCTGACTTCCCTGGGGAGTCACAGTGTCATGTTCAGTTTGCCATAATCATGTTCTACCTCAGTAGGTTTGGGGATTTGGATGAGACATTGTGAGCTAGCCAGGAACTGGGACTACAGTTACTGATGGTGTGGTCAGACCAGTCACTCATATTCTGAAGTTTTGCTGCCCTAAATAATCAGTCCTATTATCTAAGTAGGAACCAATAACATGGCAATATATAAAGTATAAAGGTCTGGTACTCCTGAGAAGTTTTTTTATGTGCCCAGCATGCCCTGTTCTCCATTATACTGAGACATCCGTTGTGTTAGGGAAACATACACCTGAGCATAAAGGTAGCACCTATATTTGACTGCAGGTTGTTCAAGCTTGAACTATTAAAAGGATACCCCACTTAGTATTTCCTTCTCTAATTCCCTTTTTTAAATGACGAATCCATTGGTTATTCCAATAAATTAAAGACATGCTTTCCCATAACATTTGCTTCAAAATGGGCTAGTCAATGGGGTGGAGATGTTACATTGGTGGAGGAGGCACACAATGTGTACAAAACTGAAACATGTTATTCGAGAGTCACTTTTCCTGCAGTTGATGCAAACACAAATACATTTCATACATACACAGTAGCCAATGCTCCACAATCATACTAGGGGTAAGGTAACCACCAGATGGGAGAAAATGTTGTTCTGGATTGCTCAAAAAACAAAATAGCTTCAAGCAGTGTAGCCCCATACCGGACCCCAAGATAAGCATAGAATTTTCACAATGTGCTTGCCACCAGGGTTGGTAGCCTATATAGATGACTGTGCTACTTGTGGAACAGTTTTGCTACAATATATACCATAACTCATTGTATGCCATTTAGCTATTTTACCACAGGTCTTAAAACAGATACCAAACGAATATGGACTGCCACTGCCCTGGACTTAGGGGATGAAATTAATTGGAAATTTTAACATACTCTCCTGAATTATTTTATAAATTAAACATATTGATTGATGGGCACATAACGCACACAGGTAGAGTAATTGTCTGGTGGAGATTAACAGTTAGGGCCCGATTTAGATCTTCAAGGGAGTTCCGCCGTCCCACTGTGATGATGGTTCCAAGTACTCATTCAAGATGATGGGTTTCTGACCACAGTATTTATATCTATGGCTGCTGAACCTCTGTCTGTGTCAAGAGAATGGAGTCCACAGTGTAAGTGGTCCACCACTGTTGACACAGCGGATTCCAATGCTGGCTAAAGTACTCCATCACCATCAGGGTGGTGGGATTACGCTAAGCAGCGCTGTTCTGGTGGTGGATTCCTGAAGGCAAAAGACCGTTGCAGACCCGCTCAACATTGCACAATGACTGTGGCTAGTGGATGGATGTTGGCAGCACACACTTGATGTATATTGGCCAATTGTGAATACCTGCAGACCACAGTATAAAACACACTTCATTTTAGACCATGATCCTTTGCCATTCCACTGCTAAACACCATTTTGCTGCTGATTTTGCAACTCCGGGGTCAGGTTATTTTCGTTTTTTGTCTTCCTCTGATCATCTTTCATTTGTTTAATTTTTAAAGTTTTAATCAACTTGTGGGCAACTATTTCATTTACTTTTAGTTTCTCACTATGGTAGGGAGGAGGAATCCCATGTTTTACAGAGGGATAATTGTCAGTCATGGTGGATGAAATCATCAGAATACAGCCACAATTGTTTGGAACCCAAGTACAAAATACAACCATATCTCAGAAAAGGCAAATGTGGGCCAGGATAGTTGACAGAGTGAATGATGTAGCAAACAACCTGCACACATGGGAGGAAATTAAGAAGAGGTGGAATGACCTGTGAGGGGGACTGTGTTCCCTGGCCTTCAAGCATCACCTGGCAGCCCAGAAGTCCCTGGTTCAACTTTTTCCCTGGGATGGAGAAGGTCTTGCAGATCATACATCCTGAAGGCTTGACAGAAATCCTCGGAGGAGCTGAGACTAGTAAGTTACACTTTTGAATGACCAACTAATCAGAAATATAGTTTTTGCCCGTAGGTTACCTGTTGAGAAAGTTTTAGACCCTCATTAAAACATATAAATAACATTTTAAGGTATCAAAATGAATGTATTGTTCTTAACAATGAACAATACATGTTGTCATAATATATGTTGTTCTCCATGGATTAACCCTTGCCTTTGCCTAGTTTGTAGGTTTGTTTCAATGTATGGTGATACACTCAAGAAAACACATTTCAAATTCCATATATTTTCACATGAAGGAATGGTGCACCTAAGTGTCATTTTCACCTATTTACATCCTTCACATGTGTCTACATATTGTACATGTTTGTTAATGTTCACTATAGATATTTTATTAGGGATGTTTACCTCAGATATTTACAAGTGTTGTTAATGGTGAATGGAAATGACTACAACTGCCATGATGCCCTGTGTTGACTCTGGAAAATAACATTGCAATGTGATATTAGTAATTCTCTCTTTTCTTCCATATATGCATATATGTCAAAGTATCATGCATTTGATAATCACCATTTTATGCTATCTATGTAAATGACATTTTTGAAGTATATCTAGTATGTTGTCATCTTCTTGTCATTTGATTGAATTGATGTAATTATTTTTATAACTCACAGTATGTTGATTTAAATATTGTCAAACATGAGCTGTTATATGCTGAATATAAGTAGTATTGAGAAACAATTTACTTTGCAATGGTCGTATGGTGACTAATGCCATTAATTCTTCTAAGTTGAATAATAACCTGATTTTTAACCTGCTAGGCCTTGGAATGGCTTAGGTATCAGCTCTCCTCTCTACTGTGTTGGGTTGGATGGTTGGTACATGGATTGTGCACTTTCTAAATAATCTTTTTATTTTCAGGACATCTCTTCACCAGTATGTCTGAAGTTTTCAAGTGTATAAATTAACCTGTATGTGTAATTCACAAAAATCACAGACAGGTCTAATCATGCCATTAATCATTTTTGTAACTGTTTGGTTGCATCTTTGTAGCTGAAGAAACAATTAATGTACAGTCCATACTTTTAATTTCTTATTGTTTGTAATTCATATTAGGTCCCACACCCAGAGCCAGTCATCCACTGTCTGCCAGTGAGGACACCATCACTCCATACCAGGATCAAGCCTTTAGTGAGGACACCACTCCTGCAAGTGATGATGAGCAGCATGATGGTCAATCAGGTCTGTCTGGGCAGACAGCTTGAGTGAGTCATACCCGGCCCACACATACACCTCCGACCCCAGCTGCAACAGCACCTCAGCCTCAGAATCCCTCTAATACCTGTGTTCAAAGGAATATAACACCCATCTTGTGCCCCCCGTTCTAGTTGCTGTTGATCCAACACCACCAGCACATCCAGTTCAGTCTGGATCTAATGCGCTGGGGCACGCTGCCTCAAGGGCACAGCATAGTGGGGCTAGGGGTCACGAGAGGGAATCTGTGGCTAGCAAAGTGAGGCCACTGGGTACACTGTCACCCAGACCACCATCAGCCAAGTTTTGGCAGCCCTACATCAGTCCCTAGACATGAAGAACCAGCCCCTAACAGAGCACTGGGGCATTAGGCAGGTGCAGAGGAAACACAATGTAGAGCTGCAGAATCTCATCTCAAATTTGTGCTCCCTGATTGGGGTCATTCTTTACATTTATCACCATATGTGCAGGGCTTTTCCTGTACCATCTTCCCCTGTCTATGGTCCTTAAACATCTGGACAAAATGCATCAGTCTCAGCCACAGACAGGGAGGCCCTGCCACAACAGGAAACTGCTCCACCTACCCAAATCCCTTGAACTGTGGACTAACTCTCTCACCCCCCACCCCCAGAGGAGACATTCATCTGGACCACCAGGAGAGGATGGCAAAACCTCTACCACCACCTTTTTGGGGACAGATGTGTTTTGTACATTGTACTTCAAACAATTTAGCCTCTACAAAAATAGTTTCATCCACCATCGATGACGGTTTTGTTTGTGTTTTTCATTTTTTATTTGGTTTTCAACATCTTTATTTCTGTTAATAAACAGATTAACATATGCAAAGAACAACTAAATTCAAAATTAATGAATTAATAATAAAATTTTAAAAACACACAAAATCAAAGACTGTTGTTGTATTTCTTGTGGTATTTCCTTTCCTTTTATTTTCCATCCATCATTATGTAAAAAAGCTAACAAATAAAAATAATGTTTAAAACATGTTACAGATGTGGAATGTGTAACCCATTTCCAAAACAGGAAAAAAATGTGAAAAAGAAATCTCAATGTTATGATTGCATACATCTGTAAGAAATGACATTTAAAAAAAAAATCGGAAAAAATTATAACCAATGCATAACCCAAATAGTCTGTGTCAGTTATCTTTTTATTGTTCCTAACCCTGACACCATGGAAGAATAAGATGCAATCCTAATAAATAGATTAAATAGGCAAACTATTATTGATTCATGTCATCAGCTGGACAAGGACATCCTGCCTCACAATAGGAAACAATCAAAAAAAGAGATAATCAATGTCAATGAACAAAGTAGTCAATGTGTCAAACCATTTAATAACAACTTCTTTGCCCTGGAATTTCCTGAACTAACCATTCCTAAAACATCTCCAGCCCAGACTGATATGCTCATTATGGCACACATTGTTTTGACATTTAATTTAACAATATGTAAAAGTCAACTTACAGTCATGTGAAGAAGTTTCAATAACATCTTGACATACATAAATTGATTCATTTACACCACTATCATCTTCATTTGGCATTTCAACAACCTCAACCGGTGACTCTTCATGGTCTCCATCCTCTGCGATATATAGGATGTTCTGTCACAGGACTATGGTGTGAAACATGCAGCAGGCAATGGTGATTTGGCATACCTCATTGAATGAGTGGAGGAGGGATCCCCCAGTCTTATCCAGACAGTGAAATATGGCATTGAGGAGCCAAAAAACCAGCTGTACTGACCTCCATTTTCTTCTATTAGCCTCATTAAAGCAGAATTCCCCTGGTGTTGTTAGTATATGCTGAGTCTCTTATATGGAAGTAAAAAATTTATTGAGCAAAAATATCTCATCCCACTGCACATTCCTAAACTATAAATAAAACAAATGATCCCATTGTCATATTGTACTAACCAGCAAGCCAGATCCTTTCAGGTCCAAGTTGTGACATTTGTAGTGGTATCCTACAGCTCTGTAGTACAAAGGAATCATGTGTTGACCTTGAAAAACAGGCGCACACGCTTGAGATGTATAAATCTGGAAAGCAGACAGCTTGCACATTGAATGGATGGAAGTTGTTCTGATTGTGGTAGATCTGTTCCTGGCAGGTGGTGGCACTAAGGTAAAATGTGCACCATCAATTGCTCCAACCACATTTTGTATGCCACACAAAGCATAAAAATTTCCCTTCATATCTGCAAAATCCTCATGTCGTGGAAACTGGATGAAGCTGTTTATGTGTCTCATGATTGAATAAAGGACTTCTTGAAACACACCACTGAATTTGCCTCCAGATGTGCTCACAGTATATTGGACTGTGGCCTCAAAATAGAGTACTGTGATGATTTTCAATAATAGTGGTATTGCTGTGGGATTTTTATTGTTAGGCCGAGGATCTGGCTCCAGCTGATGACATCAATCAAGAATAGTTTGCCTATTCAATCAGATTTTTTTAGAATGTCCCTTTCATCTATGGTGACAAGGTCTGGAAATGGTGTGAATGCTTGAGGCGGTTGTCTTTTACCTCTCCCTGGGCATTTAAAAAAAATGAAATAGCATTTAAAATAGGCAAAGGGGGTTATTCCAACTTTGGAGGAAGTGGTAATCCGTCCCAAAAGTGACGGTAAAGTGACGGATATGCCACCAGCCGTATTACGAGTCCATTATATCCTATGGAACTCGTAATACGGCTGGTGGTAAATCCGTCACATTTGGGATGGATTACCACCTCCTCCAAAGTTGGAATAACCCCCAAAGTTTTGATATGCAGCACGTCTCTGTAAAATTCCACATGCATTTGTGACATATATGTACACATGATTTTTTAGTCAAGTTTAAACTTAGAATAACAATGTTTACATGTCTGATATTTTTTATTAAATAATGTGCAATTAATACATTTGAAATGTATTAGTTGCACATTATTTATATATTTTTTTTAACTAAAATTCCGTCAACTGAAGTTTACAATACACCGCATCATTATCGATTTTAAACAAAGTAATGCATTACATTATAATGTGTCAAATTTATCAAAGAAAAGTGGGTGGCACACACTTAACATTTGAAAATACACTTGTTCATATCATAAAATGACGGTGGCCTGACCTTGCCCTCAGGACATTGGCAATCCGACGGCTGTCAGCAAACGTTGTTCATGTAGTAGGTGTAACACTGCACAACAGACACTGCCATAGGCTAATATGTGTGATGGCAACACACGAAAGCCAATGGCTTTGTCCGTCCCCGTCGATGATCGCATACGTCATGTACATGTATGTGTAATTAGTAAAAGAGCTCACTTGCCTCCTAACACTGCAGCCAACAACACCTCCTCCACTTATCTGCTGTTATCGACCTCTGGGACCCACAGTGGCAGGCAAAGCAGGTGACAGATCTCCTAATTTCTCAGCTGAAGAACAGCAAGCTGAATGGGAACCCAGAGGAACAGGTACATGTTTGAATGGAAAATGTATTTCTAAGTAACTAGTTTCTTTTTAAACATAGGATAATTTGTCCCTTTTAGTCCCTGAGTGAAGTGTTGTGACTGGAGTATAATCAACTCATGAATTTGGCTGTGAATATAATGATATTTAACAATGTTTTTAAATATCTCTAAATTTAAATGTGAAGTAGTCATAATGAATAAGGTGGTTATTCATTTCAATTTACTCACAAATCAAGGTTTCATATTGCAGACTGCACGTCCCATATTTTCAGTGGCCAGGAGACACTGTACCACAGGTATAAATGAAATATACATCCATATGTCACAGTGAGAGAATTGTAAAGTGCAAGAAAAAACCTTCAGGCTATGACTTTGCCTGATTTTTCTTCACTTTATATTTAGCCCATTTTCTGATAAATGAGTACCTGTGGGCCTGATTTAGAGTTTGGTGGAGGGGGTTGCTCAGTCACAACTGTGAAAGATATCATTTCCACCATATTACAATCCAATTATAGCCTATGGAAATTGTAATACAGCAGACGGGATATCTGTCACGTTTGTTATGAAGTAACCGGTCCGCCATACTCTAAATCAGGACATGTATGTTTTCCCATGTATTGGTGCCACATATGAAGAAAGGTTTGTCCTGTACTGCAAGTATAAGTGACATGGGCTCTCAATCACCCATACAAGTATGTGCCATTCCTACACACACTTGGGGCCAGATGTAGGAAATTCCTGAATTGAGACTCGCAGATTGCGAGTCACAATTCAGGATGCAGGATGGTGTCCTTGACACCATCTCCAACTTGCGAGGGGGTCGCAAAGGCCCACCTCATTAATATTAATGAGGTGGGTCGCAATTTGCGACCCCCTTGAGAGTCGCAGCACTCACAGGGATGGTGGCCTGCTGTAGACAGCAGACCACCATGTCTGTGACTGCTTTTAAATAAAGCAGATTTTTTTTTTGTAATGCAGCCCGTTTTCCTTAAAGGAAAACGAGATGCATTACAAAATGAAAAACTGAAACGTTTTTGTTTCATTTTTTCAGAGCAGGCAGTGGTCTATAGGACCACTGCCTGCTCTGAAAAGATGTTTTCCATGCTATTGACAAAGGGGAAGGGGTCCCATTGGACCCCTTCCCTTTTGCAAGTGGGTTACCACCAGTGTGACACTGGTAGTAACTGCGATTGCTTTGCGACCGCGTTTGCGCTCACAAAGCAATGCAGCATCGCACTGCGACTTGCAATTAGGAAGGGGAACACCCCTTCTTAATTGCGACTCGCAGTCCCGTTCTGCGAGTCAGTAACCAGGTTACCGATTCGCAAAATGGGAATTGGGCATCGTGATGTGGGTTTTGCACATCGCAAACAGCAAAATTAGCTGTTTGTGATGTGCAAAACCTTTACTACATCTGGCCCTTGGTCATTTATCACCAAAATCCATGCTCTCACTGACACACATAGCAGCCCTTCCATATTGCCCTTAATCATTCTATGTGTTTCAAGCCATAGTATCTGGCTCTAAAAATGTTAGGCATTAAGCCAATGTAGCTATGTGTTGGGGTGTGTGTTAAAAATGTACAAATTGTTTAGCCTTTTGCAGCTCACAATGATTTGTACTACTTAGAAGTAGCTCTCACTACAGGAAATGTTTCAGACCCTGGCCTACATGATGTTTGTGGCCTGGATATGTCACATGAGGACATTGAAAGTGTTGAGGGTACTCAACAGGTAACTGCAAATTAATATTTCCTAGGAAAAATAAAATGTTAGTAAATAATCTGTACTAACCTTTTTGAAATGCTTGGAGAGATGTTACAAAATGGCATCACAGCAAAACCGACAAACAAAACCATACAAAACATATTTTTCTTTCTTTTTTCTCATCCACAAAGGTCAACGCCCATCAGAAGAAGGTGATATGGAAGGCCATTGCCAAGAAGGTGCTAATCTCCGGGGTCTAGAATTGGTCTAGCACTAATTGCCACAAAAGGTGGGAGGACCTACGACGCTGGACCCCCAAGCCATCCAAAGTCGAGCTCAGCCATTCCTGCCAACATGGGAAGTGCACCACACACTGTACCCCCCTAATTACCTGCATACTTGTGGTGGCCTATCCCAGCTTTGATGGTCACCAGAGAACCCAACATCATCATCGAGGAGGTATGTTGTTTTTTGAGTTCTTATTGTTAGTTAAGTATTTTTGATACAGCAATGATTTATGGCATCAACATAAAAGGTTGACACGCATCCAATGCACAAGTGGATTTCTGGAAGGTCTAAGGGCCAGATGTATGAAATTATTTTGCACTCGCAAACGGCAAAAACCCCCGTTTGCGAGTGCAAAACCGTGGTCTGCAATGCATGAAATGCATTCGCAGACCACAAATAAGAAATCGCTAAAATAGCGATTTCTTGCGTTGCAACCTGGAAATTGCGAGTCGCTATTTGCGATTCGCAATTTCCAGGTCGCAAGGCTATTCTGGAAAAAATTGCGATTTTTCCAAAAATGGCATTTTGAACTTGCAAAATACCATGCTTTGCAACCAGGTGGTAACCTGGTGAAAAATTTAAAAATGCAGGTAAACTGCATTTTTAACTTCAACATGTAAAGCACACATGCCCTTTTGGCATGTGTGTACCTTACATGTTGAAAAAAAAGTATTTGGGGTGCAGGAGAGGGGGCCCAGCACCCTGGCCTTTTGCATTTCCAAAATTGCGATTTCTGGTTCAGAAATTGCAATTTTGGAAATGCAAAATATTCGCAGCTATGGGCCAACAGGCAATTTGCGATTCGGTAATAGCATTTGCGATTTTTAAGAAATCGCTATTACCGATTTGCAAATGTGATACATGGCCCTTTGCGAGTCGGTAATAGCGATTTCTTAAAAATCGCTATTACCGAATCGCAATGGGCCGTGATGGTACATCTGGCCCTAAGTTTTGTAAAAGTGTATGATGATGTATTTTGTGTATTGATTTGTATTGAAGGTTGCCACAACATTTATTATCACAACCCAAGAACTGTTTTGAGCAGACATATGTCTGCATAAGAAAAAAGAGGCACCTGAATTTTGTCTATGTTAGGTGGGACAGTTGTACCAAACGGGCCCCAGTTGAGGGTTTGATCAGGTGTGATGCTCCATCATAAATGTGAGGAGGTAATATTGGCCTTATGAAGGGTGACATGGCATACAATACACTTATGATACTGTGAATGTTTATGACTTCACATTGGTGAGTTGGTATAGTGATCAATCAATAGTAAACATCTGGTCCAAAGTTAGTATGTACATGAGTACAATAGCAACATTTCTGAGGAAAAACACTTGATAAAGAGGGTTTCAAAGCACAATTCAAGTCAGTTCATGTTGACAGTAGCAGACTGCCATGAAACCTTACTCCTTCACAAATGTGCACGTAAGCCTCTCCGTTTCGACAAACATGAATTTAGTAGCAAGCTTCATTAATTGAGGTGATATCTCAATGTTTTTCAGATAGGCAATATACATTGGTAGATCTGGCATCAATGGCATGGTTCCCCTGTGTTTCTGCCTCTGGTTTCTGTGTACAGGACTTTGTTTTGTTGTTTTTTTGTACTCTAGGCACTTTACAACTGCTGACCAGTGCTAAAGTAAAAGTGCTTTCTGTGTAAATTGTAACTCTAATTGTCTTTTGCATGACTGGCTTATTTGACTAACTAGTAAGTCCCTAGTAAAGTGCACTAGAGGTGCCAAGGTCCTGTAAATCAAATGCTACTAGTGGGTCTTCAGCACTGATTGTGCCACCCACGAGTAGCACTGTAAACATGGCCCAGACCTGCCACGGCTGTGTTGGTGTGTGCAGTTTTAAACTGCCAATTAAACCTGGTAAGTGTACCCACTTGTCAGGTCCAAACCTTCCCTTTTTGTACATAGGAGTCACCCCTAAGGTAGGCCCTAGGTAGCCCCATGGGCTGGGTGCAGTGTATGTTAAAGTAGAACATGTACTGATGTGTCTTACATGTCCTGATAGTGAAATACTGTCAAATTTGTGTTTCACAATTTTTCACTATTTTAAGACCTATCTCTCATAGGTTAACATGGGGACTGCCTTTAAATATCTTTTAAGTGCAGATTCCAATTGGGAGCAGAAAGAGATTAGAGTTTGGGGTATCTAAAACTCAAAATTGACTAATATATCTTTTTGTAAAGCTGGTTTTTAGATTTTCAGTTTGAAAATGCCCCTTTTAGAAAGTGGGCATTTTCTTGCTTAACCATTCTATGCCTCTGCCTGCCTGTGATATCCACATCTGAGTCAGACTGACAGCTGAGCTGTTTGTGAGTTCCCTCTAGACAGTGGCACAAGGGGAGCTGGGGTGTAGCCTGCTTATCCGATGAGTCTCATGGGCTACAGTGGGTAGGGAGAAGCTGACACCTACACCTGAAAGGGCTGTGCCTGTCCTCACACAATGCAGTCTCCAACCCCCTGATTTGTGTCTGGGCCCAGGCCTGGACAAGGCAGGATCTTGTGAACAACAGAGACTTTCCTTAAAGTTTGCCTACTTCAAAGGCAGAAATGGGTGTAAGTAGTGGACCCAAAACCCCAGACTTTTAGATTACTTCTGGATCAAGAGGAACCTCTGCCAAGGAGAAGAGCTAAAGACCTGGAGGAGGAGTTCTGCCCCTTTGCCTGTGAGTATGCTTTGCTGTGTTGGCCTGCAATTGTTGCTTCTACCTTGGACAGGACAAAGACAGGACTTTGCTGTGTTTTCCTGCTTGTGAAATGTTTCCAAGGGATTGGACTGAGCCTGTCCCCTGTTTTGAAGTCTCAGGGCCATCAAAGACTTCCTCTGCCAGCACCAGAACTCTCTTGCTGAGCCTCCTACCCTGCCAAGTGGTGCCCTATCCAGTCCCTGGGGCCTTGAAAAGAGAACATGGTAGAACCAAGGCTGAAATCCATGCACGGGAGCCAAGCGGGAGAATAATCAATGCAGCACCTGCTTCACAGCTGAATAATTAACACCACCTGCATCGCGGCTGGAAAATCAACATGACACTCGCTTTCGGCTGCCACAATCAACGCATCACACACACAGCACAGCTCTTCACCACAGTGCATCAGGATTTTGCACGCATCATCACTGGACGTCAAAACCACAGCGTCGCTCTTCTGCAGAAGAGAAAAACAACACATTGCCTACCCGACCGGAGAAGAATCGACGCATGGCCTCACATGTGAGTCAGGAATCAACACATCCCTTACTTTTCTGACTCACATTTGCCCATGCAGCTTTATTTTTGATGCATACCAGGTACTGTGTTTCAAAACAACGCATCCATTGATTTCTATGTATTAAGACTCTTTTTAATTTAAAAATGTATATCTTTGCTTGTGTATGTTGGCTTTTTGTTGTTCTAGTCTAGTTTGATTTACATAAATATTAGCTATTTTTCGAAACTGGTGTTGTGTTCCTTTCGTAGTGCTTTCACTGTATTGCTGTGTGTGTTGGTACAAATACTTTACACATTACCTCTGAGATAAGCCTGACTGCTTGTGCTAACCTAACGAGGAGGTGAGCGGGGGTTGTCTGAGGAGTGTAACTTCCTTACCATGACTAGAGTGACGGTACCTGCTTGGATAGAGTGAAACTGACAGCCAAGCAGCGACCCTATTTCTAACATACGTGTTACAACATTTTGGGCCAGATGTAGCAAAGTTTTGCGAGTCACAAATGGCCCAAATCGCTATTTGCGACTGTGCAAAATCGGAAATGGGATGCAAAAATCCCATTTCCGACTCGCAAAAAGCGATGCGAGCCGTTACCGACTCGCAAAATGTGCGAACCCATTTTGCGACCCGCAAATAGCAAGTTGCAATTTGCGAGTCGCAAACCATATGCAATAGCCACTCGCAAATTGCGACTAGTCGCAAAAAGCCCAGTTTGCATGTCCCATTTACCACTAACTCAGAGCAGGTGGTAACCATTACCAAAGTATAAAAGGAGACCCAGAAGGCATCTGGGTTACTCAAGATGGCGGAGATATACCTGATAGCAGTGAGGAGGAGAGTCCACGCAGCCCAGCAGAGGAGGAGGAGGAGCCAGAGACAGGAGAGGATATATAGAACAAGGCAGACTCTGTTCCAGCAAACTGAGGAAGAGATATACGATAAATACCGCCTTAGCAGCGCAGCCATACTAGAATTAATTGAATTACTAAAACCACAGCTCGAACACCAGTCTCTGCGCGGCTGCGCCATCCCTACGCATGTGCAAATGCTATGCTCACTGCACCTCTTGGCCTCAGGGAGCTATCAGGGGGTCATTGCTGTGGCAGGTGGGGTATCTCAAAGTGCAGTGTCAAGGTTCCTCAGGGCCTTCCTAGATGCCATACTCACACACATATCTCACTTCATATACCTACCCAGGAATGAGGCAGAAATTAACAGCACCAAGCTGGACTTTTACCAGATTGCCAACTTTCCCCATGTCATAGGATGTGTAGATGGGACACATATTCAAATATGCCCCCCTGCAAACCTGGAACATCTGTTCCGCAACAGAAAGTGTACCCACTCACTCAATATTCAGGTTGTTTGTGACGCCCATTATGTCATCACTGACATTGTTGCAAAATTTCCAGTCAGTATCCATGACTCCTACATTTTTAGGCACAGTGGGATACACCAACGCCTGGAACGTGGGGAGTTTGGAGACGGATACCTCCTAGGTAGAGCTGCATACACCTTGCAGACATACACACAGGTCACTGTGCACACCAATCAGGACTTTCTAACAGTGTAATGTTTGTGCCCAACAGGTGACAGTGCATATGCTCTACGGCCATGGATTATGACTCCGTACTTAACACCCAGCAATGAATGTGAGAGGCGATACAACAGTGCACATAAGAGGACCAGGAACCGTATTGAACGCACCTTCGGATTACTGAAAGCAAGATTCAGATGCCTCCACCGCAGTGGAGGTGCCCTCCAGTATACCCCCATTACAGCATTCAAAATTGTTGTCGCATGCGCCATCCTGCACAATATTTCCACCCGACGTGGGCTACCTCTCACCCCTGCAGACCCAGATCCTGAGGACGAAGAGCAAGAGCAACCACATCGCCATCATGGGGATCGGAGTATAGCTAATCAAGGCAGACTGAGACTGGAACACATTGCAAACCAATACTTTGTAAGGTACGTGTCAACTCCAACCATACTCACCTACTGACCAAAAACTCAATTTGTTAAGTGGAACAAAAAAAACTATTTAATATGTGCAGAAATACAACTATTTACAATTACTAACTGTTCACGGTCATCTAAATACAAACCATGCATGGGGCACATTGCTGTCATGTGCCATATCATCAGGGACAGGGTTATGTCTATGTCCTACGGCGGCCCCTGCCAGCCTGGCTGGTCCCTGGTGGTTCTGCAGTGCTCTGCCTGGTACTCCCACTCCAGAGCACCCTAGTGTCACAGGCAGAGACACTGCTCACTGTAGAGCCCTCCTCGCTGTCCTGGGGTGTGTCCCCTGGGCCCCTGGACAGATGCCGTGCCTCCATTAAGTCAATCACGTGTGTGATCCGGCTCAGGCCCCTAGCCACATCACCTGCAAAATGGCCCATTTCGACTTGGAGGCCAACTGTCCTTCTGGACAGGCCAGTGGTGTTCACAGCCAGTCTGCCAATTGATGTGGCCATCCTGTCAAGCCTCTGTAGCAGCTGACGGTCCATGCGCCGCCCACCCTCGCCCTGTGCCAGTAGTCCTGCCACCAGATCCCTCATGGACAGGGCTAGGTCCCCAGTGTTTGTGGCAATAACGTCTATTCGGGAATTTAGCTGCTGCATGCTGGCCTCGTTGTTTCTGACAAAGCGGTGCAGCACACCACTAATCCGCCCTAATATATTGTTTTGCAGGCGCTGACCACGGAGCAGCTGTGCCTCGCTGTTGGTGGTAAATGGACGGCCGGACGCAGCCTGCAGCCCTGCTCTCCTGTACCTGCGTCGCCTGCGCAGCGGTGGCTGACCTGTGTGCTCTACTGTGCCACTCCTGCCTGTTGCTGGCGCAGCCTCCTGAAACACAGTTGCAGCAGGTGTGGACATCACAGGGATGGTGTTGGTCGTGCAGGTGGGAGTGGTGGCAACTCCTGTGCTGTCCTCATGGGGCTGGCTGCTGTGGGTTGTGGTGGTGTCTTGTGGGAGACCTGTGGGACATGGGGAACAGACTGTCAGTGTCTACTATCTGTTGCACACTTCCTAATAAACAATTGCCTATGAACTGCCTACTTGACTACATTTCCCATAATGCATCATTCTGGTGTTTGCTACCCTGAAATGGAGCTATCTTGGTTGAGCATGCCCCTGTGTACACGGTGGGTGGGGGTATGGCATTGATAGGGGTACAGGCATATCACATGGTACTCACCGGTTGATGTAGTGGGCTCAGAGGTGTCCAGATCTCCAAATCCTGACACTGCCTCCTGCTCCAGGGTCTCCTCCACCCTTTCTTCCAGGGGTGTGGGTGGTGGTATAGATGATGGTCCCCCTCCTGTGCCTCTCATCTTCCGGAGCCTTTCAGCCACCCTCTCCTTGGTCCGGGAGCGGAGGTCATACCACCGTTTTTTTATCTCTTCCACACTCCTGTGGCTCACCCCAGGGAGTTAATTTTTTCTTGGATCTCCTGCCAGAGTTGTTTTTTGGTGGCTTCTGGCACATTGAGGGCTGCCTTTCCGAAAAGTTCATCATAGTGCTGACAGCATTCGTCTGTCAGCACCTCCAGCTCCTTCTCTGAGAATTTTAGTTTTCTTTTTCTAGGAGTTTCTTCCATTGTAGCTGCTGTTCCTCCTGTTTGCAGTTCAGCAGTTTAAAATGGGTGTGGTCCTCCCTCCTCCCAGGTGTATTTGTAAACTTCCTGGCTGTGATGTCATCATCATGTGCCAGGAAGTGTTTCCAGAGTGTTCTGGAGTGGTTTCTGGAGTGTTCTGCAGCACCTGCAATCAATTTACATGGTACTCGCAATTTGCGACACCCACTTGCAAATTACGAGTTCGTTTTTCTTGCGCGGTCGCAAAAAGCGACCTCGCAAACAGCGGACTCGCTATATGCGTTGCGACTCCGGGTGCGAGTCGCAAATTGTACACTGACATTGTACCTGCATTTCTATTAGCGGCACGCAATTTGCGAGTCGCACATTCTCGCAAATTGCGAGTTGCTAATTTTTTTGTACCTACATCTGGCCCTTTGTCACTAGATATTTATTTTTTCTGACATGAGTTCACTATTTAAAACAACCAATCCGTAGCATTCAGAGGTGTTAAACAATTCCATGAGAAATTTGAAGTACTTAAGTGTGATGACGTAAAGCAACTGGGACTAATGATGGTTATTTCCTAAACTGTGAGCAAATGGATCCATAATATGTCCCCTACATGCATGGGGCATGACAAAGTATACTTATGTTTTGTAGCCTTTGGGCAGGTGAAAAAATGTAAATTAGGATTTTTTTTAGATAACCTTGTGACCATTTAGATTTGCACAGATATGTTAAACATGTTGTAAGTGTTTTCTCAGCATCTGCAGCAGCAGGCGAAGGAGACATTGGCCTTGAAGGTGGGTAGGCAGCTGACCACTGTGTGATGGTCAGAGAAACATCAGACACCGACAGACACAGCGGCATGGAGGATGAAGGGACGGGCACAGATGCCACCAGCTCTGCATCTTCTTAGGAGGCCTCCACAGAAGGCTAGTTCATAGTGGTAGCAAATCCAATAGGAACTGTTCCATCTGCATTCTTGTCTGCCACATTGATTCCCATATCCACCCTTCCTCTTTCTACCCCCAGTTGGCTAAACCTGGCCCCAAAAGGGTTAGAGTCTATTTTGCTAGATGTACCTCCCCCTGCCCCTATTGCCTTAGCTGCGCTCAGTGAAGATGCTAATGACCTCTTGCGCAGCATCTCTGTAAACCAGACAGTGATTGTGCATGGTATCTTAGTTCCCAAATGCAACAAATGGTTGCATTCCTGGATGCCATTCATAGTTCATTGTCTGGCTTGCAGAGATTGCTTGCAAAGATAGCCTCTGAACTGACCATAGCTCCCCAACTGGCCCAAACGTTTGTCCCTCCTCTGTCCCTTCGTCACCCCAAATCCTACCTCCCACCCCAATCCCAAGCACACTCATGTCCTTGCACGTATCCGCTCCAACAGACCAAAGCAGCACACAGACATATAAACACAAACACCCACCGAATGCACACGCTTACAATCACCTGAATCCAAAATACCTACACTACACTCATCATAACAGACACACTCGCAGAACAGCATACACACACCAAAACCTACCAAACGCAAATACCCACACTCACCGGAACACCACACACCTTCAGAGAAACACACACCCAAGCATACACCACACACACCAGGCCAACATGCACCTGCACAACAGACATGCACACAACACCCACTCCAGCTCCCTCTACCTCCCAAACCCATCCTCTCCCACCCCTTCTACCCCTTCTCCTCCACCTTTTTTTACTGCCTACCTGTCTCTGAATAAACTAAAACCCACCCCTCCCAATTAAGATCATTGAGGTGCCTGCTCTGCCCACTAGTGCCCCTTACTGAGGAGGTTGTACTTGGCAGTATAATAAGTAGGCTACTTTGATTTTGTTTCAAATTTCTTTAGTCAAAATGATCATCAAAGCACAAAATATTATACTTTTCATGTGACCTTAAGAAAACAGAACAAAACATGCAAATTTACCTTCAATCTAATAAAACATCACAGTCCTAATGTAGCTCAGCTAACATAAGGTATTAAAAGACACAAGACTTTATAAATGTACTAATTTTATCAGTATAAAATAAAGTGACAGTGCAGACGTAAAACATTTTAAGTCAATAAGTTTAAGAAGCATATATTTTTCTCAGCTTTATAGCAACCTTATTATAGCTCAACACAACAAAACAAATTGCAGGGGAGCCAAGGCTTTGTAAATATTCTATACCATCTTTATGTATGATTAAAGGCTTATTTAAAAGGATTGAGCATAAATCACAATACAAAGTGCAAAAAAGCATAAAGTGCACAGTGGCTTGGGGGGGCGCAAACTCACATGGACAACGTAGGAGATTACGGAATCAAATTCCTGCCAGAGAAAAGGCAACAAAAAATAGTCTAAATCTAGTCAAGTAAAATACATGTTCAGAATTTGTAATCCAGGTTAGATACGGTCCATGCCTGTGGTAAGGGAGATCAAAATATAGCTACAAATTGAAACTTTGTCAACTGGTTTCTCAGTTCTAACGTCTTCCCTTTCTGAGACTAATCTTGCCTTAACAATTCCTTTGGTGTGAGGACCTATACCCTTGGGTGAATCAAATAAGAAATATATCTCTATGAAATAAAAAGTGTTCCTGACATATGCCAGCCACAGAATGGCATCCCTATATTCAAGGTTCAAACAGTCCTTGAGCACTTCCTTCAAAAAGACAGCCTCAGGAGCGATCCAAATTTTCAAACAAACAATAAGAGAGCTATCCTGATCTGGCCCTCCAAAAAGTCTACCCCCAACTCTGAATGTGAAATAAAACTTAATGTAGTTTTGGGGATGTCTAAAAGTCTACACAGGAATTTAGGTTCCACTACTGGTAGTTTTGCAGGGGCATTAGGCTTCCAAACTCCTGCTCCATAAACACCCACTGAAAGGCACTTACTCTTTTAGAGCTATATCAGGTCCTTCGACGGCCTATGACCTAACCGTTTGGCAAATCCAAAAACAATTTACCAAGACACTCCCATGTTTTGTGCTCTCTGAGTAATTTGCCTATCCCATGTCCCACTGGCATCGAACAGGATACTGAGATAATTAAAATATGGGACTTTTCCAAAGGGGGACTCTGCAATAAGAAAATATTTAGACCTAGTATTCTTAGGACCACTGGTCATGATTAAAGACTTTCCCTGGTTCACTTTAAGATTCAAATTCGAGATTAACTTATTAAAACCATTTAATAGGGAGTGCATTTGTGAGCGTTGTCTGTGTATAACAATACCGAGACTCCGGGATTGCCAATTCTAGGAACATCTTTACTACAAGAGGTTAGAAAAGACTAAAGAATTAACATAAAAAGAAACAAAAAAGGAGGCTAGTATACACCCCTGCCTGGCCCCTCTGAGCACCTTAATTGGAAGTGAGCAATCCCCGTGCAGCGCATGACAAACATTTGTAATGGAACTCCCATGGAACCGTCTAACAATATCTAGCAGTGGAGGATCAACTCCTGCATGCTACATAAGTTCCCAAAGCTTTCCCCTGTCTACTAGGTCAAAAGCAAAGGAGAGGTCCATAAAGGCCATATGTAAGGCTCCTCTCCTGGCTTAAACATATTTCCCCCAAATGACTGACAGGTTCAGTGTTTGCTCCAGTCTCTAGACAGGGCCGAAAGCCGTAATGTACTGGTGAAAAGAATTAATTGGCTTCTGCCCACTCTTCCAAATTGCCCAAGAAAACCCATTCTAAGATCCTTCTGTTGAGTCTCTTAAAGATATTGGCCGGTAACACGAGGGGGTATTCTGGTCACCTTTTTTATAATCTGCACAATAGTAGATTCTTTCCGGTAATCAATTAAATTATCCTTAACCATTGCTCTAAAAACATTTGTAATTAAAGGCCCTCAGAAGTTTACATTGTGTTTAAGTAAATCTACTTGGAACCCCTCAGGGTCTGGCACATTCGCACTTGCTGTGCTCTGGATTGCTTTGGTGACAGATGTTAAATCAGTCAAGTCTGATATCCATTGATCATTACAAAGGATAGAGTCTGCCGCGACACCCACGTCACACGCTTCCTCTTGACTACTTGGGCTAAAAATGGAACAAAAATGATCAATCCAGTCCTCTTCGGAAATGTTACACTCAATCCCAGAAGTGGGGCTATTGGAAAAAAATTGTCAATTTACTACCTCCCAGAAGAGTTTATCATCATTTAGAGTTGCGCCTTTTCCCAAATCCTCCCACGCCTTAGCTCTGATTTCTTGCTTACTGAGTTCTAAGACTCGTTTATAATTATTCCTAGCTTCCTTAATGGCAACATTGTTGAGAGGGGTCAATTTAATGGCTTTTTTAAGAGTTTAAGGGCTAAAGTGCATTCAGTGTTATACTAAGAATCAGAAGAATACAGTTTGGGGGACTTGGTCTTATGGAGCATAAGTGAGGCACAAATACTGATTAAACTTTCCCATATTTTACTCAGGTCAGCATCCAGTGATAGACAGCAAACAATATCATTAAATGCCTCAGCTAGCAAGTCCTTAAAAATATATTTGGGTTGATGCCAGACCATTTCATACTGACTCCTTTGTTTCAGGAGGAGAAGATTGGCTGCTTGGCCATACTTAGTTCACCAGTGGGATACCAAAATTGAAAAACCTAACATAATAGGATCATGTTCACTTTGGGGAAGTGGATGTACCTCATAATAACCTAATTTCTGAGCAAGATCAGGCGACAACAAAACAAAATCTATAGTGCTACCTTTTCCTCTGCCCAAAAAAGTAGGGCAGTTTATGTCATCAGGGTCAGTAACATCCGAAGAGAAAACAAAATTCTGGGAGAGAACTATCTGATTTAATGCTTCTCCACAGGGCGTTTGAATAAAATGCCTGATATCAGCCCCTTAGACATCAGAAAAACCACATGAGAAATTCCCATTATAAATACATTTTACGATATTGAAGACACCAGCCCACAGGAATTCCGTGTAACTTTTGGACTCTATAGAATTTCTGATATTGATTTCCCAAGTTCTTAAATAATACTTATAGGATGAATAAAAAAAAAAAAAAATACAAATTACTAGAATTATATTAAAGGTTTTTGACAGGCAAACATTTAGAATTTTATAACACGGCCTGCATTCTACCTTCTTTATCTTCAAACACCTAATGACACACAAGATGAAAACAGCCAAACTCCCCTTTCCCTTTTCTGCAGAAGACGGAATTACAGGATTTGTAACCACCAACAAATTCTGGGTCTATAGCCCATGTCTACCTGGAGCATATTATATCAAAAGTCTCAATGTCTGACAACCAGTCCTCATTTGGGCATTTGAAAAATGGAAATTAGGATTTATTTTTTAGATAACCTCTTGACCATTTAGATTTGTACAGACATGTTAAAAATGTTGTATGTGTTTTTTCAGCATCTGCAGCAGCAGCGAAGGAGACATTGGCCTTGAAGGCGGGGAAGCATCTGGCCACTGTGTGTTGGTTAGAGAAATATCAGACACCAACGGACACAGTGGCATGGAGGATGATAGGACGTGCACAGATGCCACAAGCTCTGCATCTTCTTCGGAGGCCTCCACAGAAGGCTAGTTCACAGTTGTGGTAGACCCAATAGGACCTGTTCCATCTGCATTCTTGTCCACCACACAGATTCCCATCTCCACCCTTCCTCTTCCTCAAGTTTTGTTGAATACCTGCTATATCCCATGAGATCAATTGCAAATTTTGATCACAGGTTTCCTGATTATCACTCTTACTTAAGTATGCTGGTACCTGTGTGGAAATGAAAGGTTCAATGGTGGACTTCATTTGGCCAGTGTTCCCCTCTATAGTAGACCACCTCACGAGTAAATCGTTATCAAAGAGACTTGATAAGACTTCAGATCGGTTTGTGTGAGCAAAGGTGGGGGGAGTCAGAATCTCTTACTGGCCTTTCTGACTTGAAGTGCACTGTAGATAGGAGGGTAAGCACATGTGGAGGGTTCTTTCGTGCAAGCCCAGTTGTGATCTGCGTGCATCCCGCACTGCAGGCGGCAGACAGTACTTTTCAATAGTCACCAGGCCCCTCCTTCTCTCCAAGGGGATGCTGGGGGATGAAGTTCCACCAGAGCAAGGGCCTGCCTACACAGCGGGATGCAGACAGGGAAACCATCAAGATTCAAGCCCACATTTGTGATCCAGAACTCTATGGACATTTATCATTTTTTGCTTTTTAAGTTTCATAATGAGAGACGTACCTCATTCTTTGAATACATTTTCATTTATTTTCACAAAGTTTGTCCAGGCAAAATTATTAAATTGTTAATTGATTGATGGCAATGTTATTACTGGAAATGTGAGTAACATGAAATTAATTTCATTTCTGACAATGACAAACAGGTTTTATTTTTGACATTTGTATATACTTAATACCTTATTGTTGAGTATTTGTGATGGTTGTGATGGACATGTTAATTATGGTGCAAGCATTCACCATAATAATGGACACTTATAGCAAAAATAAACATGTTCATATTTTTGTAACTTGTGAATACTGGAGTGTTTATTTAAAAATGATACATGTAAATAATAAACCCATATGCAATACACATGAATGATAACACTTTTGAGTTAATCAAAATCTAATTATTGACAGAAATTACACAAGACAAAGAGAATTGTTACATTGGTACATCTATGACATATTTAAATTTTAGAGGTGACACTGGCTGTAGATTGCCAGTCAACCTACTTGTTACATTGTGTGGAGCAATTACTACATTATATTGGATTTATGTAGTTACTATAATGTGTAATGTTGATGTATCTGATATGGCAGTTTAGGGGTACACCAGTATGGATACATTTCAATTCAGGGATTAATGTATATATATATTGTATATATAAATATACATATATATATATATATATAGAGAGAGAGAGAGGTGTGTTTGTTTAAGTTTATTGAACTACCATATTACACACATGTGCATTGCACATCATTGTACTATTGCTTGCAAGTATTTGCTAAACATGCACGAGTCCAGAGCTAATGTACACAGACATTTCCAATGGTAACAGGTAAAACAGTCACTTACCTATGGTTACAATGACAATGGGGTTGATTTGCTTCGTGGTATATTATCAGAAGCAAAGGCAGGACTTGTGCGATCAGGTCCAAGGGAAGTGAAAAGAAGAGAAAAAGGTAAGTTTTTTGCATTTATCCCTTCCAATTGGCCAACTCAGTTGTGGATGTTTAGCCGCCACAGTAACATCGACGGGAATGCACATCTTGATTGGCCCGGCTGTAAAACTGGATGTGGACCCACCGCCAGCCGCTTTTGCATATGGTGCCCTTGACAAGGGTGGAAATTACTGGCATTGATGGTAGTTCACCAATCAACTTTTGTCTATGGGACCAGCAGCATCTAAATGGAGCGGGTAGACCACCTAGTCAGCATGCAGATTATCCGATGGGAAACCGATGGGGGGACTGATTCCACCAAGAGCAAAATCAGGCCGTTAGTTATGACATTCTCTTGACTGAAAACGATTGGCCGCTGAAGTTTGTTAGAACACTTTCACAAGCGAAGCATGTGATTTTACCATCTTTCTCAGTCCCTGTTCCAGAGCAAGTAAAGCAAGTGTACACTGCACAATGGGCTTTAGCAAAAGCCCCAGTACTATTCCGCAACCTGGCGCAGTGGTGGGCTGGAATAGGGAGTATCCATATTATGTAATATCTATAAGGTCCATCCCACAAGAGAAACCACAATTCCTCATAATACAAGAAGCAAAAGCCCCTGTGATAGAAATTCTCTCACAACTTAAGTACCAGGGAGTAACTGAGCTCTGTGTATCTCCAATGAACACTCCTTTGTTCCCAGTTACTAAGCTGAAAAACTCCTATTGAATAGTCTTAGATTACAGACATTTAATTAGTCCTACTCACACTTTTGCAATACAAAACTCACACAGTACAGCCTTAATGAACAGTAATGTCAGTAAAATGTACAAAACAAACCTGGATATTTCCTAGTGGGTTTATCTGCCAAAACATAGTGCCTGAAAGCTCAGCTCCCAGGGCCATTTTTGCTGATTCCCCCAGAGGTTTAAGAACATTCCAGGGCTGAACTCTGCCTGTATAACCTCAATATTACATAATATTGACCCAGAGCATTGTCCTTTATTGGTGGCACATATCTGCCAGATGAGGGCTTAAAAACACATTTAGCCAGAGTAGATTGCAGTTTTTCAGGATTTGCTGAACATTGCTATAAATTCAATTTGAAGAAAACACAAATTGCCTTTCTCAGTGTCCTTTCCCTAGGATACAAGTTGTCAAATGAAGGGAAGAGCCAAGCGCCACACTTCCTTGAGAAGTGTGCACTATTACACCCACCAAACACCATAAAAAACTGCAATACTTGTTAGGTATTTTCAATTTTGGCAGAACATGCATACCAGAATTTGCACAAAGCATAAATGCACTTTATCATTTAATTTGCCCGGGTATATTTCCAGAAAACATTTGACATCAGAACACTAACAAATACTCAGATCATTATAGACTGACATGCTTGAAGCATGACACTTGCATACTTGTATAAACAAAACAAACTTAGTCATCCGGTTAAATCCGGGTGTCATTGGCTTTACTTATGTCACATTCAATGAAGGTGAAACTGTGCTTATTGAATAAAAATCTAATTGATATTCCAATTGTAATATGTATTGCATCCACTAAACAAATACTGACTGCAATTCAGATGGCTGTCATCAAGGACAGACCACTGGCTCAGACATTGTTGTCTACCCAGTCCCAGCCTTAGAGGCTCTCACAAAGGCTCACATTCCAAATGCAAAAGCCTTGCATCCTGGATGGATACAATGGTAACTTCCTTGATTGCCACTGATTTAGTTTATGTTTTTGACCCTAAATTGCAAACTCAAGAGTTTCTCCAGTAGAAACTGGAATACCCCATGCCTAATAATATTTGCCTCTTTATCAGCATACATATATTATTTACACTGATGGTTCATCTCAACCTGCTGTAGGTAGCTGCAATTACTTATTTCCATTTGAAGATGGATAAAGAAATACTGACTGGCATAAACACTTTGGCTAATGGCACACTTTTACCAAAAGCATATCCAGCAAATATCCCTACAATAACTGTCCAAAATATTCCTTATGTAACCATTCTAGGGGTGGGAGATCAGAAGATTCCCCAGCCAAGAGAGCAGACTAGAATGAATTAAAGCAGCAAATGAGGAGGTTGCATCTGCCAAAGCGTGTGTGGCAGCTGTAGTTTATTTGCTGCAGAAATGCTATTGGGTCATATGCAGTAGCTGCATTACACTCAGACCTGGGCCGTGCATTTGTCTCCAAAGCATACACATATATATTGAGAACCCTGGGAGTATGTGCATTATCCTTCTCCATATCATCCTGAGGGGAATGCAATAGTGTAGTGGAAGAACTGAGACTTCAAGCAATCCTTAACAGCTACAGTAGTAGGTTCAGGTCACAGTTGAATCCATCACTCTAATGGAGTCCAGACAGCATTAAATAATCTGTCTAGAATGAGGTTGCGTGGCTGTACCTCATATGAGGTCCTGTTTGGCATCCAGATGTATGTCCCAGATCTTGAAGGTCCTGGCGCAGTGGTGGTAGAAACACCTTTTGACATAAATGAATGTCTCACTGTCTTACAGGAATTACAGCACTTCAGGGATGAGTGTTCTACTACATGTGCTGCTACTGAGGGAATGAGGGATACAACAGCACCCACAGGCTTGATTTAAAATATTAGGAATTTAGTTTGAGAAAAGATTGCAGTGAAGAAATAATTTGGCCAATCATAATGTAGACCGTGCCAGTCCTTGGAATTCAAGGTATTAGAACTACCATTTTGCCACCGCTTGCTGGTTGTAAAGACAAATGATTTGTCTCTATCAAGTCAAATGGCATCATGTGGCTGTCCCTACACAGTAGGCCCTAGGGACTCCTGAGTAGTTCCCAATCCCCTCTCACTACCATACAGGAAATACTTCTTCAAGGTTGGGGAGGGCAGAGAATTAACTTATTTTATTCCAGTTACTGCTACAAGTGCCAGACATGCACCAGACGTACATCTTCAGTTTACTACTACTTCTCAAAATGACTGAGTTGTCTATGGTGGACCACTTCTAGAGGCATCTACCAGTATTCTTTCACCCGCAGTAGCTCCGGTCTTCACACAGACTGTTTCACATAAACAACTTCTCTTTGGATTTAACTACTGCTTCTATTTATGGTATGCATAAGCTTTTTCACTGGTTTAAACACCCAAATCTGGTCTGTCCATGGTTCTATTTGTAGATTACACTAGCACTAGCCTTGCTTGCGCTCTTATTGTGGAGTGGATTTGTGATTGTTTCCTTCTTGCTTCTAAATGCTCATTATCTTCTCTGCATTATCACTCTTCTGTTGAACTGGTAGATGAGGTACTGAAGCCTCATTTTCTTCCCACAATGTGCAAAGAGACCTGTCCCTTGTGAACATTTCTGCTGTTCAAATCCCTGGATGGATTGTTTGGGTTAAGGATATGATATTTTTGGTCCTACAGAGACTATTCAAATTCCTTATGTGTTTAAAATCTCTTTGGGTGATATAATCACCCTGGGTGTTGTGTCTGATTATTGGGATGCAAAAACAGCTTCCTTAAAGCTTCCAGAGCTTGAATATTATACAGAATTGGAAGTGAAGATATACAGATGAACTCTTCAAATTATGGTGAAATGTTCTGTTATCATCATTATGCACACCATTACCTACATAGAGCTATTAATTAAAGTCCAATTTTTAATTTTACACAATGGGAATATTGTCCTGCTCTATCAGTGGGGAGTTCTCAAATATTTTCAAACAAATTTACATATTTTTTGGGCATGATACTACTGATCCGGTATCTTATTAGTGCAAATTACCATCAACAAAAGTGAAGAAAAATATGGTGACCGCTACTAAATTAATATATTCAAATTTACTGTTTCCCAACTAGCCATAAAATGGTAATGAATACTGGAAAGAATTGTTTTTATTTAAAAACAGTTATGGAACAAAAGATTGGCAAGTGGAGGGCATGGATGCCATTTTTAGAGCATGTCTGATTCCATTACAGATTATCTTTCTGAATGACACTGTTCAGCAGACTATGTGCCTGGTGTTGGAAAATGGGTTATTGGTAGGGCAGGTAGGTACCTACACCTAGCAACAAGCCACAAACCTCCACAAAAGTACAGTTAGGTCTCAGTAAATTAATCCCAGCTCTACCCTTGGTAGCTTGGCATCGAGCGTCAAGGCTTAACTTAGGAGACAAAGTGTAAAGCATTCAAATATCACACAACAGTAATTAAATAAAACACAGGAAACAGTTTAAAAATCCAAAACCAATTTATAAAAATAGCTTATATTTTTATCTTTAAAATGACACAAAAACGATTAAAATCGGTTCAGGGGAACCGGAGATATGAATTTTTAAAGTATTATTATTTTCTAGCGCATAGAAACAAAAAGCGCCAATCGGGTCATCTGGTTGCACCAGGACCGGGACAAAGTCAAACTTTCAGGCCGACCGCGATGGAGCCCTGCTCGGCTACAGGTCGCGGGAAGCCTCGGTTAAAAAGTTACCTTCTGACTTAGTCTTTATTTTGAAGTTTTTCTTCACCGGGACGAACCTGCCAGTTGGATCCGACCTCCTGGAGCCCTTGTCCGGATACGCGAAGTCGGTTTCCTCGGTGGTGATTTTTACCTTCGGACTTAGTCGTTTTTTCGAGATGAAAATCCTTCGACCGGGGTAAACCTGGATCTTGATCCGACGTCCGTGGAGCCCTTCTCGGATACGATGGCTGGAAGGTCCCGGTCAACTTTTTACGTTCGGACTTAGTCTTTTTTTCGGATGTTTTTCTTGACCGGGACGAACCACGAAGTCAGGCCGGGTCGCGGTTGAGGCAAGCCGGCTAGAATTTCCGCGTCGAGTCGGTCACTTTATGGAGCTTTTTTCTAAAATTTCTCCAATCTTTTCCAAACTTCTGGGGCTTCACCCAGATGTTCTTTTAAGGTTCTTTTGGGGTCCACAGCTCACCCCAAGGGTCCAGAAGTTCTGTGATGGTCCTTGGGAAGTGCGGACTTCAACTCCCAGAGTGCACCTGGCGCAAACTCCTTTTTGGCCACTGGGCAGTGGTCAGCTGGTCACTTTTTCAGGAGTTGGTGCAGGGGACTCTGGTTAGCAATTTTTCACCTGTAGCAAACAGGGAGTCCCTCCTTGAACCAGTGGAAGCCAGGCAAAGTCCTTCTTGTGGTGAAGCCCAAGTGTGCAGCTGGTGCAGTCTTTCTGAGTGCAGGGTCCAGGTGCAGGCCAGGGGTCCAGCAGGGCAATCCTTCTTCTCCTTGTAGTTCTTTCTTCTTGAAATTTGGTGGGGATCTGAGGCGTGGGTGCAGGTCTGCCAGTTTTATCCTTGCTCCTGGGTGAAAAGCAGGGGGGCCCTGGTCCTCCAATCAGGGACAGGGTCGTCCCCCTGTGATGACCACTTCCTGGGAAGTGTGGCAAAAATCCATCCCAGAAGGCAACAGTCTCTAAAAATCCAAAATGGATGAATCTGATTTTTAGAGGAGAGATCTGGCTGAGCCCACCCACTGGTGTGGCTAAAAATCATAAACACACCCCTCTCCTGCCCTCTCCTAATCTAATCAAGGGGGCACCTAGCTGTCTGGGGTTGCAGGATGTGGGGGTGTTGCTGGGTGCTCCAGATGTCCTTCTCTGCCTTTGAAGACCAGTTTGGCAGCCCTCCCCCTTCCTGCTTCCCCATCTGCTGAGGGGAGATTCTCTCCCCCAAGCACATTCCTTTGTGTGAAGTCAGGCCACTTCACACCTCATTAAAGTAGCCTGGCAGAAGCTGCTGCAGGCTGGCCAATCAGAGCACAGCAGCAAAAGCAATGCAGAGCTGAAATTGGCAACTTTTTAGGTAAAGTCTAAACTTTTTACCTGCACTAGTTATATTAAATCCAACAACTGGAAGTTGTGGGATTTATTATAACAATCAATTTGATACCAAATTCTTGGTATGTAACATTTAAGGAGACTTTAAAATTTTAAATAAAGTCTGCCCATTCTAGCCTATGAAGGCCATTTACTTCAATGAGGGAAAAACGAATTTGGCTGTTTTTACCTCACCAGGGCTTATAAATCTATTTTTATAAAGTCCCTGCTTATAGTTACATGGCACCCAGCCCTAGGGGCACATAGGGCACACCTTAGGGGTGACTTATATGTAAAAATAAGGTAGTTTAAGACTTTGGAAGTACCTTTAATTCCAAAGTCGAATTTGCATATAACTTTAATTTAAAAGCAGCCAGCAAGGCAGGCTTGCTTTTAAAATGACACTGGGCACCTCAGCAATGCACCTAGGTGTGCACCACCTATGCTGTGGTCCCTAAACCTACATGCCCTACCATATACTAGGGACTTATAGGTAGGTTAACTTAGCCAATTATAATTAGCCTAATTTGCATATCCATTTTACACAGAGCACTGGCCCTGGGACTGGTAAGCAGTACCCAGGGCACCATCAGAGTCAGGAAAACACCAGCATAAAGTGGAAAATGGGGGCAAAAAGTTATGGGGCCTCTGCAATCAGCCCTAGT